>NC_133583.1:12123848-13323848 GCF_964106895.1 Numenius arquata
AGGGTGACCTAGAAAAGGGACCACAGATAACCCCTCAGACCCATCTTTTTATGTCCCATGTCAAAGCTCAGGGTATGGATCACTCAGGTGATCTCTAAAGATCAGTGGGGAATAAAATGATATTTTACTCACTGGCAACAGTAAAGAATACTTATAAAACAGGTGTGGGAGATACATCCCAATCCCCCTCCTTCTCATAACAGCTTTGGTGAATAGAAAAGTTGATATGCAAAATAATGTTTCACTTTGGTTTTTTGTCTTTATTTAATGTCTTAAAATGAGTTAACAGAATATATAAAACCCAGAATTTTTCTTTTTTTAATTAGCGATTTGAGGAAGAGCTGGAGGGAGGGAGAGGAATTACTTTTATTTATCAACTTTTTTCCCCCCACCATTTTACCAACATTTGCAAAGTGTTTCACTTGACCTGATGTGGCCTTCTGGGCTGAAAACCCCTGTGCTGGCCTGAAAAATGTTGCTGGGTTTCCTCAGCTGGGTGCAAGGGTAAGTTGCAGCAAGACGAGTGGTGTCTGGCAAAGCCTGGGGAGAAGCCATCCCTTTGCTGTTAGTGGAACAGGAGCAGCAGGAGGGGACAGCTCTCCAGGAGAAGGTCCATTGTATTGTGTTAGGTTCAGAAATAGCAGCACACTTTGCTTATTGTGTTGGAGGGACATTCAGGTGTGTGGCATCATGGTGAGACATGCCAATAAGCAAAGTCATTAGATCCCTCCAGAGCCTGGGAAATGCTGGGTGGACGCTGGGGGTCTTCTCTCTCCAATCTTTTGTTTTTCTACTGTCTCTGAGTTTGTCTGGAGGGCACTGTCTCACATAGCTGGGATAGAACATCCTCCCAGGATGATCTCCACCACCCACTGAGAGAGAATGGGTGGGAGATGGTGGATTTTGATGCTCGTGCAAGTTGAGGTACAAGAAGTGAGGTGTAATCTCCACCACAAATCTGGCTGAATCTCTTTTAAGGATAAAAGAGTAGAGTCCATGAAGCAGGGAAGATCAAAGTGCTGTTATTTAGACGTGGATTGTAACTGTGAAAAAGGTTTGGCCCTCAGGCAAATCCAGAATTAAGGTCTCATTTCAGGTTTGATGGTAACAAATTCCCACCAGTAGATCTGCTGAGGTGTCCACCGGCCTGGAAAACATGTGATCTGGTCCTGAAAAGCCAAGTCTTTTATATGTGGGTTCCAAGTAAAGGATTAACACTTTAGAGGAAAAAAATATTGGATCCAAGTATACAAATCCTCACCACCCACAGTCATATTAATATAGCTTATAGATCAGAGGAAGGTTATACTTAGGTCATGTCTCTGTTTTCCAACGTATCCTTTGGATGCAGAACTGGGAAACTAACAGCTCCTGTAAACTTCTCTGATCACTGAAATTAACTGGAAAAATGAGATGTGACCGCATGGCAGAACCCCCATCTTCCAAAGTTGCTGAAACTTAAAATTCTACCTGTATCCCAAGAGAAAACTTCAATATGAGCCAATTTCCTAGATTTTAACATTTGTTTCCTTCTTATTTTTTAAATAAAAATAATAGATAGTTAATATGACAGCCCAGTGATTAAACATATTTAGTTCCTATTGAAAAGGAAATGGATTATGACTCGGCATGCAGGCAATGTATCATTTCTTCTAAAAAAAACCCCAAATGATCATTTTTTTTTAACATAAATGTTTTCTTTGGCTAATCCACTTCTTCGGTCTGCTCTGTCCAAATTGTTTTTCTGAGAGGAGTAACATATGATACAGATCTGATAGGATGTTTTATTTTGGACCAAGTAATTGCATTAATTGGTACAGCCAATGATCAATGTTAATTAAAAAAAAAAAAAAAAACTACAAAGGCTTACCATTTCAAAGCTTTCCAAGAAAATATTTGAGTAGTGAAGCCATTTTAGGCATATAATTAACCCTTCCATCTGCAGCTCTGTCACATAAATCCTCTCCTATGCCTGCACATACACAATAGCCCCATTAATTTTAACCATCACTATCCTGGGACCTGAGAAAGGCAAGAAGTGGAGTTCACTGCCATACTTCTTCTCTTCCTCAGCTGAAATGGTGGAGAATGGATCATGACAGAAACACTCATTATAACCTAATGAATGTTTTCATTTAATTCTACAGAGACACAGTGAATTGGAAGGCCCCTCTAGGAGAACAAGTGTGATGAGTCCTTCTTCTTGCTAGACCCACTGGCCAACCTCCCCTTGTTCCCTGTGGGTATCACACCATTAGGACTTTCTGTGATTGTCTATGACACAAAATTTGACTTATGGCAACAGGAGTCCCAAATGTGAACTAGTCAGGGCCAGACTGGGATAGATTTATTCCATAGCTTTGAAGTTATCAGATTGGCAGATTAGTAACTATCTGTGCTACAGTTTTGATGACCTCAAGAAAGATGTGGTGCCTGTCCCGAAACACTGAGAAACTGGAAACATTATGGTTTGAACAGCTGTTTAATGCAGACCCTTTTGAATCAGTCATTTCCTCCTGTCCCAATAACCTTTCTCGCTACTAAAACCTATCGACTCTAACATTGTCGGAAGTGAGCGCGTTCAGTGGGAAGCCAGGGATGCATCCGTCTTCTGACAGTAGGAGCTGCTGTAGTATTGTATATGTCCCTGCAGACACCCAGATTAATGGTTTGACCTGGTTCCAAATGCAAAAAAAGTGTTTGTGGCAGAGGCTTTGTGACAAAAGGCTGCCAAAATATTCTGCCAGACAGCAATAAACTCAATTTACATTATAACTTAACACTTCCTTACCCCTCGTCCTTCTGCCAAGTATGACAACATAACATGCAGGAGCCTGCAGCACGGTGTAGGAAAAAAAAACCTCTAACGTTTTCAAGCAGAAAATTCCTGTGAAAGACCAACTGGCTCTCTCAGAGAGTTGATGGAAACTTCTGGAAAACACTGTTAATAATGTCCTTTCACCAGAAACTACCTCCTGCCTGGCTGAGGGCACGTACAGAAGATGCTGGCAAGATGACCATGCTGTGTTCCCGCAACATTTCCGTTGTATCAAGAGACACAAAGGTCTTGGCTGATGTCATCTGACATGGTTATGGCATAGCGGCTCCATGGCTGCCGTTGGACCGAGCATCTTTATCTATTGACCTGCTGTTCCTGGGGCATGACCAAGAAAGACATTTTTGCCCTGGTGTTGCCATGCTTCTTTGCTCAGAAGAGTCTATGCCTTTAGCAGTCAAGCTAGAGCCAGTTTTTGCTCTTACCTGTGCTGCTGCTCTGCCACACTATGGAAACCTCCCACCAGCCGCAGCCTTCCAGCTTCCTCTCTTACCTTCCCCTTGCCAACACTTTTTCCTCTTCATTGTCACCTGAGACTGAGAGGATTTAAGCTTATGTGCAACTCACGCTGTTTAAGAAGTGCAAAGGGAATTTCAGTCAATAATCAGCAGAGTTTCCTCTTCGCTGGTGTAGGTATACGCTAATGTTAAGAGCTGCAAAGCATTACAAACTATTTTGTTGCTTGTGTTGTTATCTGTGTTTATATCTGACTTAATCAGCACTTCAGAGTATTTTTGAACTCTTGAGAATATTTTGGTTGGTTCCTGAAGAGCAAAGCCAACAGTACCCATTAAGGAAGCACAGCAGATGTCCAGAGGACACACCGAAGAGTGGGTCATGGAAGCAGTTCAATTGCTGCTGGAATTCTGCTGTCTTCACCAGTTGCTCTGCTGCAGTGACCTCCAAACTCTGCTAAGGGCATGAAAAACACCAGAGCCAACTCTACTCAAAAAATATTTAATATGAAGGGAAACAGGTTCAAATGGAATGAAAAGCAGAGCATCGGCAAATTGCAGCAAAGCACAAAATCTGACTGTGTTTCCAGAATAATGAATGGATTCTGACTGCATCAGCTGTGTGTATCCATGCAGTAGCCAGCCATATTCAATATTTCTAATGTATACAGTCATATTTTGTCTCCAGCAACAGACTAATGCTGAAATCTCTGCATTAAAACCCTAGTATTTTCTAACAAAAGACACCCATCTCTGGTCAGTTTTGATGGAGGTCCTCTTTTCTTTTTTTTTCTGCTACAGGTAAATTGAGGATTCTTATATGACCTCTTACTCCAAATGCTCAGCCTCCTCTATCCCAATTTTGACATCTAATGACAAAAGACCTACCTATTTTCATCCCGCCCAGAACCCCCACCCTCGCCCTGCCTTCCCCAATGTGGTTGTACCTCTGAGAAAGGCATGGTGCGTGCTGTACTCCAGTATCTTTGAAGGAAGAATTCCTTGATAATATGGTTTTCTGGAAAGTAGCCTGTTTATTTATGGCCAGCTCAGAGGACAGGCAGAAAGGACACACAGATTTCTGGTTGTGGACATAGACATACCATGGCGTTTTGTAATTACTGCTCTCAAGTTCAGAAGCAGTTTGGAGCAAAAGCTATGCAGTGCAATCAGGCTCTTATTTTATGATAAGCAGGTACAGAAAACAGTGTGATTTCCCAATAAGAAAATGGTGGGCACAAGCTTTCTGAGCTGGAAATGAAAATAAAGAGCATTCCCATGTGTGTAGTCTGGAACAACACCCATCAGTTTAACTCCAACAGGAAAATACGATGGTCTCCTGGGTGTCTGGACCTGTCTCAAACAATCCACCCTTCCATTAGCGCTGGTGATTTGCTTTCCTTTTCGACACGCAGTTGCGGTTTTATCAAGCACCAAGGCTCAGTAACAGAACAGAGCTATTCACTCTGCAACTCCTGCCTCCAAATCGGCCACGGTGGCCGTCACCATGAGCTAACTCCGTCAAAAGCATTTTTGGTGATCCAGGGGAAAGAGGTTAGTGGTCCAGCTCAGCTCCTGCCAGAGAAAGGGCTACAACAGCAAATAGTACATGCTTGAGGGTAGGCTTGCATTGACCTTGCTGTTGGCAACTCCATCAAATAGACCAAGGACTGGTCCAGAGGACTATGTTCCTTTCTTGCCCATAGAGGGTCGTGGTCCAGAAGAGTCACCCTGGGTCTGTGGTCCCTGCTGAACCTGGGTGGATTTGTGGGGTTTGGTTTTAGCAGCTTGTCAGGCAGGCTGCTTTCATTAACACGAGAATTGCTTTTTAAAGGAATCTACAAGACAAATATCTTTTGTCTCCCTTGTTCTGGTAACAAAGGCAATGCAAATTACTAGGAAGGCTGAAATGAAAATGGAGAATGAAAATAATTAAACCCCTCTCCTACCAACCATGCTGGGCCTGGCTCACTGCTCTAGCATTATATAGTTAGAGTCAGCAGGAGCAAAGCTGCCTGAAAGAAGGACTCTCAGGGTTATCTTAAATAGTTCTAATGTCACTAATGTTTTTTGTTGTTTCTTCCATGTGCCAGCAAATGGCCCCACATACCTGTCCTGTCAGTTCAGCACAGTCTATGCAGTGAGTTACACTCTGGACCCCATGCATCTTGTCAACCCAAAATTAGCAATCAAAATAAGCCTTGCAAAGCACAAGATATGTGCTGGTCCCAGAAAGAGAAACATATGCTTTTGGTGGGCCCAGACACTCATTTTTTGGTGCTGCAGAGCTGTTTGGATATGCAAACGTGAAGTTTAATGGTGCTGGGATACACCTAGCAGGGAAAAATTCCTGCATATATTTTATTTGCATCTTTTTTTTAATGAGTGGATGTAGCGACCCTGAAAGAGCCAAATATCAGTACAGGTTGGAGACAGGAATCCTGAGGGGAGATACCTTGCAGGATTCCCCACACAGCTCTGCCAAGGCTCTTCATTCCTGACCTGAAATGCCCTTGTTCTGGCACAGAGGCTTAACTCTGCCTGTACTCCTCTGTGCTAGGTTTGGCATCCCTTATATCAGCTCTGGAGAACCCTGTCTAAAGACCTGTCTCCTGACTGGCAGGATGTCGTAGTCCACCAGCCCATATAGCTATGATGAAGCCCCCTCTCCTTATCCTCTAAAAGATGCAGGGTGAGGCACTTCTCTTGTAACTGCCTTTGCTATCGCAGGTCTGCTTGAGCATGGGCAGCTCCCAATCCAGGATGGTTGAAGATATTATGCATATTACAGAGGAAAAGGGTTAAATCACTCAGATGGGTATGACTAAAGCCAGATACGAATCCTGGTCTCCCAAGATGAAAGTTGCTTACATGTGACCACCTTGGAAAACACTATTATGGGAGGATTTTGCAAGCACTTGGCACTAATTCCACTCTGCTCCCCTAAAGTCTGTGGGATCGCAGCCCTCGCAGGAGCAGAGCTTTACCCTTATGAAGTATTTCAATATTTTTGACTGATGAATTTGCACATTATATATGTGAAGCCATATGTGATTCTGTCAGAACCACTCCAGTTTCCTATCCCTTGCAATGTGTTGTGCTGCTTTTAGCAGACAGAAACATACGCCTCCTATCACTCATATTGACATGCCATCAGTTTGATTGGACCATTTCTCGGCCACTGGAGACTGGAGTAGCATGGCTCAAGATAATGAGTTACTCTGATTTATACTGGATTCAACTTTTCCCTTAAGTGATTAATATGTTCAAAACAGTGCCACACTGGGCCAAAAACAGGACTGCATTTTTGGTCATAAAATCAGGGATCCCTTTTTATTTCAATACAGACATCTTTCAGAACTGCCTGCTGTCAGTGTTCAGCTTGGACATTGCAGTGACTTCTTTCCATGAAGAGAAAGCCTAGAGACTGAGAGCAGTGGTCTCTCTAAATTGTAAGTCTGTTTTTAGTGCCATACTAGGAGCTTTTAACACGGCCATAGGAGTCCTAGGCAAGGAACCCTGCACAAAACACTGTGCTGATATGCAGCAGAGAGAAAATCCCTGTCCAGAGCTGTTACGGTCAACGTGCTCAGCATCCTACTTAAAAGGTAAGTTTGGCTCTGCACCCAGCTGACAAAACAGGCCAGAAGTTCAGATACCAGAGGGAAGGTGGAGTATAACCTAACAGAAGACAGACCAGAACAGAAGCCTAGAAAGCTGTTTATGTCCATTAATAGTTTTCTTTTTTCTCCCCTGTGAGTAAAGGCATAGGGAATAATAATGGGCTCTGTGCTTGTTAGCAGCAAAACACTACCATCAAGTTTGCTCCAAAACTCCTATCCTCTGTCATGCAGTATCCAAAAGAAAAAGGCAAAGCAGTTCAAAGGCAGGAGGGAGTCTAAGTTCAACTTATTGAGCAGAGTTTGATACCTTTGAGTCTCATTAATATTTATGTAGGTTGGAGAATAGGAACTCTGTGCAACAAGTATGGAATATATGTACTCAAAACTCCACTCAGTGTATAGACACACACACACATCTTCCCCTGTACAAGTTAGTGGCACTTGATGCTTTACAGTTCTTATCAAATCAGTGTGCCTCAGTCAGAGTTACACCTCATTTCCCCCTCCCCATAAATATATTATGATCACAGAATGTTTTAATAACTTCACAGGAAAATTGAAAATAAGGCAAAGATGACAACTTATAGATATAAATTTCAACAGCCTGTTTTTTTTAATGAAGTCATTAAATGCTTCGAATTGAACAAAAGGTAGGCTCATAGCTTTGTTTAGCAGCGAATTGGAAATACAATGAAGTCTATAACTCTGAGAAAATAAAACCGACTTTGTCGACTAATTTTCCTTCCATTAGGCTTCACAATTCAACAGGCAATGAAATGTTTTTAAGAGGATCAGTAGACATCTTGATGAATTCCCAGCCTGACCATTGACAGTGATTTCATCACATCTCTTTCATTCACCACTACTTTAAGCAAATGTGCTCTTTACTGTGATTGATGGGGAAGAAATACATTTCAGCATATATACTAGGATGCTATGGAGAAATAAAGCCTCTTCTTCAGCTTAGTTTCTTAATGTGATTCTGCTTTCGTCTTAAAATTAGGGACTAAATTTTTAAGTGAGCTGAGTTTAAACCTTCTGTATCTTATTTGCTGGAACTCAGTCCTTTGTTTAAACCACCTTTCAACCCACTGACAGCAGCTCTGAACCTGGGGAAATAATGGCTGAACATGGCATCAGGTCTGAAAATCAAAGGTTAACCTTCACAGTTAGAACAGTCTGAATCAAACCCACCTCATCAGGAGACTCCACATTGAATTGGCAACCTTAACTTCTCTAACCCTTTATGTTGGTTCTTCTCTCACAACAACCACTCGTCCTACAGGACGGGCTCAAAAGAAATTTTGGAGTAGTTCACAAGGAAGCAGGTGGCATCTTTGGTCTGACAAGCTTTCCCAGAGTGGTGTGCAAGTCCATAGCACAAGAGAAGCAGCCAGAGGTAGCAGCTCACAGGCTGGTGAAGACGCTCAGCATGTGGAATTACAGAAGATGCCCTGCTGGTGGCTAGAAAATTCACATGCTGACTCCTCATGGAAAGAAATACTAGTCACCTTAAAAAAAAAAAAAGCTGCTCTGCAAGGCAGAATGGCATCATCAAAGTGCTAATTCTTTCTAAGACTGATTTATTATCTGCTGAGCTAATAGATTAACAAAACAAAACACAAACAGTGGGTGTGATATGCTGGAAAGTCACCAACCTGATGAAGATTTACATGTAGCGATGAGAGGGGGAAAAAGCCATAGCATTCCAATTCAACTCATTTGAACTTGTGCCAGGCGCAACAAGGGAATTGTGAAGATCTGGTACATGCATAATCTGTATGGGCACATGTGTACAATGGTTACTGTGAGAAACGCAACACATGCAGGGATGCTGCATTGAATACAGGTCAGTATACAGACAGTGAGAAAAAAGCAATGGTGGAAGTTGAATAGTACAAAGCCAGGGATAATGAGAAAGCCTTTGTGTTTGTGTGTATGTCTGCGTGTGTGCTGGACATATGCTTGCAGGTGGTGTTATGAAAACAAGCTTCATCTGACAAGCTTTTTATTACTCCCATTGAAGTAGGAAATTAGGCCTGGACTTGAGCAAAGAACTCACCTTCCGTTGAGCAGTCCTAGGAGGCAATACCATAAACACAGGAGAAGGGAGAGCTGGTTTGGGATGATGTGAGTGAAATATCTAGTTCCCATGTCAGCTTCTCTGCCTGCACTGTGGATGAGACTCTCAGAGCCCCTCAAGCCCCTCCTGCAGCCCTTTCCCTTTCCTCTTTCTTACCCTTCAGGGTGAAAATGTCACTCAAGTGGTGACAACAGCTTAGTTCAAGCAAACACTTCCTGAAGTTTTATGTAAGGCGTTAAAGACCCAAGTCTGAGTGGCCTGAACAGTCCTTCTTGGTAAAGTGGCTTCTTGAAGAGCAAGAGGCTTGGTCTTCAACACAGGACTATGTGGCAAAGCCTCATCCTGTCAGTAGGAACAATTTTTCACTAATTTGTGATCAACTTTGGGGAAACTCAGGGGGTGTTTAGCAAGGAACGTGGGTGAGGAGAGACTTCAAGAAGCTCTCCTGTTGGCAGAAGACAGGCTGGGTAGGAGCACACAGAACAATTCCTGTTCTACCTGCCAAAATACTGGCACTCAAAAAATTGCATCTTCTCCTTAGCCCTCTTGTGCAGCATCACATCACCTACCAGCCAAAGACAGCAGGAACTCCAAACTGTCTGGGGGAATGAACCTTCTTATCAACTAGCCATCATGAATCCCCAATGTCCCAGACCTCCCATCACTTTTGGGACAGCCCAGCCCTCCCTGGAGCGCCGCTGCGAAGCTCAACACAACAACCAGCCAAGGAGCTGATCCAGCTGACGTGACGAGCAAGAGGGAGCTCATTACTGTATAATGCAAGTGAGACACTGGTGAAATATCTACCATATTCAGGTATATACAGCAGGTCTTTCTCAGGCTATTTGCTGATAGGTCAATGTTGCCGTCTCTGTTACCCATCCCTCCCTAACTGCTTTGAAATACACACTGGCATTTGTCAGTGAGATGGATGCTATGTCTTTCAGGCCAGAGATGTATTGTGCACTGTAAGGCCATGTAAATCATTCTAGAAGGAAAGGCAATGTCATGTTGTTTTCTCCTCAACTGCAGTCAGTAGGGGTTCAGTGTGGAAAAGGAGGTGAGCACCTGTGCACACTGAGCAGGACAACGCCATCTTCCCAATCCCAGGTTTGGGAATTACAGGCTTGTTAGGGCAGAATTATCCATCATGTAGAAAAACAGATGAAGACTCAGTAATCAATAGCTGATCATTTCCAAATTTAGGAGCTGTGGTGGTACTAAGAGACCCAGTAGGGATTACAGCAGCAGTTTTACAGCACAGAGTGCCACCAACATGAACTTAATTTACTGAGCCTTTAGAAGGAGAAGGGTGAAATTGGACTGTGGTACAAATCATGTTACTACTGTAAGTTTAGTTTGCCAGACACAAATATCCTTCCAGTCAGGTAGCCTAGTGCTATAAGCTAACATATGTCAGACTGCCATGGACCCCCAATTTGAAGTTTCCATTTGGCTCAGTGGGAATTAATTGTTAGGTTCTGGCTTCTTCTGTTTTCTTTTTAATGTCAAACACCCATCCAGAAAAAGCTGCAAATAATACCCTCCTAAGGGTAAATTGTGAGCTCATTGCTCGTTTAAGTCACATTGAGTGAGAATACTCCCTAGCTGTGCTCTGTGAATCAAAGACAGAGCATATGCAATCATCTGAAGCAGCAGCAGCAGCCGCATTTCCCAGAAACCTTTGGGAAACCTGACACAATTACCGATCAATACCCTCTCCAGCTAATTGATGAGCCATGGAGCCAAAAGGGAAAAAGAAAAAAGAAAAGAAAGAGGCTATCAATAAATAATCTTAGTTAGGAAACTGAGGTCTGAGAAGAGGTGCTTGAAGTTTAAGGGAGGATGCCCATGCCTGGGAAGAAAAATGAGGATTGAGGAGAAGAGAAGTGTTCTCAGATAGACGTGTCTTTGGAAGATAACAGGCATGGCAGAAACTGAGTAAGATGCAATGACAAACCCTGGAGAGGCTGAAACCATTGGGTCCTGAAGGCAAACATTCGCTCATTGCTACTGAATTGCTCCCCAAGAGGCTTATCCTAACCCTCTCGTTATTCCCACTCTGGGAAGCCTTCCTCTGTCCCTACCTACACAGAGCCAGGTCCTTCAAATATTCAAGGTTGAAAATCTTTTCTGTATATGCATGGTCCTCTGAGCTGTACCCAGTTTAGGAAGCCAGCTGGTGCATTCGGTCTGACTCACAGCAGGACAGAGCCCTGCAGCTTGGCAGGACTAAGCACAGCAGAGGGGACAGTCCCAGGAAGGCATTAGCAGACAGGTCGGAGATCAGGACTGATGTTCATCAGTAAAGTTTCAGAGGTGGCGGTGAGTGATGAAGGACGGGAAAGGCAGGAGTCTGAGCCTTTCATTCCTAAGGGGAATGAAACTGCGATTTTGTGCTTTAGTGAGTGTGTGTGTGAACTTTGAAGAGGAGGTCTTCACTTTTATGAGCTGGAAATGCACTTAACACACGTGAAAACAAAAATGAGATACATTTATAAAAAGAGGCCTCTGATTCTGTTAAGATGCTCAGAATCTCTTGAGGACCTTCCAGTAAACTTCTATGAGCATTATGTATAGTGGAGAGAAAACTACCTCTGTGAACTGAAACCCAGTGCTGCCCCAAATACATGTTACTCATTTACCCTCTTGCAACATAAATGCCGTGCAGGTTAACACAAAAAGTACTTTTCTCCATTAAACCAGTTCCAGAACCCCTTCAACAAGCCCAGTTAATGAGCTGGGTGAAAAGCTTTGAAGCAGCTGGAGAACAGAGCAAGCAGCTTCACCAAGAGGACACAGGGCAGAGCCGAGGAAGCTCCTGGCCACTGTCATCTGGCAGTGACAGTAGCCCCACTGGCTGCTGCTTGTCAGCTTGCTATGTCTAGACATCTGCAGATGCACCAGCCACCATCCATGAAACAGTTTGGTATGCAAGCAGGAAAAAGAATCATCATCAGGTACAATTCAGGTACACCTTGCCTTATGGCACTCTAGACTTCACCATCCATCAAAATTCAACATAGACCCTCTTTATTTAGGTCTTTCAGAGTTGCAGCAAAGGAGTTAGCAAAGGTGTTTTCTTTTTACTTTAGTAGAGAAAGCTGGGGCAATGGTATGTGAATGTCTGAATCACCCTAGGCATTATCCATTTGCCCAAGAAAGTGCTAAAAGTTGCTGTGCACAGGGAGAGGTCTTCAAAGTCAGAACACAGGACATGTGGTACCCATTTATTCCTCCCTGTGCCCCCAGCAGGAGATTCTCTGGCCAGAAGGCAGAATTGTCTCCTGTAAGTCTCACGCAGTGGGGCCTCTGGGACAGAGCGATGCAGGAGGTTCTCAGCACAGTGTTTCTGAACCTGTTCAAGCTGAGACAAGCATCGGTCTCCGGGCAGAGCCAGTTTAAACCAGTGCTTTCCCAAACAGCCATGGTTAAAAATCTCCAAGCATCCAGCTCTAGGAAAGCAGGAGGGAGGTGAACTTGTATTTCTTCTAGTAGGATGGTTAATTATCAAAGTAAGCATCAGGGAAGTTGTGGTCAAGGCTTAGGGCAGGGAGTTTTGTATTGCTACCCTATAACATACCTTTTCTGTGACCTTGTGTGACCAGCTCAGAGGCTGAGTGCCCCATTTAATGAAGTACACTTTGTCTACCTCTTCTAAAGAGAGCTCTCCAGGGCAGAGAATATCTTTCCGAGGATTTGCATACCACCTCTCTGTGGGTACAACCCTCTGCAATTAGGGCTGTGATTGCAGCTTTGTGGGAGTTAATGTCTCTGCTCCACCCTGAAGTTAATCTCTCTGCTCATGTTTGGATATGAGACACTCATTGGCACTGGCCAGAGGTCCTGGGCAAATACCCTGGACACCAGCTGGCCAGGGCAGTTTGATCCACTGCGGCTTTTCAGCTCTGAGTTAGGTGTTAGGCTTTCACTACTGGGTGCAGCCAAACAAGCAGAGCCACAGGGGCTGAGGTTAGAGCTCTAAACATACTGGTAACAAGTCAGTTGTCAGTCTTTTGCAATACTAACACTAATTAGCCTGATGTTTTAAGTCAGTGTATCAGCAGGCGGTGCAGAGCCCAGTTTGGGGTAGGACACAGAGGACTCCTTCCCAGGGGTTATTTGATCCTTCTTCCCAGCACACCTGCTGTTCATCCCCTATGTCCAGCAGCTCTGCGCCGATGCTTTCCTCCTGCAGAGAAGGAGCATGGAGGCAGATGGCTGAGGAGGACCATGGTTTGCTTCCCATGTTCCCTTGCCACTGCTGGAGCAGTGTCGGGATGGACGTAGCACTGCCCTAGCTCTGGGAGCAGGGAGGAAGGCTGCCAGAGGCAGAACATCACCAGGAATGGGAGCATAATAGTATTATAAATATGGCCTCTGTCACTTCCTAATGTTGGTATCATTCAGTACTGCATTGGTCAGAAGGCACACTGTCTGTCTGTCTGTCACCCATTGCTAATGCAGGCAGACGCAGAGTGGGACCAAACCACCCTGTAGAAGGGCTTAGCCCAGAGTTCACCTCATCCCAGTTATGGAGAGACTCAGAGCCCATAATTTAGGCCAGGCACCTTTCTGTCTCTCTGAGACTGAAACTCAGGTTCTCTCTGTGAGTGCCTGCTGGAGCTCTGCTCCCCACTCTACAGTGTGTTTGTCCTGTCACTCCAGCTTTGAGTCACTTCACTGCATACGCCACTATTTCACCCCTCAGAAAACAGGGCAATATTTGTCCTGACTTGTGTCTTATCGGTATCAGGAGGCTTCATAACTGACAGCCAGGATAAAGGTGTTGAAAGGGGCTCCGAGCCTGTTGCTTTTATTGAACACATGGGAAAGGCTGTTTTATCAGCTGTCACAGGTACTAAAGACAACACCCTCTTGTCTTTTGGCCGAGGAGCTGACGTGCTTTTGTGGGTAATCCTGGCCTTTTAAGGGGCCATTTCTGAGCCACTGGTTCGAGCTGTCTCGTTAGTCTCTGGGTTGACGGCAAGAATTGGTGCAGTGTTTTACCTGGTTAACCCCCTGAATGCTGCAGCTGCAGTGAGGGATTGTGCATCTCCGCCCATCAGCACAGAGTTTAACAAGCAGCCCTGGCAGAAGCCCAGTAGTTTCTAAAGGAAGGAAAATATGTGTGTGCATGTGTGTGCATGCGTGTGTACGCACACAGAAATAGGGAAGGGGAAACAAGGGCGCCCCTTTGAAACTCCTTCTTGTTCCTCCCTTTGATGTGATGGGAGGGCTGGTGCACACACACACAACTTTGTTGCTTTGATAAATCTGTGCCTCACAGGCAGGATTTCAAAGGGAATTTTCAAGCACCTTCCCTCCCCTCTCCTGACGAGTTTGAGCAGGGAGGGGAAGAAGCCGGGTGGAAATGGAGAAGTCGAGGCATCAGCTGTGGAAGATGCAGATGTGATAACCATCAGCGGCACCAGAATCGCTCTTGGCTCAGGCATGGGCAGAAGGACAGGCTCTCGTCTTGCTTTTGTCTTCCAGGTTGGTGGAAGGTGCTATGCCTCTGTGGCAGGGTCCCCAGATGAGCAGATGGATACTCTCCCAGGTGGGAGTGGAGGGAGATCAATTATTATTCCCACCACCCTGGGAGTTTGTGGTGGATTCTGCCCTGTCAGAAAGGAAGACAAAACCCCACTGTGATTTCTGTTGGCTCACTTATCATCTGGAGCCTGCAAATGAGGGTGGTGTCTCTTCTCTTGGGAGTGGTGCGGTTTTGCAGAGCCCAGGAAGGGATCCCTCTACCCCTGCATACAGGGAAAGGGAGGCTTCCCTCTATCCTCAGCCAAAAAATGAGATGCTGTCTGGGGTCAGAAGCAGGATTTGGAGGTTATGATTAAGAAAGGGTCGAATGTAGGAGCTGGAGGCGTCCCAGGAGGCTTAAGAGTTTTAGAGTGGAAAAAAAGGACATACGCAGGAAGAGATTGTAACCTCTGAAATATATACAGTGTGAAAATTCAGTCCTGTTAAAGTCACTGTGAATTTTACCATCACCCCCAAAGAAAAGAGTTTTGTTTGCCCTTTTTGATCGAAAAGCCTCAACAGATGCAAGAGCGTGCCTTGCATGGATCAGCTGCACAGCTTTTCATGCTGCTGTCCCCATCAGCCCCATGGGCCATCCTTCCCTGAGCAACGCATGCTTTTGCACCCATGCAGCAGTACTGAAATATGCCTTCACATGCCTGGCATGCTAACGGTAGGTCTTAGAGAAGAGTCAAGGGAAAGAGGACCATTGAAAACTACCTTTAATGTACATACGGGTAATTATCTGTATGGGGGCACGATAAAATCATCAAAAACCATGCAATCTCATAAGGGCAGATTTGCTTTTGCTCTGGGAACGTTACCAATTCTGATACATGCACAGTTCTGTCCGACCTTTTCAAGAACAGAAGGGGTGATGATGCAGGTGGTACTTACAATATTTAAAGCACCTCTACCACAAAGAACACCTTTTCTGCCAGAATATGTGGCAGAGGTCAGCTTACTAAACATGCCAGCTCCAAAACCTGCTGTTTTATTATGGGAAGCTCAGGATGGATGAACAACCAAATGGATAGATGATGGGGGGCAGAGAAACGGTGGGAAAATTCTCATGAAGTTACTCTTACTTCCCTCAAAACATCCAGTTCTTTGATGTCTTCTGTTCACCTTTCTCCTGAAATTATGCATTTTAATGATAGTCCATAAATATTTTGTTTCCAAAAAAGTGCTAACAATATGATTTTCTTAGTTAGGGTTTTTTTATGGGATAGTAAATTACCTTCAAAAAGGATTTGAATTTTTATTTTGGGGGGAAATTGAGTAATTTTATCATGGCAAAGTTGAGAGTAATTTGGAAGCCACCATCAAACATAAAATACCCATTTTTTTCCATGTGAAACATTGCTTTCTTGATCTTCCCACAAATCTCTTTTATTTTTCTCTGCACATTTTTTTTAACCACACTTTCCCCAACCAACTTACATACAGATAAGCAAAACAGTTCCTACAATATGATTCTCATGCATCTATCAAATGTCAGATTTCTGTCAGGCATACAGAAGAAAAAGACAATTATTTTGTTTCTAATGGATTAACAACCTATACATTTCATTTTATATTGAGGGATTTGGGTTTATTTACAGAGCCAGTGGAATACTTGGCTGAATTAACAATTTTTGCCTGGTTTATAGTGAAAGCAGAAAAGCCCTTCTATTTCACCTTTTATGTGATATTATAAATCAGCTTAGGTTCATATGGAATTCTATGGTTTTCTACTCTAACACGCTGATAGAGAAGCATAAAGGGCTGTAGCATGAATTGGAAAACGAAGGTAGTCACTATATACCACATATTGTCAGCAAGCAATATGACATCAATGTGTTCTTGTAGCAGCAACATATGGTTTCCAAAAAAATCCATCCTTAAATATACATTGATTTTACTGAGATGGGAAACATAGAATGAAAAACCTGTAGGAGATAGGGTGGTGGACCTCAAGTCAAATATTATGATCTGCTGAATCAAATCTAAATTTTAGATTGATCTCACAAGTAGCAGATTCTTGCCTGAACTTCTGTAGTGATTTGAAAAAGATGGTGTTCAGGAGCTTTGCATATTACCACAGAGTTATGTAGCCAAATTACCTCCATCTGTATGTGCTAGAGTTTATCCTCTGACTACAGTGCCACAAGGTGTCCTAAGAGCCCTGGTATGATAGATTATCTTGGGAAAAGGAGTTCAAAAGCCAGAAACTACCTGAAATAAACAAAAATTAAACATGCTGATATTTGCTAATAACTACCTGAAATAAACAAAAATTAAACATGCTGATATTTGCTAATAGAAATGATTAAATTTTTTCTTTTGCCAAAGTTGTCTCTTTTGCACCAAGCCGCTCAAAACCAAATGTTGCAATGTCAGAATTTTACAGAGGGTTGCAGCTCGCATTTCCCATTAGCTCTAGCAACAAGATGTTTATGTAGGGCTTGTCATTGTTCCATTCGAGTCTCTCCTAAACTTTAATTAATCTGTCCTTTCAACACCCCTGCAGTCCTGTAAAGTAAGGATACAGCTGGTATTCCTTTTTGCATGATTAAACGCCTTGCCCAGGGTCACCCCAGGAGTATGAGGCAGAGCCAGAAACACAGCCTAGCTATTCTTAATCTCAAAAGGCTATCCTTCTTCAAATCTCAGCCTTTGACAAATCTTGGCAGAGGTTCAGTCAAGTCTCATCCTAAATTCCTTCAACAGTCGGTTCACATTCACTAAGAGCTGAGCTCCAGGGGCATATGATATTCAGCCAGGCTGGCTTCTGCATGTTTTCTTGGCCAATACGGCTGAGGGGTGCCATATCTGAATCAAGCCAAGGCTTTGAATTTTTTGAAATTCATCCACTGCTCATCCTTACTGCTCACACCTCCAGACAAAGGGAAGCAACTGCTCTTCTGGTACAGCTAGAAGAAAAAGGAACTTCTTTTCTGCATTTATTCAATCTTATTTAGCTTCCTTTCTCTCTCTTCTTACAAAATTTATAGCATACAAGTAAGCTATAAAAAGGAATGAGATGCAATTTATGCAAGTAATATGTTAGTGCACCATAAGTTCCTGTCCTCTTGATGAGTTAGACTGGGATAAATTTTTATGTCTGGATTTCATGCTAACATGTCTTTAGGTGCTGGCTAATATGGTAGGTGCCAACTGGAGGGCACCTAATGTATCAGCCTTGCAAATCAAGGTCAACTACCCATATAAAGACCTGACCGAAATATTGCCAAATGGCAACCTCACTCTTCTACTTTGCCCAGGGGAAAGTGCAGCCATGGCCATTTGTTCCCTTCCTGGCACTCTTTGGTGCAACACATCTGTTGCTTCAGCTGCTATCAGAGCCTTTGGCAACTCCCTGCCCCGATCTGGTCTTTGCCAGCCTGCTTTGCATGGTAATTTGCATACCACATCCTTTCTGTTCGAAACCATGGCTAATGAAACAGGTGGCTGTCATTATTAACAGCACTTGCTAACTAACTCCACTCCAGCACCACCGCTCCTAGAAATGTGCTTGTGCACATTTCCTTCTGCTGCTTCGTGGTGGGCACAGCCTGCTGATGCCACCCCTTTTCCTGCAGTCCTGCCATTCCTCCAAAAGGAATGAACCGGCTGCCACCAGCCCACCCAACATCCCCTTCCTGCAATCTGAATATCCCCCCAGCCCAGCAATTCTTAATCCAAACTCTCTGCTGTCCATGGGGAAAGGGAAGAACAGGAGGACAGATGGAGAGGGCTGGAAGGGCTGGACAATGGCAGTGTCACAGCCGCAGGAGATCTGTTACAAGCAGGACCTCCACTATGGCACGACTGCCAGAGCAGAGCTGGAGATACTGGAAGGAAGAGATGACTTGTGGGGCTGGTGGCCTGGCCAGGTTGGCTCCACCCCTTGCTGCTTTTTCATCACATATTTCATTTCTCACCTCCAGTCTCCAATGAGTAGGACTGGCCTTGGGAATTTCAGTTTGAGCAGAGCTTTGTGAAACAGTATGAGGAACGGTGGAGAGAGCTATCATCCAAGAGCATCCTCATTCCTGCAGAGCATGGCACAGAGTGAGCTTCCCTGGGAGCAATTCACTCATCAAGAGATGAAGTCAAGCGGAAGGACCACATGGTACTGCGGGTCAGTGCCACCAGGCAGCTCTGAAAGGTGTCCTTATCTTTCAGCATCAAAGCCTCTCCACTGGACCAGTAGGCTCACTGAAAGGCTTCTTCCCACTAGGTCCTCAAAAAGTATGTCTCACTTCCATTTGTGCTTTAATAAATTATATTCTGGTCCTTGAGAGCAAACCCTTGAGAGGGCATTTCAGAGTCCTCTTTGTCTACTGAGGAGATCAACCAACCACTTGAATAGAGGCTGGTTTTGAAAAAGTAAGAAGAAATTAATGGTGTATATTTTAGCACAGCATATGGCTTCTTTTTGTCCTGCCCTACAGGAGAATTTCCACTGTCCTCAGTGAAAACATTTCTGTATTAATGAAATATATTAAATATTGCTATAATAAACAACATCATTATGTTTCTTGGGGCTCCCCCAGTCACGGCTCACTGTACATCATTAGCAGAACAGTAAAATAAAATTACAGCTTTATAATAAAGGAATACATTCTGTACGGTAATTTACCCCTTCAGGAGACATCCTCTCAAATTCATTACATTACAATACTGATTTTCTACAGTTCTTTGAGGAACACAGTGTTGAACATGATACGCTGCTCTCAGGTCCTCTAAGGAGGAGTCACTATTCTCATTTCCACCACTGGGGCTTACAGAAACATAGATAGGAAATTCAACAACATTCATCTCCATTATGGTTCTTCCCAAAAGATCTCTCCTGGGTGGAAGGACTGATGCAGAGAAAACTCAAGCTTCTCCTCTTTCTCTCTAATCATCTTGCTACACAAGAAGACTTGGGTAAGTTTTTTAGAATCTGCTGCAAACAAACATCATTGGCTATGGAAACACCCTTCATTATCTTTCACTCAACAATGTTGTAAATTTGGACTTTGAGTGACCTCAGGTAGGCTTTTACTTGAATAACCTTTTGCTGTGGTCTGATTCACATTTGACCTTTTCTTTGGTAGGTGGTATGGAAGTGTTACAGTAATGAGAGCTTTCACTTGAAGGAAAGCTCCAAAAAAGGGTCTTCTCAAGCTGTATGTCACTGCAAAACACAGGCTGTTTTTATGACCACGACTTTCTTTGCTCAAAGTCTTACGTAACCTCAGATCCTTGAAAATTCTACCCTTTTTTCTTTATTTTCAGGAGAAATACAATCCATTCTAAAACACATAAAACAACCCTGAAGGAATTTCAGAAGTCCAAATATTTTACTTTTCTCCTTTATTTACATTCCATTATCTTGTTTGGTTTTTTTATAAAGAAGTTCTTTGCATTCTTATGTTGGAATAATATTATCTGAGAAACCACAGTCATGCCTTTTCACAAACATAATGCAGTTAAGGAATAAGTAGTAATTTAAGAGTGCTCTTAAGATAATCTTGCATGGCAAATCCCTTTGTTTATGAAGATTAGAGAACAAATGATAAATTTTTAAGCTCAGCATACTTTGTCTCATGGCTATATGGAAGACACATTCATGGACTTGCTATTAGTCCTTGGAGTTGAATATGCTCAAGAAAAAAAGATTCTTTGTAGAAACTTGGATAAATCCTGTGCCATCTGGACATAACCCCTTTCCCT
This sequence comes from Numenius arquata, assembly GCF_964106895.1. Lineage (NCBI taxonomy): Eukaryota > Metazoa > Chordata > Aves > Charadriiformes > Scolopacidae > Numenius > Numenius arquata. Next base: position 12,144,087 of record NC_133583.1, read on the forward strand.
ATTGACCAGTCAAAGTCATGGGGAGTTGAAATATCTACCCGAAGACAAGCAGCATTAGTTAGAAACTAACACCCTTCCCATCAGGTTTTACAGGGTTCACACAAGAAAACCCAGTAGTTGTGGAGCATCAGTTATGTTTATATATCCCATATGAGATGATAGTTCTGCACTAAGGATGATTGTTGTCTCTCAAGCTATGAAGACCAAGAGCAGGTCATCTGGAGGAAGAGACTTCTGAAGAACAGGAAGAGAAGGAAGAACTTGACAAAGCCAAACAAATTACCTGATGCTCATCACGCCACTGATGCTCATTGGAGCTAGCATATTCCCACTCAGTAGGAGCCTGTCAGGGCTGCAGAAAGACATTCATATCTGTGCTGGTTTTAATTTTTCATATTCCCTACAGAAAATGCATCCCATCCTCCACTCATGCTCCATCCATGAAAAAGGTTAAGAAACTCTTTAGCAAAGAGCAGCATACCACTGTCAGTCTCTATAGCTATGACTATTGCCATTTGCAAGGGGCTAGGGAAGTCATGAAGCTCTTAGCCACTGACAAACGATTTCACCCAATAAACGGTGTTGGTATCAAGCTTTTAAAGGCTGGTAAATCTTCTGCTCTATTAAATCCAAACCCATGGAACCCATTAATTGGTGTCTTTCTTACAGTGAAGTGCTGGTTCTAATTTGACATATATTTTATGGATCACTTTACCCCTTGGTTCATAAAAATGATCCAACTTCTTCTCGCCCCGCTGGTCGAGGCCACTTTCCAAATGGCTGTCCATAATCTTAGATGAAAAATGATAGCCCTGGAAAGGTGATGTGTCAGAGGAGTGTGAGACGCACCGACACACATGCAGATGTAAGGCAGCAATCTGCTGAATTAAAATTACAGAGAGAGGAAATGATGAACCATCTTGTTAACTCAGCTTGTCACTCCGATGGCCTCACTCCATGTAAATAAATAGGGGATGGGAGAAAAAACAGAGTGTTATTAAGGCACAGCTAAACCAAGAAAGTACTTGGGTCATCACCCACTCTAAGCAACATCGCTAATGATATAGCTGTAACCTCATGATAGTTTGTTCACCCTGGCCTGACCATGGCACTTCTAATGTGTGATCAAATCCTTTAAGAGTCTGAGCGCTGCTAGGGAAGGTCTCAGCATGCCCAATTCCTCTGGCTGCATTGATTGTTAAAGGAGTTCATCCAGACAACGCTCGGTGTTTAACAGAAAAGACCCCACACTAATCTCTGAGCGTTTCCATTTTTTAAAGCTTGAAGCCATATATGTTCCATATCAGACTTTTTTTTTTCTCTTTAAGATTCTCTCCAAATATTGAAAAAGCTTTGCAACACAAAGACTTTTCTACCTGCTTTTAATCAGCTAGTTAAATGCACAAACAAGCTGAAATTTCAGGGTGCTCCAAAAGCAAAGGTAGCCATTCAATACCAGCAGCTCAAAATGATGAATACCACACTTACTTTTATCTGAAATGCAGAAAGCAGCTTCACACTTTAATAAAGCCACTGGGAAAAGTAGAGTGAAAAAGCTACATCATGAAGCCAAAAACAATGTGATGGTTTTGGAAATACTGTCTGACCTCATGTTAAACGAGGTCCTCAGTAAATCACCAGGAAACATTACTCTAGTGAAAGGGCCAACTTTCTGCTGAGAGGCACGCTGAGGCTATCAGCCTGTGAGGCTCCATGTTCAACATGGCACTTCTTGTAGGAGGAGCAGTACGAGCCCAGGGGAGCTTGCTTGGCTCCAGACTTGCCGGTTCTACTCTGCATTCCTCATTACACCTTGAAATTACTTTTTGTTACATGGTAGCTATGTCTTTTCTTATCCCAGCTTTCTTGTACGCTTTTAAAGCAGTGATAGTAGCTTCCAGCATCCATCAAAGAGCTTGTACACAAACGTGTATGTATATGTCCATATGTACATCTATCCGTCTACATACATACACCTACAACTAGACCAAGACCTCTCTTGTGATTCACAAGCAGCTTGCTGACTTAAGGAGTTGTGCCTGTTTTTCCTATGGACACAGGGTTTTGTCTCAAACACTTTCCTCTCAGGCTAGGAGGAAGTCTCTCACCTAAGATCAATACAAAGACTTAAGGAAAGTGTTTAGACCTGAATATTTCAGAGAGCTAGCAGCATATTCCATGCAAGACTTCTGGTAAACTGGGAAAATGATAGTAAAATAATGGTAAAAACAATAATGCACCTTTTCCCCTTCATACTTTCCTTCTTTACTGAAAATGTGATAGGAAAGGGAGGCATTGCAAGAGCTCTGAGTGGCCTCCTTTGAATTTCCCCATCAGTGTCTATTTCTGCAGACTTTCTTCTGCTCAGCTGCACATCAGCTGCACAGAGAGGTCTGGAGCACTGTGTGAAAGGCTGGTCTGAGCTACCCAGGCTGAGTGAATGCTGAAAACTCCCCAACAATGTTTTTCTCAAGTGGTTTCCTCATTTTATGGACTTCAGAGGTCTCAGTTATTTCCATTATGGATAGCATGATCCACTCATCCAGCTGCCTATATAAGTTCTCAGAAACTACAGGCTTTTCGTCTTTTGTTTCTCTATTCTTTTAGATATATTGCATTTCCATCAGTGTGCGCCACTATCAGGCCCTTCCTATGATATTAGAGAGCAAAACTTGTCCCTAGAGACTGCACTCAATTTGAATGATAACAATAGTCACATTTGATAGCCCTATACTACAAATTCTCAGCCACCGAAGGGGTTTCAAAAAAAATGTGGGAATTTGTTAAGTTTTTATTCTTGTTTGTGCTCCTACTTTTCTATCAGATGCTTAGGGAGCAGTGGTGGAGATGGGAGAGACTTGCTGGCAAAGGAACAGATTTCCCTCAAAAAATCAGATCAGAGGTCAGAAAAGGCTTTTCCCTGAGACCTGTATGGGTGTTCAGCTTTTTCAACCTTTTCAATTTCCAGCCATCAGCTGCAAGGCTTTGACTGAACCCAAATAAATATGACTGCAGGCATGCCATATATGTTACCACTGGCCATACCCCAGACCTATGCGTAGCATTCATTTAAAGCACGCATTTTCACTGGACTGCTGCTGATTTGGTAAAAGTCACTTCTCTTAAATCCTGACTCCTGAAAACCTTCTGTGAACCTGCCCTTCGTGCCCACAGCTGCTTGGTGCTCCAAGTTGCTCATAGGTTTTCTCCTGCCTGCAGCCAGACAGAAATAGGCTGCAGGAGCCAGATGGCATGCAGGGGAGTGCACTTTGTTGTCTGCACCCATGAAGGAGTTGTCCTCTGGTAAATTTATCCATCTTTTCTGCTTGTCTTCTTCTCCATCCTCCCTCACCCGTTCACCAGTGGTAACGGCTCCCTTGCCCTGCAGACTCAGGCTCTGCTCTCTATGCTAAAGGAAGGTCCCATTAACCCCCTGAGGTCTGTATCAACATTTGGGGCAGTTATGCATGGGTGGATATGCTTCCACAATCTCATCTTGATGTCCCTTATTGAACACAGCCTACGAGCAGAAGTGTGTGAAGGGTAAGAGAATGGGTGCGAAAGAGGCATTTTCTATCCGTATTTCTTTCTGTTCGTGCAAACGCACCTCCATCCCCTGTAGCATTTAATCAGATCACTTTAACTTTCCTCCCAGTGCACAGGGGGAGGGGGAAAGTCCCTGGCTAAACCCAGAATGCCATTTTGTGGCAATTTATGAACAAACAAGCTTCCCATCAAACCAATCCTTAGAAATGTCACTCCAGGCTGGCACTAAGCAGAGATTAAACGATGGATTGTCAACCTTCCTTTTTTATTTGATGTTTTGAATTTCACTGTTCCCCTCTTTCATTAAAAATGAACTAGAGGGAAAAAAAGCAGAATAAAATAGAAGCCTTTTACATCTAAAAGTCAAGATAATTATCTCTTATATCCAACCCACTCCTCCAAGACTCTGAATGAAGCCATCATTAAAATCTGTGTCCATCTGGTGACTTTTCCACAGCTAATTAGGTGAAGAAGCCAGTTAACAGATACATTCTGCTGAAATCTCTCTCTCTTCCGCTTTTAAAAAACTTCCAGACACGGCCCATGTACAACCTGAATGCTGCTTGTTCTGTCCCTCAGGTGATAGAAGAACACGAGAAGAGATACAGTGGGAGATGGCTGCTTTTGTGAGCTTCTCACCAAGGTCCTTTCATGGCATCAGGGTTGGAATAAAGGAGGAAGCGGACGCAAAAGACACCAGGTTTGACTTCCGCTGTGCAGGAAGCCCTTTCGGGAGCTGGTCGGATGTTTTGCTGGAAATGTTTCAGTCTGTTCCTGCGTGGGGCTTCTTTTAATACTGTGATTTTCTCCCTGTGGTTTGTCAGGCACTCAGCCAGCCTACTAAAGACTCTCTACCAGATACCCATCTGCTGCATTTGTTAGAGCTTGTCACCCTAACACCTAGGGGCTGAAAGGTATTGATTCCTCCTGTGTCCAGATGGATGGTTCGTGGGATATCCCCTCCTCCTCCCGATCCTGCACCAGCTCTACTGTTGGCACTTAGAGGTCTGCCAATTTTCAGGATAGCCCCAAACTCACAAGGAGGCTTCTGTGGAAACCCTCCAAAACTGAATGTGGTCCGTACTGGCTATCACAAATGTGAGTGGAGAAGTGAGAAAGGTGCGCTGACTGCACTCCAGATACAGTACTGTAGGCAGCATTGATCTCGGAGTGCTGAAACCTTCTCTAGGGTCACACGATTCAGTCAGGAGTTCATTCTCTAGGGTCACAAAATTCAGTCACCCTTACACCTTATAAGAGACTGGATCTCATGTCAAGGACAGTGGGTAAATATCTGAGTGTGGCAACTGAGGACATAAATCCCTTAATGATTCTGCCATCAAGGACCCAGGAGTTCTGGCCAGTTATGTACATGGCACATTGCCCAGGGTCAAGGACAGCTGACTGATGGACTTTCAGAGCTCTCCGTCCAGTCTGTAGCTCACTCATCCAATCTAGTTTTCCCTTTGCAGGTGTAGTTGGCAGAAACCTGCTGCCTTTTTCCACAAAGATTCCAGGGCTCATAGCCTCGTAGCTCATAGCCCCGTAACTCCTAGCAGAATACACAACACTCCAGTTTTGTGATCAGGCATGCAAGTAACTGCTGGCAATGCCTTCTCCTGTATGTGTACAACACAATCCCATGACTACATGCACATCCATCACAGGAATGGTAAAGGCCCTTGGGATTTTTGAGGGCTTTTCTCTATGTGGTCCCTCCTGGTTGAACAGTCGGGCCCCACTGCATTGCTGCTCAGCCGTCTCTATTTAGCTGTGCTGTTTGAGAATATAAGCCTCTGAGAGTATGAACACTGCCTTCCTCACTCCCTCTCTCTGGAAAATGTCTGCCTCAGTTCAGCACAATTACATTAATATAATTCTAGAAGGCTTGTAACAAGTGACTAATGCAATAACTTTCCAATCTTCTCTCAAAGAGGTATAACAGAGGCCACAAAGACTCTGACACAAAGAAAGCAGGACACACTGACCAAAAAGATCCTGGCTGTCTTTAATTTCTCTGATTGAGTTCATGAGAAGGGAAAATTACTGGAAGGATTTTCATTTTCATTTACCTCCAAAGTCTGAGTCCAAATGTTAAAAGAGCCCAGAAGTGTTAATGCTCACTGGAGTTCATCTCTAGCCAATGACTCCCTGCTGCTCCCAGATTTACATCATGCAATTGTCATTATAGCTAGAGATGAGAAAACTTGATAAAATGAGCCCTGTATGGACAAAGGATTGAAATGGAGCTTGGGAAAGAATTGTGGCAAGGAAGGGATTACAGGCCATAAATTTATCACAAGAAAAGGACTGTTTAGATACAATCATAGCTCACTACAGCGTCATCTAAACTGCTATACATCCTGTTTTGCACTCTACCATTCATGAGCTGTATAGGAAAAGCGTACAATTCAAACACAGAAAGAGAATGAACAAAGACTATTGCCTTTAGTGGTACTGCAGTTTTCAGGAACACTGGGTTCCTTCAAGGCCATGCAAGGAAGGTGCTGAGCCAATTAAGATATTTTTCATATCTCATGATAAGTTCACTGTATTGGAGTTAACTCTGCCTTGTACATCTTCATCAACAATGCAATATCCCTTATACCAATTTAATTTTACATTGCCAGCAAGATAAAGGCAATTTATAAGTTTCAATGAGCACAGCCTGGCTGGGCTCCAATCCAATCCAGGGAGTGTAACGTTTGCTGGGGAATTGCTTGAGACCTTAATGTCTGGCATATGGTGAGCTGCTTTCATTTCTGACCTGTGCAATTAAGGTCAGCGGCGAAAATTACATTAAAACAGTTCTTTATTAATCATGTTCTATCTAGGGCAGATGATGATGACCTCTAAGTACAGAGATCCGGCAACCACAAAACAAAATACTGTGAATCTCAAAAGCCACTCACTAACAAAGCTTTGCAGTAGATTTTTTTTTTTGGTGCTTTGTCCATGGCTTTGGAAGAATAAAGGTTGGTGGTCATGTCTCGGGGGGAATAACAAGCAATCAGTGCTAGAAGGAGATCTTTATTTAAAGTGTGATTTCAGAGGAACCTGAGAAGGGAAATCCATGGAGATTTTTTATGCCTGTCTCCTCTACTGGTGTAACAGGTACTAGTTCTCCAAGCAGGATCTAGTTTCTGAAATGGCTCTGGGTATTTCTTCAGACATATGACTGCCCCGGAGACCAACTACTCTCCCTTTTGACATGCTGTGAAAATGGTGCTGCCTGAAAGCTTGGAGCTAGCAAAATTTTTATTTTCCTGAAGCTCAGCTCCACATTTTCCCCAAAAAGATGCAAATAAAAATAAATTCACAATGTACCATGAATTTGTATTATGCAGTAAAGAAGCCACCCCTTCTTGCTCCAAAGGAACACCCATACAATCTTCTTCTGGACCTAATCCAAAGCTCACTTCAAGTATCAGACCCTAGTTTGATCCATTTTTCCTTAGATTCTGTCCTATTCTGCCCTGACACATCCTTCAACCTTGCAACGTGAGCACTTGCAGCAGAGGTCTGTGGAGCTATTGACCGTTTTGAACCCAACTGACAATCAAGTCATACTGAGATTCTTCAAATCAACATTTGCTTCATCATCTCATTGATGAGGCTGATTGTTGCAGTTTTTTGCTTTACAACCAATGCAGTGATGTTGTGACCCAGAGTGTCATGAACTCATTCCCAATGTCTGGAAGAGAGAGAGTGAGGGAGACCAAAGAAATGACAGACCAAAAGACCTATCATTAAGCAGTGCCCCAATGATGACTCTGGCCTACAAAAGGGACACAGTGTCAGAGTCAGTAGAAACAGAGGGATGCTGGCTCTGAAACATGTAGTAGTACAAAAAACCCAACACATTGGAAATGAAATGTAAAATAGAGGAATTCAGTCAAAGGCAAAGATGAATTTCTAATTTCTATCAAGAGAAATGTGTAAATGAGGGAAAAACTATCTGAGCCCGCATATCTTTATTCAAGCGCTCACAAGCATCTGCATTAGGAGCTAATAATAGCAATACTATCTCATCTCCCTTCTCATTGTTGTACATTACTAATGCTAAAAGAAAGAGCAAAAAGAATGAAAACAAGGTGTTCCAGTCCCTATTGTTCATTCAAACATCAAAAAAGATTCAATTTGAAAAGAAAACAATAGCCAAAAAGTCCTGGTTTACTGTCAAATATATTTACAATCTCAATTAATAAAATGAAGGGTAAAGCAAGATTTCACCAAAGCTGGCCAGCTATTAGAAAGCCATTCATGGAAGATTCTCCCTGAAAATACCAGCCTGTTCTGGTGGGGTTTTTTTCTGCTATCTTTGTAATTTTATGGTGCAAATTCTGTGAATTTTTCTAGCAGCTTTGGTGTGATTTGGTGTTATACCTTTGCCAGGGTAAAGGCACAAAGAGCCTCCATACTGCTGCCACAGCTCTTGTCCCAGACTGGAGAGAAGGAGATGCTCTGTAGATTTCACATCAGTATTCAATATTAAATAGTGATCCAGACTTAAATTATTGAGAAAACCCTTTAAAGTTGAAAGCTGTATTAACTATCCTGCTCTTTGTGGGATCACACAATTTGTTTCTTAAATTTCAAGGTTAGAGGAGAACCACTATTGTGGGAGAAGTCTTTGCTGCTAGCAAAGGTGCAAGAAAACTTTCTTGGGAACGTACATGTTCTGGAAGCAAAGACAGGGCACAGCTTTCTGTAAGCCAGGCTGAAAATGCTTAGGAAAGAACCTTGGATTTGATAGGCCTCAAAGGTCGCTGACTACATCTGCACTGTGTTTTCCAGCTGCTGTGTTAACTAGCAGACATTGGGATGCTGAAACCTTGGCCTCCAAAGTTAAGGGAACCCTTTCACATTACTTCACCATCATCAGGGCTGTAGCCAAACTCTTGCTGCTCACTTTGAGATGAACTTTCCCATGTTGGATCTTAAGCTATTAAGTGTGAAAACTGTTCATGGAGCGGGTGTGATTTTGCTTTACACATGTAATGGAGCAGGCACAGTGCCCTCTCACAAACCCATCCCATTGTGACCCTATGGGAACCTCCATTGCTGGTGCTTAATGTCCCTAAACTCTCCGAATAGGAGGTGTCTGTTCCCAAACAAATGTCAGGCTTTGCTCCATCCTACCTACTGGCAGCATAGCCCCGCTGTTATGTCTATTTCTTGTCAAGGAAATATAAATTTACAGGGATCCAACTGCTTTCTGGCTGGGTCTGGACAGCTATGAAAACATCAAGTGGCTCATGAGAGGACACTTAGTAAGCTGTGGCTTCCGCGGGAGCCTTTGCTTGCCGAAGACTTGCTACACAGATTATTTGTGTACTCAGATCTCTGCTGCTTCTCCCACTGACTACAGCAGACCTCTGAAAACCATGTTCCCAGGTAACATGAGAAAGGATGCATGAAAAGCTGGGACGGGGCTGAAGCAGTTTGATGTTGATATGACCCACCTTTCATCCAGGACTGAAGAGCTTTGCTAGATTTGGTGCTGCTGTGATAGGCTCAATTTAACGTGCTTTTATAACAGCAACGTAAATCTTGGTTTCATCAGCTTCTGAGCTAATACATCAGGCCATTACCAAGCCTGAATGTGACTTTGATGAAAGTTATAAAAACGCTGTGCCATGCTGTGTCTGTCTGTCTGTGTGTTGAGCAGCACCTCACGGCAGCGGCCCATAACCTTTAAAGATGCTGTGCCTGGAGGTGGAGCGTGTGGCTGCGCACCCCTGTCTTGCCTGCAGTCCCTACACACACAGTTGTCCTACCCTGGTTTGCTGTAATTAGCCCCATAACTTTTGCCTCGAATAAATGTCTTTGCTTCTCCTCTCTCCTCTTCACCTCTCTCTGAGGATTTTCTGAGGATTATTTTCACTCTGTTTTGGTTTGGGTTTTTTTTAACTAATTTCTTTTTAAACGTTAGCTGCATGCTACCCTGCCCTTTCACCTCGCTGGTGTGACCTCTTTCTTTTTCCATCTACCTGATACGTGTAGCTCAGGACTTCTGTTATCCCCGTGATAGGTTTATTTATCACACTCTAATGATTCTTCTATCCACGCTCCGCATCTCAAAGGCTGGCTCTCGGGGAAGAGGGCGAGGGGTTGCTGTGTAGCAATCTTTGTTTATTTTAAATCGCAGTAAACCACTTGAGCTGGAGAGGTGGGAAGAAGAAACCTGTGTCGTCTTTTTTTTTTTTAATGGAAAAAATGTGCCTGCAGCCTGGGCTTCTCAGCACATGAACTTCCCTAGCCGGAAACATCTTACCGGTTGAGAGAGAAAGAAATATGCAGCTACAAGATGTATTTTACCCCCACTTTATGTCTTGAGTGAGCAACAATATGTGACACATAGATCAAGATAAGTAGCTGTGCAGGCTCGCATTGCAGCGAGCATGCCGATGTGATGTATTCCAGGCACAGATGAGTTCACAAGCCGATGCTTTATGCCCTTGGTCCCAAGACCGTTCACATCAGGCATGTGCAGGACTAGCTCGGTCTCAGGGACTGAGCTGAGCTGAATCTGGCTTGGAAACTGGACTGCCTTTCTCTGTAATCAGCTGGAGAGGGCAATGTAAAGTTTTTCCAGGTGTTAGCCTGACTGCAGGATAAGATCAGTAACACCAGGTCCTGCAGAAAGCCAGCCGGTGCAAAGTTAGCTCATCAGTGTTTTCATAGTAAATTTGAACTATCAGACCAAGCATTCACCAAATCAGTGCTTTGCATCGTGCAGCCACAGCATAGCTGGTCCAATAGTGGAAGCTTTAAATCTGGATTTATTGTATCATCAAACCAGAGTTGTAAGAGTCTATATGTGTGCTGGGGAGTGGTTACATGTCTTCAGTCCCATGCCAAAGTGACCTGTACCTGACCAGAATATGTTATATAGATATCATCAGTAGGAAGGTATAAGAAACTGCCTGACATTTTAGTCTGTGTCGGGGATGAACAACAAACATCTGTCACAAATCTTAACAGAGGGCAGCTCCTGTTGTCCTCTATAATAATCACAAATAAAAATCACAACAGGAGTAAAGATTGCAGAGATGGAAGGCAATTGGTAAAACATCTGCAGCATTCAAGGTCCTGGGAACTTTTCATCTGCACAAGTTAAACAGCCCTTCATTTCTCCTTCTAATAACTTACAAGCCCATTAAAAATATATATCTATGTATTCCCTCACCCCTAACCCTCCCCAAAACCAAATCTTTAATCAGCTATACCTTTTAATGCAGAATCAGCAGGAGCAGCAATGAAGAATGACCCTGTAGTAGCAGCCCCGGTGAGGCAGGGATTTTTTTTCTTTCGCTCACTTGCTTTGTGAGCTTTGTCCTTTTCATTTTCTCCTCCTGTTCGTGTATGTTCCAGATAGAGTCCCTGGAAAAAGTGTTTTTTTTGTTATTAGCAAGTCAGACATTTCTGCCCTTTCCTAAAGTATATGTTATCCTCCTGGGCTGTGCAGTCATATGCTCTTTGTGACTGGACAGCACTTGGACATGTACTCCCTGTCCAAAAATGAAATCTCAAGGCACCACTGCAATGCAAGGAATAGTCATGGTAGAAACAATCCTCCTTTTTAGAGCTCTCCTTATTCCAAAATATCCCCCATACATAATGTCTCAAACTCAGCTCTTAAATTCAGGGTGACCCAGAAATTTTTAACAGAAGAGCTGAAGGCAGAACTTTAGTCAGCTGATGATAATATTTATTCCACTTCATTAGAAAACCATATCCATTAGGCGACCGATTTTTATGGGTCTTTTGAGTCAGTGTTTTGCTATATCATGAAAAGTCTTGGCTCTTAGAAATGTCAGCTCTGTGTTGTGGCACTGGTGAGGATATGGACAGGGGCTCAGGCAGGTTTCCCACGCACCTCAATCACCTCACCTCAAATGTGACAGGCAGCATCTCCTGCCAGTCCAGCCTTACCTACCCCCAAAACTCTGCCAAAGAGCCCCAGGCCTGAAACTGCCTGTCACCCCAAGAGATCACGAGGGGCTGGAGATAAAAGAACAAACTTCTTTTACCAGTAACAATAAATTGAGCCTTGGAGGCAGCTTCCAGAGGAGAAAGCTAGTATATTAATGTCTTGCTATCCTGCAACAGATCTCACTAAAAAACAACAAGCCTTACAGTACAAGTTTCAGTATTTTCTGTACAATCCTGCTCAGCATTAGTTATAAATTTTATCAGGTGATAGACTGTTTGTTCTCACACAAATAAAATAACAAATGGAGTGGAAATCTCAGAGAGCTGACAATCACCAGAGGCAATGCAACACTCAAGGCCCTTGCAATCAGAAGAACTTTTCAGCTCAAGAATCTTAACACCTCTTCATTTCTCTCTCCAGGAACTTACATGCCCATTAAAAATATATACCTCTGTATTCCCCTCCACCCAGAAGCCTTCCTGCTTCAACTAGCTGCGCCATTTAGTGCAGACTCAGCAGCAATGAAGAATGGTCCTGTAGAAGAACCTCAGGGAAAGAGCTTTTTCTTTCTTTCCTTCTTTTCTTCCTTTTTGCAGATCCAGTTGCACTTCTGAAACCTCTCCAAGCAGCTGGCACCTTGTCTTTTCTTTTTTAATTTCCTCCTTTTTTTTCGTGTTTCCAGGCAAGGTAGCTGGGAGAGGCTTTCATCTTCATTAGGACCATATATTTCTGCAGGTTCATTAGGCTCTTTTTTTGTTGCTATTGGTGTGCAGTTGTCTGCAACAAGAAAAATAGCCTCGAACATCATTAGTCTGCTAAAGAAAATTTCAGTGCTCCTTCCTGGGGCTTTGGGAATTTGTGCTGTGTTGAAACTTCAGCAAAATCGAGAATCTGACATCAGGCTTCTTCCTTTATTCTTTCTTATGCGCCTTATGACAGACATCCTTCCTCAGGGCCCAATCTTGCCTTTACATAAACTGTGTTGTAGTCTTAAATATAAGCCAGGGCAACGCAAGACCCTGATGTTTTTCCAAGGCAGCAACACACCTGCAACGATTGCTCCCTGAGGCTTGAGCTGACCCATTCATCATGAGGGGTGTTCACTCTTCACATAAAAATGACAGCTTAAACGGTATTTAATGATATTAGCTATTTCCCAGCTGATCATTTTAGCAGATTCATTCAGCCATGTGCAAGTTGGCAAAGCTTGGAGCAAAAGGCCACACCTGGCCATTCAGAAACAGCCCCCTTGGTAGATGAGTGCAGGTGAAATCAGGGCCCATTTGTTGAAGAGCTTTTCATCTCATGTCAGCTATCGGGAGGGCTCCAGGACTCCGCTCTGCTGACCCCAAGGCTAATACACACATACAGTGTGTGCAAGTTATTCCTAATGGTTTTTGGCTTGCAATCCTTTCCTCAGCATCTGTCTGACTTACATTTGAGGCCAGTATTTTTTCCTAATTTATAGACTAAATAAACAATTGCATGACCTCTCAACAGACACCCCGCCATGCCCTGCTGAACACCAGGATTATTTCTAGCTGAGTGAATTAAACAGCCTGGAAACTCCAAAAGAGCACTTGATGCCAGAGCTTGAATGTTGGTCCTCCAGAAATATTGGCCAGTCTTGAGATAAGACACAACCTTGTATATCAAGCCTCTGCTCTCAAGGACAACTCTGTCTTAATCAAACTCCTAATCAATCAATCAATCAATCATTGTCAGTCAATCCCCAAACTCAAATTTCTGTAAACACCATATTCACCTAAATACTCTAGCCCCTTTACCCATCTTTATAGATGACCCCAACTTCCGATGGGCTCTCCTGGCTCTTCCCAGTATTTCTGTCTGTATGTGCACATATACTGACAACTGTTCTAATCTCACCTGCCTGTTTTCAGGAGGACCTATGGGTCCCAAGGCTATTCTGCTTCTAACACCTCTCTCCATGAAAGGACTCATAAAATTTCCTGCAATAAACAACAGATCATGCTCTGCTCTCCTGGATATGTTTCATATGCCTTCTGCGAATGACCAGTCAAATGACAAGTTGCTGCCCTCATAAACTTCTTAAAGTGTCTTCCAGAGACATGGTGGGCTCTGCACTATGCTTAGCTTGCCACTGATCTCCACATATGTGGTATAAAGAAATAATCTTAGCCATGCAATGAGAAATTGGAAAGGAGAATGTATTGTAAGCATATTTAATCAAAAAAAGTCCTCAGATGTAATTGCTCAAACTAGACAGGAAAACTAATTGAACATAATAAGGGTGATAAAGCTCTCTGTACTTCATGACAGAGACAGCACTGTTGGCTGAGCTTGATCTCGTGTTAAGGCATATGGATTACACAGAGAATTGCTTGCAACCCTAGGAAACAACCTGCAGCCTGGACAGGCTTAACAAACTATATGGCCACTAATTCAACTTCCTTGAAAGTAACAAGTGATTTTGAGAGAAGTAGACTAGATGAGGTTATCATAGCCAACTATTTTCTACTCAAGTGACTACATCTTTACCTTCATCTTTAACAGTTTTTACTCTGCTGATTGGTGTTGTGAATACAAAATTTATGGCATCTTGAGAGAGACCAGGAGATTCAGGGCAAAATAAAATGTAATTCCACATCAAAATAACTCACAGAGAATCTGCTTCACTGGCTATGAGATTAATTGTTGTATTTCATGCATTATAAACCTCTACCTGTTAATTTATATCAAGTCACCTCAAAATTTCCAGGCTGTTGCACCAGGCAGTTACTGATTCCAAGGTAGTTTGCTCTAATATTTAGGTCCAGCATGGCTACAATCCATTAGGATCTTACTGCTCAATTACAAGAGGAACATTAAAAAATTATTTCATCCCATGGCATCGATAATCACAGAATCATAGAATCATCATAGAATGGTTAGAGTTGGAAAGGACCTTAAAGATCATCAAGTTCCAACCCCCTTGCCATGGGCAGGGATGCCTCCCACTAGACCAGGTTGCTCAAAGCCCCATCCAGCCCAGCCTTGAACACTTCCAGGAATGGGGCAGACACAACTTCTCTGGGCAGTTCTTCATACCCAAAGCTTATCCTGCAATGACTGACTGTGATTTAGCAGATCAGTTTTGAAACTGTGAGATTTTGTTCTGGAAAACCTTTAAACCTTGTGAAACCTTATTTTGTTTTTGTACCCCCAGACTCCTGAGATCCATCTCAATTCAGTCACCTGCACAGATGAAGACATCACCTTCCTCTGAATCTAAGCCTGTCCTTGTGCCCCAAGCCATTGGCCAAGCATTGGGAGGCTTATGCCTGTTTGCCCACTGACTTCTTAAGAACTATCACTAAAAATTTATTATTGTCCACTGTTAAAGACAAGAAATGGGGTGAGATGGATCTTTGACCTGACTTGGCATGGTCCTCCTTGGAGCATAGTTTTGGCTTTTCTTGTTAGTCTACCTGCCTATAACAGGGATGAGGAGCAGGTTTGGTAACAGTGGTGTAAAATGAGAGTAATATTATTGAGACTGTAAAGCCAACATCCATGACATAGGAATGAGGCCCAGAAATCTCTTGTTTTCACAAAGGGAATCACGTAACTCCTTCAGGATTGTCTGGATTTATGTGCCACGCTGTATTGCTGCTGCTGCACGGTAAGCACGTTTTCCTTCAGACAAGGGCGGATCACAACAGGCAAAGGAAACCTCTGTTTCAAGCAAATTTAAAGACTATCCATGCATGCTTTAGAGGCACAAATTAACCCCCACACACAGACAAGCCAATCAAACAGCGGTGTTGTAAACGTGGAGGCATCAGAGTACAATATCCCTCTCTGACTCTCTCCGCACACCATACACACACACACAATGTTCGTCTCTGGGTCAGTGGGAAAGTTAATTAGAAGAATGGAGTTTCTTGTGATGGAAGATGCCACCCTGATATGATTCTGAGTCCTCTCTGTGCTTCTGATGAATTACAAATGACAGCGAGGGAAGTGAAGGACACCGGCAGTGACAGTTTGTCAGCCACACTCGCTCTGCGTACGTTTTTTTGGGTGGGTAACTTTTTATCCTCTGTTCATTTCACACCACTCGCTACAACTTCCCTCCTCTCTTCTGCCGCTTCCCCCTTTCCTTTAATTTGCCAGCAGATGACTGGAAGGTGAGAGAGAGGGCAGATTCTTTGAGCAGACCTTGTGAGCCACAAAGGGAGGGATTTGGACAGTGGTGGTGTGGGAGACCTCTGGATGGGGCTTTCAGACCTGATGACTGTGATGCTGGGCAAACAACATCTGTGAATCCTACTGGAGCAGGTGCAGGACTGTGCGCTGGGTTGTCACTTGCCACCAGATAGACAGGCAAAAAGGGAATCTAGCAGTGAAATATTTCTTATCAAGATATTTCTTATCTTTCCAACAGCTTATGCATCTCTCCATCAATCAGGAAGCCAGCAAGTAGACTGGAACAAGACTTAATCATTCCCACTTCTTTAATTCTTCTATATATTTTTGGAAGTTGTTCATATACTGCTACAAAGTTCTTGCTTTTCTTAGGTGTGTTGTTACTAGAGATGGCTGCTGTCATCCTGGAACAACATGGGCTGGGCAGCAACACCCTCTGCCCCGTGTGATTTCTCCCATCACAGTATTTTTCTCCTACCAAAATACAGGTTTCTTCCCCTTTAAAAAAAAAAAAAAAAAAAAAGAAAAGAGTGGGTTTTTCAACCTCAAACATTTTAGGGAAAACCTTTTTTTGAAGTTGTAAATACATGAATACATTTCAATGAATTGCAGAATAAGAAAGTTCTGTTTTTATTTTCTTGCGAAGGATTGCAAGATAGCCTGGTTTTGGATGAAAAAGCCTGGGGGCTGTGGAAGTTTTATCAGGCCAGCAAATGCTCGGTGTGTGATTGGAATGTACCGCACTTCTCCCAAGTTCTTCTCCTGCACAGAAGCAGCTGTAATGCGGGGGCCCTGAGTCTTGATCTTGGGGCCAGGATAAGGATTTGAGCACTTATTTCAAAGGATGGAAATTAAACAAATAGTAATAGAGAAAAGTATATGTTCATGAATCAGATTATGACCATGCCTGAGTGAATACGATTGGTTGTTAACTCCACTCCTATTAAAGTTCATATTCTGAAAGGCTACACAGCTGCTAAATAAAAGCTGAAATAGATTTCTGTGCTAACTTCAAGGTCATGTTTCTGCAGCATTATGGAATACATTAAAATGCTCAATTTATGCCTTGTAACTCACCAAAAATATAAATGTAGCTTATATTAAATAAACCTTTGCAGGATCTCTTCCTCTATAACTTTTTCTCCTTTGCCCTCTATATTTAATAGAAAAATGTATTTCAATATGAGAAGCTTTTCTTTACTATATTTGCTCTTTCCTCAGTGGAAACCATCGTTGCCACAAGGAAAAAAAGAATAAAATATCTTTCCAAGGGAATGATGAATTGAAGGTCTCAAGTCTCCTCTTGTCCACAAAATCCACAGACCTTAGTCCAAGTATTTATTGTCCCTAGCCTAAGAGAGCAGTGGTAACAACCCTGATTTTTTTTGCTTGTGCCTAAGCCTAAATTTTTTCCTTATGAGTAGGCACATTGTATAGTGTGCAAGTAAGCTGGTTCCTCTTCCTTTACCTGCAGCTTAACCCAGCATGTAAGTAACTCTCACCATGCAGAGGCAGTAGTTTTGGATAGCATAATTACCAGCCCATGTATTCAAGGACCATCCAAAAAATCACAGTGAGACACTAGAGCATAAACGAGGACAACAGATGCATTTCTTTGTTATTACTGCCTGCTGCTGCAGGAATTAAAGGAAAATGCCACATAATTCATTAAGAAGTGCTATAATCCTTTAGGGAATGCTTCCACCAAGGAGACTGCAGCACCCTGTTAAAAATGACCATATGGCTCTTAGGCTGGAGTGGGATTACATCTGACCAGCTTGGAGCATCGCAGAGATTGGCCATCTTGGCTCCTACCAGGGAAGACACAGCTTCAAAAGTATATTGAGTGGGATGTCTGCCGAGTCTGTGTTTCTTTCACAGTGCATCCATCAAAATCCTTGTAACTGAGTCCTTCCCTGAACTCTTTCCATGGGAAGAAAGAACAGGGTTTGCCCTTTGAGGTAGGCTCAGATTGGAGTCACAGACTTGGCCACCCCTGAAGTTGCAGAAGCTGACGATCATCTTCAGATCTCTTTGAATTCAACTGGAAATACCTCATGCCTTCTGGCACACCTCAAGTTTAAGCTTGTCAAGGTATTAGTTCTCTACTGTGGATGGTGCTGTGGTGCAGATCCAGAAAGACCATCCAAAGCCCCTTGGCGGAGCACTGAGCACTGTAGGACAATCCAAAACCACAGGTCTCTGCCTGGGAAGAGTGTCTGTGGGCTGAAATGCCAAAATAATTATTATTTTATCACCCTTCTATTATGTCCTCTACTGCATAGAGATCAGCTCCCAACCATTTACTTTGGTTCTTCCACCCAGACTGAATTTCACAGGACACATAGCCTTTATTGCTAACACGCCAGCTCTTGCTCTTTCCACCACATCTACAATGTTAGTGATTTTCTTGGCTCTTGCAGACCCAACAATGCATCAGAGAGACTTTCATTCACCATCTTGCTGCATCCCTTGGGCTGACTGGCAGCACCATGTCCCATGGCTTGTGCCCTGAGCTGCTCTGCCAAATGTTTTCACATTTTGAAGTAGGAGAGGAAGCTGTTTCTTGCAAACTGATTATGAATTGAAATATTTCCCTGAGCTCCTGTTCACAGGATTTCTAATGCACTGGGCATCAGCTTAGCCCTCTGATGAATCAAAGTCATTTTGCAAAAATGGCACCTCAGTGTTGCATATATATTGCCCCTCTACAGCTTCCCTGGCATATTTATTCAGTTTACTAGTCAAAACTAGTTTCATGCTACACTAAGCCCAGCAGGGTCAACACCTAACCTATGAAAATCAAGCTGTCTCTTTTCTCTCTGCTTCATACATCATCATCAACCAAAGCTGGATAATAGAAAGCAGGTTTTGATGCTGGAATGATTATTGCTGCTGCTGCCTGGGATGTGGTAGGAAGAAAGACAGGGAAGCATGTGAGTTTGCAGTGGTTTGATCCTGCAGATCTGGGTGAAAAAGCAAGTGCAGGGTGGCTTCTCATATACAGTGAGGGCATCATATGGACAAGACCTGTGAGTGTCTGCTGTGAGGCTGCAGATGACGCTGTGGCTTGATACAGATGTGCAAAAACACACCAGCACAGAGAAGCTGGAAGAGCTGCAACCCAAGGGTTGTGATGGTAGGATCTATCACGTTCTGGTGAAGTCCAGAATAAAAACCATCTAATCAGTGGGCTTCTTGATTGCAGCCAGGAAGGAGACTAATACCAGAAGTCTTGGAGAGAACATAGTTGTGTGGTATTTGTGCTAGAGTTCTGTGATGAACCCAGGAAACTGATGCCAACCAAGTCTCTAACTGACCTTTCAATGAACCACCTGGAAGGAGCAACATTGGAGGACTCCAGTATTTCAACCATACCCTTCAGTAGCTCTGAGCTAGAAGCTTTGCACAGGCTGGGAAACATCTGAGAAGGCTTCAAGAACAACTGAAATGTTTGCTCCATGTGAACCGTGGGCAAAGGCCTGGCTGCACGTAACATGGATATGATAGGAAAGGAATAATGAAGTAATTTAGGCTGCTCCTGCCCAGGGCTACCAGACACTGAGCTTGTTAGTGGAGGAAATCAGGAATTGTATCTGGCTAATCCAAATAAAAGTACATAAGTCATGCATATGTTAATTCAAAAAAGTTAGAAGTTTTAAACTGATTAGTGTTTTCTCCACTGTTTTTCCCTGACTCTCCCTTATTTTCTCCACTGACAGCTCTGGGATGTTGATGTGATCATTCTCTTACATATGGCAGTGAGCACCAGGGGTGCACTTTGAAAATGACCAACAGTCCACGCTTTTCTGGGGAATCAGGAAGCCAAGGGCCCAGGACATCTGGTTCTGTCAGTTCCTGCACAAGTAGGCACAGCAGCAGGGGTGGGTGAGGAAGCTGAGTGTGGGGACACGAACAGATCCCCACACAGATCCATGCACTACTGCTGTCCACAGGTATCACTGAGACATTCCCTCTTTGGCTGACAAACCCAGGAAAAACAAGCTTTCCAGAGTGACCAGATGCAATTCTACAGCTTGAGCTAAAAAAACCCAAATGACCCCAAGCCGTGGTAAGCAGGAACTGAAACATCTCTCATCCTCTGTGGAGCAGGCACAGGGGGGAACTTGTAACACGCACACACCCTTATTAAAGTTTTGAAATCATAATTAAAAGCATGCATTTCCATTGCATGGCATATGCTGAGCTGTGGATTCAGAGCTGTACTTACTCCTGTCTGCTACACCTGCCCGGCTGCACAGTGCAGCCCTGAGGAGCTTCGTCTCCAGTTGTCAGTTTTACACATGGCTGTGTTTAGCATGCAACCGGTGCTCCTCACCTGCTGCTCACTGGAACTCAGCATGGCCCCCCTGCTATTGATTAATTTGCGCTAATTAAAACCAGCAGTGTTTCTGCAGAAAAGAAAGATGTGTAAGTGTCAATAAATTATGGGAAATTTCACAGATTAAAGATTGCCAACTTCTGCTTGAAAATAACTAAACAAATGCTAATGGCTCTTTCCAAAGAGCCCAAATTCACTAACAGGTCTTCATGAATAGGCTCCAGTGCTCCTCTTCGATTTCAACATAGGTATTTCTGTTTTCAAAGCTAATTTATTTATTGCCATTTTCTCTTCCTTGCTAGCTACTCAAACCAATGGGCTGAATCAAGATTTTTTAGTGCCAACAACATGGCAACCCTACAAAAGTCCCAAGCAAGTAAACACAGGAATTGTGACAAGCCACCAAGCCAGCAGCGCTTGTTAGCAGCTGCCTGTAATAAACCTGCTGGAAAGCAGGTGAAATGAAGGAAACTTTGTAAATCCGTAACAAACAGCTGGGGATAAACCTAGCTTTTAAGGGATGAAACCAGATTCAGGGACCTGAGATAATGGTAACTCAGAACAAAGTCAGATTTCTACTGTCCGAAAGCCAGGAGTGCAGACCGACTGAGCGGGGAGCAGCCCACCCGCAGGCAGTGGTGGCTCTCTCGCACTTTCCTTTCCCTGCTGTGGTCTCCTTCCTGACCCCACTGCTCCCAGTTTTCAATACAGCACCTTTCCTTGGTGCCAGGGAAGCCAGCAGATTGCAAGGGCAGCTTCAGAAGACGTTGCTTATCAGGAGGAGCCTTCCAGTCTCCATAGCTCACCGTGGACTGATTATCCTCAGGGCTTACAGGTGCACAGTGGCTAAAAACCAAATGCACCAAAATTTTGCAACTTGCCGGCAACTGAGGATGTAGACAGCATCAACAATAGGCTTTCCAGAAGGGACAGTGCACATACTGGTCCTCAAGTGGGAGAAGTGAATTCCCTGGGAATGACAAGTGTTATGAGGCCTGACACGATGCCAGCAAGGCTGAGGATGTGGGGGCTTGGCAGCAAGAGAAGTGCATGCTATTCATTACAGGGTGAGGTTTAATGGCGCCCTCCTGCCCTTGATCTTTGGAGCTGTGTGAGGGGGCTGAGGAGAGGAAGAGCTTAAATGTCAGCCCTGCACTGAGGTGGATGAATATCCCAGCATTAGCTGCGGCTGGCCAGGATGAGGTCCCATCCTGGTGGGAGCATCTCATCAGACGTGCTGAGAGCAGCAATGACAAATCAGGAAGCTCCTGCCGTTGGCTTGGTGGGATTAATTAACTCCTGCATTGTCACTGCCTCCAATTAACTCTGTGGCTGCAGGCTGGACCCTGCTGGGTTTTGGTGGGGAAGGACCAACGGGGTGGCGAAGGCTGGTGTGTGGGAGCTGTGTGGCAGCACAGGGGCAGGAGCAGAGCAGGGGCTCGGCTGCACACGCAGAAAGAGGAAGGCAACTGGAAGCAGATGGAAATGTGGTACAAACACAATAGTGTAAATTCACACAGTTGGGTACTACATAAGTAAGAATTTCTACTGCAGAGCTAAAGGGGAAAAGGGAGACCCCTCTCCTTTGAAAATCTTTCTGTTGGAAGACTCAAATTTATCAGTCACAACAGAAGAAATCTCATCAGAACAACTGTTTGCGTAAGAAATGGGGAAATATTGATGCCATTGTACAAAGCAGTAGTAAGGCTGTGTATGGGATATTTCATACAGGTTATGGTTACTTGCAGTCAAGACAAAATAGTTTAAACTGAGAAAGGCACTGAGAAGAGATGTCTGTTGAGAAGAGGCTGTTAGCCTGGCATGGTGGGTTTCAGGCTTTGAACTGTGGACTCCTGGGGTTAGAAAGTCTCTAGACCTTCAAAATGTCCCCCAAAGCACTATTTGATTCCAGAACTGGGTTGCCACATGGACCAAAGACAGAGATAGGACTGATGTCTCCATAAATAGTGCACAGGATCAGACTGAAGGTGTGTTGTTTTGCTCTGTGGCTCACACTGCATTTCACTCCTACTGAGGAATGTACATTCGGTCTGATACATTCCTTAGGCTGCAATAAATTAATCTCAAGAAGTCCATCTCTATCACTGTCACCCATAATCACCAGTATCTCAAGATGAAAAGGAGTGTATAAAATTGTGGTACGATTTAGCATTAGTTAACATGTGAAATTTAGCCTGTTGTTTGTTGCAGGAAAGGCAAAAAAAAAGACTG
Organism: Numenius arquata; assembly: GCF_964106895.1. NCBI lineage: Eukaryota > Metazoa > Chordata > Aves > Charadriiformes > Scolopacidae > Numenius > Numenius arquata. The sequence continues at coordinate 12,166,316 of NC_133583.1, forward strand.
ACAGTTGTGGAAATGTTCAAAGGGCTTTAATCTATAGAGACCTCTATCAGGTATTTTTAAACAACCAGCTGCCTGATCTGGCTAAAAACTCCAGAAGCTGCACTCAAGAATCCAGTTTATGAGAAGTAGGGACTTTTTTTATAACCAACCCAGTATCAAACTGTGGGAGGGTGGACAATACTGCACTGATATACCCAGAAATCTGGGATGAGATTCATTTCATCTTCCTATTCAGAGAACTGATCCACTCATCATAGGTTTATTTTACAGGCTAGAAAGAATAATAGGCATTTTAAAGTGCAGTTCATCTCATCCTAATACAGACATTAGGATGAGTGCCTGTGTCTCTCCTTGGCTATAATTGGAGCCTGGGGTGCCTAGCTGAAATGGAAATGTCTGCCTTGTAGAAGTGAGATGAATCCAACCCCTTACATATAGAAACCGAGGGTCATATTTTTGCTTTCCTCCTCAAGAGACACAATACTTTTTGGCTGTTCCCATTCTGAATTGCTCAGTATTTTTCTAGATGGGTGCCTATGTATTTCTCTGTGGTGTTTCAGGACTCTCTTTCTAAGCACATGAGCATTTTGCCTTGTCTGGCTGCCTGCCATGGGCCAACAAGTATCCTCATGGCTGTCATGGGTGCCGTGCTCTTTTGTCACTCTCCCAGCCCTTGGGGAAGAAGATGTGAACTCTGTTGTAGAGAGGGAGGAAGGCATGGCCCATGGAAGGGTAATGGTCACTCAACTCAGTAAGCAGGAGACCTGGGCAAAGGCCCCAACTTCTGAACTTTAGACTTTGCTGTCTCTCCACATCATGCAATGGCATGCTTGTAGCTGAGTTGGGAGGAAGAAAAAAAGTCCTTGGCAAGGGAGACATGGGGTTTAGGTTATATTAGAAACTCACAGGAAAGAAATGACAATATCAGAGGCATTGAGAGGTGGGTAAGGCATTAAACCACGGTCATTTGAACTGAACTTGAAACTTCACGTTCAAAACAAACTACATGCACTTCTTCCTGCGAAAACACACGCTTGGAAGATTTCTTGGTTGAAGTGGATAGTTTAAGGAGACAGTGTCAACAATGTATTTTTCAATCCCTCCCCAGGCCCCTAAGTCAGGATCTTGCCCACCATCACAAAGCATAAGGCATATTTGCCTAGACTCTGAAAGACAGCAAGGCACTAGTAGTGCAGAGACAGGAAAAACACCCTGGAAGAGCCCTGGGGACAGCTCAGGTATGAGGTAAAGGAGCGGCTTGGCCAGTCTGTACACTGGCACATGCTGAAAGGAGTTCAGAGTCCTAACCAGCAGAGAAGAAGGTTGTTTTAGAGGTGAGCAAATTGCATGGCTGGGGAGGCACTGAGGTGTACCCCTCAGGTGGGACACCAAGAACTGGAACTGCAGAAGCTGACGCTGGTCAGATGGGAAATGCGTGGGGGAGAAGCATGAACCTTGCACAGAACCTGCTATCCAACATGATTAGTCCTCTGGGAGTCCTACTCACCAAAAAAAAGCTGTGTCGTAAAAAAACAGCTCCATTATGCATGGGCTGTTGGCTTCCCTCCTCTGGATTCATATCAGGAAGTCTGGAAGCTACTCATCCTTAATGAAAAGCAGAAGATATTCATTATTAAATCTGAAATGTTCATATGCAATTGGTTGCTAGCAAATTTCAAGGTCTGTTTGAGTGATGCCCACGCAGCAAAACCAACTCAATAAAACCAATGATGAAGTTGCTCTGGCTGAGGCTGGTGATACATGTGATTGTACCAAAACTTGCATTGGATTTGCTTTTTGCTGTCTCCAAGGCTGCTGATTCACCTAAATAGGTGAATTCTGCCCTCAGAGGCTGAGGGTGGCTTCTTAATTTGCTCTTTCCTCCTGAGCTTACCTGGAAGCTCAGTAGAAAATATCAGATACATGACTGACAGTGTTCAGCATCTTTGTCATTAGCCAGGTATTGAAGTGATAATTGAAGGATAATAACTTCTATTATTGACTCAAGGAAATTTTTGTTTTCCTTTTTTTAATCCCAGAGATGTTTGTGTTTAGGACGTGATGTGCGAGAACAGAGGTGCTGTGGGCTTGGCCTTCACTTCTCCTTTCTGTGCTCAGCACTATGCCAGGATCAGGCTCTGCTTCTTCAATCAGTGTTTCATGGCTGGAGACTTAAGGATCTCTTCTCCATGGCAGTGAGACATGCCCCAGAACCATCAGACATTCTCTCCCTGGACTTCCCTGCATACCAGGAAAAACCTTTCCTTTCATTAAGCGGTCACTTGGAAACATCTTCTCCAGACTTCTGCAACACCAGCTCTCAAACTATGCCATGAAACCAATGTTTCCTTCCGGGCTGTGGATGCTCTGCAGTAATTCACAGGAAACTTGGGTGCTTACAAGATATTGTACTACCATGCCTTTAAGAACAATTATATTCCTGCAGTAAAACATGCCTGAGTATCAAACCACTCATGCCGAAAACAGATTGAGCTCAAACTGAGGGAAGATAAAATGCAAATAAAAGTGAATATTTACAGTGTTTAACTAGACAACACAGTGGCAGGTGAAGAAAGGCAAGAAAAAGCTACTTAATCCAATAATACCAGGTTCAAATCTATAAAGTCTCTTTCCTTCTCCCTGTATTTAAGTTTCTTTCAGCTGGCTGGATCTGCAGCAAGGGCCTGATGGTGCAGCTTCTCCAAAAGTGAGACTTCTGGGGAAAACATAATGACAATGCAATCCAGACAGTCAAGTCTAGAGAGCATCAACAGACAGTTTCAATATTCCCCTGTCTCTGCACACTGGGAAGCTTTATTCATGAAATGCCTCTTATTTTAAACTAAACCAGTACCTATTATCTGGTCTCCAGACATCTCAGAACACTGTTTTTCAACAAAGCTGTAATCAAGAATGCTGTACTTCTCTAGGCCTCATAGCTCTCTCTACTGCTGGAAAATTGGGGGTTGCTTTTTAAGTTGCAGACTAGAAGCAGGGGATGTATTTCCACTTATCCCAATGGGAACATTGTAGGCCTGAGTTACATTAGGAGAAATACTCTGAGGCTTCTTAAATTTTCAAGCCACCTTCCACTTATTCATCAAGAAAATTATTTCCATGGTAAACCAGAAAAGTCAGTTTGTCTTGTAAATATGCAGATGAAACCCTTGTGGGTTGGGAGAGGAGGAGCAAGGCATGAAAGATGGCTGCTTTGGGTCCACTGAGGAGACAGGAGCAAGCGCTGACAAGATGCTGAGCTGACCAGAAATTGCATGACCCCATCAGGATGGTACTGAGCCAGAGCTAATACACTATGCTGACAGGCTGGGTTTATTTAGCTGCTTGGGCTCCATGCCGTGGTACTTCAGTGAGATGGGTGCTGGTCAGCTTTGAGTGTGGGCAGAAGAAAACTGTCAGCAGGGACGAGTACACCTGCAGCCCCTGTCTCCTTCCCACCAGTCACTCAGTCTGGAAGGAGTGAAGAAATGTGTCTTGTTTTCCTTCCCATGTTCTTAGTGCTTGCCAGTAGACTTGAAAACTGTCCATCTTTCCACTTATGCTTTGCAGAACAGTTTAAACTTCATAGATAAGCAAATATGAGCACTTTCTTATAAGCAGGAATATGTCCCATCTTCCCCATCTTCTCAGCATCCGGCAAAACGCCCCAGTAGTCAGTATTCAATAGTCGCAGAACAGTATTTGAGGGTTAGAGGCTGGGCTTCCCTCGTGGCTCTTGGAACAAAGGAAATACATCCTGGTCACCCATGCTTGAATCTCCAAGCTCATGTTGGAAAGAGTACCTGAGGTGGATGGCTAAGACAAAGATTTAACCGCAAATCATGGCCACTAAAGCTGGTTGAGCAATGTGCAACTCCTGGCAAAAACCATGAACGGAAGTATAAAAAGGATGTTTTTTCCTAAATTCAGTATTTTAAAAGAAATTCAATCCCTGAAATATCATAGCCACAAGCAGAGATATTTCACATAAATAATGTTCCTGTGCTATCTCATGCAAGTCAAACTTCAACCACTTCAGGCTCTCACTGTCTTTGTAGGTGAAACCTCCCGCTCACTGTCCTTCTCTGAGGGTTTCCTCCGTCAGAGCTTTGAGGCAACGCCCCCAGGAGCCTCTGCCATACCCCACCACAGACAAGGCACCAGATTTAGGGCATTCGGTCCATGGTGGGGAACAAGAACAAGAATTGCTCTGACAAAATCCCCTGTGTGGCAGCATTTCCAAATCAAAGTATTTTAATAGAGACACAAGCACACTGGGGATTGGCTTTTTTTTTTTGGCTGAAGTATTTAGGGTTGCAGTCAAAATGTTTTCATTTTTTAATATTTGTTTTTGTGAGGAATAATTGAAGTTTTTGCTGCAAAGCAGATACTTCACACAATAAACATGTCTTTAAAAAAAAAAAAAGCAGTTTAGAGGGAAAATTTTCAACCATCTGTCTGGCTGAAGGACTATTGAAGAGGGAATACCAAGGGTTTATGTAGATTTTTTGCAACTCTTCTAGACCCATTAAAAATCAGAGGCTTTGACACATGTGGGAAAAGGTGAAGGACACAGAAAGGAAAACAAAACAACACAGTCAAGTGAAATGCCACAGTTAAAGGAAAGTAGTTCTGAAATAAGTGTGAAAATCTTCGGTAGCCATCTTCTATCTTGCTAGTGTGCTTTTTCACATGCAGCAATGGGGTATTGCTGACTATCCTTGAAAAGAGAAGGGACTACATTGCCACATTGCTGTGGAACAGTACTTTTCTCAATCAACACCTTCATTAAAATAAGCAGGGCTATTTGTGCAGTGTCTGCTCTTCAAAAGCAAGCATCAGCATCTACATCTGGCCCAAACAACTCAGTAGAAATTCCCCTTCCCCGTGAAGCCGTGAGTTGGTTCAGGTGTGCATGCGAAAGAACAGCAGCAACTGGTGGTTTTTCCCTGTGGCTGGCAGCCAAGGCGTTGATTATCATCACGCAAGCAAAGGATCAGCTCATCAGGGGCTTGTTTCTCTGCACAGAGCTAAGGAGCTTAGTGCAATAGCGGTTAGCTTGATTCCAGGCAGAACAGCCAAACCAGCTGGCAACGTGGGCTCCACCTCACCTCTCCTGCTGGGGCTCACCCCCTCTTTTAGCATAAATCCCTAGCTCTGGACCCAGAGGCGGTGGGTGAAATATTAGTGGAGCCTCCTCCATCCTCTCTGTCAGGCAGCTTTATGGGGTTTAGCCCTTCCAAAAAAATAAAAAGAGGAGGGGGAATCACTAAACATTTTCTATTTCAAAACAGATTTCATCTTCCATAGAAAGTAATACTGCCTCCAGCCATGTGTAACTTATTTTTTATCCAACGGAGTATATGGGCTTATAACTAGATCCTGATAGGAACCCGGGTTTAAAACATTATTCACAGCAGGTTATTTGATCTTTATTTGCTGAATGCACTCAGCTGAATCCCTATCTCCAAACAATATGAGAAATAAAATGCCCGGCATGCTTCATTGGCCAGCCAGCTCATCTTGATTTGCAGAGACGGCTACATCCCTCTCAGCAGTTTCAGAGACGTATTGTAGCCCAGGCACTAAGATGCAGTTTTTGCTTCCTCTTTCCCCATCTGAACACTTATCCTTTCTTGCTTTTCTTCTTCCCCCAATTAGGAGCTTTAAAAAACACTTCAGACCAGCACTTTCCTCTCCCTTCACCATGATTTTTGGGAAATTGTGCTTTCCACTGTATATTTGGGGATGCTCATTCAAAAGCACTTGCCATCTGTTCTTGCGCAGAAGGTCAGATCCTGATAACCTGCTCAGGAAGCCATAGGACTTTGTGGCAAGATTGGTCACCCGAGGAAAGGTGGATTGGTAAGGCTGTGAGACCCTGGCAAAACTACTGCTACTTCATTTAATTAATATAACTGCTGTGACACATGTCAAGGCTGACCTTGTCTCTACCACATCAACTTTGCTGCAGCTCCTATCTGTGCCAGAGTTAAAGGTGGACTTGGACATTGCAGGTGACTACTGGGACTGCTTCTTTCAAGAATACCCTGATGACTACAAACTGGATTCATTACTAAGCAGAATGGATAAGGCTTTGCTGTCCTGAAAGGGAAGCCAGAGCTGCTTGGGGAGAGAGGCTCAGCTGCACACAAGGAGGTCAGGTTCTTCATTCCCTTTGACTTTTGATGAGATATGCCTTTGAAAATCCTGCCTCAGATATCCCAAAATAAAACTCTCCAGTTTTCAGGCCAGAACACAAGCAGAAAATATGCTTCAGAAATTTCAGTGCAGGGGGTCCTGCTGTGGCAGAGCTTTGGGGATGGTGAGCAAGTCCTTAGTGGACATCGCTGCAGTGGGATCATGTCATTAAACTGGCCGGTGTTCTGCACCGGTACCACAGATACAGCAGGCCAGGACCACTTTTCACACAAATATCAGTAGTTCTTATTTTCCCTTCCCTGGGATGCATTTCAAAGCCTATCAGCCCATCACAGCTAGCTCCTCCTGCTTCCCTTTCAAGACATGTCAGGAGGCCATCTCGCTGCTGGGCAATGCGTAGGGTATGTTCATTTTCCCTGGGTGACAGCAGAGCAGTGTCATTGACCCAGCTGAATATTCCTTCACACAAACACAAATTAAAACCACCCCCTGCTGTCATTAACCGACTCTCTGTACCGTGCAATGTGGCAGATTTGGCCCTGTCCTCCTTCGCATACAGCCTGGGAGTGTCACTGAGCCTGGATGGACGTGGCAGTGACCGGGACAGCTCGGTGTTGACTCGGTGGTCTGAGGGCAAACACTCAGGTTGTGTGTGGTTCACTGGGGAAGGAGGGGGAGATCCGAGGAGGCGAGAATTAAATGTCTCACTTTTCTTTCCCTGCAATTAACCCTGGAAAAGAGAAGAGAAAAAATAAACACAAACCAAACAGTCAGGGATGCAGCTTTGCATAGCTGGATTAGAGTCACAGTTGGCCTATTCCCTTGGGAACACTACTCTGCTATTAATAAAAAGATAAACAACCCCTTTATTTATTTATTTTCCCCTCCCTCCCCAAGTCCTTTGATTTCTCTTCTGCTTCAGGGAGCCCTGCTCCCTTCCGTTAGCTCTGCAGAGAGAGTGTTTGCAGAGGGAGTGTTTGAAAGAAGCTGCTCTCGGAAAGACAAAAATCAAGGGTAGAGGGAGCGTGGGGAAGAAGAAAGTGGGTGAAAATTATTTTAACCATTTCTAGCAATCACATCACCTCACAGGGCTGGCAGAAATAATGCCCTTCATTCATTCCTCTTCTGCTGCTGCAGCTGCAGGTCTCACTCCCACAGGCTTCTTCTAACTCCCTGAGGCCACCCCGTCCTTGCAGGTGCCTGTCCATCCCTCTCCACCCCTGGGCGCAGCTGTCTGGACCCCCCTCACTGAGCTAGAGACAGCCTTCTGGTTTTACTGGGTCCGTGTGGGAATAGGGGCTGTCAGGCAGAGCATGTGAGGGAAGAGCTACCCACTGAGGAAAAGCTAATTGCCCACTTTCAGACAAGGTGATGTTTATATCTAAACCTTCAGCAGAGTGCAACAGATCTCAGGGGTTCAAGAAAACGCAGAGAGGAAAAGCGTGTCAATCAATGTCAGGTTACTTACTTTGGAGGGAATTTTTGCCAATTTTGTGCGCAGGAATGGGTACGGATTGAACTGTGGTAATTCTGTGGTAATTCTTTATACAAATTAGGCATTCAACTGAGTCTGAATTTTAAACACTTGCCTTAAAAAAATCTAAATACCTGAAAAACATTTCACAAAGCTCCTAAATTAATGATGAAATCTATTTGCCAAGATTCTTTGCTTGATCCTTAGAATGGGAAAAATGCAGATTAAATGAGAGAGCAAACACAGAACTAGTGTTTGGCTACACACATGCCTGGGCACTACTTGTGCGCACGTCTGAGAGATCATCTAATCGGTGCCTCCAGCCTTGATCTGAGAAAAATTTGTTTGCTGAAGGGATGTGAATCAGTTGGAGAAGGTCAGAGCTTGGTGTGTTACTGCTTGCTGCTCCAGAGACATAGAACCATTGAGCAACAAACAACAGTCAACAGCATGGAGGTACCCATGGTACGAGTTGTCCCTGTGCTCTGCGTGTCCCCTTGGGGAGCCTGCAGAAAAGAAGGAGATGCCTCAGTGCTCTAAGGGATCACTGGCGCTGGTTGCGCAATCCCCCTTGCCAAGCCTGGGTACCAGCCTGATGTGCTTTTTGCTGGCAAGACCAGAGTTGTAGGGCAGTGAGGAATGGAGAAATGGGAAACCAGGTCACTGCAGGGGCACCTTGAATGACAGAAAGGAATATCCCAGGGTCTCTACCCAGATGCAAGGTCAGGCACTGCCTCATCAGGGACCTTCGTCTCCTGGGCCATCCCTCTGGTGTTTCCATCAAGACTGTGTTGAACTTCCTTTAAACACTTGGGAAATAAAAACACTTTCTGCCTTTTTTTCTCAGCAAGTGTGGAGCAGGGAAGGGAGAACAGTGGCCAACGCTGCAGCCAGAGTGTTAATGGTTGCATTAGCTGGAAAGGGGCAGCCAAACCAGGATGTGTAAAACCCCACCCAGACTGCCCTTTAATTTGCTGTTACATGGAGTGGAAGATTTGAAAGCATATTTCTGGGTAATTAATTCAAAGAGTGATTCTAATGGCTAATGCTGTCAGTTTTGACTGCAAGGGAGGTCTGGGGCTGGAGCAGGCAACGAAGGGAAAGGAAAATGGCTGGAGGCCACAGGCAGATGTTAAAATATTTTGACAGCCCACATCCAAGAGGCTAACTTAATGAAAGGCTTTGGCCAGCACCTTCCAAGAGGTCTGAAACTGAATCCATTAATTTTTCCCCAGTATAGCCTGCATGGTTTGGACAGTGGCTTGTCCATAAATTACCATTCTCCATTTGGTCAGCAACACCATCAATCATTCTCAGTGTCCACCAGTCTGCTCTCTGTGCCACTGCAGAAGAACCAGTAAGAGGGATTTAGTGTCTCTTGAGTTTAACTCCCAAATTTTCAGTGACACATAAAGTAAGCTCTGCCTTCATCTCTCCTGATTCTTAAAGCCATTGCAGCAAAGGTCCTGCACCTGTGTATGGAAATATACCTGCTCTGTGGTGCTGGGGAAATGAAATTAGGAAGCTCTATTCACAGTGTTATTACCTCCGGCTGCTTGGAAAGATTTAATCAAACCGCTGCAGCTTGCTGATGAGGATGTCCTCAGCTTGCGAGTTTGGTTCCTCCTGCACTGCATAACCCTGTGGCATTTACTAAACTCCTCCATCCTACCCCAGCCGGCTTGGAGTCAAGCACAGCATTTGAAAAGGATTTACTGGGGACCATTCTGCTGAGGTTTTTCAAAAGACTTGGTCAGGAAGCTGGAAAGGCACAGCTCCTGGCAGTCGTGTTCCCTGGCTTTCACTGCTTTTTTTGTGCTTCAGAGAGCACTCAGAGTAAACAGACAGGGAAAGAAAGCTTGTGAATGTGGAAAATAACTGGGAGGTTATTTGATTCGAGTTTGAATTTTGAAACAAGGTTTGGGTCAAGTTTTCTCCTTTTTGACCTCCTTTGCCTGTTTCCAGAGGTGATTTCAGTTCCAGCTACATATCAGTTCAACACTTCAGCATCTACAGCTCCTACACTTCTTGGATAGAGTGTGTTGATAAATTGGAAGGCACATTCTTCATTTCCTGTCCTGTGCTTTTGTGCAGGACTGCGATGCGTGGGAAAACCTTTTTTCAGCCCAGGCATGGGGTGGCTGCACTTCAAGATGGGTGAAGGGATGCCATGTGCCAGTTCCACTTGCAGATACACTCACAGAGGTTGATCAGAACAAAGCTGGCAGATTTCCACCCCAATTCACTGCATCCGTTTTGTTCAGCTCTCTGAAAAGCACAAAAGAAAGATGTCTGTATGCAGACATGGACACATACAGAATTACATGTGCCTATATGTATGGTATAGACCATCACAGAATTCTGAGCAGAGTCTCATCAGCCTGGGGCTCCTGGAATTTATTTTGACTACCAGGCTTGTGGGCGGTGACAGAAGACAACGTCTTCCTCTGCATGTGTGTTTGGGAACTGGTGTATCGACAAAGGACTTGTATAGCACTAGAGAAGTGCAAAGGCATCTGCAAAACAGATGCACAATTGCACACTTGCTTTGTATGCAGACAGTGACACTCCATAGATTAATTAGGTAAGTGCTTGCCCCAGTGGCTGATCAGCTGTATTTGGGCATGTACCTGGACTTACTGCAGGGCTAAATTAAGCACATTCCTTCAGAGTCAAAAACGTCTAGAACTTCTGGTCATGTCAACATTATTTATTTATTTATTCCACTTCTGTAAAGCTCCTTATCCAGCAATGAACAATGCTGCGTACCTGCAGTCAGTCTATCTGAACACATTTTTCATTAGCAGTGCTCCAGGATGGCAAATGAACAGCAGTATCTACATATATATGCAATTAAACCACTGCTTACACAATATCCACCTCCAGGTATCCCAGGAAAATCAATAAAGTAACATTCCCAGATCATCAGCAGTCATCAGTCCCTCTTTGCCATCAGTAAAGAGGCTTTCACCCCCTGCCCCAACCGAAGGATGCAGGTGACAGAAGGCAGATGCAGCCCTCACATTCCCCTCTGAGCAGCTGACAAAAATCCCTTTTTCCCCTCATGCAATAATAATGGCAGGGAGGGCACTGTCAGGGGTGTGCTGGCGTGTTCTGCCTCGCTAGCCAGCGCGGGTTGCTCTTCCTTCATGCTTCACTGCCGTTGAGCTCCGCGCAGAAGTTGCCTCCAGCAGTCCTTGCCAGCCCCCTTGATATTTTGGACACTGAGCGCTCCATGAACAATAAGACCGCAGAGCTTGGGAGGGACTGGAAACAGCTCTTCTCTCTCCTGGGCTGTGACTGGCTCTCACCGGTAAAAAGGAGAGATTTCATTTTATTGTGAAGGAACATGGGGCAGCTGGGAGGAATTTTTCCCTCCCTGTTCTTTCTTGTCTGCTTCTACGAAGCCAGAGAAATCTTTGCCTGCCAAAGGAGGGTGTGAAAGCAGACAGAAGGTTTTGTAGGTGTGCATTAAGAACATGAGGTGCACCCATGTACACACTCACATCCGAAGTCTTCATGGCAATGGCATGAGTGCAGGTAATGTCAAGCAGAAGCACCCTGGGATCAGAGGCAGGTTAGCAAAGCTGGGTTCTATTGATTGGGGAGAGTAGGATGAGGAGGGGAACTTTGATTCATTGCAGCCTCGAAATATCTCTGGGGCTTTGCCTTGCTCTGCAAAAGTCTCCCAGGTTTGCTTGTTCCTGTGAGGTTCCTTTCATCTTGGGCAGCAATCCCACAGCAGCAGCTCCTGAATGATATGAGTTGTGCTAAAGTTTAGAGCTGGGGAACATCTCCTCTCATTGGGAGCAGGAGTGAAAGACCAGACTGAAGATCAGAGGTGAATGCTATTATTCTTAGAGCATCAAAATCACCTGAGTACCTGGGGGCACTTAAAAAGCCTGGTATTTAATCCTTGTACCACACAAAATAACTAGCATGCAGGAAAGCACATACTAATAGTGTTTCAGATTCATTTTCACATGTTGTTTTCTCATTAATTTTTCATTTAGATACTTCTACGTCTTTTTTTTCATCACTTCACCAGAGGGCACTGGTATCTTGATGTTCTTTTTTCCCTTAGGGAAACTGAGGCATAGAGCAATGACAGGACTTGGCTGAGGCGGTCTGGCAAGGGCCTGGAATCCACATTTTCAGAATCCTGAAAACCCAAAACCAGGGAGTCCCCAGCTGCTTGTGGGCAGCCATGTGAGGGAGTCTAGGTAAAAGCAAAAAGATGCAGCATGGCTCTTATCTCCAATACCTTTAGAAATTACCCTTTATCCCAGTGTCTGGCAGAGCAGTCCTCCTCACTTGTTAATGCGCTTGCTTAAAACCGTTGCCCTTAAACTTCTACCAGCGCTGAAGCTAATGTACTGCCCTTTGCCACCTCAAGCGAGGCTGTGCTGTAGAAAGCTGTGCTGGGCTGATTCCTGTCAAGACTGTATAATCAGAGATGGGGAAAACTTGGGAAGTGGCTCTTAGGAGGTACCTCCTGGGTTGAGAGCTACGTCTTTTTATGTTTGAAAAATAAAGAATTTTTCTACTAAAAAAGGAGAAAGTTATGTCTGCAAAACTTGTACAACTTAAAAATTACTTCAGGCTTTCTGTGAAGTCCCCACACGGAGGATAAAATACCAGACATCTGCCCAGAATTAACCAGGGGAAGAGAGAGAAAAAGCCACCCCCACCCCTGTAGCCTAGAGATGCTTTAGAAAGAGCCAGAATTTAACTTCAGGTTGAGGATGGATAAAATGCTGATAAAATGCATCCCAGATCCTAAGAGCAGCTCCTAACCTATGATTAGAATGACTAATTTCACTTTCTAATACAAACCCTTCACCCTACTAAGGATGGGTTTGTCAGCCAATGTTTGTCAGACCAGCTCTGAGCTGGATCTTAGCAGATGTAGCTGAGCTGCCTATTGCCCTGTCCTGAGACTTGTCGAGATCTTGGAGCAACACTGGCAGATGCTAGAAAAATGTCTGGGCTTTTCTGTCTAATGTGAAGAGGTGCGGTGCATCTCCTTTGGAGCAGAGGCAGGAAAGGCCTGGGGAGCACTGCAGTGGCAGGATGAGGCCAGCAACTGGAATAAAGCCCAGAAGCCTCATTTGGAGCTGAGATTCAAAGGGACCTTGACTTCATAAGGGTCTCATCTTAACCCCATGCCACAAAAGGACTGAATCCCAAAGACAGCACCATTCAGCCATAGTACTAGTGAGCTTGTTGAGAGCAACATTCACTTTGTGGGATGGCAAGCAGTGCATGGGAGTGAGTATGCGAAACTACATCTGCACGAGGGAATCATGCTGCAGGTGATGCACTAGGACTGGTCACTGGGGAATGGATAAATGGGCAGTGGGTCCTGGAACAGCTTTGCCAGGGACTGAAGAATGGGAAAATGGTGGAGCAGAAAGTGGCATTGAGCCACATTGGCAAAGCTCTCTGGAGTGCTGGGGAATAGAGAAGCAGAGAATGATTTTGGCCAGGCTTCAGCATCTGCTAGAAGTGGTGTGCATGTGTGAGGGATGGATAACCGAGGCTTTGGCAGGTAGAGGGATAAAAAAGTGGCTTTTCTGTTATGTTGCAAAACCCAAAATTTCCTTGGGAAAAAGTATGCATGAGTCAAATTTACACAGAGCATTTGCAGGAAGAAGGATTCAACTCCCTGAAAAAAAAAACACTTGGGTGCTAACTTGAAATGCTGCATTTGAGCTGAAACAAATAATTCAGAATGTTTGACCCTTATTTCTTTAAAACTCTTTTTGAAGATTCATTTTTTAAATGGAAATGGCCATTTTGAAACAAAAAAGTTTCCCTTAAAAATAGCTTCAAAATGAAACATTGCAACATTTCCAAATATTTATTTCCCTTTGAAGGTGTTGAAATGCAGTGTGTCACACTTGCCTACAGCTTTGCCCTGCTCTTTTTTTATTCAGCCTAAATCATTTTCTCAAAGTAAGCTGAGCAGTTTTAGTTCCCTTGAAGTTCTGCTTTTTGGGATGAATTTACAATTTACTGAAATAAAAATCTTTTCAGTTTTACTTTAGACTGAAGTAAATTAACAGAGCTGTTTTGGGGAAGGGAATACTCAGTTTAGTTCCTGCTGTTAGAACTGCTGATGGTCTCCATTAACAAAACATCACTTTCATACGACATGGGCTCATCTGAAAGTGCATAGAAGAGAATACCTGAAAACAGAGCTGAGGAATGATAAAAAAAAAAATTAAATGCATAAAAAGGCTACTTACATTTATGGAATTTTTAAAATAGCATTTAGATGGAAAGCCGATTCCCCATTTTTTTCCCTTGCTGGCATTTTTTCTCAGGCTATCTGAAATTTCAGGAGTTAAGGGGAGAAAAAAAATCTTGCATTGCACCATATATGCCAAAGAAATGCAATACAATCTGATTTCACTTCTTTCTCTCACGCCTGAATGTGCTCATTTTTGCTTACAAAAGGAAAGACACAAAAGAATTGTAAGAAAAGGAATCAGATGGTGCTGCCCGATACTGTTTCACAGCTAAAACGTGAAAACAAGCCTGGCTTCTTCTGCCGACACTCAGATCTCAAAAAAGGATTATTATTCTTTTTAAAGGGAATTCTCTTAAAGGGAAATTGCTCCAAATTCAATCAAAAGCGCCATTTATTACAACTTAGCAGAGCAGTTGCCTCCTGCTGCCGAGAGCCCTGCTGACGTGAGGAAGGCTGCAGAGACAGCGTGCCTTTCGTATATCTCTTTAGTAGCACTGGCTTCCAGACTCACTCTCCAGGTCTCCTACTGCTGCTACACCCTTTGCAGATGGACCCTAAGGAGGGACCTGCTTGTTGGAGTCTCATCACTTAGATATCCCCTCCTTGGGCAATGCATGACCTTGAGAAATGTCAAGGTCATAGTTCTGCCCCAGTGCTGGATGGTGGGATGGTGCCTCACAGGCAGCATGGTGGAGGGAGCACATGGGCACCCCAAGGCAGTGAGCACCCGGTGGCCAGAATCACCCCTCCTGCCAGGGGGTCCAGGCCGATCCCACCTCCAGTTCCTCACTGAAAGCCCAGACCCAGCTCAAGGGAAACAGAGCGAGACAGCACATGGTGTGCTGCAAAGGCTGCACCAGGACCTATATTGCTCTCAGAGGTCTCAGTAATGAGGAAAACAAATGGTGTTTTGTGGCTTGCAATCATTACATAAATGTAAACAATTTCACCTCCTCCTGTGTCCAAGTTTCTGGATATTCGGCACAGTGTATAAGCACAAATAGATTCACCCCCTCTCTCCTAGGGCTATAGCTCCTCTCAACAGATGCGTTTCAAAGGACCAAATCCCTCACATTCACTTTAGAGGAGGCTGCTTTCCTCTTTCTCCCTTGCTATTCTCTCCTCTGCCTTCCAAAATTTAACAGCTTTTTACTTTGCTCAGGTCAGGGCGAAGGCCAAGAGAAACTGTGGTCCTAAAAATCATCTAGTCTGAATGCTTTGTGGCTTTCTCATATGCTGGCAAAATAACATCTTAGCACAAGTGGAAGGAGACGCACTTGGGAGTGATTGTTATTTTTAAGTTCTGTCTCGGCAAACAGCCACTTCCAGCATTTACTGTCTGCCACATCGGAAAAAACTACATCAGTCACCCATAACCAAACTAACGCCAGCCTCGCAGTCTGGTTCAGCTAACGTGACCCATCATTGCAGGCTCTCCTGTGGTTTCTATCATGGTTAAAGTCTCATCCTCCTGGCTTTCATTCTCAAATCTCAAGCACAAATTGAAACAAGGGAAAACTTGCTGCAGAAGGTTTCCAGCCACTGCTGGCAGGGCTGAGGCCCCACACCCAGGCAAATGGGGCAGTTGCTCCTTTGCTTTCCAAAGCCAGCTGTGGAGCATGGGACACCAAGATGCATTACTACCTGCCATCATGTCCCCCCAAACTGTAGCACCACCCCAGGTTGTCATTGAGAGAAAGCTGGCTTACACTGCTGCTTTAGATCTGCTTCTCAGTTTGCAATTTTCAATAGCATAGCAATGGGCTTCAGGAAATCCTGGGTCTGGCTTGACTTATAAGCCTTGCACTGTCTCAGCTGAAAGGGAGCTCCTGCCTCGCATTCGTGTATCAAGTGAAGGCACATTATCCTAATGAATCCAGAAAACCAGAAGTCTAGACTTTGCTCATCACCACCGATTTGCTTTATAAACCTGGGTGAGTTACAGGGCTTATCTGAGAAACAGGAAGCATTTGAATGGTTACTTCTAGCCACTTCCATAAGCTTTCAGATGAAAACCTGTCGATGAAAACATCTCGATGAATGGGGCTTTATGCAGCTTGTGGTTATCTGAATAATCCTTAATACCAGCTCCCTCTTCCTGCCTGATTTCTGCTGTGGTTAAGAAGCCTAAAGTAGTAAGATTAAGAAGCCTAAAGTAGCAAGAAATATGCCCTAAAGCAGTCAGCTAAGGATCCTAACTTAATGGGAACATCTGCAAAGGACTGAGAGCTGGAAAATTAGCTTTGCAGTATTGGCTGCTGTGTGTCAAGGCACAAAGGGCTTGCTCCCAGACAGGAGGCAGCAAGAGGGTGCAAAACCTGCATATCCTACTGCCCCTGCTCATAGGGCAGAACCCCAGCACAGTTAGCACTATCCTGAAGTTGCTCTAACACATGCCATGAAACAGGCTTCGCTTTCCCTTGTCCTACCAGCCCCATGAAAGATATCAAAGTAGCCCAGAGCCAGTAGTCTCCACTACAAGCACAGCCTGCCCAGAAGTGAGAATCTGACCCTAAAAGCCTCCTCTAGCATGAGCCACAGTAGGATCACCACCCTTCCTTTCCCCAAGGCATAACAAGATACACTCCCAACCCAGCCCATCATCGCAGCCCTGTGCCCTCCTGCCTTTTCCCTTTTATTACCTGCAGCAGGGCCTGAAAGCTGGGGGTATCCCACCAGCCTTTATCCCTTCCTTCTCTGCTCTTCTCCCACAAAGCCAGAAGGAAAACAGGTTAAAGCAAAAGACACACAAGAGAAGCTCCTTAAACTTTGTAGGTACAAAATGCCTCCAGGAGCAGTAGCTAGCCACAGTGAAGTGGGAACTTCTGAAAATGCCAATCAGAGGAAAATTCTGCCCTGAAGTTCAGGAGGGCAAGAGTTACACCAGCAATTTGAAAAAAAAATTCTTTGTCCAGATGGTGCCTTCAACATAAACTGTCAAAGTCATTACTCTGACTTTATTATCAGGGTTATGTTTTCTTTATTCCTTTTAATATTCCATATGCTGGTCATATAATACATTTCTTTGTATTCCTCTTCCCTTTTATTCTCTTTGTTTGTTCCATTCATGACTTATCATCTTCTGGTGGCAATTTAATTATTGGATCTATATTATTGGTATCTTTTTTTTTTTTTTAGAATATAATAAAAAATTTCAGTACAAAACACTGCAAGTAATTCAATTTCCATCAGTGAGGAAGGAAGCTGGACGCATTCAATGAAAGGGAGGAGAGTACCTGACTATAACATTTTTAATAAAAATATAATACCACTTTGTACTTTTTAGCATCTTCTATTTGGAGAACCTTGTGGCTTCATAATCATTAATATTGCTTAACTTTTCCATTGTGCTTTTCATCTATAGCTTTCACAGCACTTTCTGAAGGTGCATCAGTATCAGCCTCTCTGTTTTGCACCCAGGGAAAAAATGTGAAAGCCAATACAATCCAGCCAGCCCGGGGATGAGATCCCAGGCATCCTGGAGTCCCAGACCAAAACCCTTTCCAATGGATCATGCTGTCCCTCAATAGGAACTGCTGTTTGTCCCTTCCCTTGAGTGCTAAACAGCCCTGTCTCCTTCCCAGATCTCCTTCCGTTGTCCACAAAAGCCCGCTGTCCATCATTGGGCAGGACCTACACTCTTGCTGGGATGGGAGAGCTTCACAAGGATGTGCTGCAACAGGAGACAAAACTCCAACCCCAGTATCACTCTGAAAACTTCCTGAAACATCTCAGTTTGCTCCTTAATCACCTGGGACAGATTCCTCGTTTTACATCTTGTCTGAAAAGTCAGTTTCTTTAGAAGTAAAGAATCCTAGATTTGATTGACCAAATCCCCGGTGACTTGAAGGAGGTGAATAGGGGTCAATAGTTCTTCTCTAGTACAAGGTACTAAGGTATCAAGTTGCAGATTCGACATAAAAACATTGAAGTGGTTCTTCAGTTCACATGGAGCTGAGCTGCAGAACATGGATACTGTGGATGCTGAAAGTTTACATGGGTGCAAAAGATAGGCTGGATAAATCCACAGAAGCAAAATTCCCTATGAGCTGTTAAGTACAGAGCTACCACTTTGGGCTCAGAAACTCCCTGAACTGCAAACAATCTGCTGTAGTGTTTGAGGGTAATCACGTGGCCTTAATCCTGTTCCCAAGGCATCAGCTACTGGCCAGCATCAGAGATGGGATGCTGGGCACACATAATGTTTCTCAGCAAGTACCAGGCCAGGCAACCTGGAAAGAAGAGGTTGCTCGATGGCCCAAAGGTACCTGTATGGGAGCACCCAGCCAAACCGGTTTCAGAGCACAATAGGTGAGATGCAGGGGGTTGTCATCCGACTCAGCTTCATCTCCGCCTTGCCTTGTCTATGCAGAGATAACTTGGGGGGAGCTGCAAAAACGGCTCAGCCCGGGGTTGTCTCAAGATTGCATCACAATAAGAACCGAAACCGAACGGAGCCTTAACTCCCTTAACAAATAAAATGCCCTGAGTCCCATCCCACCACTAGTCCCATGACTTTGAGTGCTAGACATCACAAAATTGGCAACGGAGACTTGGCCATCGCACCACCAGAGGTAAACATCCCAGATAGTGTAATCCACTCAGGCATAATCTTGCACCCCCACAGAATCAGGAACTATAAACCGCAAGGTTTGAGGAGAAAAATGGGGGTAATCTTCCAACGATACAGCTGGCCTGTAGGAGATTCATCCCCCTCCTTGTCCAGGACACTGTACAGGGTAACTTCCCAGGGATTGAGTGACCTTACCTGAGAGAAAGGGTAAGTGATAAAGAAACATACGTATGGTATATGGCATGCTATTAAGATCGTGATTTGTGCACTCTTTTAAGGTATTAATATCTAGCGCGCTTGTGGTTTGTGTTGTTACTTTTCGGGATCACTTGTAGGTTGCAATAGTGTATTCCGCGAATTGATTTTAAATTGCAATAGTGTAATTGCCATTGTACACATAGAACTCGCAATAGTGACGTATTGGACCTGTGAGTGAAGTCCAAATAAATTGTTAATTTGAACCTCTCAGTGAAGTCCTTTTTCCCGTTTCGTCACAGTACCATGTCTTGCACCACACCTGTGTGACTTGGAACCTACACCTCAGGAAACACTGATAGGAGAAACTCTGTATGCAAGGCAAGATCTACCTTTTGCAGGCAGATCCCTTTCTCTGTGTAGTGACTCCCTGACATGGGTTACAAAGATCCTCTAGATAAGGCCTGTGGAACTATGGCCTGACGCAGGAAGCAATTTAGTTTGTTAAGTATTCTTTTCAATTTGCTTACTCCCTAGTAAAATGCAAAAATACTCTCTAAGAATTAATGTCTCCAAATAATGTATATGATACTCTAAATTGGCTTTTTTGCCACCTCTAACGTCTTCCTAAAATAGGTAGGTCCTTACTTTTCCTATCCATAAAAACAGTTCTGCTCCTGAGGCTCCAAACGCAGCACTCAGAATGACAGAAGATGTTATTTTCTCATCAGCAAAGTGTTTAGAGAAAGAGCTTCCCTTATTTTCCTTCTTCTTTAAATACCAGTCAGTTTTCTTTTCTGTAGATCAAAGCTTTCATGGCTTTTTTTATTTGTTTGTTTATGCATTTTTTCTTAGGGTCAGAAATGATTTAGAACACAATGGAGAAAAAGAAATCGCCTTTTCTTTCCCTTCTGCTTTTTAAATGAAAGCACTAAAAACACTTTCGGCTCCAAAATTATCACCCAAACTCAAAACACCCACAAAAAAAAAGAGGGAGGGAGACAGAAAAAAAGCCCTAGAAACATATTCATGGGACTAGCATGTGTGAAGCGGATTTTTTTTTTTTTATTACAAGGGAATTATTGTATCTGCGAGCCAAAACAACAGCACTCCCTGATGCCAACTCCAGCTGTTCCTCCCTTGTAAAATTTATGAGCTGTTTTCAAGAGCTTGAATAGATCTTGTGATGCAACTTCAGTGTAGCCACGAAGATATTTTTAATTGCTGCGATGTTGTCAGGTTTCCCTGTGACACAAAGCGTGCTGTTAGTTGGCTGATTAGAAAGCGTACTCCTTGAGATGCCAGCCTGCCAGGTCACTGAGCTAAAGTGAAAAGTCCAGCCAGACTTCAGACCTTTCCAAATCCTTGCTGGGAACACAAGCAAACAGGCGGACAAAGGCAGCTTTAAACAAACAAGTGCATTAGTGGGAGATTTCAGTATCTTCCCAGAAAGTTCTCCACAGAGCTCTAGGTAATGTCTTGCACCATAAGCAACTGCAGCTCCAGTGTTCGTGCTCTGGGAGGGATTCTGGCCGAGCCTGAGGTAGATACAGCAGCCTGACATCAGTCCAAAACATCTGGCCTCATTATCTTTAGGTTGTGATGTAAAAGTGACATCCTGAGCACATTTTGCCATTAGAAAATTTCTAGCAGGTATCCTGAAACTAAGAATTTTATCTCACTTAATCAACATTCAGATTTCATAATTATAATTCACCTTTATGTCTCTTCCTCCCCTAAGGAAAGACTCAATTATTTATAAAATCCTAGAAAAGACCATGTCTTTTGCAAGGACAGACTGTGCAGCAACATCATCATTCCTGGATATGCTGTCCAAAGCAACTGAAGCCAAGGCTAGGTATTGCCATGTTCAGCCAGCTGCAGGCTACTAGCTCAAGTTCTCCACCATTGACACGTGCTCCCAGCCACCGGAAATAGAGAAAAAGGCACAAACAGATGACATGGGTTACGCAACCGCTAAGTAACAAGGCCTGTGTCATTTCTGAGCTTGTGGCTTTATATCTTTTCATGCCACAGAGATCTCAAACCTCTAAGTATCTCAAGAACCTGTAAGACAAAAACCCTAAAATATCTGCCAAGGACACACAATAAAGGATGTGAAAACTTAAAGAGGAAATTGGAAAAGCAGTGGGATAATTAATTGCTACCTTTTAAGCAAAGCTGTCTGTAGTATTAGGACCCTTTGTGGCTTGGCATTTGTAGCCTCAGTAAATTAGAGCTGTAAAAGAAATTGGCCTCTCTGGACACAGGTAAAATCAGGTGTAATATCAAGGGTTACTCGTTAGTGCATGGCCCTTCAGCCTACTGAAGATAAAAAACCCCAAGGCTACGCTGCTATTCCCAGATTGGCTCATGCAGAAGATATCAGGAGACTTCTCCACGTGAGGCACTAACTAGCCTAGCTGTCCTGGGGAGAAGGCGATGCTGTTAGTTACCAGGTCAAAGGACTGATGTGGAAAGTAGGAAAATCATGGCTTTATCCTCTCTTCCCCTTTGAGATGATTTACATCCGTAGGAGTGCAAGGAGCAATCAGCTCTTCTCTCTTGCCTGTTGAACCGTAGAGCATCTAATCCAAATCACTGTTAATATTTCATTTGAGTTCAGTAGACTTTGGAGCCAGCCCCAGGCTCAGACTTAGCATGTTCTTTTGGAAGCTCAGTATCTGATTATTATTAAGATGTGAGAGGCTCCTGTGAAGCAGAAGCCTTAGCATTCCTGTCGAAATGAGACTTTTGAAGCACTGAAAGGGAGAAAAACTAGATCTGCTGGGCTGTATCTTGCTTTACGGTCAGAAAACTCACCACTGCTCCAGGAACAGAAGGAAGATACAGAAGTGATGTAGTCAGGTGATTGGAGATATTTTAGCATGATATCGTGTAGCCTACAGTTCCCAGTGAAAGCAGGATACGGGAACTTGCTGTTTTCTGGGGTCTTGATCAAGGATAAGCTCTGATGCTGTGTATATCCTTCTGCACTTGTTCTGAACTGCAGTGGTGGTAGAGTGTCCTCTGCTCTGCTTGATTATTTAGACAACACAAGGCCTAGGAGAGTCAACAGCATCAGATGTTGGAAGCTGTTTTGACATCCCTTTCTTACACTGTGTGTAGCTTGGCTTGACCAGTTACCTAAAGGAGTAGGAAGCAAATAAGAAGACTCCCTAAGCCACCTCCTTTTTTAATTCTCCATCCTCTCCCACCATGGGACCTTGTTGTGAAGGGGCTGGCAAGCCAAATGTTGTGTCAGACTTCAGAATGCCTCCCGCTGTTTGGTGGTAACTGGTGTTCCCTGTACCCTTCCTAATGATTGGAGCTCTCTCGCTCTCCTTGGTGTTTGGAGTTGTTCCTCATTGTCACTCAGTTTGTCACCTCTGTGTCTTCCCACTGCTGTGGTAGGATGTAAAGTCCAACAGTTCCAGGTCAGATGGTAGCACATCTCATAAAAATTTAGTATTTTTGAGAATGAATAAAAATGAAAGATTACAGAGTGCATGTGTGTTTCCAGAACTTTTTTTTATTAAATGTTTATTGATATGACTTGATATAGCTGATAAAGAAATATAACATCCTAGAAAATTCAGTATGGATTGTAACTTTGACCACCACACTAGTAGGATCTATCCATAGCTGTTTGATCTTTTATTCCAGTCTTGAGCTTGCTCAAAGGTGTTATGAGCTGTTTTGGAGTCTATAACAAGTGGTGGCATGTGGATTCAATGTAATGTGGATCCTTCCTGAACTAGTTAATTACAGTACTGTGGTGATTAGAAACAATGACCCTTGTTCTTATATAAACAGGTTAAAAAATCCATTAATATCCTCAGAAAATACTGGGAGAGACACACAAGAGCTTGCTTAAGCCTAATGAAATCATGTTAATTTGATGCCAAAGCGTAACCCTCATGCCATGATCACTTTAACCCCAGGAGGACCACAAATTCTGTATGTGCTCAGCCAAAGAGGCAGAGCTCTCCCGTTGGCGCTCTTTAAGTTACACAGGTGGATGGCAAAGAAAGAAGCAGAGAGCCATTGCTGTCTTTCCTATGAAAGAAGGATTAACAAAGAGTCTGTCAGTAGGAGCCTGCTAGTGAGAGATCCCCATAATGGCAGAACAAGTGAATAGCATGTGTTTAAAGAGCCCATAATCCTATATTTACACAACAGTCCTTAATGGCTCATTCAGAGCCATTGCAAAGAACCAAGTAAATAGTGTGGTTAGAAAGTCTGTTACTTTATATTTACTCACTAGACCGTCTGCTGTGGGAGCTGTGAATGTCATGGAGAGCTAAAAGGAGCATTCTTTTGATTTTTTTTTTTTTTTTTTTTTTTGGCTATGAAAAGCTAACTAATAATGATACTGAAAACCACTTTCAATAGGAACTATACCTTCACTTTGCACCAGTGAAGGAGAACAACCATTAGCACACTTTGTCAAGGAAAGGGATGCATTTATCATCACCTGGAGTCTTTTCATAGAGACTGGATGTGCTCTAAAAGATACGCTCTTATTCAACAAGACGTTATTGAACTCAATAGCACTCACCTGTGTGGCGGGAAAAAATTCATTCCCCTCACTGCAAGAACTACTGGGAGGGTACAAAATGGTCTGTTTTGCAATATATTATTCAAATGGTCTCTTCTGGCTTTAAATTATACTGCATTTGAGACTGGACACTAAATTTATTCTCTCAAATGTTTATTCATGTAAACACTCAAATCTTCATTAAAGTCAAAACTATGTACACAAATCAGAGTGAAGCAGACAGCTGAATAGCATGTGAAAATGAAGGTGACACTGAATATTTGGAGATTTGCATAGCAAATAATTATAAATCCAAAGTTAGTGGTCAGTTATGAAATGCACTATAATGATCTGGTGAAGTCCACTCAAACAAGAAAAATTCACAGAAGAAGCCTCAGCTAACACCTAGTATTTTAGATTTCTGAAACATTATTCAAGATCTTATCTGAACCTTAACTAATTGATCCTCAAAATTCACATAAGGCTTCAGCAAGCACTGGAATGGAGAAAATAATTAATAAGAAATCATTTATGCAATGAATTTTTCTTTTTGTTTGTGATTGTCTACACAGATCATTAAATCTATTTATTATCCACAATGACTTACACAGTTTTGTCAATAACACTTTGCTTGCAGATAGTTTAAAATTTGCAACTGGAAGGAAGAAGAGAGGAATCCTGCACACTTATTTCTGTTTCCTGCAATCAGCATGGGATGACCCATGAATTAGGAATCAAATATTTAATAACTGAATGTATATTTTTAAATTTGTATTCAGTAAAAAATTTAAGACCTCCTATTTGGGGACAAAGGTGCCTTTTCCTTATGTTAGAGGAAATGACAAAATGTAGTTCAGGCAGTACCATATATTGACGCATGGTCGCACACCTCTCAGTGTGCCCAGGGAGGGTGACATGTAGAGTGGCTGCATCCATATAGGAAAAGGGGCTAAGGCCGGAAGCATATGTCATCCTGAGCCTTCACATGGCTGAGGACCTAAAACTTAAAGCCACTACTGCTACGTTTATGCCACATTGTTCAAATAGATCTGATGAAGCTTCACAGTGATGTAATCTGCTGTTTCCTTCTCCCAAGCGTTCATGCTACTAGAGTCTGAGAAACAAAATAAGCCACAAGAATAAAGGGAAATGAATCAAGAGTATGTCAAATTGATGTTTTGTATCAAAATGGAATAGCTTTTTGTGAGACAAAGATATATTGTGGAAAATCCTGTTTATGTAATAACCTTATTGATGCTGGGGGAGATGGGGGCACAGGCCAGCAACAAGGAGCCAGGAACAGCAACCAGGACTTTCCTGCTGAGAGATCCAAAGTTTATAAGATTTCATCCAGTGCAGGGAGAGCAAGATTATGCCCTCCTATGTACAGCAACAAAGTCTCAGCAGCATCACTGATGTTTTCACAGAGGGTAGGCCCTTCACAGAGGGTAGGCCCTTTTCTACTGCAAAAGTGCATTTCTTCATTGACTTTTGTAACACATTTAATTAACACAACAGAATGGCCATAAGTACACACAAAGTCTGTGATGTTGGATATTGGAAGTTGGATAGCGTCCCTTGCCTCCTGTTTTCAGTATCGTTCAGCCCTGTTTTTCCCACTCCGCCTCTGCAGCCACAAACTGCAAGGGGCAATTTCAGTCTGGGTGCGTGGTCTCATCTTGGAGATGATCTACCAGAGCTGTGAGCAGGGCTGTGTATATATTTGCATGTACAAACAGAAGCCCCTATCCTTAGGTTGTGCCTTACCACTCTTAAAACATTTTTCTCTATGGCAGCAGAGAGAATGAGGTTAGAGTAGCCGTTCTGGGGCATTTGACAGAGTCATAGAGTGGCATGGGTTGGAAGGGAGCTTAAAGATCATCTAGTTCCAAACCCCCTGCCATGGGCAGGGACACCTCCCACTGGTTTCCAGTATATCCTTTTTCTTCTGCTGCTTTGTCTTTCCCCCCTGAACTGACATGAACAGCCTCATCTGAAAGTGCAGCCAAAATATCTCCATCGGGCCTGAGGAGGCTCAGGGGGACATAGGGAGTTCAGAGGGGTCTGTACACCCTACTGTGCCAGCGGGCACCTACCTGAGAGGTCTTGAGCAAATCCTGGAGTGAATCCTCCAAGCTGGCCAAGCATTTGGGGACGTGGAGGGTGGGATCAGTCAGCAACATTTGTTACAGGCAGAATAGTTCACTCATTTGTGGCTTTTTGCCCACCAGGCCCAGCAAGCAGGGCTGGGTGCAGCCAGGCCCAGGACTAGGACTGCCATCATGCACCCCCAGCTCAGCCAAACCCTCCCGAGCTGAGGGGCCGCGAGGAGGCTCCAGCGCTGAGGGTCAGGAGGAAAGCCCCAGTGTGGTCCTCCCTCGGGTCCCCTGCCCATGCCAGGCAGGCCCTTATGTGTAGAGAAGTGTAGAGAACAACCCATAAAACTAACGAGCCCCTCCAGCCAGCACTGGCTCCTGTCAGGTTAACTCCTGAGGGGAAGCAAAGGCCACAGGCCCTCGCACAGCCTGTGCACAGCTGCAATTAATTTCACCTTGATTTAATATGTCAATGAACGCCACTGCCCAATGCTGCAGTGGATCTCCTCCCACCCCAATGTCCGTGGCCAGTGGTGGGAGCAGAGCAGCGTTGCTGGATGATGTCCTGTGGGTCCCAGTGGCTTCACGTCATTTCTCTGGGTTTTTTAGCAGTCAAGATACCGGCTCGATTACATCTGGGCTTCTTCACTCGGTCCCTTTAGCTAATTAAATGTTTTAAGATGCCACGATGGAAGTTATATAGACACAAGCAATTTTTATGAACTGGTAGCATTAATTTAAACTCGATTCCAGCAGAGCATGCTGTGATGTTTCGGGCTATTAGCCCATCACTAATAGAGACTATAGAATAGTTAATACCAATCCATTCAAATCCAAGACATATTTTGATTTGCTGAATAGCTTTAATTCTCCCAAAGCTGATCAAATAATAATAATAATAATAACAACAGTAACAATAACAATAAAGGCAATTCCAGTGTGATTGGCTAATCTGATGGTTTTGCTCCCAGTTTATTTTTAATTTCTGGCAGCAGTGATATTGGAAATTAAAAAGCTCTCTTGACACTCGAGTGACTCGAATCTCAGACCAGATGAAATGAGGTGACTGAAGCAGCTCTGGGCCTTTTATTCTCTCCCATCATTATCACAGCTAATAAGAAGAAGCAGGGAGGTTGCCCAGCAGTGAAGACTGAGGACCCCCCCTTCCTTTCCTTTTTGTGCCATCCAAGATAAAGTACTAATTATCAGGACAGCTCAAGCTCATTTGTAGGAGGTAGGGAATTGAATGCTGCTTCAGTGAAAAGACTTAGCTCCTGTGTGCCCTTGGGCAGGGATTGAGGTACTTTGGTGATTTAAGCATCCAAATTAAAACACCTTGAAGTGACAGGCACACATGGCAGTGGGCTTGCTTCTAGGACCTCTGCTTTAGCTCTTGTTGCAAGGCGCAGCAGAAAAAAAGAAAACTATTTCACCCAGATCACCATGTATGGACAGGTCTTTCAGATGAGACACAAAAGCTCAAGTCCTTCTCTGTTTTGGACAACCAAGATGGAAAGCTCTGAAGTGTAGGTTTACCCCAGGACACAGGGTCGTATGGACGGTGGGAAGCACCTGGAGATTCACACAGCATTTGCTAGCAAATGACTTGTGGAGAAAAGCAATTGGATTGACAGTCTGGGGATGAATAAGAGTTTGGCTTGGTTCTGGCTGGAAAAGACACGTTTTTATTCATGCAAGGCCTCATCGCACTGTCACTGTTGTTACTGATGCAGAAAGCACACAGCAGTGCAGGATGACCTCGTTAGGCATAGCTCCCTGATGCAAGGGAGAACATTTAAACATTGAACACTGGTTGCAATGATCTAAAGAGCTGGAAAGGTTGAGGTAAAGGTAGGAGGACAGACGAACTACAAGAGACTTAGGGTCCGTCTTCTCTGTCCCTCTATCCAGGGAAGGAGCAGCTCAGTCTAAATGACTTTTTCTGGATATTTGTCCAACCTCTTTTAAAAGACCTCCGATGCTGGAGATTCTGCAGACTTTCTGGAACCCTTTTGCATATCTAAAGCCATCTACACTGTGACATGGAGAGGAGAGCCAGAAAGAGAACTGTGATTTTGCAATGTGCTCAGCGTCAGCCAAAGATCACACCCAGATCACTAATGCACTTGCTCCAGAGCTGTTGAGGGAGGCCACTGTGGAAATACAGTATAGGGGTTTGTGAGAGGGGCCTGAAACCCCTCTCTGGCACAAGGAGGATGCCAGAACCCAGCTTGCTCCATGGGCCCAGGTCCTGCTGTGCTCTGCATATCCAGGCTGCATCCACTAAGTGCATAAACAGAGAGTTTGGGCCACAGGTCTGTCAAATCCAGCAACTAATTCATTTGAAATAAAAAACAGTGTTCTCATGCAGGTGCTAAAGTGCTCTATCAGCAGGAATCTGTGTCTGCCATGTTCCAGATAAATGCTGGGAGAGGAGTACACCCGCCAGCGAGGCAGAGCGCCGCGCTCGCACACCGCCCCGTCATCTGTTTTGTTAATGGCTTCATCGCTCGCCCGCCTCAAGAAGATGGCGCTTCCCATGCATCACGGGGATGGCTGAGCATGACTTACAGGCTTGGGTGCTGGAGGAGAGCCATTCCCCCTTCCCACCGCTGCACCAGAGCCCCAGGAGAGACCAAACACAGCCCTGCACCCATGAGTGGGAAAAGCAGCGTGTGATTTTGCTGATTGCTCTCAATAACTGCCACCAGCGAGGGCAAGAATGGGACAAATGGGGAGTGATACTTTTGAAGACACCCTCCCCATCGGGATGCTTGGAACTCCCCAGGACAGTGGCACATCTTTGTTTTTATAGTCTTCCAGGTATTTAATATTTCCCTTTCCATTAGATATCACTTTGGAAGCTTCAACCTCACAATCCCACAAGCGCTTTGGAGTCATGGTTCACACTGAGAGACACTCGTCAGCTTTTATCCTAAGCAAGAACAAAGCAGTGGACAAGGAGAGCGTTTTCCTTGCTGGTGCTGTCGGGGAGCCTGTGCCTCTCACATCCGAGGGCTTAGGGAGAGGGGAGAAGGCTTGCTGGCTGCTGTAACAGCTTCCATGCCTGGCAGACACAGAGGCCAAGCTGGTAAATGAATTTCAGGCTAATGGAGGTGGGTGTTAAATATTTGCTGTGCTTGAGCAGGAGGGCCTTTGTCACTAATTACCAAAAGATGTTAAAGGAGATGGGATGTATTTAAACCTCATTGTTTGCCATTAAAACACAGATTCTTTTGCTTCTTTTCTAGGCTAAGCAGCTAATACACTTTGAGAAATACCAGAAGGGCTTGGTGGATTAATCACTGTCCTTGAAAATAAAAAGTGATTTATTTTAATGTACGCATATATTAGGCATGAGATAGACGCAAGCGGCCACTGGCTTGCAGGCCAGATCAGAATTTTGGGTCTGGTCTCTGCATACAAACAGGCTCTTCATCCTCAGCTCTGACCTGAAGCAGAGCAGAGGCCAGGGGACATGCCAGGGCAGGGGAGTCTCAGGCATCCCTCGCTGGTGGCCCTCATGGCAGCAGCAAGTTCTCCCTGCAGCATCTGCCATCCATCCTCAGGGTGCCTGCTTCTGCGCTGGGGAAAACATCAAACTTAGATAAAACTCTGGTAACTGCAGAGACACCTCTACCCATTTCTCACCACTCTATCCTTTTAAGATGTGTGAATTATATGGCCCTTGATGGTTGAGTAGATGGGTGAATAGACAATACTAACTATACTATTAACTACAGCTCAATAACTATAAGGATCCCTTGGCCCTTTCCCTGTTGCTAAAAGTACAACACAGGAAGGCTTAAAACACTGCAGAAGATTCCTTCCCAGCTTTAATGCCTGTGGTACCATTCAGTCTGGCACTCAGAGTAACGCAGGACACCGGTTTCCATCAAACCCCATCTGCAAGTGCCTCGCAGCTGCCAATTCAATGAGCCCCTTGCCCGGAGAATCGTGGCAGCTCAGGGAATACAGACAGGCTGCCGGCATTCACTGTTTCATGCTTGTCTCTTTAGGCTCTGTAAGGAAATGCTGTGCAATGACACCCTTATTGGCCCTGGATGAATCAGTTTAATTATTCCAATGAGAAATTTTCCCAGCAAGTTATTTTCCTGTTCAGTGCACTTTGTAAATATGAACTGCCTCTTCCAAAATCTTCCTGTGTATTATCAGAAAATCTTGCTTTTCCAGAAAGGAAACTGAGGCATAGGGAAAGGTAAATGACTTTCTTGAGACATAGGAAAACGTGTACAAATGAAACAAGAACCATTTTATTAGCATGCTTATGAGAATTTGTGAATTATAATTACAGTAGGTGATGGGACAGATTTTTGCCAATACAGTGTGTGAAAGAACAATTTTGAAACATTTCCTATCTGCAATTCTCAAGTGTTTTCTAGTAGAAGAAGGAAGCCCTGAACAGCACATATAACTGTCTGCACAACAAACCTGTTTTTCTCAGTTGCATCTTGCGGATCCATTAGAAATAGTCCATGAACTCCCATAGATCCCTGCTGCAGTGATTAGGAAACACTGTAGATAGAACATTTTCATCACAGTGGAAAAGAAGATGTTAGGAAACTTGGGTTTAATCCAATTCAGAACAGGAAAAAATCTGATTTCCTAGCTGTCCACCAAGCAGAATGCCCAGCCAATTTCTGGTTTGGAATTTAAATTTTATATTGCAATAGAAAGAGGAAACACTGTGCCAAAAAATAAAGACATATTTCTATTAGTGCTACACTGCAACTACTCATGGGATTTTAATGAAGGGATGCAAAAAAGAATGGCAGAATATTTCCAGCGGCACATCTGTGGTAATAGGGGCTATTGGCATAGGATATTAGTGTACTTTATCTTTATGCATTTCTATAGGCAAGTTAAACTCAAATTATGCAGATATGAAATTAACACAAAATATTCAAATAAAAACCTCCACGTATGTTACAAGGCCTAAAAATTTCAGAACTTAAATTTTTTTCCAAACAGAAGTTACTGAAGTTTTATTTCACCACAATTCAGATTTTTCCCTGGAAGAAAATTTTAACATTTCATTGATCCCAAGAAATTTTGGTTTTGACTGAATAGCTTTTTCCAGTAGAAAACAATGTTGGCATAGATTTCCTAAGTAGCTCCAATCCCAAATCAACACTTGCAGCCCATAATGAGAGACAGGCAGTTTACAGTGGCTTAAATAAAGATATGAACTTTCTAGAAGTTTAACTATGGAAGGGTTGGAGAAAGTATCGTGCAGCTTGTTGTGACCTTGTTTGCCTACCAGAAGCACAGATGGGTTAAGGGAAAGCACCAGGTCAGGGATTTAGGAGAGTCAGCTCAGCAGTGCCAACATCCCATCAGGGTTTGATACTCAGCCAGACTCCAACTGCAGAAAACAGACGGTATGAAGGGCAAGACAGTCCTTCCAACAGGTTCAGCATGAGTAAAACATCTTGCAGGCAACCTTACCCCAGGACATATATGACACGAAAAAACTGCCCTGCCTCTAAGACTGAGTCCCAGTGTCGTGACAATGGCTGATAGTGGGACTGTGCGTGCTTGTTGGGGATCACCTGGGAGGGAATGGGATAGGGGGAAGAGACAGTCCAGCACTGACTCATGGCAGAGAAGAGGCAAAATCCTGGGCGGTAATCTCCAGTGGATGGCAAAGCTGTAACTGAGAAATGAGCTGAGTTGCTAAAGATGCCTGTGTTTGTGTGTTGCAAAACCAAGGGAAGAATTGGGAGAAACACATTTCCCAGCTTATGTTCTCCTTTCCAAGGACTTTGATCTTGCCCCTTATTCCTAAGATAAACACAGGAAACTTTATATCAGGCTGGCACCTGCTATTTTCTCTGGTTTAGGAGGCAGCACTGCGTGCTTCACCCCTGGGAGTCCTCCGTTCGCAGGAGAGCTGGGAAAGCTTGTGTCCCAAGGCAGCGCTGAAATGAGGATCTTCTCCTGGATAAGCCACAAAGCAGCTTTCTCCAGATGAGCCAGGAGGAGCTGAGTGGAAGCGTTTCTCAGCTGGAAGTCTCTCTTAGCATCTATTACAACAGCAGGGTTATCTTTGCTGCCGAAAGGAGATGTTACTGTGAGCTATGACAAACTCATTGAGTTTTACAACTACACCGGAAAACTAACTGCAATGAATTTAGAAAGGATGCTCAGGGAATGCTAAGCCAGTCCCTTCCTGCCTTTAGTTTGGCACCACTCGTTAGATCTTGCTTTAAGGCACGATACATGAGTTTGGATTGTGTGCACGTGCACACACAAACACGTGCACATTTTTTATTTTTGTAGGGTTGCTGACAAGGGTATGGCCATTGGGAGGTACTTTATTTTAGTGGAGAATACGGAGTACTGAGTTGATTGGAAATGAAAGAGGGTACAAGAGGCTCCACTGGCATTTTCCTGAATTCATCAAAGAACAATATCAACGGGCATGTGAAATCCTCAGGATTTTGTAGCAAATCAGCCCACTAATGAGAAAACACACATGTGGCCAAAACAGTGATTGCAGCTCAAGTTTCTTGGCTTTGAAACTGCCACTCAAGCTGCAGGAGAAAGAGTTGTAGTTAGCAGAAATGCTGCAGCTACTGCACCAGCGCTCTCCCAAAGCCCTGAACCAGAACCAAGCACTTTACCTGACAAAAGGTCAGGTAAAGTGGTGCCCCCCCCGGACTGGTTTAGGGCAGTTAAGGGGTAGATTTATGCTGACAGACTTCAGAGGAGGCCTGGCTAGGGCACTGCTAGGCTCAAAGTCATGCCACACAAGGGGAGCCTACAAGGCCTTCAAGTGCCTATACACTGGTATTGTAGACAATGCATGGGGTCGTGGATGCCTGTCAATGGTGGGTGGATGTGATACAGGAATATGTGGAACCTGTGGCACTTCTGTAACAGTTCTGAGGCAAGATAGGGTGTCTGAAGGTCTTTTAAATGTCACTGTGTTTCACAACCTACATTGCTCCCCAGGTAACCCAAAAATGGTGTGGGGAGCTCTATTGCTGAAAAATGCTAACAGGAACATGTTTTCCCCTTGACACAGCTCCTTCAAGAGGAGTCCCAAGAGGGGAAGGCAGGCCAAAGTTACCAGCCTGTAGCTGATACCATCCAGAGGAAAAAAAAAAAACAAACAACAAAAGCAAATCCACAATGGCAAGATGAGCCACGAGACCTGGAGGACCAGCAGAGCACCTCCATCACTGGGAAACTTGCAATGTCTGCGACTGCCCCAGAAATTGATTTCATCCCTTACACAATGCCTTTTTCAGAGGCAAATTGGGGACCTTATTGTTATTTATTATGATCACAGCTAGATCTTCAGAGATTTCCTTAATTAGCATCATTAGACACACAGCTTAATCTTAAAATCCTGGGCTTGTCAGCATGGCAAATTAAAACTTTGGGTTTTTTTCTCTTCTGTATGCTGGGTTGGAGATTGTGTGAAGAAAAACTGGAGGTCTCCTGACAGTTTCAGAGAGTGTGGGAATTTGTCTTTAATCTTTGATGACTAGAGCAGCATATGCAGAGTGGATGAGGGAGAAGGGTCAGTTCTGTGCCAGAGAGGGAAACAGGGGTCATTGCATTTAAAAGAAGACCTATCCATTTGCACAACAGATGAGCTGAGCGTACAGCCTGCTGTCTCCCCCCTAGCAAGAGATTTCTCAAAACCCTCCAGGAACAATGGGGAAAAAACCTGCTCCAGCTAATGAACACTGAATTCTAGCAGAAAGAAACCCTACAGAAGTATCTGTGACATCCACATTAATAGCAAATGAGTTAGTTGTGATTGATGCTATTCCAGTGAACACCAAAGGAATTAATAATGATTACGGCCATTATTTTAAAGCATTACCCCCCAAAAAAAAACCCAACGGGAAAACAATTAGATGTCTTCAGTGGTTATCTTTCACAGTATACTTACTGCAGTGATCAGACACGATATTATGCCTATTAATCAACAAACTGATGGAAAAGAACGTAACTCGTGTATATCCATGACAGTCCTTAGAAGCACATACCTTATTTGCTGCTCTGCTTATGAGTCTGCGGCTGCCACAGAGAAATATATTAAGGTTTTTTGTTTTCCTAGCAGTAGAAGGTGCCTCATGACTTTGGAAACAGGTTGCAGAGTCATTCATTAAAACAAAGAAAACAAATAAACCCCCACACATTGACAGATTTTGCATTATAGATCATATGACCCTGCTTAGCCCCACTGGGTCTCAGGGAAACCAACCAACTGCAGATCTTTCCATTTAATGTGTTTGGGGTTTTTTTTTGGTCATGTGCTCCAAACCCAATATAATCAGTTCATCATCAGTAACGTAAGGTCACAGTGAGCCTTATCACTATATTGCAGGTGAGGAAACTGAGGCTCTGAGATGCCATGAGGTTTTCCTGAGGTCACACACTAATCAGTACAGAGCCAGAGGGAAATCCTGATTTTTGGCACTCCGCATTAAGCACTGAGTTAATAATCTCTCTTTTGTTCATCTCTGGTGCGTTGTTTCACTTCTATCATCAATGGGTCATGACCCAAAGTCATTGCTCATCTGTGTCATGGTCTTGCAATGCAAAATGGGCTTTTAATAATTCAGCTGAGCCTAATGGGTGGGTTCAAACACAGATGCCAGCTGGGAAAGGGCTATGGGGTGCAATCTCTTCCCCAGACAACCCACCCCATGCAGAAGATGTGGTATTTGCATCTGTGTGATTCTTGCACTGACAGCAGACCAGCACCGGCTGCTGTGGAAGGGAAGCAATGCATTCCTGTACCCAGCAGCACCAGCAGGTACAGGTTCACACCCAGCTCAAGCCTGGCTGGACTTAACAGTTCCTATGGTTTATATAAACTCCTTCAGAGTTGTTTGACTGGCCAGGACTGGTCGGAAGGAAAGATGGTGGAAAAGTAGGATTGGCCAGTAACATGATGTATCTGCATCCCCCCAGGGATGGGCAGATGAAATTTCACTATATCTAAAGCCACAATATGCCAGAAGATGAATAACCACACCAGCATCTCTCTTCCAGTGGGTAGTTGTTATGTCCACCATAACCACATCATAGCTGAAGAAAGGAATAGAGACGAGCTTGAGCACAAGTCAATGACAAAATAACATCAACTCTCAGGACTGTTTTCCTTTCCAAGTTAAATTTCAACCGTAATTAAACTCTCCCAGACTG
Organism: Numenius arquata; assembly: GCF_964106895.1. Taxonomy (NCBI): domain Eukaryota; kingdom Metazoa; phylum Chordata; class Aves; order Charadriiformes; family Scolopacidae; genus Numenius; species Numenius arquata. Next base: position 12,200,801 of record NC_133583.1, read on the forward strand.
CATACACTTGGCTTCCATTTTCCTTTTGAAAAGTGATCTGAATTTCCCAGCCAATTCTCTGTACCCCTCAGTCACAACTTTGATGATTAATGTCCCCAGGCTGGGCTGAGAATCCCAATAGCAGCCTGTAATCAAATTCCTCATTGATTCCCGTGATACGGGATAAGAAGCACAATGATGAAGCAATCCTAATTTTGCAGCCAGAGCCAAATGCCAATTAGATCCTCAGCGGGTGTAAACTGAGCTGGCATTGTTCTCCCTGGAAGAGATAATGCTGATTTACACCCAGATGAAGATCTGCCGTACCAGCCTTTTCTGTGCTGTAACCCTGTGTTCCCGCTTCCCCGGAGGCCAAATGGCCCATATGGAGGTGGACAAAAATGTTTTTCCATGACTGTGGATGTCCATGTCTGGAGTAAATGGGAAATGATCAGCTCTCTCTGTCCCCACCAGTGGGACTAAGCATAGTCCTTGTGTTAAAGGTCCTTTTAGGCTGCCTGGAAGCACGAAAGTTTGGCAGCGGAAATACATCTATCCATGTCTGCTTTTATTTCCAGCCTGAGCAACCCACCTGCCCTGGAGACCCTTGAGGGGATGGTGCGGGTCGGGTTCTTGCACCATTCTTTCTTGGGGAATGCTCTCCTGGCTCATGACAACAACTCTGGCTCTTCACAGCTTCCAGAGCATCACAGCACAGCTCTGCAATGCAGGACATCTCCCCCGGCTGCTCATCGGTTGTCACTTAGCCCTTTCTTTCCACATCTGGGCTTAGCGTTGCTTTCAGAGACAAAATCCTTGTGATTCCACTGCTACAGAAACCAAAGCAGGGAAGCAAAATAAAACCTTAAAATCTGTCTTCAGAAAAGGAACGGTAGCTGCGGAAGGCTTTGCAGAGCCACCCACCCATCTCGAGCAGGCAGCGGCCATTCCCATCGAGCACCTCCGCGGCGGTGGGCTGCCTGGCTGGGGAGACAGATGCTCCGGAAGAGGTTAGCCTGCACCCATACAGGAACAACCCACATTACAAATTGCAGAAGCAAAACAGAATATATTCAGGGAATTAACTGCATGGAAAATTATCCAGGCTATTAAAAGCCACACGAACACACTGAATATCATGCATTTTAAGCATACACAGAAAAACATCATTTTGAAGGGGATTATTGTTTAAATAGGCAATAGGGGTTCTAGCAGATAAGCTTCCCGCTCCTGTCTTCTCTTATTGTCTGGAGTACATTATCTCCACCATAATATTCTCAGCTCTCTCCAGGAGTATTGTCAGAGTGAAATGCTATTTTAAAAGTATATGTTTATGTTTCAATAGACTTTATAATAGCAAACACATCCGCCCAAGACACAGTAAGTGAGAGGGAAAAAAAGGAGGAGGAAAATCAAGAGACAGAGGTTGCAGCTTCCCTGGTATTGAGTGTAACACGAATAAATGTTACCCAGCAAAAGGTACCCTGGGTTGTTTTTTTTCCCCACCCTGCTGAATGCAGGGGATCCCTGCATCCAGAGGAGGACTAGCAAATGTGCACTTGACAATGGGAGAAGGAGCCAGCAGAGTGTGCCACTTGGACAACGGTGGGTGTGCACAGGGCTCTGGCCCCTCTGTAGTGTTCGTTGACCAATTCAACAGTCAGTTCATTGAATTTTCAAGCCTGAGTTTAAAAGGTGGGAAATCCTGGTCTAGGGGGAGAATTCCCCATGGCAGGGGGTTGGAACTAGATGATCTTTCTAAACCATTCTACGACTCTATGAAAACAGCCCAATGCAAGGCTGAGACATCACAGGCTCATGGCAATCAGCTCTGAATCGTGGAGAAGTTTGAGCGATCCTGATCCTGCATCTTGCACCTGCACAGAGGCCTGAAGGCAACCTATTGGGATGCCTCTGTGCTTCGCTTTGCTGTGCATGTCCATGGGACATTCTGTGTAGATGGGCCTGGCTGGGATGTGGCATTTAGACATGGGAGGGGGCAGAAACTACCCCTGAGCAAGTAATTCACTTTGGAAACTGTCAGACATCTTTACAATGTATTTCTGAAAGATATACTGTATAGACCGAATTTCTAACAAGCTTCCATGTGATTTTCATCTCTTGAGTGAGAGAAACCTGATAAAGATATAGATCCATTCTCACATCTTGGCATAAAATCATATCTTATTGGTTTAGATGATTCTGTGTCTTATTTTTTTATAGTACTAGTGTTTTCTAGTTCCAGCAGAAAATACAAACACTCAAGAGATCTCATTTTTCTGCTAAATGGATTTTCATTCCACATGAGTTATCTCTCTCTAGATATAAACATACATACACAGATATACCACATACACCCCCTCACGTTAAATGCCAAAGACACCATTAAATGTAATGTTAAAATAAAAAATCCCTAGGCTCGTGCTCAAAAATCCCCTCTTTTAAGCATTCACAATTTAAAAGATACTTAAATAGACGTTCTTCAAACTTGAGTCAATTTTAGCCTCTCTAGTGAAAGCCCATAAAACAAGCCGAGTAGTAATTTTCGGGGGGAGCTATTCCGGGAACAGTGCACGTGTGACAACTCCATTGTTATATATGGGATGAATGTGTTCTCTACTCATGCTCACCTAGCTTAAATAGGTCAGCTGAACAGAAGCAAACTTTCAGTAACCATAAGAAAATATTACAGAAAGGAGTTAATCTGAAAAGGGAGAAGCACTTGCCTCCTCTCTGAGAAAAGAGAGAAACTACAAAGGACAGTCTGAATACCGAATTTATGGCAAGCTTTTTCTTACAGACTCAGAGCCAAAAATCTGCTGTCAGTTACATTAGTATAAATCTGGAGCAGCTCCACTATCATCATTAGAGTTACAGGCCAATTATGTAATGAAAAGAAGTATTTCAGGCTTGCCAAAAATCTTAAATGTAGGTCCCGCTTCAGGCCGTGCTGAAAGCCTAGATAAGTGGCCTGAATTTCAGCACACCCTTCACCAGCATTTCCTGTCACTTACCTATTATTATTACACCTATCAACAGTATATGTATAGATTTGTACTGTGTAATCAAGCATTATTTGACCTCTACTTCTGGGAGTAAAGAGCAAGTCAGCCCATTGACTTTCCGTGTCTTTGATGTTAAACTCTACAGACAAAATACTATTTGGAAGAGCCTGATAGATGGCTGGATAAAATATCCAGAGAGATCTTAATGCATTTGTTTGCTCTTCCTTTAAGATGCAGCTGTCAAAGGAGATTGTATCACCGATAGTCTTGGCAAGATTCAGGATGACCTGGAATGTTTTAGGTGACAGGGGTCAGAGGAAGATTTTCTCTAACTTTGAGAAAATACATTGTGGTATTGACCTCTTGCAACTCACTCTTCCCCATGCCCTCCCAAGAAGAGGTTTTGGGGAAGCAGCCACTGCTCAGTTAATAGTGTATTGGTGATTTGTACGTTCTGGTTTAGTTAAAAAGCCTGATCTAGGACAAAAGACACCTTTCCCTTTAAAAGTTTTATATAACCCTTACCAGCTCTTCTTCTTTCCCAGTACCAAAGCTGGTGAACTTCCATTTAAAAAACAAAAACATCATTTTGATGAACTGGCATTTCCCTAACAAAAATTCTGTTACCAAAATCCTCCAACCATTTCTGCCAAAATCTGAGCCCCTGCAGAGCTGCCACCCTGACACATGTACGTTCCCATGTGCATACAGTGCACGCAGATGTATATATCCATGCAGATTTCATAAAAAGTTGGTACTAAACTCCAGACATCTCTGGAGAGCAGGAACGCTAACCAATTCTTATTTTCTGCACTGGTGAAAGGTAGAGTTTGCAGAGTGCCTGGTGTGGTCTCTTCCTCCATCTTCCTGAAGATGCGAAGTATGTAGAAATGTGGAAAAAAAAAAAAAAAAAAAGGCAGGTTTCTCCCAGGGGTGTAATTGGCCAGCAGTGCCTGGATCATGGCCAGAAGATCAGAGGAAGAGAGGAGAGCACTGAGTAATGAACCGCATGCTTTTAATTTCACTTAAGAACTCAAAGAAGGAAAACCTGAGCTGTATCCATGGGGATTGCAATCAATAGCCAAGCAGATAACAAAGAACTGGTGCTCGGGATAGAAAACTGCCTGGGCCCATTAGTTTATTGCTCAGCCTTTCTTTGGGGACTTGCTCTTTCTTGCCTGTGCTTTTGGCTCCAGCTCTGAATCCTTCAAACACTAGGGAGCAGCAGCTTCCTTTGAAAGCCTCCTGGCTGCACGGTGGGGCTGTTGCTGTCAGCTTTTGCCGTGTGCCAGCCCTTAAAATAAAGAGAGAGAAGCGGGGGAGAGGAAGGGGGGGCTGGTGGGAAAGCGTTCCTGATGATAATTTGATTGCATGCATTAATGATCAAAGTGTTGCAGACTAATTACCAACACTTACCTCTCAGATATTAAGTTATCATTTATTTCTCCCCCCAGCTTTAGCTTTGCGTCTACCCCCTGTTCAGGGTGATCATCTGCAGCCTGACACCTAGACCTGCAGCCTGACATGTTGACACCCTGGGCAGCCGGACCAGCTCCCACCCAGGTTCTTAGGGAGCATCCCCACTGCAATACCACCATGTGCTCCTTTTGGTGGGTACTCTGCCATTTCAGGGGTCTTGGGAAACCAGGTCAGCCTGGGAGAGTGAACCAGAGCATGTTTTGCCACCATCTAGAAGGGTTCTTGGGTGAAAAGAATCAGCCACCTCCTCTTCATCCCATCTCCAAAGACTGATCCCTCAGGGTGGGTACCTCGTGCAAGGTGCCTGTGTGGGAGCGGTCCCAACTGGGTGCCTGCCAAGTCAGAAATGCAAATAATGACAGTCCCAAACAATGTGCTTTTCGATGCTGCTTCCAGCATCCATTTTAACTAGACAAATGCCAGCCTGCTGCCATCTGGTAGCAAGAGGTACTAAAAGCCTCAGTGAGGAGCAGAGGGAATCAGGGGCATATTACCAGTTGTGAACAGGTTGCAGAGAAGGAGATTTCTTTTTAACCTGGGGTTTTCATACTGAAAAATGAACACAAAGGACTCTGGTAATGATGGAGACTGAGGAAATACTCCCTCAAATGCCCCCTCTGCCTTTACCCTCTGTGGCAGCAGGAAAAGCGTCCTTGCCTCTTTCAGTGCCTCTTTTCTCTGGGGGAAGGGCAGGCAGAAGCAAATGCTGGGTTGGGTTTTATTTTATGTTTTTAATTAGATTATCTTTAATTGACTAACACCTTCCCCTGAGCCATCTTGCTCTGCTCAGAGACAAAATACCACAGAATTGGCCCATTTTCCAAGAGCACTGTGGTATTTCCTCTTCCTGCAGATAAATAACCTCCATGCAGACTTGGCTACCTGCTTGCAACAACTAGAAATAACCAAAAAACGAGGACTGGATTCACAACTGGTGGCTTAACCTGAGTGCTGTCAGAAGAGTTGCATCCCTTCTGCACCATGCTAAGGAGCATTCTTAATGCTTGCAAGGGACTGTTCCTAGGGATCTTTGGCCTTTTTCTTTCACAGGGTGAAACTAAAATTGTTGCTAAATAAAATCTAGTTCTGAGGTGGTGCTCGAGACACAAGTGGGTCCAAACAACCTTATGGCTCCTTCATTCTGGAGCACAGCTGCATCTGGGGAGGTTCCCACGCACGCAGCTGGATGCTCAGCATCTCGGTGATGTTTGCAGGCAGTGGCATAACTGGCCAAAAGCATCAGGTGCACGGTAAGATGGTTTCATTGGAGCACATGCACAGCAGATGAGATGTCACTCTGTTTACTTACACGTACTGTGCACAAACTGCCCATTATTGGCATTGCAAAGTTCCTGGCTGCAGGAGGCACAGAATCGTCTTTCAAAAGGCTGTAATGAAAGTGGGTCAGACATTTTCCCTTCCCGGGGCAATCCTTTAGCATAAGCAGGGATTTAAGTGTGCACGATTCCCATTATCTATGATTGTTATACTCTTTCTCACAAGGAAAGGGCTTCATAATTTGACCAGATCTGTCAAATGCACACACAGCGGTGAAAATGGCCTATTAGATGATAGGGGGTTGCCCTTTCAGTGCAGAGGAAGGGCTCAGCCCTTCTGGGAGAGGATGATTCCAATCCTGAACTGATAAACTGTGCTTGATCTTAGAGGAAACATTTTCAGGGGAGTCTTTTCATATGGACATGCAGCTATTCTGCTTATTTTGTCACAGGGTAGAGCCCAGCTTGTACCTGGGTCTCCCTTACAGCCGCAAGGGTGGTTTCAGGCATGAGCTTCACAGCAGAGCCAAGAGTGAACCAGGCCAGCGAAAAGCAAACCCTCTTACCCAGCCAGAAGTTGTTTGTGTGATGCATCTCCCATGCAGCAGACAGAGCAGAGAGAGGGTCCAGCATCTGCATGCAGGAGCTGTGCGACAAGGGAATGTTTGGACCTTGTCCAGGCCACTGGCAGTGGATCATTAGACTCCAGAAACATGGTACATCACCCAAAGCTGTAAGGGAATAAGTTAAAGTAGCAAAATGTCTGCCAGATGCAATTCTCTCTGAGGCCCTAAAAAGCTGAGCTGGAAGCTATTTTAAAGATGCATCAAAGACCCCTCTGAGTGGCCAGTCTGAGATCACTTCCCCATCTCAGGCATTAACATTTAGTGTCAGCTCTGCAGTCACCACAAACATTAGAATTAAAAGCAGAAAATGGGAACAGAACAGGAAGTGGTGTAAAAAATCCACTCCCCATAGTAGCCTTAAAAATTAGTTCTGTGGTTCTCCTTGAAACAGAGAGAGTTTCAAAAGCCTTTGCTGAGCTGACCTTGTTTCACAATGCTCTTCCTGTTTGGAGGACGTAAGGCTAGTAGAGGAAAAGGGAATTTAATAGGAAGGAAGTGAGGAAGATAAAGAGCAATTCTGTATTGCACAGGAAACAAAGACAAGACTGAAAAAAAAACCAAAAAACACCATCATCATCATTCAGTTAAAGATGGGTGAGCGTGTTGCTCTCTTTTGGGTCTGAAGGCAAGTTCTGGGTCTGTTCTCTCTGAAAGATAAGATATTACAAATAGCTTCTGATTTCTTATCCTCCCTATTTCCTGGGAACTCGGTGGTGGTGTTTTTCAGGTAGCAAGGCTGTCTGGCAGCCTCTGGGACTAAAACCTCTTCCAAGAATTCTGAAGTAGACCCAGAGGGGACACAAGAAGAAAAGAAGAAAGTGCTCTTTTTTTTTTTCTGATTTGCTGGGGTTTTTTTCAGAACAACTGAAGAAATGATACAAATTGGCTCTCAGGTGCCACATACTAATGAGCACTTGAGAGCTTCCATGTTCTTGGAATGCAAGGTGGAAGCAAACCAGCACACATAGGAAAAAAAAAAAAAAAAAAAAAGAAACATAATGGGACTGTCTCTCTCCACAAGATTAAATCACAGCAATAGTGAGGGAGGCTGCTTTCTAGTGATGACCTCCAACGGATCCAATATTTATTCCCCTTCCATGTGTCTTTGCTTACCACTCAGAAAGATGATCTTTCTAAAGGCCAACTCATCCAACTCTACCCCTGATCGGAGGAGAATTAGGTCTGGCTCCTGCCTCCATACTGGCAATGATGATTCTTCAAATGGAAATTAGCCGACAGATTTGATGATGATGCACGAGCCAGAAGAGAATACAGCTCACTTTGCCATAGCTCTGCAATCTCCTCAGGGAAAACAGGAGTAAAAATCCATTTGTGTTTGCAAACAAGATATGTCTTGAATGTTCACTGGGGACCTCTTGAGCAAGGAGGTGCCAATTGTACTGTCGTTTTTCTAGACATCACATAAAACCTGCAGCCCAAGAACATGAAGTATTTTCTTCTCCAACGAAGACCTTTTGCCCCTGTGTCCTATGCTGAAAGTATTTCAATTCCTGGAGGAATTTTTGTCCTCCCTAATGTGATTACTAATCTGGGGATCTCTCATGCAGAAAAGGAGAAAGGGAGTCCACAGTTCGTGTATTTTCCTTCTCTTTCATTCAAGGCTGCAGATAAACACAATTGTTTGTCAGACACACGGCTGTAGATACTGGGTCTTCATCAAATCTACCAGGACCACACGTAGGTCAACAAGGTTTTCTCAACAAGACAGGAGGGAAGACTCAGGCTTCTGAAGACCTTACCTTCCAGTGGAACCAGTGAAATTTAGTACTTAGGCAGCTCCAAGAAGGTACTCCCAGCTTCTTGCAAATATCTTGAATGCACATTTTACCCAAAATTTACCCAGATACTAGGTTTTACTTATAAACTGAAGGGTTCTTGACAGTGTATTGTCTGTTACCTCCCACAAGCTTATAATTCTGAAAATGTACCTAGCAGCTAGGACGGACATTTAAGATCAGAGGCAGAAAGCTATTAGTGCTCTCAATTTCTAATTAAGGAGTAAAAATCTATAGCAAATTAGCCATCTAAATAGGAGATAGCACCATAAATACCTTTGTAGGCCTTGGGCTAAATCTTTTTGCTCCCACTGTAAACGACTGTTACCCTATGCTCCACGTTTATCTCCACAAGTGGATCTAATGCAAGAAAGCTTCATCAAATTCAAACAATGAGTATAATTTTACAGAGGAAATTAACGAGAAACCTAATTTAAGACCATGGACACTAATTCAAAGGAAAATTTAGCCTGGATATCTGAAAACACAACATAACCGGTCTGTGAAAATGGGGATGTTTCACTCCACAGAAAGAAGAAAGAAGGACATTTAAAACTAGACGAGGGAAAACATCATGGCACTGAGGGAGAAGCCTGTGGTGAGAGGGGAAGACAGGATGAGTAAATAAGGCTTTTTGTCCTGAATTTTTGTCCTCATTGAAGGGGGAAAGCCTTCCTGAGTTTACAGCGACAAAGAGAATGTTGCTGCAATCTCTTTTCATTTAAATTAGCAGGTCATCCTGGGAGACACAGGGAGGAGGAGGAGGGAGAGGAGGGGGCCTGCTTCAAATGACTAAAAGAAAAACAAGGACATCTCAAAGGATGAAGTGAATTGCTCAGAAAATGGAGTTCACTTACATATGCCAACTTAGCATAAAAGAGCACTAAAACGCAAAAGTCCCTGAACAAAATACAGTGAATACAGCAAGTTGGAGACGTGGTCACAGGGAGTTTGTATCCAGGTGCTGGCTTAGTAATTGGGTCAATGTCTGCAGATTCATGAGTACAGGTGTCCCACAGGGAAGCAACAGAGCATGCTCATAACCTACCCTATATCTTCTGAATCCATCATCCATCCCCAGATAGCTTAATTCATTTAGAAGGGAAAAAAAAAAAATCATTTGTTTCTAAACCCCAAACGAGGCAACAAATTTGACAGTGAAAGAGAGAGAGAGGCTGGCTGTGTGTCCTTGATAGGCTCTTTGCTTTCCCTGCGTAAGCCATGAAAGGTAGATTGAAAAAAGAAGCTGTTGTTTCAGACTTTCCTCCCCAAATTTTTCCCTTGTCATATCTATTCTGCTCTGTTCTCCAAGGGTTCCTGTGGGCTGTCTGTTGCTCCCTGAAAGAGCAGCCTTTACAAAGGCTGAAAGCAGTATGCTTTTTCCCTCCTGCCAGCGTCCTGTTTGCAGAGCCATCTTGCTGGCAGCATAGAGACAGCAGATCTGAACATGCCCTGTGGCATGCTAATAAGCCAGGAGGATTTGAGGAGGAGGGCTCTGGATAGGTCTGGGGTGCCTGCAGGCTCACATGGGGCGAGGTGAGCATGCCTGTCTTCAGGACGAACCAACAGAGAATCTCTACAATCCTGTTGTCATCCTCACTCTCTTCCACCAGCGTCCTGCATGGCATGAGAAGCACCTGCCATAGGTTCCTCTCTCCAAGAAGAGGAACCCTTGTACAGCCCCCCTTTATTAGGGGGTCCTTTCTTTAATGTTCAGGCTCCTTCATGGTAATAGAGAAGGAGGTATGTAGAAGAAGGGACCCATCTGGCACTCGGAGAGAGACTCAGCAAGCTTGGCAGTTGTCTTAATGGCTGTGGGATTTGCTCACAGCCACAAACTGAGCTCTAATACAAAAAATCTTCCTCCTGTGGTTAAAAGGATCATAAAGGACAGGTGTAGAAAAATAAGTCTGTAATACTACAGAGTCTCTGGGTACTGTGAAGACCCATAGGAAAGACCTTGCAGCCTAGATCAGCCACTGTGGTGGTCTAAATTAGAAGAGGAACATATTCAGTCAAATGAGTAGCTCAGAAGTGCAAGGGGCAATTGATACCTCTCTAACTGCACTGGATGTGAGCAGTGTTTTCCCCAAAATATCAGCCCAGGTTAATACAGTTGTCTCATGTTATTTGCACACACACTGAAATCTCACAGTCCAGTCTAAGAATTATAAGTCAATGACTATTGTAAATGTAAGATCATGAACAGGGTCTACTATTTGTCTTCAAAGCAATTTTGCTATTAGAGAGGGAGAAGAAAACAAATCAAGCAAATTATATTTGTTTTAAAATGATCAATCTCCTCGTCTGACTCATTTGGCCAGTTTCCATGCTTGTCGGGTGTGACTGCATATACAATTCTCTGTTGTTTCTAATGACCTGTTCAGATTCGGGTTAATTGACCCACTTAGACATCTTTCATTAGCCTTCTTATTTTAATAAAAAACACTTGTGATATGTATAAATACTAAGATGAATCAAGATAAAAAATACAGTTAAAGAAGGCTCTTATTTAGCTATTTCTCCTCTTGCTTTTCTCTGGGTAATGGCTACAATCGGGCAACTGGCAGTAAAGGAAGATATAGTGCAACACAAAGGTTTCCTAATTGCTCCTTCTGGTTACAAAGAAAAGGCACAGCCAATAGCTGCACCTTCATCAGAAGGGCATTAATTCAAAGCCCATTGTGTTTATGGCTATCTTGGATCGAGTCTTAAAATCATTTTAAACTTGTTGAAAATACCTGAAAAATGGATAATTAACAGTCCCTTATGAAGGTACTTCCTTGACCTGAAGCCATAGGTAAAGCACTGGAAGGCATGAAAGAAGTGTTCAATATTTAACTCTCTTGCAAGCTGGGAGAGCAACATTTAAATAAGTAATAAACTCACTGGCACCTCCAAGCAAGGCCAGTGGGTGGAAAGGTAGAACTCCCATCAATTTTCTGTGAAATACCTGTTGGAGAAACTTATCATTCAATCAAAATCCCTCCTGAAGTTCACTGAAACTTTTCACTCCCCAAAATTCCACCATGGGGGGAGTGTGTAACTTGACTGTGTCTTTAATATTGGCTGTATGCACACAATACATTAGCTTAGTAAGGACTGTTTGGAATTGTACCTAGAAAGCAAGCCATGAACCCAAAAAGACCTTTCTCTGCCGGTATTCAAAAGATGATGAAAAAGCCATTCACTTTGATTTCTACACTCAGCCCTGCTCAGCTTGCCAGCAGCAAATAGAGCCAGAAGCCACGGCTATCTTAAAAGACCATCAGATTGAGGGCAAGGTAAAAAGATGGCTAAGAAAGGCAGACCAAAACCAAGCCTTTGCAGGACAGCACTTCAAAGGTACCTCAGCCCATCCAAGTAACTGTTGGGGATGGCCAGCATCTAGGCTCAGACACACATGTTTAGACCTTCTTACTCATTTAGCTTCCTTTTCTTCTCATTCAACGCCTCATTCTATGCCTATGCTAAAATGAATGCTTCAATGCCTATGCTAAAATGAACTCTCTGAATGGGCAAATATGACAAAATTAGAGGGCACTGTAAGAGTGAGAGGGAGAACCAGGTAGTGGCACCTTGGGGAGAGAGAGGAAGACGTCCAGAGTGTGCTGGGAGGGGTCTGCTCAGAAAAGAACTGGGGAAGCCTGCAGCCAGCCCTGTGATTGTGACAGTCTTAATAATAAAGCAGGAGCACTGCAGAAGACAGATGATCCAGAAGAAGCTCAGGGATTAAGGAGAACACTTTGCAGAGGTTTTCAGGCACCATCAGATGTGCTTTAATATCAGCCAATGCTTCCTGAGTGAACAAATAATCTGGTGTAAAACAATTCTTCACATTTTGCCATATTTTTCTACTTAGCTTTTTTGCATTCAGGGGAATTTTTGATCTTTCTACCACAATTAAAGGGACTGGGAGGGAGGACTCTATTCTTTTCCTCTCCACAGGTTCCAGGTTGAATTAGCTCAGTTTTCAAGTCAGTTTCTTTGTTTTAATAAGATTGCAGGCATATGTTTAAGGGTTTTATACTAACATAATTATGTATATAGATCAATAGAAATGCATATTATGAAGTAGGTACACAAGTACACCTTATAAAGGATACATGTTTTTCATACAGCAATCATTACATACAGCTTAGCATTTTGGTGATTGACACAACATTATTATAACTAAATTGGAAAGCATCTTTTTTCTGTAGCACCTGCCTCGCTGTTTCTTGCAGAGAAGAAGGATGGGAGTTGTGAGACTCCCCACACTATCCCTTCCCCTTTCATTTTGCATTAATTCTCTGACAAGGTAGAAGGCCCCACAGAGAGTAAGAGTGTGCAAATCTCTAATTTGGGATCTGGTTTTAGACGTCTTTATGCCCGAGCCATGTGTGCACCAAGACAAACCAGGCTGCACAGCTTTTGCTTCTTCCCTGCATTAAGACGTTGCACATACTGATAGAACTCAGTGGGCACCAGGACATCTTCCTGAAGTGGAGGACACTGCAGGTCCCACTGAATTGTGCCTTGAATGCTGGCAGGTGACTCACATCCACCTGGGGACACCAGTGCTTATTTTAGCACTGGCATTAGGGTGTCTCTTGCAATGTGCTCGCTTAGCTCACTGCAACTCCTCTCCACCCTATCTGTTCCCAGCCAGTAGTATGGATGGCCATTTTGGCAGGGTTATCATTCTCTGTGGTACCCTGGAGCCCAGGATACATTTAGACACTGTAATAATACTGATAACGATAATAATAAATAAAGCAAGGATCTTGGGAGGACATTTATTTTAATGATTCCAGCTCTGCCTGCTACATTGAGAGGTAATATCACCTATATGTCTACGTCTTCTTTAATCTGGCCAACTAATTTGAGGTAATATTTATCACAAAAAGGTTCTGGGTATTTGCAAATATCTCTTCTCACAAGACTCACAAGACTCAAAATTCGGATTTCCTAAAGCAGAAGATTCCCAGGGCTAACTAGCCCAGCTTGAGGCATTTTCCGTTTTGAGCTCTATCCTGCAAGTGGTGATAGACTTCTCCCTGGTACTGGGCCTGTTCACCATTTCCAGCCTTCAAGGAGAACATAGAGATTAATACAGGACTCCAGCAGGGATACAGTGATACTTATCCAAATATTCTCCTGTGTTCCAGCTCTACGTGGTTCAGGGATATATTGAGCCAGAGATGCAATGTCTTCCTAGTTAATAATCCAGGTGGACTCCTCTTCCATTCTCTCCCTGAACCTACACAAACTGTAAGTATTCAGAATTTCCTGTAGGAAGGATTTCCACGGCTTATCCACACACTGGGCTGAGAACAACACCCTTGTGCTCACCCTATGCTTGCTGAGTGCTCACCTCATTTGGTGATCCTTTGTTCCTCTCTTGGAAAAAATAAGGAGCATTTGGTCCCCCTGGCTTGCAGAGTTCACCGTGAAGATTTAAATCTGGCAGCAGATGCCTGGACCTCTGTGGGAAACCCACTGAGCCCTCATGCATCTTACAGCAGCCTGAGAGACATGTCGAGGGAAATTACTGGGCAGCATCTCATCTGTGCTATATCTCTTAAGAAGGGTCTTGGAGAGCGGTTCAGAAACAAGCATCTTTCAGAGGACTGAGGCAGCCTTTTTTGCCTGACAGGTTGTGCTCTCACACTCTTTTCCTCTCGCCTTGTCATCCAGTGCGATGACTCATGCAAATGAAGAGCAGCTGAACTTAAATAAGAAAAGTCCTTAGGGATTATCAAAGGGCACAGAACTTGGGAAGAGGGAGGGAAAAATGTATTTGCGTAGTCATCATGACAGTCGCCAGAGCAACAAACAATTAGGCTCTTCCTTGCTGATGAATTAATGACGCTTCAGCTGCAGTATCTGCTCCGCAGTCTCTATCCAGGAGAGTCAGCCAGGCCTTCAGGTGTTTAACTAGCACTTGCAAAAATCCTCAAAAAGAGAGGAACTTCACTTTAGAGAGAGTCTGTCCTCCCTCAGGGCGTCCCTGGAGAGATAACTCCTCAACTCACCCACTCGGCTAATGAGTGTCAGTGCTACTCTGTGCAAAAACTCCTCAAGGTGAATGCATCAGATAGGAACATACACAGATACAAAGCCACACAGAGGAAATCTTTGTTTCCTATAGAAGAAAAAAGAAGGGTGTTTGTGTATGGGAGAGTGCCCTTTCTTGTCCTTCATTCCTCCCATCTTCCTTCCAAGCTTGAACTCCTTGAATAAAAAGGGACAGTGTTGAAATGGTGTCTCTAGGTCTACAAATGCAAGCTTGTTTATCAACACATAGATAAATCACTACTGAAACGCCATCTTAATTAATAACACGACCTTGTTAAAATTAGCATCTAACTGCACGTGCTAATTCCTGCTTATTTCTAAGTCATTTATCTCCCTATTCACAGTAAAGCCAAGTGTTTAGTCATCACCTCGGCTCCACAGAGTGAAAAGGCAAGTGTCCCAACTGGACAATCTCTATTGATAGCATAGGGCATGGAAAAGGCAGGGCTTGATTTTTCCAAGTGCCAAGCAGAGTTTCCAATGACCACTCTTAGGGAGATCATCTGCCAGTCCAGGCCTTGGATTTTTCAGTTCTGTGAGTGGCTTGAATGAGGCTGAAGGTCGCATCCCTGCTGGTGATTTTTCCTTGCTGTTTATTGTAGGATCTGCAGCCTCAGAGCAGCAGGTCTTCCCCTGCACCAGAGCAGGGGCCATGTATGGGAGTGGGAAATGTGGGGTTCCCTCTCTGGGACCCCATGGGTCTCCTGCAGTCCCAGGTTAAACCCTAATCCACAATACTATCTCCGGAGATTCATATCTTCCTAGAGAACCTGCTGGTCTGGGAACCTTTCCATGTACGTGCAATATTCCTCTATTTTAAGGGGCTGAGTGGCAGAATTGAAATAGCAAAACAAAACTGAGAAATCCTTTCTGTCTCCTGGTATCTTTGCTACTTCATTGCTTTATAATAAATGCACATTCCCAGGTGGCCTGAGGGCCCCTCTCTCCTGCCTGGGCAGAGGTGCTATTCATTCAAGGTTCGTGGGGGAGGGAAGGAGCCACATGCTCTCCTTTCACAGTCGTATAGCCCAGAATCAAGAACTCTCCACAAGACACTATCTAATCAAAACCAGACACTCCCTCAGGGCACCATATACATTTAGGAAACAAGGACAGTAAGCCCTCCATGACCAAACTTCTCAATGAAGGAGAGAAGGGTCCTTTTTCCACAACTCCCCAAGCTAGGTTTAAAAAATAGAATGACATTTTTCTCTCCTCCTCCCCAGTTGCCTACCCCCAAGTCCCAACACAAAGACACACAGAGAAATAGCATGCCCACAGCTCACCCTGGCAGAAGCACTGCTTGGGGGATGCACCTATTTCTAATTCCCTGCTCAAGACAAAGTGACTCTGAGCATAACAAATGCATTTCTTTCTGCCTTCCCCACAGTGGGGCTGAAGGAGGACATCCACAAACAAGGCAGCAAGTGCTACTAGTAAGAGGAGAGAGATGATGAGGGGGCAGGATTCCTGGGTTTTGTTTCCGGTCCTCCCACTGCTCACTATCGGGAGTGTGGATAAGTCATGCTTAACCTCCCTCCAACACAGTTTATTTAATGCCATCTGGGTTTATTTTTGTGAAGTCTCAAAAAACTCATGCTCATGTTCACTTTGTTAGTGCCCATGTGTGAGATCACACATGCAATAAAAGCCAGTGCCTGCCTGTCTCTGAGAACGCACGATCCTTGCACGTGACAAAAGAAGACCCCTGGGACAGCTTGTGGCCTCGGCACGTGGGCTGAGCAAGGTCTGGGGATCCCAGAGAGTGAGATGGAAGCTGCAGTGTAACTCCTGAGGGATAGGGAAGGGTATCTGTCATTCCCAGCTTTGCTGAAAGTTTGACATATAGAAGAGGATTTTTCAGTCATCCAAGGCATCATCTTCCAACGTCTGAAGGATGGGGAATGGGTTGTCTATGGGATAAGACTGGTAGGACAACTTGATTTCACAACTGACAGCTATAACTCACCTTCCAGTGCTAAAATCTCTGGGGCAAAGGCAGTCATCCTCATTCTACCTGTGCTGTGCCTAAGACAGCAAAGGCCTTAAATCCTAATTACAGTCTCTGAGTACACCCACAGGCCAAACGTTGGGAGAAGCAGCAGCTTTGCAAGGAACAAAGCCAGGGTCATACTGTGAGAAGGAAGAGCCCCTGAGAATAGGGAGTTAAAAGTAATGTGTTATTCTCCAGTGTTTTTCTTGCTAAAGCAAAGGGGTACTTAAGGATGGGCGTTAAGTCCTTCAGTGTAAAGCACCATGAAGTGGAGCATTCAGCCCTGCCACCCTGCTCCCCTCATCCTAGGGAAGAGCCCAGGGCCGTCATGCTTCCCTCTCCATTACTCGGGGCTTCTGTGACACACACACGCTGCTTAGGGAGGCAAGGAAGGGGACAGCTCAAAATGGAAAAGAAAACATTGAAAGGAATGATTACATGTGGGAGAAAAAGAAAAAGCCCACTTTCCTCCTCACAAAGCGAAGCTGCTGGCTGATTGCTTTAGGCAATACACAGAGGTTGCTTTGTAACGCATGGTTTTCTATCCAGGGTCCTCTTTTAACTGCTGCAATAGAAGAGGAGGGAGAAAGAAAGAATGGAAGTGGATTCAAGACCTCTTCACAGAGAAATGCCCGGCCCACCTTATAAGGTTTTTCTTCACTCTTGTAAAAAATAACTACACTTGGTTGAGGCTTAGAGAGCTCCCAGCTTTCATTCCTACCAACTACCAAGCCAAGATGGCCAGCCTGGTTCCCTCTGGAGTCTGCCAGCCTCCTCTTATGCCTTCTCTTCCTCTCAGTGACTGGGTTTTCTGTAGCCTTTCTTGCATGGATGCCACTGTGTCATGTCAGACCTGTGTGGCTGGCCAGTGTCTCCCTACACTATGATAAAATAGCCATATTTTTAATGTTACCATCACCTCATCTAGCTAAAAAGGGTTGGAGGTGATGGGTGGGGTGAAGCGCTAAGAATAAGAGTGTATGAAGCAGCAGTAAAAATGATGAGAAATATATGACCAAATAGCTATGGTGATAGGCAAAACACCTTTGGTTTTTTAGCTGTACGACCCTCAAATGACTTCTTTCTTTCTCATGACAACATTAGTCACACATTCACCAGTCCATGAACTAAACTTGGCACCATGGGAAGTAGCCATTGATGCCAGCTCTCCCTCAAGACCCTCTGTGTCTCTCCAAAGCCATGTCCCTCCGGGGATTCTCATTCCTCACCTCACACTGAATCCTGTATTTTACACTATCACCGTTCTCACTGGCCACACATACATTTTCAGTAAAGATTTTAGCTGCTGAGAGTGGAAAAGGCAGAAGAGTTGCTTTTCTCATGTGAATGAACTTCTCTGTGTTGCCTCCTTTAGGAACCAGTCCAGGGTTTCTAAATCCCCCAGCCTGATTTCCAGTGCACAGTGATTTACAAATGTCCCCATCCTTTTACCTGTGGACTCTCTTTACATCCTGTTGTTTATTTTGGGGAACCAGATTTTCCTTTTGA
Organism: Numenius arquata; assembly: GCF_964106895.1. NCBI lineage: Eukaryota > Metazoa > Chordata > Aves > Charadriiformes > Scolopacidae > Numenius > Numenius arquata. The sequence goes on from NC_133583.1 coordinate 12,218,525, forward strand.
ATGATATGAAAGCTTTTGCTTGACACGATGGGAATTTATGAGTTGTGACTCCCAGCTCCTCCCCCAGGGCCCATGAAATCCGTGCATTGCGGGGGGCGAGGAGGGGAGAGCAGTGTTTGCAGACAGAACCGAATGGTCATGGGTTCCTGGTGGCAGGAGATATTTATGTATTTGCCAACGTTTTAGTATAAAAATAAGGAGAGTTACTAAGGTGTGTGGGGGGAAGTATGGAAGGAAAAGCAAACTCAAACACAGCCATCAATCTCCTGCCTGCCTGGGTGGGTGGGGAGTGGAGGATGGACCTCAGTTACCCGTCGTTGCAGCAACCATTACATAAGGATGCAGGTGATGGAAAATTTTCCCAGGTTCCTGTTTGTGTTCTTTTTTCTCCTTTTTCTTTTTGTGTGTTTTCTGCCCCAAGATCTTTGCATGGAAAAAGGGCTCAAAGTAGACAATACTTGCATATGCTAATGCATTATCAAAAGTGGTGCAGGAACACGGAGAGATGGGGTGGTGTTTTCCTGTGCAGAAGCTGCACAAAGAAGAGAGGGCAATTCAGGCTTGGTGATAATGTTATTCCTTGGTATCTGAAGGGACTCAGCACCAGGATTGTCAGCTGCATTATGGGCAGTGACTATTAACTTGTGTGATTGTTAACTGGCAGCCTTTCACAGCCAGAGTGGTTAATATTATTAATGTTCAGTCCTATAAAAGAAGTCCTAGGTTGCTTCCCTTCCACTTCTACCCTTTTGCCTTTTCTTTCTCCTTTGCTTCTCTCTTTCTCTCCCAGTGGTGTCTTTCTTCTTGAGCTGTCACTGCAGATGAGGGCTGAAATTTCTGCCTTTTGGTTCCATTCCACACTGAAGGTCTCACCCAGGTCAAGAGCCTCTCCAGCTGCATGGGGATGATACTGAGAGCACTTCAGGCTTTTATGGGCTTGGAGAACATCCTTGTTGACTCATGAATTGCTGTTTATGTTCTCTGGCGTGGAATCCAGTGGCCCCTCAAGTGTGTAATGTGTTCCTCCACCAGCAAGTTTCTCCCTGAGTTTTGTGGGCAGTAGCTCAGGACCCCACATAAATGCAGCATCTTCACAGCACCTCTGAAAGAGAGCGGTGGTGGCACAGAATGATCAGCCAGTGTTCCCAGGAGCTCAGCACAGAAGAGAGAGGGTGCTATAATGGGGGAATCATGCTGTCAAGAAAACTTGAAACAGAACAAGAAGTGTTGGTTTTAACTATTTTCAGGGGGGCTTGCTTTTCTCTTCTTTTCTTTACTTATTTCAGTAGCAAGTCATTAAGCATTTGTGCATATGTGTGTGTTCGCAAATTGTTTGTGGATAGTCATTTGGCTTGTACTATTTTGTGCTTTAATTGTAAAGGATGAGCTTTTTATAGAAGCATATTTCAGCTTATAGGCCACCCTGAGGATACAGCTGTCTTGTAATTCACAGTGTGTTACTGGTCAATGAAGTTTCATTATATTTATTTTATCTGTAGAAACACAACTCCCTTTTCCAAAAGCTGAATATGTGCAAGCACAAGAAGAGGATTCTGGGTACTCACATTTAGATGCAAGTACCTCTTTGCTGCACCCTTCATGCAAGCGTTCTCAAGGAGGTGGATGAAAGAGGCATGAGCATGGGTCAGTCAACCCACTGCTGGAAATTCAAGACATCCCCGCCCACCATGTGTCGTATTTGCCTGACAAAAACACCAGTCTGTTCCCGAAGCCGCACATGTTCTCCTTAGGGATCCGCAGTCCAGTTGTGTTCATCCCGACACACGTGGCCTTGTCACACTGGCATGGCAGGGGGACAAAACCTTTGGACTGCATGCTTTGTGCTACGAACTCCTCATAGAGGCTGAGGAGAAGATGCTTTCTGCAACGAACAGTGCCCAGATAAAAAGGAGCAGCTTTTGATGTTGTACATCTTATTAATTTCCCTGTTTTCACTCGGGCTGTGCATCCTGGAGGAGTGATGGACTGCCAGCTCTGTGGCTACACTGCCCCTTCCATCCTCCCCTCCCATCCCTCTGTTCAAAACCGACCAGCTGTGCGCTGAAAACACAAATAACAGCTCAAGCGAGAGTCAGCGGCAGAGGGATGGGGAAGGAGGGTGGCTGTGTGGCACACAGGGACTCGAGGCGTGCAGTTGCCACATGAGATCTGAAGCATGCCAGCTGTTGGGACCCACCCCTGCAATCTGCTGGTGCACACAGCACCACAGACAAGGGCTTTAAAAAGGAAGGAAAAAACCCCACAGTAGCGGTAAAAATTATTTATTCAAAGTTCAGGAAACTGCTATTAATGATTTCTCCAAGACCTGCGTGCCAGCGCCGTTATGAATGCCCACCCTTTCTTTGCTACAAGCAAGAGTGAATACGGAGCGAGGCAGCACATCACAAACAGCTTCTGAGCACCTCAGTAGTTGCCTGTCCCCTCTGCCCGCCCAGCCAAGGACATGGGCAGAGTGCATGCAGGGACTGGAAACCTGCATACCTTAGAGCCCCTTGAAGCCTTTCTGACTTGAAGCATCTTCCCCCAGATTCCCAGCAGATGTACAAACCTATAGACACAGCGTGTTTTCTGAGCGGAGAACAGCCTATGGATGAAAAGCAGTTTCAGATGACTGCAGCTATGGGGCACAGCAAAGGACTTTCCCATAGAGCATATGCCTCTGCTATACTCCAGTGTACAGTCTGATGGTAGTTATGGTCAATCCATGCTTGTGGGTACAAAAGTGGGCAAGCTAGAGGCTAATACCCTGACAACACACACTCCACTGGGACTGTGGGGCATCTGCAGCAGACACGCTCAGATAACCCAGCACTGATGGACTTCTTCAACGTATTTATCCTCTAACTCCTCATTAGATAAGGAACGTTATAGATGACGAACTGAAGAGGAGAGTCTAAGCAGGGGAAGAGCTGTACACTGAAAGATTGGACTGGGTAGCTGATCTCGCTGCTCTGAACTGGTCTCCCAGGTGCCCGGTTCAGTTACTGGGGTGACACTGGTCCTGGGCTGAATCTTGTCTTCACTGTGGGGCAGGTCTCCCCAGGAAAAAGATCTTACATTCATCACACATGGCAAAGCTATCCTGCCAGTGGCCTGCCAATATCTTTTCTAGGGATAAAAAAAAAAAAAAAAAAAAAAAAAAGTCTTTTTTGGAGTAATCTTTCCTTGGCTGAGACTGCCACCCAGGAGTTGTCCTTATCATCATGTTTGTAGTTCTTGCCTGCCAAACAGGAACTGGATTTTAATCAACAATTTGTTTCCCTTCAGGGCATCAAGCAGTCCTGCATAGACTTTGGGATGTGACCAACACTCTCCTACCCTTCATTCATACAAATGAGGAGTGCTGTTGCTTAGTAGTGATTTCTAAGTGGCTATGAAGCTAAAACTGGCCTTTTACACAGTTTCCTCTGAGGATACAGGAGATGGGAGGGAAAAGCAAGGCCAGTACTAGGAAAGGCAAGGACTGAAGCCTTGCATCTCTGTGCCATCTCCTGGGACTCTGGGTACCAGAATCGCCAGCACTCACTGAAGAATATGGGGAAAATAAAGGGTAATAATAACTTTCCATTTGGTAGCTGAATTGTCTTACGCTTTCCTTTAGGTCCCTTCCATTTGGGTCACGTTTCCCTGAAACTGGGTCTAAACTAACCTAGGAATAACACCATAGGACATGTCACAGGGGATTACCTCTAAGCAGGTCACAAAAAAATGCAAACCAAGAGCTTGCACAGAAGAGTACCTATGTGAAGCAATTCCCTCTAAAATGCCTTTCTTCCAGGAACAAAACTTGAAGTGATTATTGTTCTTTTTCTGGAGGGACAGAAAGACGAGTTTGATTCTTTTCTGAAGCATCTTTCACAGCTGGAGTTTGGCTCCATTTTGAGGGACCTGTTCCTCAGTCCTGTACCAGCAACTGGCCTAAAAGTCTTGCCATTGAACACACACAGATTTGGGGGATGTAGATAACAATTCTGCCTCTTGCAAAGACACGACCACCCTTGCTCATGGATTGTCCTTGTGCAAAGGGATTGGAGGCCTCACCATGGTAGTGTGCTAATTCTCAGTCTTGCTTTCAGCTTCCTGAATTTAATCTGAACTTTTCTGTGTAACACTAATGTTATGGAAAATCAGTTGTAATAGACGAAGACCATTATTGTTCTTAAGGTCAAGCAATCAATGCAGTAATTTCCTTCTACTTTAATGCTATTATTTGGCTGTAATCATTTCCAGTTGAGTTTGCATGAGAATCAAGTTGAAACTGCTCCTGGTCACATTTACCTGGAAAATTTTCAAGACTGTCCTCTAGAAAATCAAGACTTTCTTCTGATGAGCTTTAATTAATGGTGATCGTGATTCTACTACTCTCTGAGGATTTCTTGTCTTCCAGAGATGTTATTAAAGACACTCAGGAGATGGTGTAAGACACTGTGTCTTTCTGTCTCAGAGAGAGCTCACTATGGCCTTGGATGGCAGCCTGAACACATTTTTGGTTAGCTTTTTAGCAGCAAACCTAAAACAGAAACAACCCCTCTCTTTTATGGACAGTCACATCAACCCTCAGTGACTAAGGAAACCCAGAACACTGCCTGGAAAGCAAGGCTCAAAACACTGCCAGTTTTCTTCCATAAATCCTGTTCCTTAAACAACACATCCATATATAATAGTTTAAATAAAACAGGGCCAGATGCCATCCAGAAACAGAAAGTAGCTAAAAAGGATGCCATTATTTAGGGCCTTCCATAGTACTACTAGCATGGTTTATATATTGGTGCAGGGGTCTACAGCCCTTTAATTTTCCTGACAGGTTTATGCCCAGTTATCCCTTCGGAGGCTGCTTTTGATGCCTCTTCTGCACTGTGTGGTATTGCAGAAGTCATGCAGAACGTCAACACAGGTCCCAGCCTTTTTTGACTAGGGTGTGTCTTTCCACACCATGTTGTTGTGTGGTTTGGCAGAAGTGGAGGAGATCTTACGTACAACATATCCAGGGTTCTTAAGTCAGCCGGGGCTGATTCAGGCTATGCATCTGATGTGCTTCAATTGTCCAGTATTTTGCTGGGTCCCCGACTAGCTGACATCAGGAAGAAGAGAAACTTTGACCCAGTTTCTTAAAATCATCACAGAGATGTGCTCTAACAGCATCCAAAAGCAACAGCGCTTCATAAAGGCCATTGTTTGCTGAGATAGACTTGGCCTGGAATCCTCGTTACTGTTAGAAAGCGCCTTCTGCATCGTAAGAACGGTGTCCAAAAGCAGAGGGACTGGTGGAGCAGAAAATTTGAGGCACACTCGGAAAAGCATGGAGTTGACTTTGCTAACCAGGTTTCCCTTGTGCTTAGCAACAGCTCCAGTGGGCCCCTGGGAGTTTTCAGTAGTCGGGAGCCTTGTTCCTTGGCAGAAACATAATGTTGGCTGTTTAGCATGCTGCTGAACCTGTAATCTACAGCCAAGCAATGGCAAACGTTGTAGCCAAGTGAACAGCAGGCTTGGAAGGGGGTTGTTTTCGAGGGCTGATTTCCTCTGCCATTTGCAAAAGGGCATCCTGCAGCCAGGCCATATGATTCAGGACTCTGCCTCACTGTGGATGTGCTGCTTCAGTGCTCGGCATGTGTAAAAACCAGCACCACGCATGACAGATTCAGGTGACATAAGGTGACTGTTCACCAGGTGGGCAAGAAGCTCGTTAAAATCGAAGAACGTGCAGCCCCGAAGCGTGCCCAGAAAAAACAGCTGCTGCGTATGCTTGTTCCCCAAAGTGCTGACCAATGCACAGCTCTCTCCTGTACCCAGCACCTTCTGCAACACTATTTTGATCTTCTCACATCACTGTTACTAAACCTCCACTCTGTTCTGGCCAGCTTTCCTTTCTCATGGAGCCACTTGTGATTGTGTCCCACTTCAAAAACACATGTATGTATCTCAGCCCACCCAAGACTGTCATAATCATGATCCACAACATCCCTCGCTGCTCCTTTCTGGAGTAGTTTTGAAGCAATGGATACCAATCACAATAAATTGCTCCAAATGGCACAACAGTTTGCTGGTATGGAGAAATGATGAGCAGGACAGTTGTAGATTCATTTTCACTGGTAGTCTGAGCCAGAATTGGTATGGACTAATGACTATGACAATTCATTTTTGCCTGTGACCTCTGCCAGGATTTTAATGCAAGGTCTAGTATACTAAATGATTACCAAAGGAGTATCTGCGTATGTGTGCCGAACCACATCAGTGCACACATTTCTGGAGAACTGTGAGGTGTACTTCTAGTGCAATCCAAAACTTGGGGAAAATGTTTAGTTTTGCTCTTGCCGAAAGCATGTCGTGTATTTACATAAAGTGAGAACAGGCACATCCTCTGCTTGTGGAGCAGCGTTCCCCTCCTCCCCTCTCCCCACAGTGAAAGGTGAAATTTCTCACTCAGCACTGTTCTCCACTCCATTATGTCCACATTGCTGTGTGTTTCCACACCCCTTTCCCTTCCTGTCATTTCCAGCAGGCAACTGGGATCACTTGTCCTGAGCTTTGTTGACAGAGGTAAGACAAAAATAAAATTGACTACAGCATAATGCATTCAAAACAAAAACTTGGGCTTCCTTTTCAGCTTGTTGAACAAAAAGCCAGGATGCAAACACTTTCAGGAAATTCTAGGCTGTGTCTCAATTGTCCTTTTTTCAGTTCCAGCTCCAAATGAGAGACTTCATAATGGCTTATTTAGAGATAGAGACTCAACCCTTCTGACAAAAGGAGCCATGTCCCAAGTGTTCAGATAACACAGAGCTGCAAGACAGACACCATACACATTGAAAAGCCAAGGAAAAGAGAAATTGATGTGTGGTTCACATCCAGGAGATGACAACACATCCATAATGCTCCGTGTTGTGGAGAGGGTTCTAAAGTGGACTGAGCTTCGACAGACTACCTTGGGCAACCCAGCAACATTGGTACCATCAGACTGTGCTGGGCCACCTCCTTATGGAGGTGTCACTGAGGTTACTACATGACCTGCCTTTATACTAACATCTGTGAACTGTTTTGGGGGGTATGGGACAACTCTACCGTCTGTGCTATATACCTCAAACCTCCTAAAAGAGCTAAATTGGGTCTTCAGATAGGAAAAGCCGGCCCTTGCACTGCAAAATCATCCTGGGGTTTACACAGCATGGTCCCCCATCCCAAGCTGCGTATGAAGTTTGGCTCAGCACCATTTAGCTGGGCTGGAGCCCCACATTGAAGCAAATACATGACAGGTAAGTGAAAAAGAAAACACGAACACCTTGGTCAAGGCATGGTAAATTCTTGCTTGCTTCCTTGAGCTTGTGTCCTCGCACTTTTCCTCCTCAGCCCTCCCTCTGTCTGTATGTCAGACTGGTCACTATCCCTGGAGTAAACTCCATCTGACAGCTAACTTGCAAGCTGACAGCATCGCAGGTGACTACAGGAGACCCACAGATTGCCCTTTTGCCCTTGTTAACATTTGTATTATGAGCAGCACTAATGGCAACATGACAAGCTGGAGACAGATGGATACAAACAAACTCCCAGCAACAGTCACGGGAGAATTATTTGCATCATTATCTATTTCTTCATTACCTGCCAAGGATCAGGGCATTTATTTTTTGACATGTGCTGCTGGTCAGTTTAGCAGATGCAGGTTTAATTTTCATCTTTTGTTGAAGATGGGGAGAAGAGACACAGAGGGATCAGAAAGGCTTTGCCCTTGTTTATGGGAAGGCTCTGAAAGGTTGAAGGAAAGCTGAAGATCATCCCCAGCAGTGGTACCAGTCTGTTTATAAGATATGGGCACAAGAAGCTTTCAAGTTAGAAGCCAGTCATCTTCCTCAAAAAGAGAGGATTCACAGAAAACAGGGGCAACAAATGGTAAAGAAGATCACATGTGAAGTTCAATGGGTGGACAAGAGAGCAGATGGTACCACCAAACATGAGCTTCCTATCAGTGTTCCAAGATACTGAAAGGACAGGGAGTAATACTGTCTATATGTGAGAGATGGTTGGGGAATATTCCTTTATCCAGGGTGACAAAGGGATATTTTAGTCAGTGTCAAGACCAGCTCATGGAGAGATCCATGGAGGAACGTGCAGCCAGAAACTTCTCTGCAGATGAGCCAGACAAAATGTAAGACCCGCGTGAACTGGAAAGGAGGATGGGCCATGTCTGTTTCTTTAAAAATTAGCCAGATGTTTAGTTTATCCTTGTGTTACTCTGGGTCACCACCATCATAGAATCATAGAATGGTTTGGGTTGGAAGGGACCTTAAAGATCATCGAGTTCCAACCCCGCCTTGCCATGGGCAGGGCTTGCATCATCTGGAGGCCTCAAAACCAGAGATGAATGAAGGATGTTCTCCTCAGGATCCTCATTAGCTGGAAGGGTATTCTGCCACTTGTAAGGATGGGATGTGGGGTGAGGAAATAGTGTGAAGCACGAGCAGTATGTGAACGTGTGCTATCTGCTACCTACCAAAAGGTAGACCTTTTGACCAGTCTGCTGGAGGCAGGAATTAGTTTGCAGGGCAGTAATTTGGTATCAAACTCTACTGGGCCAGAAGCTAGGGGAACATTGAGTAAATCTACAATTAGGTCTCCTTCAAACATAGAAGAACATTAAATGGAAAGTCTAGAAGGAGAGCCATTTCTGAAGAGAGGCTCCTCAATAGCATATTTCAGCTGTGAGAACAGTTCACCTTTTGTATCCCATTCAGCCCTTGGCCTCTGCAGGCTTTCAGCTCTGCTGCCAGGCAATGCGAATGTTGTTGGCTTTGATGAAATGGGCAGCTTCATGCTGGAAGCTAGACGAAGGCCAGCAGTTCATTAGACACAGGCCAAAGAGCATCTGCAAAGGGACATATGCTAGAGTTTTTCTTGGCCCTTAAGCAGTATCAACTGCTAATGGATGTAATAAGATACATAGGGGGTAAAAGCTCCACAGTCCAACCAAATTCTTGTCCTGTTACGCCATACCATTTCTAGTACCCCAATGCCCTTATTTCTCCATATAGGTAGCCAGAGACTGTTAATCCTATGGTATATATGAACTGAATCTCTTAGTTTTCCCGATCTTAATGTCACCACTTTATTTTTAAGGCAACATGTCTAATATAGGTGATGTGGACTTCCACCAGGCTCCTAACTGATGACTCCAAAGATCTCCCCAGAAACATCCCGCTTGATTAGAAACAAACTTGCCCAACTCTCACCAATAAGAAAATGCCATGGAACCGGATCCAGCAGGGAAGTCATACAGCATGCCATATGATACAAATACATATTTTTATGAAGTCAAGCCATCTGGGTTTTTTTAAGATATTTCCCTATAATAGATCTCATCCCTTCATATAGTTTTATTTAAAAAAAAAAAAAAAAAAAAGTCACCAAACCTCAGAATCCAAAGTACTGGGATTACATACAGGAAGGTGTTGCAGACTTTCACAGAGAAAAGTAACAAACTCTTTATGAGCCATTCTGTGCTTTTCCAAAGGACCCCCAGGAATTTCTTCATTTAGATTTATGAAAGGACAGCATATTGATTATGTAACTGCCATCTGAAGTTTAATAATATATACAAGAAGTAAATGGAGTTGCTGAGGAACTTAACTGGCCTATAAATAGAAAGTGGCATCCCCATTAATTCATTAAAGGTGTATGCAAAGTGTAAGGTATTCCAATTAACATTTCATAAGATGGTTGTAGCATGTTAGTTATGAACCAGCATTTGTCATTTTCTTTTTAGCAATTAAATGATATCTAACTCCCTTGCCAGGCTGGAGCTGTCTCCTTTGATAGCTTTCAAAGTTTCTAGAGAAGGCATATACAAAAGGTAATGGAGTCCTTTTGCTACCTTTTTTTTTTTTCTCCCTCTTTTTCTACTTTTGTGTCTGTTTTCCCTCTTTCACTCTTCCTTCTTCTTTCTCTCACTCTTTCTCTTTTTCTTTCTTTCTGCCAAATAGAAAGAATTTTGCAGTCTGCATGGGCTTGTTCACCCATCATTCAGTTAAATAACCATTAGCTAGATATATCTTGCTTAACCACAACAACTGGCCTGGTACCAGATGAGCTTGATATTTATTTAACAAACAGCGCTGTCTTCATAGATCTAAATTAGAGCCTTATTTGAAAAACTTAAAGTGTACCCATTACTGTTTGCCCTCAGTGAAAATCCAAGTTCTGGTTACGTCCCTGCTCACTAGGATTAGAACTGTCACAATATTTATTTAACAGGAGGAGGCATGCTAAGCCATGCTGCAAACATTGCTGTGCCAATATGAAGAGGAACTTACTGCTTTTTACAGTGTTTCTTTCTCTGTACGTGATTTCTCTCTGTCACCCACTCTTTCCTCTTCTTCCTGACACTGCTGCCATCCCCATGCTCTCCTGCCCCACTGCACCCTCCATAGGACTTCTCCCACATCTGGCATTTTATTGTCCACAAAGTAAATCTGATGCAATAATGTGTTTGAAAAAGTGCTGTGAAACCTGGGGTTGGTGCTGATGGAGGGAAGGGGAGCAATGCATGTGGCCTGTCCCCTCCTTTCCTGGTGTCCCCTGTGACCCAAACTACACTGATCAGGGACAATGGACACAGGGTAGGGCACACTGTTCTGCCTGCTTAGCTCCTCATCCTCCTGGATCAATCCACTCTTGGTGAAACTCGTGCTGCACCATAAAACCTCTCCAGATGGGAGATGAGTGTCCCTTAGTCATTAATCCAGATCCGTTCCCACAGTAGCAAGGCCAGGTTCAGTTTGGGTCTTTTCCCATCTCATGGAAAAAAAGCTCAACATCAACTATAAGAGGAGTATTCTTCTGTTTCACTGGGCAATGCAAATTCCCATTCCCCACAGGGACTGTGTAAGCAAATGCCCTTGTACCCTTGGTACAAGTGCTAGGACAACCTCATCGTTTTCCCTTCTTTCAGATACTAACACAGATCCCTCGCTCTGCTGCGTGAAGCCTGATGAATTTCTAGAGCTAGGCAAAGAGAGAGAGAGGTGTTCATGTCTCCAACTTTCTAAAAAGACAGCAGTGGAAGTAAAAGAAGCAGTGGAAAGGTAGGAAGAATCCTGTGCTAAGCAGTTTATATGTATTTTATGCTGATAATTCTGAAAGAACAAAGTTGTTATCTCAGGAAGTTAGTATTTTTAGCCTGATTTCCTCGGCAATCATTCTGTCTGTCAGTTCCCCTCTAATAACTTTTGAACCAGTTGGCCAATTTCAATCAAAATTGACAGACAGCTGATATTCTGAGTGGTACAAAGTTGCTGCAAGATTTATGAGTATCGGTGCCCACATCGAGCAGAGAGACCCCAGTTCTCCCCTGAAGGAAACAACCCATAAGGGTTCAGCACTCATGAGGCACCAGGGATAGACACCATGGGCACAAAGAAATGCTCTGTGCAGGGGAGGAGGTTTACTGGATATTGGAAAAATTTCTTCACCGAAAGGGTTGTCAAGCATTGGAACAGGCTGCCCAGGGAAGTGGTTAAGTCATCGTCCCTGGAGGTATTTCAAAGATGTGTGGATGTGATGCTTAGAGACATGGTTTAGTGGTGGACTTGGCAGTGCTGGGTTAATCGTTGGACTTGATCTTAAAGATCTTTTTCAACCTAAAAAATTCTAAGATTCTACGTTAGCACCAGCAGACATCACAGCTAGGGGTGCTGCACAGAAATGTTTCTGAACTCCAGATGAAAACTTTGTTTCCACAAAGAGAAGAGAAGGAGAGGGTAGTGCAGGTAGAAGGGGAGGGAGAGGGTGTGTCACATTGCCTTTGGGACAGATACATTGCAGCGCAAAAGGAAGGAGAGCTCCAGGAAACGCTCCAGGCCCTTGAGGAAGGATTGAAAAAGCAGGGGAAAGTATGGTAAACCCTACAGCATCACAAAAATTAGGGATGGAGGAAACACTGCCATTCAGTCTACTAAAAGTATAATGAGGAAAGCAAATCCAACTGCTTTCAGCTAATCCATCCTGGTCTGGGTGAGGAACGCTCCTTTCAAGGGCTGAATTCCAGAGCCGACAGACTTGTAACAGTCAATTATCGTTACAGCTACAGATGGGAAAACCTGATAAAATGAGTCCTATACGGACAGAGGATTGAAATAGAGCTTGGGCAGGGATTGTAGCCAGAGAGAGATTAGTGGCCATAAATATATCAAAAGCAAAGGATTCTAAGACACATGCATAGCTCAGCATAACACCACCATTTATAAACTGCCATGTGTCCCAATTCATACCTCACCATTCATGGGCATGCTAGGAAAGGCTGCACAACTCAGACCCAGAGTCTGCATGAAGAAAGACCAATTTCCTTTAATGTGACTGCAGCTTTCAGAAACACCGGTGGGTTTGTTTTTCCAAGGCCAACCAAAAGAAGCAGCTGTGCCTATTAAGATGTTTCTCATGTGGTGTGCTAAGTCTGTGTTAGAGTTAACTTTGTGTCTGCATCTTCATCAACAATGCAACATCGCTTACACCAATTTGATTTTACCTTGTCTGGGAGATGAAAGCAATTTATAAGTTTCAAAGAGCAGAATCTGGCTGGGATCCAAACCCAGGAGTATAGTGCTGAAAAGAGAATTGCTGGAGACTTTTATGTCTGGCATATGGTGTGCTAGTTTCCTTTCTAATCTGGGTAATGAAGGTCAGTACGAAGTGCTGAGTTGGTCTTGTTGGCCAAGACATTTGATGACCTGCTCACACAGATGGGGATTTCAAACCCTGACCAACATGAACTAGGAAGGGGAAATCTAATCATTCACCTTGCTGACAACTTTGAAATATGTGTTTTCTTCCTCGCTTCTGACTAAATTTTTCTGAAGAAGACGATGAAAGTCATGACTGGGCTGCAGCAATGGAAGATTTCTACAAGCTATGCCACATGGGGCTATTCGGTAGCGCACCTGGTGGATCCCACTAGCATCTGTGACTAATTGAGAAGATAAATCCATTTTGCTGAAGTGGTTTAGATTTCCAAAAGTCCTTCAGTCTATTCCAGCTGAGCTGATTAGAGTCCAGCTCACTGGGAGTCATTACTGTCAATCCCACCAGCTGGCCTGAATTTTGCAAGGAGAAAGAAGCAAGAAAAATACATTAAAAATGAATAAATCTATATTTCATTACTTTATGCAAACTGATTTTCCCCGAAGGGGGTCCTATTCCTAACATTGTCACATCTTTGTGATGTTCCTGTACAGCTTGGCTTGCTAGTGGATCTTCTTCAAAAAGAGAAGAAGTATTTCAAGAGTTAAGTGTCAGCATCAATGAAATTAAGAGCGTTTTGGATATAGATGAGATAAGGGCACATACAGCCTCTGGATATAGACACATGTAGAGGTAATGAATTCAATATCTAATGCAAGATCTAAATTCTTGCATTCAGCCAAGTTATATTTATCACAGGCTCTGCTTCTTAGAGTACAGTCATAGCTGGAGCATGATTGGAAGTGCAGTTCATTTCAGTTACCTCAGACTACTTAGCAGCTGTATTTGCCATAGATTTTGCTCATCTGTGGGTTGCAGGATTTTTCAGCATCTCTGTCACTTCTTTTGCAAATGGGAGCAAAGAGTAACTATCTTTGGAGATGACCCTGCCAGCCTGGGAGCCTGTGCTTGGATGAACCCCCACATCTCCTTGCAGAGAATTACGTGGTTGTTGCTGGTTGTGATCCTGATAATCGCTCAGTCAGCCATGAAAGAGTGGGGAAAATCCCTGGGAAAAATGCAATTAACTGGAAGGCATTTTCCATTTCGATAAACTCAGGTCCGTTCCAAAGAGTGGATCCATTTTAGCGTGCTCTAAGGTGTCTGTAGGACCACAGCTGTGAGTCTGTGGGACCACGACTGCTCAGGACTTTCTGAAACAGAATTATTGAATTACTATCTCGCCTCCGACAGCAGTCGGTACCAGAGGAGTATTTTCCTCATCTGTCTTTTCATATCTGGCAGAGACCCACTCCGTGTGCTCCATCCTAGGCTAGGTTGTGATCTGGACTACCATTCTCCAACCTATTCCTGGCTCATGCACAGAGCAGTGGCAGTAGTTCTGCCTGGAGGGGCACCTAGCCCTGATCCACTATCAAGACAGTCATTCAGTTGAGGGGGAGGCCTGAGGAAAGGGAAAATACTCATTTTTATACTTCCTCATAAATCTGAGCAGACCGTCCTCTACGTGAGGTGTAAAGAGGTTCTGCTGACCTAGAAAACTCACTCAGAAGAAAACAATTCAGATTAACCAAAGCAAGTTTTGCCTTCATTTTTAACAGTTTAACTTGTCTTAAAACACTGACAGCAAACCAGTGTTAGAAGTGGTCTCATGAGAAGTTCAGCTTCCCAGACACCAAGGGACAGTATTGGTAGCTACAGGCTGTTGCCAGCTCTTTTGCCCCAGAGCAGTCCATTACTTTTGGTGATACATCCCCTCATTCACAGGTGACATGCTGGAGAGGTGTGTTGGGAAATCAGGCACTCATCTTGCTGTTGGTGTGTCTATGCTGCAGTCACAGCAGAGAAAATAGCTTGCTGTGTGAATCACCCCACACTGAGCTCCACGCTGCTGCCATCGAACCACTCCCAGTACAGAGGCATCCTCGAGTGTTTCTGCTCTTCCCTGTGGACACACTTGTCAGCTATAAGAAAATTGAGGACTGCACGTGCAAGGCTAAGAAGGAGTATGGGGAAAAGGACAAAGAACCAGGGGAAGAATGCCAATTTAAATACCTACTTAGATCCATCTCCTTCTGGTGCCGTGTCTTCCTCCACCTCTAGTGTTTATGAGTCTCACATTTGTTCCCGAGTCTGGTGGATGCCAGCACAAGACCCATTCCCACTCCAGCATCAGTTTACATTATTCTTCTTTCCATCTCAGACAATTCTTCCTAGTCCAAGAGAGGGATCTGTCACCAACCCCATCACAGGGAGATGAGCCTCCATCAAGCCCAGAGAAAGGGTCAGGATTTTTTGTCATTCAATTTTCCTTTTTTCTTGTTCCCTTTTCCCTCTAGTAGTTTATTTAAGCCCAGAGAAAGAGCTTAGGCCCTAGCTCATGTAGAGCTCTGATATATGCAAATCCTCCTTGTGCTCCCATGGCCCTCTTTTTTTCCCCTTCTTTCCTTTTAATTCTAGATTTGAAAATAAAATGCGAGCTGGCTGCACAGAGATCTCTCATGTGTGCAACTTCCAATTGTGGCAAATTGGAACTGTCGATGCAAGCAGCTCAGATTTATTTATATATTTAGGAGGAAGGAGGGAGAAGAGGGAAGGGGAGGGGGAGATGCTCGTGGCAGAAAGGAAAAAGAAAAATAACAGATCCAAGCAAAAAGGGATTTGAATCTCAAATACTGCTCCCTGGCCCATATTATCCAAATCCCTCCAGCCTTGTCCATGACTGCTTCTTGCCTAGTTAAAAACAACAGGCAAAAGATCAAAAACATTTTTTTCCCCACAACACTAAGAGTTGTTGAGTTTTGCAGCTGCCATTAGCCAACCAGAGTCTAACACCGAGACTGATGCAATTAATACTTGGTGCTTCAAAACATTAACATAGCTATTTATATAAATTAGTAACCTTAAGCCCAGGCGGTAGCATTATTACAGCATTGCTAATTAAATCACAATAAGCTTAGTTTGCAGTAGTATTAATTATGAAGCTGACATAGTGATATTGGAGATCTGATTGGCCTATTGTCAGTCATTACCCGATCGGTAATGAACCAGACAGGCAATGAAAATCAAAGCCACCACTCCAACAGTGCTGCTCCCAGTTCCTGGGAAGAAGGGCCACTGTTCCAGCAGAGAAAGCATCAACATCCTCCATCAAAGCAGCCATATCGTGTGCACAGCATTCGGCACCACAGGGAAGCACATGGGAGGAGGCTGTCTCCTGCCATCTCTACAGTCCTGAATCCCCAAGAGCAAAAGTTACTCTTTTCGCTGGTTGTCAAAGAGGTTGTGGGCCTCTTTTGTGAGAGCATGTGGTTGAACATGCCTTTATCACCTCCAGTGGAGACTCTGATTCAAGTGGATTAGAGAACATTCTTTAGGGATTTTTTTTATGGCAAGGCAGAGTTAGTGTAGGGAAGGACATGGATTGATAAGTCTGTTGTGGGCACCTCTGTGATAATTTATAAAGGGATTTTCATGAAGAGCTGGCCAAATGTCTTTTTTGAAAGAAAGGGCAATGGGACAAAGCCACTGTCTCAGGAAAGCATCCCACCACAGGCAAATGGTGCTGTGCCCAGGGGCAGGAGGAAAGGAATGGATATCAACAACAGCAGGGGTGTCAACATAAACCCAGGGGTGCAAATGGGGAAAAGAGGCTGCAGGGACTTTTACTGGGTGCATTCCCCATTGAACACAACATGCTCTCCCAGTGCTGGGGCTGAGGAAAGGAGAAGGTTGGTAGTAGGAGGCTGAAGAGAAGGAGTCCAGGGTGGGGAACACAGGTTGGTCTGAAGGTGCCCTTCTTTCACATGGCAGTAAGAGACAAAACAGGGATATCTGCAGAGCGATCTTGGCCCCTGCTCTAGATAGGAGATGATGGGTCTGCCCAGAACAACAGGTTTGGCTGGGGGAACCCTAAAAAGTGCTTCTTCAGACTTGTTTGGTGCTGCAGTGTCCCAGTGGTCCTCTTCCCTGTGTTATAGCAGGTCTCCTGCACAGCCAGACTTCTTGGAGCGAAGACCCCGTAAAACAGAACAAGAGACCAGTCTGTCACAGCCTACGCATGTTTCATTAAAGAGAGAGCAAATGATTGATGGGTGTCAGTTCAATCTGCACCTGCCTCTCCTTTCCTGATGGACCTAAAATGACGAGCTTGCCATAGAAATGCAAGTAAGCCAGCTGTCTTTCACTCGTGTTATCCACAACCACAATTCAAAGCAACAAAACACTCCGTGTTTGGGAGAGGGAGGGCAGATCCTGGTCTCTGAATCAGAGGTATGATCTGAACTTCTGCCCACAAAAGGAAACCCTTTCTGAAAAACAAAGCAGAATGATCATCCAAGCGCATGGAAAGATATGGTACCATGGAAAGATCTGCTCAGTTCATGGAATTGGAAAAGAGAGAGAGGAAAGGTCTCACTCAACTTCTACACCAGTTAATGAACTTCCAAGGTCCTGAGCAATTGGGGATCACCTCCAGCCATCGATGAGATGGCAGATACCAGCATCACTGCCAGCTGGCAGATTTCTTCTCCATCTCAAGGGGAGCTTTTTGGTTCCTTTGCAGATGGGCAGAGGGATGCTGAAGGTTGCATTTCTACCCCAAACTGCTTCCTGCATGATGTCCATTGTGAAAAGCTGCTCTGTGATCACAAGCTAGATTGTACTGGAACATCCCCCTCTCCCCAGTGTAAGTCTTATACCACTGACCTGCAGCATCAACAACAACAACAAAATAGCCTTGGTCTACCCAAAACAGAACACAGAAGTCTAAATGTCACATGCAACATCTAAACTAAACAGCACAAGGCTCCCAGGACAGACTGCAGGATACAAGTCCCTTCACTTTTTAAGCAAGCAGACTCAGAGCTGCTGGGGATTTTTTCCGTGCTGCAGCACAAGGGGCCACTGTTCAGGGGATGTGTGCAGAATTGTCTGCCATAAAGTACATGCTCTTTCAGGAGACCCCTGTGAGTTCACACCAACTGGCAGGATCTGATCCTTTTTACGCCCCGATGACAGAGCTCCTGGAGCCACAACCCCTAATCCATGGGTGTTTTGCAAGGATTAGGCTCTGCACACTAGCTACGAAGGGAAGGATGGATATACTCCTTCTGTAGGTCCCAACTTTTAGAGACTTAGGTTCCTGTTATTGCATAGGTCAGCAGATGGCACTGCTACATTTAGACTTACAGTTTTTTTTTTCTTCTTAGCACGTAAATGTGTTTTTGGTTCTAGAAGAAATGCTGCATTGCTGTTATTGCCTTCTCATTGCTGTTTGACTGCTGAAAGTCCAGGTCTTCCCTGGCTACTTACAGCTCCCTGACCACAAGCCACCGTTGAAAACTGGGTGATGGTGGGACAGCTTGGAATTGGGGACTCTCTGCAGGTTGAATTTGGCCAAGTCTGTTCCAGGGCAAGTAGAAAGACTATTACACTTAAATTATACCCAGTTTCTACAATGCAGGTTTCTTTTTCAGAGTTGCCACTTAAGAAAGGTGTGCTTTAACAGTGGCAGTATCTTTAGCATTTCAGGATGTTGAGATGATGCCTATGAGTAGCGATGCTGGCTCTACTCCCCCTAGCCCAGCATCTGGTCTCTAACAGCGGGAATAAAGAGATGCTTAAGGAACTATAAGTACATGTGACAATTCCTCTCAATAGTCCCTCAGCCATTTTCATCCCAGAGTTATCCTGAACAAGATGTGATCTCTCTTTCATGCCCTTATCCAGTTTCTCCTGAAGCCCATCTACCTGATAGCACTCAAAAAATCCCTTAACAAGGAGCTTCACTGCCAAACAACCTGTTGCATGAATACCCCTTTTTTTGTTTACTTTGAGCCTGACTCCTGTTAGCTTCATTTGATGGTCCTGAGTGTCTTTATTGTTAGGGGGAGTGAGTGAACAGTCCCACCTCTTCATGCCCGTAACAGGTTTGTAGCCCTTTGTCATTCCCCATTAGCTGCTGCAGAAGCCAAAACACATGGAGAAGAGAGGGGTGAGAAGCAAAGACAAGCTGAGACAGTAAGATAAGCAGCACAAAAGCAGGGACCACAAGACGGTCTCAGCTCTCTACAGCCATGCCTTTTGGCAGGCTCTGTCCTATCCCAACGATGAGGTGGTGGACAGGGAGGCAGAACAGGCAGGGGATGCGCCTGGGCGAGATGGGGCTCCTCATTATAAACCATATGGAAGGATAAGAAGCCACTTTGCCGCAAGGGTTGCCAGGCCAGCCTGCAGCACGGCCCAGAGCCAGAGCTGCTCAAAACGTGAGGAGATGCCTGAAGACATTGGCAAGCATTTTAAGGAGGCAAAGACTGAGAGCAAAGAGGAACAGAAATCCCAGAGGAGAGACTTAGAGCGCATTTAGGCTTAATTTGGATGGGAAGGTGAGGAGACCCTAGAGGGATACCTGCTCTGGCAATCCACAAACTGAGGCCAGAATCCAGAAGAGGCAGCTGCTTATCTAAGGCTGAGCTGGAAGCTGTTGGAGTCCAAGGAAGTTGGTAAGTAGCTATCAATGAGCACGGAGAGCCCTTGAGGGGGCAGGGACGCTGGAAAGCAGCAAAGGCAATGAATTTGGAAGGAAGCCTCAGCCTCTTAATAAAATTTGTGTTCTTTCCACTTTATGGTCAAGGAGTTGCTTTCGCCCCAGAGAGCACGGAGAGCCAGCTGCTCTCCAAGAGCTAGTGCAGGTGGTCAGGGACATTCAGGCGGCTGCGGATGCAAAATACAGAGATTTTCAGCAAGCCTGCTGCAGTACTGTATGTGATATGTGTGTTCGCAGCACTCAGGCTGGCAGTAGTGTCCTTGTGGTTAAAAAATAATGGTAGTTGAGCCCATCTCCCGCATGCTATGGAGACCCAAGGGATAAGAGTACAAACTGGTCCTTTGTCTCCCGATTTTACTCTGGAAGAAGCTATTGAAGGGCCTTTGCTGTGCACTTCTGGCAAGCTAAGTGAATGCCTGGGTGCTGCCATAAGCTGCATGGACGTCTGCTCAAGGGCAGGAGGCTACAGCATGCCAGGGAGGTGCTGCTGCGCTCAGAAATCTGGAAAGTGGAAGCAAGGATTTAAATGAGGAGAGAGAGGTCTTGCAAAGAGCGTGAGAAAACACATCTCCAGACATCAGAGGGGTGAATATGAAGGATGGTTCGGTCCCACCCCGGGCAAAGGCAGCTTGCTGGGTGCGTGGGAAGAGTCTCTCTCACACGACTACATTTAAACAGCTCTACCATGTCGCTGCCACGTCACATGCCCAGGGAGACCACGCAGCCCCACAGAGCAAATAGCCAACACTGCCTTGAAGCATCTGTAGCTCTCTTAGTAACATCAAACACCATAACAGGCATGAAGTGCCAACAGCAAAGGGACATCCTTCAGCCCCTTGGATGGGGACGAAGTAGTCTGCATACCTAAGCACGTTCAAAGCTCCCCCAATTTATCTGAAGATCCTTGCTCGCCCTCTTGCACCACTTTCCTATTTTAATTTGCAGATTATAGGAGGAGGAAGGAATACAGGAGCCAAAGGATTTTGTCAGGCTGAGTTGAAAGCAGCAGCAGCCGCTGTAGCAGCAGGCAAATCCCAACCAGAAATGACCTCATCAAGCTGCTCATCTTCCTCGTGCATTTTCATCCCTGGCAAAAGCCCTGCCAAGCCAAAGTGTTGTCTGAAGAGGCCAGGCGAGAGCAACCAGCCCACAGGAGGAACCCGCCATCATTGCCGTATCACAGCTGCTCTTCGTGCACTCATTATAACTGGGAGACGAAGCCGAACAGAGGAGTCAGGGCTATTTTTAAGCACCCTGGGCAGATCTTAGAAAATACAAGGTGGTCATAAAAGCATGCACTGTGTTTTCATAGATGAATCTGTCTGGTGAAGGAAGGAAGGCAAGGGCTGTGATATTAAATGAAAGGCTGCAGAAAGAAGCATTGCCTAGCAGAAATACTCTTCACATACCTGGAAAGCATAGCTGTTTTTATTCCTTGCAAGGGATTTTTACAAGAAACAACATGTTGCTTTGCTTTGTTTTGTTTTCCCTTGAGATGGGATTCAGATGCAGTGCTAGAATCCGGATTTCACCCAGCCTGGCATTTTGGGCAATCTCTTCTGGAAAAGCTGCAGGTGTTGGAAACTGGATACTGATTGGGACCTTATTGCTGAGATACAAACTCAGAGTATATTTGGAGGGAGGTTTGGTTAGGTGCCAGCCCCTACATGCAGGGAAGCATGGAGACTGGTAAATACAGTCCAGAAAACCACAAAGTCACCAGCTCAATATGGCCTCAGATTTAAGCTCATCTTGGACCCTGAGATGTTACAAATGGGGTGCAAAGCAACTGTAGTCTGGCTTTGACAGAAGATGGAAATGATGAAGGAAATGTCAAAAGCAATTTGGAACTGGAAGCCAGTTCTCTAGAAAGAAGACAAAAAGAGAATTTGGAGGACTGAGGTTTGAATATTTGAGTCTTATCACAACAAGCTGTAGCTGTGCTCATGCTGTGGTGAGGAGCACTGAGGTCCATGCCCTCCCAATCCTGACCTCTCATTCATCCAGAGCAGGGGACATTTTAGGGCACCTAATGCTGGTTTCTTCCTTGCCCACATATCTTTGCAAACTGAGCTTCCCGGGGAACTAGGGCTCTCCTGGGTCCCACAGTTTAAATAATCCCAGTGTGAGAACACCAATCCTCAGCAAAGACCTATGCCCAGACAAGCTGTGATGCCCTAAAGCTCAGTGCACGATCAAAAGATTACTGAAATAGGACTGGATATGAGACAGGCCCTGGCAAGGCAGCAGCCAGCTTTTGACAAAACCACGGATAAGCTGATGTTGACTAAAGTTTCCCAAACCTCCACCCAAATGTCAAGCTTCAACTCAGAACGCTGATTCCGACATCTGGTTATGGCATGTATTCCTCCTCACTGCCCTGTCTCCAGGCAGCTGTTCTGCATCATCTGCTCTTCTATGTTTCTCAGTTGGGCTTGCCACAGCAATAATCTCTTGTTAATATGAGGTCTTCTTATCCAGAAGGATTAGCAATTGCAGAAGTGTTCAAACCTGAAGGAACCTGGACAGAATAAATGGGTCAAAGCTCAGGAAACATAAGACACTGCCTTTGACTTCGGGCCTGGGAGCGGACGATGAGATGGAACAGAGAAGCACAACAGGTTAGGAAGTGAGTGGATAAAAAAGGAGGTGGTTCACTGGCTGATGGGGAAAGGTGATGGTAAATCTCTGATCAGTAGAAAAAGCAGGTTAGTGAAAAAGAGGCAAGGAAAAACAGCATTGGGGCTTCTTCCACAAAATTGTAAAATTCCTGTAAGAATGGCATTAACTGACATAAGATACTAAAATGTCATTCCAGCAACTGCTTGCCTTTACCACTCTTTTAAATCCCTGTGGTAGCCCATTGTCCCTTTAGCCATTTGCCTGTCTCACGCCAGCAGCTCTGTGCCACCTGCCCAAACCTCCATCCGCCTTCCAGCAAATCAACCCGTGCGGTTGCCCAGAGGCAAGAGGCAGAGAAGGAAGGGCAATGGAAGACACATTATTTCGGCTCTTTCTCAAAGCAGGACAGGCACTGTTAATATGCAGAATGCCTGTATATCTCAATTATGCACCTCCCACAGGGGCCTATTACCGCTACCCTGGGCAGCCAACATGTGTCAACAGAGCAAACATCGAAGGCTATCCCAACATACTCCAAAAATAAAAAGCAGAGAAAGCAGGACATGAGCCTGTCGGCAGCTGCTTCTTTCTTTTCTCCCCTGCCTCTTCCCCATGTGGTTTTCAGGCCTAGCTGTCAGGCCCATGCCTTATCATTTTAACATGTGCATGCACTTGCAAACCCTCCTGTCTCCCCCTACGTGGTGGAAATTGGGAAATTAGCATTGCTCCATCACAGCTTATACAAATTCATGTTACAATTCAGTGTTGGTTTTTTAAGTGGTAGAGATTGGAAAGGAGAAAAAAAACCTTCCCAGTACAAAAATTATTTTTGGAATATTGATTCTTACCCAACACACATATTATTCCCAAAACCTGGGTACCTGAAAGGCAGAAAAAGGAAGAAAGAGAAAGTCCATCCTTAAAGGCCAATATACCTTACCCTCGATGGAGATTTGTGCCCCAAAATAAGCAAAAATCCAGGCAGCCTAAAGGGTTCTGTATTTTTGTTATTTAGTTCCACTTAAAGGTTCTCAGAAATAACCATGGTGGAGAACAACACAAACCCAGAGATGCATCAATTTGGCAAAGGGTGTTCTGGAACTGATGACCCACTTCACTCTTATAAAAACCCTTTTTACTGCTACATCTTCTCCTGTGTATTACTATCTCACCCCATAGGCCTTTTTGTGGTACCACCGGGATATTCACTGAGCTGAAGCTTCTGGTAGAGTTTTACACCTATGCAAAAATGGGAGAGAAGTATCTTGAATGAACAAATCATGCATGAGGAAAAAGGGCAAATCCAATTCTAGTAAATCCTTGACTGTGTGTTTACTGGGAGCTGCCCAGTAGGGCTCACAGCTTCTGCTGTTTTTTTGGCAGGCACTGTCCTCACACTGCATTGCCAACACGATGCCACTGGAGCCCTGCTAAAATTCAAACGTAGAGCCGTGGCTGACATCCTTCCAGTGGCAAAAGAGTTAATATGAAAGGGATGCTGTGGCAGAGAAGCTGGGCAATTGTGTGTCTTTTCTGTTTTAAGCTTGATTTCCTGTGATTGAGCGAGGGAGAAAAACATTTAGAATTACTGCAAATAAGTGCAAAACATTCTGAGGTCCCCAAAGAAGGACCTGGTTACAGAGCAGCCTGTTGACTTTATGTGGCCCAGAAATAGCTCCTGTCTTCATAGATGTTTTCCTGACATATCATCCTCCGTATATTACTGCATCTTCCTGGAACTACCTTGCTCGTTCTTTCACTGTTTGCTGTCATATCTTTCCATTATCTGAGAACATTGTATTGTTACCATTAGACCGATGCTTATCCACTCTTTGCCTTCCTTTTTTATCTTACCTAGCCTGACTGCATTTCCTACCATGCGGGAAAATGTTTGTTGGTATGAAGAAATTCTTTCTGCCTATTATATTTCGCACTTTTCAGTTGCTGGTTCTGTTGAACAGAAACTGTCTTTTCTGGTACTTGCCACACATGGAGGGCTCAGGCAGGAAAAAAGAGGTGAGCTTCACTTTAGGTTAAAGCCCAAGGGTCAGATTTAGGCTCTTCAGTACCTAGCACTTCTGAGGTGGTTTCATATCTCTCTCCTGTTGTAATTCCTAAATCAAAACATTGAACTCTTCTTAAAATCTGATTTATTCAAAGCATCTGATGGAGAGGCAGAAAAAAAGAGCTCTTGGTGTGACAGTTTCTGTAAAAAGAAGTTATCAGGTGATTTTACTCTGCCATGTTGCAGCAATGAGGTACCCTTCACCTCATCTGGAATGGGAACGCAGCAGGCCACAGTCAGACTTGTCAATGAATGCTTACGGAACACCACGAAAGAAGCCATGTTATCCCACCGGTGGGTATCTCCAGCTCCTAGAGGGGTATGAAGGTGTCCCCAGAAGTGTACGCCATGAGATGCCACCTCCTATTGCCCGGCTTGGCTGCCACTAGATTGGTTCATCATCAACATCTATGTCTATAAACACTAATACTAACGACTCCACATATGATAGATACAGACACCAGTATGTCTTCAGCCTTGTGTCAGCCACAGGCCACTCAGCCTCAGAAAATGGTTTCCAGCTTGAAGATGTTACAATAGTTTTTCATGATACTGCTGCCAGTGCTTACATTACCCCAAATCTCATTATTTCCTCCATCAATTTCCTCTTCCTTGTATAAATTAGAGTGAATTACAGTATTCATTCAGAATAATGTATAGCCACAAATGGATTCACATCAGTCAGAAAGGGTACGTTTATTCATGAACACTTGAGTGTTTATTTCAAGAATATTAGTGGGGATAAATGAGCTTCAGAGATACTGGTGCTGTTAAGTAGCTGGGAGTATTCCTCCTGGAAGTGTACTTGAAGATTTTTTGAACAGTTCCTATTTATTACTCGCACAATGGATTAGCTGAGCACTTCCACATGCCTCCAGACATTTTGTTAATAAAAAGGGATTCTTTCCTCTTCTTATGTCCCTCCCATCCATCCCAGCAGAAGAAACAAGACTGCACAACATGGATGACCACATGTACAACATGAGTAGTAAATCAGAAATAGCTCTTACTCATTGCAAGCCGTTTGTAGATGCAGCAGCATTTAAATTTGGCTGCACTGACTACAGTTTGAACAGTTGCGAAACTGCTAGTAATCAACACTTTAATAAAACTCATGATCTGCTTGAAGATAGTTTGGCAAAGAGAAAACTGCTAAAGGAGCTAAATCATTTGCAGAAATCATTTTCAGTGGATAATTTGACCAACTCCAACATGATGGTATACATGTGCAAAAGCTCTGAAAAATACTTTATGAATGGCCAACTCCTGCAGAAAATGACTACAGAAGATTTCTTATTGCTATGGATCAGAGCTGCTTTATATGTTCATAAAGTAGAGACAGTATCTTTAGAAGACACCTGCCCAAAGAAATAATCTGTTTGTGCAAACCACTGAGCTTTTTCAGTTCCATGAAAGCGTCTGGTTTTGCAGTGCTGCAGCAATGTTTTACAAAGGGTCTCAGTCTCAAGCATGCACTTAAAATTTAGGTGTGTTACATGAGTATATCAATTTATTGCTATACTGAAATTCTACCTGAAGTCTGTAAAGTTACATGAGGCTACACACAGCAGAGACTCTTCTTCAAAATACTTAGCTAATAGTTTACAGGGTGACTCAATAATTTAAGAGGATTAGTAGCTGGAAATGAAGCCTTGCAGCTATGCATAGCTTATTCAGTTCCACTCCAAATTTACAATTATCTGATGGTTGTTTGGTGGCCTAGGTGAACTGAATTACCACCTTCAGACCGTTTTGTAGGAGAACTGCTGTGTACTTATCACAGACATCACATCACCATCACAAATGGCTTGGCAGTGTAGCAGCTGAAAAAAAAATCCTTCAAGGACTGACGGCTTGAGCACTGATCTCTCTGCTAAGGCTACACATGCCAAAGCCGTGTGTAAGACAATGTTGTGGTGGGGCCCCAATGCAAGGACCCTGATAGACTTCCCACAGGTCACCCCAAACACCCTTTGGTGCTGGTGGATGGCAGTTAGTGTCAATTTGGAAATGATTTGGAATAGGCTGCCCAGGGAGGTGGTTGAGTCACCATCCCTGAATGTGTTTAAGAGTCATTTAGATGTGGTGTTGGTAGATATGGTGTAGGGGAGAACTTTGTAGTGTAGGTTGATTGTTGGACTCGATAATCCCAAGGGTCTTTTCCAACCTGAATGATTCTATGATTCTGTGATTCTATGATTTAGGGACCTGT
This sequence comes from Numenius arquata, assembly GCF_964106895.1. NCBI lineage: Eukaryota > Metazoa > Chordata > Aves > Charadriiformes > Scolopacidae > Numenius > Numenius arquata. Next base: position 12,244,673 of record NC_133583.1, read on the forward strand.
ATGCAAAAAGGTCTTCATCCCTTTTGAATTGCTGGGGAAATCTAGTCTCCTACTGTGGTATTTGGGAATACCTTCCCTGCAACCTTTGTCCGAGCATTAGAATTACTGGAATGCCCCATTTCAGTGAGCGAATTTTATTAACATGCTCTGCTATCAGCTTGACCCTTAGTATTCCTTCTCTTGATTGGCTTATCGTCATACAGCTGCTTCCAGGTGGGAAGGCAGGGCTGGATGGAAAGAGCAGGCAGCTCATCAAAGTACCATCTCGGCAGGGAACAACATGCTGCCACAGTTCCTGCAGCAGGAGAGAAACATTTACTGTCCCAAAGCTTATTCTCATGTTGGAGCTGCCACCCAGAGCGGGATCTGGGAGGAAGCGACGGATCCTCGTGACGGGTACAGGGAGGATCAGGAAGAATGGAAGGAAAACAGATCCAGTGTTTCTGCCTTAGGGAAATAAAAAGAAGTTTGTTTTGGGCAAACAGCCAAGCTGGTGTTTAATGAATAGACAATGCATGAGGAGGGGTGTTGCCGTGCCTCTGGGTAGATCACAGAGGTCGTTCTCTCTCTGCAGGGAACCGAGCTGAAAACTTGGACTATGTTAGAAGTGCTGGGTGGAAGTCTGTGCAGTACACACCAGCATGGGCTGGCTGCTCAGAAACACCAGCAAGCAGGGCTTCTTGTTTTGGACAGTTGGAAAGGGAATTGGTATAGACTTGTCCAGACCTGGCCTAAGCAGGGGAACAGTTTTGGGCAATTACAGTCAGGATGCCACCTGTAAAGCTGATCTGGGACAGCAAAGGAACTGCAGTGAGAGTTAGGGAGAAAACAGAGGGCAGCAGCACCAAGGTGACAACAGCAGGGCATATCAGATGGGGCAAAAGTTGTGTGGACAGCCCCACTGATATTCTCAATTTTATTTTATCTGCTAAAGAGCCACTGAATCTTTTCATTTCCCTTTCCCCTGAAGAAGAGGAAAAATAAAACCAAATGGCTTCTTTTGAGGCATTCACACCCACTGACTCTAGCAAAGTTGTATTAAAAAGACAAGGAAAGGAAAACCCAATAAAGTGAAAATAAAAATCCATTAAAATTCCATTTGCTTTTACACATGGAGCTTATTTGCAGTAGGTGAATAGTTAGAGCTAAAGACTATAATCCTAAGGCACGCACAGCTTTATTACAAGAGGACACTGATCCAGCACCAGATTCAGCTTGGCAAATAGCACCTGGCTTTAAGGCAAAGACACTCCCTTCTGGGAAGTGACAGCATTCTTCCAATGTTGATTTCGCAGGGCAACCTCCTGTACCTGCTGCCTGTAGAAACGCGTCCTTGCTATTTTTCAGATGCTGAATGCAAAGCCTCCTCAAAATTCAGCAACTCTAAAAAACCTGCCCCAGCATCCATGCTGTTTACTCCAGAGTGGTGACAACTGCCTGGGCCCCAGCTCAGACAACCAGGGATCCTTCAGCCCCAATCCCTTCCTACCTCCATCCTAAAAGTGCCTGCAAACACAGAACTGACCAATAAGGGGTTTTTTTGCAAAACACGTTGAACTAAGGTGTTGTGGTGAGGTTGTCAAGGAGCAAGAGCTGCTGAGATTTCAAGCTGCAAGGTTTAGTCCAGTTTGTCCCAGTAGGCATTCTCCCAAGGCTGAAGCAATGTGCCACGTGGGTAGCCCCACTGGGGCTCACACCAGTGGGTGCCAGTAAAATGTGATGCCTCCTTCCACCCTCCCAGCTGATGCCAGATGTCGAGTTCTCCAGGTCCAAGGTCTCCTTACGTGCAGATTCAGGGGTTTTGGCTCACCCTGGCATAGGAGGAACAGCCTGATTTGAAATTGCCATGGTTTTGGACACTGGCATGATCACTTCATTGCTTCCTGACCATCAGCAGGTTTCTGAGGGTGTCTGACCCTGCATGGCCAGATTTTCCAAGGATCTTTTTTTGTCACAGGGCCTGGACTTTGGGGACAACTTGCCCAAATTAAGTTCCTAACCTGGCTGCAAATTGGTCCTAGCCCTACCTTGCTGTCTTTTCACCACCTTAGGATGCCTCTAGCACTTCACCTGCCTCCTTTTCTCATTCACTGCTCCCCAGAGGACAATAAGCACTTTAGAAATGGCGTTAGGGATTCTCCACAAGGAGAAAACAAGGAAACCCAACGACAACAACCTAATCAGCAAACAGCTGAGCCAGGGATAAATTCACATGGAAAGCCTGTGTTTGTTTATTACTAATGGGTAACAGAGATGATAACCTTTTAATCCAAAACCATAATGAAATATGCATATTTGTTAATGTGCAACTATAAAATGCAAATCTTGCAAACACAATGGGGAAGGGCAAAGAAAGCACTCGGCACCAATCCTAATTTATTCCTTTGGCTTCAGACATTTATCCAAATTGAGTTGTGTATGTAATATAAAGTCAAATGAATATGTAATTGTAATGTATATGTATAACCATTTTCATCTCAAATATGCCAACTGTTTATCATAATAGGAAGTAATACATATTTTGCCGAATAAAAGGTTACCTATTAAAATATTTTTACACTCTTCCCACCCCAAGCTTTTGTGCTCTCCGTAAAAGCTCTATTTACATAGAGACAATTTCTGATTTTGCCTTTTGAGCCACGCTAGCCAAATTCAGAAGATTTAAAAGATTAACAAAGTAGAAGCGGAAAGATTTTTACACAAAGTTCTTTCTTTTCCTCTTTTCCAAGCAGGGCAGAAATTGGTCTCCTAAATGCCAATTTAAAACAATGGCTAAAAAGCTGAGCAATTTCCCCTTCTATTCCCAGCCCCCAAAAGAAAGAGCTTTCGCCTGTTGCTGTCAGAGTAACTACATATTCATCTACATATTCATGCAGTAGCAACTAAGCTTTATTGCTAGTCCTGGTCACCACTGCTTTTGTAAATCATCTCTTTGGCAGCCTGGCAGACTGAGAGCTAGAACCAGCTTCACATGCTGGATGTGAGAAGATCTGCATCAGTTTGTGAATGTCGTGATTTGGGAAGAAACCAGGAAAATAAAGATTCAAGACAAACATTCTTTTCCTAAACTCACCTGAAATCAAACCTGCAATGGAAAAGTTCAGGTGGTTTTCCTTCTTTTTTTGGTGGGACCATCATGCATATGATTCCTGGGCTATTGTGTTGTGTTTCTGTGTGAAATTTGGCATGGCTTAATTGTCTAAAATTTGAATGCACTGCCAGGAAGTCAATAGCAATATTTCCATTGACTTTACTGAGCAGCGGAGTCAAGGCAGAGCACAAAGGATTTTGTAATCAGCCTCCACCCATTACCTCTTCCGTCCCTCTTGACTCCGTTATTCACTTTCCCACTGCTGCCATAACTATACGCTGCGTTTATTCAGTCCTGCCCAGTCCATTCAGCATTTTCTTCTCTTGTATTCTAAACAAAACATTTTCCACCTCTTTGTGTTTTCTGACTCTCCTGAGGACCAGAGCAATAACCAGAAGAAAAGAGAAAATTCCATTTCTTTTAGCCTCAAATTCTACGAATTTAGGGGTTTTGGAGAAGCACAAAAAGTGCTGGTGACTTACTAAAACTGAATAATTGTCCATTCTCTTTTACACATACTCCTGAAAACAGAAGGAAAAAATTTGATGTAGGGCGATAACAGAATCCCATGAAATAAGTACAGGGAGTGTGCAGATTTGCTCTTTTTTTCCATTGCCCTGAGCTAGACTAAAACAGCCTTATAGTAACATGCCCTCAAACAGTTCAGAAGTTCATCCACCTGTGGCCTGAACATCCAGCTCCCTTCACTGCCAAGAGTGACCATCCCTCTTGCTAACGCGATTGATCCCTGGACGGTCGTTGAAGGTTTCCTTGCTGAAACCTCTCTAAACTCCAAGGAGGCTTTGGCAGCAACTCCCGGGGGCTGCCAAATTCAGCAGCACTCAGAGCCACAGCTTGGTCACTGACTTGGAGAGCAACTACTAAAAGTCTTTAGAAAAGGAAAGTGGGTCCTTTTTCTCCCTGGGCATTTATTTGCTCAAATCATTTATAAGGAAACCAGCCAGAAAGCACCATGCTTAACCCGTTTCTCCCTGTTTAGGCCATCCACAGAGATGATGCTCTGCAGACAGGCAGCATGAGAGAAGAGGCCTATTTGCTTTTGAAGAAGGTGGGTGAAGGGGCAAGGGAAAAAAAGCCAGCAGGCCAAATGAGAAGTGCTCCTCTAGAAGTCTTCCATCATTTCAGACTCATAAATCATGATGCAGATTAATGAGAAATTAATGCAGTGCAGAAATTACTGGGGGTGAGGAGCTGTCGGTCAGCAGCAGGAGTGACCGTGCGTGAGACAAAGCAGTGAAGCTCTCCAAAAAGAGAGAGGGCTCAGCAGCCTGGACTTGTTCTTTAATGAGGAAAGACAGAGAGGTCAGCATGGGAACAAGATAGCATGCGGCTGCATCGGGGAGACAAGGGGCACTCTTTAAAAATCCTGTCAAAAGACTCTCCGGACTGATTTGTATTAAAGCCTTATTCACATCCTCTAATGAAAAATCCTCCTGCATCAAATCATAATATATAAGCCTTAAAAGGGAGAGAGAGAGAGAGAGCACAAGAGAGAGAGGGGGGAAAAATCAAAGGAGTAGAGGTTAATTTCACTATGTGCCTCCTTCGTTTGGGGAGAAAAAAAAACATAGCTGAGGAAAATAGCCTACTTTACCTCCTGTTCTTTCCTCTTCGATCGTCCAGTGACATTATTTTAAGCATTTAACTTTCTAATAGCAGTTAAGCTGGTCACATTTTCTCTCCGTTTAGTGGCAGGTTTTGAGCGCATCATTTAGTACCACAATGGAAGTGATGGAGCAGGTGTATGATAGATGATTCACCTCCCTGGTGCTTGGACATTTGGGGCTAACAAGTAGCTGAGCATGTTTCTGGTTCAAGAGCTCTGAGGCTCTCTGCAAAGCAGGGCATGCAAAGGTGGGGGGAGAGTAAAAACTGACCTTCCTCATTATTTCATATCTAAGGGAGGTGAGTACTGTCATCTTCTAAGGTAAAGTTTCTCTCCTCCTCCATAAAAGGTGTTCTTGCTATGAGTCCAAGCCAAGAAAACATAAATTGTGTCCTGATGCCCCAGCCCATCCATGCAAATTTGCAGTGGCAGTGACAGAAACTCGTGGGAGTTGTTTTGGAGAACGTGGCCGTTCCACAGCAGGTAGGGAGTCTTTATGCAAATGCCACAGTAGTACCTTCATTTATGGCTCCTGTTGATCCCACCGCCCGCAGGATGCCTGTAACCATAGCAATGGGCTCAGATAGAAGGGTTCTCTATTGTGCATAGAACAGACAGTGGCAGCTGATGGTATCAGCAGAAACAAGTATCCAGACAGAGCCACTGTGGATGATGAGTGGATAATGGGAGCACACACTCGTAGCCCAGGCAGATGATAATCCATAACAATGGTGGTAAGTCAGGTAGACAGCAGTGCTCAGACACCATGGGATGGGCATGAGAAAGGAATGGAAAAAGAATAGAGGATAAATGAGGATAAATGTTCAGCTGACTCAAATGTGAATACATCCAGACGTCACTATATACCATATCTAATAGAGCTATATGCGCCCAGTCTAACTCCTGCTCAGGCCATGCAGGTCTGGAACAGGGCTGAAGGGAAGATGGGATGTGACCCCATCAGTTGAGCACAGGGAGGAGAATACGATCTATTGAGTTCATAAGTGATGCAGCTGTGCTGGAGATGGTGCCGTTACACGAGCATCTGAGGACAAACGGCACATCAAAGCATGAAGATTTTGTTATAGGCATTTTTTAATGCAATATGGCATTCCTACCGACAAATGGGTCCTAACATCTCCAGCTCTTATAAACTCCCCTCATGTATTCAGGCGTGTGGGGACCCCACAGGTAGAATTGACTTTCTTGGAGCCTAGGTGCACCACAAGTCACTTAGACACCAGGCAAACTATACATTCATGTAGATGTACCCTCTGACAGCTTCCTTGGTTTTTAAGAGATGTAGTCTTTAATACTGCACCATCGGGTGGAACATCTTTTTTAAAATCTGCTCACATGCACACACACACAAAGGATAAAATACAAGTGGGGAAAAAAGAAATCACAAAAAGGACCCTATTTATCAAAAAAACAATAGCTCAGTAGTGGCGGTGAAATAGAGATATTGTTACTTAGTGATAATAAGGGAAAAAAGCCATTGTCAAAATGATAAGGCCATTTCTGTTGTCTCCCCAAGTGATAATATCTCTGCTACCACTAGTGCCTGAGTATTGTTAGGATATTTCATGGCAAGTGTTAGACAGAATAAGTTATACACTAAGCCCACAGCTAACTCCAAAGCCTCCAACTTCACCTCCCCCCATATCCCTGTTGACACAACAGCCTCTTCTTTAATACCTTTGCAGCGCTGGTTTCTATTCCCTATGGCTTTTCGTCTGCTTCCGTTTAAATATAACACTGCTCCTGAGTCGGTTGACAAGGTACCTTTCACTGATAAGCAGCCCAACTTTGTCTTGCAATAGGTCATCAGAAAGGCAGACTATCACATCTTGAAAAATGTAGGAAATGCTGGTAAAAGTGGCAGTGAAATGAGTTGGGTTAAGGAAAGCAAAAAAAAAAAAAGGGGGGGGGAAGGTAATAACATTGAAACAAGAATACAGACATCAGCTGGAAATCTCTGGCAGACGCCCTGATGTTCTTGTAGAGTCTAGAGATAAAATTTACTCTTCTGCTCAGAAGCGGAGGTTGTCCTCTTGCAGGGACTTGACACAAGTGTGCCTTTAGTGGAACGTGCTTCATCCTCTCATTACAGGTGGAGACGAGCCAGCCCTATGGCAGCTCCAGCCCTATGGCAGCTCCAGCCCCACACAGGAGCCAGGCAGCAGAGGGAAGGTCAATGCTGCCCAGTTGGTCACCACCTCCCTGCAGCAGTGAACAGAAAGCGAGTGAAGAGAGGGGCAAGGTCACATGCAGAAGACAAATATTTCTTTTTGTTAAATATAATTTCCCTTTCTACATATATCATCAGCATCACCACCAGCTGATAGAAACCACAGGGTCCCTGTTACCCACAACAGTGGTTCTCTATATGCTTTTTTCTCTTCCAGACCAGCAGGAAAAAGGAATCACAAGTGGATGGCTGATGTCTTGTGGGTTCAGACCAGTTTTCTAGCAGAGGGAGGGCAGGACAGTGCAGATGGAGTTTAAACAACCTCAGAGGACCCTCTCTGAGCAGAGGTTGTGCGCTCCCCACACTGGCCATGGGAAGCTCTGCGGGTCTGGGGGTCACTACTTGGAAACTGCAGCTCTCCAAGAGCTCATGTGGGAGGGAGAGCAAACAAACCTAGCTGGGAAAGTGTACCGAGGCTAATAAATTAAAACAGCAGTCTCGTCCCCTCCAAGGAACAAGAAGTATGCCTTCATACTGGGTCACACATCAATGTCCACACAGTTTGGGGCCAGAAGCTTGTCTTCTGATCCTGTTCTGAGAGCAACCACACCACCAGGGGCTGTGTCTTGGAAGGGATGGAACAGGGGAAATACAGTGTCCCAGACAAAAGACACACAGTTCCTTGTCTCATAGGCCATTCCTAAAATCTGGGATGGCATATTGTCTGGGAGACTTCCTTCCAGTCCTAGCAAAAGGTGTGTTTTCCAGAATTGTCCTGGCCACTGTAAGATGCATAGTAATATGTCCAATTTTTAAGCACACTCTACAGTCAGTCAATATGGAAAATTCAAATCCCAAAAGAGAAAACCACTCAAATTGTCAAATTTTGGTGCTCAATAATTAGTATTTCATAAAGAATCAGCATTTCAAATATGGAGCCATTTTGCTCACTTTTCTCTCCCCTGGTTGAAGGTAAGGAAACAGAGTTCTTGGAGAGCTTTTACAAGTTACACTTTAAAAAGCCTTTGTTGAAGGTGGATCTTTGCCCTGTCCTCTGCAAAAGCACGAGCAGCCCCGGGCAAGTAAAATGCAGATATTAACGGGATCGCCAGAGTGCGGCCAGCTCTGGGGTGGGACGTGACTGTTCATCACCCACTCAGCACACGGCAGCTCTGGAAGAAAGACTGTGCCTGCCCGCCCGGGCAGAGACATGATAAATGTTTACAAATTATTTTCTCAAATGTCTTCGCCCCCTTCTTTGGAGGCAGTGAGAGTGATGCTGCCAAAAATAAATGAATAAACAAAAAGATCAGCATCCTGCAAGTTCCCCACGGAAAGTGACGTGAGAAGCTTCAGCAGCGAAGGCTGTGGAGGAAATAGATTGGGGAGGGTTTGGGTTTTTTTTTTCTTTTTTTAAATAAATATTTGAGGCACACCACGGGAGTTGAGCAGCAGTGTGGTAAGTATATCAAACACAGAGAATCCCCAGATTATCCGCTCTGAAGGTATTATCTGGCTGCGGAAAACAGCCATCTTGAACCTGTGGAATTAGGAAGGGCTCAAAAATATGGAAAAGTAAATAAATAAGGTGTGAAACCGCATAAGGAATAAAACAATCCCTAACAAATCATCTGAATAAACAGGGTGAGAAAAATCAGCGTTGCTGCTGTCTCTCTCGCTCTCTCTCTTTCTTCTGCAGTCTTTTTCTCTCCCCCTTTCCTGCACCCTTACCTGCTTTTGAAATCAAGCTGACAGAGAGCTACACAGCTAATCAGGATGGGGGGCAGCTGCTCTCTTCAAACAATTTCTTAAATGCCTTGCTGAAGTCATCCATCTCCTTTTTGTCTCCGCTTTGCATCTTCCTGAGGCCTTTAAAAAACAGGGTGTAACATGTGGAGCTTAACAGTTGGCAAAAGCTGATTTTAAGTGCGTTTGTACATTTGCAGATTGATCCTGGAATGATCAAAGATAAATAATCTCCCCAGTGCTCCTTTGTAAAAACTAATGAAACTTGGGGGGGAGAGGGAGGGAGGCAGTGTAAAGCAGGGTTCACTTTTCCAGGATTTTTTTGATCACTTCATTGTAATTACTGAAACAATTTTTCCCACCATCTCCCCCTTCCTGGCACCCTCACCCCCCTCATCTCCAGTAAATATATTTAGACAGTTAGACCCACTGTATATAAGCTGCCCTCATAATCACAACTTCAGAATCGTCCTTAGTTCAGCACTCATTTTAGCTCTCTATGCCCATCCTCCATGTCCTCTGTAGGCACTGGGAATGACCTCCAGGAATGGAAAAATTTAATTTGCCTTCCCTCAAATGCTCCCGTGCCAGCCCAGGCTTCCTTTCCTGGGCAGGAGTGAGCTCTGCTACAGCTCAGGCACCGGCAGGTCCCTGGAGCTCTGCTCCTCCCAGCCTCGAAAGGGAAAAACTCCTGGAGGAATCTTTGCTCCCCATTTGTCATACATATGGGCATCTCGACAGATCTCAGAGCGGGCTGATAACTGTTTTCACAGAAAGCTATGTGGTACTTATTTGGCACAATCTCTGGAAATTAAATAAAAATACAAAATTAATGGTGCTATTAATGCCATCCCTGGGATGAATAAAATGTCTAAAAGGAACCTTAGGTTAGATGCTTTAGCCTGCAGCCCTTCCTGACATCTTTGGGTTACCTATCCTGCTCATATAGTGCTATAATGAGCATCATTTCCAGATCAGCCATAAGGGGCACTGAAGTATATCTTCTGAAAGTTCATGCTACTCTCTTAGCTTTGCTAATTCATTAAGCAGGAGGCAGACAGAAATATTGCTTGGAGAACAACCATGAAAGATTACAAACCTGTGAATTTAAAGTCTCTCTGCTCCAAACTTCTAAGAATCATGCAGTGTTTGTAGGCTGTGCGTATGCAGAAAGATTCCATGTCCATATACAGATAAATACATTTAAAAGCTTTCTTTCTGCCTTTGACATGGAGAAGGGACTCATAAGGAAACCTTCAACTAGAGCACTTTGAATTGGCTGCAGTGTCCATTCTCCATCAGCATCTCAGCCGACATCAGGATCGAATCCAGGCAACAGCACACCATGCTCATTCTCCCTGTGGGCTGCTCCCAACTCCTGGAGACAAATTACAGTGTGGAGCTGGAACCACGTTTGAGCTTTGCACATGAGCTCACTGTCACATTCAAATGTACTCAGTAAAATAAAGAATTCACAATGGTGCCTTTCCCACCAAAGAAGAAGCAGAAATGACCCAAAGTCTTTGATCCCGTAGACTGTGATAGCTGTTTAGACCCTACAAATATGCCTGACACTTTGGTCTCTGTTGGATTTGATAGACTTTATCCAAACTTCAGAAATCATCCCTGAATATTGATAAGGAGGTTTTAGTGGAGGCATTCAGCTAAAAACAAGCCAGCAGAAGAAGGAAGGGAAAGAAAACATTAGAAAGGGTCACGGCTGGATTTGCTGAACAAATGAGCTCTCTTGTGACTATGAGATCTCATCATACTCCTCTCAATTTTGTTGTAGGAAGCAGCATAAGACAATGACTGACCTTCAAGTACAGTGTGGGAATATGCAGGCTGACTCTCAACAAGAAAACCCCCCTAAAAGGGTATAATCAGATTTCCCCACAGGAGATCTTTTTCTACGCTGTTGTTTAATCTCTCCTACCGTATAGCTGTGTGTACTTTTAAAATAGATCGATCATGCATTGAAAAAAAAAAAAAAAGGAGAATATTATGGTTTGTGCCTGTAACATAAAATCAGCTGGAGTGGAGGAGGGGATCAGAGGCAGACTCAGCTGGCCTACAAAATTCTTGAGCTGTTTGGTTACAGGCAGTAGATGCAGTGCAGACACGGATATACAGGCAGGCAATACATGCAGACCCGCCTGCCGAATGTCCTACCGGCTGCATTCAGCCAGACCCCCCCGACCCTTCACATCTCATTAACGTTATTCTTATTGTAACAACACATCGAGGCCACAGGGACTGGAGGCTGCACAGGAAGGGGGGATGAGACAGTCCGATCTCCTTCCCGACGCTTTTGCTATCAAAACCAACAGGGCAAATGATGGTGGGAAGGTGGGCGTCAGCCTGGGTTTGGAGGGAGAGGCATCGCCCTCAGACTGCACAGGTGAGTTTTAAGAAGGTACCCAGCCAGTTCCCATTCATTTCTGATGCCCAGTTTTAAAATGGTTTCAAACCTTCAGATCAGGGCAGGTGAATCATTCCCACAAAAGAGGCTTGCAGAAGAGCTGATACTTGAACCTAAATTTACCCAAATTTACTCCAGACCCTTAACCATGAGGCCAAAAGTATCTGAGAGAGGTTGTTTCCTCCAACATCAAGAAAGATCAATCCCGTTAAACAGTTATAACATCAGGTCCTAACCCAGAGCACCTCTCTCAGTGTGAAGACTTTCACCCACGCCCTTTAGGGTTTATTTTTCACCCTGGCTTATAAGTGAGGAAGAGGAACGTGACGGGAGGAGCTTGTAGGCTGAGTCTCTCTTAAGTCTGTTTTATCAACTGTATTCACCCCTGGCATAAAGACAATATGTCACTGAACAATTAAAAATTAAATCCAAGACTTGTCATTGCAGGATCAGACAGAGACGCGGTCTAACTTTACTCACTATGGTTTATGTTTTTTTCTTGTTGTCTCCCTGAAAACAGGTCCCTGGGCTTTTTGATTTATACTTTACCATCTAAAATGCATAACAGATGTGGTGCTTTTTCTCCCCCATGAATCTTCCACAATTTTGTTCAAAATTTTACTGAAGGTGACATGACAAATTACTGACAGAGTCAATTTGTGCTGGAGGAGGGCATCATTAAAAAAACAGAAGAATAGGGACTCACAAAAAAAGGTAAAAGGAGGATGGGGGAAAGAATGAGCTTGTGACCTCTTTGAATATGTCACACTCCAAAAGCAGCGTTACCAAGGTGAGACTGGCAGACTAATTACCCACACAGCAGGTTCGTTGATTCAAGGGAAAGGGAGAACTCAAAAGCTCATTTGACCCATTCAATAGGACTGCTCTATTTCTTGTTATCTATTTTGGAGAGAGCAGAGGAGCAGAAAGAGGTAGGGTATTTCACAGCACCGCTCAGAGCAAAGCCTCTCCAGCCTTCCCACATCTCCATCGCTGTAACTGTGCCCTGGTCCCCTCCTGCATCTCTTCTCATTGCCCAACCTGGCTTTAACACCAAACTTCATGGGCAGGTAAGAGACCATTTGATTATGGCAGATGCTTCACTGTTGCACTGCATAAAGAAAGCTTTTGTCTTTGGTGCAGTTCAGAACAGTCAAGTAGCAACAGGTAATTTGATATAAAGAGCAAAATAAACGTTTAACATGTTCATTTTATTTTCCCAATGAAAAGCACTGTAGTAAGCAGTATTATTATGAGTCGTGTTGCCATGTGTTACTTCTCCCACATCTTTCAAAGGTGTTGGAAGAGGAGCTTGTTTGTGTAGTGAATAGTGTCCCTGGTGTTTGCTTCTGTCTCTTGTTTCAACACTTTCTGCAGACAGAAAACTTGCCTCCCTGTCGCAGTCCTGGGGACATTTTTCTTTGTAAACAACGATTTTCACCACAAATGCCAAGGTATCAGCTGGGATCAAATTCTGAAATACTTGTAAAAATACCTGTTTTCACACATGACTGCTAGCAAAATAATACTAGCTGGGTTACGCACAGTCCTGGATAACACTGGATCTGGTGTGTTTGGTCTCTATTGGTCCTACAGGAATTTTACCCAATTTATTTTTTTACTAGATCCACAGACATTCTGAAATACCTAACGTTGCGTTAATTTAGTGTTTCAATTCCTCACCTAGAGCCAATTCATTTCAGGGGTGACTTTGTACTTTCCCTTTCACTTCCTGAGGAAAATCCATCACAAATGTTACTTTTGCACAGAGATTACATGTTACAACAATTAGAGGATCCTGAGTATTATTTCTGTTTACACTTGGCTTACTCGGAAAAGAAAATGCAAAAGAACACATGGGTTTTAGCACAAGCAAAATCTAGTGATCTTTTAAAATCACTGCATCAGACTTAGCAGATGCATCCTGCCTAGACACACCTGGAGCGCTGCTGAATTTACAATACACAGAACGTCTGGCTTTAAAAGTCTTCTATTTTAGGTACACTGACTGCAGGACACAGCTGCTGTGCTAGCAGACATACCAAGTGCACCTTCATGGACAGAGTCTGGTGTGCAACCCACCTATGTCCAGGTAAACGCCAGCCTGGCTCACAGCCAGACCTCCGAGCAACGTGACATTAAACTGCAGCATTTACCCACCTGCTGCTCCACGGAGGTTCCCTGTGGAACTCCCTGCAAGGTGTGGTGGATCCCAAGCCCATCTGGATTTCCTGTGATGTAAAGGTATTCCCAATAAGATATTATTGGACCCTTCTAACACACTGTTAATTTTCAGAGGATTTTAATTGGAAAGGGCTTCCTCAGCCATCAAGCCCCAGACCCCTGTTACTGCAAGCACCAGGTCACTCAACACTTCTGTCAGACTTTGGTCTCAATGTATCTTTTGAAAGGGATGTGGTGCCATAACATAGTGGATCTAATGATCAGAACCTCCAAACTGCCATCCTGAATTTATCTGTAGGCAGTTTGCTACACTTTTTCCTCTTTGAATGACGTTTCTAGTACCTGTATTTTCCTTTACTTGAGTCTGTGGATCCCCCATCCTGGTGTTCATCTCTCAGACCTTTATTTTTTTTTTTTTGCTGGACCCCTCCTGCAAGACAAGAGCAGCCCAGTACACAGAGTGAAAAGGAAAGTCTAGGCTCAATGGGCAGAGGACTTTATCTTTCCTTCTTTCATAGACAGAGACAGGCCCCAGAGAGAGGGGGGTGAGCCTGGTAATGGGCATGGAGGGGCTGCAGCAGCCTCCTCTGTTCCTCTGCCACCTGCACGCTCAAGGACCACAGGCTGTCCTGCTCCCAAGGAGATAAGCATTTTTGCTGGCTGGAGGAGCAAGCGTTTCAGGAGCGACTGAGCAAGCGTGGATGTCAGACCGCCCTGGCTCTCTGATGCTTCTGCTTTGAGGAAGAGGTTTTGGATGCAGTGAAAAGTTTTGTGCCTCAGGACAAAGTGTGCAGCGTGGGGAGTGTTGGGACAGCAGCTGAGCGAGGCACCAGCCCAATTAGTACCAGTTTGACCAGGAGCCATCTGTGCTACTGCAAATCATTCACAGCAAAGGCCAAGTCCAGATGCATGTTCCTGAACAGCTGAATAAACCAGCAGCAATCGGAGATCTGTGCAGGGCAGCAGAGCCAGGTGAAAAAGGCAGAATGGAGAAATGGGGTTCTCTTGAAACCTGGCCTGATATGAGTTTCTGGCTGGGACTCGGGCTGGCGTTGTTTCCCCTCCATCTTGGCCTAACAGCTGGTCTCCCTACACACCTTCACTTGATCGGGTCCTTCCCCTCCCTGATTCCTCCCTCCCTCCACTTGTAGTTGTCTCACAGATGAATGTAGCACACAATCTATGCCCTCCCCCTTCTTCCCTCCAAACACCCTCTGCTCTCAAATTCCTTTTTTTTCTGTGAACAGCATTTGGGGACACAGATTGACTGAAAGCTGTGATGCAGTATAAGCAGTACCATAAATAGACTTCAAATGACCCAACAGGAGCCTAGTACCCACTGAAAGATTGAAAACACTTTTCTCGCTCCTTCCCGTGGAAAAAAGAAGCCACCTGCTTTTGTAAACCCGCAGCAAGCACTGCCTGTTAGGGCTCTCTAGCAATCTCCCTGTTCCCTTGCTCCAAAACTCCCCTTCTACCCACCTTCAAACCCTTGAGACTCATGCTATGTCCCTATCTTCTCCACTAACCTGCTGTTGGACAGCATCTCCCTCACCATCTAGGATGTGAGTTCGCTTCCCTTCTCTGCTGTGTCACTGGCAGGGGCTGTAATCTTCCAGGGTTGCATTGTTTTAGTGGAAGTAATACTCCTCATCTTCCAAACTCCTCCTACCTTGTCTTATCTATTCTATACACGTGCTGCTCTCTAATAACAGCAGTGCAAGTCCAGGAGTAGATTTTGCCATCTTTTAGGAGGTGGCTGATAAACTAGATTGGATGCTCAGTCCTGTCATGTAGCAGCTGACCTGTAGGACCACTGGTACCGGCAACTTCACCCCGATCACGCAGGCACAATCCTCATTTAACCCTCAGACTTTTTACACCTTCCTCATTATTATCATGTAGTAATTCCTGAACAGAATGAGCTGTAGGTTAAAAGGGGAACAAAACCACGTGATTGGGATTTCTGAGCCTGGCTGAACTCAGAAGAGATGCACTTTCTATTGCCCAGTTTCACACATGTGGAAACTGGGCTTCAAGAGACGACAGTCCTTTCAATGTTTCTCACCCCTCCTGTATCATTAAAATAAGAGATGCTCCACAAGTCATCCACTCCTTTTATCTGTTGTTCCTCCCCTGTAAGGAAGCATGAATTACAAAGCTCTTGGGGAAAAGAAGGCTGTCCAGAAAGGCTCCTTTTCTTTAGGTTTATACCTAAAGCATCTTCTAAAGGAGACTTAGCAGTACAGCTGGGACCCATCAAGTCTGCCAGGAAAGAAAAGCAATTGGCAGAGACCACTGCACAGTCCAGATGATCCCATACTCCTGGGCTCAAATTCATGCCCCCTTCCAGAAGTTCAAGGGTATTGAGATCAGATGTTTTGATTGACCTCATTATATATAGAGGACCATCTGCAAAAGCTCAGATCTGGCTCCAAGCTTCTTCCAAGTCCACGTCTGGGATTTTGATTTGAACCTCTGCCTAACTCATTCAACCTCTGCCAGGGCACAATGAAAGTGTGGTGCAAGATACTAATAATCCTTTCTTTAATAGAAGTGCTGGACCAGATTTTCAGCAGAGCTCAGCGCCTACTCTAAACTCCTATTTCTGGCCTACCTTTCAGATGTGCCCACCATCCTATGGCTCCCCTGAGCCTATGGCAAACCTGAGCCTCTCTTTCTTGCCTATTTTACATCTATCTCCCATGTTAATAAACCTATCCAAATACCTATTAATAGAGTATATAAACCTGAAAATCAGTGAGTAGTGGTGCAAATATGGACTGCGTCTACTCGCAAAGGTACATGGCAAGCAATCCCTTCCAAAGGGAATGTGGAGAACAACAGATTCAGCACACTCCCAGATTCCCTGTAGGTCTCACACAGGCAAAACATTTCATAAACAGTGAGCAGCTGTGACAAGAGGCCTTTTCTCTTTCCTTTATTCCTAAAAAAAGAATTGCATCTTTGAGATCCCATTGACAGCCATTCTCCCTTAACAATCTGCTTGACTCAACACAGGCCATGCTCTTGAGACTTGTTAGGGGAGGGGTGGGGAAGACATCTCTACACTGTTCTCTTTTTTCCTCCTTTCTTTAATCAAAGAAAGAAAACAGAGAAAGGAAAAAAAAAGAGGAGGAGGAGGAGGGGAACCAATAGCCCCCTCCTCCCTACTCCTTGGCTTTCTCCTCTGTCTTCCTGGCTGTCAGATGCTCCGACATTCCTTGCACGTAAGTGTTTTGCTTCAAAAGTTAGAAGAAGAGAGGGAGAAAGAGAAGCTGCATTGCACAGTCCCTGTTGATAAGGTTCAAAGCAGACAGAGATGCTCAGAAGCACATACAGTTTCTCCCTCTCTCCCTGTTACAAGGGAAAAAAGAAGAGCTAAATTCCATGGCAGACTTTGCTTTCTCCTGCTGCTGTTATCTTTCCTTGCACACAGGCTGGAGGTAGGGGGAAGATAGAAACTGTCCTGTTTACCTTGCAATTTCTCTCCACCCCCAGCCCCCTTTGAAATGTCATCTCTAAGCTGTTTTCGCGCTCCCAATTTTTAATGGCATTTGTAAAAAGAAAGAAAAAAGTCTGGACATGCTTGTCTGCTGAGTTGTTTTTCTTCCCCCCCTGTTGTTTTAAAACTTCCCAGAAGCTAGGATGAGCCTCGCTGAGGTTACTCAAGGAAAACCCCTGCCAAAAGTCTTCCTTGCTGCTAATATTTCTCCAGCCTTGTCATTATCTGACTTTCCCCTTCCTCTACCCCTTCATATATTCCATCTAATTTTTGTATATCCCTCCCTGCTCAGCATTGGTATAGCGAGGAAACACCACTAAGTTATCACCACATTACTCATCTGGGGAATCCAGCCAAGAATGCTTTGGCCTAGCGAAATAGTCACAGCCATCTGTCTGTCTGTTGTGCTAAAGGAGAAACAAGCACACAAAAAATAACCGAGAAACACACACACAAATTTACTAAAAAGAAAGAAAGAAACTGAAGAGCCATGAAAGTCAGAAACTGGCCGCCGGAACCAGCAGTCACAGAGAATATTAAGATAGAGTTTCAGTCACTTCACTGAGATATTCCAGATGAGCCTAGTGAGCTAAAAGCCCTCCCTTTATTGCCTTCAAAGGGGAATTAAAATAGCTAAGAGATTGGTGTAGGGAAGTCAGTAAAAGTTAAAGACCTCATCAGACTGTCCCCTCACTTCCCATCTGTCTAATAGGAGCATCAATCTGCTCAAGGTACAATGTCCCCTGCAAGGGCACATTAGGACAGGTCCAGCTGGCAAATGAGGTTAATTTATGCTTTCTTGTTAAGGTCGTTGGGACTCAGGTGTTGGGTGGGTACCTTGGGGTCTACAGGTGAAACATACCTGCTTCTGCGTCTGTCAGGAGCCTCCTCCCTCATAGGGGAGGTACATAGGTATTTTAGAGCTGGTGTTTGTAACCATGGCCAAGCAAACCCTAGCCTGCACCACCCTCTCCCTTCCTAAGCAATGCAAAGCCTTTTGGCAGCAGTCTGGTTCCTGCCAGACGTGTGGAGTGGTGGTATCATATACAGGTGAGCCTCTGCTTACGTGGCCCAGCCTGTGGAGAATAGGGCTTTGGCTGTCTCATCCCACTATGACTGATGAATGTGGAGGTTCAATCCCTCTTGGAGCTGGTCAGCAGGAGAGCATCTCTAAGTTTGCATCCCAAATGTGTTCTTGCATGCTCTGCAGCTGGGCTTCCTCTGCACCCATCAGCTGAAGAGCTGGCTGTGAAGGAGGCAGGAGGTACGAGCTGGTGCCTGAGTGGGGGCTGGAGATGGGAGGATGGAGGGGATTTACCTCAGCAGTGCGTATCAGTACATTTATCTTCTCCCTACTGTTGTTGCATCAACTGCCTGAGATGAGTTAACAACTCAGAAGTGGTGTTTGAGGAGCACACAAAATGGGTTTGTCAAAATACGAATGATAAGAAAGGCCCTTAGCGTTATCAGTGTTTACTAGTGAAAGCTGGCAGTGGAAGGAAAACCCCTGACTTATCTCGGGCTCCTAACTATATCCAGATTGTTGCTATGTTAACAATTTATACCAAACAGGTAATAGTCTCTTTTCTATGCAGTGACGAATTAATGCTATAGATGAAGAGTATTTCCATGCACAGCGATGCGGTCGCTCTGCTGCTTTTAGCCTGTTGCACTGGCAGCAGAACACAGAGGGAGGATTTTCGACTGAGAGCAATAAAATAGGCCCCGCTGCTTCTACCTGGGTTTGGTCCCAGCACAGTGAAAAGCTCTTGTCTCCCATCCTGGTGTTTTCCAGCTGAAGGAGAGGAAACGCAGAAAACTCTAAGTGAAGACCCAGTCCAGCTTCTACCTGACCTGACTGTCTGAAGAGATAAGAGTTCTACACATTTAAAAGATAAGGGGTGTTGTTACTGTGGACCTCTCTCCAAGTTCATTAGTTTCATCCATGTGACAAAGGGTATCACATGTACTGGATGCCATTTAATGCTTCCCTAACCTAAACTGCCCCAGAGGTGCTGCTGAGGGATGACTTTACACTGAAAATAGATTCATATTACCTCACAAAAAGCATTTGCAGTGGAGAGCACTGGCTGCTCTACCCAAAAGGCCAACTCATGCTTCATGAAGCTAAGTAGGCTGCATCCATGATTATACCTTTGCCTGATTTGACTGGGAAGATTCATCTGACATCTGAACCATGAATTCCTGGTCTGAGGGTGAAAATCCATGGCTGAGGTCTTTCAAAGTAGACCCAGGAGTGCAGCACAAGAGCTGGGTGCTCTGGGGTCTCTTTGTCCTCCTTGCCCTATAAGTGGTGCTTGTGAGGAGGAATGTTTCACGGCACCGTGTTCAGTCCCTGTGCCAGAAGACATCCCGTCATCTTCATCACATGGATCACACCAAATTTTCCCATTTACAAATACTTGCAGTGCCGAGGAATTTATCTGTGAATTACAGACATCAAGAAATAGAGCACAAAAGTCATTTGCCCATGAGAAAAAGGGACAGAGAGAAAAGAGAGACCAGGATGTGCTGGGGATGGTGCTCCACAGCCTGTGGTGTCAATTCTGCATTGCAGCAAGGGCGTTTCACAGCCAGCGGAGCAATACTCCAAAGCAGCAGGATACCTGGAAAGTGAGTCTGAAATTATTTCGTAGCTACCTTTATCACTTCCCTTTTTAATTTGTAGGCACAGGAGTTCAGATGCAAACTTCACACTTGTAATGGAGCAGTTTGGGAACACAAAGTATGAGTACAAGCCACAATTCAGTATCTAGTTCCCCATGTGCCCATCTCATACTCTGTTCTGTAACAGAAGCATTTGGGGCTAAAGAACAACTTAGTACAGAATAATAAAAGCAGAAGACTTGGACTTTGTCATCTGTTCTGAAGAATGTGAGTTCACTTACCATACAGTGAAATAGCAATAAACTTCGCAGTAGGTAAAAGCAAACCCATGCTGGTTACTGCTGTATATTCACAGCTGGCCTCACCTAGCCTATCTTGCCTGTGGGCATGAGATCAGCCTGTTCTGCAAGTCACCTAGCTTTCCATGCCAAAAAATTAAAGTTCCTGCCCATCACATCTGAGACAGACATTTCAAAGTTAAACATCTAGTCTGTTTTCAATTTTTCCTTCAAATACCAGAAGTGATTGCACCACATTATGGACTAATCACCTGTCAAATTTAATTTCTTAAGCTGAGGTTGCTTTAGAGCCAAGTGAATGGAAAGGAAAAAATACCCTGTCCAAACCCACTAAATTATTATTTTTATGCCTACATAGTTACCTAGAAATTGGAGCTTTTCCTTAACCTTTTGGTTTAACTATATGGCAAATACATTACTGTCAGACTAGGGCATTATATGCAAAATCTGATCTTCCAATAGGTCTTCATATCTAAACTGTAATAAACTGAATTTCATAAAAGTATTGCTAGGTCCAGCTAGCAGCAAAGTCCCCTTTTGTACTTATTACTGAAGATCAAACACACACCTTCAACATCTTTTTCTAAAGGGTGCGTCTATGTTATCTGTTGGAACAAGTCTTCTCCCTTTATATATATCATGGCCCACCTGAAGATCTCGGAGACATAAAGGTTTATTAATGCTTTTCAATCCTAGGAACGGGCCTCACTGATTCATCTGCGTGGTGTCTACCATACAATAATAACTGTCATTAACACAGAGAGAACTGGAGCCTGTGTGTGGGTTTGGGTGCAAACCTAAAACTATTCTCAGACCTAGGCTCTCATTTTCCACAGTTTTGGAGGGTAGACTTCAAATTTTGACAGGGGGTTGGTGGAAGAACATGGTCTGATATAAATCCATACACGTTGGGAAAAATCTCAGAGAAGCCTCAGTGTGCAAACCTTTGGTAGGAAAGTCTTGTAGCTCAGCTGCTAAAATATCTAAAATTTGGGTTTGAGTGTGGCTCAGTCTCTCATCCCTGAGACTGTAAAAGGGAAAAGGACAAGGACGGGGGAAAAGGGGAACAAGAGAGCAGAGCCCTGGAGAAGTTGGGTGGGAGAAGACAAGCCTAAAGCTGTCTAAGAAAACTTTGATTGAGACAGGAGAGAAGTAACATGAGAGGCTTCCAGTAAAGATAACCCTATTGCTGTCAATAACTATGATATCTTTGGGACAGGGAATCTGTGCAGTGAATCTAAAATTTCCAACTCTCCCAATGAGTCAGGTAGGTATCAATGGCTTTTTTTTTTTTTTTTAACGTAAGAAAACACAATACAAAACTAGAAAATTACTTGGGCAGAAACACTACTATCTAAAAGAAAGTTATTTTGGACAAATGCCAAAAAAAAGAGGCAAACAAAAATTAAGATTGTCTGTGAACTAGTAGAAAATCTTTGAAGTGACTATAATCATTCTTGATGTATTATCAGAGAGACCAAGTCCAGCTCTGATCTGCTAGTGTTTTTCATCTGCCGGTCCCAATGTGCTTTATAGCCTCCCTCTGCCTCCTTTCTTATAGGAAAGCAGAAGAGAAATTTGTTATGGCTGAGTGCCTCAGGTCACACAGCCAGCCAGTGACTGGCAGAGCTACCAAGTCTCCTATCTCCCAGATGCAGTCTAATTTATTGATTTTTCTCATGTGGGTGTAGCCTGTAGCTAATGAGAAGAAAGAACAGTGAACAAAAATGATTCCCAGCTCCCACCACCCATCAGAAGTGTCCACCCCATTCTGTCAATGGTCGATCCACCCCAAAGCCTGTCTCATTTCCACCTTGCACACCCTGGTTGGCTCAATCCTCTCTCCTCACCAGTGATTTCACCTCCCTCTGTTGTGCTGAGCATCATATTAACCCTTTGTGTAGCCAGAGGTGGAAATATCTAACAGGGAACACGGTGGTGTTTCTGAAATGATAAGAATACTTGTAAAATCTGTAGTTTCCACAAACAACTATCATCAGTGAACAAGTCACCAGTCAACAGCCCAACTTCTAACTAAGCCATGTAGACATGGCCTGAAAGAAAGGCTTGAGGAAATTTTACCAAGCTGCTTCAAACTTTTTAGGTGATAATGGGCTCTGCCTGAACTGAGTGATTTCACAACACGCACGTAAACCCATGCACAGTGAGATAAGGAAAGGTTTTGCTCTCGTGTTGGCAAAGCAGAGCAAACAGCTGGGAATTCTGCTGAAGCTTCTGCCGAACCCACATTTTTCCTGGGTCCATATTGCTTCTGCGTGCAGCTCAGCAGCACAGGGGAGCTGAAGGCAGGGGGGGAGCATTTCTAGCCCCTCCTCAAAAGCACTGAAAACACCCTCCTTAGCACCTGCAAAGAGGCTTTTAAAATGGCTGGAGCTGTTTAGGCAGCTGTCCCTGGTAAAGTGAGGAACAGTGTACATTCATTCAGATCTACCACCTTTGTGGAAGCCGGTGTAGTTTTCATGTGAAGGAATTGGCTATGGTGCTTAGGGCTTTGAGCAGCTTAGTGTAAAGGGATTTTAGAGGGAAGGGTTGCAATAGTAAGAGCAGCGGGTGCAGGTGAAACAAAAAGCGTGCCCACACAAAAATGTGATCGTTCCCCTCCCCCTAGCTCTCCCCCTCTTCTATTTCAATACACACAAGCACTGATTTTAATAGAGCTGACTTCAGAAAGGCAGCAAGCACAGCAAGCATGAAGGTCTGAGTATTAGTCTGGAAATAAGATGAATAAATAGCCTTGGGAAAATGCTTGCCTGCTATCTCTCCAACCACAGCCCCTTGCCTCTCTGGGGAATTGCTGCTCCTTGAACAAATTGGTTACGTGCTTTTTTGCCCCTTCTATCCCATGTCCACCCCAGTCTCTGTGGCTCTGCAGTGCTCTCCATGAGCCTGATCTCTAGGGAAGACCACAGCCGCCTTCTGAATTTACATTAAGAGCCAGTCTGGTGCCCCCGTGATCCCTGCACCATGCTGTCCATAGGAAGGAAACCTGGATCCCAGGGTGTGCAGGAGCTGCAGTTTCTTCTGGTAGGTCTCCAAGGCGGACAGTCAGGGATGTAGGTCTCACTGCAGAAGATACCTGTCCCTTGTGATGTGGACACAGCCAGTGCCTGTTTTCTCTTGGCTAAGCGCCTCTGCAGGCTTAGAGCCAGCTGGTGGGAAACACGAGATAATGGAAGCTTGGATGGAATTTGTGCTGGCTGAATCTAGCCCATTTAATGTGTCCAGAGAAACTCTCTATTTTTTCAAAAGAGACACAGAAGACAAGGGGTGATTCTCCATTGTTCTCCACTCTACTGGCAATAGAAATGGAAAATATCCTGGGCCAAGCCAAGAGCTGCCCAACACTTTTAGGAATAGGGAGGTGTAAAAATTGTGTGCCAGCTGCCTTATCCCTTCTTCCTGCCTTTTAGTCAAAGGATGGGGTTTTATGTGCAGCCGACAAACGGGTGCCCCACCTGCACCTCCTGTTTCCAGCCATGCACTGCAGTCCTCTCCTCTGCACAATCCTGACCCTCCCGTGAGCTGCCTTGGGGAACTAAACCAGTGGAGGATTATTCACTTCTTTTGTAGGGTTACTTCTCCTATCCTATTGCACTTTGCCTGAAAGTATTCTCCCCATAAATGAATAGGCTGCAGGGAGGTCTCTGATCCGGGTGTATGTGATAAGGAATGGTCAGCACAGAGGCACGGCCCACCCAGCCTCCCTCTTAAGAGTCCCCGCAACTCCCCTGAGAGGTCCATCCTGCTGAAGTGGCTGAGGGTCAGGCTGGAAGGCAGAAAATAGGAGAACAACATTTAAGCCAGTGGCTTAAAAGGGTTCAAGCTCCCAAGTATTGGGATAATGGAAATCCCTGCTATCAAACAGCATCAGAGAGGAATTGCTCTAGAGAAATCAAGACTCAGAGGGTGGATTGGTGTCAACAGCCCCATCTTCAACAAGGACAAACCCTCTGAACCCACTCATTCACTTCTGCAGGAAAACCGGCTCTCAACAGGCTAGTGTAACAGGAAAGCAAGGGTGGGGATGCTCTTTATGTGAACCTAGGCATCCTGCTTGAGAGTAACACCCGTTAACTTCAAAGCCTGGCCTGTTTGTGTCTTCCTTTGAGTGGAGAGAGCCCCAAGGAAGCATCTTTATTTAGAGGGCTCCAGAGAGACATTCTGTACCGAGCAGAGAGGAGCAACGGGCCAGGAACAAGGGAGCCAGCATCCCTGCCAACGCCAGCACTGTAATTAGGTGTGGCTGGGTCTTGCATGGGGAGGACTGGCAGGCACGGTCCCTAGGCCATTTGAGAAGGGATTGGAAATAGTTGCCGCAAATACATCATAATGAATGATCTCCTGCCAGCCCCCAGGGGATGGAGGGGAGGTGGGGAGACTCAAACGTTTAAGTTGGTACCTAATAGGTCTTTTCCATCTCTGATTTCGATGATGTGCTGTACACAAAGCAAGAAGCAGCAGCTAAAATCAATGCACAGCCCGAGCCAAGCGGAGAGGTTTTAATCAATCTGAGAAGCCGTTTATTGTGAGGATCCAACAAAGCGACCGAGATTATCACTACTGCACACGAAACCGGAACATGGAAAGCAAAAAGGGAGCATTGAGCTTTTGCTTCGTGGGGGCTGAAAAGTGTACCTATTGCCTCTGTCTCGGATTTAATAGTGATATAGCAAGAGTGAATAACTTGGGGAGGGGAGTGGAGAGAGGGGACAATTAAGTCCCAGCTACTAATCAATGCTGGATTTAGAACGGGAATATGTTTTTCCTCCCTAAGCTTGGGAAGAAGAGGAGAGCTTAGCCCTTAACGTAAATGACGTTTTCCATTGATGCGTCTGGGTGAAATACTGAGGAGCTGCAAGCAGACTGGCTTGTGGCTGGAAGGACAGTCTGCATGAGGGCAGATGTTTGGGACATTGAAGAAAGAGTACATCAATATCCTACACATCCCTCTGATCTGCAAGTGAGAACTGGCCATTTCTCTTTACCTTGGCAGGGTTTTGAGAGAATGAAGCTTCAAGACATTTGCCAGTAGCTGGGAGCAAACAGTGACAGCCCAGGCTGCAGAGATGGGTGCTGTGCTCTCTGAATGCTCCTGCCTGTGAAGGAAAGCCATCTCTGACTGCAGACATGGGATTCCATCTTTGTTTTGTGGTCCATGCTAGATACCCAGCTCTAAGCACTTCTAGCACACTTAAAGTTAAAGCTGGATCCAAATTCAGAGTTTGGACCAGTTTTCTTCCGAATGTAACAACAGTGGTGGCCTTTGGGATCAGTCGAGAGTGATCACTGTGTTTTGTTCGTAGTCACTGTCTGAAGTAGCCCTGATGCTTAACAGAAAATAACTGTAGTTCAAAAATGATGGCCTTATAAAGTACTGGTGCATCTCACAACATGATTAGCAAGTAGATGGTAATTAAGCTTCAGCAATTTCAGAAGCACAATGATTATCATTAAACAATATTTGGGGGGGCTGTAGAGGTAACGGGAGGAACTACATAATCTAATAGACCTTTGCAAGACCTTTTCCATCTTCATCTTCTTTGATGTTTTGAATGTAAAAACTGAGCAGAACCATCATTCCATAGCAATAGGGGGAAATGCACATTGTAGCAGAAGTTCATAGCTGCCCAGAAGAAGCTGGGAGGAAAGCACAGACTTGGCTCTGTTCTCTGTCCCACCAGGAGATACCCGTGGTTTCTGCATGCTCCCTGGCTCCCAATTTCTCCATATTTTTCACTCTCTTCTGTTAGGACACAAAAGATCTGCCTACTTGCTGCCATGCCCAGCTCAGGACTACAGCTGCTGGAGAGGTTTCACAGGTAAAGGGACACTGAACAGCATCGCATGTATGGCAAGGCCCAAAGAACTGGGCTGACTGTGGTTCTGGATCTTGCCTTTTCCTCCCCACACAACCAAACAGCCACAGCAGGTGCAGTCACCTTGGCTTTCCATTGCCAAAGATCAAAGCAGGTTCAGGGCTTTTTCACCACCCTGATCCCCCTTTCCAGAAATCTTCTGGCCCCAGCGCAGCCTCTTTAGCTATTCCTGAAGCTGCTCTGCTGGAGCTGGCAATTACCATATTATTGGTATCCAAGTAATCATCTAGTTTAAAAGCTCACGTGGACATGCCTGGGGGACAGAGCCATCTCTCAATGACCGCTTTCTTGTCCCTTTACTGCAGAAGAGGATCTTAATGTCCTGTGCACAAATTGGTTGGGAAAGCCATGACCAAATCCTTGTTCATAAAAACCAGACAATATGGTGCAATAAGAGTAATTTTTTTTGCTGCTCTTCAGCCATTTACGTCAGCACGTATGTATGTTGCGTCCCCATTTTCATTCCAAAACTTTCTGTGCTGTGGCTATAGGAAACAAACAGGCTGAACAAGCACCTGAGAGCTACAGAGTGGAGAAAACCCAAACAAAACAAAACATTCATTAATGTCTCTTTAATGTATCTTTTCCCCCTGCCCTCCCCAAAAGGGGAGATGCTGGGGGCTGGCAATGGGGAGGGACAATCCCAGCAGAACAGCCTAACTATAAAAATACGAGTGCAGTTGCTAAAAGCCCAATCTATTTTCAAATGATGTGCTCTAATGGAATGTTGCTGTACATCTTTTGATGAGACAGGAGTCTATTTAAAAAGACAGGCGCTTTCGAATGTGCTTTTAAACCCCGTCTGTCAATTAGAACAACATCAAGGGTTCAGTGGCTGGGAAAAAAGATGACAGTAATGAAAAGCTGGGAGGGCAGCAGAAGAAAAGAAAGATAAAGACAAAAAAAAACTGGAAAAAAAGAAGACAGGAGGAAAAGAAAGAAAGCAGTATTGCAAAAGAAATAGAAAGAAAAAGGAAGTCAAAGTAGGGCAGAATAAAGATTCATAAAGAAAAGGGAAGAATAAAGACTCATGAAACAAGATTGCACTCATTTGTCCCCCAAAATTATATATTCATTCATAGCCAAGAAGGATGCTGAGTGCAGAGAAAGCAGAAAATGCAATGCCTCTTAAAATCTGATTCCGTGCATTACTCAGCATCTCTAAGTCAGAGGGAAGTAAATGGTGCTCAGCCTCTCCCTGGATGGATCCCACACTGGGAGCTCTCCCTGCAGCTCCGCCACAGACACGCACAAATGCAGGAAGATAATTTAATCTTTGAGAGGCACTCGGGTACTAAGGTGAGGATCACTGCAGGAAAAAAGCCCATGAGGAAATTTATAACTGGTATTAAGTGCAGGAGTGAGAGAACAGTAAATAAGGCACTGGGCCACAAAGTGAACATGGGAGGACACAAAACATCGGGCTGGGTCCTCCCCAAGGGAAAAGTACCTGGCCTGTGTACAGGAGGTGTCAGGCAAGGCGAAGGTGCTAGTTGGCACTGTATTAGCCATTGGTACAGCACCCAGAGACCAGGGGTGTGACATCTCTGGGTGTGAGGGTGCTGCTACTGCCATGCTAAGTGTGCTTTTAAAATCAGTTTGACCATGCAATTTCCTTCATTAAAAAAGAGAATTTTTTTTTAAAGGAAAAACACAGAAATCCCATCATTTAGTACCATTTTTGCCCCACACAACCCCCGCCCTGCCTTGGGTCACTGGCAGGCAGAAAGCCTTTCCATTCAACACATTGACCTCTGCCACTTGGGCTAATGATAGAGGTTGATAACAGTAATAAGCTGCTGCAGTCTGCCTGGGTAGGGGCTGCGGGGAGATGGCACACATATACTGCCTTTAACCCCCAACTGCTGGCAGCTGTCCCCAGTACACACTCCCTGTGCGTGGTCATCCCATCATGGTATGATGGAGTCTGTCTTGCCCAGATTCTCTCCGGGCCAGGGCCATGGACAGCCTACGTGGCTTAACCCTCCTCCTTGAGGTGGGTGGCTGTGAGCTGAGATGTCCTCAGACTGCTTGGTGAGTCCGTGCACTGGCATCTCTAGGTGTGTGCAGTAGCAAACCCCAAGGGACCATAGTAAAAATCATATGTGATTTTGGTTTGCTCTTTCAAGCCCAGTGCCCAAACTCATCCTGATGCAAGACTCAGAGGTCTAAATGCTCCCATAAGTGTCAGTCATAGTGTTCCTGTGCCCCAATCCCCTCTTTTGCAGAAAATTCTGCCATGCACTGTCTCACAATGCTCACCTGAAGTCGTGGAGTCCTTATCCACACCACACAGTAGGTACCTGAGGCAACTGCCGTCCTGCAGGAGGATCAGAGGTTTTGGCAGAACAAGTTGTGTTTCACATCTTTTGCACTGTGAAGAACAGAAGCACTCACCAAGAAACAGTCCTGAGCTCTCACTCATATTGTTGGGATTTAGACACTTTTGTTCAGTTAGTTTCTACGACTACACATTGTTTACAGCCACTGTTGCAGTGAGCCCTAAAAAGTCACAACATCTCACATATCCACCTCCTTGAGAAACTAAATAAATCCTCTTCCTCCTTCCACTTTGTTGCTTGCGGAGTTGTTCATAAAAGCCAGGGCACTATTTCTCCAAGTTTAATTGCAGGCATTCACTCAGGTTACAGCAGACCATGATCTCAGCGCAGGATGCCGTGGACAGGGTACATCTGAATACATTGCAGGAGCCCACAGGCATCCCAGTCAGTGCTGGCACTTGCAGTGCTAGGCGCTGTACACAGGTACAACAGAAAGGTGGAGATGCACACGTTAAACCAGTGTGACAAGGAATTCTCTCTCCAGGTTAGACCCAACTGGATATACACACCTTAAGGAGTAAAACTGGAGGCTTCGTGTGCTTTTTCTCACATAACATTTGAAGAAAGGTACTTGCAATCTCTCTCTTGTGTGCTGTCCCGCCATGGCAGTGTCATTAGCTTAGCCTGCAGGGAGAGAGGCAATAAAAGGAGTATGCTAACTTGAAATACTTTGTATTTTTGCAGCATCTGCTGATGTATGGTAACTTGTTGCCTTCGCTGGTAACTTTCTTATACACATCAGTCCTATATCTACACAAAACAGTGCTTGTTCACCATGTGTCTCCCAATAAAACACTTCACAAGTATCAGGCATGCAAAGATGTTAATTGGTGTTAAATATTTGGGCTGGGATTTTTTAAGGCAGGCAAGGGAATCAAGAGCCCCAAAGGCTCTTTTACCTAACTCCCTTAGGCATTACTCCATATATGTAATAAAAATACTACAAGGAAACAATCAATGGCAGAGCTGGCTGCTGTGGAAAGTTCACAGCCACAAAAATATGAACCTTTTATCAGACCTTAGCACCCACAAGCGTTCTTTCAAGTCCCTTATTTTCCAAGGTGGGTATTATGGTCCGGGATAAAATGAGTACAGCTCCTCTGCACTCAGTCCAGTCCCTATTTGCTGTCCCTATGGCAGAAAGGCCAGTGTCCCCATCCGTTGAGGACCAGGATCCTCCTCTTTGTGTAAAGGTACAGTCTCCTCTGTGCTGGGGAGACAAGGAATGGGGCACAGGATCATGCCAAAGCTCACATTTGTGCTCAGCTCAGGTGGCACTACCCTGGGCACTGTGTCTGGAGGGTGATGCTCTGGGCTTGGGGAGCTCAGGTGGGCCAGGGGTCCCTCTCTGCCTGAGCTTGCCAGCCCCGCTTTCCTTCCTGCAGAGACACCAGGAGAGTGACCCAAGCTTCTCATGCCTCTGCACCCTTCCTGCATAGCTGAGATAATATCCCCCTCCCGGTTTAGAGAATAAACGCATCACAAGCTGTGAGGTGCTCAGAGACTTTGGTAAAGAGGGCCATGTAAGTACCTCTACCAAGTAGGTATGTTTAAGCAGTCACCACCCAGACCTTCAGTCATCATTAACCAGAGAAACCTGCTGTTCTTCTGCTATTTATGATCCACCAGCCCCCACCCCCCCCGTAAATCTACCCTTCCTATGACTCAACCCACAGGCTTTAAAGTGTGCAGTGTATTGACATTTATATAGTACATTTCATACACTTCCTCTCAAAGCTTTTTACAAAGCCATGAATTACATACCTGTCACCCACTGAATTCATTCATCCAAAAAAGAAGCAGTCATTACGCACTCGGCAATAAGCCTCATAACACTACCCACCATTGAGTTTGTATATGTGTGCACCAAAGAGATAAAGTTACTTTAATGCCATCTCTGCTATTAATGCGACAGAGAGCAAGGGAGGGGAAGGACAAGGAGGGGGGTGTAAGTGATGGGTGGGAGGGTCTGGGTCTTTTTCCATACCTAGATGTGGAGATGTAGCATACATTAACTTCTTAAGAGGCTGCAGCTGCAGGGAAGTAATTACGTGAGTGGCAAGGTGCCTCCATCCCGGTCTATAGGGGAGATAATAAAACAATAGAATACTTTGCATTTGTTTTGCTGTTTTCATTCTGGGATCCCAAAGTGCTTTTTAGACATTAATTAATTCTTACTAAATAAAAAAAAAAAAAAGACAACACCATCACAACTCTGGAGCAGATCTCATTTTAGAGATGTAGGCACTGACAGGTTTGCAAACTTTCTGCAAGCTGCAGAAAGAATTAGTGGCAGAAATAAACCCTGGAGTCTTGATTCCCAGCTCAGTGGTCCACCTCATAGACTCACCTCCTTTCCATCTACTCCTATCAGCCCTGCTTCTTTTTAATCAGTATTCCAGCGGGATGGCTTTCACTGCCGAGGAGAGGCTGCCTTAACTTTTGTTTCAATGAACCAAGCATATGCCGAGCATCTAATTAATATCCCTGTATTTGATTGCAGGCAGACAAAAAAAAAAAAATTAGTAGTCCCTCCAAATTCCAGTGATTTTAGATGTATTTTCCGCCAACCCTATGAAGCCCGTCCAAGCTGAGAGGGACTGGCAGGGACCAGTTCAAAGCCATAAGGACTGAACTGAATCTGCTGCATCCTGCACGTGTCCTGGATTTCCCCTGAAGGGAGTAA
Source organism: Numenius arquata (assembly GCF_964106895.1). Taxonomy (NCBI): domain Eukaryota; kingdom Metazoa; phylum Chordata; class Aves; order Charadriiformes; family Scolopacidae; genus Numenius; species Numenius arquata. The sequence goes on from NC_133583.1 coordinate 12,275,291, forward strand.
ACCCTGTGGTGTGTTATTCTTAATCCAACTTTTACCCTAGTGTTAACCCTAATTCCTCCTCCCCTGCTGCACACTGTGCTGCAATGACATTTTGGGTTGCAGGATGCAGCAGATTCAGATTTTGATAGTCAAAAGCCTGTGCCAACTCTCAGTAGAAAAGGGTTACCTCTGCCTAGAGCAGCTGAAGAAGTTGGGGAGGGGGAGCAGCACAAACCAGGTCTTAGAAGATTTATTTGGTTGAGGTACTGAAATTGAACTGTGGTAAAGCAACAGTCCCTGGTCTCACTCAAACTCTCCAGTCTCAGAAGGATCCAAAAGCAGGGTTGAATCAAGGAACGCAGTCAAACTGGGGAAAGCAGTTAAATGGGTTTTTTTCTTAATTTTTCTACTTCTAATCTGGCTATTGTAAGAGGAGGTCCCTCTTCAACACCCAGGCATACCAAGTTCATGAAAAGTGTTGCTCTAGAAGAGGAAAAGGCAGAAAAAAGTATGGGAAAAGAAAGGCTCTCTTGCTGAAGGCTGCTACCATTCTCACCTTTCCTGTTCAAAGAGAAGCCAAGAGGAAAATGGTCTCTTTTTTCCTGGTGTCACTGTCCGGTGGTATTTCAGACTCACTTCCACTAGATTAGTTTCATTTTAGAAGGGCAGGAACAGATTCACTTTCACAAAAAATCAGTCTTGAGAAATCCTGAGAAATCTACTGTTGAAATACCATCAGCTCATGATTTCCAGTCCATGAACCATTTTCTGGACTGTTCTGTCAGTGGTTGGAAAGGATGAGCCCATGTTGACAACAGATGCTCAGAAAAACTATGCCTTTGCCGGAGTCCTGCTCAGGTCTCTTACCAATTTCTACAATCGCCAATAATGAAGGTCATCCAGATTTTCAAATGACCCTGAAAGTTTCTGATCAGGAATGAAGGAACAAAAATAGCAATCCTGTTTTGCATTTTTTGAGCTCCTCCTTGCTCAGTACGCAACCTGCCAAGCACTCTCCCAGCTCTGACAGCTTCCAGGTGACACCACGGCTCAGCCTATATCAAAGCACCTATGATGAGTGATTAGACAGACAATCCAGTAGATGGTTAGGCATACAGACAGATAAATGAGAATATATGGATCCTCATTTGCACCCCATCCAGGGTATCATTTCCTGCAGTGTGGTATCATCACTCATTTCTAAGGGGTTTCGGCTAGCTCTGCCAGGTAGATGAAGCAAGTGTAGTTCATTCAAGGCCTTGCTGTGGTAGATGCTGATAGAGATTGTGTAAAGCTACACTGATGACAAACCCCTTGTAGAGAAATATCCTGCCTTGCTGGGGATGAGTCAAGCCCAGAGTTTGTAAACTCATTTGCAAGCAGCGTGTGGTTTAGCAATGACAGCCTCTTTCTAAATTCAAGTCATTAATTTATTAGCATTAATGTAACTTAAACCCACCTCCCTGTGTTCCTTTCCTCCAGGCTCTGGCCACAGCACTGAGTGCTGCAACACTAACGTGCAGAGTGTGCTTACAAGGCTGGGAAACTTGTCTGGGAATCAAACACATCAGTGACCAAATGCTATCCTCCCCCTTTCCAGAACCCAAAGGCCCCAGGGAACAGGCAGGATCCAAATCGCTGACCCTCATGTAGCATTCAAATGCAAGAACAACCTGTCTGGAGAAATAGCTTCCCTCTGTTTGCATTAGCTGAAAAGCACAAACATGGAATTGTTTTTGCCTCTGTGCGCCAAATCGCACTTCTCAATGGGGTTTTGGAGATTAAATACGTTCAAAAATCTCTCAACAAATGGCAAAATAGAATATAAACCAACAAAGAGGGCGTTGCTTTAAATCTAGCTAGATTGCAGTTATTATGAAAAAATGTATTTTACATTTCTTTCGTAACTTCCACAGCAAAGCATTCAGCAGGCTACTGCTGAGATTTCAAAAGCAATATGTTGGATTATATGCCTAATACCCACTAATTTAAATGAAAAATAGAGATAAGCATTTACATCTCCTACATATTCCATCTCTCCCTGCTGAACACACAGATTCTTGCATGCACACAGAAATCCCTTTGGCTGCATGGTGGTTTCTGTAGTGGAATTGCTGATCTGGTTATGTTGTCAACCGATGGTCAGGAAGAATGAGACCTCCAACTGGAAATGCAGGAAAAAATGAGGGAGACAAAACATTTTTATTCAGAAGGTGTGGACAGAAGACCTATCACTCATGTCCTAGAAAGGACACCACAATTTCTTTGAGTTAAGATGTTCAGGGCGTTCAGTCTCGCACCTCATCAGAGGTAACTCCTAGAGAGAAAGACTCATCGTCCTCCATTTGGCCGGCCCCTCATCTCAGCCATGACCAGAATTTCAGCTTACATCTGTGGATGGTGCCACCGGGGCATTCCTCAAAGCCCATCTCACAGTTCAGGCCAGGCTAATCCCACCTGTAAGTACACTGTGTATCGAGTGTGTTACAAAGGAGAAAGCTCCTGAGTGAGGCATGGTGTGTTGCAGATGAGGGCAGAGGGGGCTGAAAATTGTAGCAGATTTAAACCTGGTTCCAGTTCACAGTGATGTCAAACCGCAGGAAATGAAAGCAGAACGCGGAGATTTATGAAAAAAGTGGCAGGAGTCATTATTATGTGTGCAGTATTGATTGAAGAAGGTCGTGTTGCCCCCAAATCGAAATGGCTTTTACGTGTTTGGGCCCATCCTGACAAAAACACTTTCTTCTCTGTTGACGAGCCCATGTTGCCATGGAGATGCAGGGTTGGATGCTTGGCAAAAGCACGTTTCGATAAGGCAGGTCTAATGGATATATTTTCACAACATTCACAGTTCCTTTCTGCTCATTTTCTCTTGAGCAGACTCGTCCACTTCTTCCATTTTGCCACTTGATGAAAAAATATCTTTTTAATCTTTTAATTTAGCTTAGATTTCCCTCCCTGCAGCACCAAAGCTTGGCAATTAAACTACTTACCTAAGATGCTCTACACCAAGGCCAAGTGCCTGCTTTTCATTATCAGGTTCAGTAGCTTGTTTTCACCCTTCCTCCCCCATGTCTGAACCTCTTTGCTGCTTGCTGTATGTTGTAGATGTTGCGATATAAGGAGCTTATAGTTTCATGCCCTTGCTAGTGGAAGAGGCTGTAAGTTCACGTCTTCTTTAAGACAGCCCTTCTGAAGTGCTTGGGACCACAAAGGAATATTATGTTGGCTGGCACATGTCCTGGAGCATATACTGACCCTGTCTGTGCCAAATCCATGGGTGCTCATGCAGTGTCACCTAGAATAGAGGCAGAGTTTAGTCAAATGTTTTTAATTCTGGGTGTGTTTGGTTTCTTTTTAATATAAGCAAATGGAAGTTTGTTTTAAACTAACACGAATGCAAGAGCAGTTTCTGTGCATATTTAGGTACATAAATACAGACGTTCCTACACACAGGTAAGTTATTTCACATCCATTTCCATTTGAAAATCGGTTACTGGTTCTTTGCATTTGAGTATCTTTTGACTGACTTCTGGAATCTGTTTGAGTTTCTTTTGCAAGAATAGCCAATGGGCATATTGACTAGAAGGGATGCTCACAGAAATATCCTGTTTGAATGGAAAGAACATTTTGAAGGAATACTTTCAGTAAGTGAATTGAAATAATATATATTCATGCTACAAAATGCATTTATGCCATGTGGCCTCTGTGACCAATTAGAATTAGTCAATTCCTTTTGGATTGGGGATACTCTTAATGAACTTCTGAAGAAAAGTGCAGACCAAGAAGTATTTGCATCAACAATTTCAAACAACCAATTAGCTGGAGAAATCAACACCACAAGCATAGAAAATTCACAAACAGAAAAAGAGGCAAAATTCATCCAATAAATTATTCATCATTAATTATTTGTCCAGTTTTCTTTAGATCTGGTTTAAGTTATTACTAATTAGTTATGGAACCATTTACCTACTAGGTCAGGCTTGGTTGGGAAATGGAAAAGAAACATTATCTCCAGAGACGATGTGAAGGCAGCTCCTAGGAGCTGGTAACTCAAAGCTTACATCACCAAGTGAGTCTTACGAGCTCTCTTGTTCCAGCTGACAATAACACAGCCTGATTTTCAATGGTGACAGTCATCAAAGAATGCATTCATCTTTTTCTCCCTGAGTCAGGGCTGAGACACGCTGTTGGGTCAATATTTTGGAGGCGTCATTGTTCAGTGCATTCAGTGAGTGCCCGAAGGACTGCAGACACCAGGACTGTCACTCAGACATGTTACAAAGCTTGGGGTGTTTCTTTGTCCTTTTGTACATTCTAGTGGTCTTGGAAAAAGAAAAGAAGAAACGAGATTGGGTATCATAGAATTGCTTGTTTCTTTGGCTTTGCCCCTATCTGGGCTGTATGTCACAGAACAGGGCTTTGGCCCAGGACGTGGGCTGTGAGATGTGAGGCAAATCGGTAAGGGAATAATCATCCAATAAGCAAATTCATTTCATCTCCTCATGCTTCAATTTTCCCATCCACAAGACGCTGCTAATGATACTTCCCCTGCTCTAAGATCTTTGGATGAAGGGGGCTGTGTATGCAAAAAGCCAGCATTAACTCTTTAAAAAGGCTAATCCTCTTTGTCTGCTTTAACCACAGAGGCATGCAAAGCTCAGTGTTAGATGTGCCTCTGCAGTGCAGAGGAGCTATAATTGGGAGCTCAGAAAGGTACAGGGGAGCAGGGGAAAAGACAGCCAGAAGCAGGGAACAGCTTCAGTAGGAAGAGAGACCAGGTAGGATCTCACGGATCAGACAGTGGATCCTGAGGGAGGGATGTGATGAGGTTTATGGGACCATGGATGGTGGGAAGGCAGTGAAGGAGGAGAACTTTTTCACCATGTTGCACAATATAAGAATGATTTGGTAGATTTAAAACATGCAGAACACAGCCCTTACCACACCATTTCTGGTGATACAGGAATGCCACAAATGGAACTGGTTTTTAGCAGTATCCCTGACTGATTTACTGACTCTGAAGAGAATTGCCAGACTCCCCCACATCCCTAGGATAACTGTCAAATTTTGTAAGGTTTTGAAGACCTGTGGGCAGTTCTTTCCTAAGCACCAGAAGTTTGCAGCCACGTGTATATGCCTGTAAATGCCCTCGGTGGGAAGATAATACCAAGACTGAGAAGGCATCCTATTAACAGGTCATCTGCATCTGCATACAGCCCCATACAGCCAGTGGGTGAACACACGGTTTACTTTGGTTACCTTGCTCAGCTGATTACAGGATGGGAGATTGGAAAGGAGAAGGTCTGAGTACACTGATGCCTTCCTTGTAGATTTTCTCTGTGGAGTTTTCACATGGTCACGCTCCATTGATAAAATGAGTCCCAGGAAGGTTTATTCATTTTGCTGCTTATTGTTTTCTCTAACAGGTGCGATCACTATAATTAGGTCTGTACAACGGCATTTTCTTGTTACTTGAATTCCTTCTGTCTCTCAGATGCTCCTGGCTATAGCACTACAGCGGCTGCTGCTTAGAGAATGAGTGAAAATGAGTTGTTTTCTTTCCCTCCTTTTTCTTCATTCATCCGTATTAAGCCAAGAAAAACATAGCCTACACATCGCACAGATCGTTTGCTCCTCATCTTTTTTGGACTCAACTGGAGATGTTACCAGATGCCCTCATTCGCCTCTGATACAGGCATCTCCCTTGAAAACGCAGCACAGACCAACTCTAGGGACAGATGCAAGCGCAGGAGCAGAGCGTAGCTGGTGTAAGATGAGAAGGAAAAGACCAAGGTTGTCTCTGGAGAGCTGCCCTTTGACGCCAGTTTTGGAGGGAAGGCTCTGGGCAGCTCCACCATTGACTCTCTTGGGTGATGGCAGGGCCAAGGGGAGCATGGTAGTGGGAGTACCACACACGGGTCCTGCAGGAGTGGTGTCGTGGGAGAGATTGATATCCAATGGCTGAATGGGTGTCCACTACATTTTTTCCTGATTTAGAGGCTGTATTTCTTTCCTTACAATTTAATGCATACACATATATAACCCATCAGGCAAGTGGTGTAGAAACAGGCAGGGCCCAGTTCAAATATCTGGGAATGTGTGGATTCATCCAGTTTAACCAGCAAAAAACTACCCTTCGAGGCCCCATCAAACCAATGCCTTCCCTCCCAGAATACACTGAGCCTGTCTAGAAAACAAGGGAAAACAAGTCTCTGTTGGCACTGTACAGAAGTGGGATATTTTCCCTGTCATTTTCTTGCCTTATTATATGACGTGACAAAAATGTAAATTCAAATAGTGCTTTGGAGCGGGGTCTTTCTGGGAATGACGGGGTTGCGTGTTGGCAGCGGCTTCAAGGCCCAGTTGGTTTGAAGCTATGAGAAGCGACATCGCACTGAGAAAATGAGGCTCTCAGGGTAACAACTGGGGGGGTATGTGCTGCTTTCAGTCAATCAAGCCCAAACTCAGCCACAGAGTAATCAAGCTCAATTCAACCAGCTTCTGCGTTATTATTGTTATTATTTATCACTTGAATTACTGGAGCACCTTGAGGAGGCAACTGAAATGAGAGCAGAGAGGGCTGGTGCTGTACAAAGATATAATGAGAGTGTGGCAGTCCGGGTGAGCACACAGGCTGCAGTGATGAGGCCGGCAACAAGCAAGAGAGAAATGGGGTTGCAATTAGGCATTGGCAAAGTTAGTCTGTCAGCTCTGTGGGGAGGATCCTGCTCCCTGATTTTGGGCAGGCTGCTCAGCATCCGGCATTCTCAAGGCTCCCTCCGTAGCTGGTGGAGACGGAGATGGCAGTGCAAAGTCCAACACAGGCCTTCTGCAGAGCTGTGTGTTCCTCACTGCATGGGAGACACCACCCTCTTACAGGCCTAGGCTGAAGTGAAGCACAGCAAATACCACTGCCCCCAGGCTCGATGCAAGCTCATCCCCTTGATGCTACATACACCAGTTGTTTCTATCCGATATCCCACACATGCAGACACACATCCCTATCATGCTCCACCAACCCTTCAGGGTCTTCATCTTTCCCATTCTTCCTCAGATATAGGCTTTCACATCTCACTAAAGTTGTTGCCCTCTGCTTGTTTCATCCAGCCTGTCCCTCAATGCTCGCTACTCTCAACTATATGATGCAACTCTCAACTAAACTCTCAACTAAATACTCTCTAAGTATTTAGTTACTTAGACTCTCTAAATACTCTCTAAATACTAAATACTCTCAACTAAAGCTGATGCATCCCTTGGTATGTCAGCTGGGGTCTGTCAAATGTGGCAGGAGTCAAGTCCCATCCCTCTGGCTCGCTGCTGAGCTCACACCGACTGTCATCTGTAAGTAATATGCTAGACATGTTTCTTTTTTCAGTAAAAAAAAAAAAAAAAAAGTAATTTATTTTCTAATTACAAAAGAATATAGGATAAAAAAAAAAGCCTGAAAGAAAAGAAATTATGACTACCAGATGGTGAATCACCATTTAGCAGGAGCAGGCAAAGAGAGGACTCAGTCAATCACAGGGTAAGTGATAAGACACCAGAGTGAACTACCGAAAAGAAAGGCAGCTCATTACACAAAGCACTAAATTATTCTTATTGGGACTTCTCCTCCTTCTTTTCCCCTTTCTATTTTTTATTCTGAGCCATAAAGCAAGTAATTCCACTGAGACCCACTTTTAAATGATTAACATTTCCATTTTAACTTTTGTTTTTGATTATGTCCCTGCCATTAATCTTTCTGTCTTTTTCTGTGCCCTGCTGTTCACCTCATCTTCTAACTTTCTAATTCCCTCGGCCCATCTTCCACACCCACAAAAGCAGCCAAAAGCCCTGCTGCTGGTGGAAGCCTTGGACGGATCGGGCCAAGGTCAGGAGAGATTTCCCAACACAGCATCACCCGAGACCCCAGCAGCATCATGGCCCATCAGCAGCGGCACTGTCCCTCCAAAGAGACATCTAACCAAGATCGCCTCCCTAGGCTTATTTGCATGGACATTTGGGGGCAATTTAAAAATCACAGGTAAAGAGATAATCCTGAGATATACCTGGCCAGCAATCCTTGCTTGACTGAGATGGGAGCTGATGATGTCTGTGACTGCTGAGAGCTATTTCTGGCTCTATTCCTTTCCACTGAACAGCTAATTCATCACTGGGATGAAAACTTTTGGGCAGCACCATGTTTTCAGCCAGCATCACAGCATTGTCTGCCTTTGCTGTTTGAGGAGGCTGGATGTGAACCATGGCTCATTTTCCCCAGGGAAGACACTGGAGAAAAGGTGGTAGGTCAAAACAGATTGCTGTCCATCTTCGCATGTGTCTGGGTAAATAGGAAAATGGAGGGAGCATTGATTACTCACTGATGGCACACATACCATGGGTCCCAAAAGAGCTGTGGGTTGCTGGGCTCTGTTCCCATCCTGCCTCTAATACTGGCCTGTGCCAGGACATTCCCAAAATCTCCTCCTGCCTCAGTTTCCCTCTGTTACCAGAAAGGTAAATATTGTTGCCTTCCTTTGCCAAACGCTGCTAAGGTGGAGCGAAAGCTCAGGTATTTACAGCTGCCCCCTGGCACTGAGGAAGCCTGTTCCCCTTGGGGCAGCCCCTCAGCAGGAGCGAGTGGAGCCATGGGTGTTGCTAGCACATAAATCCCCTCTCACTACCAGTTTCCTTGCCTTGTTGGCATTTATAGCTTGTTGATGTGTTTTAGGATCGTTAGGCAAAATACAAATAGCCAGGCATTTTATTACTCATCTTTCTCCAGTCTTAATGACAGAATGCAGTGCAACTTGTTAATGAACCAGGCTGAAGTGAATGCATTGGTGGGCACAAATAGAAACAAACCCAAGGACTGGCTTTTGAAAAGGCGTTAAAACTCAGTCTCTGACAAAAAAGCCTCTCCCCTGCCTGACCCCTTTCACTGCCACAAGGGGTGCAGCCATGGGTGGGTGTAAGCAGGCATGGCAGCCTGTCTTTGCAGGAACCAAGGACTCGTGGGTGCTATGCCTCTCCTTAAATATAAACCAGTGTGGCCGGGCCCGCACCCCACAGTACGCGGGGGGAAGGAGGTGAGGGAGCTCCAGGCCACAGGCCTAGGCCTGGGCCTGGGGCCTGGGCCCTGGGCCTCAAGGCCTCTCATAGCACTACAGGCTGGCTCAGTCCATGAAGAGACCAGTTGTTGAATGACACAGTTTTGTCTTGTCTAGAAACCACGCAGGCGAAAGGGAGAGGTTTCAGTCGATACATAAAGTACTTCTTAGCAAAATGGGAGAGATTTAGCTTTGAGCAGTGTGGGGGCACCGCTTAACTGGTGCAGCTTAGGAAGATGGGTACTCGCTTGTCAATAAAAAACAAATCTTGCACTTGAAGCGAAAACAAATTAAAATTAATTAATCAGTGGAAAACACTTCATTTGAACTGGGAAAAGCAGATGCAACTAGCAAGTCTAGGTGGACAAACAAGATAATCAAATCAATACCCACACTTTTCTTACTGGCTCACAGCCACAGGCTACAAAGTGAGAGCAGGCCTGTGGATCTGCTTCGTTTCTATTAGCTATCATCTGGTTCCATAATTAACTGGAATTCAGACCCGCTGGGGGAGTTATTGCCCATCCCTGGGTGGATCGTGTCTGTGCGAGGGGGGCAGCTCCCTCCTGCTGCCAGTATCTCCTAAATTTCATCTCACTTCTGCACAAACCTCCCTCTTTCCATTCAAACCAGAGCTGGCTGCAAAATGTAAATTGCAGGAGGGTGGTAGATACTGGAGGAATCAACCCAGTTCATTGCTGTACCAGCTAATCAGTGCCATTGTCAACAGGAATAGCTGTAAACGAGTAGGGCCAGGTGTAGGACTTAGTTAATAATGCTCTAATTGAGACTAGATTATCGGGCCCTGACACAGGGGCAGGGCTAGAGAAAGATTTTGCTTCTTTTTTTTGTTTGTTTTTAGCTGTTTAAAAATGCTGGTTAGATTTTGCAGATGGCAGTCATCTTGTTTACATGCCAGAATTAAGCGTGTCCTCTGAGGGGACAAACCCCAGTGCTGGGGGTGTCGTAGCCTCTGTGTGTGCTTTTATAAGCAGAACAGCTATGGAAAATGCCCACTATATTTAGGAAGAGAGTGGTGTCGTCCTTCCTATCCACCTGACTCTAGCAGTACATCAGGTCCTGTGGGCTGGAAACAATGTTGATTTTAATCAGTTAAAGATGGCCTGTGAAATTTGGGCTCTGATACTCAAAAACCTGGCACTGGGAAGTTGGCAGTTTCCGTGTATCTTACTAGAAATGGCCCAAGAGCATCTCAACTGAAGAGAGTAGAAGTTTTATTTTTTTTTTTAGTTATGTTTTTAATTATTTGATATTTGCTCTCTGCAAGAAGAAGCTATCTTGGTCCTAGACCTGGCTAGATACTGAAAAGAAAGGCTCATAAATATTCATGTAAAACTGTTCCAAATTAATTCCAGTGCAATTCTTTGCGGTTTTTGCTTCCCACGAACATTCAAGCGAATGAGTTTTGCTAGGAGGTGTGGTAACCGAAGAAGACAAAATTTTAGAGAACTGTAGAGAATATTTGCCAAAAGCCTCCAAGTTTTTCACTTTGAAATTACAAGCAGTTTCAGTAGTGATCAGAACAGGGCATGAAGAGTTAGTGTCGACCTGCTGGGGCCAAGAAACATGCTGTATCACCTACATACTCAAGCCAAATGGGGCACACTGCAAATTTCAAGTAGCACCAATGATTCTTAAGTCAAACAAGTGGCTTGGAAATTCACTGAAAAAGAGTTTATTTAGGGGGAAAAAAAAAAAAAAAGGACAAATCACAAGCAGATCAGGAACAGTTCTCCCTAGATCCAAATTTCATTGCCAATGAATGCTTAGCTTGTCTCTCCTCTACCCTCCATGCCTTTTTTCTGTCCTCTTTCTTAATTTTGCCTCTTATTAGTTACACTTCAAGCTTTTTGTTTAGGCAACAGAAACATGTATTTCACCTGCAGCACTTTCTTATTCCTGAGATGAATGTGGATCTGTTTTAGAGGCTGGAAAAAATCATTACTCTGAGATTCAGAGTCTGTTTGCTATTCCAAAAGCTTGTGAAAGAAGTTGAGTCCCAATGATCAAGATTGCGTGTGTGTGTGTTTGCATTCACACCTTAATGTGCATCTCGGTGATTCTTTTCCTTCCTTACCCCCCCTTCCTCTACCCAAGCTCTAATTAAAACAAGAATGCACCAGGCTGCCTTTTGCTCTGTTTCATCTCCTGATATTTTTATGTTAAATCCACCAAGGAAATCTCCTGAAGGCTTTGAAGTCTTGGGGTGTGTGAATAAAGATGTCACAACGGTAGACACGGGGCTTCTTAATGAGGACAGAAGGTTTGATGTCGGAACACTTCAGTGCCCAAAGGAAAGAGATGCTCTCCAACAAGCTCTCCCTTCCTCTCTCTCCCTCTCTTTTTTTGTATTCTTGCTGTAAGGGCCTACTTTTTTTTTCCCCTCTTCTATATTTTTTTTATTCTCTCCCCACCTTTCAAGGAGGAAGGGGATAAATGACAGGAAATGCAGGGAAAATGCACAGTTTTACAAATCCTATCGTTGTTCATGCCACTGTTTTCTCTCATTTCATCTCACGACCATCTGAGGTACCAGCCCCACCCAGACTCCTACTGCTTCCTTTCCATTCTGGCCTGAGGTAACAGACCCTTTCTCTGCCTCTGTCTCTCTCCAAGACAGAAAGTTCTGACTCAGGGAAGGAAAATTTGCTTTATTGAGAGCATTTTTTGCTTGGAAGAATCCCCATGAAGTCAAAGGTTAATTTAATGTAACTGAGAGGAACATCTGATCCCTAGAGTACAAAATTCATTATCACAACCCTGGTCAGTGACAATAGCTCCAAATACTCCTTGGGATCTTGAGGTGTTTGAGCTGATGTTCTATGTCTGCTTTGAATTTGACTGCTGGACCTTTATCCCTATTGCTTTCCCCCATTGCATTTGGCAAGTCAGCTTGTAAAATCATGCGGCAAAGAGAAAACAAAGAAACTTACTTCATCTCATCATTTCCTATGCTGTGTAACCAGCAGAATGACAAGATGCCATTAAGGCAGGACTGGGCATCCTCTTGGACATGTCAGTTTTATGGTGGAGAAAACTTCCAAGTTTCATGGGAAGAAGGAATTAACTTCCTACACATAGGAAATGCCTGTTGGAGCCAGGTGTCCCCCCCCCTTTCGGGTATGCTGTCCTCTGAGGGAACTGAGTGGTTGTCCTGTTGCTAACCTCCCAGGCAGGATCCGGTTCACACAATGACCTGTCACTACTAAGCAAAGTCCCACTCAAATTTGAGATCCCTCTTTTGTGCACTGTCCTTAGATCAGGCCACAGCATCCCAGACAAGGACCATTCTGGCTTGCTTCCCATTTGTCTCCCAACATAATGGGTTTCCTCGTGGGTTTCCCCCATGTCCTTCTGGCCTATGGACCATTTGACAATCTCTTTTCATTTCTCTGCAGGATCTTATCCCTCATCTTCATAGTATCTGAGCACCTTCCACTCTACTCAGCATACTTCAGTACGTAAGTCTAGCATATGTAATGCAATCCTCCCAGGGAGGGAGTAGCATCAGTGGCAGAGGATGTTGTTTTGGTGCTGTTTATGTATGTACAGGATCCTGCTCTCACCCCTTGGACCAGTGAGCACCTGAACGAAAGGGCTGAGGCCTTGAAGCCTCAGTGACTCTGAAGTTCACGTCTTCTTGCGAGATGAAGGGGAGTACTTTCTGGTTTGCAGTAGAGAAAAGAAAGTTTGGGGCAAAGCTGTAAATCTAGCCCAGTGGCTGCAGAAGCCAATTTAGTTCCCAAGAATCCTGTCTGTGTACTTTTTCATTAAGCTCAAGCATAGCTGGAGTTTTTGCTGCAAACCTCCGAATTTCAAGCTCAGCATGAGTCAGTCCCAAAGTGCTGAAATATTTAAGGGCTTTTTTCACTCAGGAGCTGGATTTATTGACACCAAACGAGCTGTATCATTTTTCATCTAAGAAAACCCTGATGTTTGGAGTTGGTAGTGATGATGATGATTGTTTGAAATTAAGCTCTTTGCATTGACTGACCACATCTGCTCAGTTCCATCCTTGTCAAATAAGACAAAATCTTCCTTCCCCATCAGGATTCCTCCTCAAAGCCTATTGCCTTCTAGCCCCCTCGGGTGATGCTAATACATTTTAATAGGGACGTGGGAGCACACTCACCTCCTCAGTTTGTATTTTGATTTAATCGTCTAGGCCTGTGGACTTGCAGTCCCACTGCTGAGAGGTGGCTGGAGGAGGGAGGTGAGCTGGGAGAGCCCACCCTGCGTGCAAAGGGACACAGCACAGCTGCTGGGGTGGAGGTCCCAGGCTGCAAGATACCTGTACAGGTGCAGGATGGGTGGTCTCATAGCAAGGGAAAAGTGAAGGCTTTTGCTTTGCAATTTTGTTCAGAAGGGAAGGTGGGTAGCCATCCCTTTCCACCCCCCTGAAAGAAAATCACAGCGATCTTCTTTTCCCTCTTCTTTCAATAAAATGAAGTGCATAAACTCATGTGATTCACTTTAGTCGTGTATATTGCTCAGAGAGGTGGAGGTTTGTGCTGGAAAATATAGGAGCATGAGCTGAGCTCTGACCTTTATGTTTACTGCTCAAACCTGCTGCAGCAATCAAAGGTGCCCACCGTTCCCCTGCTAGAGGATGCGACCCCTGAGGCCAAGATTTGGACAAGGTGTTTCTGCCTACACTGTGATCCTCTTCATTCCCCAGACAGTGATTTACCATCAGCCTCCACACTGACAGCAGAAGCTAAGGCAGCAGCAGTGAGTGCTTATCCTGGGCAGAGGGGCAGGGAGACAGCTGGGTTGGTAGCCTGTTAAGGCAAGCTCTGCCAGAGGCTGCCTGTCAAAATGAAGCGCCTCTCCGCCTGTCGAGCTCAACACTCGTTGTTATGATCTGGCCTTAGACCAGGGCTCTGACTTTGCTGTGCTCAAGACTGTGCAAATTCAGCAGAGTATCAAGTTATTTGCTCAGGGGCTGGCAATTTTTAAGCTAGTGTTAACTAATCTGATGGGTGTATGCTAACAGCTCAGGTTACCATGTAGTTTTATTCTCTATTTACACGCCCCTTTGTAGGCTGGAGCATTGCAAAAGCCTGGTCTGTAAACCCAGCAAAATCCCAGGGAAGCACAGGGCCAAATCCCAGTTTCCCGGAGACGGCCAAACCTGGTCTCTGGATCTGATCATCCCTCAAATCAGAGAGCACTTGTTTAAGCCACTCAGATCCCTACCACTGTTACAATGAATGCATTGCTTCCACCATCGGACAGAGGATTAAGTCCTGCTCAGGTTTAAGGTCACCTCCTCTCCCAGACTGTGTGAAGCCATCTGCTTTTTGTGCCACTGACCTTTGTCAGTCCACATTAATTCACAGAGGCTGGTGAAAGAGCTCAGAACTTGCTTTCTGCAGAGCCATGAGTCACTACTGGGAGCTAGATGGGTAATGAAAAAGCTGTTCAGTTTTGTTTTGATTTCCAGACCTTCATGAATAAATCCCTGCTCACGTCCAATCAGATTGTTGCCTATAAAATTCCCTGCCTATTACTTTGATCCTGCTTGCCTGAATCTCTAATCTCCACAGCACTGCAAGCCACTACGCTACCACAGCCCCAATTACCAGCTATGGTTTCTGATTTTGCGTCATCAACCCTCTCCACTCCAGCATGCCAGCCTCCTTCCTTTGCTTTTCCATGTGCTTCTAAGCACTTCAGCATCTTTTTCCTAAGTCACCCTGTATGCGAGCAACCTCTGGCCTTGTCTTATAGTAAACCCATGGGGTTCAATGTCTCTAAACCAAAATTTTTCAGCCATACACATTGCAGAACCTGCACTATAGCCAGAACTGTCAGCGACTGCAGGAGCACGTCTGCCGATATAAAGCAGCAACGGCTCATGAAAATGATTGATTGACACTAATTGGAGAGTTTCTGGATGCATGTCTCTGTTACTAAAGCCTCTGGGAGGAAAGTTGTCCATCCGGCACCATGGGTAGGAGGAAATTCAGGACAGAATGCCAGCAGAGGGAGCTTCCCATTGCACATGCCATGGCCCCGTGCTGCATCTCCTACCCAGAGCTGGGCAGGGAGGGAGTACCTGCATTACACACCACTTAGCCTTTCTCTCGCCTGGAGCCCTGGGTTGCCACAGTAGCACAAATGCCATCAACCTCTCCAATCTGATTTGCTGAACTTCAAAGGGTCCTTTGGTATTCACAAAAAAAAAACAACCAAAACAACAGAGTTTCTTCAATTCGTTCTGGAAAGTATTTTCTTTCCTGCTTTGTTGGTCGTGTGATTATTTGGTTTACTCTGCTATTTTAAAAGGTCTGTCAGGCAGCCACAAAGGAAAAAGATTTCCACGTGACCAGTCGTGTGCCATGCAGGAAGAATAGCAAATAGTTGTACTTAGCAGTCTGCCAGCTCTCCGTAGCGAGGAAGTTAGCTGTTTGAGCTGGTCTCTCCATCCTTGTGAATAGCATCCCTAGGGATGCGGGACGCTTTTCAAATGAAAGGCTCTCTGCCAGTGGACCTTCAGTTTGGAAAATCCCATTTGGCATGCTCGTGCCTCAGCATGCTCTTGCTGTGCTTTCCCCCTCCTCTGAAGTGTTACGCTGGTGAGAGATGGGAGAGACACTTCTCTTGGCCGGGTCTGCAGAGCCGCTTGATTGCAATGCGTCAGCATGGATGAAAGGAGAAAGCTGTCAGAGATACGGATGGGTGGTCAGAAGTCGGGTCCCCTGGGGGAATGACCAGTGACCTCTGTTATTGAAACAGACATAAATAAAAAGGGCTTTGATTGCATCATTTGTAATTAATCAGCAAAATTGACATAAAAATAAATAATGGTAAAGGGTCTAAGAGATGGGGAAACCCAAGTTATTAGGGCTGACCATGCTGCTACCTCCCTTTTCCTTTGCCATTCTGTAACTAGATACCTCTAAAGAAGATAGCCCAAGGCCAAAAGTGCAATATCCCACTTTCTTGTTCCTGTATTGTCTTATCGTTGCCCCAGTAAGGATTTTGACCTACGTTTTGCTTCCAAAACTGTATGACCGTAGGCAAAGGGCTGAGGTCTCATATCAAAGAATCTCAGTATGCCCAGTGCAAATATCAGGAGATGGAGCATAAAGGTGATTAAAGCATCTAAAAGTCCTTCCCTGCCTCTAATGCTTCTCTGTGCATTTCTCATGCTCGGGTTGCACATGTAACCTTTGCCATCTGCAACGTGGACACTAAGGAGAGCATGCAGCTCAAACTCCATGTGAACAGACATTGAGACCTCAGACAAAAGCACACCCACTGTGCTTCCTAAGAGAGCTGGGATGCACCTATGGTTAGATCTCTCTGGTCTTCCCAGAATCTATGAAACCAGGTGAAGGAGAAACATTTACCAGGCTTTGACGTATATGGAGCAAACCACAGCAGTGCCCCTTGTATGCACAGAATTGAGTGTAGCTGAAGCCAGTTGCATCTTCTGTATGGGTGAATGCTTTCAAAACAGCCAGAGACTTGGGAGTGGGGAGGATGTGTCCTTGGGCAGTATTTCTACAGCCACAGGCCATCTAACGTCCTTTGGTATTGTGACCGGCTGAGCATTAACGTGCCAAACTCTTCTAGCAAGAGCTTCTTATAGATGGTGATGTCGGGATCAGGCGAGCTGGCAAAAACGGTGTGTGTTCAGCAAAATTTGGCATCCCCTTTTTCCTATAGAAATTACCGCCATTTGAAGTATCTGCAGCGGCACTGCAAGCCAGACCAGCTGTGTCTGGGTAATTAGCTCAAAGTTCAGATGAGGTTTGTTCACAGAATTGGGATGGGAGGGGTGAGTCAAATGTGGTTTTCACCACAATTTGAAAAAAAATTGCAGCTCTCTAGGATTTTGACCAACTTCCCCTTGAAAGACCCCCATGTGTAACACAAGAAGGCCTGAGTGATTTCTCTCTGGTGTGACCTCAAAGCAAGCATCATGCTGACATTGGCATCTATGTAAGAATCAAAACAAGAAACCTTGCAAAGGGAAACCAGCTCACTTCAGTCAGCTCCAGCAAGTGTCGCAGTGAACTTGCTTGATGTCAAAAAGGACAAAACACCCATAAAACACCTGTTTAGCATTGCTTTGGATTGCATTAATACTCGTGCCTTAGATTACTGCCTGGAAATACTCTTCAAAAGCAAGTACACTGTCTGCCACTTCCAGTGCATGCGCTTCCTTCCACATGGCGTGACCAGTTTCCCATTCCTTGTCTTGGCTCTGTTTGCAGATCTCATGCCAAAGCCTGACCCTGCTGAAATCTCCATTTCCAGTTCTGCAGAGTGAATCACAAGCCTTCAACTTTTTTGTTGTTACTGCTTTTTCAAGAGAAGAATACTTTCAGTATCCTTGTATTTTTAAAACCTCATTAAATTCAGTAGTGATGGGCAGTGACCTGCGAAGTTGGAAGCAGCAATACTTCTTGGAGGATGTTCCACTTGTGGTAGTCAGTGATTTCCCTGATGTGCAGAACAAGAGTTTGACTGCCTTCCATACAGCAAATATGCACATTGCCAGATCTTGATCTTGATTACATCTATATCAACCTGCTTAAAATAGCATTGGCTGCAATATCAGTGCAGGATGTGGGTGAGATACTGTACTTTGCACCTGATAACTCCTACTTACAACACAGCGAGCAACCTCTGCTGCAAACCCTGCCCTCCCTCTTTCTCCTCTTCTCTTTCTGGCAGCCTGTGTGGATGAAACTAGGAAGTTTCCTGCTAAGCTGCTTGCTTGCTTTCCTCTAACCTTACTGCAACTTCTGGAAGTCTGGTTCAGGCTTTCTACATTTCACCATCATTCCCCTAGAATCTGAAAGTGGGCTGGTCATGTCAGCACGTCTGTAGCTTGGCCTTTTCTCTCTCTGAGAATGAAATAAGCAATATTCTACATTCCTCCTTGTCTGGTGAGCAGAGCTTGTGATGCCTGGCCTAAGGTTAATCATAGGGTTAACCAAGTCATGAAAAAATATTCTGGGAAAATGCAGAAGATTTCTCACTTGGTTGGACAGAGCAATCTTTCTTTTTTAAATTCAGTGTTACAGGGCAGCCAAACAGATCTCTCTTTTACTGTCACTCTCCTCTGCTGTGGGTCAGCAACATGATGTGCTTCTCCTTCCTTGCAACTGCAGGGCATAGCAGAGCTGTAATTTGTTCTGGCCCTTTCAGAAAGTCAGCTCCGTTTTCCCTTTGCTCCAGCACTGTGTTAGGAGAAGCCAACCACCAGGACACAAAGCTGTGGCTTGTCAGCCCAGATGGCATGTGCCTTTTCAGAGGTGGCCAAAGAGAGTTTCTTCCTGTACCATCCCTGTTTCAGTGGTGATCAGAGCAGTAATGAAGCGGGAACCTGCCTCTCTGCAGCCAGAGTTGTCTTGGCAGTTTCTAGCCTACTAACGAGCAAATGACACTTCTGCTGGGCCCCTGTATCCCAGAGGGAGTTACTGAGGCTTCAGACAGGCCAGATAGAAGTGCCACTGATGCCTCTTGTACACTGAGATGCTCCCTTTTCCTGAGGGAGATTCCTGTTGGGAAGATTGAGGTACTCTGTAAAAGCTAGTTCTAGACTATATCTGACAGGGGTATACCCTTCTGTCCGGCTCTACCCTCTGAAGTCCCCTTACTAGCTTCCCAATTTTTCCGCATAGCCAGGCTGTTCTAATTTCTCCTGCACTTATCAGTTTCCTACTCCTCCTCATTCCTCCCACCCCTGGCCGTGGCTGCTCCCATCCTCAGGGAGGAGCAGTGCTCATTTGTACCTAGCTGAGCAGCCTGCAAAGCTTTCTACAAGTTTTAGGAATTACTTTTCAAGTTGTTATTTATTACCCAAGTCAGCTCATGTCACATTCAGGAGGGTGACGTTGCCTGTTCCCTTTCACAGCCAGCATCTATGTTTTGCTTAAAGTCTGTCTACAGCAAGGGAGCCTTGATGGGTGTGTACACAGCACTCTGTTAAATTAGCTGGTGGCGGCATGTCGTTGACAACCTCTTGTTACCACTCATATTGCTTCCCGCTTCTACAGTCCGTCACGTTAATGGGGGCGCAGCCACACACGTCCTGGCTCCAGATTCAGAGTCACGGGCCCTTCTTTACACCTTCAGGAGGTGCAAAATGTGCCAGATGAGGGAAAGTTCAGGAATATCCTAAGGTGTGGGTTTCTGGTGTGGGCGAGCAGCATTCAGCATTGCACCATTGAACACTAGATGCTGCAGCCCAGAAGCATGTAGAAGTGCTTACAAGAACAATGCACCCACCTCCGAGGAGGGAGGAGGAGAAGTCGTCCTGTTGTTATCTTACAGCTACATTTGGAGCATTGGTGAGCCCAAGGTTTTAAGCAAAGGGTACGTAGAGGGGAAGAAAAAGCAAGAGGAGTAGTAACAATGCTCAGTAGTGAATTTCTGCATCCCAATGCCCTAATGACCCAGGGGACTGGTGCGCTCTGCTGAGCTCCTGACACACAGCTCAGCTAACCCAGCCACCCTGCAGTGCTTGTGCACACTGGGGCAAAGACCTGTTGCAAAGTTTAGAAAAAGCTACAGAGAGATGTTCCTTTCCAAAATTACTTCTTTTTAAATGGCCTTATAATCTGGTGGGAGTTGATCCCTTATATCACTTATTTTAAATTGCCTTCTGCTCATCAGCTGTTCTTTAAGAGACAAACAGACCCATCTTCATGTCCCATCCTGGCCTGCTGGTGGCTCTGAGACGCTGCCAAGCAGCTGCCGCCTTGCACCACAGAGGGCTCTTTTCTTAGGGAGTGGGGGTGATATCTGTAGACTTAGGGTTTCAAAGTGCTTCCTAAACTTCTAGGATAAAAGCCACTGGAGAAATGTAAAATATTAGTGGTATTTTAAGAAAGTGTGTGGGTGTATAGACACAATTAATTTTCCTTTTTATAGGCCTACATGGAATATCTCCATGCTTAGATCTATGGAGTGTTGGCATCCCAGAGGAGGGCACTGCTCTGTTCATGTTAACAGAAAATGCCATTGAAATTAACAGTGCAAAAACACTGTTGTGGTCAGGCTGTGTCAGCCCCATAAATTATGGTACGCGTGAGAGGCAGCAGGCTCAGAATCGCTACGTCCTTCCTGGGCTGAAACAGCTCTTTCTTCTTTGTTAAATGCACACGGTAGCAGTCATAGGGGATTTTTGTCATGTTAGTCCCCCAAGATCAGAGAGAAGCTGATGCGACTTGGAAATACGCTGTGTAGGATTAAACAGCAGAGGGTATGCGTGCTCGCACACACGCAGGCAGAGTGTCTGCTCTCATGCTATGTGTTGTTATTGACACACTGCACCTTAATGGCTATAATGTCAATGGGCACTTTGGGACCTTTACTTGTGGATTATTAATGCATTAGACCACAGTTTTTATGGGTTATTGTGTCAAGAGCGGAGGGAGCGGATGCCTGCAGTATACGGGCAGAAGAAGGGTATTTTTTAACCAGGGCTGTGGTACACACTGTGAGTGCTGCACCTTAGCAATCTCATTTACTGCTCTGTCATACCTGCTCTCAGCAAGCGGGATCTCCCTGCAGCTTAGAGGACAGCATGGAAAAAATTACACCATCAGAGGGGAAAAGGGACAGTCCAGGAAAAGGAAGAGATCCTTGCGGCTGTAGCTAGGCAATTGCAGCTAGACAGCATTGCCGTCCCAGGCTGTGGGGAGATTATTTCCTGGCACTAGCCGCTGATACCCTGAAACATGAAGATTAATAGGCTTTTTATTTTATTGTTAGTAACTGCAGGTGCTGCTTTTATTTATATAAATGTGTGCTGCTCTCCTCGCTGTGGGCTCAGCCCAGGACAAATCCTCCCATGAGACTTCAGGGAGAGAAAGTTTCTCGCGCTGCCTCTCTGCCTCAGAGCAAATGTCACACCGCAGGCCCGAACGCGAGCGTGGGGGGTGTCCCCAAAGCCTTTTAAAGGTGATGGAAACTGCAGGTGCCCAATGCTGTTCAAGGGCTAGATCCTGTCATTTTAAAGGGCTTTTTTGAACACCTCGTAATTTGCAGAGGAGAGTGATAGTGATGTAACCAGACTCTCCGGCTGATCTTTTCTGGGTAAATAGGATATATATATTTGCCAAAGCCCCGTTTGACAAGACATAGTGGTTAAATCTGTAGATGAAGTGGAAAGGGCAGTGTAACATGTTCAGACACACAGAGCGAAGCCCTGACTACTGGGCTGGTGGAGCAGGAGAACAAGGGGGATCCTGAAAGCAGTGTGGCAGGAGCAAGGAGGACAAAAACGGCACTGCATGGTCGGAAATGTCCTCCCTGGTGTTTTAGCAATGCAGTGTCTTCCAGGTCAGGCAGCTTGGAGCAGCTCAGCCAAAGAGCTCTTAACAAGAGCTGTGGGTTCATTTCCGGCAGAAATTGCCATCTTTCTCATAATCACTACTGCTCCATTACGAGGAGACCTGGAGAAATTATCCTCACAACGAAACTAGCTATTGGGCAATAGAAACAATAATCAGCTGGTAATTGAAACAAAACCCATATCACAGGCTTCCCTTCTAGGCGTTAGCTCTGATATATGGGCTGCAACGGAATGAAGCAAGAAAAGAGAGACTTGGAGGGCCTGAACCCAGGGGCTGCTGATTCTCCAAAAAGCTGGAGGGCAAGAGATGACATTGACCCTGGAGGGAAGTTTCTTATTTGCAAACTGCTGTCATTGCACTAAAGGCCCATGTCTTCTCAACTTCTCATTCTCTCATCTTCATATGTGAAGGAGGCAAAGAAATCCCCCGATTTTCCTGACAATGCTGACTACAGTTCGACTTTTCATCATGTCATATCTGGGCCATGGAAAGGCCCCTGCTTTTATTGTGTGACGACACGGAAATTACCGAGTAATTACAGGATTATGCAGCACCCTGTAAATTAAATGTTACCTCTTTACCTTTTATAGAACAAAAAATAACCATGTAATTACCTAGTGAATTAAGCTGTTAAGGTCTCATGGTAATTACGCATGGAGTCAAAAGCTCTGAGTTCTTCTGGTAGTTACAAGTTAAGAATTATCTTTCATTTTTAAACATATGTTGCAGTTGGATCCCAAAGCCTGCACATTTCCATTTTAATAACACTATGGCCTGCCCAAATGAGAAGAGGCATATGTCTCCCATCTGAGTGTGCAAATAGAGTGAACATGTATATATAAAATAGATTGGACATATGCAAAACTGACCCAGGTTCATACCAGAAAAATTATATGGACTGAAATGGAGTACCAACAGAGGTAAAACATGATTAGTGGGATGATAACATTTAAAATTATGTTTAGTTTCCTAGCACTGGAATTTGTTTTCACAGGAAGCAAGTCACTGTGGTGCTATTTTTAATATGCACGTGATTATATATTGAAAACAGACAATCATACCACCCATCAGGAAGCTCTGTCCCCGAAAGGGAGGCTTGAGACTTGCCATGTGTAGGTGGGTTTTGCTACATATCATCAAGGAGGGGATGACTGTGCTGGCAGAAGAGCCCCATGAAAACAAACACATTGATGGTCCTGGCTCAGGTGAAGAGGTTTTGCCATTGTCTTTCGTTAGTTATAGGACAGAGCTCTCAGGTGTGCTGTCCCGGGACACAGCCTCTCCAGATGTAGCCAAGGAGAGACATTGCACCAAAGAGCTTTAAAAGGAGAGGGGCTAGAGAAGAACAAGGGTTTGCTGCCTTGTGGTAGAACCTATTCCTGTCAAAGGAGCTGCAGGAACACATTTCCCTGCTTAAAAAGTGCTGCCAGAGACCTGGGTAACTGCAGCAGTTGCTGAACATGGAAAGAGCTCTAGTGAGACCAGACCATCTAGGCTGCTCTGACCAAACCAGACCGAGTCAGAGTGGAAAGCTCCAAGGCACCGAGCAGGCAAAAGGCGGCAGCGTCAGACCAGTGATCGCAGGTACTAAAATACACGGGCATGAGGATCCGTAGCATGCAGGAATTGCCACTCTTGTTCTATCTTCTGCTTGGGTCAGAGCTGGCTAAAAATGCCCTTTCATTATTTTAAGATTTCATGGGGGTTTTAACTGTTCTGCATAGCTTTTTTTCGTGTTTCATTTTTAAACAAAGTCAAACCAAAGTGTCTCTGGTTTTCTTCTCCTTTCCTCATGTTTTCTGTTTTCAGGTTTTTAGGAACATATTTCAAAAATATCCCAGCCAACTTTAATGATGTAATAATGACTAACTTCAATGTCCCTTCAGATGGAAAATAGACATTTTTATAGGTCACAAAACCAGATTCTTTGGCTTCATAATTTTAGATCCCTAAATCTGAGAAATGGGATGTTACAATATGCCTAACACCATCTGAAAGGTGCGGTACATTCACCTCCAGCACTTCCAAGAGGCGTTACGTGCACTTACTAGCTAATTTTATGACTTGCCTTGAAGTATGTAGCATGTTATGTAAGTGCTCACTTTGGTAATTTGGAAGAAAATACAGAACCAGGGTAGGGAGCTGGGTTTTTCTTTTAATGAAGCTTAACACTGACATTTTAACTATTAACATTGTGTCTGCAGTTTCTATCGCAGACCTAACTATTTCACCTACAAGTCATCCCCAGTCCAAACAGTAATTGCTCTGGATATAAAATGAATTGAAGTCATTATCTTCTAATCTTTTTATTTTGCATTTTTTCTCATTTTGGTTTGAATAGGATCGGCAATTCTCTGTAGCGCTGTGTTTCGTAGTGTTTAAATCCTGCAGTAATGCTGCATGCTGAACGCAGTAATGTGCATTTACTTCAAAGAGTCATTTATATCCCCTGGTAAGCAGGTAGTCTTTGCCGTAAAGAAGCAAGGGTGTTTTGGTGCAAACAGGCTTTGTTACATGTGTATGTTGCATGATTTTCCCCCCTTATGTCCATCAATTTTACTGCTTTGTAGTAGCCATCCGGTGAATATTAAAAAGCACCCTTTGGGATTAGCTCAGAAAATAAGGGGGGAAAAAATCACACTCCATCTCATTCCTAGTCTCTTGCGTAACATCCCTTCATCCTGACACAGATTACTGCTAGCATTGTACTTGCCCAGTTCGTCTGCCTTAATAGCCTTACGTCTCCTTCGAAGTGAGATCAAAGAGAGAAAAGTACCAAAGGGCTTACATTCAATTAACAGGAAAGGGGCAGGCTTTATACGTGCTCAGCAGAAGCTCTGATTGCAACAAACTGCTGACTGCATATCATGTACTATCACTATCAGCGTGTGTACCACCAGCCCTTTCCCTGCCACGCTGAAAGGTGGTCTGGAAAGGCAAATGGCATTTCGGTGCTCTTCCTGGCTATATCGGGATGGGGAAAACTGAAGAAGCCCATGCCCAAGGATGCTCAGGAGGAGAAGGGGAGCTCTACCTCCCACTCTGCTTATTTTTTTCTCTCGGAGCTGCAGACTGGAAACTATCTGTCAGTCCTTGACCGATGTATTGGACGACTTGAATTTTTAATGATGAGTGATTTCCCACTGCCCTCTTACATGGATCTCGGAGTTAGAGGTGTAGCCTGCGGCAGTCAGAAGTCCTGGGGCAAAAGCTGAGACTTTTGACCCTTTATTTATATATTTAGTGTATCACAATGAAATAAGGCCCTTCTCATTTCTCAGAATAAACTGTCCCCTTCTTCCCTTCTCCAGGTATTTGTGGCATTAGGAAAAACTGAAAAGCTGGGTGTCTGAGAGCTAGCTTGTGACTAGGAGGCATCCAGGACTAACCACCACTGTGGAAGACATGATAATGGAAAGATGAGAGACTTGAATCACTATGACAGTCTGGTTTTACAATTTTTCTATTTCTCCTCGTGAAAGGCAGAAGGGAGAGTTGCAGAACTAGGAATTGGATCATAAGTGTGGGGGGAAAAATTAGAGCATAAGGAAGATGGGGCATGGATCACATGGGTGTTACTTTTTCAGCACTGCTGAAGTGAGAGAGCACATCTCATCCACTGTACACTCCATGCTCGTTACTGTTAACTCTGATTATGTCAAAACCTCCCATTTCTGAGGGTTCTGCATATGAAGTTTGGGAAAGACATGAGTCCCTAGCTTTGCAGTACTGCTGGATTCTTTTAGTATTATTTTTTAGAGCTCTGAGACAGTGTGGATCCCTATTTGTATTAAACAACTCTCTCCACTGAGCTGATTGCTGAGATAACCTGCAGCTGGAGCTGACTGAACTTAGGTGACCTGGTTACATCTGTGTACAGCCCTGTTTTGCATTCTCTTCCATTTACTTCTAATGAAAACCTTGCAGAGCAGGAAGTTCCTGCCACACGCACATGCACAAGATGTTCCTAGGGATTCAGTACCTGCTCTTGCCAGGAATATTCTCAACTGCTTTAACCTTTTAAAATTTTCTGTGTTACTGTGGGAGATGACCACTCCACACGTTGCTCACAGGTTAACGGTGCTATAAAGAGTGCAGCTGGTCAGTGGAATCAGAAAACACTGAAAAGGTCAAACCATGCTGACACTGCAGAGGTTTCCCTCTAAATGAGCCTGTGACCTTCACTTAACCCTTACTTTAAATGATTGCAAATTAAGTTGAGCAACTTAGCCTGAGCTCTAAAAGTCTAAATGAATCGAAAGATGAAACTATATCAAACAGCTTTCCATCAGTGTCAGGCAGTGTTCTCCAACACACGTATACCAGATAGACATTTTTGTCTGCAAGCCTTACCCACTGAGATATATTCAAATAAAGCTCCATTAACTTCACCAGTGCTGAACGGCATACATGCATTTGTACTGTAATGCTGTCGTCCCCTTGAACAAAGGCATATCTGACCGGGGCTCTTTTCTACACGGTGTTTTTTAATCTTCTTGGCTTATACAGGACTTACAGGTATAATATATGGTGTTTGCATAGCAGTCGAAGCAAGGATTCCAGCACTGTAAATCCATCACCTGCTTGCCATCAGCCAATTGTCTGCGCGCTGGTGCTTATGTCAAAGCTTCCTTCACCTTCAGCAGGGCAATATCCAGTCTCCTGGGTTCTAGGGACTAAATGCCCAGAAGTGATTAAATATAATGACAAAACGGAAGAGCTCTGCAGGAAAGCATCCTGTGACACTCCTCGTCTTAGAGATTCTCACCCTCCTCCATATGGTTACACCAGGGCAAAACCAGAGGTAGGGACCAATGGTCTTCAGGAAGACCTGTGCATGGGGTCCTCTGTGGGGCCCCAACTTCTGAGGAATGCCCTGTGCCCAGGAGCAGCAGAGACAGTGACACCTGCTTGTAGCTAAGGGAAGGGGTACTCCAGCAAAACCATGAATATTCTGTAGTCGGTCTCTTCATGAGAAAAGATGAGTCCTGAACAAGACACAGATTTGCACAACACTGTCAGCTCTTCTTATTGTTCTTTAATGTGGCCTGCCTTTCTTTTATTCCCTGCATGCCTACCGAAGCACTTTTTATTCCACAGCAACAAAGGTGAAAGCAAAACCATTTACTGAGCTGCAAACCCAAGAATTGTTTTCTTCCACCCACAGAATCTATATACCAAAATATATAAAGCAGACACCTTCACAGAAACACCCCTCAAAACAAGTTCTTAACTCCAGTAAGAACCCAATTCTTCACAAATTTAGTTGACGTTGAGACAGGGCAGTAGTGGTAGGGAAATGATGCATCCTGTGAGTATCTCAGATTTGTACAATGCCATGGTCAAGAAATGGCTGCTCAGTGTCTGATTTACTGGCCAAGAGGATACTCTACTTTCTGAATTCCCATGGAGATGGCCTGATTTCCATAGCAACTGGATTCTCTCTCTTGCTTTTCCCTTTAACAGGTAGAAACACACTTACATCCTGAAAATGCTAGATTGTTCTGAGTATTTTTGTATTTTTGGATGCCAGTACACTTTCTGGACAATGTGTTGAAATACAGGCACTTTAATTATATTTTTGTATCCACCTTTAGAACTGGTGGTGACATTATCTTCCATCTGCACTTAAGATTTGTTGTGATGTGAGCATGAAGTTTTCTCTTTTGCTTGCTTTCTTCTCTTATTCTTTATCATTGTTCCAATTTTCTATTGGACAACCTGCAATGCAGGGTGAGGACTATTGAAGGAAGCTCTTGAGAAAAAGAGCATGTTGATAATACTAACTAATAGCAATATCCAAAATGCATGGGATATATTTCTAGAGAGAGGCTGGTTCAATCTCTGCCCCAAAGATGGATTAAAAATTCAAGCTATAATTCAGTATGTCAGATAAGAGATCATGTCAGCAGTAAGTATATACATTATTTGTCACCCGTTTGTTAAGGCTTTTAATGGTTTCAGGGTTTGATTTTATATGCTAACTTGAAGTGTCCTCTTTAGGTCTGTCCTTCCTCAAGTACATCTCCATCTCCTTTCTAGGCTGCAGCTGAATGAGTAAAAAGAATAAAAACAATCCCCGAGTAGATGGTTTAACAGGGGAGTTTCTTACAGACATTGTGAAGGGATTCTAAGGGAATAAAAGAGGACAGACCCTGCAAACCATCTCCCTGAGGATCTGTTGAGGACACATACAGGACAAGGAATCATGGAAATAGGCTTTTGGATAGTAGTAACATCACACATCGTTCTGATTCCTTAAGGAAGGAAGTGCCATGGACATCATGAGCTATGTCTGGGAATTACAGGATCTTAAAGGACAGGGCTTGTACCTTAAGTTGCATTTGTGAAGGACCGGAGAGTTGGTGTGCTCTGGAAAGCACCAGATTTATGATAGTCTGTGCTGCCTCAATGACTGGTACAAAAGTTTCTGCTTGTCAATGGGTGATGACACAGTGGAAAGAAGAGTAGCAGGAGGTGATGAATTCAAATCCTGTTTCTGCTAGGATGGCTGAAGTTTATGAAGGGTATTCCTGGCAAGTGAAGTCATTTGGGAATCCAGGAAGAAAAACAAAACCCATGAGGTGCAGAGAAAATGAGCAGTGCTGTTACAGAGGTGCTTCCCCTTTAGCCACGAATCAGAGGAATGTGGTGCCTGCACTGAGAAGGAATTTCACAAACAGCCCTTTCACACATTAATCTGGCCCATGCCCCAAACCTTCCAGTGCTTCAGTGCCACCTCTCTCTGAGCACGCATTGCCCTCTTTCCCCTGAATTGGTAATTAAATAGTCAGCAGTGGTAGTCTGAGACGCCATGAGAGCATCCTGAGGTCCTGACAGCACTTTGCCAATTCACTGACCTCTGCTATGTTCCAAACCACGAGAGCTTACACCCAAAATCAGCCTAAAAAATTGGCCGATTTTCCTGTGACCCTGAGTCTGACCTTACATCTGAGTTTACATTTTTAAATCTCACCATGAGCTGCCGGATGACATCCACCCACCCCTGCAGCTCCCATGAGACCAATCGCTTGCCATCGTCTCCCTTCCATTTCACAGCCTCACTTGCCGGCAGACCCTCACTCACCACCCAGCCATGAGTCACAGGGGTTTCCCTGCTCTCCACCATGAAAGCATTCTTCTCCCCTTCCCATCTTCCTCTCCTCTCCCCCTCTAATGCTAAAAGCCACGGAGGAAAGCATAGAAAATGGAAATAAATGAGAGCGGAGGAAGAAAGGGGGAGATTGGAAGGGGAGGTAAGGAGTGAACTCCTGGGGCTCTGTCACTTCAGCTGCTTTGGTGGCCACGGGCAGAGAAGGGGAGGGTGATGACGAGGCCAGAGCTGGAGCAAAGTCTGGTCCTTGGCAGTGGCAGGAGCTTTATTGCCTGTGACCTTCAGAGCACTTAGTGCTGATGTTAGTGCTGATGAGGAACATTCAGACTATAGCATTAGGGTTGTTGTGGGGGTGGGAAGGACATGTGTGTGCGTGGGAGTAAGGGCAGAGCAATGTGGGGTGTGAAGGCTGCTGCCCATGCATGCCGGCTGCCAGGAAGGGGACTGCAAAGACCAAGGTGCAGGGCTTGGTGCTGGTATCGCAGCATCCATGGCTCCCACCCAGCATCTTGGGAGCAACCGGAGAAAACTTGTCCTTTGGGCTTTTTGGAGAGATGCCCATAGAGGGCACTGATTTATCAACAAATCTTAGAGAAGAGGCATTTGGGTAAGAAAGACGCGAAGCATCCTCCTGTGTCTCCCGTAGGCGGGTTATTTTTGAGTTAATGATGGACTGCTGCTTTTTTTACTTCCACTGTCTCTTGAAAATGCAAATATCGCTGGGAGGTGGGAGAGGTGACTTCCCCTTCCCGTTTGCTAGAGGAGCAGATGGTCCCACAGATGACTTTTCCTTGCTTCCCTCTGTCGGTAAAAGATACATAGCCTAGCTCTGAGAATACCATTTCTTGGCAAAGATGTCCCTGAAAAATAGCAAGGAAATTCCCAAATTCCCAGTACTGTGCTTTCATGCTTCTCTATACTCTTTTTTTATTTCTTTAATTCTACTGATAATGGCAAGGTGCACAGCTGCAGCTGTGTTTAGTTACTTAGAAGACACGTGCTGCCAATAGCCTGACCCCAGGGAAAACCTAGGGAAAAGCTGCAGAGTCGTGCCCTTTGCCAGGTCCCATGGTGGCTCTCAGGAGCTCTGCCCTCCACCCGAGGGGCAGCACCCACCTCTCTCCAGGCTGGCAGAGGGCTGGCAAAGCAAACCTTGCAGGGTTGATTGAAAGCCAGGTTCACTGTGGGGCCGCAGTGTGTGTCCATGGGGATGCAGTGGAGAGGAGGAAAAGCCCTTGCTGCCCCCCTTTCCCCAGTGGCTCTTCTTCCTCTGCTCCCAGCTAATCCCACTCCTCCTCAGGCAAGACCAGCAGGGAGGAGGCCCATTAGCATCACCTCCGCTGCAATGTCTCTTTAAAGGAAGTGTCAGGAATAAAGATTTACCTGCAGGTTTAGGAAGACAATTATTGTACGTTAATTAAATATGAAATGACACTTAAGAGCATATCCATTGCCTTAACAGCGACTCTCTGTAATAATAATAATACTTAGCACTTACATAGCTCTCTCCATCTATACAGCGCTTCACAAACATTAACTAATGAATCCTCACAACCTCCATGTGAAGCTAAAGAGGCTGTTGGTGTGATGGGGAGGGGGAAGAGGAGATGTATCAGGGGAATAACCTCTTCTTGGCCTGCTGCTGCTGCTTTTCAGGCTGCTGTGGTTTTCATTCTCCCTACTATCTGTCAGCCTTCCCCTAATTGTGCTTCACACCAGCACCATGCAGTGGGCATGTCGTGTGGTAAAGAAGGACGTCGGCAGTGCAGCGAGGTGGTACCTGTGGTCACCGCTGGAGCAGGCACTGATGCTTTCCTGGTTCCTAGGACCAGGCTCAGAGTCCCTGGGCGTGGCAGCAAGTCTATAGCATCCAAAACTGCCTCCTGTCCCATCCCCTCTTCCTCGGGTCTCAGCCAGGGAGCCTAGGAGTGGGTTTGCCTGAAGCTGGAGTATTTTGAATGTGGTTGTGAGAAACAGCGTTCTGGCTTGGACATAAACATTTGTAAAATGCAGGAGTCCAGTACAGGGCTGAAATGGTCTGCCTTTTTGCAAATCACTTCTAGTGAAGTCATGCCTTGCCTTCAAGTCTGCAGGGGAAGCCGAGAAGCCTCTCACGAGCCTACTCTCTTTCTCCAGAATGGAATTTTGAGCTGAAAACCCACTTCTTCCAGCCAGTGTACTTCTGTAAAGTCAACTGTCTCCTAGCAGGTGTGCCTGATCCACCCTCTCTGAGCTCCCTCCACACTGACCCATCCTTTGAGACCACCACTTGACCCAGAGGGGAAGGCGAATCCTAGAATTGTAGAATCATAGAATAGTTGGGGTTGGAAGGGACATTTAGAGGTCATCTGGTCAACCCCCCTGCAATAAGCAGGAACATCTTCAACTAGACCAGGTTGCTCAGAGCCCCATCCAACCTGACCTTGAATGTTTCCAGGGATGGCTCATCTACCACCTCTCTGGGCAACCTGTTCGAGTGTTTCACCACCCCCATTGTAAAAAATGTCTTCCTTATATCTAGTCTAAATCTACCCTCTTTTAGTTTAAAATCATTACCCCTTGTCCTATTGCAACAGATGCTACACTAAGTCTTTGTTTCCCATCACATTTGCCTTTTCCTCATTGAAGCTACCTGTGATTGTGCAGTGTCTTTGCTGGAAGAGTCAGGAGAGGGAGAAGAAAGAAGCTTCATTCTCTCCACAAGAAGAAATAGACCTGACTCTCCACAGATCCCACCACCATGCTCTGCCCTCCTTTGACAGCACTATCCTTCCCCCATCTCCTATGCACAGCAGGCCTGGCTCCATCCCTGCTCTGGCTTTTAGGTAACAAAATCCTGTTTTGCCTGTTTTTCCCAGGGGAAGCACTGACAGCGCACTAGATCCATGTCCATCCCATCTGCTACATCTGGACTGTCTCACCCTAACCAAGAGAGCATGGAAAGGAGAGGAAGATGGGACCAATGGGTTCGGGCTGTTAGGAGAGAGGAAAGCGGTTACCCACCCCTTTTCAGGGAGGGATTTTCTGCACAATCTCCTTCCAGACTCTTTTATTCCCAGGCTCATTCCTCTTAAAAAGGTAATAAATATTCAAAACATTCTTGGTTAGATTAACAGCTATACTCTAACAGCTTCAGCACCTACAAAGCCAATGCCTGTGTGTATCCACTAAGCAGTTGTCAAACTGCATTGCTTGTAACATTTAGGGCTGGTTTGGAAGGAGGTCTCAAGGCTACACTCTACAAAACACTCTGTAGTGGCCAAGGGGGAAAAAAGACAACGTGACCTAGAAAATCTTGTCATCTTCAAAGTTCCCTGTTATTCTGCTGTTATTTATTTAGCACTGTAAGCCCACCAGATCCATTTCAAAGTCACTGAGGGTTGTTTTTGTCTTCCAGAAAGGTCTCAAGCAAGCCTTCGAGTTTGAACACACTTATATTTTCAGACGTAGTCCTGTCAGCACCAGTGATTTCAGCTGTGTTCCCAGCTGATTCACTGGTGGGCTTCTTGGGATTGCATTTAGATATGAAAATGTCACACAGTGCTCCCTGTAGCTTGGTGTAATATCAAAGATTGCCTCCAATGTTAAACAGAATTTGAATCGTCTTGGTTTTATGTATTGAAGAGTCCTTGATAAGCCAATAGGAAAAATGTATTTAGTGTGTGAGAACTCACCTGTCCAGCCCTAAAGGTACAGACTGATGGAAGCCAACCACAAGTAATTTATTTATGCCTCAGTCCTTGCTGTCTCAAAAATTGCCTTCCTCCTGCTTTTGACTTTGTTTTGCAAACACAGCTCCTGACCTCAGGGGCGTTTTGAAGACCAGGTGATACCAGCAATTCTGGCACCATCCTTTGGCCACAGGCAGATGACAAGGTTGGGTGCATTCGAGTTCAGTTCTCCAGCAGCAGGACTGTTTTGTTGATTCCTCATGAGCGGCTTCCACACATGGCATGACCCTGCGGGACCCCCACCCCATGCACAGAGGAGAATTGTTTGGTGCGTACCTGCTTATTTGCACCTGTACAGCACAGGAAGCAAAACACACTGGATCTGGCTCACACAGGACTCATTCTTCAAGCCCCAGGATGCCTTGGGCTGGGGCTGGCTGGAAGCAGCCATTCTCCCACCGCCATCCTCACACCGACATGGTCTGGAGCTGGGATCTTTCTCCTCCACAAGTTAACAAATTGGCCGTTCCCTAAGAGCGGATAATTTCTTCTTAATGGTAGCCATTTCTCAGCACGTACTTTGGCTGCCAGCTTTTGAAGGTAATTGCATTGTTATTTAGGAAAGTCAAGGGTGCATTCTTCCAGAGAGGCTCTGGCTGAGAGCAGGCATGCAGAGGGCTGGCCAGGAGATGGCTTTGCGTGCTCTTGTTACAGCAAGGTGTCACTGCAGGCAGCCAGAAGACAGGGATGGATGTACATCTCCCTCCCCACTCCCCTCTCTTTTCCTCCCCAGAGAAGAATTGGTAAGAAGCCATTTGCTGCAAAATAAAGATGGGCATTCCAACACAAAATGTTCCTTTTTCTGATAAGAAAGTGATGTCACAAATGACCTTATTAAAAAAGGTACAATGCTTGTTTACTTAAAGAACTTGTTCAAAGAGAGCAAGGA
Organism: Numenius arquata; assembly: GCF_964106895.1. NCBI lineage: Eukaryota > Metazoa > Chordata > Aves > Charadriiformes > Scolopacidae > Numenius > Numenius arquata. The sequence goes on from NC_133583.1 coordinate 12,308,440, forward strand.
AAAATGTGGCTTTAGGATATTTTTCTTTCTCCATTCTCTTTCCTCCTAAATGAGATTGAAATACAGTTTCACATTTGCAAGGCCCAATGCCCTTTCTGCCAAGAAATCCATTGACAGTCCAATCAACAGACATGTTCTGGTTACAGGAATCAGGCATCAGTCAAATGCTTGAAAGCCAGATCCAGCAAATGCAGCAGATAATAGTATTGAAAACAGCCGGTGGGGGAGATGAAAAAGTAATTGGAGTATACGTAAGAGCTGGTATAAGCAGGATGGATCGGCGTATTGCTGACACGCAGAAGGGAGGAGGCAGAGGGGGAGAGCTAATGAGAGGGGTAGTTCTAATGATAGAAGTAGTTCAATGTGTCAGGCTTTTGTTTTTCGAGGGCTGAGAGAAGGATTTATTTGTGCAGAGGCAACTCAGCCCGCGGGATTTATACGCCACCTACACCACAAGTCCCCACAAGCTTCCAGGGCAGGTTCAGTCCCGGGGTTTTGCAGGGTAGATCTGTAGTAAAAGGCCATGTGGCATCAACCGGGAGGACCGCAGGGCTAGGCTGGCCATGAAAACGCTGGAGCGGATATGGTGATGGTCTGCAGGGGGGGATCAGAGCGGGGTTAGCAGACTTAGCAGCACGGGGCAAAGGGCATTTGTGGCAGCCCCGGGCAGATGCGGCTCTAAGCACCCCAGGGGTACTCATTACTGTGAGCAAAGCAGCGCTGGTCTCTGTGTGCTGAGGGGCTGCATCACTAAACACAGCCATTTCAATCTCGGCAAACCCTAAAATTTGCTGATTTCATCCCAAATGTAAAAATCTAGAGAAGACAGGAGTGAAAATGAACAGAATAGAATTTGATTGTATGGACTATATCTCCTAATTTATTCCAGAGCCCTCGCTAGTAAAATACCCAGACTCTGATTAGAGCGGTGAGCGCAGGAGAATTACTCACTTCCTATGGGTAACATGACGAGCAAATTACCTGAATTTCTTGTAAATCTGTAATCCTCTTTTGGGACTCAGCACTATGGAAATTGCAGAAAGGGGCTGTTGATCTCATACACTACGGTATGTACTCCCTCATACTGAGACTTGGGTGGGTTCACCCCTCGTACATCTCCCTACCCCATCTGGGTTATTTTTGCATCTCTTTAGATTTGCCTTCTCTATCCCACTGCCCTGAGCACTTGGCTCTTTTTTCTCTCCTGGCCCAGGAGGCCACATTTTCAGGAGCTTCTCCATCGTGGGCTGTGCTGCAACAAAGGTAGCATGGAGAAGGGGGCAGTGGGGTGGGCAGGGGAAGAATTGAGCACTCTGTACAAACGGCACAAAATATTCCAAAGTAATTCGGATCCAACTTGAGCAAGTGATAAATGAGAGCAGCATGGCAGTGACAGGTCAATCAAATATTTATAGAACTTCATCCATTAGCATTGCAGCAGCAGAAAGGAAGCGATGAAGTCAGGGTGCTCCCAGACCTGCGAGGGGCAGGCATGCCAATTGGCTTCCCCAAAATCCTCTGGCATGTGTGTATCTTGTGACTCGGCCTGGAGGGGCAAGACAAACGAGGTAGTGGAAGAACTAAAAGGAGGTTTGGATTATGCAGCACCATATTTTACAATAAATTCCTCTGATCTCCTTGGGTGGATTAGTGTATTTGCATACTGGTGAAGAGATACTTATACCAAAATGATGGGAAATGGAAAGCTGAGTGGCGTGTGTAGGTGTATACCTATATGTGTGTACACACTGGGAAAGGGCATCAGGTTTTGCAGTTCTCTGGAAAAGCAGTTGCTACAATCAGTGAAATGCCAGAAAAGGTTAAACCACAACAGCTATAAACCACCCAAGAAACCTTAAGGAGAGAGCAGAGTGGAATCGGAAAGCCTATTTTTAGGATCACATGACATGATTTGATTAATATTTTAGGAGGCAGTTATCATATGCTAAGAAATTGAAGGATTATTAGCAGCATCCTAATGTGCCTGCTTTCAGGGTTTTAACAAGAGGATCCCAACCAAGTTCTCCCTCCTCAGCTTTGATCAATCCCACAAGCCAGGGGTACAGAGAAGTGACGCGTTGATGCACGGAAAGGGGCAAGGGGCTGTGGAAAAGGTATTAATTTGATTTCAGCACTGGAATGGAAATGCCAGGGTACAGCCTGTACTGAGGCAGGAGGCAGTAGCACACCGAAGACACGTGCAGGTGGAGCAGTGTTTAGCTGGGACCGTCTCCGCAATGCTCCCAGACATCAGCAAAACAAGGCAATATTCAACTGGTGAAGGAAAGGACTATCCTGGTCTCCAAGTGGTTAAATAAATACTCAACTTTAAGCACAGGAAGGATTGCACTGAAGTCCCTCTTTGACCTGCTGATGAAATCTATGTGCCTGGTCACATATATGTGCATCCTGCATCCCTTCTCAGGGTTCCCAGGACCATTCCTGTTTCCTTTGGCAATTTGGGCTTTGTAAAGTGTGGTCTACGCATAAATGTCAGTGCTTAGCTGTGTCCTGGATCTGGGACTCATGTGATACCCTGTCTAATGCTATTCACCAAGAGCTGAATTCCTGTGAATTCAGGAGGAATCTGGGAAAGGAAACGAGCTCTTTCTTCTTCATTCACTGATCTCCTGACAAAGTTTCATTCATCTGGTCTGGGAGCAGTAGGGACTCCATGTGCCGGAGGCAACCAGTCAGCCAGGGGGGATGAGGTAGGGCCCGGCACTCACCAACAGCCCATTTGCTGAAAATTGATGATCCAAAGTTGCATGGGGAATTTGTATGAATGGAAGAAAAGAAAGCCAGTAATTGGGATCGGTGGGTGAAGTGTCAGCAAACAGAAGAAAGGGATACTTTGGTGACAGTGATAAATACTAGCAGCTTTTGGTCTCATCTGGAGGAGCGAATTAGAGCGAAGACTTTGTAAGAGAAAGAAAGAATAAAAAGACAGTGGTCTGATGGATGTTACAGTGGAAAAAGGCTCAGAAAACAAAAATTCAGCTGAGTGTTTTTGGGGGGATGACCAGAGACAAGTCACAAGGGTCGTTCCCCAAGGCTGAGAGGGTCAAATTTTTTTACACCCCCAGCCAGGAATAAGCCAGCAGGCTGGAAGGGGTTCTGCTGTACAGCCCCTCCATCCCTGCACTAGGTCACCTCTCCAGTCCTCTGCTGGTGGAAAGCATTGTGGCTTACTGCAGTCCAGAGAGCTACCCCACATTCCAGAGCTTGAAGAGCAACCTCTCCTCTAAGACTTCACTGCTCCAGTCCAACCCTGGCAATCCACAGGTTACCTCACCCTGCGCAGCCAGCCCCAAACACCATCCCACCTTTCCCACATGTGGTAGCCTTGCACCACTCATAGCATCCTGCTTAGTGATACACGAAGTCACCGGCCACCCATGCCTGGAGACCGGGCTCCCCCTGTGCTGGGCACCGTGCCTTGCAGCTGCAAAGCTCTTGAGAGCAGCCATGGGGCTCTCCTGGTTGAGCAGCACAGATGTGAAAGGTCTGTGCCTTTGTGGGGGAGCAGAAGCCCTGTGGGTCCCGGCTGGGTGTCCAGGGATGCGGAACCTGCAGCCCTGCAAAAACACAGGCTCTTGGTGGGCACTGGCATGCTGACAGCTCAGGGCTGGTTTATTTTTGTCAGCCAGCCCGGCAGATATGACTCAGGGAGGAATTTGCCTACAAACCAAGTATGTGCAATAACAAGATTCCATTTCCAGAGTCATTTCTCTGACCCTCACCAGCGTTTCAAAACACATCTCAAATGCAATTGGCACCTCTGCACTGCCAATTTTAGAAACATTTTGCTTTGGAGGAAGGACTGGAGCACAGAGGTGATTATCCCTCCCCTCCTGGCAGCTTCAGGAGTTGTGCGACTTGCAGGGAATGTCAGAGATGAACAGCATGTAAAAGAGCTCCAGCAAACGCTCTTTCCCAGAGCGCTGGGACGTGCCTCTGTCCTGCTCATTTAGACTGTAGAGGATCTTTGCCCCTTACAAGAGAAAAGATCCTGGCTGAGGTAGCTCAGACATCCATCTAACATGCCCAGAGACAGCAGCACCGGCGACAGAGAGAGGGACTGATTCTGCTGTCAGCAGCGCAGGCAGGGAGCCAGCAGAGTCAATGGAAGTCGATGTTTACTTCTGTTACGCTGCTTCGCGTAGACACTGATAAATGTTATGAATTTTAAAAATTGAGATTCACATTAGTTTCCTTTAACTCATTTTAGATTTTCTGCTTAGCTTTATTAAGTGGCTTTTAAAAGCAGTTTAGCCTCTCCGGCTCTCACAGCGACAGCCCTGGCTCCTAGCCTCTCTCGTGCCAGGAGTAAAACCAAGCCCTGGGTGCTCTCAGGGAAGGAAGAGGGCACTGGGGATGGGGCGGTGCGTCCAGTGGGGTGGGAGCACCTTGGTAGAGCAGGGAGATGAAGGAGAGTGGTGCAAGGGGCCTTGGGGCCGGTTTGGGCAAAGGTGGCAGCTCCTTTCAGAGGGATATGCCATGAGGCATCGTGCAAAGCTGAAGACCCAGAGATATTTCTGCTCCCCTCAAATACAGGCAGAGGAATATTAATGCAAGGGCTTTGTTTTCTCTTTCCTGGAGGACCATACAGATAGGCATGTGGAGGCATTTTCAGGCAGCAGATCTTGGCCTGCATGTTAGTGTAAACCAGGAGGAGCCCCAGTAGGGTGAACTTAGCATCCTTCCAATTTTATAAGACCTGATCCAGCTTTCCCTGAAGTCAGTGAGAAGATGCCAGCTAACTGCTCTTGGATCAATCTCTGAATGCCTTGTAATACCCATAAACTGCAGTAAAACAATCCACATCTCCCCTGTTCCTTCCTAAACTCTGCCTGCCACCTGCCATTTCATTTTTCATAACACAATTATCATTTTTAATAATACCACTGCATTTTCTTGGCTAAAGAGCCTCTGGAGACCCTGTCTGAAAGAAAAGCTTCTCCATCTCCTCTTCTCCACGCCTGCAGGTGTATCTGTATCATAGCAAGCCCTTCCTAAGCATCTCTTCAAAGACACTCACAGCTTCATCTCCTCTAATCTAGATGCACTTTTGACATCACTAAATAATTATGCAGTCACATAGTCAACTGGTGATATACAAGTGGTAAATCTCTCTTCTGGTGGCTAAAAACACAGTGATCCTAAAGCCCATTGTGTGAGGCAGCAGAGCTCTCCCCAGTTGTCTGGAAATTGAAGCAGGGAGAAAGCAGGCCTAGTATGGACAGAAGAGCAATACTGATTTGTGGGAGACAGACCTCTGAGATAGAGATTTACTCCCTTGGGATTTTTTTTTCCAAGAGATGACATGACACATCTGCAGGACTGGGACCAGGAGAGATAAAAGCCTGAGTTGCTATAAGGTATGAAAGGGGACCAAGCGCTCAGGGGTGGGAATCAGTGATGCAGGGACATCACTCTCTTCCCCTATTGGCATTTCTTTTTTTTACCATTGATTATGACAGGAAGGGAGAGATGGAAAACTCATGTAATTCCCTGTCCTTGGGGTTGTGGCCTGGAGAAAGTGAATGCCATCTAATCTAATAAGGATGCAGTGTAGCCTGGATCATCTGGGCTCTCCTCTGATCCTTTGGGAGTCTTGTCTAAATAAAAAGTACGGAAAGGAATTAAAAATCCCCTAAAAAAATAAATAAGCAACAAAAATACACTCAACTGCTTCCCTTTGAATGGTGACTGACTTTACATGGGGGCTCTCATGCTGCTTTGGGGGAGATTGCCCAGCAGCAATGTGAGAGCATTAAGCTGCTGCCTTTACATCGGGGCAGCCTCTGCTCTGGGGGGTAAGGCAGGAGTGGTACAGGGCTGACAACAGTGGGGATCAGCAGAGAGGGCTGACAGCAGGTTTGCAGCAGACAGATGCCCTCTCCGTGCTGGAGCCATGCAATGGCTGATTCAGCACACTAAAGAAATGCTCTCAGCCCATTATGTGCACGTTTTTCCTGGTGCAATGTCACACAGGGATATGGTAGTATTATGACATTCACTCATTTGAAGCTAAACCAGGCCTGGTGTACACCTTTCACTAGACAGCAAGGAGCAGAGTTGGCCAAAGCCAGAGGGTGTCCCAAGAGCCACACACAGTGCAACCATGCCAGCCTTCACCTTGCTCTTCACCTCCTGCTGGCACGTTCACCTTCACCCACATCCTGTGGCATGTTCCCTCATAGCCCATCTCTCTCGGGATAAGAGAAGAGCGTTGACTGCGAATGTGGACTGACATACCAGAGAGCAGTGGCAGGTGGGAAATGGATATATTACATCCCAAGATGATGCATCTTCCCATTCAAATCAACTCACCAGTGCAGATAGCCCCAATTTGCAGTGAGCAGCATTTAGATGGGGGATTTTATTCAGATGGCATCTGAAACTTATTTTTTCTTGCATTTAATTTTAATTAATTGTGCTGCCAAGGGTGAGCTAAAATGGCCTCTGTTTTTAATTTTTTCTCCCCAGAGTGGATGTCCTTAAACTCCTTCCTATAATGATATGGTTGTAGCTTGCAAAAAGCCAGTCTGGATTTATTATTCTGCTTCTTCCCTTGTCCCTTCTAATCCTAGAGAGAACATTGCAATGACTGCTGGTTAGAAAATTAGTTAAGTGAACTGTATACTGTATTCTCTTTCTGTATCGCTCCTTATTAGGGAGAAAAGATAATATAGTTGCCTCTCTCCCCTCCGCTCACCCTGCATTTCATCTAGAGCTCACGTAGGGAGCATTTCAACTAACTCCTGCAGTCTGCTTGCAAAATGATGCACATCTCAAATCCCTTAGGATAACTCCTGACTTTTGGTGCAAAGCGCAGAAAGTAGAATTGTATGTGCTGAGAAAGATGGTGGTGAGATTTGCTACTAATGCACGGGTGCTAAAGAAACAAGCCTCTCGGGGTCACTTCTGCACTTAGGTGAGCAGCAGTCTATCACCTGTCTCATATTTGAGTGCTACCTCTGCAAGCAGTTGAAATTTCATGTGTTTGCACCACAGTGCCATAGTTTCCCTTTGGGTCCATGTGGTTGGGACTCTTCCAACTAAATGTGCTCCATTTGGTGGGTCCCAAAGCAGAGTAGTGTCATGGCAGTGAGTTGACCCACGTAGACAATCCGTGTATTCAAGAAAACCATGAAGAAAAGGTGCTGTTGGCTGCAGCCTGGCAGCATGATTTCTTGTCATCAGGGGAGTGCCCACCATGGAGGCCTCCTCCTCCAGGTGGTCCATACATCATGTTTGGAGATCAAAAACATGGGAGGACTGCAAATGAGGGCATGTACAAGGTAGCTGACCTCTTTAGCAAAGTATAGACAAGACACCCAATAGCCCGGTTAAAAATATTGTCAAAATTAAACTGAGTCTATAGCAGATAGAAAGCCAGGAATGTCCTTGTAAAACATTATTGCTATACAGTTAATAGTGGATTTTGCTTGTCCATATGGACCAGTTAAAGGAAGGAATTTTCCTGAACTGAGTCAATTTACTGCACAGAGGCCATTTTAAAAGAATATCTGACAAAGGGATAGATGAGCCTGTTATGAGAATAAACTCCCAGAGAACTAAAAGGACAGCCCCAAGGAAGGCCAACCTGATAAGAATGGAGAGCTATTAAACTAAGATACTCTTTGTGCTCCAAATCCAAATATATCTCATGCAAGAGCAGAGCTTTCTAAAACAAATCCCTGTGACAGATGAAGGATTTAGGCACAGCCAGGTTGTCTGTTTAATGAATTCCCAACATTTACCCCATCGAGGGAGGAAGACCCAAACACCGCTGTTCAGAACCTTTTTCATGTGGATTAGAGCAGCTACAAATGACAGAAGACTAATTTTGCCTTGTTACCCTCCTTCACAGCTCATCTGTCCTACTTTTTACTTTTAAAGGAATGAGTAATTCAAAAAACCTCCAATATTAATGGATGCTCTGGTTCTTTTAGGCTCACTGACTATATATGAGCCATGAGCCTAATTACATATTTTAGGCACATATGTAATTCTTTAAATGTGTGAGGAAAACCTTGACTTGGAAGTGAGGAAGACGGCCCAAAATGAAGTCATACGCCCTTTCCTGTACCAAGCCACATCCTATCCTGCAGGGACCTTTTCGTCTGGAAATCCAACCCCTTTCCTGTTCACTCATGTGCTAAGCCTGGCCTGCCGACAGGAGCTTTATGAACCGGTGGAAAAAGGCGGCTCAGTGGATTATCTGGTACACTAAGGGAAAAAAGAAAAGTACAGATCAGTCCAAGAGGATGCCATTTGGGTTGCACAGGGTGTCAGCCACCTTTCAGGAGCTAACAAGCTGAAATCCCATGTGCGATGCAATTTTCAGTCATTTCTTTCTTTGATTTTGTTTTGAAAGTGGATATTGAAGCACTGCACATGGAACATTTCACAGCTGACCTCTGCTCACGATAAATACCCGGCCTAGTGGCTAACCCCAAGCACTTGGTAAGGAACAAGAGTCAGAGGCATTTCTCTAGGTTTTATTTAATGAACTGATCCACCTGGCAGTTTTATCTTAACACAAAATTTAAGCCCTCTATGCCTCTGTCTCTAGAAGCAGGCACGAGACAATGATGCCTGTTTGTACCCAGCCTTGCTCCCTGAGCTGTCCCTCTGGCCTGGATGTGCAAAAGACACTCCAAAGAGAGTGATGTGGCCTGACAGCCATAAGAAACGCTCAAGTCCCAAATGAAAAACTCTCTGTGTGTACCCAGCATTGTGCAGCCCAGACTTCCACAGCAATTTCCTGTACAAATAGATGCCCTCCAGCTCATCACCCTGCAGCCGTGACAGACTGACATCCCACCACAAGTGGCTTCCCCAGGAGCTGATAGGGACAAATGATGATCTTACTGCTTGCTGGATACCAAATTCACGCCCTCCAGGGGCCACTCCTCATTCAGTGACTGCCGGGAAGGAGGCAAACTGCTCCAGAAGGTTTCCCTTAGCTCCTGTGTCCTATATGCTCTCTGCAGACCTCCCTGATAGATGCCTATGTCTTAACTGGCTTTGAATGCCTATTTTTGGCACCTGAGTCTCCCCCCAGGAATCAATGGTGAATAAATGAATTGCCCCTTAGGATTCACAGAGGCAAAATACATTGGGGAACCTACTGGGCTAAATCCAAATCCAGCTCAGATTTGCCTTAGGAGCAAATCTAAGCTGTCTGTCTTCATCCTTGACCTTGTTTCCTTTCCCTTGGCACTTAGCAATCCTCTTTCCCTGGCTGAATAGCGCAAGAGATGCCGGGACTAGGTGTTAGCAGCCATCCAAGTGAAGAGTTACTTTAAATCCAGGCTGACTTTCTGACTTCTCCTGTTCTCCTGAACCACCAGCTATGGAAATTTTTCATCTCTGATAAAGCAGATTAGCTACTGGAAATGTCAGAGAGAGGCTACAGATGGCTGCACTGTGGGGAAATATTTCCTTGCTAGCCCTGCAAACCGCTGAACACCAGACCCCAAGAGAGATGCTCCACAGTCCATTGCATAAAGTGACTCGGCCTGTGAGGCTGTTAATGCAGAAACACCCTAGTGTGCTCTGTTCAGGGAAGTTCGCTAACAGCAGCGAGTCAAACCTACAGACAGCTTTGTGGAGGGGAGGCGGGGAAGGTTTTTTTCTTTTTCCTACTTCCATTTCTTTCTTCTTTAATTTTGGTAATGGATCAGAGTCAAATGAACAACATCTGGCAATTAGCACATCCTTTGCCTGGTTCCAATCTGCCACTAAGTTCTGAGTGTTTGCCTTTATTTTTAAATGGGTGGCTGTCAGAGAGAATTAAATGGTGCCTAAAGAAGCACACAGACATTATAATTAAAGGCACGCCAACCTTGACAGGTAGCTGGGAGTGGAGTTCAGAATTTCAACTTTTCACAGGAAAGGGGGCCGTTGGCACACGCATGTGCTCTTAAACTGCATGTGTTTCCCCAAGCTGATCTATCCCCAGGTGCTTTTTATACACCCGTACTTGCAATTAATTGTCTCTTTGTCTGCTCCATTTCAGCAGACATCCAGCCCAGTATTGTGAAAAGAAGCGTACTTTAAATCTAGGAATAAAACTGGAATCCATTAGCTGTGATTGCATGTGCTTCTGTGGGTCTTTGCTGTTAACAAGGATAGAAATGATTTACTGGAAAACAGAACAGGGAGCATAAACCTGCTGGCACACGGAGCATTCTGCAACTATGTAGTCTGTAATCCAAGGCAAGTGCCTTCTAGCTAGGAATGAAATGCCTCGTGTTCTGGGCACTTTCCTGCCAGGCCATAATATTATAATCATCGTCTTCCCCCAACTCCATGATTTCTCATTCTGCTCCTTCTAATTCAAAGAGGGCCAAGTTTTTACTCCTTTCAGTGTTGAAAAACTTCTTTACGGTGAGGGTGACAGAGCACTGGAACAGGCTGCCCAGGGAGGTCGTGGAGTCCCCTTTGGAGATTTTCAAGACACGCCTTGATGCAGTCCTGAGTAATGTGCTATAGGAAATCCTGCTTTAGGAGGGGAGTTGGACTACATGATCTCTAGAGGTCCCTTCCAACTCCAACAATTCCGTGATTCCGTGACCCATCCGATTCACGAGCTCAGCTGGCTCTTTTAGGGAATAAAAGGAGCATGGGTTCATCTGCTGCCTGCTCAGCTTTGACCCAAGTGCTGAATGGAGGGCAAATGGATAACATCATGTTAATAGGGTCTAGCCTGGCCTCACACCCTGGCTCAGAGGATTTCAGGCTCTGAGGCTGCCAGTCCAGCATCTTTCCTGTTGTTGGCTTAGGGCTGTAGTTGAAGGGCACATAAGGTGGCAGGCAGTGGTCCCCTCTCTAGGGGCTCTTTCTAGGGCCTCTCTAGGGCTGGCGCTGGCTTTACAGAGGTGGGCAGAGCCACCTCGCGGATGGAAGGGCTGTGCTGCTGTGGAGTTTCTGTGCTGTATCATACTGCAAGTTTGATATGACACTAGGCAGCACCAGCTTGGAGCGTGCAGCCTCCCCACATCTTGCCTTCTAAACCCACACTGCCACAACCTTTGGTCTCTTGGTGGTTTTACCTGCTGTCTGTAGGTTTAAGTTGGACAGTATTTTTTTCAGATTTAACAGCCATGCTGTCCCGTCTGGGGTGGCTTCAGTAAGGTGATGCTGACAATCTGGCTTTTAAGTTTTCAAGCAAAGATTTAAACAAACTCAGTCCACTGATCCTTACATTATCTTCACAGTACTTGCTTTGCTGACTCAGCTTCCTGAGATCATCGTATCCCATTAGCATTTAACAACCTTGTGAGTTTGCTTCCAGCTGCCCACCCAGCCAGGGTGGCTGCCTGCCCACACTGGAAACCTAAGGTGAATTTGGTGCAACTTCAGTTAGCCTCCTAGGGAAGAAGGAAACAGAGAGAAGGAGTTAAGAGGAAAGAGAGGAGTAACACAGGCACGGTCAAACAATCATAAGGCCAATGATCACTTGAAGTCGGTTCCACAATCCCCTTCTTGCAAGTGCTAGTGATGCTTTAGTACTGAACAGCCTCACCTGACAAAAGCAAGGGATCATCCATTCATCCACTGCCCTTGTGCATCCAGCCCAGCATCCTTGTGCCTCCTCTCTGGTGCGAGGGGGTGGTAGGATGTCCCACTGGTCCAAGGTCGCCTGACAGCCCAGCATGACAGAATGAACCATCCTGACCTGAGGCATTCAGGAGGCTGTGATGGATAGCTTTGGCACTTGTACTGGGTTGAGATAGTAACACTGAGAGCTCAAAGCCAGGCTGTTTGGTGGGACTGTGTTAGGTAATAACGTCCCTCCCCATCTTCTTGTTGCAAAAATCGCTGTAGATGAAAAATGACTTAAGGAAAGTAAATCTGGGGGGGTGAGGGGAACACAAGAGGGATGGTACTTCTCTCTTTCTGTCCTGCATCTTGTAACTTCTTCCCACCCTGTTCCCTACCTTTCTCACTCAACTTCCAATATCTATCTCTTTCTTTTCACCTCCCCCTTCTCCTGCTCTCCTCCCCAATCCCTCTCCCTGTCTCTGATGGATGGAACCATTAGTGGAATCACTGTAAATAATGTGTAAAGTTAGAAGTTACAACAAGGTATCTCATTAAAGCAGCTTCACTCATCTTACTTCCCAATTAATGTTTAAGGCTTCGCTGGAATGCGGTGACAATATGTCACAGCATATCATTGTGGCAGGCGACAGGAAGTTAATAACCCACTGGCCCTTAAAGGAGCCTTTAATGTCAGCTGCAGAGGAGTAAATAACATTGGTTTCTTCCCCCCAACCCCCATCTCCCCCTTCTTTTCTTTTTCCTCTTTTAATTCGCTGCCAGAATGAAAGAGTTTTGTGCTGAAATAACATCATTATCTCATAAAGCTATCTTCCCACAGAGGCAGAGCACAAAAGGTGTCACCCAAGGGACTCTGGGATTTTCAGCAATGTGACAAAGTTCCTCCAACACCCCACCCTGAAAATTCGGGAACTCATGGAGTGTTTGCCTTCGCCACTCTTTCTGCCTCCGTTCAGGGCCTCTTTCCTTCTTCAGTAAAAGAAATTCCCTCATCAATTTTTTCTTAGTATTAATTCCTACCCCCTTCCCACACCTGCGAGCCCCTAAACACAACTTCACAGCATCAGTGTAGTCAAAAGTTTCCTTTCATGTCTAACAGTTTTATCTACCATTATTGAAACTTTCTTCCTTTGACATTGCTGCTTTCCGGGGAACGAGTCATCTTTGCCTTTCATTCCTCTAAGCACCTGTTCACTTTGAGTGCAATTGCTGCTTTCTACCCTTCTGTTGCTGCATAATGGGGCTTAAGCCCTCCTGGACATCAACCACCGCAGATTCCAGACCTGGAGCAATCCCAAGCAGCTCCACTGGAATCAAGGAAACTGCTCCAGTCCATCCCAGAGCTGCCAAAACTGGAACTGAGCTCCTGATTTCAGAAGAGGTGGTGTGGCATCAGTGTCACTAGCCTGATCCCCTTGGGGGATGTAAAGATCTATTAATCACACTGTGATAAAACATAAAGGACCCATTATTGGAAAACCGTTTTGTAGACGTATTTCTCCCATGAGGAGAAAGAACAAGAAACGTACATGTATAGCATTTATTTAAAATAAAATGCAGGAAAAGTGGTCTAGTGCTTGGGGAATGAATACCACAAATTCTCTGCTCAGCTCAGCCACAAATCCAGTACGTCATATCAGGCAAATCATGCATGGATTTCTCATGACCTCGATTTCCTCCTGTACAGTGGGTCTAAAAATGTTTGCTCTCCACACCTGGGTTATTGCTTTAGTGTTTGGAAAGGTCTTTCAAATTTCAGGCTAAACAGTCAAGTGTTGTGACTATATAAATACTTATTCTACTTATTGTACAAGGGACATTACAAATATGTCCCTAGGCTTCTGTTCTAATAATAGGAAAATCCAAGATGAATATCAAGAGCAGGTTCCCAGCAATGGGATTAACTGTTATTGCCAAAATGTCCCAAATGAAAAGTCAACGTTGATTCTTTCAGAGCATTTAAAACTTCACTAGTTCCAAAATTTTGGAAGGCACTATTATCTTCCAAGAGAATAGGGATGACCAGCCAAGCTGTGTTGCATCTTCATGTCAGCCTGAATGGGCCATAAAACATACCGTGCAGTACAGAAGGTGAAGAGAGTTCAGGACAAAGTGGCAAATATGAGAGGACCATGAATCCCAAACTGTCCCAGTGCAGGCAGTAGCAGGATGATCATGCAGCCGAGTCTTAAAGCTGACAAAGTTTGGTCCAAACAGTCATGAACACAGACTTCAGCCCTCAGATCGGAAACCACAACTGAATTGAAGGAGATGGAGTTCAGTCTCCTATCAGAGCCCCCAGTAAGATGGGAACCAAGAGAGCTCTGTCTCGTGGGGAACATGGGTAGGGTGAGGTCTGCCACAAGCCAAGGGTCTAGCATGGCCTCTAAAGCCCTGTCTGTATCTAGACCTTTGTCGCTCCACTTTGTGTGGGCCATCCATAAAGGTAACTAATTCAACCACCTGGCTCTGCCTCCCTGCGCTGCTGGAAGTTTAATGAATTGAAAGTTCACACAGTGCTTTGGGATCCTCAGCAAAAGGCACTGCAGAAATGCAAATGTGCTCAGTAACCCCCCGCCCCCCACCTTCTCTAGCTCAAATACATTATTGATTTGCTCATTTACCAGGGGCCACTTGTCAAAAGTATAACAGCATTAGCAGCACTTGATGTAATAGGGGAATGGAGAGGTCTGTGATTAAGTTTAGACAGCCTTGTTTGACTTAGTTAATTGGTTAAATATATTCAGTTACATGTGATGCTTCAGAATTTCGGCTCCAATAAGGTATAATATTAATTTTAATTAAAGCTCAACAGAGTTGGCCAAATATTCCTATTTTCTGAATATTTTTCTTAATTATATAATTCATATTCTGCTATAACAGGAATTTTGGTAGCAACTGAGGCCTGGAACATTTTGTCTGACAACGAAGAGGTGAAAGAAGATCTAGGTAGGCTAACACTGAGGAGAAGCAAATTTATTAGAATCTTTCTAAGCTGAAGAAAAAATGAGCTGCAACAAGGGAAAATTCCCCTCCACCTCAAGATAGGATTAATCTACATCTTTTCTGACAGATGTTTTTCTGCCATTTCTTAAAATATCTAAAATTCTTATGAAAGCCATAACTGCAAGGAGTTGTACCTTCTTCTAAGTTTGCCAAGGAGTATTCATGTTGGCTGTCAACCCTAAGCAATCCGTGATCATTCGTCGCTGTTTCGTTTCTGAAGATCTGCATCCATCACAACAGGAATGCAAACAGCATCCTAGGGATTGCCTTAGCCAAGGGTCCCTAAAAGCGGCAACTCTTACCACAGATCCCTGAGTATTTCAAGAGGCAGAACTCTTTTACTTTCCTACTTAACAACACTCCCATAAGACACTGAGCCCTGTCTCCTTCACTTCAGCATTCTTCTGAAGAGAGAACATTTGTGCCAGGGACATGCTCACATGAAAGTCAGATTTTTAAAGAGGTGTTCCAAGCAGCCAAGAAACTTCCCTTAGCTCTTGCCTGGAGAGGCTTCCGTCTGGCTTGCCCAACTGCTGTCATCCTTGGGCCATAGAGGTCTCCATCCAAAGTGCACCTGTAGTTATATGAGGAATGTGCAAGCCCCAGTAACACTACCAGACTGGTTTACTGGAGCAGACTTACCTGACCTCTACAGCATAGCAAAGCATTCAGCAGGTGTTCAAAAGGAGGAGATGGCTACCTCCCATGAACCATGTTGACGTAATAATTACAAGAGTCGGTATCGCCTTCCTAATGACAGCAATTGAAAGTGCAAATACAGCCGCAGCGCATTAAAAATAGCCCACTGCTCCCATGAAGCAGCAGCTGCATTTGAGGACTTTTCCCAATGCTGAGTTCACAGGACCGCCCCCCCCGGCTTTCCTGCCAACTCCCCACCCCTCTGTTTTGCATTTCAATTATTTTTCCTTCTCTCTCTTTAAATGCAGACTCAAAGATCTGAAAGAAGAAAGATGGAAGGCAACTCTTGTGGTGCCTACCGACCATAGTCTGGATTTCTTTGTATTACATACACAGGCGGTCAATTAAAAAGATGTGGTATTTTTCTTTTGCGGTGTTGGGATCCAGATCTGCAAGCCTTTAATTATCTGTATGGGTGGAGCCAGGACTGGAAGAGGGTGGAAGCAGCATCTATTCTTTCAGCTGATCTGTCCCTGAGAGCATTCAGCTCAGGTATTTTGAGGCTAGTGATAAAAAATAACCCCCTTTTGCACTTTTTTCCTAGTGCTCTCTGCTGCAAGACCATTATATTTCTGATCTCCTGACTTCCAGAGGACCTAAATGGCCAAACACATACATAAACATTTTGTTGAACAAGGGCCCCAGCTTGGCCCTATGGTCACACCTTGTCTAAAAGGTGAATTCATAAATCTCCTTTAGAGCATCTGTGCATGGTAAATGATGTCCCTGATGTGGCTGATAACCCTCAGCACCAACTTTTGCTGATGTGCTCTGACTATATTTAATGAAGCACCCTACTCTGAATTTTTTTTATTAATTGTGTTAATTGTACATCTTCCCCTTAGAGACAATGCAGAGGGGTGCCCGTAGTGGAAGCTGCGGTAGCCCATTTCTTCCCAGGGCTCTGGCAGGAATGCTTTAAGACCAAATGGCTCATCGCCAGCGTCGGGGCCAATTGCTCTCCCTGCTCAGATCTTCCTCTAATCCATGCTGGACATCAGAAGGACGGATGAATGCGCATCCTCCAACATCCAACAGAGGAGACAAGAACAAAATCCTTTGCATTGTGTTAAGGATTCATGGAAGCCTGGTGCCTGGGTGGTGTGAGGGCTGGCAGAATCGTACTGTGGCTGGCGTTTAACAAGTACAGCAGTGGGGTAGTGCATAAAAGGCCACAAGCAGGTTGGGACCCACTGTGCAGCAGCCCAAAGGAAGAAGCCTGACGTCTTGCTCTTGTTCGGGGTGTCAGAGAAACCAGAGTTATGTTCTCGGGGGAGCCAGTCATGGGGCTGGAACGGAACGAGATATAATTATGGAATAATGTGTATTCTTTTCCCACTACTCCCCCCCTTTCTAAATTAGCTGTCATGTCACTAAAAACGTTTCTGTGTTCCACAATCAGTCCACTTAACTGTAACAAAGCAGTGTAGATCTATCAAACTCACAATGAGCACCGCTAATGACCGCTGAAATTACCAAATCACTCCTGCTTCCCAACACCCTGGCCTTACCTCCGCGCCTCTCGTCAATCATCACTTGGCTTGTGGCCCTGCTTGGGAAAAAAGGAGTGTGTCGGAGGCCACGTCCAGCCACTGGACTGGCATATCGTCACCTTGCCATGCAAAGCTGTTCTTCTGGATGCAAAGGGTTGAGGTTATTTGGTTTATGCCTTTTTTGTTACTGTGAGGGTGCTGCTGGATGCTGGGGAGGGCTCTAGGCAGTCAGTGGCGGCACCGAAGGGAAAGCAGCAGAGCTACAGCCAGCAATAAAATACCAGCAGAGTGCATTGTTCCTGGTCCCTGATTATGCATTTAACTGCATTGCTAAGCACATCTCTTTTTTTTTCTTCTTTTTTTTTTTTTTTCTGGTAACCGCTCCTCGGAAGTGCAATCTCGCTGCTATTCAGACACAATGTGGCTTCTATTCTCTCTCCCAGTTTTAATTATGTGTCCGCCACTGCTCCTTCTCCAAGCTGGCGGGCTCTGAGATTCATAATTTCAGCCTGACACCATAGTAACCACTTAGTTTGATTCAAGACTCTAATGTCATCACTGGCTGGTCTTGAATAGAGCAGGGAGAGAGGGTGTAATTTGAAGGCAGCATCACATAGAAACTGCAATTATTTCTCCCTTTCGGAGGGAAATGTAAACAAAAGGTCATTGCTGGTCAGTGCTCTTCATTTCCACCCTCACACACTGACAAGCTGACTTTTTTGTTTATTATTTATCTCCTCACCCACCCGCATGCTTCCACACCAACACCAGGAGCAGCAGCTCGTGTTAGTTATCACCCCTCCGTAGGGATGTGACTACACCCCTGGAAGAACTCCTCTGCTATTTGGAAATGGCCCCACTCTGGGGACCCATGAAGACACTGGAGGGGACTGTGTTTGCTGGGATGTGCAGCCTCTACAGCCCTACACAGCCAGATGCTATAGCATCCAGCACACACCAGTGACAGGCAACGCTGGCTTCTGCTGCCCTTGTAAGAAAGGGACTTGATTCAAAATCTCTTCTCTCTCTTTTTACCTTCTCCCATGCAGATCCCATGTAGAATTGCTTACATCGGTCCCTTTAAGTTAAATATGTGAGTCTCTCATTTGGAGATCAGACTCCATGACTCTAGAAACGACCCTCAAGAGTCCCCAAGATGGGGGCCCCCAAGAGCCATCCTGTCCTCCGCCAGCTCAGGGAGATGCCTCGTACTCACACAGGCTCATTCTGAAAGAGCTGCAGGGCAGCAGTGCCACAGTCCCAAGTATTAGCCTGTGGTCCATGGTTTGCCCCATCTCTGGACACAACCTTTCTCTGATCCACTGGGAAGGGCAGAGACACACGAGACGAATATCAGCAAGACAGATGAATGTGTACACACAGTGAAATGCAATTCACCCGGCAGCATTCGCTGCATCCTGCTGCACTAAATGAAGCTCTCCTGCCTTCCCCCAACGGCTCAGTGATAGAAAGGAGTTAAGTGAAAATAAATGCTCATATCAAATCACAGGTATTGATTTTCTGAGCTAGTAAATGAAGGCGCTTTATCTCCGATGGGAGATTGAATGTCTGTGTGCCACGCTTTGCTCCATTTTCATAAAAAGGAAGGCATGGTGGAATTATTTTACCTGGCTTCTCATAAAGTGTAGAGGGAGCAGATTCTCATGTCGATGACAAGAGGTATCAATCAGGAAGAGTGCCATGACGACAATGGAGCCATTGAGGATTGACAATGGAAAAACGAGCCTGGGAGGCCACTCTTGGACATGGGCTCGTCCTTCAGCAAACATGGCAGTGTCTTTCACAGGTC
This sequence comes from Numenius arquata, assembly GCF_964106895.1. Lineage (NCBI taxonomy): Eukaryota > Metazoa > Chordata > Aves > Charadriiformes > Scolopacidae > Numenius > Numenius arquata. Next base: position 12,327,028 of record NC_133583.1, read on the forward strand.
TCTGTAGTCCCATTCTCCTGCCAGGTGATGAGGACAGGCAGTAACCTTTTCTCCACAGTTTTTGCTTTGCTTTGCTAGAAGTTATGCTTACATCTAAATCATTTAATTCTACTGGCTGGTTTAAGAGGAGAGCAAGGGTTTCACTGCTACTTATGCCTGTTTTGAGCTCTAATGAGTTCTGAGCAGGATATGATATTGAAATTATAGGTACATTACATTTAATAATCTGCAGAAAGCCTTAAAAGGAGCTGTCCATGGCCTTGAGGAGTAGTTTAGAAGATCAAAGCTGACTGATGCAAAGTAGTTCATGTAGACAGGGGTAAGTCACACTCACAAAGGTCCTTTTGGAAACACAACCTCTTTTTGACCAGGTTCATCTACACAGGCATGCCTTGAAGTGAAAGACCTAAATTTCTTCATCTGAGATCTACAGATCTGTGTTCAAACCTTCCATCTTCTCTGGCAGTTACCCATCTTATTCAGGCAATTTTCTGGCACTAGCAATCCATCTCTGCAGCCCTCCACCCATTCCACTATGCAGTCAGCCCTGCTGTATTTTGCTGCTGATATTTTTCAAAGTGGAAGAGATCAAATATATAAAAATAGATTCAAAGAAGCAGGTCCTTAAAAAGCAGACCTCATGCTTTTGCAGCAGAACAGCGATTCTTCTAGTATAAAACTGTGCTACTAACTGCATTTTTCACTCCCTGCCTTTCATGACCCTGCACACCAAGACAGACCAGGGGGGATCCAGTCTAACCCACTGACAGGGAGAAATTAAATGGCAGGTAGATTTCAGCCAGGAGTGACTTTTGCATTGGTGAGGGACGATAAGGAGACACTCATGTTCCTCAGTTGGAGCCTGGGTACCTTTTACATCCCTGTAGTATTAAGTGGAGACCCAAGCCTTGAATCATACTTTCTAGAGGCACAACCACTAACCTTAAACTTTGAGGCTTCTCTGGGTCAAGATGAAGAGACTTGGGATGATATTCAGAGTTTAAGCAAGGCTTTACCATGCTGGCATGGCCTGAGGTTATTGCTCTGTCCACCCCTAGCCTCATAATTTCTACTGAAGTTTGAGGAAACAAGGCCAAATCCAAGTCCATCAGTTTGGTGGAGAATTTGTCATGTCATGGATTTCCCAGCACTGATATGTAATGAAATAATAGATTGGCTGTTGAGACTAATTTTCACTGCATGAAAGTTAATAAGAGGAGAGGAAACATGGAACATGCATGGAGGACAATAAGAGAGAAATTTGGCTCTTGATTCTAAATGGTTGAATCTGGGAGGTGGGAAGTGGCAGTATGTGTCTAAAGAAGCGACAATGTTCACTTTGCTGGGAAGAAAACCTACAGTGTATGGGAAACATATCAGACACTGTCCCCATCGTCCCTTCTTGCTTCAGGTATTGAACATGGCCCTGTAGGGGAATACTGTCTAGATGTTAGGCTCCCAAAGTGGTCTTTGCTGTTCAGTTGCAAAGCAGTACTCTGATGATAAGAGAAATAGTTTTGTGACAGTATCCTTTGAAATTTACTTTACCATTTCTTGTTTATTGTACAGCACTTCTCAAGGTGGTATATGAGCATCTTCCAGGAGCTCAGATCTGCTCAGGGAGGTGGGCACTTGAAATAAATAAATGGAACAAGGCACTCTTTTGTAGATCTTGATTGAAGCAGTCAAGTCACTTCTGTCAGAGCCATGGGGCAAAAAGGTGAGGTTTCCTTTTTGTTCCCAGTGGGAGGGCTGAATATAAAACATTATCATTCTGTTTTGGTAGGATTTTGATTTTCATGATGACAATCATTTTACACCACCAAGATTTGTTAGCCTCTCTTTGCACCTGGTTGTGTGGGGATTTTTTTGTAGCAAAGGAAGAGGACAGGTTACTTCTTGTTATTATCCCCCCACCCACATGTCTGAGGCATCTTTTCAATAATCTTCTTACTGCAACAAGCAGAAACATCGCTCTGTACAACCGCTCCATAGAGTGTGAACATCAATCCTCTCTTATTAAGCTGAAGCTAAAATGCTCGTAGACAAACTGTTAAAAGGAAGAAAGCATCCACGCTGTGGTGGAAAAGGTAAAATGCGGTAATTGTCCAAAGCTTTCAAGAAAGAATGTCTCAGTAGTGAGGGGAGGACCTTTTCCTTTTCTGTGGCAAATTGCCAGAAGACTCCAGGAAACCTCACTTCACCCATATGTATTTATTTTTAGGCACAAAATCACCTTTATTGCCCTTGATTCTTGCCAATTTGTTCCAAAGACAGAGAGGAAAAGCAGATATCTTTCCCTGCCCAGCTTCCTGCACATGTTATCCCTGCCTCACATTGCTGCTCTTTTTTGAGCAGCTCTTTTGCTCTTTTCTGAATCTGATTTATTTGCAGTCTCCCAAAGAAAAAAAAGGCACTCCCTGTCATGTCTACACAGCAACAAGAGAGAGAACTGGAGCATGTGTAGACATATAGGGTGGATTAATCTGATTAAATTCAGGCTTCTAAGTTTAACCTAGTCACCCAAAGCTCCTTTCTTATAGTAGACAGACATCTCATCAATATACAGTCAATGGAGCCAGAGGTGCAATTCATCTCATTCCACAGCACATGCCTGAAGTAGGTCACATGAATCACACCCTTAAGAGCCTATTTCTCCCCACTGACTATAGAAGGATCCTAACATGACTAAATAATTTGTAGATAGTGAAACCAATGTTGACTGAAGTGACTTCTATCCATTGCACAATGCCACTCCATGTCCTTGAATGCTTGCGTGAGCAGCTCTTCTTCCCTGACGTCTCTGATGCTGTGGTTTTGCTGCTGTTGTTACTCATCCCAGGAAAGTAAGGGAGGGTCAACTATGGAGACAGGGCTAAAGGCACAGGTCTGACTGATGGATCCAGATGCAACCTAGGAGAGCGCTGCAAGCAGGATAGAGCAATGTGGAGCAGACAGTGGCCCTAATGATATTTTTATACTGTTCTCGGGTACAGTTCACCAGACAGCCCTGTGCAGGACAGCATAGCTTTATGGATCAGCTCTCTGAAAGCATCTTTTGGCAATCAGAGATGACTAGACCTATGGAAGTCCTCACTTATCACCATCATCATACATGAAGTAACCAAGGGGCAGAAAAAGAAGATGATGACATGATTAAAGCACCAGAATATAGGAGCTCAGCTGTTTTTATCTTCTATGCTGTATATTTGAGACTTTTGGCAATTCACTGCCTTTTTGTCATCATTTCCCACCTGCAACACTGAAATAATTGTCTTTTCCTTCCCCTTCTTCAGGTTTTTCCCTTGGACCACAAGTGTTAGGTGACAGGGGATGAAGATGTAAAACCATTGCCCAGTGAGTTGTTGATCTCTGGACTTAATAAACAACTTTAGTCCAAAGAGCAATAAACATAAGTGTCTGAAGGCTGAGGAAGCATCTAAGCTTGGTTGGGAATGTGAAATGGGTTGACTGGGTCATTTTGTTGGGGAAAAAGACTTTTTCCTTTCTCTGCCAAGAGATTCTTCAAATGACCTTTAGAAAAAACAAAACAAAACAAAACAAAACAAAACAAAACAAAAAAAAAACCCAACAAAAAAACCACCAAACAACACAAAAAAAACCTAAACCCAAACCCAAGCAAGACAGCGTGGAAACAGAGCTGTGAAATGCACACCAGCCTTCTCAGGTCTAACCAAAAGTCTTCCAAAGAAGAATCCAAAAGTTAGACATGAGATTTTGATGCCTAGTGAAGATAACTTTTTAAAGAAAAGGAAAGAAACCTGTTACAGGCTGAACAAGTCAGCGCTTCTCACAGCTGTTTTCACGAATCCAGAAAGACAGTCCATATATTATTTAAACCATCCAATTTATTGAACAGCTCAAACAGGTTCTCTCTACAGCAGAGTTGACGAGGGCTCACGGAAAACTTTGCAAAACATTCTGCTTTCAGCCAGTTCTGCTCCAGCCGTAGGAAGTTTTGCTCCTTTTCCTGCATCATTTGCATGAATAAAGGTCTTTGCTCCTGTCACCTCTTCCTGCCTTAGAGCAGAACCTCTGGTGATAGCAACACAGTCACCTGTGCTGCTTCAGAGAGAGGTGTTGTAGAGCTTCATTGCCCCAGGCCAGTGCCTTCATATGCAGTGATAACTCTACTGGCAACATCACAGTACAGGTGTATCAGAGAGAGCAGGAGAAGATGAGCCTTTAATAACATCTATTCTGAGATCTGTTGGAACTGGAATAGCATACATTAGCTGGAAGACAAGTGCTCCCATCCATGGGTCTGAAAAGAGAAGTGAGTTTAAAATCCTTTGTGGTACCCTGCCAGAGAACTGTCCATCTGGAGTTCCTTGGGTACCAAAATGATGCATATGCCATAAAAGGAGGTAGAAGTCCATGGGCTTCCAAAAAAAACCCACACAGGCAGGGCTTTAAGAAGCTGTGAAACTGGGAAGGAAACCAAACTTTCTCACCCTTCAAATAATCTTGGGGTTTCGTTTTTCAGCCTGTGTTTGGATGAAAGTTTGCATCTTTTGCTGAGGTATCCAAACAAGCTCTTTTTTCCCTTGGTAACAATCCTTTGCCTCTCCTGGATTTTCTCATGTCTGAGTCACGAAGTGATGTGTTTATATTGGAAATGTGTGTGAGCACATCTTCCCTAACTAGTAGGGGATTGGGGAGAAACAGCTGAACAAGTACATGCTCGTACATGCACAGACACACACACAATGGACCTAGCACAGCTAGTTATAAATCTAATAAACTGGCAAGCACTGCGATCCTTATGCTGCCCATAAATAATTCACTGCCAAGATGCTTGTAGGAACAGCACCTTCTGGATAGTCCATAGGAAATTCTAACGGGTACCGAGCCCTGCTGACTCCAGTTATTAATCCAGTTTATTGCTGCTGTGCCAAAGGGCCAACACAGAATGAGCCCCCTTTGGGCTAAGCACTGTATAAACACAGACTCTTGAGTTTAAAAGGACTTTGGGAGGAGAAATCTCTCATATAACTACGTTAGCCCAGCCCCGGGACTGTCAAGATTCAAAATCTCTTTCCTCTCCAAGAAACAGCAATCGCTTTTAGGCAAAATTCTCTGCTTTATGTTAGAAATAGACCCAAGATGCTGAGTCTGGAGTCTGATAAGGATGTGAATGTCTCCAGCTTTAAAGGATTTGGATGGGTTTTGTTCATTAGAGTGGTCTCTTTGCAGCATATTTCACCCCGTTGTGAGGAAGTGGCAGAGAAGGAAGGAAGATTTTGCCCCTTCGTCTGGGAACTCTTTGCTTCAGAAATATGATTTGCCTGAAAAAACGTGCATGTTGTCAAACAGAGACTGCCCTGCACTACACATGTACTGAGGTCCCAGACCTGGTGGCTTTCCCACATTTCTTCACTGAAGCATTTATGGGGAAGAACAAGGACCAGTTGCTGTGCCCCCTCAACCCCGGGTTGGTTTACCACAAAGAGCCAGGGAGGAGAAGCCATCGAGCAGGTACTTTCTGCAGCAGTAGTAATCAGTGAAGGGAACAAGATTTGTTTCAAGGGGCAGCTGAGCAGCCATTAGACCATCACCAACCTTGACCAGTGGCCTAAGGGAAGACGAATCTAAAAATATCCCATTATCTTGTGAGCCAACCTGTCCCTTTCCATTGTGGTTTGTAAAGAAGCCCTGGTGGAGTCTGAGTTTTCAAAGGAGTGTTTCTGAAGACATTCACTTCAAGGGCTCCCTTTTGCTTTACCCAGCAAAGAGCGGGTGAGATAGGATTCAGCAGAGGCAGCTGTAATCTCCCCTCTACTGCTTAGTCTACTGCAGCTTAGAAATGACATTTCAATTGCCTTAGCTGTAAAGTAAGAGGAGAGCTACAGGTCTACAAAGCTCTCAGAGATCTACCAGTAAATGCTCCCAGTCAGTGCTGATCAATACTATTGATTTATTTTTTTTAATCCTGAATCACAGTCCTGATTTTTCAAGGGGCATGAACTAGCTGAGGTGGCTCTCTGGTTCCCTGAGCAAAGCCTTTTGCAGTGACTTCCACTGGCCACGGCATGCAGGAGGTGACTTTTGCCTCCCAGCTGAACCACTAACCTCGTCACAGGGTACCTGAAAGGTCCTGCTCATACTCCAATCTGCAAATCAACCTGTCTACACTTTCCTCCTGCCCATTCCTGATGGAACGGGCTACTTGGAGTGGTTTTAATGCCAGCTTCCTGAAGGTCATTAACACAGCTGAGCCTAAACAAGGGGATAGGACACACCTGGAGAGACCCCCAGGATTCAGGGCTGGGAGCTTCTTTTAAAAGGAAGTGTAAGAGGAATGCTGGTTCCCCACATGGCAACAGCTGTGAAGAAAAGAACAGGTACTGGTAACACTGGGTGGGTGGGAAGGAAGGAAGGAGTTGCAGGAGCTGTGGTGGTCTTAATGTGATGAACAGCTCCAGGTTGTGCCTTGAGTCTGACACTGGGGATGGTGGCTGTAGGCTGCAGCCATTGAGGTGAAATTCCCTGAAATTAGAACTTTATACATATGTGTATAATATAATCTTGTAAGTCATAAAGCAAAGGTTGGTTCTACCTCTTCCAAGGTGGGTTTCCCAATAATGCCTTAAATGAAGTGTCTCAAATAAGGATTTAATTTAGACTCAATAAGGAGAGTTATTGCTCTGTAATGAAATAGCAAGTAGTTATTGCAAACACATTTAGCAAGGTTTAACAGCCTTGTAATAGATATGTAGAAGCTGTGGCCTGGGTAGGAAAGTTCAGTGGATATCTTCATAATCTTATACAGGTATTTCCTTTTTTTCTCACTACACAATTACTATTTCATTAAACTTGTATTAAGGAGCAGCCATGGATGGGAAAACTCAACTAGTTCTCCAGCACTGGCTGCAATTGTCACCCCTGAAAATGACTACCAGTGGTGTCATTTGGAGTTAAATTCAATGCTGCTGTCCCTGCCATGGCTCACTACATGTATTAAATTGAGGCTGACATCAGGAATTGGAGACCTGGGTAGGATAAGGTTTGAGATGTGGGGTGCTGATATTTCATGAGCTGCTTAGGAGAGTTTTCTAACCTGAAATATGACGTTTGCCCCTCTTTCAATAAGGACCTGATTCCCTTTGGACTACCATAGGAACACCTATCGGCTGGTGCTCAGATTTGAGGATCCTGTCCATCTGAGGAAAATAAAACCAGGCTTGGTTTAGGGCAAGGAGGCTGCCCCCAGGATCAAGGGGGCAACAATTGAGAGAGACATGGTTCTTCTTCCTGTGCTCAGCCACCCACTGCTGGAACTCACCAGGTTAGTGATCTCCTCTCTCTAAATAGGAACACAGAAAGCCTTTGGGCTGCTGCCAGAACAGGTTCCCAAGACCCCTGCCTTAGTCTGCTCCTGTTATTTGCAGAAGCTTCTGCCACAGAATTGCCTCTCCCAAGACCTCCTACCTGCCTACTAGGCATTACCCTCAGCTAGATGGTCTCAACTCAGGGCAAAACAAGAAGCTCAGGCTTAAAGGCAGTAGTCACAATAGAAGATGCAGGTAGAAAGAAGAATCGATGACTTTAAGGGAAAAACTACAATCACACCCCATGCTGTCACAAAAAAAAAAGCCATGCCCCAGCTAACAGAGGAGAGAATCACACTTTCTTTGCACCAGCCAATGACTTAAATTGATCTAATGTAGGAAGTCATCCTGGCTAATCCTAATTTTATAGGGTCTAATGGCCATCGCTTAGCTGTGATCACACTTTACCCAGTGTGTGAAAGAGTCACAGCTCGAGTTAGGGTGGATGCGAAGGCAAGTGAGAGATTATCTGCTTTACAGCTGTAGAAAATGAGGCAGGAGGAGGGGAATAAACCCACCCCGATTGAGTAAGGCAGTTCCTTAGCACATCACAAACTGCATGAACGGATCCTGAGCAATTACAGAGATCTCTGCTCTGTATTGGTTTTAAAGATTACTCTCCCTGTAATCTGTCTTTTAGGATCTAAATGGCCCGTGACAAAAGGCCTCTGATTAAGCGCTTCTTTTGCTTTGTTACGCTTCTGGGTGAAACTGGTGCTCCTGAAAATAAAATAACTGAATAAAGATGAAAAGGAAAGCTGGCTGATTGCAAACTCCCAGTGCAGGAAGTTCTTCAGGTCCAAATTTGATGAAATTTTAGCCGCAATTCATTCTGGGTCAAACCTTACATTCCATTCAACCAGAAGTAAAACATTTCATTTTAGGTTTTGGGAATCATATTGTAGATCTGTAGAACATCCATAGGAAAAATCACTTGGGTTACTTTTTTTCTACTTTGAGGAAAACTTTTCAGGTATTTTAAAACAGAACTCATTCACCAAAACATGCAAAGCTGCAAAATTATTTGGCTGACTCATGCCTGCAACTCAACAGTAAATGCTCATGAATGAATACATCCGACTTTATTATCAGAGGAAAGTAAGCTTCACATTTAAATTTCTTTTTCCAGTGGGATTTTACAAAGCGGAGAAGAGAATATTTTTTTTTCTGATTTTCTTTAAAAATTATCCAAGAATTAGCTTTATAAGGCCCACAGTGGCTGAAGGGGGAACAACCAAATTAAACTTACCAAAACCAACAAACATAACATTCTCTACACCTGGGGAAAGGAAAGTTATAATCGAACAGCACAGTGCACAGAGAGACCATCTTCTTCCCCTTTAGCAATCCAAGTGCTCGCTGCTGTATCAGTGGAGACATGCTTTTCAGCCATTACAACTTGTACCGATCCACAGTCATTTAGCAATACAGGACACACGCAACTTCAGCTCATGGCCCTGCTCTTTGCTTTCCCTTAGGACAGGTGAAAAGCTGCGTTACACAAACGTAGTACAAACAAGTGGCATCTCTGCTGAACGACATGGGTGATGCTTGCTGGGCACACGCACAGCTGGAAGGCTGGGTGCTGAAGTGATGAAGGATGCCTGTGTGGAGGAGTCCAGGAGGGGAGCTCCTCTTTCCTCTGAGATGGCCATTATGTTCCCTTAGAGATGAGAGGTTTGGGGTTTTTTTTTCCACTCATGCTATCTAAACCACATGCAAAATAGCATTGTTGCCACAGGGTGGAAGATGACAAGCTTGAATGTCTCTCAGGACTCTGCTTTTGAGAGGGCTTGTTGGCAAATTGGCAATAGAGGGGAAGGAGCAGAAGGAGTTTAGTCCCAGGGACCGTGTCCACAGCACCATGCACAAACACTTGAGCCAGCAAGGAGGTAAACATCACTGTGGTTTGTCAGAAGCAAGAGCTGGGATAAAATCCTCAGCTGGGTGAGAAAGGCAATGCCTGTGACATACAGCAGAACAAATTAGTCTTTCCAACTCTTTGCCGCTGAAAATGTGATTCCTAATTCTCAGGTCGAGGGAGACGAGGGAACCTGGGTTGCAGAGTGTTGCTGGCACAGCTGCACGTGCAGTAATCCAGAGAAGGGGTCTTTCACTACCTGGGAGAATCATTTCTCCTTCATCTCAGAAGAAATTTTTCACAAGCCCTGGATCCAATAGCAACCTAAATACATGTCTCTTTTTCATGGGTCCACCCAGTTCTCTTCCAGGGAATGGAATGTAAATTTTGAAGTGTTCAGGGTCTGGGCCACTTGTTTGTTCCAACTGGCTCCCGAATTAAGCAGCCAGACTGGGAGGCCAGAAGCATTCCAGTGAGCAACTGGCCAAGATCCTGTACCTGTAAACCTGACAGGCTGAATTCTGCTGTTTGCCTTCCTACACATATACCTTGAAAAGATCAGGGAAATCACTTTACCCCATTAATTCAGGAGTAGCAGGCAAAAGCAGAGGAATATCTGAAAAACCTCTGTGTTTTTCAAGGTTATACATTGCCGTTCCAATGGAGAAGAGAAGTTAATTTCCTCCCAGCCCCAGAGACCCAAAGACACAACAATGTCCCTACAGATGTCAGAACAACTCTCTCCTTCATAGCTCCATGAGATCTCAAACAGCTGCTTCATTACTCCTTAAAACAAAAGGGCAGTTGGTGTTCCAGATGTTTTAGTTTGCAACTGAATTATTTCTTTCTTGTGTCCCCACAAGCCCATGCTTTCTTTGGCAATTCTGTTGTTTAATTTGCAAGAGCAAATCACATGAGCACAACCTTTTGCCTTTCACCTCTGCCCCATCCCAGCCGTATCACTCATTAGATCTACAACAATGTTCTAATGAGATATCTCATGGACAGAACCAGGAGATAGCCGAAGTTTCTGCTTTTGGGGGACAGGCCCTGGGGATAATTCTTGAATGCGGGAGATTAGTAGAGCAGTAGGAAACCTGTAGGTTTAGCGATTCGGTTTCTTTCCTATCAGTCCTTGAAAAAACAGCAAAAGATAGCCACAATTTGTCTAAGAAAGAAGTCAATTAAATAAAACAGGATGCATCCTTGTTTGATTAACTCATCCCTCAACCCCTCAATTGTTGTTCCACAAGGTGAGCATAAATGTGGTGTACCCACCAAAAAGAAGCATTTCCAAAGCTCACCATCAGAAAGGTGCAGTAGACAGAAGGGGAAGAAAAGTGGGAGGTGAGAACGAGGAATTGAGTTGTCTGAATTGAGCCTGCAGAGCCGCATCTTATGAGCTGCCCTCTCCAAGTTGTCCAAGCCCCACTTGCCCTGGGAGGCCGTACCACAAACCTATGGATGTTGTACTCATTGGAGCCCTGGATTGGGGCATCACAGCCTTTTGATCCCAGCTCCACTGCAGGAAACACTTGGGAAGGGCTGACTCCTCGGTCATTCCAATGCACAAATATCTTCGACTGCACCTCTGGGGAGAGAGGAAATTTTCAGCAAAGTAAATTGCTTTTTGGATTGCTTTTTGTCCCATTGTGAGAGCTTCACTTTAGGACCTATCATGGGAAGGGTGACATGGTCAGGTGAAAACCCCACATCCCAGAAGCTGCTGCAGGGCACGATATATTAATAAACCAATTCGTTGTGGCTGAGGGAGGAGCCCAGAGCAGTTGCTGCTTCTTTGGAAGACTACAGTTTTCTGCTGGAAGGGTGGGGAGAGAAAGACCTATTTTATAGCTAAATAATAAAAATAATAAAGGAAAAAATAAATAAATAAATAAGTAAATCCTGGTTGATAAATGCATTATTAGCTGTAGTAGGAGCAATTACAGGAAGAATGGGAAGTGACAGCTGCAGGCCCCAGATAGCCAAGGCACAAAAGGGGAGTTTTAGACAAATGTCCTTCAGATAATGGGTTTGTTTCTCGTCTAGTTTGGGGAGGGAGGTGGCAGATATGGGAAGCATTAGCAGGCTGTGCTGCAAGTAGGGAGCAGAGATGCTGCGGTACCAACCCTCTGCAGGAATAATTTAGCTTTTTTTATTTTTTCTTCTCCAGTGCATCTGACTTCATATTTATTTAAAGCAATGTGGGTTTCACTGTCCTCACCTTCCCTGTTCAGAGCTGTTCCCGTGAAGAGAGGGAAAAGAGGGTCCTAGGATTAACCTTTTTATAAGCATGTCTGTTGCACGACTGGGAGCTCGGATTAATAAGATCACAGGCTCTGGGAGTGTCTGTGTTGGGAGGCAGCAATGGAAACCTGATGGCAATAGCCCAACAGAGACAATCCAGAGACTGCTATCAGGAGTCCCCTTCCTCCAGATATCTCAGGGACTTGCAGAATTCAGGTCTGCCCAGGAATATCTCACTGCTTTCCCCAGTCAGCCTCCCCAGTAAGATAAATCCACTCTTTCCTGTTAGCATGGCCCACATCTGTTGCCTGAAGAAATACATTTCAGCACAACAGCCTTGCAGCCCCAGGGGGCAAAACCAGCATCTCTTCTAGCATGACTAGCTTCTATATTTGTGAGCCCCGTGTAGTCTGATTGTAAATCTGTGTATCCCCTCTGCCGGGTGCTGCTTCGCTAGGACATGGAGACGAAGCAGCTTGAGGGGGATCATAGGGTATCATTCTGCTCCAGACAAATATTCTGCCAAATATTCAAGCTATGGTGTCTGGGAGCTTGCTGTTACCTCTTGCCTTGATACTTCTTCCACTAAGGATGAACTGTGGACAACATGAAGCAAAACGCTTCCATTTTTTTTCTACTGACCAGTTCTGTCCATGCCCCTAAGACTGTCCTGGCTGGTACCCTTTTCCTGTGGGGCACACACCTTTTGCTACTTTAACCCATGGCACTTTTCCAGTCACAAAGTAATGAAAGCTTTTGGCCATTTTAAGAGCACAGAAAAGTGTAGGTGATGGAAGGTGGAGAGAGAATGACTTCCCCCTATAGCAACGCGTTCCATAATAACAGTGTTAGAACCAGTTGCAATTTGCCGGGGATGATGACACCGAGGTCAGACAAGCTGTATTGTAATTTACGTCCAGGAAAATGTAACCAGACATGACCAGACAACGAAGGATCACTCTTCCAGTTATTATGAACAAAGAGCATGTAGCGGGAAATCATAGAGGCCTCTCTACAAGACCCCTCTGCCTTCAGCTTAGCTCCATCTCAGCCTAATTACATGGCCTGGTTTGCATTAGTATTGTCTTCTGGCTCTCCCGTGTCCCCTTCTCCCCGTGTGTCATTCAGAGCCATTAGCACAGATTGCACAACCGTACTGGGGATTCCCCGAGGGCATGTATAAACTTTCCACGCAAAATATGAGCCTGAGGCAACACCCAGGAGGGAAGATTTCAGCCTGAGTGGTTAGAATTTGGAAAAGTTGTAAGTGACAGAGTGGGATCTAATAATAGGAAATGTTAGGCAGCCTTAATAGAAAGCACATTACGAGGCCTGGGCTCTGCATATAATGTGTCGTCTCCAAGTTAATTGCTCATCAGTTCGGTACATAAACAAAGACTGATGCTGTGACTGTGCAAGTGGCAGGGCTCATTCCATGGTGAGTTTCTTGCTGCTAAAAAAAAGGCTCACTCCCAACACCATCCCCTGCCTGGCCATGACAGCAGAGTGTCCAGGAGAACAGCTTCTGTACAGGTGGCCCTCCTGGACCTTAGAAGCTGGGGATCTGTCACCCCACGATGGCTGTTCTCTCTCCTGCCAACAAATGTGTTCCGCTGAAGCAGGGTTACTGCAATGTCTCCTCATCTTGAATGCCGTCCCTTCTCCAGCCCCAGGCAGCTCTTTGGTAATTGCAGCTCCTGCCTGGTGTTTTGAAACCAGTTCTGCTTTTGTAGGAACAGGCACCTACAGGGGCTGGGACAAAAGTACTGGCCCTGCCTGTGCAGTGTTACTAGAGCAAGGACTGAGGCTGGGAACAGGGAGCATCCTGCAGTTAGGATGTCCCCAGGGGACCAGAGGCAAACCCAGCAGTGTCCCTGCCGATGTGTAGGAACATGTGTAGGTCTGAAGCTGGAGGTCTGATGGAGGGGAGAGGAGTTAACAGGTGGTATGGGTAAGAGTTGAAGGGTAATAAAACAAGACTGCAAGGGGGTCATAGAAATTACAGGTTCAGGTTAACCACAGATACACTTGGTTATTCATTTCTTACAGGAATCAAGATTCATCTGAAGACAGGTGGGATAGATTCATCCTACACAGTCATCTGAAGGTGCCATCTGGAAATACATTGGCATAACCAGTTGAGACCAAATTTACAGACCTTTGAAAAGAGGAGAGAGGAATCCTGCTCATGATATCATGGTTTGATTTGCAGGATTTTGCTTTTCCACCCCTTTTGCTATTCCTGTGTGCATAGGACTCTGCTTATCTCTCTTGAAAAGTAACCACAGGGTCCTGCACTGGTTCCTCACTGCCATCCTTCCCGCACAGATGAGCCCACTGAGACTGGGGTGGGAAGGGGAGGAAAGGGGGAAGCAGAATTATTCATTTATTACATTATGAGAGATGGATAATGGGTCTGTGGTCCTTCACATGCAGGAGAAGTCAGTCCACACCACTAAGTGGAGCATCACTTTTTGGACATGCCCTACTGTCTCAGGATTGGTTGCTCCTATGGTGGCAGCTGAACCTTCTGCATCATTGTGACACAGCTGGATATGAGATCACTCATCTCCCAGATAGTGCCAAAATTTAGTCTATTCCCACTCTTGTGCATAAACAATTAATGGGAAAGGGCAACTCAGCCCCACGGGCTCAGCACAGCCTTGCTGGGACAGCAGCATGAAGGACGTGTTGCAGGGAGATGCCCAGTGCCCAGAATTCATCCTCACATTACTCACAAAAATATGGATTTCTGGATTTCTGGACCAGGATCCAGAGATCCAAACCGTGGTATCCATGATCCATGGGTACCCTTGGGTATCATGGGATTTCATAGGGCACTATTTCAAGAGTTGTCTTCTCCTTTAGCCACAAAGACACGCTTTCCCGGTGCTGGGTGTAAAGACAACAACCCCATCTGGGCGGTTGGAAAGGCTGTCTCCATCACACTGGGAAGTCTGCGCAGACATTTTAGGGAGCACTATCATCCATGCTGCAACTGTTTCTGTTTGATCCCTGGGGCTGTCCAGAATATTTTTGCCAGTTGGAAGTGTATATACACATCTCCTAAATATGTGTGCATGGACTTTGGTGGGCAAGAGCAGGAACCTGATATTTACTAGCCAGAGACAGTAAGGGCAGCACCTTGCAACTAGCCTGATGGGTCTCTAAGTCTGCACCAAGCTGTGGCCACCACACAGCATCAAAGACTGAATTTGCATGGCTTGCTAAGCATTGTATTAGCATCCCAGTCTGTGCCTGCTGGAACAGAGCTCCTTGGCACTTGGCTTGGCAACGCTTTCTGAAGTAGCCTTAAGGGTTATCCATGATAAATGCCTGAAATCTGGTATTCCTGATCACATGAATGACTGGTCTCACCTGGAATCATACAGCAGGTGGTGTAATGAAGTGTTGGTCTCTGGCAGCAAATAGGTCTAGACAGATCACCAGGCTGTTTTTAAATGGCAGAGAATGAATGGCCAGAGGTGAAAATTGTCTGCTCTCAGGGGTCCATTGTTTGCAACAGTCTCACTGCCCAGGAAGGTAGTGCAAGCTATCCCATGGCAAAAGATATTCTAATTTGTCTTTGGCTCAGCCTGCGAGTCTGTAATCAGTGCTGCTAATCTTTAATAAAAGGGGTTCACAGGAGCTTTTGTTTATAATGACATGGTAGGTGATAGCTCTTTCTTGTTATAATCCCCTCTCAGAAAACATCTGATGGGGAAAATGTCTCCCTTGACAGTTTGCTTAAATTTTCATTTGCCAAAACGCTGAATAAACTTCTTGTTTGTCTAATGGAACTAGAAGGAATTGTGACACTTTTATTGTTTGTTTACTTCCTCACTGGGGCACCGGCTAAATTGAAGATGTCATCACACAGCGGTGAGAATCAAGCTTCTTAATTTAACTGATTGGTTTGCAAACAAGGGTCTCCAAAGCACCACTGAGCCACAGAGGCTTTACAGTGACCACAGACTGAAACACATCAGTGAACAGGCAGGAGAAGCAGTGCAATGGGGAGGTAATCCCAGAAAAGCTGCTTCTTTTACAAGGTATTGCACAGAAGCACCGGTCAAACATCATCTGTAAAACCAGCAGCGAGAAGACAAAGAGAGCAATACATTTTCCTATAAATCCTACATAATTAGCAGCTGCTGCTGGATTAATGCTAGCACTAATTCTGAAGGGGGGGGAGACCGGATTTCTTGCCTGAATTCACTCTATTATTCACTCTTTTTATGCCCTTAAAACAGGAGTAGAGTTACTCTTTCTTTACACCACACGAAGCAAGGCGAGAAGGCAACACTCAGGATGCAGACGGAGGAGCAGTCCCCCACGGATCGGTGAGATTTTCAGACAGATCAAATGTTGAGCTTCAGGTAATTGGCAGAGATCCTTTAATGTCTGAGTTTAACACTCACCTACTAGAAGAGAACACAATTAGGCAATGAGATGTGGAAGAGTCTGAAGTGCCAGGTATAATAATTCAACCGTAGTACGCTCTTCAGCGGAAAGCTGAAGGCTGAGAGCTGTCAATTACACCAGGGGTGAATTAATACAACCAAATTCATGCACTGAAGCATCTTATTATTGCTATGATCACATTTTATTATGAAGCAGTTTGGGTGAGGTTATTTTTTTTAATTTATTTATCTATGTTAATTTTGTACAGAGGCAAATAAGTTACGAGTTGGGAATTGTATTAATTTCACTGCTTGGAAATATTTTAATAGCCGATTAGATCGTTTGCTAGTTTTTGCCTTTTTTTTCCTTCTCTACTTTCTGCTCATTATAAAATTAGTGACTTGTACAAGAAACATCATGGGGTAGCAAACCATAACCCCTCTTGGTTCTCCTCCCACACAAAATTTACTAGCCACCCCCTAAACTCAGCTGCCTGACCATACATTTCCTTGCCCTCCTCCCATGTGCATTTTAAGGGCTGACCTCTCCAGTGCAGGCAGAAGTCGATTTTACAGTCTTGAGAGAGGTCTCCCCGTCCTCCCCAAGGCAACTGAGCTGCATTTCATGCTTGCAGCAAGCACAGGGAGCTCAGTGATCAGAATCTGCAATCGAGGAAAATGGTAATTCAGCCACATCCAGCAAATAATGTCACATACTGAGGGCACGATTGTGCTGCGCCACCTCAGCCTGCCATCAGCAACACTGCTCTTTGCAGACCAGGCTGGAGGTGGACCATGCAGTTATGGGAAGCTGCTGAAGGGCCTTTTGCTTCTAGGTCATGGTATCTAACTTGAACTCACACCCAGTGAGAGTCACCGGTGTTTGGTGCGCATTTGGGATTGGTAGGAAGCTGTCCCTTCACAGGACGTGGCATGGAGGACACCAAGTGAAGCCAAGGATCATGTAAACAGCGGGAGACTGTGGGCAGGTGGCTGGTGGCCATGCACTCATTCTCACGGTGAGTGGTGGTCCTGGGCTCTCCAGCCAGCACTTTGTAACTGCACAGATTCAATTTTTGTGGAGGCAGAGAGGAAAAAGGCAGGATTGGGAGAGGAAGAAATAATTCCTGTGGCCTCTCCTGTTTTCTTACAAAATTATGCAAGGAAGCAACAACACTATTCAAAAGCCCAGCTGCCCTGAGATGATACTGAGAGAGGATTTTCTCATCACATTCAAAGAATCAGAGATGCCTGAATATTTGCCAGTTTTACAACTTAGATCAAAAGTCTGAGGCAGTCTAGGGACATTAATTAGTTCTTAATCTTGAGAGGGCAGTGCTCCAGGATTTTCCTCCTCCACCTGCATGGCACAGGTGATGTGAGTTTTGTGGTCTCACCTCCCTGCTAGATATTGATGCATGGTGGAGCAGGAATGTCTGCAAATGACAGCCACAGTCCCTGCCTGCAGCAGTTCTTTCAGCCCCTGGGCTGGCCCTGCCTTCCTGGACACCCACTCTGAATGGGAAGAGCCCTTAAGTGCCCCAAAATGAGAAAAAAGGACATGCCGCTGCCTGGGCCACAGATATTTCAGCACAGTCTTGACGACTCTAGCTGCTAACATCAGGAGCTCAGAAACTTAGAGGAATCCTTCAGTAACATTTTTCTTTGGCTTAATTACTGAAATAGACAAATTGGAAATTGGCCCATCATGAAGATAAATAGCAATAAAAAAACTGCAATTGAGAAAAGTGTTCCTGCTAAATTATAATTAACCACCCACCAGCAACTACCTGACAGAGGTGAGAGGGGAGGCTGCGAGCAGCCCCTCGGATCGGCCGGCAGCGTTTCCCGTGATGCTCCTCGTTACTGCACCTCCGGGGCACTTAATGCCCCATTTTGCTTTCAGTGCAATTATAAAAGGCCACTTACATTTGCTACCCCCCCGCCTTTGTCTCCCCACCCCAAGATCTCTAATAGTCTAAATTATCAGCAAATTGCCTATTTGATAAGGGCAAGCCATTTTGCATTGAGAGCTGAACTATTTCCCACTTCTGGGGGATAATATTAGGCAAATAACAAGCATCATTCTTTTGACATGTACAATTATTTGCCAAGTGTATGTTTGAATAGCCTGCTCCTTTGTGTGACAGGGTCCGTTCCCCATTAGCATACTTGACAGATGAATATGCTGGGTCCTTGTGGAAAACCTGGCAGTAACCATGGTGATTGGGAGACAATGTTTTGAGTGAGGGATGTATTATCAATTTCAACTGGAAGTAAAAAAAGTGTATCACTAACGAGCTGATCTGCAATCCAGGAGAAATACAATGTTCCCAGGTAATTAAGCCAATCTTGTTACTAGTTTTAAACTCACATAAATTAGAGGCAGAGGTGTCTACCTATTTTGTTGTTTCACTGGTTCCTGATGGAGGTTTTTCTCCTTGATTTTTAATTAAAGTTCTGTTTGAAAGAACTGAAATGTGGTTTTCTTCATGCTACAAAGTTCTGGGGGCCCCAGGACAAAGTGGTAACCAGGACACTCTCTGTCCCAGGGTGTGTCAGAGGGGTGAGAAGCCAGCCTTGTGAAACAAAGGTCCCAGGGCAGACTGTCTCTGGACCATCACCCTGGCCTTATTCTGTGCTTTCTTTTTGGAGCTGCGGAAGGAGGTGTCGCCCTCGTCACT
Source organism: Numenius arquata (assembly GCF_964106895.1). Taxonomy (NCBI): domain Eukaryota; kingdom Metazoa; phylum Chordata; class Aves; order Charadriiformes; family Scolopacidae; genus Numenius; species Numenius arquata. The sequence continues at coordinate 12,345,575 of NC_133583.1, forward strand.
CTAGTGAAAGCCAGCGGATCAGCAGTGGCTGTAGAGATCTCTTCTCCTGACCTTGCTGAACAAAAGGCTTTGATCCCTGGGGTCTTCCAGCTCTGGGGCATGCCGTGGCTGTCCCCTCTGAGAGGAAGGGGCTGATCGAGCCCCTGGAGAACCCTACTTAATGTCTCCAAAATACTGGTTGTAAGCTACTCCCTGAGCGAAACAACGCTCCTCCTGCAACCAGTGGGACAACCCGTACCATTATAGGGTCAAGAAGAAAGCAGTGAAGAGGGGGGGAGTATTTGCTTTTGCTGACTGCACAGCAGAGGGGGAACCTCTCTTGTTCCCACCTTGTGGATGTGATTTCATCTCCACAGTAGCTCCAACATTTGCACTGGGTCCCAGGCCCTCCTGTGCACACAGATTTCCCAGTTGAAGGCCTAGGTAGAGAGGCAGACTGACACCACCACCCACTTACGGGTACCTGGTGCATCTAAAGAGACAGCTCTGGATGCAGCACCAAATCCATCACAGAGAGGAGAGACATTCTTATGCCTTCATTTGATTAGAGAGGCTGCTCACATGCCTCTCCCCCTTGGGAAAGAGACTAAATAACCTGTGCATAGCAATGCTTTGCCTCCAATCTTGCCCATTTAAATCTATACAGAATAGGTGAAAAGCATCTCCATTTTGTCCTGGTAGTTATTTTGCATCAGCTTTGCTTGGGGAGAGACTGACACAAAACCCAGGCAGTGAGGGACAAGACCATCTTTTCCTTCATGCTCTCCTAATAAAACTGAGCAACCTGTTTGAAACCATTGCCTAGTCCCCTCTGAACCCCCTAAATCCCCATAACACATCACCTGGCTTTACTGAAAAAAAGGCAGATTATAGAAACAAGGTTATTATTAGCAGTTTGATTAGGAACATATTCTCTACAGTCCTTCATTAGAAGGAATGTCCCTGACTTTTTAGACACAAATTTGCCCTCATTTCCCACACACCTGGTGCTCTCTTGCCTTTATTATTGTAAAATATCGACTTGGAAAATGCTGAGTCAGGTGTCTGAGGTCAGAGAAGGTGATTTTTACCAGAGTAATGAATCCTACTGCCTTTCAGGACTTTTTTTCCTTGCCTTTCCCTTTTTTATGGGTCTTTTTCAGGCAAATATTTGATTTTTTCCCCCACCCCCAGCCTCTGTCCCCATCACTCTCTCTGTTTTGGACTTTGGCAGGTTGAGAGCTACAATTAGAGCCAGTGTTTATGGTGCTGGCCATATGGCTCACAATGCAAAATAGCAGCTGCACGGGAATCTCGAAACGAGCCCTCCTCAAGGTCATGGCACACATGGAAGCGTGTGCCCGCCCAGGTGGGACACGCAAGCTTGTCGCCGCTCGATCTATGATCACACACGTACCCATCGAGTGCCTCTGCTGCAAACTAATGCTGAAGCAGCTGCAGAGCACTCATCATGTCGCAAAGGCAGTCGCTTCGCACAGTGCCAGAGCTGGGAACTTTGGGGGCTTCTGCCTCCTCTTCAGGAGACCAGATGCAAATTCCTGCCAGACCACAGCATTGCAGAGCAATTTCTCTCACTGTGGCACCTGGGTGGCTCCCAAAGCTTCCAGCCAGCCTCAGTGAGCTCAAGTCTTGGGAGTTGCAAGTGATTCTGGGGTTTTTTTAGGGCAATAAAGGGAAAATAGGCAGGAGACAGGCTGAAGTTGCCCAGCAACATACGGTGCCTTAAATGCAAGGTCTAGGCTACTACTGAGATTCAGGTTTACCTTTTATCAGAGGGTCTTCTAGAGGGAGTTTGCCTTCATGGGAGAGTGGAGAGCCTGGGTACCACTCATGGAGAGCCACACAAGGTAGGGGCTCTCAGGGCAGCAAGCACCTTACTCTCCTGAATCAGGCTGATTTCTGCCCATTTTGTTTCTGTGGTGACCCTCTCCTTCCCATCCCAAAGATGAGTGACACTGTGGCCCCTTGCCTGATCCATGGTCACAAAAACATCACAAAAAAATCCCACCACTGCAATCACAAATGCATTACACTCATGTCTAAAGAGCAAAATTTTGTTCCAGATTGGGCAGAATTTTTTTTTAGGGGAGGATAGTGTTTAAATCACTTATTTTCTGCAGAAATAACCCTGTAAAAAGCAATCTGAGCATCTTCTGCACCCAGCTGCTTTTCAGGAAACCTAGTGCCAAGCTGGGATTTCCTCCGGGGTCTCTCGTGACATTAGCAGATATGCATTTAAAGATGTCACATTCATAAAAGAGCAAGAATGTGACCTGACTGAAGCAGGCACTTCCCAGGCTGTTTATCACCCTCCAATAAATGAATGAGAGCGTTTGATGCTTACAGGCTCTAACAAGATCAGAAGGGCACTCTCTGGGACTGCACCAACTGCCCTGCTCTTCTCAGAGAGCACAAAAGTGCATGTCCCAGGGACTGACACACGGGCCAGTGAGCAGCTCATCATCCCAAAGGAAGCCGGGGAGCTTTACATATCACCTGGCATGGCCCATCTCTGAAATGCATCCATTGCTGCATTTCCAGGATGTCCCTGTTTAACAGTATGTGGCAACACCACGCAGCAGTTCAACATGTGGAAGAAGGAAGGCTGGCACACCAACTGCCAGGAGAAATTAGCCCAATGCCAGCCTTTCTGCAGGACACAGGCTCCCAGCCCTTGCCAGTCTAACTGTCGTGGCTGATTTAGGACCAAAGGCTTTAATTCTTGCCTAAAAACCAGCAAGCAAGATTTTTTTCTGCCTGTGTTAAGGATTGCCCCCCCCCCCAAAAAAAAAAAAACAAACCCTAAATCTATATGTGAAGAGATGGGAGAAGTTTCCCAGTTAAGCACTTCATTCCCAATGCTGTTATCTATAGTAACATGTTCAGTCTTCATATGGTGCTCACAAAAAGTAACAGATAAGGAAAGAAGACAGCACATATAAAATTCCTCGTAATTATGTAAAAAGTTTTATCAATGGATCTTCAGAATTCTAAAACAGATGAAGGTGCCTGAAACTGGAATAGTTAAGGAATGTAATAGAAATGTTAAGTGAGAGAACAAGAAGAATGAAAATAACTTAATATCATGAGTTACCTTGTGATGTCCCAATGCCCAGCACAAAAAACAGGCACTCAATGACAGTGGAAGAGAAAGGCAGAGGAGGTGATGGGGCAGAATTCTTTTCTGGGATCAGACATGTTCCCTCCCATGTAGACAGAATGCTTAAACCACGGACATCTTCCTGTGCGTCTTTAACAGCTCCTAATTTGGGTTTTACACTATGTATTGCTATGCACGTGGCTGCAGAGAGCAATTGAAAACATCTTAATGAGGTACTTGGGCTCCTTATATAGTCCATGAAGAGAGCTGGTGACTGACAAACAGCTGAGAAAGCCTGGGAGCGATCAGAGCGGCTCTGCTCTGTAGAAAACACAAAGCACAGCACGGTATGAACTTTCTCCCTTCAGGCAGGAAATAATTGCCTGCCTTCCCAAACCAGGGCACTTCTGTGCCTGCGTGTCACTGGATGAAGTTTTCAGCTGAGCAAAGCACAAAGTAGAAATTAACCACTTTCAGGGTTAATCAAGGTAGGATGGAGGCTTTCCAGGTTGCTCTTTGGGATGCATATACCCCCTTGCACTTTGCTGACCAGCCTCACCCATGCAAGGCTCTGAGGAATGGCTTCTTGGAGAGAAACCCCAACTCCGGTGGTGAATTCAAGGTCCTGGGGCCAGAGTTATTTGGGATTTTGCTGTTAACTACATCCCTGTGCTCCAAGACTGACAAACTGGGTGCTGAGGGGAAGAAATTACCAATCTAATTTTCTCCTGTGATAACCCCACCTGGGCAAGGTGCTGACGTGGGCTGTCTCTAGCAGCAGAGAAACGATTTTGGAGTCCTTGACATTCCCACCATGAGGCGGGGGCCAGTGATGCTGCCCACGTCCATGAGGTGCCCAGCCAGAGTCATGTCCCATCCCATAATGCCATAATGCAGGTATTTCTGGGCTGCATCAGCCGACTATTTCCAGAGAGATCCAGAATGAATGTTACTATTAGACATAGGCCTAAAGACACATTAAAACATAATGAAGTGTCTTAATCACCCTTTATAAGCTAAATTTATCACTGGGAACCCTGTAAAATGAAAGTGAAAGAGCAATTCCACAACAACACTTACCCAAGACAGATTGAGAGATATTATTTGTTGTTAATGAATGGCAAATTCATTGCTGTCTCATCCCCATGAATGAAATTTTTGGGAACGTGGAGCAAGGGCCCCGGGCTGCACAGGAAACATTTTGCAATCAGCTCACGGCACCTGTTTAAGCTGCCTGGAAGCTTGGTTACACTGATGCTCTAGTGCCCAGACACAGCCATGACTGCCTCAAAACCCTCTGCTAACCTGAGGCTCGATAGCTTTCTGGACCCTCCAGATTCAGGTGACTCCAGCAGCAGGATTTTCCTTCACAGAGCCCAGGGGGAGAGCACAATGATTTCTGCAGCTTCTTTAATGAAGCCAAGCCATCTCAGCCTAAGTGGTATCTTTCCCTGCATAATTAAATATTTGGCAGCGGCTAAATATTCAGGGTAAGGACCCTAAGTACATGATGTCTGTTGGGCTGCTGAGGTCCCAGCAGTACTCTGGGTAGGCAGCAACCTGCAAAGTTGCTGTCCCTATCCATGTGCATCCCCACCAGACGATGCGAAGCACTGGGGACTTCTTACCTTTCCTCTCCCCGTCTCCCCGCAGCACCCTCAGAGCTCCCAGCGCTCCAACCCTGCACCATGCACTGCAGCCAAAGGGCAGCACAGGCAGACATCTCGCAGGATCCTTCTCTCCCGCAGGCTGGCTGCTTGGGTTGTGAATCTAGAAAACTCCATAGACAAGGCAGAAAAGCTCTTTGCTCAGATCGACTTGAGGTCTCCGGGGCCTGGGGGCTGGGGGAGCACCCTCTCCAGCTGAGCAGAAGCCCTTGTCTCCAACTCTCACCAAAGGCATGTCCATTGGGCAAACCGATGCACGCTCTTCTAAACACAGGGGGAGTGAGTTAAATAGGTGGCTCTCAAGCCCAGATCGACCAGGCATCTCATATTCTCTCGTTCCCACCTCACGTGTGCCCTTTTTGTGTGCCCTTCTACCTCTTTGACCATAAATTTAAGTCGATGTGCTTTAAGACACCCGATCTTTGCTCTTTGTCTGCTCAAGACCTGGCCACTGCAAAGCTGAACTTTTCTTCACAGGGCTAATTTCTTCACAAAGCCGCAGGGGCAGGATGCACTCTCAAAGGGTAAATGTTTTAGGACTGTTCCAATGGACATTATGGGAAACCTCAAAGCACAGCTGGAAAGGTCCAGCTCCCTGCTTTACCACTGATTCACTGCATGAGCGTGGATAAATAAATCATTTCACCTCTTTCTGCCCCCACATAAAAAGAACTGATGGTGCCTTTCTTTTGTCAAGCACCGTGAGATCTCAGGGTAAAACACACTCAGAGTTTTATTAATTCTTCTTTTGGGTTGTTGTTATTACGGTGATCTGTGTGGTCATGCACCTTTGAAGTAAATATCAGCAGGAAATAGAAAAGAGAGCTCCCCAGCATCCAGGGATCAGACAGTCCCATCGATTGCAAATACACAGCCTCATTTAAATGAGTGGGTGCTTCGCACACACAGCAGCTGGGGCAGCCTGCTCCTGGTGTGGCTCAACTAGATGTCCTGAGCAACCTCCTGGACACACATCCAATCAAACTGACGGCGCGGGAAAATAATCCTTCTTTATACATTTGCAGCTCTGCCATCATTAAAAGCCGATGGCGTAGCATGACCTTCCTGCCAGGAGACGCTGGCTAAGCTGTGTATTTTCCTTGAGGGTCTCATATATCGTCCTCTTCTGAAACGCGGCTGAGGCAGGTAACTGTTTGTTAGGCTGTGTGCTGTGCACCTACTGGAAGATTGTACAAATACAGCATCTTCTCGTCCTTGAAGAGCCTATAAATAAATGGGCTCTTACCTTGACTGCAGGCTGCAGCATTAGTCAACACTCAAGCAGTTCATTTGTAAATTTGTACACAATAGAATCCTAGACACTTGAAAAAGCAGAATGTACCTTTTTTTGTGTGCGAGTGGATTTAGCGCTTGAGCAAACTGCCGGACTAATAGGCTGGGAGACCAAAGGTTCGTATTTATCCACAGCAACACAGCTCAGACAGCTGTGGTGTCTGTGCTCCCTCCTTTGCTGCCCCAGCAATGCCTCCAGACCCTCCCAAGGATGCCAAAGGGACCCTGGCATCCCTCTCCCCCCACAGGGTGGTTGTATCACATTGTGAGTGTCCATCTCTGGGACCTGGCTTTTTTATTTGGCCTTGCAACCTGAGAAACGACAGATCTCCTCCCACCATGTGTCCCCTTCCTTCCTCCCTCCTTTGGTCTGGCTTCTGAGTGGAAAACTTATGGTTTGTCTTGTCTAGTTCTGGGTACTCGGCATACCTGAAAAACAGGTCCAAAGCAGTGCACAGGAACTGGACATCAAAATGCAGTATTTTTCTGCTGATCACTTGGGTTTTAATACACAATGTTTATAATAGTTTTTTTTCTAGCTCTTATTAGCCTTATACCCTCATTGACTGTCTTCACTCTACCACTTCAGTAGTTTATATTGTTAATGGTTTAGCCACTTTGAATAATTTAATTTTGCAAAGTATTTTGGAGAAAGATTTGCCAGGTGTAACCTACCATGTCACCCTGCAGTGTCTTGTACCTCTGCGATTTCTGGCAGTCCCACTGTACAGGAAAGCAAGGGACAAAACAAAGGGAGGCCTCAGCCTCATCACCTACATGAAACGAGCCTGGACTGATCGATCTTGTTTCATAAGCCTCGGTGGCATTGTGTGGCGTCCTGTGTTATTACTGAGGGCCAAGGACAGACTCTGCACAAAAGCCTCTGAAGGAAGAATTAAAAACCATCACACGCTTAGTGAGGCTAAATGAGTATTCAAATTGGCTAATAAAAAAGTAATGAGGAGTGCCTGCAGCCCTGAGCCACCTAAAGAAAATCAACAAATGCCAGCTACAATGCAAACACTTTCCGCGGTTGGCAGTGGGGATTTCAAAACAAGGCAGGGAGGTCTTGTGGGAATGACAGAGGAAAACGACACAGGAATCACAGCTGCTGGAGGAAGCGGAATGGAAAATCAGGAGGGAATTTTTTCACTGAAGGCAAAGACAGAGCTGCTGCAAGGAGCTCCCAGCCAAAAGAGAGCACAGAGCCAAATTCCTGCCCCATCCTCCCCGCAGAGTTCCAGAAGAAAAGCCTCAACTGGGTATTGTACGCTTTCCTTGAAAGCTGAGCAACTGCCTGCCAGGCTTCCTCCTCTGGCCAGAAACCCTTTGAAAGCAGGATCTCCCAAGGACGTTTTCATGTTTGGGTTCAGGTTCTTTGAAGACAACTTCAGGCTGCTGGAAGGATGCTCCATCACCGTGCATGGTTCATGAAGACCATGCCCCCATTGCATCACAGCAGTCCTGTAGCATGGTCCAGTTTGGGATGCTTATCCCAGGGCTCGCCTTCCCTAGAGATCAGGGGATTTAGCCCACATGAGGCTCCCTTCCAGGGAACAACTCTCCCCTTCAGCTCTCACATTCTTCAGATGAGCAGACTTCATCTCTGGTGCTTCCTATCTCCTTGCATCAATGGTGGGAGCTTAAATTCCATGTCTGGTGCTGGGATAGCTAAAGTTGGTGAGATTGCTACCCAAGGGAAAACACTGCTGTGCACAGCATTGGAATAGGCTGCCAAGCCACCATCTCCCTTGTTCATCCCAGTGGGATGAAGGAGAGGAGGAGGTGACTGTGGACAGGTGTGTGAAGAGAACTATATTAGAGACTGGGAAATGCTCAGGTACCCTGGAGACCATATAAGTATCTACGACAAGACAGTGAGAATAATTAGCTCGACAGCTGTGGGTACTGATCAGGAGCATTTTTAACAGCAACCTGTCATGTTTGGGTTTATTACTACAGTCCAGTGAGGTGTGATGACATTTTTCCTGGTGATGGCTTTCCTTCCAGGAAGCATTGAGGTGCACTTATATTTCAGTAGGTATCTTGAGGGTCCTTGGCATATTCAGTCCCTCATTTAAAACTCAACACACCTTTTAAAAAATGACAAGCCAAAGAACTTGAGTCTAACAGACCTGTGGGAATAAAAGCTGACTCTGCAGGGACCATGGTGTTAAAGAGTAAATGAGCTCAAAAACAGGCCAAGCAAGCTTTAAAATGCATACTTCAAGGGATAATGGGATTTCCTGGCCTTCCAGGCTCAAAATCTTTCCCTCGGCAGGCTCTCTTATGTTATTTATCTCTTCTGCTCAAGAACAGTGGCTGAACAGAGCAGACAAACTTCAAAATGTGAAGGAACAAGGGTGGAAAAGTTGAATGAAGTGTCATCCTCAGAGTACCCGAGTTCAAAGTGGGGTGGCAGTCTGCAGGTTGGCACTTATGTCCTCCCAACGCACTCATCTAACATCCTCCAGAACGATACCTTCCCCTTTGCAAGAAGCTCAAGGGCCAACAAGGGAGAGACAAGTAACATTGACTTTTGTACCACAGCTAGGAATTACAGAAAAGGAGTGTGAAATAAGAAAATCCTGGAAGACAGCCAGGGAATGTATTTTCCAGAAACATATAATCTGTAATTGGGCTAATTCTGATGTATTTGTGTCTCCGATTCTTTGTTTCCCTGTTGTCTGTATAACTCTTGATTGGAACATTCGATGTTGCTTTTGTGAGTTCCTAAATCCAATCCTCTCTGATGATGTTCATGAATGTGCATCTGATGGATGTTTTCCAGCACCTTTTTGTTGCCTCAATTAAGGGATAATGAACAAGAATTGTTCCTATTTGTAAAACATCTCCTGCTATTTCCTGCTTCCCAATTGGTTGGACAATGTATCTTAATTAAACACAAAGCCTTGTAATGTCTTCCAGGGAAGAGAGACCAAGACTGGAAACAGAGAAAAGAAAAGGAGGAGGAGGAGGAGGAAGGGAGAGGTGAGGGGCAAGTACTTTCAGTGACTTGCTTGTGGAGGTATATTTGATTTGTTGCAGTAATGGTTACACCTTGCAATTTTCCCCAAGTCTGATAGTGGGAGAATGGATAAGGACATCAGACCAATCTCCACTCAGATCCATAACTCTATAGAATACCAAAATCGATGCCTCAGGGAATAAGAAATGAGATGTCTACATGCCTTTCAGTTTTAGTCACCAGACAAAATCCAGTTCATCTCCCAAGGTGCAAAGAGAAATAACCATCACCTGAATACATGCTAGGTCCTGTGTAACATAGGCTTATAGATAGCATATAAGAAAAGTAAAATAAAATAAAATAAAATAAAATAAAATAAAATAAAATAAAATATAAAAGGAGAAGACACCACACTGTATCTAACCCAGCACAGATATATAGGAAAGATGAGGTCACGAATTTTTACTAAACTCATCACTTTGGGTTGATATATAGCAGGGTGGGGGATGAAGTTCTCTTTGCACTGTCCCTGCTGCTGTATGAAGGGAGAGTAGGCATGCCATGTTTCACCAGCACACAGTTCATTCGATTATATGATTTTGAATCAAATCCATGCGGATCTGAGCACAAGGATAAAATATGCAATTTCATGTTTTAGGCCAATTAAAGGTATTATAGTGTGTCATCTATTCTGCCCATGGAAAAGCAGCTTTAGCCTGATCTTTAGCCTCTGAGATCTCCTTCGTCACCCGATCAAACATGTCTGTTTTGTCCTCTTTGGTTAAAACCTGCAGCTTTGAGCCCTAAGTCTGTTAGATCAGCTGCTCATCCTGCCTGGCCTGTGATTTCCAATGAACGGCAGGGTGTGACATTTGTGGGGAGGATCGGATTATGCACCGCAATGCCATCGCTGAGTAATCGGATTCCATCTGCCCTTCGTACTCGCTGTCTCTGCCAAACTTTCCCATCCACAGAGGACGAGGGGCAACCGCAGGAAATCCTCGCCCCGCACGGGGAGCCTGGCCCCTGGTTTAAGTGGAGCCATATGTATAATGCTTAACACACAACGCTGGCAAAGGAGGGAGGCGATAAAAGTCTTTGGAGCCTGTGTTACCCATGCAAATATCGCCTGTGAAAGGCAAGTCTGTCTCCTTTGACACTGCTTGTAATCCTGATGTCATCTTCTTCACTCCCTCTCGCACACAGTGTTTATTTTGTCACGGTGCATCTAACACAAGACTAAAACCATGCAGGGCAGCAGAACTTTGCACGTGTCCTGAAGCCAAGTCTTCATCCCCACAGAATGTGTATGTTTAAATATAGAAATGGGGAGGCATGACAGAAAGATGAGGGAATTGCATCTGGTCTTTGTCATCCTAATATAACTCTGCCGTGGCATCTGTTAGCCTAGAGCAGCTCCAGCTGAAATAACTGGCCAGCCCTTTCTGTCTGCTGGGATATCCCAGGCAAACCCATGGCCTGAGCTCTGCTGTTTCTTTATATTTGCCCCAAGGAAGCTGGGAGTAAATATTGGATCTGTGCAGCAAAAATATTCCATTTGCTCTAGTGTGCCTAATCCATCTGTAGCTGAGAATGAGGCGACACCAATAGATGTTAAACTCCATGCCTTAGTGTGGATAAAAGAAGGCACATTAACCCATCTGGATCCTGGCATCATCTTTTGGTTCACAAAATAAAGAGCAACAGCATAAGCATCTCCCATTGCTCTGCTTAAAAGCCCCGATCTGCAACCACCTTGCCAGATAAGAAAGAAGAGCTGAATTTCTATGGTCCCCTCAAACCCAAGCTTCTCTGAAGCTGCCAGCGAAAGGACGGGCTACTTTGTTCTCTCTGTTGATACCATGTAAAATGCGCTTAGGTACTCTAGAGATGGAGGCTCCTGTAACAAGGAGATAAGCTCGAGGTAGTGGCGGCTCTGGTGATAGGGATGGGGATGTTTGAGTGCTGGACACAATGCTGGGGCTCTCAGGAAGACATCAAATGGGCTGATAAGGGTATTCCCCATCCAGGTGGAGCGGAGACCTGGTGGTCAGACCTTTATCTTTCCCCCCACATGGGCTCCCTGCTCTTCTTTGTGATAAAAAGCCTTGTGCTTAGACCAAGGAAAATAAAAAGAGCCAAACATCACTGAGGCACTCCTTCCTCAGGAGGGGACCATGCCAGCTTGGTGCTCTTTCCCCTCATCCCCTCCTTACACCCCGTCTTTTCCTGGCTCCTCTTCTCCTGTCCCTGTTCCTCCTGCCTGTTTGCCTCAAGAGTCAGCAAAGCTAGGGACATCCTACATGGGAGCATGGCTGCTGTGCACACAGGAGATGCCATAGGGCTTCTTCTTTTTTCCACTGCAACTTAAAAAAAAATAATTCTGCTAGCCACTCAATAATTAATGCTTACGAGCACTGATTCAGCATGTCAGGAAGAGAATTTTGCACTCTTATTGTAGTCTTTTGTAATTGAATCTTATGCTGTTATATTAGTGTGGCCCCAGGTGAGTATGCAATAGCTGAGGGGGGAAAAAAAAGGTAAGATAAAGGAATTACAATAGAGCCAAGCTAATGTGAGAACAAGGCAATGTCTTCTGTGCCTCAAGGTGTTAAGTTAATCTCTGATAAGTTATTAACTTATTAATGGGCTGAGAAGGGATGAACTACTTTTTATCCAAAGTCCCAAGTGCTCCTCGTTTTCTTCCACATACTTCTCCTTGTCAACTAATTCTCCTTCGGTGCTGCTCCCCCATTGCTCTCCTTCCATTCCTCCGCATATCCTGTTTCAGCTGTAATGAAATCCTTTCAGAGGAGCTCCTCTGTGGAGTGATCACATCGTGCTCAAAGACTGGGATGTGGGGACTTCAAGAAAGATTCAGGGGCAGAAGCTGAGAGGATGAAAGCTAAAGAAAACTTTACAGAACTTTCTAATTAATCTCTCCTCCTGTTGTTGACTAATCACTGATGCAGAAAATCAAAAAGAGAGGTCAGCAGTCTTCAGATTAAACAAAAGGACTTGTAGTTGCACACCTCCATCCAAGCTCTCCAGTCCAGCACTGGGTTCACAGGGAGCATTTTTGCACTTGGGGCCCGATGTGTGGTGCATTATCTGAGACCGTGGCATTTGCCAGCCCTTCTTCTGCGGTTGTCTTCTTCTTTGTAGTTTTTACTGATTTCGGTGTATCCAAAACCAGAGCAGGAGTTTAAAATTGGTGAAATGGGATGAAATTCTGAAAAGCTCAGGGGAAAGCTTCTGTTGAGGAAAGAAGGACTTGTTCCAGCTTACTCTTTGGGGATGTAATTTCTCCTCATATTTGGATTTGCTTTGCCACTGAACTGTCTCACTCATCCTCTCTTTTGAAGGCACGGGGATATGAACTGCTGTGCTGGAAGGGGGCTTTTCCTCACTGTCCCCATTGCAGAGCCTCAGAGCACCTACTGGAAAGCTTGCACTTCCCTCCAGGTCTCTTCTGCCAAGGAGGGGCATCTCCCAGTGGTGCAATAAGTGGTGTATTAAGCTGGTGATCACAAGGTTTAAAGCTCCCTTTTGAGTGTTCAACAAGGGATGGATCCAGGGTCTCTGCCAAGTGCCATTCCCTTCATCTAGCCAAAAATGGAAAGGAAATTGGTTTAAGGGTGCTGGGGGTTGAGTGGCCCTTCCCTTTGGCCAGAACAGAGGGTCAACACAACAGGCTTCTGACAATGCGACCAGACCAGAGACCTCCCTGCAACACCCCACTAGAGCATGATGCTGTTTCTCCAGTGTTAAAAATTAACTGTACTTTCAATCTTCCCTTCCAACCTCAGACACTGGTGCTGAGGTTGCAGGAAGCAGATAAAAAAGGATACTGTTCATTATAATCTGCAGAAGACAATGAACCTGATAATTCTTCCACACGAAAAATCAGTGACCTTTCAGCTGGGGAAAGGCATAGGACATCACATGCCTTAGCACAAAGCAGGAGGGGGATGGAAAATAATCAGCAGCCAACTTTGGAAAAACACCCAAGGGGTCTTCTTTGAATAAGCTGAGGCTTCAGCCTAAATCTTTCTGTTTGCTCGTAGACAGGTTGGCATCTCTGTCTGTGCTGCTGCTCCTGCTGCATGGGGTAGAGAGCTCACCAGAGCATGAAAGAGATTGTGATAAAGATACACTGACTGCCATCCTCCTTCCACTGGAAACAGGCTCAGCTTCATATCCAGATGACATCCCAAACACCAGCACCAAAGAGGGGGGAGGAAGGGGGTTGCTCTTTCTTTGCCCTTTCTGGTTTTGATATTATGATTATTATTTGCAATTATTTATTGATAAGGCAACTTCTTGGATATATAAATAGAGGCAAAAGAAGTCCCCTTCCCCCTCCCTGCTTCAGTGCATGCACCTCTTTTATGCTGCACCCAAGCTGGTTAAATTGTTTGGTAGATAAAAGCCTTTGTTGAAGATTCCCCTGCATTCCCACTTTGTGAGCTATTCCCATGCCAGTTCTGCTTTCCAGCAGTATCAGCTGTGCATATAAATTTTCAGACTCATCTGGATGAATTCTCTTCTGCCAGCCGGCTGTTTGAAAGCATTCCCTGAGACCATGTGCCATTTGCTCTGCAGAGGCTGGCTGGCACTGACATTCCCTGGGATGCTGCTGTCCTGCCAGGACGCGATGCACTTGTCACCCTGATGGGGAAGGGGTAAAACACCTTTCATTTCCAGGGCTTGCCCAATGTAGTCTAGTTCATATACAAGGCTCTTCTAGTCTTTGCCAGGTAACAGCAGCTTCAAGATGATCTTCTGTCAGCTGAAGATCATAATTCATGCCAGCCTCATGGGATGGTACCATAGGAACCGTTACCAAAATTCTTTCTGTGTCATGAAAGCAGTTACACTCACTAAAGCAAGACTGGATCTTGCAGGCATCCAGCCAGCAAAAAGCAATGACCTACAGACAACCAGGTTAAATCTGCATTCTGTCCCAGATGCCTCATGAAACCTTTGGTGTGATGCTTCACCGGGTCCCAGTTCTCCCTCTGTAAATGTGGGGGAAATAACAGCACTGTCCCGCCTCACCAAGGCGCTGTCAGGACGAGTACCCTGGTGACCAAGGTCCTCACATCCTGCAGCATCAAAGGCCACCAAACGCTTAAGAGAAACAATTATGCTCCAACAAGACAGTATAAGCATAGCCAGGGATAGAAAAAAAGGGGTTTCGTGTTCCAGAGAGTAACTCTGGGGAAGAATAAGGGAAACACTGCACATCCTACTAACCCCAATCCAAATTGTCATTCCCATTCAGGTTTATGAAATGTTGAGATCTGTAAGCGTTTCACAAAGACCTAGTGCTTGGCGAAATACCCAGGAATCAAAAAGAAACTGTGAAAACCTCATGGTTATGACCACTGCATAAACACAGAGAAGCAATCCCTGACCCCAGCCCATACCTCATTGTCAGACGGAGATAATCATCCAAGCAGACTCCCAAGTGGTGAAATCCCGTGACAAATAGGAGGCAGACCTCCTCACAGACATGGGAACGCAGGCATCCTGTGTGTTTTCTGCCTGAAACCATAAATCATTCACAGCATTATAGTGGCTGGAGAACAGATAAAGGCTCCCTGTGAAGCTAAGCAGGAATCTGAGGCCTCCTTTAAATGCAGGAGTTGGCATCAGGTAGCCATTTTTCAATTTTTCCACATGATCATGCTGACTCCTTGTGCGAAGAGTCTAATTGTGTGAGGAATACAAATCACAGCACTGGTTTACCATCTTCTTCAGTTCAAAGGGCATTGACATTGCCCGAGCTGGAGAATGCAATAGGGCTCAAGTGACCACCACTGGACTACACCAAAAAGGAGTCTAGCCTGAATTTGCATCTACAAGAAAAACCTGGTCACACAGCTTTTGGTTTGGAGCTTGCTCATGTCTGGCTTGTTCTCCTAAATAGACCAACTCCTGAAGGTGCTAAGATAGTATCATGAATGGAGCCCATCACATAGGAGTAGTTCAAATACAGGTTTGATTTCTTTTGCTTATCAATACCTGTTGCTAGGCAAGGGAAATTCACTTATCCCCTCCGTGCCTAACTGCCTTTGATCATACATAAAACAGAGAGGATACCTAATATGTAACTGTATGCTCTCCCCCAAAGAGAGAAGTGGAAGTCACTGCACTTGCATTGCTTCCCATGTACCTTAACTTGCACTTACATGGCCCCTTGTGTCCCCAGAATTATTGCCCTCTGATGCAGCATTATCCCATGTTGACTTGTTGTCATATTCATGGCAGCATTACATTCCCTGGGGAAAAAGGGCTCCTGGCAGTACTGCTTTGAGAGACCCTTTATTATATTGATGCCAACAGAGATTGCCTCTTTGATAAATGAGCATGTACCTATGAATAAATACAGGAGTACATTTTATATGTATTGTATATCTGCGGTGACAGAGTAGAGGTTTGTGCAGGCGTGTGCTTTTAATATGCATGGAGGACAAAATGCAGCGGTAACTGGCAACCATAGGTTGCTGTGTATATATTCCAATGACAAATGGAGGATCCCAGACAGCCATCTAGACAAGATGTTTCCATTGCATCCCTCTTTTGCAGCCCTTGGGAGATACCCACTCTGCACTCTGACTGGGTAGGATCCTGTTTGGATGCAACAAGACCTCTCTGTGAACATGAATTTGCAAACTCAGCTATGCTGGACTGTTTTCTAGTTTCTCCCGAGGCACAAAAGCTAAGGGAGATGGAGCTTTCCATGTATTCCCAGAGTGACAGAAAGAAGAAATGGCACATGAAAATTGTTGTCCTCTTGGGAGATCTTCCTGGAGGCACTGTGCGAGTGTGGCATTATCACCAGGATGCTTTGATATACACCAATGGTTGGGAAGAAGCAGGTCCAAAATGGTTCAAGGAGCAACAACAGACTCCAAGCTCATTTTGGTTGCCCAGGCCTTCAGATGAATAGCACCACTTCTTCTACAACCCTGGGCCTGAAAGCCCACACTAACCCACAGCCGAGGCAGAAGTCTCTGTGTGCTACCCTGGGTGGAGAGCAACGCAGGAGGAGACCATCATGCAGAAAAAAGCAACCCCAGCAAGAAGCCAGTGCAGGGGCAGAGAACATCGTTTCACTGAGGAGCTCAAAAGGTAGACTTTTCCCCTGAGTGCTTAACTGAGAGGTGCCAGGGAGCCGACTCAAACCAGACTTCATCCTCTAACCCAGCTCTGCAAGAGGGGAATTGGGAGGGAAGGCAGAGAGCACCTTGGCCATTCTCATACCTCCCCAAAATGAGCTCACAGTCCCTGGAGGAGGGAATAGCAGCCTGCCCCTTGCCTGGCACCTCCCTGCCTCACACCTTGCCTCTGCCCAGGGAGCAAAGGAAAGTCGTTTCCCAGCTCCTGCTGACCCTGCCTGAACGGCTCCTTGTTATATTCTCTGAAAGTTTAGAAGTTGTCTTTGAATACCATAACAGTAAGGTGATGGTTACCAAGGGAACAGGCCGGGAGAAGGTCAGGTTTTTCTGGCTATTTTTTCATGCTTTATCTTGGCTGAAAGTTTTTTCCAGAAAAATCAGACCAGTGTCTTTCCATCCTGGAGAAATAAAACTGTCATCCTCTTGGAAGAGCGTGGATAAAAAGGGAAAGGTACAGCTCAGATTTCCCACAACCACACACCGCATTCTGGGGGAGTTACCCTCAAAATTGCCTTTGAAGAGAAAACCCTGAAATCAGCAGCTGTGATTTCAGTCCAGGGACATAACTAGGAGACCCCTGCAGTGATGAGTTTAAAACTGGATTTGCTTGGAGGTGGCGGTAGAGGTACAAAGTAAAACTATCCCTGGAGCATAAAATAGAAAAGAGAACCAGCAACTTGCCTGAAGTAAATCAGCGCAGCCCTTGGAGCTCTTGCATTTCCATGGAGCTATGTCACTTTCACCAAGATAAATTTCAGCTTTCCAGGAAAGACAGTAAAGCTGAGGTCTAAACATAAGGTCTCGCACACCAGGGCATCACGCGGTCACAAAGTGACAGGGATGCAGAGCAATTTCTGCTGTAATAAGAAGTCCCAGACGTGGAGTTAAAATTGAGGTAACTAAAGAAGAGCAGAGCCTGATGCTGCCCTTCATGTGCTAATTGCTCAGCATGGTTGCCTCCTGGCCACAGAGGACTGGACCTCTGCTCTTTTAAGAGGTGGTTATCCAATGACCAGGTTTATTTTTCATGTTGCGCATGGCAGCTATTGTGCTACTGCTACTAGTAATAGCTTTGATTTGCAGTGCTGCTGTTACCCCAATAGGCTGCCTGAGTTAAGTGAGATATAGGAACCAAGGAATGGCCATTTTAAGTTCCTGGGGTATGTTGAATGCCAGCTGCTGCCAGTCTTTCTCCTCTAAGAGCCCTGCCAAGCATTCTTACCCTCTGCACTTCAGTTTGGATCGCTTGCAAAGTCCTTCACTAGGAAAAACACTTTTGTTAATGAAAACTTTTGCTTTGCTGGCCCCAATTGTGAGTGCTGCTAATGGGGAGTCTCAGGAGACCCTGTTTCTGTACAGCAGAGCCACTTTACATTAGTCAACATTAGTTGCCCTTCCAGTGCCTGATAGGGTCAGGCAAACAAGCTCTCTCTACTGCAAGCAAAGAGCTGGCTCTACTAAACATCTAAATGTCAAGGCAGGTCAGCCAAGGTATAATCAGCTCTCATGGCATAGCCATGAGCTGCAATGCTTTGTACTGGTGCCCAAGCAGACTACTGCTGGGAATGAAACTCTTCCCCAGCTATAAAAGCAAATCAAAACTCTTACCTCCAGCTTGGCCTTCACAAAAGAAAGCCCAGCTAATCAGGCTGATCAGTCAATGACATAAGCTTTTGAAAGAACAGGTTTTGATTTGCAGACAAATATGTGTTCCCAGCACCGAGGTGCTTGTGGTTTGTGCTGAAATAGAAGTTTTAGTGCTGAATTGCTGGGACTGGGGGCCTTTGTCTACTCTTTCTCAAAAAAGCCCCCAAAAAGGTCAGTGCAAGTAGCCTTCATGATCTGTTCACACAGAGCCTTCACACTCAACCTGTGTGTGTGTGGCGGGAGGGGGGAACAGAGCGGTGGGAGTCTGCCAATGCAGGTGGCCCTGAGCATAGCCCTCACCAGCACACATTCATCAGGTATTGGACAGGCACACTTCCAGCTGATTTATTGATATTTAATATTTAAATACCAGCTGATCATTCAGCCCTGGTGAGTAGCTGTTCAATAACAGCAGAGAGGAGCCATCTCCCGCCAGCCCACCCAGCCTTCTCCATCACTTAATGCCAAGTACAGAGCCCCCTCCTTGCTCCCTGGGCTTGTTGGGGGGCCATGCCACATGCAGCTCAGCTCCTCCAGCCCTTCCCTCCCTTCCCACCCATCCACCCTGCTTTGACCGTGTCAGAAGCCTCTTAGAATTCACAGCGTCAGGACCCAGCAACCAGATTCATTCCAGACACCTCCTGGACAGGACTGACAAAGATCTGTTCCTTTCTTATCACCCTGTGGGGTGAGCAACCTCTCCACTGTTGGTGACCATATCTGTTTCTCAGTGTCACCTTTTTCTGGGCAGCTCTTTAGCCTTGTCCATCTGTCTTAAGGTTGCCCTTTCTTAGGAAGCAAGGACCCTGCCCGGCTTCTAACAAACTACATCCCTCCCTTCAGTGCCCTTGCAATAATAATTCACTGTCCTGACACATGCAGCTAGAGCATAGGGGACCTTGTCAACTTAAAAATCACTGCCACACTTCTGGGACTCTGAATCCAGTAGTACCCGAGATGACTGAAACAGGAAGAGTTTTTGAAAAACAATTTGCTCTCCGCTCTTTCTACCTCTTTGTTTGCATTTTTCATTTCTCTCAGCTTGAGGGATGAGGCTTAGTGTTAGGCTCATGTTTATCAGTGCTTGGCTCTCCGACTGTCACTTTACAGCCCTGTCTGCAGGCCCTGCAGGTGGCATTTGCTTTCCCCTAAAGAAGTAGCACCCCCACAATTTTTCTTCCAACTTCTGTCCAAAAAATAAATAGTGGAGGAATGTTTCTGATGGTGTCAGGCTTTGTAATAGTTCATTCATTTCAACCCTAAATTTGGGACTGAATTTGAGCTGGCAGTAGCTCTTTAATATACAGGACCTGTCTTATTACATCTCCGTCTAATGCATATTTGGGAGCTTTCCCTGAAAGCTCTTGTATAAAGGAGTATTATGACATCAGGAAGTCTAAAAGTACCTGAACTGCAGATGTGATAAATTCAGCAGGATGATACGTGCCTAGAATTTGTACTTGCCTTTTTCCATTGGCAAATGGCCGCCTGGGCTCCATCCCCCGGGATAGCTGTAGAGAACAGCCAGTTTGATGAGCCTAACCAGCCATTGGATGTCACTTTGGCTCCACACTAATTCAAGGGAAACAGCATTTATCTGGCAGCCAGGCAGCCAGCTCTTCAGCAGCTGAGAGTTTAATTATCAAAGGTTCAGGCGAATCTTGCTCCTGCTATCTCCAACCAGCTGCTGCAGAAAAAAAAGACCTCTGGCCCCATCCAGAAGTTTGTGAAGCTCTTGCAAGTTCCCTTTTGCTGCTAAAATGAGTCCCAGCCCATTTGCCCTTTCCTGTGAAAGCTCTGGGCTTGATGCCACTAGAAAAAAAGGAGACGGTGAAAATAATACAGTGGGGAAGGGCTCTGGGTGGATGGGGCTGAGCAAGCAGCAGCCAGGAATGGGAGCACTGGGCAGACTCCAGCTGGTGTCTTGATCCAGCCGTGCGGGTGTGCACTGATAGATGAAAATGGGCATGGCTTCTTCAAACTGCAGGAAGCTGTTATTTCACAGCCTCATTCTACAGTGATGGAGCAGAGCCACTGTCTGGCCTGTGTTCAGTCCAGGCTGGCTGTGTTTCCTCTGGTGGACCTCAGCCCGGGCGGTCTCAAAGAAAAAAGCAAGGGCTACGCCTTCCTGCTCTCTGCCCCACTTCCACTCTTCATCAATCCCAGTGGGAAGGGTGGGGACTGAAGGGACCAGAGCAAGCAAGCTGAAGGCAAGACAAGAAGAGGGAAGTCTCTCCAAAGGCAGCCGTTTGCACAGTATTTCTGCAGGACTAAATCCTAGAAGGTGCATCAGGGAAATAATGGGGGGAAAAGGTGACCCCAAATGAAGCCACCTTTCCCTCCAAGAAGACAAGAGTCCAGTGTGTGAGGAAGATGGAGGAGGAGGTGTTGGGGTCATGGGGGATGTCCTGCTCCACTCTTCACTTCACCCGGTGCCTCAGACACTTGTGGTTTCCCCACATCTGGGTTCGGGTATCTCTGAATTCCTCTCCCAGCCTTGCTGTCAACCACAATCAGTCCAAAACAAAACCTCTCCCAGGTTCTGCTGAATACCCAGATCTACTAAGTGAGACACTAAAGACCTGAATGAAGTGCCATTACCAATAGATCCTTTGCACTTTTGTGGCTGGGATGTCCCTGCCCTTTCAGTCCTGCAGTGCCTGGTTAATAACAGGGCCACTTAAGTGCTTATCAGGAGAGTTTGTAACTAATGTGCTAGTGATGCACCTGCTTTTCGCTGTTCTCAGGCTCTGTGCAGACACAATCAGACACAATTGGCCATTCTCAAGGCACATTTATCTTTTGAATATGAAGGCAAGAGACTCAATTATCTTTTTCAAAAGTAAGCTAAGATTCTGTGGAGAAAATTAGTTATCTGTTCCATTCTTCTTCAAAATGCCATCAGGAACCATCATAAGCAAATACTATCAATCACTGTCTGTTTTGCCCAGTCTGCCTGAGCTATCACGTAGGGAAATATGTTGTCTTCACTCCCCACCCAAGAAAAGTCTCTCCAAAGCATGGGCATGATTTTCATAGTTGAGACTCCAGATTAGATGCAATATAACTAAGGAGCTCAGGGCATGTGTGAACCTGAAGGACATGGAAGGAGCAGGAACCCATAAATACCTATTACTGGTTGGAAACATAGGGCCCTCCCTGCCTCTTCCCCACTAACTCAAACCAATGTGGAAGTCACCCAGCCAACTGCTCTAGATGGAAGAGAATCACACCCTGTAGCGAGTTCCTGCTAGAAATTTGATCTTGGCCTCCCCCTTGTAGTCCAGAAACACTGTCACTAAGACCAAGTTGCCTTGGGTGTCTCATTTTTCCAACCCGAGTGAACAAAAATGTTTATTTAACGCCATCTCTCCAGGGTTTCCTCAGCTCCCTAGTCTCCAGACCTGTCAGTTTACTTACAGCATCGTCAACTGCAAACTGATTAGTCCAGTCCCCCTTCTCTTCTCCCCCATGGTTATCACTTTTATTAACAGCAAGGGAGTGATAATGGGGAAAGATGATCAAAGCTGCTGGTATTAACGCAGGGGATTAACAGTATTTATATTCCTGATCAGTGCACTCTCAGTGTGGAGAGTGAACTGCCACAAATCAGCCTTTTCTGACTGAGAGTTGCTGCAGTGCCACTGCCTAAATAGCTGCTGGCTAATAAGTCCTTTGCGGCTGGCTGAGGGAACAGCTCGCTTGCTGGGCTACTTCCCTCGCAACTTAATGTGCCCAGGCTTGCATCCACAATGACATGCAGGCACCTGATCTTGGGTTTCAAACCGCTCTTGAGGTCGTGGGGGCAAAGTCCATTGCTGAGATCAAGCCAGCTAGTGCTGAACAAAGTGAATTGATGTGCCCAGTTTTCACTGGGATTGCATCATGTTATCAGAGGAGGGAAACACAACTTACATCCTGGTCTGGGACTTTGTGGGAAGCTCAGTGAGCACCAAACTGGGGAGGAGGGGGTGGGGCAAAGGAAGACCAAAAAAAAAATCCATGCCAGGTTTTACACGTAGGGCAAGAGACTGAAGCCCTCTGCAACCATCCAGGGAGAACAGATGTGGTGTTGTGTACTGATTCCACTGAGATTCCAGCAGTCAGTCAGTGGCAGGCCGGGATGCAGGGAGAGGAAGCAGGACAAGATGACTTGGTCAATCAATGTTGCTGGCCACCACCAGCAAATCAAGGCGAAGAGGCTTCACTTGGTTGGGGCTGGAGACCAATGCAATGATCAAAAGAGTGAATGGAGAGTACTGGGATCAGGGAGACAGGTGAGAGACACCTTTGGGGGTGCAGAATTTCACATCATGTGGAAGAATGAGGACACAAGGAAGCCATCCTCTTCTATTCTGCCTCCCCTGAGGAGTCTTTCAGGGGGTACAAGGCTTCATCCTCAGAAAGCCCACAGATAGGCCCCATTGCAGCATCCCCTCCCAACCAGATAGTAATGCATGGATGCTCAAAGATGACCCAAGGAACCAAGACAACTCCTTCCCAAACCACCCAGTCTGTGTGAGCCAAAGTTGTTCATCCAAAGCCAGGGCAGTCATATAAATAAATCTTTTCACAAGACAGTAAAACAGATGTCTTGCCCACCAGCTTTGAGCAGCTTTTGGTGTCAGCTCAGCAAGAAAAGAGCAACCTTGGTCTGATTTGCAAGTTTGAACACTGCCATCTGGGCCGTGAGGTGCCTCCCCAAGAAAACTATCTGGAGTCTGCATAGGAGATCTTCTTGATTATTACTATTAAGAAAAAGGATCTTAAACAATACCATTTGTTTGCATATAATTTAGGATCGTTACTCCCTTCATGATTGGCTAGAGTTATCTTTGACTATCTGCACAACTATTTCTTCCCCCACCCTAACCCCAGCCTGTTGTTCATCACTCTCCATCTCTCTTCTATGCAGTGTAATAATGCCGTAAGGGTTTATTTATATCATCATAATTGGTTGCTGTGGAGACAACCATTATGTCACAAGTATAGTCCAGGGAGTTTTGGCTGAAGAATGAATTACAAAGGGGCCATGGAGGTGAGCCCTGTTGTTTTAGTGCATACTCCCATCCTCCCACTCACACCATGGACAATCTGCGTCCACACGTATGCCCAGCTCCACCTGCAAATGTTGGTCCCACATGTGGCCATGTGTAAACACAAGCTGGCTTACTCCGGAAAAATCTCAGAGCAGAGTTTTTTAACCATGTAACAGGGCAGCAACAACTGAGAGGGGTGAGACACAGTTGTGAACCACAGGAAAAGGCTGGAGTCAGTTGGGTAAGGCAAAGGACAACAATGATGCTCCTCAGCATCCTCCACCCCCCTGCCCTCCCCTGCAGATCTTTAACCTCTCCCCATATCAGTAAATATATATATACAGTAAATATCCCTCTGAAGGGGGCTGCAAAATTCTGAGTGACCCATGGGGACTAATGAACACTTCACAATCCCATTACTGTTACTCACTCATCAGAGCTGTCATAGATCATCTCACCGTCTCAGGCTTGTAACACAGCTCAACCAAGGTACTTTTCTGGAGAAAACCTTTGTCCCATTGGTTACTTCCAAGGTCATGACACCTAGTAACAGTATAACAGCAGCCTGTCATATAGGATGATGTGGACTTCTTATACAGTCCATCTTCAGGATGTGTTTGTCAGCAGGTCATGGTCTGCTTGTGTCTATTGTATAATCAGAAGGAGCAAGCAAGAGATGAAGGCAAGTGTTTTCTCTGTGTGCCTGCATCCATCCAAGGTCAGCAAAATCACTAACAGACTGCCCTCCTAGCCAGAACAGATTGAAGGTGAATGTACAAGATCTGATTGGCATTAGTGGGCTCTGGATAAATGGAGCTGTTCGCCTTGGGATCGTGAGTTCAGAGGAAGGTCAGTTCACTGTTGACCACCATTCGTTAGCCTCTGGCAGCGACTCAACAACTTCTGTGAAATAAGGAGCCAGTCTTGGCTTGGGTCCCAGTGGAATGAGCGTTGGTGTCACTGCAGTTGCTGTCCTTGCTGGACTTTTGGCTGGCTCCACAGGGAAATAATGAAGCAATTCAGAGAGCCCATCCTCACAGCTTAGTGCTTTTCTGGGAGATCACCCTGGAGTAAAAGAGGGGAAGTTTCTGCTGTGTCTCAGTGTAGCTAGGTACAGAAATGCCTGCTGGGCTTCAGTTCTGTTAATGGGTGAAGACCAGACATCTGCCATCAAAGACTTAAAGAAACAAAAGCTCAAACTAAAACGGGGGAGGTGGTAGAAAGGTGAAAATCTCCTGTGGAGGAAGTCAAGAGAAAGGCTACCAAAATGACTGAAGAGCAGCTGACATGGGGATAGGAGGTGGATGGTGAGGTTAGAGACTTGTGTAAGGACCCCTCTCTGCCCCATGACCGTTGCCTACCTTTGGCGTTGAAGGGCGAAAGAGAAAAGCCTTTTCCCACCCTCCTAGCCCCCTTTGCCCCATGTCCAAAGCAGGTGCAGGGTCTGCAATGGTAGAACTGCCCTATAGACCACTCCTGTGTGCTCCTGCATTGCTATGGCCACAAAAAAACCCGAGGAGGGAGGGAAATACCAACCAAATGAACCATCCAGGTGGCCTGTAGGTCTTAAATTGAGCGTCCTGGTATATACTGAAATAAACGTAACAAACCAGGTCACTATCACTTGCATGAAATTCACTTATTGTTTTAAATCACCATTATCACCATCATAATTAAAATCAAGCAACAGCTTAGAGAAACTAATGAATATTTTTATACATGAACTTATCACAGGAAGGGGGGAAAAAACGTAAAGTGAAAATGTGCCTGTATTGCTAATAAATATTATTGGAGGGACTCCCAGCTTTTCACATTACCACAGTGTGATATGACAGCCTATAATGGATTACTCAACTGCCCGAAGCCATTGTAGGAATAAATCCCTTTTAATATTCATGTGCGGTCTTTGAGAAAATAGATGTAAGCAGTTAATACTTTTCTATAGACAAAACAATGCAGTTTATCAAAACAAAATGTGTGCTTGAAAACAAAAATTGCAAAGCTCCTGGACTCATTCTTTTTTGAAAATCAGAAAAAATAGTACCCTCAAAAAAGACAATTTGGGGCACAATGGTGCACAGAAAGGAAGATGAGGAAGAACAGGATATTAGCAGGGTTGGTAGAAAGGGGAGAAAGGCATAAAAAGATGTGAATCTGTGGTTGTAAACAGGGCACTGAAGCAGGGTGTTGCAGTAGGAAGGTGCTGGTTGGCAGTGGGGCTGCTGGTTGCTCTATAAAACACTCTTTAAGACAGGAGAGAGTATATGGGTGGCAGAGGAGGATCAGGCACCTCCCAGGAAGGAGGCACAGTGCTCTGCAAGGTGCAAGGATGCTAGGTGATGCTAGGGCTTAGCCGTGTTTATAGGAGGGTAAAGGATATAGTAAAACAGGCGAACAGGAAAGCTTGTGTGGGGCCAGCTGAGGGCTGCTCCCTCCCAGCCCTCTGCTCCATCTTCCTGCTTTTCCTTTTGCAGCTGATCTATAAAACCTGCCAGGTTTTCATCTCTGGTTTGTTTGGGGCTTTCTTTCTCCCTTTGCACAGTGGAACAAGGGAAGCAGCAGTGAAGAGGAGCCTTTGTGCCTTTTTGTGTGGTAGGGAATGAGGGAAATGGAGGTTACCCCTTCCTGCCCCAGCTTTTTGTGGGCAGTTGATGCTTGGAGGGAAAACCAGAAAGGAAAACCCTTTCAGGGACTGGAGGGAATGGCTGCAGCCTCTCAGAGGCGAGGAAGGCAAAAATGAGAGACTTGATCTTACAAAACCAGATGCAGCTGAGATGTGAACCCAACTTTTATTCGTATGCCATGATAGGTGGCTATAAATGGCTGTAGATGCATCTGAAACTGTGAGGGAGAGAGAAGCAGAAACCCTTCAGTTCTTCCCCTGCTGTGAGATCTAGGCAGCAAAGACAAGCTTAAATTGAAGCATCAAGAATAAATAAGGCCCCCCTGGGATTCATGCTGCTTTGATATCTGTGGCTGCCTTGTGGGCAAGAGTTGACTCACACATGCCTTGTGCTTGCCCATATTCAGAGAGAGCCTGTGATTACACACTTTGCCCCTGGCACAACCACAGCAAAGGCAGCTTGGGGTCTGTCTTGGAGAGGATAGACATGGCTCAGACTGAAGGAGACACCATGTTCTTGAATCAAATTCAGCTCAAAATGTACCCCAAGAGGCTGAGACTGTTCTGAATGCTGCAGGACTTGGCCAAAGTCATGAGTCTGCAAAGACCCACAGGGCACTTAATTTGACCTTCTTGGCAAGTGACTCTGGCTTCCATGGAGCCCCTTTGAGGAATTCAGGATGGCTGCGTGCGGAACCAACCACAACACCCTGAGAAGTTCCCATTCTTTAAAATACTCTAGCAGGGCAAGCAAAGGGCATTACTTTTTAAGATAACCGGTTTTATAGCAGTTAATTCAAATCATCAAGACAGGAAAAAAACCCATGAACTTACCATGTTAGCATGTCAGACCAATTCATTCAACTTGTTCAGATTATATTCTCATGTTATGTTCATGGAACAGTGGGGTTCCCCATCTGGCCAAATCTTCAGCTGTGTAACCATTTACATCGCCAGCAGTGTTGGAAAGACTCTGTAATCAGAAATATTCCAGGAACACTTGTAGAGACAATGTTTTTCTACATCTCTTTATTAATTTATTGTAACAGAAAGCTTGTCACTGTAAACACCAGGAATGTCCCTTTAAATGCCAGATAGTTTTACAGCCTGTATTGGGTGATATGAAAGTGGGCCAGTTTTATAGGTCACATTCTTCTTCGAAATGGAATGGGTCCAGGAGACAATTGGGAACCAGAATGGGAAAAATTCCTCCCACCCATCTCCTTCCAGCAGAGCAGAGGTGTCTTGCTTTGAAAGAGAAAGAAAAAGTTTCACCTTCTAATTGTTGTATTGAGTAGCTCATTGACTGCACTTTTTGTTCAATACCTTTTTTACCACTCAGATTGTCTAATCAAAGGCTTTTTCCTTCCTTGGTTTAGCTTTGCAGCCTCTAGCATTGATCCAAAATCAGAAACGAAAGAAGAAAACAGGCTCTGGGAAAAGAGAACACAATTAACAGCCAAGCAGCTTCATTTTTTGGGGTGCCTTTAAACATCTTGCACCTCTCAGTCTATTCTCCCATTCTTTTATTTTCCCTTTTGTGTTCAGGAGGTTTCTTTAAGGAAAGCCTTTATCAGCAGCTCAGGGAGAAGATTAAAGCACCCGTCACAGAGAAACAGGTTACTTTTTGTGTCCGAGTTCTTAATCCACTTTATTAAAATGTTCCAAATCTTCCTTTAAGAGGAGAGATCAGAAGGACGTTTCCCTGTCACCCCTGGCATGCCTTCCTTCCGGATACTTGTGCTTCATTAGAGGCTGAAAAAAAACCAAAGTCAAGGCAAGGAAAAGAAGAGAGAACAAGACTGCAGTGACTGGTTAATATGGGATGTGGAGCCTTCCACTTCATGGTCACTGGTACTGCTCTGGCCCCAGGCTGGAAACAATTGAAAGCTTTTCCCATCTGAAAGACACTTGTGTGAATCGAGTCAGAGATCTCTGACTATTTTTACCTTTGAGGTTCAAAGAAGAGAAGAACGTTTGCAGTGAGCAAAGCCAAACATCCATCCAGCCTGCTGTCCCGTCGCTGATAGCAGCAAGGAAAGGGCACAGAAAGGGTGGAGATGTTGAATCTGCTTTGCCGTATGCTCTACCTGCTCCCAGAGACCTCAGGCCTATTTCCCACCTGAAATAACAGGTCTCTGTGGTTAATAAACGTTGACAGATTTTTCTTCCATGATATTGTCTAATCTATTTTTCTGCATGTCCATAATCCTTCTTTTCACTAAGATGGCCTTTCCAGAACAAGGCTGAAGGACATCAGCACAAGCTGCTGCATGGGTGCATCTGATCTCTAGGAGTGCCCAGTGAGTCACTTTTTGTGACGTTTAGCTTGAAAACTTTCATATTAAGACCCCTGGAAACGAAGTGCACGATTCCTTTGAGTAGCCTCAGGAGATGTCTTGGGGGAAACAAGCATAGATCAGGTCTAAACCCCATCTTGCATCTACCACCAACTCCTCACCCCAAGATGCTTCATCCCAACCCTCCTTTCCCTTCCCCTCAGGCTTCTCACATTGGATTTTCACAATCTGTCTGCCCTAATCCAGAGATATGGCCACAACACAGTGCAGGAAATAGGTGAGACATATTGCCTCTGATGGCAGAAAACTAAATTAAGATCAGGATAGAAATTGCCACAAGTAACCATGATGGAGGCCTAGTGAGGTGACTGCCGCGGCTTTTCCACGTACTCCGTCTTGGATTTAAAAGGCCACTCAATTTGCATAAGTAGCTGCTGTTTTGTAAAGCATGTGTATATGATGCAGACACTCCTCATGCTTCCTCGGGGTACAATTACTTTCTTATCTGTCTTGTACTGCTGTTTTTCTTCAGCTGAAGTAAGTTATCCAGCATGAGACTGTAGGGTTAATCTTTTGAGTAGGGGAAGTCTGAAAGGGCTGGAGAAAAACATGGCAGTCCAAGAGAGTGAAGAGCAAGGAGGTGGCATCTTGGCAGGCAGAGACAGAGCGTAAGGTATTCCTGAAAGAGGACCATTGCATTTCCCATCAGTGCTGACTCATAAAATGGGAGGTTCATTAAAGGTGAAATACACAAAAACTACAGCTTGAGCAGTTCCATGCTCTGCAAAGCACCTATGCAATTTGCTTTTCCCCTGAATCTTGACTCTCCTGAATCAAGAGTATCAAAGTGATTTGATTTTAAAATGTGTCATCCTGTTAATAAAACTGCAGTTGAAGGCTACATTTTATTTATTATTCAAATTAGAGTAGCTCTTTGAGGCCTTGGCTGCAATGCAGCCGTGTCTATCCACAACTCAAGAGGCAAGTCCCCAGAGACTGACATATCACCGAGGAGATTTCCAAGGGTCCAGGTGTGGGACCCTGTTGATTTCCCTGCACTCCTGACTATCTCCAAAACACCTTTGCAACATCTCCTCTCCAGTCAAGATGACTGGCAAACACTGCGAGAAGGGGATCCCAGAGCTAAGGTCACTTGCAACAGACTCCAGCCGCTCAGTGTCACTGCTGTGCCTTAATCACAAATCATCCCTTTTCTGCTTTTATAGCAGGCATACTAGTGCATTTTGCATCCACTGTCACTCCTGTTCCAGGTACGGTTCTGTACAGCAGTCTAGCCTGCGGCTATCTTGGTGTCCCATGTTTATCTAGTCTCTCCTGATGGCCTCCACAGCACATTTGCTCTATTTTCAAAGCCTGTTTTTGAGCTGCTTTGAATTCCCTTTGTGCTTAGAGATCCGCCTTGCTCTTCGAGCTCCACGCACCTTCACCGGCAGGGGTTTTTAAAGCAAGGCCGTAGCTGGAAGTTGTCATTGATACGTGATGCAGAACAAAATCCAGCTCGCTCGAATGCAGCTAGATTGGCTCAGCGGGGCTGACAATAGATGAACTGGGTCTTATCAGCGAAGGGAGCAGATACAGCACAGGAGCACCATGCAGGGAGCAGATAGGAGTTCTGTGAAAGTGGACGGCCTGGCCGGTGATAGTGCAGGAGGGGGGGTATTTTATTTTTTTTCCTGGTTGTTTTTGAGGCTGTCTTTTTAAAGCCGGCACCTTTCTGACCACAGCCACGGCATTAATGGGGAAAAGAAGTAAAAGTGACAGACAACCCGATGGAGGAGTGCTGTGACAAAAGGTCTCAGCGGGGCGCATTTGTCCGAATGAGCCACTGCCTCCCTGGATGATTTATCCCCTGCTCCACATGCATTCGCTGGATTTAATGACAAGTTGGTGGCATTTCTGCAATTAATCCTATCAAAGGAAGGCAATTTTACACGGAGCTGGTCCTGTATTCCTATCCTGTGTTTTTGTTTATGAGGAGAGGGTCTGCCAGATGTCTCCCAAGTCAGGGCACTACAGTTCATGGCAGTAACAGTGGGTTATTAACCAAGTGTCTTCTTCTGACATCTAAAAACAGCACAGCTAAAAAATACAACCTCAGATTGTCCTAACAAGCAATCTCCAAACTGTAAATATGCAACAGTGAGAGAAAGTATTTCTTTGCCAGTGAAACACTTTTTAATGAGTGGATGGCTCAGCAAATCTTTTATGCAGCTGCTTTCCCTGCTGCGGATACTGAGATTTATGGTAGGAAGGGAGGGGAGAAGTAAGCAGCCAGGGGAGTGCAGTCCCTGTGTGGTTGGGTTCCACCTCGTACTCTGGTTTGGCTGCTCTGATCCTTCTGCAACTCTCCTTTCCTTGGATAAACCATTCATGGTCCCATTCACTGGGGAGTTGGAGCCAGGGACAGAAGTAGCTCCCAGTGCCAGAAATCATGACTTGGTTAAGACAAGAAGGAACAATCCATGGTTCCAATTGGGGTACCGACGACACAAACCCAAAGCTTTTAAATATCGAGTGGTCTTTGAATACTGATGGTCTCTTTTGAAGAGAGAGAAGCAAAGGAGAGAGAGTCAATGGAGATGATGTATTTTTGCAATTCTGAGAAGCTTTTCCATAGGTTCCCTTCCAATGGATAGGTTCTTAAGCTCTTTATCCTTCTGCCCAATTAAACGACATTTTTGATGAATACTAGTCCCGAAACCAAAATCACAATACCTGGAGGAAGTGGATCGAAAAGAAACAATCTTCCTTCCTGACAGTGGTGGACTAAGAGGCAAAAGAATAAGCCCAACATGCATTTTCCAGAAGGCCCTTCATAATGTTCATAACCTCCAACAGCAAAGTCCTTTCACAAAACACAATCCTTAGAAATGCTATTAATAGCAAAAAAAAATTAAAAACCACATGAAAACAAACTATACAAAACAGCACATTCGCAACTGATTTACAAGCTCTCTGAGCTGGTCTGTCAGCCACTCTTCCTGTCATGATGAAATTTCTACTCCCCTTGGACCTGAGCTCCCAGCTGGAGGAAAGCTCAAAGCCTGACTTGCCTGTTGGCAGCAATTACTCATCTGGGGAGTCTGCTGTACCAGTGACAGTGTAGAGCAATTCTTGTTCTGACACCACATCATATTTTGAGCAATTTAATAGTCATAAACCCAATAACAGTCACCTTCTGACTTTGAGAAAAAACCCCAAAATATCTCTAAAAACTGTTGCTGTTACTGCACCTTGGTGTTGCAAACTGAGCCATTCAGTCTGTTAGTTGCTGGGAAAAGGTTCATCCAGCATCTTCTCCAAAAGCACTTTCTGATTCATTCTTGTTTGCAAAGGCTCTGAAGAGAGACCAGCCGGACACGGAGACTGGAAGAAAGCTCCTGAAGGAATGTGAAGGTCTTGCTGTTGAGGACACAGAGATGAAAACATCAGCAGAATACATAAGATGCTTTGCACTTTCCTTATTTATCCAAAAAGCTATTTTTGTTTATTAAAACCTAGTTACTAGCTGCATCTCGCCAATAACCTGGAGTGCTTGCTTGGTTAATTTAAGCAAGCAGAGCTTTGACGAAGTAATTTTACCGTCCTCGGGGATCTGCCAGCTTATGCCGGTCTTCACTATTTCAGATGAAATTGAGTTAATTTTCGCTGAAATTGCTTCTTAGCAGACAAACACATTCCCCATCATTGCAAGCTTATGCCTCTGCAGCTCTATTATTCTTTAATTTACACACCCCGGCAGCGAGGGATTAATGCCTGAGACATACAAAAGGCTACAGTGTGGAGAGGAGAAGAGGAGGAGAGAGAGAGAGAGAGTGAAGCTCTGTGGGGAATAGGTAATGGTGTTTCAGTTTTATAGTCAAAACATTTAAAGTTTGGCATTAATACGGAGTCAACTCTTGTTGTCCTTTCACTCTGGAAATGCATCGTCGAAAGTCTCGAGGCAGAAAACATCTCAGCCACTCAGAAAGGCCAGAGATGATGACAGGCCTCTGCAGAATTGCCAGGTTGAGAGGGCAATCACCAGGATATTACAAACTGTTCCACATCAGGAATGGATTGCAAGGGGGTCAAGGCAATGCAGAGCAGAACCGCACAGGAAGGCCAGATTTCACCTCCGCATCTTCCACGACACTCTTGCTTCAAACAGGAGTTCCTCCAGGAAAATGCTGCTGCCAAGGCTCTGGGGATGCCTTCAAATGTTCAGAAATTTAAAATACTGGGTTCTCATAAGCATCTGGACAAAAATATAACTAGTGCCAAAGCACCTGCAAACAGTGGAAAAGGGGGATTCCACTATCTGGCTTTTTCAGAGAACAGGCAGAAGTGCCAACTTCGGCATTCCCTGTAAAGTCTCTAGTGAGATTTTAGAGTAGCAGCATTTTAAGTAAGTCCCTGATGATGATTGATCAGAACAGCAATTACGCTTTTTTTTATGTTAACACTTCAGTTTTTCTTCCTTAATTAAGCAGCTAACCGTTTCCTCATTCATTGTATACACCTCTGAGGTACGTACAGGTTATTGGAGAAAATGTGGCAATCCCATATCATGCGTTGGTATGCACATAGCGATGCTGTAATGAGCCATTTAAATTCCTTGCCTTCCTTTGGAGGCTTGCTCTTCCTTCCCCTTCCTTGACTACTACCAGTGCCACATCAGTGCCACTACATACACATCCCACTCTGCTGACCACGCATCCTACTTCCACACAAACATGTTAATGCTCTCTCCTTGTTATTATTCTGCCTTCAAATATTTTCTTTTTTCCTCCTTCACTATGATGCCTACCAAATCTGGACACAAGGAAGTAGCTGACGTGCTGGACCACTACATCTTACATTAATTTATCTCATTGTCTAACATCCAGCTGTTCTTCCTGGCTTTTTATTAGATGGTAAGGTCTTTGGAGTAGGGCAATCT
Source organism: Numenius arquata (assembly GCF_964106895.1). NCBI lineage: Eukaryota > Metazoa > Chordata > Aves > Charadriiformes > Scolopacidae > Numenius > Numenius arquata. The sequence goes on from NC_133583.1 coordinate 12,378,341, forward strand.
TGTACCTTTGGCTTGAGCATCCTGTCATCATGGGTGCGTGCTGTGAAGTCAACAAATTTAGCGGCAAAAAAAAAAGAAAGGTCTTGGGCTCCAAAGTAGCGCAACTGTATGAAATATGTTCATGTATTTGGAATGTATATCTTGTGATATTCAAGAGACCAGACAAGGAGGACCCCTTCTAGGCAAGAGCTCTTTGTATCTTCAGCCTGAGAGATAATTGAGTGGGATATTATTTGCTACAGAGTACAACAGACCTCCCAGCACCCATGGCACACCAGTTTGCCTTTCAGGGCTCCCCAGGGATCATTTTACCCTTCTGCCAACATCACAGATGTTTGGCTTTGAGGCCAGTGGAAGGAATATTGCTTTTCTCCTCAGTTTGTGTGCAACACTGGCTCCTTTCTACCACCAGAATGACTATACTTGAATCTGCCCGATATTAACACATTAAGTTTCCTTTGTTAAGGTCATGTTCCCTCCTGAGGACTGTCATTGGTAGCTGTGGATAGGATAATGGTGGGGAAGGAGGTCCTCAATACAATTCATGTTGAAGAAAAGGAAAGGAACTCTGGATCCTTCCAGAAATAATCTCACCATCTCGTAGGGCTAGCACCACCTCCGCCGCACTGCTGGGAAATCCCAGCCTCTGGAGCAAGTCCTCGTCGAATCCAGGAGTAGGTCATGGTGAGAAAGGAGATGTTTTTGCTTTGCACTAAAAGCACTCACAAGAAACTACTCAGAAGAAGAAACTACTTTGCACTCACAGGAAACTCCTATGCAGTCAGAGCAAGACGAAATCCGAGAACAAGAGAAACACCCTCCCTGCTTGCAGAAGAGGGAAGGGAGGAAACAGCAGGAGAAAAATATAAAAAGGGTTCCATTGAGGTGAGTAGTAAATACTGAAAAGCACACAGTGCTTTCAGCCACCTGCAGTTGGGGTCCAACTTGTATCAGCTGGTAGAAATTCCCTCTGTTGGATATGCATGCCTGTCTCTTGAAAGCAGCTGGAAATCAGCCTAAAAACTTTTATTAAGCCAGTAGTCTAGTAGGGTAGGGTAACACCAGCATCGTGCCAAAAGCAAAAATGCGTGGGACCAGTGGCTCAGGCAGGTAGATATATATAGTCCTCCCTCTACCATCCAGGAGCAACTTCAGCCATTTTCCCGCAAAGTTATTTTAGAAATCAACTCCTTTCAGCTCAGCTGACTTTTAGCCTCATGCATTTTTATACACTCTCTGCAAGAACGAGAAGGATATTTACATTTTTTAATAAGCCTGACAGTTTGAAAGTAATTGGGGATTTACAATGGGTTTGTTTAGGTCTTTTTGTCCACTTGAATTCCAACTGCTAGTCTTAGGCCTAACAAGCAATATTATCTCTATGGTGATGAGGGAACCTCAACAGGAGGCCCTGAAGCCAAAGAGGAAAGCACTGGCGTGTTTTGTTTTGTTATGTTATTTTTTTCCCTTTGAACCTGCATTTTAAAGCAAAAACAGCATAACAAAATCTAAAGCAAAAGCAAAATTCCTCCAGCCATCCAGTGCTCATAACTCTGGCTTCTTCCGATGGTTCTCCCAGGGGCATGTAAATCAGTGTCTGATCTCTATCAAGGTGTTTTTTTCTTCCTGGCAAAGATTTGCATTTATTTGTTCTATTAGGGTTCTAAAATGATCTTAACCCTGATTTTCTTTTGGTGGAATCAGATGTTTGGTGGTAAGGATGGAATTAACCTGCAAAACTCAAGGTCTGGGATCAGATTCCTGCAGCTGAATCTCAAGGACTCAGTTCTGCTTATTCCTGAAATGAAAAGACAGCTGTACCGGGTGGAAGAGAGAAAAGACTGAAACCTGAGAAGGGATCTGATTCAGTTGTGATACTGGGGTTTACAGTGAGGACAGCTATCAAAACCAGAGACCCCTGGGAGTCTCTTCAGCTTCCCTGACATTGCTGAGGGGCACTACTGAGACTGCAGTGCTGATTTGTCCCAGGCTCCTCTAGACAAGGGCTGCTGACATATTACAGGTGATATGCCATGAGACTAACTTTCAGCTTGGGTCCTTGCTTCTTTGTGCCTCCGTTCCCCACTTTCTTAAGAGAAGAAACAGCGATCCCTGTCTTCTGCAAGAGTAAGGATATAAATGCAACAGAGATCAGAAGAGGTTGGTGTTGAAGTAGGAAGTGACCACCAAACTGCCCAAAAAGCAATGATAATGAGGAAAAAAAAAACAACCAGGACTAGCACTGACACCCCCGATCAGCAGACATCAGCACACGGGTTCATTTCAGCATAAGCAAGCACCAAGCAGTGGTGCTATGGGACGTACCTGACTTTGTTAAGGGCAGAGCTTCTCAGCTCACATCTTCTCCCCCCGATGCCTCAGACCTCCATGACATGCAGGGCACACCAGCGAAACACTTCCTGAGCTCCACATTGTTATTCTTTTCTCAGAGTAGCTAAAGCTGTGGAAAGAATGACCTTCATAAGCAAAGCATAGAGGAGTGAAGCTGTTGCCATTTACTGTTGCTCTTGCTTGCTTTTGACCGTGTGCTTTGGGTTGAAACCCATACAAGATATACAGCTACATGTATACAGGTAGCTTTCTCCACTGGATCTCGGGAATGGGACTGTGCAGCCTTATTTCCTTCCCCTGTGGAGAAAAAGAAGGACAAAAGGGGCAATGCCTGTTCCTAGTGTTTCCTAGTTCCCACAGCCCCTGGAGGGGCTTCTCCAGCCCCCTTGCAGCAGAGAGCCATAGGAGTCATTCCTGGCCCTGGCACCAAGACCTGGCACCCGCAGTGGTGCTGCCAGCTCCTTGCTGTACCTTCCCAGCACATGTATCGTGTATGTAGTGATGCACAGGTCTCAGCACCCTGCGGAGGGCGGCAGGCAGGGATGGGGCTGCAAGCAGGGAGCTACAGCTGGTGGGACACACAGAGGGAGGGGTGGAAGAAGAGTCCAAGGCAGGGAGAGGAGAATCAGAGAGACGGGATGGGAATGGGAGAAAGGCAGCAGGGGGGAGAGGAGAAAGTGGGAAATGAATTGAAATGAGTTAGAAAATTCCAGGCAGACAAGCTTGAGCATTCAGCAGCTGAGTTGTGGGGCTTCATTAGTACAGACCGACGGAAGATAGAGACATTAAGGAAGGAAATGTGTGACTCACAGGGGAAAATGGGAAAAACAACATACACCATAGCAGCTGCTCCGTTTACTTCAATTAAAGAAGAGCTCAAAGGGTATGTTAAGGGGAAAGGAGGGGGAAGCAAACAAAGGCAAAAACAACAGAAAAAAAAGCCAACCAGATGAAGCAACTATTACCCCCAAGCACCTAAACGAACTGACTCAGATGTTTGAACATGGAACCAGCAGCCAGCGTTCCTCACCCTGTGCCTCCAAACAGGGGCCAAGCTGCTGCAGAGCAGGAGCTGCTGGGTAGGGATCGCAGTGCTGCCCAAGAAACACGGAGCCGGGCATAGGGCACCCAGCATGCACAAAAATACTGTCCCAGCTCTTGAGTGGGGAAGAGGAACATTTTCCCTTAGCATGGCTCTACGACACCTTGGGAATGGCAAGCAGGACATCCCTCTGCACCTAAATCACCAGCCACAGCGTGTCTGAGCAAGGAATGGAGAACGGCAGTGGTGGGTGCATTAATCATAACAATGACTCACAAGAGAGATGTGTTGGCCAAAGGAAAGCACATTGCACTTGGCTCCAGGGTGGTGGACGGTGCTGTCGGAGCCTCTCTGTCCTATCAGTGCCACCCCACAGCAACTGCAGCTCACCTGCCCCAGGCTTTGCTGCCAGCATCAGCCAGAGATGGGCAGCCTCTCGCAGACTCCTCATCAGCCACTATGCCTGGCCAGGATGCGAACCCTTCTCTCCTCCTGTGGTGTATAAGGATGTGAAGAGCTCACTGAGATTGTCTTGTCCTGCTTTTCCAGAAAAAGAAAGGATGACATTAATTCCAGACAGAGACCCTAGTTATTTCAGCTGCACTAGACACGCTGGTGCGAACATCCTGGCATTGGGCAAAGAAGAGAATGAGCAAGGTGACTCCTGTCTCCCCTTTCCTCCACTAATTGCCAACTCTAATTTCTCAGACCTCATGAGCAATGAGAAATATTATAGTAAAAATTTCATGGATTCCAGTGAATCCAGTTTTCAGCTTTCAGGTGATAAATGTTGGAGTTGAAGAATTAAGTGGACCTGGAAGACCAAAGATGAGTCACAGAAGAAGGAAGGGGGAGGAAGAATCCTCCCCTTCTCTAGGTGTTTCATCCTTCCAGCTTTCACCAGGACAAAGGACTTATAGGGGAAGAAAGTTTTCTGTTTAGAACCCACTAACTGCCACAGACCTCTGGTTTCTTTACTGGTTCCCTCATGTAAGAGGTTTATCGCCTTGCTCCACCTGTGACACCATCCTGCAAGGGTTAGTTGCTTTGCTCGGTTGACTGAAGCCTCAAATCTGGAGGCTACTGTGTCAATCCCAACTCATGGCCTTCCAAGGTGATCAACAGAGACAACTTCACAATATCAGAAAAGGTCTGCTTTCATTTTTGGTTGAGGAAAATCTTCGTTCAGATTTTATCTTTCCCTCCTTATCTTTGTGGATGCTTCCCAATTCCTGGATACAGCAAATCCATGACCCTTGGCTGACTCATTCCCTGTACAAACATAGCAGTGGATTTCGTGACGAAGTCCCATGGTCTCAGGATAATTACCTGCCCAAAGTCTCAGATGGAACACCTAGATACAAGCAAACTCCCAAACTCCTGACATTTATCACTCTAAAGAGCAGCCAGCGGAAAAGCAGCCCCTATCAGATAAGAGGTGTCAGTCAAGATTTCAATGTAGTCAGCTGCAGCTTGAAAAGGACACATCACAGTATATCTGCAGAATGAAACATGGCAAATGTTAAATCTCCACAGCACGGGAATCAGCACAATGGATCCCATCTCCATACGTGATAATGGGAAACTCATAATTCTTTTATGCGAACTTTAATGCCAAAAAGTTGCCACAGAGAACCACCAAGGACACAAGGGCTTTTTCTTCAAAGCTTCTGAGATAGGCTGCATTAAACGCGTTTGCTTTGAGCTGGCTCTGTGTTAAGCTTCCTCTCTGTCCCTTCATCTCACCCCAATCAAGCTGTGTCTCAGTCAGCACCCAGTTGTTAAATTCTGGATGGATTAAAGAGCATGAGAAAGTGCTTTTTTTAGGAAAGAGATGTTTATCCATCACTCATCTGGGTGAGTGTTAAACTTCAGATCCTCTGCTCCTCTAATGATCATTGCATGGCAGTGCATTCAGAGTCTTTGCTTTGCACAGTAGTAGGGATGTTTGATCTAAAGGCTTCTCTTTGCCCAAGATTAAATCTGAATTTGGATCATCCTTTGGGGTCTAATTGCATAGGATTTTGGTAGCAATGCAGCAGGGCCACAGAGTGTATTGGCAGGAAGAAGAGGGCAGGAAGAAGAGGACAGGAATTCCCCGACTGACCTGACAGAGCCCAGGAGATTTGTATAACATTTTGGGTGGAGGAGAAAATGAAGTTCAAAGACAGAAAAAAAAGCTTTCCTTGTTCAGTGTTAAAAATGAAAAAATATATACTCTCTAATCAAATTCCTAGAATTTGTGCAGGCTTCCAAGTAATGTCAACTTAGAAGAAGCATTGACCGGTTACAGACCCTCTCTGATGGAGACGTGGGTGGACAGGGATCAGACCGACAGTAAGTTCCTCAAAACTGCAAAGTTTCGACACTGCATTAGGCATAATTACACTTGTCAAAGATGACATACTACTGGAAATTTTCTGTTGCAGAGCTAATGGCAGAGGGACTCTTGCAAAACCCTCCACATAATTTCTGGATGCCTCAGGCCTTCAGAAACTATCTTGACGGGCAGACAATGTTTTGCTGCGCGACAGGAGGCTCTGGTTTAACTACAGGTGGTGTTCGACCAAAGAGTTTGAGGCATCTTTGCTTTCCTGAATCTGGAAAAGTCCACTCTTTGCATTTTGGGACTGTCACCACTTAAAGAGGCATAAGAAATATCATGTCATAAAGAGTTAGCTCCTCTGATCTGTCACCTCTAGTAAAGGGCAAACACTTCAACGCAGCAAGGAAACACATGATGATACTGGGCTGCCTGGTAAGAAGAACACCTGGTTCCGCCTCTCTCAACCCATCAAATGACTTCTAACAAAAAAGAGGAGATTTTTAAAAAAAAACAAACATCCCTTTATGGGACCCAAGCACAGAGCTGATGGTAGCCAAGAAATACATGCAATAGCTGCAATATCAGTCTCTGATGCCACTTCTTGCCAGCCCACCAGTGCAACAACATGAAGTTCCCCCCAGAAGAGCAGCTTTCCTCCCCACAAAAGAAAGTTCAACCAGATTAAAGCTAAGTAGGAAGGAAAGGCCTGTGTCAGAGCAGGGCTTGCTGCAGCTTCTCCTCAGCTCTTATCCTAGTAGATCCCAGTGCCTGCCCTGCCCAGGTGGATCTGGAAAACTGTCTTAGAGATCCTAGACAAAGATAGACTATGCCACGTACATATTAGCATGAGGCAGAGCTAACACACACAGGTATGTGAGCATTGCATCAAAGTCTGCGTTATAACCATGCTGCAAATGAGGCTTTTTTTTCCTGCCCAGTGGCACTTCCTTCATTGCCACATCACCACACCTTCCCGCTCCAGCTTCACATGCCCCGGGGGGCAGGAAGGTCGGCACTCGGTGCCAAAGGATGAAACATTGAAATCATCATAGAGCTGAGACTAAATTAAGGGAGAAGGGACGGAGCACGCCAAACGCAGTGAGCCTTAGATAAATGCTCATTGTCTTCACTGGGAGACGGGTTTGAATAAGAAGGAGAAGTTCAGGATTTGGCAGACTGTATGTAAAACATTGCAGAATGACTGCCATGTGCATACAGCTAGTTTTCATGCATAATATATGTAGGAGAATACCATATGTTTAAAGCATCAGGCAACGGGCCCAATCTTGGATCGTGTTATAAAGCTTTCCTACAGTGTTGCATTTGTTCTAAACAGATGCATTTCTCCTTGCCTTCCTCCTCCCCCCACCAGCTTCCCAGCCTGCCAACACTCACTTATAAGGAAAGCAGGTGTCCATCTTTAAAAAAAGAAATAAATCAGTACCCAAAGGAATCTGTCCAGGAAGAAAGTAAGTGCCCATCTCTGCTATTTTTGTTTCAAACAGGAAATATGTTGCCAAACAAACTAACAAACGGACAAACAAGAATCAAAACAAGAATCAAAACAAGAAAAAAGGGAGACATGAAAACTCATAGGAATTAGGTTCCGAATTCTGCAAAGCCAAATGTTAATCACGCCAGTCTTCAAATGTACAGAACAGATGAATTCAAGAACAGAAAGAGCACCAATGATAGCAGATACGCTCTGGATGAAACATGTCCTGCATTGGTTATGAGAAGGGCTGGATGCTCTTGTCTTTTAAGTGTATGGTTTGATTTTACATTAATTCATCAGCAGCATCACAGATCTCAGGGGCTCGTCTCCACTCATTATAGGTGCTTTGCATATACGGTTGGAAAATAACCACCATCTGATTTGTCTCGTTGCTGCTCTCTGCTGTCGCTGTGTTACCCAGCTAGGGAGCTTTTGGCAGACCCCTCTGTGTATCAGGAGCTCTGCTGGGCCCTGGCTCAGCCCCAGCAGGCACCAGGTGCCCTGTGCCAGCGCGAGGGCTCTGCCGGCTGGGAGGAGAGCCCAGCATCTCCCAGTGAGCTGGGTGTTGGCAGTGGCTGGGGAGGGATGTGGAGGAAACCCAAGGCCAACCTGCCTTGTGCACATCACCCTCAAGAGAGCAAGAGTAGCTCTGTCATCCTGTGATGTTTCAAGAGATGTTGTCTCCATCAGTCCCAGGGGGACAGCAGAAGCACCTTGCGGGAGAAAGCAAACAGGCTCAGCAGCAGCGCAGCTGGGAAACACTGGCAGCTGGCTCCCTATCCTTTACACGGAGTTCCCTCCACTCATGCAAGCTCTTAAGGCCATGTTTTATATCCTAATTAAACTGAAAGAAAAGGAATTGGATAACAGTCTAAAAGATTTGCAAGCTACATCTATTTCAGAAAATGACTCATGTTCCCACTAGTGTAGCTCATCAGGTCCAGCACATGCTCTAATGTGTGGGACTAATAGATTTGTAACAGTGATATCTAATATGAGTCTGTTCCGGTTACATACTTATCATAGGTCCTCACAGGCTTTCCATCAAAGCTGCTGAATGAAAGCACTTTTTATTAAAGAAAGAGGGAAAAAAAACCCTCTTTGCCCATAAATCGCTCAGCACATTAGCCCCCCAAACAATTCACTGAGGCAAGGTCATATTTCCCTTACATTAATTTAGATCCTTGGAAAGTTCAGTGAGATGAGAAGACAAGACAAAACACAAGAGGTTGTGTCTTCGGCTGCCATGAATCAGCGTTGCTTCCCATCAGCTGAGAATCCAACCATATATCTAGAGAGAGCTATAGGAAATATATAACAATTTCTTTACAGTCTTGGGGTCTCGTAATGATGATCCATGCGTTGCTTTATTGCTTGAGAAGGAAGGGAGCAACTACAAGGACAGATGACACTTGGCAGGTTACAGCCCCATAGGAAAAGCCCTTTTGATTTCAGCAGGCTCGAGTTTGTCCCATGGTGTTGGGGGGTCACTATGATTAAGTGGAAAGGAAAATATTTTGTTGCTTTGTTTTATTTCCAGGCAGTATTTCAGTGGGACAGGTCCTGATGCCAGTCACAGGCGGGAGTAGGATGTGACAAATCAAGTCACAGAGGGACAGGCTTAGGTGAAATATAGTCATGCTGCTGCTGCTCTGCCTCTCAGTTATCTCCCATCCGCTGCTCCCAAAAGCAAGGAAAGCTGCCAGCTCCAAACCCTGTACCGTGCGTTGTCCCTTTGATACCACAGCTCTCTCCTTCATGTTTACACCCTTCACATATTTTTAGGTTTTTTTTTTTTCCACACACAGAAGTACACGTTGTCATCTCATAGCCTCGTTTAGCGGTTTGAGGCTTCCCACATAAATCATTTTTTCCAAACGTCTGATCATTTAGTGATCAGAAGGCAGAAAGGGTGGTCTGGTTGCTCTTCTTTTAGCTTCCTCCCAGGTCTCATTATCTGGTCATGTTGTGGTGGCCAGGACCGAGTATGTGGATCGTTTTTGAGGACAAATAAGAATCACGTAGGGAAGGGCTGTTTCCTTCCTACAGCATAATTTGCCTCCATGGAGGCATACAATTTTACTTGCAGTAATATACTATTTCAGACTGATCTCCAATTTGTCATCTACTGGCACCTCAAGGACCCTTTCTGTACCTCACCTAGAACTGGTGGAAAATAGGTTGTCAAAAGTGTTAATTTCTGATATAGTTGGATGGGGAGGGTGTTTCCTGAAAACATCTTATGGTTTAGAATGAATGCTAGATGGAGGAGGGAGCTTGATTTTTTAAATTATTTCTACAATAAAAACCATTCTTCTCCCCGGGGAAATAAGGTTTCCCCAGGGAAATAAGGTGCTTCACTTTGAGACTTTCCAAATCTCTTCTTTTTGTGAGTTGTCTCAACTATTTTGGATAGTGTTCTTGCACATACACATTTTTGGCAGGTTTAACAGCAAGCAAATATCAAATTACAGTAATGGATTTGTGGGCATGGTCTGGTCCAACTAGACAGACAGCTAAGCACTATAAAGTGTTCTGTAAAATAATTAGTCCCATAAAATTTCATTCTCCATAATGGTCATGTTATCCAGATCAAATCCTTGGTCCTTCCTCAAAAATTTCTCAGAACATCCTTGTTTTCCCCCCTACATACCAGTAAAACAAGCCACCCCAGATCATGAAATAGAAATGCATTCAACCCATTATTCTGGGAAGAAAAAGCTGTTTCAGGGCAAAATCAATTATATACCATGTTTGTAACATCATTCCAGAAAACCTTTGGAGCCAAATAGGTCCATATTAGCCATCATGGGGTGTTTCTTAGCAAAAAATCTCCTGTTGCCATAGTCACTCCTCCCTGTCCCACCCTTCCAATGAACTCCAACAACTGGCGGATCCAAGTTGGTTGTTGACACGAAGGTGAGAAGTTGGGTGCTTGGAAGCAGCAGACAATTACCCGAGACTTGACGAGATCTCTCCCTTTTGCCCACCTCCTACCCTCAGCGCTTCCCAGCACCAGGAGAGGCTCCCAGGGCAGTGGCTTCACAACTTGGACCCAACTGTGGGTTAGCACTTCACTCTTCATCAGGTATTAAGCCCGTCACTGTACATGACAGGTCTTGCTGCTGTGAAATGCAATCCCACCTCTTTACAGGCTCCATGGGTTAGGGAGGGTGGTGGGTAACCATAGAAACGACGTTGTAAAACAGCATGGGAGTTGACGTGTAATAAAGTGCTACCGCCGTGCAACACCTGAACAGAGCCCTTCAGGAGGAGTCATTATGGATACGGTTGTAATGGGCTTGAGCAGGGATGTCCTGTGCAGAAAGTCAAGCATGGGCTGGAGGACAGAGTTATCACAGGAAGACAGGTACCAACCATTAATGAAACTTAAAGTCCTTAAATTAAAGCCCAGAAAAACACTATATTTACACTGGTTTTCATTCAGCTTCTGAAAGGAGCAGGTGATGCTGAACCCTGCTCTCTGACCTCACGCAGCTTTGGGGCTGTGTTCTCCGAAATCTCCTATGAGCATGTGTAGGACCCTGCAAGCCTGGTCAGAATTTTCTGGGGGAAATCCTAGCACTTCTTGGCTTGTTCCAAATACCAGTTCATGTATGGAGAGCACACTTCTAAATACACAGAAGTACTTAATTACCAGATACCCTAGAAATAGCGGTATTCAGTAACCTACAGTAACCTGCAGAAGCAGGTTCAAAGATCAACATCATAAAAATATCATCTTCTGTTCTTTCAAACAGAAGTTAAACACCAACAATGCTCAAACAGACCTGCCACACCAAGGAGCTTTCAGTTTTAACACTGAGCTTCCTGACTGTTTCTTTCGAGACATTCCCATGAACCTCAGCATACTGTGGGGACTGTAGAAGGTACAACTATAAAGCCATGATTTCAGGAGGAGAGGAAGAACAAATGCTCTTCCTCCACCTTCATTACTCATCTGCACTGGGGACAGTCACCATCTGGACCTGAGATTTCAGGCCAGCGTTATTACTTCTCTTGCCATATCTTCAGCAGTAGAAAACCGTGATGCAAGTGCAGCACGGTCCTGTGCTGACACTGGCTTCCGTCTGTGAATTCTCCTACACACAGGACATGATAATAAATCATACACAGAGCACGCTGAGCAGTATGTTAGTCTCCAGGGCCAACAAACCAGCACTTAAATAAAGTTTCCTTGCTCAACATGCTATGCTGAATAAAAAAAAGTTCTTCTGCATCCCAGGCAGGTCATTTAGCCTCCTGTGCAAGCAGAATGTCAAAAAGATACACATGTAGGCATTAGGAAATGCTCCCACCTGATGTTCTCAAAGTGAGCTCTCTAAGAGCTCAGCATTCCCCCTATAGTTCTCCTAATAATTAATGAAAAATAGAGTCCTCTGGGAAAATTGTCACTGGGTAATTAATAAAAAATGAAAATGAGAGAGCAAGAAGAAAGAACAGAGATGTTGCAGAAAGCCTGCAAATTGAAAGAGGCGGACTTACAGTTGTGAATTCCTTCCCAGTCTCAGAGGGAACGTAACGCGTGCTCCATGTTCATCAACGGCTCGCTCAGGACTCTGCTTCTTCCATTCACACTTCTGAAACAAGAGACATTGTGATGGAAGTGTTCGCGCCTTGCCACATCTCTCAATGGCCCTGCACGCACAGACTTGCTCGGCAGAGAGGGGAATGGCTGTCAAGGACAAACCTCCAGAGCCCAGCAGGGATCTATTACCAGGTGATCCCTTGAAAATAAAGGTCACTGTTTGTTTTATACCTGTGGGTTCAATTTGCTCATCAATTTGATGGGGGTGATGCATGAAAAACCAGGAAAAATGTCCTTTCTTTATCAAAGCAGTGATGAAACGTCCTTTTGCCTCAGCGTCTCTGAAATACCTCCCCAAAGACTGAATGCTCTTCCTCATGCTCAAGCATGTTTATATGACTGCTCCTAAAGGAGACTAGAGAAGAGTTTAAAAAAAGCCCAAACTTTTAAGGTGAAAATTTATGTCCTCTGGGGAAATGAGGCTGAGAAACCATTGCTGGCAATGCCCAGCTCCCAGTGCTGTCTCCACCTGCAGTTTGCCAACACAAGTGCCTGAACTATCACAGTTGCTGGGGAATCCTGAGAGGGAAGGGGATGAAGATGGATGGTTTTATGATTAAGCCAGAAGACAGGGATTCAAGGGATCTGGCGTCACTTATAGACCTCCTGTGCTGCCTTTGGGCAAGTCAATTAACCTCTCTGTGCCTCTGCTTGCCATCTGTAAAATGGAGATAAGAGACTTCCCTACAGCACAGGAGTGTTCGAAGGAGACTTGTGTGCTTGACAGATGTTGTCATCCGATGCCAACAGGAGTCATGAGATTTCATTGACAGGAGAGTGATGGAGTGGAGAAGACCCACTGCCATTTGGGGTTAGGTAGCTTTGTGAAAACTCAATAGGTATCTGTTTGGCTTCCCTCGCCACCTCCCTTGCACCTGTCCGTCTTCCAAGGCACGAATGCTCTCTTGATCAAGCATTGGCTCTGATACCAGCTGTGGGAACCCATAAGTCTCATAGGATGCTTCCCATCCTTCTACGAGGGCTCAAGTGGATCAGTGAGGATTTTTGCCACTAAAAAAAAGGGTAGTGAGAGTCTCAGAAGAAAAGCCATGGGGAGGCCAGCCCTGCCTTACCCTTGTGAGCGTGGAAGTGCCGAGGGTGAAAGGTTCTGCTGCTCTGAGTCCCACTGTCCTTGTGCCCACAGGGTACCTGGAGAAATCCCCACTCCTGGAGGGGCATCCTGCCCATTGCAGCAGCGCAAGAGGCATCACACCTGACCTGGCCTGTCCATCTCTCCCACCACGCCACAGGGGCTCACTAATCCCTCCAAACCCTTTACAGCTCTGCCGTAAGGAATATAATTTTCCATTATGTTTTTTGATTTCTGGATTTTTTTTTAAGACATCAGAAAAGAAAAGCATTCCTGTGCTTTCACAGGGAACACTGTATTTCCCCTACCAGCTTCACAAGACAAGTTAAAGCATCTAATCCCAACCCTGGCAGAGCCTGCCTGACCCTTCTCTGCAAGGCTCAGGGACGGATTTCTTTTTGCTCCTGTTGGGCTTTTTGGGTTTTTTTTCTTGTATTAAAATCCCATAGCGTTATTAAAAGGAATTGTTCAATTCCTTTAATTGGCTCAGAAGATAAATTCTTCCCTCAGCCTGGGGGTCATGGCCATCAGCAGCTATTTATTAACTGCATTGATTGAGAAGAACAGCCTTTAAATGGAAATAAATTGAATTCTATGGCAAAGAGGATTCCATACAGGCTATTAATGTAAGACAGGGAGCTTAGCAGTCTTAATTTTTATTTATTTGTTCCCCTCCTCCGCTCCTAGCTATCCTCAAGCTCCCAGCTATTTCCTGTGTCTCCCACCAGCTATCCCCTCCTCACCATGGGGATTTTCTTACCTACATAGGTGAGAGCAGGCAGAAGGGTGATGGTGATGATGGAGACTTGGATGAGCTCAGGGAAGTTCCAATTCAGTCCCCAGGAGCCAGTGGAGGAAGGAGGGATGATGGGGAGCAAGATGAGATGTCCACATGCATGCACAATAGAAATGAGAGGGGGAGCAGAGCTCTTCCACTCCCTCTGGGGTGTTTTTATTATATTTTTGCCTTCTTCACTGCTCAGGGACTGTCTTTGCCGCCCCCCTGTCAGCTCCAGAATACATTTCATGGTGCTCGCCTTCATTCCAGAGTTTAATTGCTTGAGATTGTTACTTGTAGGCTGTTAATTTATTAAAACCAGATCTCCCATATTACTCTGGAGCCCAGAAGAATCATTGCCTTCTATTAAAGGCAGTGGCGCGTGCCCGCTTGTCTTTTTTCTCTGGTCACCTCTGTAATTGGAGCTCTCTGCTAAGATGGAAAACTCCCCCCTACCAGCTAAGCATCCTCCACAGGGCGGGTTCAGCTGAGGAACATGTACAGGAGACAAACTCACTCGGGGTGTAAACAAATATAACTTCTCTGGTGTCCACAGAGGAGTGGGTGATTGCATTGGAGACACACAAAGTTGTTTGGGTCATGTTTTCCTAGATGGGATAAAAGGTCCAGCACTGCCCTCGCCCAGCTAGGCACAGAAAGATCATCCTTGGTTGCATGGGCCAACTTTTGAGTCAAATGCACCCCTCAAAGCCAGACACTTGCATTGCATCATATGCTGGTGCCATAAGCATAGACAGGACGCATATACCAGGAGATACATACATATATATATACATACACACACATACATGTATTTCTCCATATACCTGGATGGGATGTATATGAGAACAGGTGATAGATACAGGCCAGAAACCCCCCACTTCGTCTCAGCCATCATCTCACCAACAGGTGCCTCTGTCTCCCCAAGGCTGCTCAGCTGCCTTCATCATGCCCTGACTCTGCTCTGCCTTTGAAGCGTTTCCTTGGCAGCCCCATGTACACATCTGATCCTACAGAACTGCTCAATACCATCTAAATCACAGGAGTAGCATTCCTTAACGCAGTGCCTGAGCCTGGTTTTAAGTCTCATAAAGGAAGGAAATCAACAGACAATTGGGAGACAGAAAATCACCCTATATTTGAGATACTGCTGAGCAGCTGTGTCGGGGATGTCTGCCCCTCTCAGGCTGTCTTCTGAGATCCTGCTGTCACAAGAGGTAAATACTCATCAATATGTTACAGGGTCAGCAACCCACACAGCCCTCTTGTGTCATGGCACAGACCATATTTTAGACATACAGTGTGCAGTCTCCCTCAAATTTGGGTGCCTCTGATTCGTATCGTCGCCTAGATTTGATGCTGAGCTTTGCTGGTGTAGAAGCGTGAGCCCAAAGATGAGGCCAAACCATCATCGAATGCCAGAACGAGGTGCTGGATCCAGGCCAGCTGGGCAATGTCTCATGGGGTTTCCAGCCTGCTGCCCAAGGCTGAGTCCTCCTGTGGTCCAAAGGCCACCGATGCTCCATGAGGCACCCAGACAGCCCGTGACACTTTCCACAAAGAGTGAGTGTCTGGGGTACAGCTCCCAGCAAGTGCAGGCAGAGGCACCAGCTCTCCTTACCCGCCAGCCAGCAATTATAACAGTAGCATTACAAGAGTAAAACAATAACATTTTGTTTACCTCCTAAATAGTTAGCTCATTTTAGCACTCTGCCTCCAAGTGCTAGGTAATAACGGGATACAAGACAGGCGGTAGCTTTCTGTATCCAAAACAGTGTGGGTGCATCTGTGATTGTAAAGAAGTTGAGAGCGGCTGCTCTAGATTCCCGGTCCTGGAAGTGGTGCGGCTGGTGGTGGTGGTGGGAGCTGTAGGTTAGACTGAATTTGGGGATTTTTCAGGGATACAGAACTGGGGCAAGCTGGACTAGCTGCTCTGGTGCCTGTGGAGTGGTTTTGACCTACATCCTTTAAAGCCCTGGCTCCCTGTTCCTGAAACAGCCTGTGTTATTCTAGGACTGCTTTGCTTTTACCTAAGTACTTGATTTATTTTAAGTACAAATGTCCCAGGATCTAATCTGAGATCTGCAAGCAGGAGCACACAGCAAAAGACGGCACTTACAAAGATCCCAAAAAAACATTTCATTTAGATTAAACAAGGCAGTTATTGTGTTTTAATATAGGAATTGATTATTGTAAGTATGCGTATTGAGCTTAACAGCTTAGATTTGTATCTATTTCATCACTTTTAATCTTTGATAAATATGTTTTTAATAATCTCTAGGTATTTATTGAACATAAAACTGTCTTGTGAAATTGAGAGTAAGATTGCTAAATATACTTATTGTACGCTACTTCAACACAAATTCATTATTAAAAAACCTTTCACTGAGGTTTACTTTTAACCACAACATAACAGACGTGCATACTGCATAGTTAATCTATAATAAATACATTTGTAATAAACTATTGATATTTAACCTGCAGTAACCATCTTAATAAATATGATACATGGAAATGGCCATTGGACAAGCTGCTCTTTTTAGCTCTGTCAAACACTTGGAGGATACGGGGTGAGAAGGAGGAAAGCTGTGGCCTGGTAGAAGGCAGTTTATTTATCAGTCCTCCACAGCCCTCACCTAGCCTGGTTACTGGACTCACTGCTATTTCAGTCCCCATATCTCCAGCCCCGAATTCTTACATGGCTCTGCCATTTGATCTCAGTCCTGAGTGAAATTAACATTTGGCCCCAGCCATCCATATGACTCCGGCAGACCTTGTGATACAAAGGCTGTTAATTCAGATCCTGGTGCCCTCAGATGATGCTTTGTCTGCCCAATAGTTTTGCAAAGTGGATAAACATCCTCAAGGGATCAGGAACAGACCAGAACCCAAATGGCTGGGGTGGAAAAAACACAAGCTATGGATCAACAGAGAAGCTCAAATGAGGAGATTTCAGCTTTGAACTCAGTGGAGGCCACCAAATGCCTTTGACACATGAACGAGACAGGAGTCTGACTCTAGGCCATCAGAGGCAAAAGACATGACCTGCAGTGCTGCTTAGACCCCCTGGGATACTCACAAAGATGTATTTGTCATTCTTTGCATCGCTTAATGACTGAGGTTAGTCGCAACAAGCCAGCTCTAGCAGATACGCACAAAATTTCAACTCCCAGCACTAATCAAATGGGAGAGGAGCAAAGTAATTCCTCTGATGTCCTCTCCTTTGGGTCCTGCCCCATTTGTTATGTGGCCACTCATACAGTCCCTGTAATCCTTCCTTTAGGCCACTGTCTGATTCCCATATATCAGAGAGAGAGCCAAAGATCTTAACGTGCAACTTTTAATTGAACTGTATCATCTGCCACAAACATGAAATTAATGGTCCTACATCATAATCATAAATTCATACATAACCCCATGCACCAGCAAATAACTCTTTGCAGTGATACTACAATGGTAAGCTGATTTGCAAGAAGCGCACACTACCCAGGAATCCTAATTAACCAAATTAACACCATCACTTCAAATCATGTCCCAGCAGTAGGACATTTCCGATTGGCCTCAGGCTGGAGCAAAGCAGCCAAATGAAAACCTGACAGTGTCTCCGCGGGTCCAGCAGACCAGCCCTTTACTGAGGGAAAATTCTGGTGGCCATCCATGCACACAAAGAAGGGAACAAAAAATCTCGTGAGTATTTGTAGGTACTGGGCAACAGAGGAGCAGTTCTCAGTTTCTCATACATTTCCCAAATTTAACCAGCAGCGTCAGGAACCCCTTCCTGCCATGCTGGCTTGCTCCAGGGGGCTGTGACGCTGCCAGATCCCCCTGGAGAGTGCCAAATAGTGCTTTGCATGAGCCAAGCAGTGGGTCTGGGGTCATGGAACAGAGCTAGCAAGAGAATCTGGTGTGAAGCAGTCTCCACAAACACCAAATCGACCTCTCTGAACCCACTTGTTTCCTCTGGTTTCCACTTGTGGCTTGCCTGAGCTGTTTAGAGCTCAATGCCTTTTTTTTCCTCCTTCAGGGTAGTCAGGTTTTTCTATTTCTGCCATGGTAAAAACAAGTTGCTATTTTGGGAGTGTGTGGGATTCAAGCCCATGACAGTCCCAGCACTCTGCATGAAGGACGAGAGCCGTAAGCTGTGTGCCAGAGGGATGGACTCATGTCTCTCTCCGTGTTCAGCCTGAACAATGGGGTGGCTCAGTCCCACCAGGGTCCTCAGGCTGGGGCGTTGAATGGCCTCGACTCCGCAGGCACAGGGTCTGGAGGTCCCATCCCTGCTCTTAACCGATGCTCTAAAAGCTGGGGTGGGGAGTCTTTGGACTTAGAGAAAAAGGACACTCCTACCAGAAGTGGGGTTCGAACCCACGCGGGCATGTGCCCATTGGATCTTAAGTCCAACGCCTTCACCACTCGGCCATCCTGGTGGGCTGTAAACTCTTCCCTGGCCCACCAGTTCCTCCTCTGGAGGGTACACAACTCATCAAGCCCTCTAATTCCCAACCCAAGACACTTACTGAGCCCAGCAACACCTTCTCTTTTTCACTGCTTTCTTTTATATCCCCAGCAAACTGGTGGAACATTATTGGGAGCATCAGGTCTTGTGGGCCCTGGAAGACAGCACAGTCCCTATGTCCCTGTGCAAGGGCCATAGACCCTGGTGATAATGACATCAGGGACCCCGGTGCAGGAGGGGCATCTCTGGAGGGTCTCAGCCCGACCCCACTGGGTGTCCAGGGGGAAGGGAGCAGCTCTGACAGCCCATCAACACTCAGTCAGACATGCCACATGGTTAAAGCACTGTCCTTGCACCTCTGGTCCCGCTCCTCATCCCCTTCAGCCTGCATTTGAGACTCCACTAGGGCATTTAGCTGGGAAAGACAGTGGGGCAGGGAAATCTTTCCTTTTTCTTTAGAGTGATGTACAGCTTTTTTTTTCTGTCACCTGGGGAAAAGAAAAAAAAAAAAAACAATGAAAAAACTCACAAAAACTTCTGTTGAACCACATGGGATTCAAACCCACAGCTCACAATAACTCACATGCAGGAAGTCTTTAGCCCTTAAGCCACAGGAGCCTGATATTTTCTGACTCTGATTTCAGCCGCCCTCACTCTTCCCAGGCCAGCATCTTCACACGGGGCTGCCATTGTTTTGGAGGGGCACTGCAACCTGTTCCCAGTCCTGCCCTCTCCTACGGGATCCCCATATGACCTGGCTCACTGCACCAGACTTGCTCAGCCACAGCCCCCAGCGATGCCCACACAGAGAAACCTGGCCAGGCCCTTTCACCAGAGTATCCCATCTGCTAGAGACTCACTTGGTCAGACTGTTCGGATGAAGAAGAGAGCAATTCCCTCCTTGCTTCCCCATGGATTGCTCAGGACTGTGCCCTGGGGTAGCTGAGCTGCTTGGAGGTCTTGCAGTTGGCTGCTGCAGAGATGAGAAGCACTGCCAGAAAAAGAATGTTTCTAGGTCTCAAAAGAGGGTGAAACAGAGTTTCTCAGACAGGATGGGTCACCCTGGCCTCCAGAGATAATTTACAAGTGCTAGGAAGCAAGGCAGAAGGATCCCAGGCACCCCACTGGAGGATGCTGCAGGTCCTCAGCTCAGCAGAGGACTGGGTCAACCTATTCACACACAAAAACTTTGCCGGCAGGAAAATTCACCCCCTTAGGTGCCAGGAGGGGACAGGAACTTTCCATGCCTCCCTTTTACCCTTTGCATTACAGTCACAGCAGTCTGCCGTGCTGGTCCATGTGTGCAGAATCGCAGCTCAACATCCCTGGATGCCTCCAGCTGCAGCACCCGCATTAATATCAAATGAAGCCATGCTCACAAAGGGTGTTGCACTCCCCAGCTCCTGAGGAATCTGCTCCTAATGAGCGACTTCAAAGCATTAATGAGCTTGCAAAACTCTCCTCTTCGTTTACAGAGCTGGACCTCGCACGCTTGGCAATAAGACAGGGGTCACCCGTCAGGCGAAGAGAATGTGTGTGCATGTCGGCGAATATAATATATTTGTCATCCTCTAAGAAGCAAAGATTAATCATGCCCTCTCCAAAAGGAAGCTTTTATGCCACATCTGCTCTTCACAGTATGGAGAGAAGGGACCTGCCCGCAAGGACATCCATGACCCACACTGCTCAGATCCCCATAGCAGCCAGCACAACCAGCCTTGAAGTTAACATCCCATCTTAACCCTTTGGGTCCAGGCTGGGAAATGCTACTTGAATTGGCAGCCTGAGGGATGAATAAAGTGGTGGAATTGTGCTCCACTGCAGGTTTAAGGCATGCATGGAGGGAGTGGTACGGAGGTGTGAGAGAGCAGGTTTGACTGAATCTTCCTGCTCTGTGGCATCCTCCCAGTGCAGGCAAGGAAAAGAGATACTTGCCCAGAGCAGCAAGGGCTGCACAGTGCATCTCATGCTCTCTCCGGGAACCACTCTCTCCCAGCCACATCCCCCTCTGAACACCCCTGATCTCACCATAAATGTCTGTGTTGAAACAGCCTCCAGTGCCAGCCTGGCTAACAGCCCAGTTGCACCCATTTGAGGAGCTGAGACTGTCCATCCTGCTGAGCTAAGAGGAGGCCGTGCAAAAAAAACATGCTGAGGGACCAGTGGCCTGCCTGAGCACGAGCCAGCTGCTGGGCACTGCTTGCCCTTCCTCCCAAAGCCCCTCAGCCTCTTCAGCCTCTCCAGAGCCCTCTCACTGCTGACACCCTGCTTGGCATTTGTGCTGCCACAGGGAGGCTTGAACAAGGCATGGGGCAATGAGACACCGCTGTACCTCTCTTGCAGTATCCCCATGAAATGACATCTTGAAGGTGACATGGCTACAGGCTTTTAGAACACATGTTCTGTAAGAGAAAGACATTAATAATGTCCTGAAGTCAGAAAGGTGTCATCCTTTGCTTTAGAAACACATTGGTAATGTTAACTGGAAAGCAGTTTCTCCTCTCACCTTTTCTCCTTCCAAAAGAGATCTCCTGGCACTGGGTGTCTATTCAGTAGATCTGTGTTTAATCTAAATAGCCACTGGAGGCAACCGCCATCCCACATGTTAATACTGCAGCTGGAAATTGGCTGATTGGTAATGAAGAAAAAGAAAAAATCCAAAACCTTCAAGTTATGCACAAGGCAGAGGAAAAATGGCACTTTAAGAAATTTCAGGCCAAAACTTCTCTGCTTTACTGATGCAGGGGCAAAATAAAATCGCTTTTAGGAACTTTAGTTAGAAAACAGAAAGAGTAGGACAAGGTTCACCTCAGTGCTCCTCTTATGCCTGTCCCCTGCTATGAGAGCAGTTCAGCGTGTGGGTTACGACCATCATGAGCGCTAAGTAACCCAAACGTTTGCCACAGATCAGTCCTATCAGGCTCATCTTAGACCGTAACTCTTTGTTCAGCCAGTCTGGTCTTTTTCCCCAACAGCTCATTTTTCAGCACATGGGGATGGCCTGCTCCTGCAACTTTAAGACTTCCTTCTTGAAGAATGTCCAACCTCCCTGGACCCCTTTGCCCTTTGGGACTACCTCCCAAGGGACTCTGTCAACCAGTCTCCTGAACAGACCAAAGTCTGCCCTGTTCAAGGTGTTCAAGGTGGCCATTCTGCTGTCCCCTCTACTCCTCCAAGAATCAAAAACTATCATTTCATGTTTACTATGCCCAAGATGGCCTCCAAATATCACGTCACCCAAAAGTCCTTCTCTGTTCACAGACAACAGGTCCAGCATGGCACCTTCCCTACTTCCCTACAGCAGACATCTGGTAAATTGAAGTGCCCCACAAGGACAAGGGCTAGCTACTGTGAGACTTCTCCCAGCTTGATGACAGCTTGGCTCCACCTTGCGCAGCAGGCTTGGTGGGGAAACTTCACGCTGCTTATAGCAACAGGACTCCAGCATTGTGTTCATGTAGCAGTTAATGAGGATAATCTTTGGACTTTGTCAGGTTTTAAATGTACTATTGATGTCCCACATGTAACTGTAAACTACCACCTTTTGAGAGTAGGCGGAGTTCATTGAGAAAAAGAAGAGTCAAACAGGGTAGCATTACTATTTAACTGATCCTCAGTAGGTTTAAGAATAAACAGGCAAGCAAGCACAGAAGAAGATCGCTCTTCCTTCCTATCTTTCCTCGCTCTTGACAGGCAATCCAGGAAATCAAGCCAGCCTCATTTTGCATTCAGAGGGCTTTCTTTACCAAATGGCTAGAAAATACATATTGTATTCCTATGGGTGAAAGCTTATGCTCTGCAGAATTTTACCTGATGCCCTGCTGCTCGTTGGCTTAAGTCAGCCCCTGTGGAACTACAAACCTTATGGTGCTCTATAGCTCAAGAGGAAAAGTTTTCCATGAAGCTTGCAAATACTGGTATTTGGCCAGAAAACCAAAGACCACTTAATGTGGGCACACAGACTGGATTAAAAACCAGCAGAGTTGTGCAATTACAGGAGGTTATTTATCCCAGAGGGAAAACATGTTTTCTTTGAAGAGTAAGTTCTTTCAAAGAAACCAACAAAACTCCCGTCAAACCAAAAGCAATGCAGCTACCAGAGCTAAGTAGTAAGTTATAGCAAATAATGCATTTGTCTACTTTCTCCTGCTCAGGAATGATCTCCCAGCTGTTTACAATTTTCCACAACCTATTGCTAGTTGAAATTATTCTCCCAGTTATTTTTGACAAGTATTTCTTGGACAACAGACAGTTTCTCAGAAAAAATGATCTTGAGGGCTCCAAGTACCTAGGCTTCATATCGTTGTTTCTACTTTGGTTCTGAATGGGCTCATAATGAGATGTCTGGATTGGATGGTGATGGTTCAGCATTTCAAAGTCATCACCTCCCTTCATTCAATTATTCCCATAGATGTTCTGGACAAGATGCACATGTAGCTCATCAAGGCTTTGCCTTTGTTCAGTCTGGACTAGATTTTGTGAAAGATGCCATCATGGACCCATTTCTCCCTGTCACTGTTCCATGCCTCTTCCAAACACCATCACTTACAACACAGAGAAAATGAGTCACAGCTGTGCAGAATAGAAAGCTCAAGAACAGATTGAGGACCACAGCACTGTGATACTCATGCCTCAAATGCTGAGTGCCCAAATCACAGTCATAAAGGGACCTGATGTAAATGAGACATTCAGTGCATGTTCATCTATTCTTGCCTAATGCACTCGGCGAGAGTGTTTCTACAGTCATTGCAGAGAGAGAAACGTGGGTGATCCTGACTTGAGACACATGATCTCTGAAGACCCCTTCCAGTCTCCATACCTGAATTTCAGTATATATCGATCACTAGACGGGTGTAAACCAGACTCTATTATGAGGATTAAGAAATAACACCTATGTGTTGCATACTTTTGGCTGCCTTTGTACATGACAGAGGAGCTTGCTGTGGTAAACAAAGGCTCAACAGAGAACTCCAACCCTTAGAGGTTCATAACCCAGGAAACGCCGCAGCACACCACCCTCAGAATCAATCCAAAGGGGAAATGAGGCAATTGAGTTATCACATGGACAAATACCAACAGAAAAGGCTTGCACTTGTCAAAGAAGTCACCTGAACTTATTTACATAGCTTGGACAAAACTGTTGGAATGAATGGGAAAAAACCTTTTGTCCTCCACCTGCAGCATCAGCAGTGCCCACTACTGCTTGTTATCTCAATGGGGAAGTGTACAGGCAACATATCACATCCCAGATGTCAAGGCGCATCTTCATGAATTCCTAAAATGACATGTGTTCTTTAGCCCAGAGCTTGGCTCCAGGCTAAGAGCTAAATTTGATGTTCTCTGCGGCTAAAACTTCTTCAAAAACCATTCTGGGTTAATTAGGGAAGGGAAATTTTGGCTGCAGTCTGTAAAAGAAGATTGGCTTGGGAAATGGTATGAAAGTCGTGGGTTTTGCGAGAGCAAAGAGAAAGAACAGGCTCATTTCTAAAAGCGCTGCACCTAAGAACCTCAGAAAAGCACAGAACTTCACTGAAATATAATGAAAGGCACTGCCTAAAAGCAGAACATCTCCTTTGGCTCAACGTATCCTCTCCCAGAGGCACCACATCGTTCCCACTGCTCACAAAACAGCTTCTGTCTCCCTTTAATAGTTTTATTTTTAGGCTTCTCATATTTAATTCTCTCTTTTTCCTTATGTAAGGTGCTTGGAAGGGCTGCAGTGTCAAACAATAATTATATCAGAGAAAATTTAGAATCCACAGTGTTAAAACGAGTCTTTGCTCTTGACAAGTGAATGAATGTAGGAAGTGAGGGGATACAGTTTTATCAAGGAAAGCACCCAGCTGGCAGTGTAACAGCCTCTCTCGTGGGCTGGGGGCACCCGCCTTCAGATGTCAGCGATCTCAGCTTGGAGCACATCGGTACATGCCTGGAATTAGCATGGTCTGAGACCTAGATGCACGTTCACACAGTGCTATCAGCACATACATGCCTCTACCTGTGAGTAACCTTGAGGTAGGGTTAAAATGCAGATTTGCCATCCACTTAACACCCTCGGATTAGCTCAAGTGCATGTGTCTGTAGCTTTGCCTCAACTAAGGATCAAGCACTTCCTGTTGCCAGGAAGCACCACCATGCCCACTGTTAGTCTGCTTGCAACAGAAGTGAAAGAAGAAAAAGACATGTCTGCTTTCCTGAAACTATGTTTCTGAAGATATGGGTACCTACCCTAAGCAAGCATCCAATACCTTTATAAATTACATGCCACCATCTGTGCTGCAGTAACTGGCCACATCTGCTGTGTTAAACTAAATTGTGTTAAAGTTGCAACTCAGTCCAACACAATACTGAATCTTGGACTATGCTGAGGTGTTGCCACTGCCAGGGCATTAGAGGAAGCTACTGGAGACCAAGTACCTGAGTTGCATTTTCCAGCAAATAATCAGAGAAGGGTGAGTCTGATCCTCCACCCAGAGAGGCCATGCAGAAATGAGTGATGACTGAGACCACTATGGGTGACAAAAAACTTATGGCAAGACAAGGAAAACCTTTTTCTCTCTAAAAGAGAGCACCAACTGCTTTACAGTGGACTCCAAGTAGATATAGAGAAATACTGACAGGTATCAGTGGGACTATCTGTCACGCAATATCTGAAATCAAGTTGTGGTGAAGTGTAGGTGTATAGAGTGAGCTCACACATAGAGCATAAAAGAAGTTTTCTAGGGATAACAAGTTTACAGAATATATATATTTTTCCCCATATGGGTTCCCAGCTGGACTTCTTTGCTGTCTTGGAAGAAACCAACTTGCTAAAGCCATCAATAATGTCAAAATCCAGGATCCTCCTAATTAGATGTGACCTTTGAAGGGAACTGCTGAAGGCTGTAAGCTCACCTGCTTCTGCAGGCTTACCACTGCCTGACAATGTCCATTTATGTTTTCATTTGTTGCCTTTTATCTCATGTTCATACTACCAAGGTGAAGGAAAAGAGTTTCATAGAAGAGAAGGATGGGGAGAAGGGCAAACCTGTGAAGCCTCTGCTAGTTGTTCCACAGCTTCAGCTCCAGTGTCAGTCCTCTGTCTGATGTCCAAGACTCTTCACTTTGCTTTTCTTGCTCTACTTCATGCCCTTCAGCTTGACTCCTGTCCCAGTCCTTCACTCATCCTGCGGAGCAGAGGTCTTTGAGGGGCCAAGCCATCTCAAGGTGGAGCTGGTCGCTAGAACAGTTTACAACACAGGCAAGCTATCCGAAATCATAGGGTCGGTGGCTTCCTGGGAAACGGGAAAAGAAACTTCCTAAGTTGAAAAGATAGATTAAAAAAAAAAAATTCTTCAAATTTCTGCTACTTCTCTGCAGCTAAGTTTCTTTCTACACTCAGTTTTCAGAAAAGCCACAGTGAAAAGAATACTAAGCCCCTCTGAAGTTCTGTGGACATCAAGTACTTATCTCCCATGGCTTCCTTCAAAACTCCTGATTATAAACAACAGACGGACAAACTCCAGCATATTCAATTCATTCATCTGTTGTCTTTTAGTTGGGGTTTTCTTGTGTGTGTTTGGATTTTTCTAAAGTAAGATATAGTCTTTCTTCTGGGATTTACAGCCTGATTTTGTAATAATTAGGCAAAGTAAACCATGTGGAGATTTTTTATTATCTGCTTTAAATGTAGAGTTTTAGAAAGTAGACAATGAAATTATTATTATTTTGCTGCACAGCTGTGCTGAAGCGCAGGGGAAAGAGTAAAAAGACACTAGTATTTGTTTATTTGGCTTTCAATTGCTATGACAAAGTAAATAATAGCTTTGGTCTTGGTCCACAATTGAGTTAATTGGTAACACCTCAAATTGTATGTCCTAAAAAACTCCCAATTAGCATCTAAGTGCAGGATAAAGTAGGTAGTGTTTATTCCTTTGTGCTCGAAGAGGATCTGTGAATTCATAATAGACAGCTAAACTTAAAATCCAAAAGCATCTGATTTAGCGTGTATATACACAGGAAGTGATATGTGTATGTTTGTGCACATTGTTTTGTGTCCGTGCAGGACCTAGCAGCATGGGGCTGGGGTCCCTAATGCATTCCCTAGACAACTAGAACCCAATCTAAAAGCTACAGATGATAGGATTTTCCAGGGGACTTCTGCTGCCTCCAGCGGTCTCTGGGTCATGGCCCGCTGAGAGACATTCACCATTCCTTCCCCTGTTTAATTTTTGAGACCTCCCAAGGAGATTCCCTCTTTTTGTTCTTTCATTTACCATCCAAGCTCCTCACACCACAGGAAGGTACTCAGAGCACCGTGGGAAGAAATGATCCAGATACGAGCCGCAAAGGGGCTGGGAAAGAAAACGCAGATGTGTTGAAGAACTTGATGCGAAGATCTGTTCTGTAAAAAGGGAATTTCTGGGGAGAGTGCTAGAAATTATACACCCAGGCCAGCAATTCAGACATCCAAAGTGCACTCTGTAAAACGTTGGCACTGAAGGTGTTGTGGTGAGCTGACAGTTTACATGGTAATGAGGAAGCATAGTCAGAGTCCTTTAGCATATGTCTGCGATACAGGTCCAGAATCGGAGGTCAGCTCCTCTTGCTTGCCTGATGGCCCCCTAAAATGAGTTCATGCTTCTCAGTCCATCTTTTGTTTAGTAAATACCTGCAGCACAAGGCCATGGCAGGACAGGCTGGTGTTGCAAGTGATAAGTGTCTTTACCACAAAAGGGGAAGATTGGTAACTCATGATGGCAGCAGCTGTGTTTCACTCCTGAGTAGCATCTGGGATACCTAAGGCTGACTGATAAAAGCAGGAGGCAGTAAGACTAACACTTAAAAATTCAGAAAGGACTGCTGGGTGCAGAAGACAAGACAGTGGTGGAGTGTTTTCTTGAAATGCAACATTAGTTCTCCTGTAGAGATGGATGAGGGAGAAGTTTCACAGCAGCTGTCCGCACTGCATTCTTTCTCCTGTCTTTCTCTAAAGCACTAACGTGCACAGAGAGGTCTGGTCATCTCCTCCTGTTTGGCTCCTGAGGGACATCCACATGAACGTTTTGGCAACCCCAGTCCAGCTGCCACGATTTGGATGTGAGATGCAGGGATCTGGTGACACACAGCCCAATCTCTTGGTACTGACATAACCCCAACCCAGGGATGAGTGCACGTTAGTCCTGTACCTAGACTGATGGAGAGAGACAGGACATGCCCCACTAGAGGAAAAGCTTTGTTAGAGGGAAGTTTCTTCCCTCCAGCTCTCACCCACAGCAGGTGAAACACAACTAGTGCCATAAGGCCAGCAAGTGTTTAACAAAAGCCCTTCTTCGGGCGCTCTCTGCTCTGCTGTCTGCACGGCTGTACAAGGCAGATTGCTGTCTCTTATTAACTAAATAAACAAGCAGCAAAAGTTGAGTGAAATGGAAACACATACACAGCTTGTCTGCAAATAGAGACAAACGCCTCCATCGCATGGTTGCACCCAGCTGTCTGGCTGTTACCTGCTTAAATGGCTTTAATTTCACATTAAGGTCAATGCAGTCATAGCTTCTCCTCCCAAGTGGAAAACCTGGCTAATGAAACACTCAGGTTTGTATTGAGTCCACTTCGATGCACCAGACGAGCGTTTTGAGGAGCTGAGGCAGGTGCCCTGGTCCTTCTTCCGCAAGGGTGAGTCTCCAGCCTGGACTGTGGGAGTGGGGCTGTGCCAGCACGGTAGCCAGCGTTCGCAAGCCAGAGGCTCCTCCGCAATTACCCACTGAAATGACGAGGTATCTCCAGTTTACAGTCGGGGTACTCTGTTGCTTAATCCCATGCTGCAAGGAGTGCAGAGATCCCCTGCCTCTGCACCAGCCCTGCCCAGGTCTGTGCTCCTTCATCATGGTTTCCCTGGGCTGGCTCCCCTTTCAGCAAAGATTATTTGTTCAGCTTATGCATCCCTTCCTTCTACCATTTACGCAGCCCTCTCACTTTCCTCTGGGAATATAGATGGGATGAGTAAACTGTCTTTATATATAGTCTGAGGAGTTTGTCTTTGAGGTTCATTTATAACTCTTCAATTTCCTTTAGCTTCTCCTTTCCAAAGATCAGAGTTCCTGACCAAGTTTTGATGCAGTCCGTGAGGGTGATAAACATAGCTAGATTATGATCACTTGTGCGTAGGAAGCTATTTGTCCTGAACCACATTCTCCATGTTAGTCAAGGCGAAATCGAAAAACAACACTTGTCTTGCATGCCTTCGAAGTAACTGTTCCAAGGATAATTTAAAGTATTGAGACATTGATTCACTAAACATCGTTGGCCTGCTTACATGTGGGCAGGCAAAGTCACCCATTATTGGTGATTTATTAGCTGTAGATGCCTCTTTGATCTTCTCCAACACTGTGCACTCGATATCCTCCTCTCATGAGGCAGCTCAGAGGACAGGTCTATCAAGACATTCACATTCTTGTCACTTATGATTCATGTCCATGGGATCATCTCCACTTAGACACTGTATCTCACTGGATTCAGGGGATCTTCCAGAGCCCTACAATATATGCA
This sequence comes from Numenius arquata, assembly GCF_964106895.1. Taxonomy (NCBI): domain Eukaryota; kingdom Metazoa; phylum Chordata; class Aves; order Charadriiformes; family Scolopacidae; genus Numenius; species Numenius arquata. The sequence continues at coordinate 12,407,016 of NC_133583.1, forward strand.
AAACCAGAAGCTCCTCTTGGATTGAGAAATTATGATACCAGCACCTCTAAATTGCTTTTAGCGGCTTTCTGTGCTGCCTCAGGCTCAGAAGTGCTTAGTTTGCTGACAAAAATCATAGACTCATACACATTAGAGATGGAAAAGCCCTGCTAGGTTCAGCTAGTCCATTTCTCCTACCAGGGAAGGAATATTTCCAGCAATCTGTTTTCCCTGCTACTTTGTCTTGTCTATTTTTAAACATCCCATGTAGCAAAAATACATTTAGATTGTCAGGATTTCAGAGCCAAGTTAGCTGTGGAAGTACCAGCTGTAGCCTAACCTGCTTTGTCTGGTGGCAGCAGCTAAATTGCTCTCTGCTGCCTTTGAAGTCAATGGTAAAAGTCTTATTGGCTTCTGTGGGAGCATTCTCAGGCCTTTGGTACGGATGATTAGAGCAAATAGCTATGGAGCACTGATAAGCCATTCTTATACTATCGCTTTCCAGGCCGTAACTGCATTTTAATAGGCAAGAAATTGTCTCAGCAGCAGTCAGGGTGCAATAATAGCAAAGCCATGTGGAACACGCGACAAACTGGGTCTGCACAGAAGCGACTCCTGCCACAGCCATACAAAATTATATCCACAAGCTCGAACAGGTTTGGCGGAGTACGTGATCCAAGGGGAACGGTCAGGGGCAGTCCCTTTTGTGCCTCCTCGAACTGTAAACTCCACCAGAGGTCGATTCAGCTTCAGCAGATGTTCAGTAGATTCAGTACTATTCTGTACTATTCAGAATTCCACTATTCAGTAGATAGCTCCAATGTGGTTTCCCTTTCCAATGAACTTAACATCATGAACGAAGGGAGCTGGGCATATCAGAGTGCCCCTCTATCTGCCTTTCACACCTTGGCCAGAATATGGCCTAAGTATGGCACTGCCCTACTATTTTAGCCGAACAAAGCAAAAAAGACTGGCTGTTGAATCACGGAAGTTAAGAAGTTACCGTGTAAAACTTGACTCACCTTCTCCAGGAAAAAGATGTCGGCTGCTACCCCACGAGATGGAGCCCTCGGCAGCAGCAGCGAGTGACACAGCCCCAGCGAAGCTCAGTCCTTGGCTTTCTCTTTTTATTTCAGTAACAATGGCAGGTAGTGGGAGCCAGGGTTTGGATTTAATTTAACAGTTGTTGTACTCTGCTGGGACAGCTTCCTCTGCCTCCACATTTCCTGTCTGGAAGTTCTCCCAAAAGGATGAATTAACCAATATATGACCTGTGTGGGAAATGCACTTTATTGAAGCTATTTTTCTAGGGTGGAGCTGAACAGCTGTTTAACAGCGCATAGCTGCACTACATGAGATACAGTAAAAACATACAAAATTAACTGTATTCAGGTAAACCTGGGCTGTAAGGAAGCAGAAGGTAATTATCTCAAACTGTAATTTTTGCTTGTACGCAAAGGGTAGCGTCCTTGTGTGACAAAGCGTGCCAGCATGGGGTACCACAGCATGACAGCCAGCACAGGGGAAGAGGTCCTCGGTTTTACCTTCCCCATAGAATCTTCTTGTGCCATAAATGAGGAGAGATTAACACCATCCCTGCAGGCCCCAGCATGCTGGCAAGGAAAACCCATGTGCTAAAGCTACATAGGCATAGGCTCCTATCCAAAAACTGCTTAGCTTGACACGATGGAAGCAGCAAGAGACACAGCCCTGGTATCACTATGGGGACAGCTGTGCCCAAGATGAAGCATAGTTCAATCCTTTTTTTTATATAAGGCTTCAGCAATCAATAGGAGCCATAAGTGTCACAGAAACAGTCCCACAATGTCTGTAGGCATCTCAGGGCAGATTACAACTCTTTGGGTCTACACAGGAAGGTCTCTGCTGCTGTGAGCCAGGGCTGCCATCCATGGCCACAGTGCTGTCGTGATGGCTCCTGCCCCAGGCCATGGAGGAGCATCTCTGGGTGGCAGCACAAGACTGCATAGCCCAGGCAACATAATCGTGAGAGATGGAAGCTCACAACATCTCTGTCCAGAAGCCTCAGTAAAGCCCCTGCTTTCCATTCACGTCTCGTCCTCTCCCTCACAGCAGGTTAGCAGTGCAATTAAGTTATTGCATATTTACATCAGAGCTGGAGAGATAAGAATCTGAACAGAAGCTTTAAAAGCCATTTTTTCTTTTTTTAAAGCCTGAAATAAAATTTACCAGCCAGATTTACCATGGGTTTCCTGTGTGTGCACATGAGTTATACACACGGTAAGTGTCCCGTCATCATGAATTCTGCCGATGTGCTCTTTTTAACGGCACTGATCATAGGGAATTCATTTGGTCTTCATATAGCTGTCACCTGTATTACCAGAGCAATTTCATTCTAATTTAGCATTACTTAATGGTGAAGATAAAGTTAAGTGTTAGCCATGTGGGTCTTTTCTTGGCTTCTCTCTCTGACACAGCAAGAGTGCAACTGCAGGGTGTTTTACGACCAATAATTCAAAAGAGCAGGGAAAAGAAGGAGCAGCAAATATCAACTGCTTGTCAATCATCCTCGGTCTTTCAGCTCAAATGGTTATACTTGGACCTCTGATCTTTTCTTCTGCTGACTCTGATCCCCCTGTTTGTTTGGAGTTCTTTAGGTGCTGCAAGCATCAAAAATATTTTTTTTTAAAGGTTTAGGTTTAGGAAACCTGCACTGGTTACCCACAATGATAGGAAAATGTGGTACAGAAAGCCATACCTAATGACTGCACTATAGCAGCCAAATTACAGCCAGCCTGTTGGGGTGGCAATGGTGGGGTACCCTACAACCTGGCTGAACACATGAAAATGCTATGGGGATAGAGTGTTTTTATAGCATCAGTTATACAGCAACAAGTGATTTGTCCTCCCAAGCCCCTGTGCCCCCCCTCTTTTCCCCCAGCTCCAAAAGGTAATCACTCTGTATATATCACTAGCTTGTTTAAACTGGAGATGAAAAGCTACAAAAGTACAACTTAATTGAACCCTGTATTGTGTTATTACAAATGCTGCCGACCTCACTTGCAGTCCATTATCAGAGGGTTCTGCTGAATGCTTTAATTAAAGACAATAAGGCTAATAAAAAGGCATCATTTTCCTGTCTCCAGCTCTGCTGGAGAGTTGGGGCTGATGAGATTATTTCCTGCTAATGCTCTTCTGCTGTTGTTGTTTTTAAATCTTTTTCTCCCTATGGTTTGCAAATACTGTCTGAGCCTGAGTTGTACAAGATTCATTAAGAACAAGAAAAAAATCAGTTTTGTTTCTGAAATGTTCACTAGTATTTGACAAGCAGAGCTCCTCTTCCAGATGATCCCCGGTGCCTTATCCCAACCATCACTGCCTTTTGCTCTTGGATCCAGTCCCAGGGAAGGAAAAAGCTTCCCCGCACAGGCACAGGTACACATACAAACTGACTTAAGGACACAGTCTGCCTGGGGCACCCGTCTCCAGCCCTCCCCTTTGCAGGGAGGACAGCATGATGACGGTGCTACTTGCCAGAGGGCAGGATCTAGCCCAGAGTGAGTAACGCAGCACTTCACCATAATTAACATGCTGCTTACTAATGGCCCGTATGTGCCATCTCTATTTACTTTTGTACTGATAGTATTAATGATACCAAATCAGCAGTGTTTGGGTAACTTTGTCTCTCCAGCTTTGGTCCAAAGAGGCAGAATAAGAGGGGGACAACGCAGGAAGGCATCAGGGAGGATTGCCACAAGGAAGAGAAGATGTGTAGTTGAGAAGGGGTAGCCAAAATGCTGCAGGAAGTGGGCTTGCAGAAGGGGAAATGTTTGCAATAGGACAGCTCTGCTCCTCTGCCTGTAGGGGAATATGCCAAGGGATAAGGGAGGCAGGATGGTCTCTATCTCTGGATGCAGAGGGGTGACGTACTATTCACTGTCTGCATCCCTCTGCCTTCAAGGACGTCTGCATGGGCTTGTCCTCGTCCACCCCTTGCATACCTTGGTGTCTGGTGAATAGTATAAACATGGTAGGGGCGCAAAGAGGGGAATGGGAAATCACCTGATGTTCATTGCATAGGTGTTTACAGAACAGGCACATCCACCCACCAGTACACAGACTGAGCCCAGCAACTCCTCACACACTGGCCATAAAACAGTTAAAGCTTCACTAACAATCCAGGACATATCTGAACAAGAGACCTAATGGCAATTGGCATTGTAGCCCTGCTGTGAATAAGCCAAACCATCCAGTCCTACTGTGATTAAAAACTCCTTCTTGGACAAGGGAACAAGCAGCCAGACGCTAAGTAACTGAACTTTGCCCCTGCAAGGAAGAGAGCAAAGCACTAACCACTGAGCCAGCCCAGTTTGCCAAGACTTTTATAGGGAAGGAACTTTTACAATTAAATACAGCAAAAGGTTTCTTCCACCGTGAGCCTCTGAACATAGGTTGAAAGAAGCAGAGTCGAACGTGGAAGCCAAGTTAAGAAAAAAAAAAGAAGAAAAAGTCTTGATCTGAGGGTTGCAGGCTCAAAGTAGCTAGAAACCCCATCAAGTGACTGAATGGGAACAGCGAGAGGCGGGCAAAGACCACAACTCCTCCCTGGGTAAAGGATGAAGCTGTAACGTGGAGCAGACTGACCTAGTTACATATTTCTTCTTCGCTTTCCCTCTCTCTTTCACTGCTGCAGTTGCCAGGCTGGGATGTTGCAAAGCAAGTTGTAAATGAAGTTTCTGCTATCCAAGCGAGCAAAGGAGAAACCAGGGGCCCTGCAGATATGGGCATCTCAAGCAGCACCATCTCAAGCCCCTTTGGAGCAAAGGCATTTGCCCCTGTCACATCACCCCATCCGAGGTGGCTTTCCCCATCACACCCTTCCCATCCATGTTTCCTTCATGTGTTAGCAGCTGTATGTCATTTTTGGCACAGCAGGGAAATGGCCCACAGCCTGGTGACATTTGCAGCTCTATCCTCCTGAGCACACAGCAAAGGCACATGCTAATTAAACCCACTATCTCCACCTTTCTGGTCTGCAGTTGAAGCAAAGGAGTCTTTCACTGAGATGGGAGGGTCCTGCACTCCACCCACCCACCTCGCCTCAAGCTGCACCTGGATTGACCAAGGTGTGGCAGAGCCTATCTGGGTATGGCACGCAGGGCACACGTCAGGCTGAGTTGGCACAAATCCCACCATGCTCCCACAGTAGGCACTGGAGGTCAGCAGGCTGCCTGGGACCTCAGGCAGGATTGTGGGTTTTGGTCCATTTTGTACCCCAAGGATACCCATGCACAATGACCCAGTGAGTCTCTGGAGACCAGGAGTTTTGGAGAAACACCCAAGGCCAGGATCCCCTCTCCACCTCAGATCTCCAAAGCATCAACCATTTCTGCAGACTTACAAGACTGACAACCTTAAACCATCACCCAGCAAGGTGCAGGGAAAACTTTGCTCTTGATGAGCAATTAGAGAAAGGAGCAGCTGCCAGGAGAGGCAAGAGAAACTACCAAGGGAAGCATTTCCAAAAGCTGAGCAAATCCTTTGAGGAAGACCATATTTTGGAAGAATTGATGCTAAATGTAGGAGCTGTAATGACTTGTGGGGTGTCTCCAGTCTACAACTTCAAATTAGAAATGAAGGGAAAAGAACAATGAAACCTTCTAAACTTTCCACCACACAAAACTACTAACATTTTTTTTTGGCTCAGGAGTATTTTTGAGATGTACATGTCTCAGCCTCAGTGAAAAAATGTTTTGACAGGGGGAGAATTGGGGGTGATTGTGAGGAGATTGATGCTGTCAGTCACAGCTACCTCCTCCAGCTGAAACAAGGGATCTCCAGAAAAGGAGTGGTGCAGATGCTAAAGCAGATGCTAAGCAAGTATGAAGCCAGACAGAGCTCATTTTGTAAACAGTTGCTGTGACCCCGCTTTTCAGCATCACTCTCTCACTTAAAGCCCTGCTCCTCCCTCATCAACATTTTCAGAATAGGGTAAAAGAGGGAGTTTGCCTATATATTGTGTGTTTATCTCTCTGGACTAGTTGAGGTGATCCTGGGTCCTGTGGACAACCTGGTAGAGCATTTTTTCCCAACGCACCAAGTAAACATTGCTGATAGGATGTATTTTTCCACACCTCAGCACTTCTGAGAAGTGTACACTACAAACTGTAGCATCTGCTTTTAGTGGACTTTCCAAACGCAAAGTGCCAGTCCACTAACCTTCTCTCCCTTCCCTTGCATTTCCCAGCTGCATTTCACAAACCAAGATACTTACAGAGGTACAGTGTTGTTCCTACCTTACAGCACTCAGGCTTTGCAGAAGAGGCGAGACTCAAAGAAGACTCCTTGGGAAATGAACGTCAGCTTCACACAAACAAGGTACAGGAGCTCTAGTTTTCCTTGTTCGGAAAAGCATCGGTGCATCCATCTGTGTCCACATCTCCCCTTCTAGACCATTTTGTCTGCAAAAGAAGAAAAAATTATCCATCAGTGACAACCATAGCACTAAGATTCAAGCCCATCAGCCCTTTTTATGGAGGCACACTCCTGCCCAGGCGGCCAGTTGAAGAGGCTGAAACACACAAGGGGGGCAGTGCCCTAAGGGAGGAAGAGGGGCTGCTAGAGGAGCCTGCATCCCACTGCCCGGTTCGGCTTGCAAGGGGCAGGGGGAGACCAGCAGCCATACAGCTGGGGCCAGCACAATGGGCTGTCACTCTCATCAAGTAGGAGGGTAATTAGGGAGCACGTCTTCAAACACAGCTGCCTGTGCTATTCGAAAGCTGCCACGTGCTTGCCCTGAACAGGGAACACTGTGGCCCACTGGTGTAGAAGCAAAACCACCCCCTTCCCTCGCCGCCGCCCCAAATGAAAGCTTCAAAGCCAGCAATCATTTCAGAGAGATCGGTGGATGGTCACCACTTTCCAGCCTTCCCAACCTACAATTTGCTCTACAAGCAGCTTGAACAGAGGGAAAAGGGTGGGTCATTATAGATGTATCCTTGGGAAGAGATAAATCCATTCCACATATGAATAACCTCTGCAATCATCACTGCATGAAACTGGGTGCTTATGAGAACTGGCTCTTCTGTAAGAGTGGCACAAACACAATGTGGGGTAAATATCAGATTCAATAGGTGAACCAAAAGATTTAGAGAAGAAAAACAGTATGATTCATAAGCTGAGATTTGAGGCAAATCTCAGTTTTGAGGGAAAGCAAAATAAAGCAGCATTCAATGTGGGGCAACTACAAATAACTCATTCAGCCCTAGAAGGAATTTTGTTTAAACTGATTTATTATTTGACCCTTTCATTTTCTTTAAAAAAATTAGGTCCTTTTTCTCACTTTAAGTGAAAAAGACTACGCCAAAATGGAAGTTTAACATCTAAAGATTTTGTCTCAGAAAGTTTCATCTAGTAAAGACACATCCCATCCTGAAACCTGCAAGCCAACCCTTCCAGCCTCTCCAACCCCCTCCCTCCATCTCTCACCAGTGACATGCACTGACTCTAATTCATAAGCAGTTTCCATCCTCCTGCAGCTCCGCTAATTGGTAAATTTACTATGCACTACATGTATTTTACCCATGTCTGCAGGAACCAGACTTTTCTGTTCTCCCCTCTCCCTTCTCTGCCCCTTCTGCTCCCCAGTCCCCCACATCTGTGTTTCTGCTCAAAAGTCCTTCTCATCATTTCCCACACACACACAAATACACTTCTTTTTCATCTGTAACATCTGCACAGTCTGACCAGCTTCCTCAGTGTTTTTTCATATGTTCAAACTCAATAAATAATGCAAATGAGCCACCACTTAATTATTTTCTCAGCTTGTCGTGCAAGGAGCAATTTGGAGTGAAGACACAAGGTGGCAAGGGGCAGCACGCTCCCTCCCGAAGGCAGGCCTATGGCAGTACTACTGCTCCCCCTGCCTCCCACCGACCCACCCTCCAGCTTCCAGCAAACACTCACTTCACAAAATTTAATTACTCTGCTAACATGTCCCATATGCTCTGTGGCAGGCAGGGAAGGCTTTAATTACATCTGCTCCAGACATGCTGGGGAGCACTGATTCCCCATCTCCCAGGGAGCCAACACAGCACCCGTGGGGATGCGGGTGCTGCCAGAACCAAAATGGTGCCTCAGCGTCAGGCATTGAGTACCAAAATATCCTTTTTCCTCCTCCTACCCCTCCACACGCAGACATCCACAGCTAACGGTAAGGCTGCAGATAAGGGAGGAATCTACTCTCTAGAGGAGAGCAAATCGTCTCTCTTACAAAGTGCTGACCATCATCGTTAATGAACTGATTAACAATCATTAATAATTAGAAAGCCCTCCTGCACCATTGCTCATTTGTGTGGTGCTTGAGAGACATCATCCCTCGTTTGGGAAGTGGAGGACAAAACCTATCCCCAGCTGGCCTTCCCCTTCCGTACATCCTTCCGGCACTTCTGGACCCGATCACTTGGCTATTCCACTCCTTCTCCCGTCCCATTTTACTTTTCATTTTCACAGCTGCCTCTGCAATTGCTAATTTCACAGCCATCAGGTGTTGCCGAGGTGGCAGGTAGTCAAAACCATTTTGGGGCACAATACATCAGGCAGTAGACAAAGACCAGGCAGGAATTTGTTTGACATGACATTGTTATGCAAAGATGCTCACAGTACCCGAGGTGCTTCGTGCAACTGGATTGCATTTTCTGGAGACAGAAATCCTTTTTTTAGGGGAAGAAGGGCTGGAGGCAGGGGAAATCCTTTCATTCAGGATCGTGTTTAAGTGTGAGAGCAGAATATCTATTGTGGTCCCTGTACTTTTAATGTGGTTTGTGGCTTATGTGATCCAGCCTGCAATCTGTTCCACATCTTATACTGCCTTGAATTTGATCAAGACGCATCTGAATTGTGATAGTCTGCTTTGCTGGCTGCCTTGTGGTGAACCATCTCCTACCAGCTCTGGTTAATATTTTGAACAAGGGCCAGTCATTATTGTTTGCAAACTCTTCAGACAGAGGGGTAATTTCCAAGAGTATTGTGGGCTGGAGAAATTCAGCAGAGTATGCCTTTGAAGAGAATTTTCCAAAGTGGGGGGTATGAATGTGCACACACACACAATTTGTTTGGTAAACTCCCTGTGTTTCCCTCATCAAAGATCCAACTGTAGGGTCACAGTTAAGTGCAGGAAAGCACTGCTTTCCCATGGACCAAGGGTTGTTGCAGGGTCTTCCACAAGCTGTGGATTCCTAAGCCCCATTGCACCTATACGCAGCATCTATCAGCTTTCCTGCTGCATCAGGGGATCACAGAGCCAGCCCGTACACACCTGACAGTCCAGCCACAGGCCACACTGCAGTCGTAGGTTGGCAGCAGAGGAGAGGTGCAGGTGATGCTGTGCTGAGCAGCTGAGCAGTAGGAGAAGAGCATCCCATGCCAGGGTAGGAGGCATTTCCACATTCTTCATCCTCTTGCATGAACTGCTCTGCTTGAAGAAGAAATGCATTGCCCATATTTCCAAAGTGCTTTTGTTCCTATGGAGACACTACAAGCCGCGTGAGATCTTGCTTTTCCCCCTGCACTAAGTAGAGTCTTGCCCCATGAGCAAACTCTGGAGTTATGAGAGCAAGGCTCATGGCTTGCAGCGCGGTCTCCCTTCCTCCCCGTCCCCGTCTGCTCTGGAGCTGCTACACAGAGCATGAAATGAGCACATGCTCGAGCTCCACATCACCGATTTCTCCTGTGAAAGGGAGATAATCCACAAAACACTAGGAAGAAAGGTGGCACAACACATCCTCTTTCAACAGATGTTCATCTCAGTGCCCTTCTTTCTCCACCATGAGGTCCCAGTGAGGTCCCATACGTGCATACTCCTCCAGGACAGCACTGGTCTAGATAACTCCCTCCCCTTCCCAAGAGTACCTACATTGCAGTAATGTATCTGCTTTCCATGCCAAGGAACGGATGTGCAGCTGGTCCAGCTCTGCTCTAGGGTTTGTACAGAAGCCAATTCACTTTTCAGGACCATCATTACTTCTTTTTAGCCTAAAGCCTAAAACTGCCACCCAGGCTGAGGGAAGGGAGGGGGAGGAAAAGGAAAGGGAATAAAGAAAGCAGAGACTAAAGTCGGCACTTGGGACGTTTCAGCTAGAAAAGGTCAGGCAGCACTTTGAATGGCTCATCCCCCTACCTAGATGCATAGTAATGGGAGATCCTGCCCTTCTCTGTTTTATGCATTTCAGTAGTGGCTCTGCCCCTTGGGTGAATCAAATTGATTTAGTCTAGTCTCCTAGTTCAATTTCTAGAGCTGCTCGGCCAGGACTCCCTAATCTGTGAACAGGATTTCATTGTGGCTAGGCACTTCTGATCCTTCAATTTATGGTTTGGCATTAAATTCGGCTCCAGTGATGCAGGGACGCTTAGATTATGTGTCTGTAAGATCAGGCAAGTGTAGCTCAAACAGTGGGAAGATAGAGGTATTCTTGGAGAAGCCATCCTCCCTCCCTGAGCTAAAATAATCCTATGACATCTTGCCTGTCTGATCCAAAAGGCTGTGGTTTTGAGCACAGAATGAAATCCTGTTCAGGAGAAAAAGAATAAATTCTCATGAAAGGTTCGTTCACAATTAAAAGAAGCAGTTCTTCTAAAGTGCCTGTTCCTTGCTTACACACAATAGAATTAACTGAGTAGTTGAAGTTGTTTCAGCCCCCAAGTCTGCTTTTCCATTTTGGAGGGCAGGAACTTCTGCAAAAATATTCCACAGGTTTTTTTTTTCCATTCCTGGAGGAGAGGCAGACGATACAAAAACCACCTAATTGTAGTAGCAATGCTTGGAAATTCAAATCTCAAATCCAATAGCGTGTCATGGTCTTAAACCAGGGTTTATCACTGCCAGGCATAAGGAGATTATCATGCAACTATCACTTAGACATAGTGGTGTTATTCTGGCTGGTGCTGTGAGCTAGCTGGACGAAGGTCTGAGCTGCAATAAAGACATTTCTCTCCTTCCTGTCCGAGAGAGAGCAATTCTCCCTAGCATACATTTTAAGGGCATCCAGGACTGCACAAGCAATGAGCTCAGCCTTTGGCAGAAGATGACCTGCCAGTCCTTCTGTAGTGCTTTTTAACCCGTGACCTCAAAGCACTGCGCGAGGCACAGCAGCCAAATACGCCTAGTAAAATTTTTCAATCCAAAATATCTGAGATAACATGAGGCCTGCACAGCAGCCTGCCAGAGGAGTATCTTCTGCTGCTTGCAACATGGGTGTGAGCTGTATGCCCTGAGATACAACAAGAAAACACCTGGAGATGCTCAAGGTCGCAGAGCCAGCCTGCATAGGACCATGAAGTCTTTTGGGCATGTCTACTGGGCTGAGCTAGCCTCCAGAAGGTGTCCAGGGACATCCTGGAGACAAACCAAGACAAAGCCCGGAAGCAACTTAACGAAGGAGCCGCAGGGACAATGGTGGCCCCCTTCTCCGGGGCCCTCCCTGGCCCCTTCCTGCAGCAGCCCAGCAGAGCCGCCCCGCGCCGCAGCAGCCTCCCTCGCCCCAGGAGCCTGACTCAGAGCACAGCAATGCCCAGGCAACATCCCCTTCTCGTGGGTAATTTCCTAGGCCCTGTATTGTTTCAGGGAAACACGTATTTGGCAGCTGATGTTTTCCGGCACACCAGCAAAGATGGAAATAGCATTTTTTTCCAAAGAGTCTTTCTCTACTATGTCATGAGATAAATATCCAGGGTGCGTTTCCTCACTCTTAATATGAAAGGCTGCTGCATACAAAGACGGTAGGAGGGCTTGGCAAGAGACCTCAAGGACCCGGAATATCAGGGGAACGGAGGTAAACCAGCCGCATGGTCACTGAGCGCTCCCCCTGGCACCATGCAGAGGGTGCAAAGAGCACAGAGCTAACCTGAGAGTCAGGATTATCTCAGATAGAGCTATGTGACCCTGAGGAACCACACACCCCACCCTTGCACCTCACTCCTCTGCCTATAAAAACAAGGGAGAGCTCCGGGGAGCGGGGCTGTGTGCTGGACAAAGCTCCTGGCACCATGGGAGATGAGCATCCGTGGAGCCACCAGCCCCCTTGGCAGCAGACCAGGGAGGACAGGTCGTGCCTCATGGCCCTTTCTCATGCCCTATCGACTGGATGCTGCCATGCTGGCTTCTGGAACACAATCAATAAGCAGAGAGACATCACTACTGTTAAATTATCCCACCGACCTCCTGGTGATCTAATGGACTCTCCGGTAAGGTCTTACTAAATTCCAAGCCAAACTGTGTCCAGTTACAGTAATTACTGAATATTTAAGAAACAGCAATTGCCTATTTAGAGCACAGTAACAAACATCTCACGGAGAATTTCATGCTCTTTAATTACTATGCAATACCTGTCCCTTTGGTGACACCCTCCAACCTGGATTTATGTGTTAATTTGCATCTGTTCTTCTATGTGCCAGCATTTTAGAAAAGCAGAGAAATTACAAAAAAAAAAAAATTTAAAAATAAATAAGGAGAGCAGGTCTCCTGTTGAGGGTTAGGGCCTGTGGGTAGAGAAAACCCTAACAAAAGCAGGGGCTGTGCCAGCTTTCCCCATCTCTGTGTGAAAGCCCAAATGCTGCAGTCCATCACTGCAGCTCTCCACGTCATGCCAGCCCCAAACCCAGCCCCATCCCTCTGCGTGCTCAGCCCTGACCTCCACAAACCCCATCCCTCCCCCACCCTGGGGCTCAAACGCTAAAAAAGAAAAAAAAAAGAAAAAAAAAAAAAAAAAGCTAAGTTAAGCAAATCATGCCTTGGCTGACCGACGTGCATCCTCAGGAACTAGGACAACACCTGCCTGGAGCTCATTTCCCTGCACGCAGAGAGAGCCGTGGCCGAATCCGAATTCGGGGCCTCTGTGCTAGCCGAGAGCCGTAACCCCAGCTGTGCTCTCCAGCTCGCTGCCTGCCTTATTAGCGCTAAACAGCATCCTTATTTAACACACTTCAATTTAGAGTGGAATGGATATTTCTTACTTCAGAAAGTCTCACCTGCCTCTCAAATGGCTCTTGGCACGCTGCCTGTTCTCACTCGCGTTTTGCCTTTAACAAGGCAAGCCTCATTCCTCTCGAATGGAAAAGAGCTGGCAGGGCTTGATTGAAAGTTTGGACTCCTTCCCCCTCCCCTTCCACTTAGATGCCACGAGAGCCCCCAAATCTGTATAGCCTTCTTATTGCCAGGAAAGCAAAGCTTTTGCCAATGCATCTCCCAGGTTCCTCATCACAGAAACTGAAGCTAAAACATCTAATAGAGGTACCAACAAAGATTGGTACAAAAAAAGAAAGGGGGAGAAGATGAGCGTTGTTTGCAGAGCTTGCCTGGCCTCCTGCTGCCGCTGCCCCTGCCCCCATCTTTTCTTCCTCCACTGCTGAATCCTCAGAACATCCAAGCCCAAGGTAGAAATACTTAACAAGTTAATTTTTTTTTTTTTCCTTCCCATCCCCAACCGCACTCCTTCCACAGGTAGTTTGAAATGCAGAGATCCAAGAGAAAAGAGCATCACTCACCGCTCCCACTTTCCTAACAAGACCTCATTACGGTGCAGGGAAAACTTGACCCTGTCGGAAGTGTCAAGATGAGGCACCGCATTTATTCCTCACACAGTCCCCTTCGCCTGTAACTTAGCGGGTGCTGCGGGGAGGTTATTCTTTCTTGCTTTGATCGTCACGGGGAGTAAGCCTTTCTTTTTTTAACAAAGCTATTTTAAAACAGATGCTTAACTCTCTGTGCTATTTTAAATGACACATAGAAAAAAAGCCCACAGCAGAGCCACAGTTTAGCACAAAGACTGGGTGAGCTGAAGCCCATGTGCTCTTACCTGTGTACAGAGTGATCTTGATTAAATGGATCTACAGGTGACTGTTTTGAAGAAAATGGCCCCGTTTGGGCCAGAATATGGCCATTCAGTGGGGAACAATTGCAGAACTGCAAGAGGCTTCCTCAGTTGCTTTTGCAGGTCAGTAAATACCCATGCTCATCTCCGAACACTGAACTACAACACTGCAAGGTAAGGAGCGGGATGGAGGAAGGCTCCTGGCTGCTGAGCGCTGTGGGTACCGTGTGCTTCTGGCCATCCTGTGGGCTGGTGACTAAGCTGTAAATTGGGTAAAAGACCCTCCACAGCCACAAGATTTCCACCTCCATTCCCAATGGGACCGAGGTAGGAGCCACTAGATATAAACAACTCCAGGGACTCAGCTTGGATTTGCACTGTGATCTGGAGGCAGAAAGGTTTACGCTATGTGTATTTATTATTTTGCTACACAGCAGATTATAAACTCAATCTCCGGAGTTACAAGACCATATAGTCAGTGTTTATCTGTGGTATTTGATTATTACAAAGTTGTTCATGCTCAGTAAATATGTTTTCTGTTAATCAGCTGGCATTTACTTTATAGACATCTGTGTTATTAAACACACAGAGAGAGGGGATTTAGGGATTGTGATAGCAAATGGCCCTCGTTCAGTCTATAAGGCGTCACATGCATTTTTCTGGCTGCTCCATCAAGACTTGTTACCATGGGTCAAACCTCCACCCAGCTCAGAGAGATGCTGCATCTCCCAAAACTCTCTCCCGTCAAGCAGGCGAGGCCACGCCGACTGTTAGGTAAAGGCATCCCACTTCTCCAGCTGCATCGATGCTGCTGTCTGGCACTGAATTATTTAGCTTCCCCTCACTGTGAATGGAAATGATCTGCAGTTTAAACGGGATGAAGAGAAGTTTGCATCAAAGGCACCTTAACTCAGTCAAACACACATTGGAGACTTGCTTGCCTGTGACTGTCAGGGGTAATAACTGTGGCTCTGATCAAACAAAAGGCCCTTCAGACCCACTTAGTCCCTGTAATCGGCAGGTTCACATCTCCTCTTCCAGCTGTCGGGGAAAAAAGTATTTAAAGAGGTATGAGAGGGAGATGGGGATGAGGAGAGGAAGGGAGAGGGAGATGAGGATGTTGGGCTGTGGAACATGAAAGACTTTCCTATAGATTGGAGGCTGATGTGGTGCTGGCAGCCCTGGGCTTTCTCAACGCCCAAACACTTTGTCATGCAGGCTGGCAACACCATCCATTTTCCTCCTGACCTGGCAGGAGAGGAGGGTCAGTGTTAGTGGCACTCATGTTGGCTAATTCATATGGAAGTGCAGGGCTATTACAGCTGTCTCTGGCACATCAAACACCAGCTTTCTCATTTCCTAAAGCTTTTCTGCCCCAAACCCACTATCTCTGACCACCCCTATGCACCCAAACCCACCAGCAGCTCTGCACTCTATCCCATTGCCAAATCCTCCCACCCACCCCCACACCCAAGGCTTCATTCCCCACCTCCTCCGTGCTGCCCACACCAGGACCACTGCAGGCATCAGACCTCCTCGGATGGTGATGTCCTTCTCCAGCTCACATGGTGACGGGCGGCGCTGGTCGAGTGTCCTCACTGGTACCACAGGAAAGACAGCATGGAGCTGGAGGCAAGTCAGGGATCTCCTAAACAGGGCTGTTGCACAGACCTGGCTGTGAAAAGTCTTTTGTGGTAGCAGAAATGTTGTGGTGCTCAGTGTAGACCTTGATGTTAAACTAAAATCTGTCAGCATTTGGCAAATGAGAGATTCTGCTGTCTGTCCGCCCCTGCTTCATTGTCCTCCCCACATGGAAATTCTCACCTCCCATGCTACCCTACGAGCTGCCCCTCAGTTTGGGATGCTTCCCTTGGGGGATGCCATTGGAGGGAAGCAGAGGGATGCTCTGGCATCATGCAGCTGAGCTCTGCAAGTGCCAACACTGCACCACAGCCCAGGCTTCCCTTCTTCTGCTGCCCCCACCATTCCCCACCCCCTCACCCCCCAGGTTGCTAGCATTAAAAGGATTACTGAACAAAATGATGAGAGAGAAGGGATTAGAGGGCATTATCAGCCTTGATCCCCTCCTAATTAATTACTGGTCAGACATAGGAAAGGATAGCTCCAGCACACCCCACAACAGTGAAGAAGAAATGACATGTGCAACTAGAAGACACCTAGGAAAGGCTGTGGTAAATGCCAACACTTAATTGCTGATGCAACTTTCTTCCCAGAAAGGGCTCCTTTAGATCGTGGTACCTGAACGCGGCTGCTGCTGCCATCTGTATATTTTCTGTTCCTCTTAGCACTCATTTTTTTTCTCTTCCTAATGCTTGCGCCTTCTTGGGTGATTTGCAGCAAAGCCAGCTCTAGCCCCAAACCCTGGGGCTGGCTCCACAGATCACCTTCCACTCTCAGCAGACTGGGAAAGCTAATGCTTACCTGGCTGGCTGAGGGGCGCCTGGTTTTCTTGCGCTAGGCTGGGGTGACTAATCAAAAGGTATTTTTCTTAAAACTCTTATGGATTGAGGCAATCATCACAACAATCAGAGCAATCCCGCAATGAGGGGAAAGAGGAGGCATGTCATTTCAGCTCTGCTCCCTAGAGGAAGAGATAAGAGAAGATCTATTTTTCTGTGTTTCCTGGCCTGAAAGGAGAGGCAGTTCTTACCCCTCCCAAACCACTGTTTACTGGGAATGGGCCAATTTCTGTTTTATTTTTTAATTGTCAGGGTTACACCCCAGTAAATAAGAGCTAATGGCTAGTGTCTGCGTATTGTGCTTTGCACCCTGTCCAGTACCTGGCCCTTGCAGTGAGAAAAAGCCACCCTATGATGACAGATTGGTTTTACCAGTCAAAGCCATTGTTCCTGAGAGCAGAGCTCTGACCAGTCCTACTGCTTTGCTGGGTCTGTTCCCACCTCCTTCCCTGACAGACCAGCTGTTTAACAGGCTCATGGTGCCACCTGAGCGGAGCTGACCCCAAAGGATTCATGGGGCCTGACTAGGCTCACATGCTTCCTTACTGAACATTCCACACCTCAAATAAGGATGGTCATGATTTTGGGGTGCCCAGCCTTCCTGAGACAGCCTCCATGCCCTGAGGTGTCACAATCTTGGTGAAGCTCTTTGATGGAGCACAAGGAGTCCCAGCCTAAGCCAGATGTCTCCAGGCTACCTGCGAGCAAAGAGGTTGCTTCCAGCCCTTGGACCCAGCTACACCATCAACCTCTGTCTCTACAACCACCCCAGCCTTGCTTCCTCACCTGGATGAGCACTTCTAGCCTGGTGGGTGGTTTAGCTCTGGCTTGGGAAGTGCAAGCTTCTGTTTGCAAACAACACACAGTTCAGCAGCCCTGGGCTGGCCATCGCTTCACCTTTAAGCTCAAAGAGGGTGTGTGGTCACAGCAGGCTTCAAACTTGAAGGTACTCGCAGGATGTGGCTGAACGTCATCTCTTTTCACATCACCTTTTCCATACAGCTTCCCTTGCTGCAGGATCGCTCCCCAAGAGTCACAACCAGAACACTGTATCAAGTTTTCTTTTATGACCCCCAAAGTCTTTAGACAGAGAACTCAGACAAAGCATTTGCACCAGCTCCAAGATCCCCCAGGTCTGTCCACATTGCCTATTTTTCTTTCTTTTTTTTTTTTTTTAACTCAAACAAATCTGCAGCACCTTCAAATCAATAAAAGAAAGAAAGGCAAGGCAAGCTGCCACTAAACACCACCTGCTTAAAAAAGATCAGCTAAAATTATTTGCTGCTACACAACAAATTTCTACCCGCTTAGTCCCCTGGTTGCTGTGCTGTAAATGACCAAGATGGAGCAGGATGCAGAAATGGATGGACCAGGCAGCATCAGCTTCCTCACTGCATGGGGCGCTTGGGCTCTGCTGCAGCTGCAATTTGTACCATATGTTCATGTAAGTGATGAAACAGGGGCGGCCACAGCCCTTTCCTTGCTTCAGAAGATGAGAAGCCCCAGTGGGGGAGCCCAGAGACCATCTTTCTGCATCCAGCTGAGAGTTTATTGAAGGGCATCCCTCCAGCCACTGGGACAGGCAGGCGGCTTCAGCACGTGAGCTCTGCTTTTGCCTGGGGGACAGAAGCCCTTCTCTGCTCTACACAGAAGAGGTTAAGGGAAAGTAGGAGCTAGCAAAATTTCTGAGAAATACCAGCATGCTGGTTTTGACAAATGCACAAATTGGAGCCGATTTGGAATGCAGATGTATGTAAACATGCATGAAATTATCCCATCCCTCCTGCATAATGTCGCCTCGCAGCCACAAAGATTCTGAGTGCTCTGGCAAGGCCAAGCCAGTTAGATCCATTCAAATCAGGGAAAAGACACTGGAAAGGCACCAGGCAAAAGAGTGGGAGAAGAGTGAGGGAAGAAGACACCTCATCATTAAGTAAACACGGTCCCGCCTAGCAGCAGGACAGCCTGGCTCCAGGATCGGAGCTCCTTCTAGGAGCCTGTGGGCTGAGCTGAGCATCCTGCTGCCTCCTGAGTTTGGAAGGGACAGATGTCACACACAGGTAGGAGGTACTAATGGGTTTCTCTGGATGGATACTAATGGGTAAGGGAAAAAAAAGAGGATGGAGGAAGCAGAACAGGAGGTAACTGTGTGCACTGAAGCACACTGCAAGCACCTCTGGCCTTCACATGCCCACAGAGAGGAGCATTTTGGGTCCAGCTGCCCTACACAGGAACCAGAGGTGGGTTTATGGGAAAGACAATTGGAGTGTCAGCCCTTCTCCCCACCCCATCAGCATGGGGTATTTGCCACTTCTATTCACATCACGGGTGTACTTTGCTGCATGCACAGGCACTAAGGGCCACTGTCCTTGGGCAAAGCCTTCCAGACCCTGTCTCCAGGCTCCTGGCTTCCCTTCCTCCCTCAGAGACCTCCAGCTTCAGGAGTGGCCCCAGAGCCTGTCTTGCACATCTTTGGGTCCCAATTCCATGGACATCAATGTGAGTTTCAAGAGCTGCTTCCCTGCTCTGCCTGCAAATGCCTTTAACCCTCAATGTCTAACCACTTCATACAGGGGTGGGATGGTAAATGTCAATTAACAGACATTGACCCATTTGCCCAAGATCACACCATGAGTCCTTCAAAGCAGCAATCAGGAGTCCTGACTCCCACATCCTTGTCCTAACCACTCCCTTGGTGCCCTCCATGGTTGTTGCCATGGAGATTATTTTAACGCCACACATTCCTCACCAGGACATCACTGAAATGGTCCAGCAGAAGCAGTACATAAGCCCCTGAGAAAAGAAGTACCCTTCCCTGCTCCTGCTTCCATGGGGAGCTGTAATAGGACTGGGGAAGAAGTGAACAGCTTTCAAGGCATTCTCCATACAAGTAGCCCATTTTTAATATCAAGTACACATACTTTCTATTTACCTACTGCCAGCCGCATGCACCTGCCAAGCTGTAAGCCCTCGCAGGGGCTAATCTCCCCATCCTCACATAGCACCTGCAAAACCTCAACTCCACTTTTCATAATGGTTTGTATGAACAAATCTCTTCCATTAATCCCCCGCCTTCCCCTGGCCCTCAGTGAGTCTCTCAACACCATCCATCTCCCCTGCTCCGGCACTTCAAGTTGGATTTAGAGATGAGAGAAGCCCTTTGAACACAGGAATTACTGATTAAAATAGATAGGGTGAGGGACACATCAAAAATGAAGAGCAGAGGAAACGTCCTGTAGGCTCTGTGGGTCTCGTTTCATAGGCACGTGCTCTGCCAGGGAACTTGAAAAATCTCAGCTATTGGGAATAAAGGAATAGAAATTAAACAGGTAATTCCTAATAACTGAAAGTTATCCCACTCCCCTATCCCTTGACTGGAGCATTGAGAATCACCAACAGTCCTGCTGAGAATCCAAAAAACCCTCCTCCAAGAGCAACTAAAGCTGGAGGCTTCAGAGAAAGGTAAACAAGCACCCGCACACATAAATAAAGCATGGTAATAAATGTCTTAATAATTAGCAGTGATACAGATGCAGCTGAGCAAACAGCCCTGGATCCAAAAAAACAAACAAGCCCTCTGCTTTCTGCCCTAGCTCCAGTGATAATTGCTTGCACGCCTTCATTGCAGACAGACCCAGAGCTTTTAGTAAACAGAGACAGGGATGCTGTATGGAGCGGGAGCTGGGAGGGGCGGTGGAGCAGGGCAGGTCTCCTGCATGGATGTCCCACAGCCACACTTGGGTCTGGCATGATCACAGTCCACCAGTGTCATAACACTGGTGCATGGTCACACAGAGCATCCCCAGCAAATACTACTGCTCTCCAGGAACTCCATTTTCAGACTATTAAGTGAAAATAAACAAGGGAATGAGGAAAATCAGGCATGTGTTCACCGTTCTGCTGAGCATCGCTAAACCCCAATATCCATGTTCATATGGCTGCTCCAAAGCCATGGGGCTGCATGGGACAGCAATGAACAGCACTTGGCATCTGTGCTGGTTTGTCTAGGACAAGGTTAATGAGTGCTCAGGACCATATCTACAAGACTTTACTCTCAGTTATTTTTCCCTTATTTTATATGAGGGGAACCATATTACAAGTAGAATCAATAAGGAAAAGCAGAGCTGGAAGAACGAAGAGAGTAGTACAAAAACACACGTACACATACTCTCTCTTCTGAACTCCAACTGCAAAAAAACCCAACCCTTTGAACTTTCCCTTTGAGTCTTGAGCTCTTCTAGATTTTTTTTTTTTAATTTTTTTTTCCCCCTCCAAACTCAAGGATGCATTTCTAACCTCAGAAAGAAAATCCTCCTTTTGTAACAGTCATTAATTGGCTTTGGGGAATATGGGCTGCCAGATATGTCCCTAATCCTATACACACTTCCAGTCCCATGTTCAGAACCAGGCTGCCCAGCACTTCTCTCTGCAAGAGGCTTGTTAGGAGAATTAGCTGCTTCCTTCAGCCACTGTAGCTGTCTAGCTTGATATATTTTTTTAAATATGATGAAAAAAAGAGACAAGGCAGTTGGCAGATCATGTTTGTTGGGGAGACACCGATGTGAATTTTTATCTCTCTAAATGGTGCATTTCTCCATTATCAAGACGCACAAAGGAATGTCAATCACCTTGTCCTAATACAAAAGCTAAGAGCTTGCCAAAAGGTTGGCAGCAACGCGCACACCAATGTAGGTGGCAGGGTGTTATGAGAGCAAGTGCCAGTTTGATAGGAGCTGTGTAGATTGTGAGGGTGTTAGAGTGTGTTTGTCATGATTTAAAGCGTTAAACTTTGGAAGTGGTATATAAAGGCTGACATGAAAGAGTCTGAAGAACACATCCTCGTGTGTGCATTCAAAGGTCTGGGGAGCCAAACATGGCTCGTGGTTGTGAATTCCCAGCTGCCCTTGGAAAACCTTCAGCTCATACCTCTTCCAACGTGAGGGGATTTATTAAGCAGCCACCTATTGCAATATGCTATTTCCCCAGGTGGTGCTTCCTCCAGAGACTGCTGCACATGCAGGGTATCTCCAAGCAGCAGTTGGGTGGAGAGGGAACCTGAGAGGGAGAGTTATTCTCCTGCCCCAGGATTAGACGCCTGAGCCGAGAGGCTGATCTTCCTCCATGATGTGGGGAAAACAATTTCTGCAGAAGGTAATTCAGGCAGGGGTCGAACTTAGTTGCCCTAAACCTCTTCCGAGAGATCCCATGCTCATATCCTAACCAGTACATGCCAACAGGAAGCAAAATGAAATTGAAATTAAGTTGAATTACTGCCTTGAACAAAATTAAGCCTATTCACCAATCCAAACACATCTGAGCATCCTCTCTAGATGGAAAAAACCACACACCATTTATTAAATTATTGTGACTTTTTCTTATTACTGTCTCTCCTGGTTCAGACTAAGGCATTGAAAAGCCATGATGCACATTGATCTTGTGCTATTTCCCATTTAATATTGAAGCACTCAAAGCTCATGGGAAAGGTCATTCTGATCACATCTCTACCTGAGGAGATTTGGATTGCATAAATGAACACGCAGATGCTCGAGTCTCCCACCCACCACACATGGCTATTCCTTTTGGGTCAAATCCTGCCAAGCTACATTGTTAATGTTTACTGAAAGATGCAAAATGTCCTTTAAAAAGAGAAAAAGCCAGCACAGGATGGAGTCAAGAGGCCCTCCAGCTGGACCATTATTCTAGAAACCGCCATAAACTGTAGAGGTGAACTCCAAATGAAAGATCACACAACAGGGACCTGGAGGTAAGCAGATGGCTTTTAGAACTGGGAGTCTCGCACCAGCTACAAGCAAGTAATTACCAGCAAGTCACAGCTGTGCTGGACCACATGAGCAGGTGAAAATGTGGCTATGCTAGGGTGTGATCGCACTGCCAGCATCCTCTGACACTTCTCCTCTTCCCTAGCTGGCCCTAATGCTACCAAATGTAGGGCTTATTTGCTTTAGAGAGATCAGAGCTATTTCTCCTTAAGAGGCGTTTAAAAACAGGGGTGGGAAGGAAGTTAACAAGATGCTCTGAAGTGGTGGATGAGTGTAGCTATCATTGCAAGAGGTGAGGAGCGCATCCAGACAAATGCAGAGCTTGCCAAAGAGGCTGTCAAGAGCTAGCGAGGCACAAGCTGAGGTTGGGAGGGAGGTTTCCTCAGACAGAGGGCATAATCTGGTAGTGACATTGCCACTAGGTTTTGCCGTTAGGATCAGAAAAACTGGCTTCCTCGTTGCCTGCTGTCCGAGACAGTCTGCTCTTGAATGCGTAAAGATACACTGCTCTAAAATCTTGGAATTTACCCCCATCGTGAATTACTGGCTATAAGCCCTGTTTGGGAGGGAGCAGCTAGTGACAAGTTTCTCATCTAAAAATGGTGGGCTGGGCTGTAAAAGCCAAATCAACTTCAGCAGTCAGTCTGCTCCACATGCTTGGCTTTTTTTTCCAGCTGCTTTGCCCAATATATCTAAAGAGCATAGATATACTGACAGAGTCTCAGGAAGGACTGTGCATTTGGTTTTGTGCATCTCCAGAATGAGAAGCACAGAGAAGGATGACACTGAAATGTCTCTTCCAGCCCCTGCAAGTCACTGTCAAGTAAGTTTTCAAATCTCTTCACATCCATCAGTGTGAAACTCCTGGGCAACTAGCTGGTTTCTACCTCTGCTGAAGCCTGGGAGCTCCTGGCCATTCTCTCCTTGCTAGGTCTGGCAGCAGGAAGAAGTCCTGAGCCCCCAGGTGCCAAACCACCTGCAAACCCCTCAAATGATTTTGCCTGGTCTGCCAGAAATTAATAACTAAGAGCATCATTCAAGCAAGGTAGACCAGACCCTGCACCTTTCTCAGCCACCCTTCCCTCTGCATTAGCTTTCCAGCAACACTGGAGGTCTCCTGGAAAGGACCACCTGATGCTTTCAGACAAAGGAGAGAAAAAACCTCTCAGCAACGAAGGCAAAGATATTCTTCCTCCCCCCTGCCTCACCTCTTCCTCCTCCTTGCCCCGATCATGCTGTCTTGAGTTTTTTGGCACACGAGCAATTTCTGTCAGATTTGGGCAAAGGCAGACAGCTCTTTCACAGTCGGTGTGCCGGGGATGTCAGATCTCCTGCTTTTCCCCCTTTTTTCTCACCGACGCTCGGAGCCAGCCTCTCGGATCGACTGGCGGATGACATGCCTGGCTGGGCTGAGGCACTCGGATCAACGCTTCCCCAGGGTGCTGCTCCTGATGGAGTTTGCAGCAGGAGCTAAAAGCTGCATACAGATAACTCTTCCTTCCCCGTTTCCTTCCTCCTTCCTTCCTTTCAGCAATTCAAAGAGAAGGTGAAGAAAATGGCACTTGGATTAAATAAACGAACAACCAGCACGCAGGGCTTTTAGCTGTAAGTGAGCCAACTGTCCTGTAACATTAAATAAATGCAAGATTAACCTTCAAGGCTTCCACACTAAATTATTTATCTTGAGAGGCAAAGAGGTCGGGATTGAAACAAAGGGTAAATATTTGACGAGTGCATTGTGTGTGCTGGCTGCACGGCTGTTTGCCAACCCTGCCGGTGCTTCCCACCGTGGGGACAGCCGTGGGCTGACCGTGCTGGTCCCCCAGCCCCTCAGCACCCCAGGGGTTCGGCTGCAAGGGCAGCAGAGGGGCGGGGATAACCCTTACACCATCAGCCATGGCATCCTGCCCAGTAGAAGCTGGGAGGCTGGGAGAGAGCTCCAGTGACCTGACGGGCCAATGAGTTGTTGTGATTTCAACAAACACCCCATGCTCCGCAATTAGCAGTTGTATCTGCCTTCTATACTGGAGCATTATTAACTGCATGATTTACATACAACCATTTCTGTAGCCACTGTAGGCAGGGAATTACCTGGTAACAAAGTACCCTGCTGTTCATGCTAAGTGACAGACTCAGAAATATTGGTCTGTTTAATCAAAGCACCGACACCAAATAGACAAAAATATTTTGCCGTTCCCTAGCTGATCTCCCCCATTAAGATTCTCAAGCATTTTTCTGTCAAAGATATGCCAATTATTTTCTTTTCAGTAAAAAAATTAAAACGTGGTCACTACTGGGAAAGCATACTACATCTGTTTAAGAGTGAATAGCAACTTTACATTGCATTTTAAGGTGAGAAATAAGCTACAGCCAGGAGCAATGTAATTAGTCAGGATGTACAACACTTTAAATTACCATCTCTGTACTTTCCAGAAGTGTCAGGCTTCAGAGAAGAAGCAGGCAGGATCTCAGTGTTAACTCACCTGAAAAAAACTCCTCTAACACTTTTTCCCTAGAAAGAGCATCACCAACACACTAATCGATAACTTCGCTTGCAGTGCGCATTTCCTCGCTCACATTCCTGTCCCAGCGTGGTATAGGTGCAAACCAGCGCAGGCGCAGTGGACCTCACAAGATCATAGTGTGCTGTGGCACTGCCCAGCAGCTGCTGGAGGTTTGGTGTTAAATGCAAAAAAAAACCAGGGCAAAATATTAAAGCTGCAACCTACCAAATTAAAACGTTTCAGCTGTTTGTCAATACACCATGTTCACAGCATCGTATTCAAAGCATGTGCAGGAGAGAGCAAGGCTAGGGTGCCCTCTGCCCCGGGTTGGTACTCAGCGGGATATACATAATTTCTCAGGCAGCTGTGTGGCCTGTACCGTTTGTGTACAAGGCATTAAACCCCTCACTAGGTGTAAGGTCAGGAAAGGATTTTCTCTGAGTGAAGGGAATCACTGGAGTGGGCTTTTTACACTCCTTCACAGTAAGGTGTGTGCTTTGGGCTGTCGGATCATCTGCTTATTTCCACGTAGCAAATCCCTGCTATTTCAGAGATCAAAGACACTGGCACTACTCTTGATCTCTTGGTGTCTCCGAGAAGTACTTCAGCTGGTGGGGCTTAGTCTCTGGCATGGGGTGCAGGTGTGCTGCAGAGCCCTCCCCAGCAAACGCCCCGTGCGGTCCCTCCTGCTCCTCTTCTCTTGCACCAAAGTCTCCCCCACTGCACACAGCCTCAAGAGCCGCTTTCCAAAATAAAAAAATCCCCCCTCACTCCCAGCACATCCACGAGCCACCACGACGCAGCCAGGAGCGAGCATCAGGGAAGCTGGTAATGAGACATCCAAATTGATGAGCCACCCACCCCTCCTGCCACAGTGCTGGGTGCTGCCTTCACTAATCAGCTGATGAAGGCTTTGCCTCTGCTGCCAGAGAGCATGTGTTTTAGTGAGGGATAAGTGAGGTGAGTAAGCTGTGAAACCCAAGTGGCAGTGAGATACGTTGCTTTCTACCAATTACGAGAACAACTACAGGTAAAGAAGCCATAGCAACAAAAACTTGACCCGCTCCACTCCAGAGACATAGCTGGAGCCTATTCTAACTTTAATGTAGTCTCTTAACGCCTACTGCTGTTAATGGTTCCTGCATAATAAGGGGGATTACAGATCTATTACAGATCTGTCACCTCTTAAGGAATATGCCATTAATCATGATCATTTATTTGCAAATTGGTTTATAATTTTGAAAATCTTTTGCAAATCACTTTAAATGGAAGAGGGTGGGGGGCAAGGGGCTTTCAAAGCAGACTTCCATGCTATTTCCTTCCTTGACTAATGCCCCGTTTTGAGCCAAATCACTGCTTGTGCGTATCTGCGTATGTATATGGGTATTTATGTATGGGATTAAACTGGATGAGCACAACCAGACACATGTGCGTGACAGCAGTTAGCAAATATAGTATAGGAGTGTGCATCTATCTGCACACAGGCACACTGGACAGCCCATGTGGGCAAAGGTGCCTTTTTGCAGACTGCTTTTCACCTGGGCAGCTTTCCCAGATGAAGAACGATCCAGTATTTGCGTGCATCCCTGCTCGCTGGTGACACCGCCGCCTGTGGCTACACAGTATACATCCCCCTCTGCATTTACTTGGCCTTTCACCAAGCTGGTTTGCACAAGATTCAGGGGTTGGGCCCAAAATTCATGCCCTCCTCACCACCTGCCCTGCCTGCGAGCTGCGCTTGGCCATGCAAAATCTTGGTGTCGCACCACACACTGGAGGCAGCAGCTAATTAGCTCTGACCAACTAACAGCCAAACACCCCCCTAGCCGCTTGGAGATCCCTGCAGGGCAGAGCGAAGGATGAAAACAGACACAGACCCTCCCCTTGTCCCACAGCTTAACCCACCATTGGGTCAGCCCAGATAAATTCTTTACCCCACCACTCACCCTGTCACCCCCAGCTCCCCCGAGGCTCTGCCCTTCTTTTGCACTTTCCCTTAAACTCATCCCAAAATCCCCTTGCCTACCAGAGACTCGACCTCCCTCTACTCTCCTCATCTCCAGCCCTCTGCATCTATCCCTGCTCTCCGCCCCTGCGGATTAAGTAGACTTCGCCTGGATTACAGCTGCCAATCAAGTTCAAGTGCATTTTTAATAGTTTAATTTGTGGCACAAGGTTTCAAATAAAATCATCAAGTGCAGTCGATTAAACTCATTAAGTCCTTACGGACTCGTCTGTGTACTGTGCCGTTATCAGATTCGGAGACATGAGAATTAATTAGGCCGCTGTTATCCTTTGTCTGGATTAGTGTGCCAGGCCCAGCGGCCGGGTGTTTTCCTGTGAAAACACGAGGTCCATAATCTCCTTACGAGCACAACCGGGGAGACAGAGGCCTAAGAGATTTCTTCAACATTCCTCAAAGATCAAACAACAAGAAATGCACTGTTCTTTGATATTTTTTTCCCTCCCCTGGTTTTCTTTCTTTCTCTTTTCTTTTTCTTTTTTTTTTTTTTTTTTATTTTCCCCTTTAGTGCACAGTGCAGCTCATGACTAAATGCAGTTCAGTGGGAAGAGAGCAGGTGGATAGAAATGGGTTGCTGGTACCAAGGCTGGAAACACTCCTCACACCCTACCAGGGTACACCAGGGATGTCCTGCAAGCCTCCTTCTGCTGCAAAGGGACTCATCTTCTCTTCAGCCTTCCTATGCACACCAAACAACCCTTACTCACGTCCACTGGGGCTATTTCCCCACTGCTGCATCCCTAGGTCAATGCCCACGTTTGAGTAGAGAGACTAAGGGTACCCAAAGAGCATAAGGCTATCCTCTCCACCTCCACAGATCCAGAATAATGTGAAATCCTGGCTGACACAACGTGACTCACCAGGACACCCCAGATGCCATCGTTTCTGCCGTGAGTGCGATGCCTCCAGTACGTGCTTTACTTGCCTCTGAAAACCGTGACTCTTCCACCAAGCAACCATTGCAGATGGTGAGCTGCTTGGAGAGACCAACATGTGGGTGGGAAAGACAGTGCGGTACTTTGGCTGCCAGGACTGCATAGTCCTAAACATGAGGATGTACAGAGATGAGTACCCATGTGGATACTCCAATCTTTAGTGGAGGGTACAGTGGGCAGATGGGCCGAGATGAAGATAAACTGAGATACATGTTGATGCCCTGCACCTGACTGTACTCCCACTTGCAATAGTCTGGCCCCTACCCATGGAGCAGGATCCCACTACACAAATATCAACACTGAACAAGCTTCCTACGTAACTTGTCACCTACTCTGCTCTACAGAGCAGAAATACATGATATACAGCCACCATCACAGGGCTTTTGACAAGCAACATCTCACACTCATCATACCAATATATGAAACCAGTACCTATACCATGCAAAACAACACTAATAACTGGACTTCTCCAGCCCAGGGGAGACTTAGGAATTCCCTTATAACCCCAGCAAGGTCCAACCACAGAATTAGGTAAGAGAAGTTTATACATGTATAGATCCTCGAGGAGAATTTTTTTAAGTACCATGGGCAAGTAAGCACCTCTGGATTTCTAAAGGCGTGAGGAACTTCATTGACATCAGGGATCTGAAGATCTCTCCCCTCAATTAAGGCTGTCCCTCAGTTACTGAAGTCAGCTATTACAAAGGAGGGCAGGAGATGGGAGATCCACAGCAAGCGATGATATGGAGGTGCCCATGTGTGACGGTCGTGGGTTGCTGCCTCCTTCAGGCCTTTGATAGTGAAGTTAGTTGGTTCTTGACAAATCTGTTATTTCACAGAGCAACGCAGCTGCAGAAGGGCCTTAAAAAGGCATATTGCCAAAGAGAGCTTTATCCAAGAGGCTTTTCTGGTGGACACAAATCCTTTCCGATGGGCCAGCTGCCGGCAACCACACTGCAACAAATTTATGAGAACATAACCATGCTGTAAAGAGATGAACTTAAGGGACAAAGAAAAGTAATCCATATTAAGGCTGGCAAGGGCTTTGCGCCTGCTAACGGTCCTGCTGAATTGCATTTGAGGGGAGCTGAACTACAGCAATTTCTAAACTAAATCACTTGGGCCTGCCAGTACTTTCACTAGTTTATTACAGAAATTTACTCACAAGGGTCAGTGACCCCTCAGTCAATGACTCCCCCAGGTGACTTCCCAAGCCGCGTTAAGCTACGAACATTTGCTCTCATTCCCTCTGATCTTCTCTTTCTCTCCTCCTCCTCTTCCCATTTCGTTTGCCTTTCCACTGAATCCCTTCTTTTTTTCTCTCTATTGTCAAATCACAGGAGTAGGGTACGATGTGACAAGACAGTATTGGCGGAACAATAAGGGATGTAGATGTGAAGGAGAGGCAAAACAGAGATGTGAACAGAGAGGCAAAAGGGCTGAGAAGGGAAGCTGAGAAGCCTGAATGTGATGGAGGGGAAAGGGAAGTGTGAAGAGCTGCAGGGATGGCAGTAAGGCAACTACGCCTTCAGGAAAGATGAGGATTTTCTTACCTGCTTCACTGTACAGATAACCTGAAGACAAGGATGAGGGTGAGAGCAAAGCTGCATCCTCCAAGATGCAGAAGGCCTCCAGAATCATTTTAGCTACTGAGGTGGGGAGAAAACAATGGGAGCTGCAGGGTGCATGTGAAGGAAGATGCATCAGGACTCAGTACAGAGGAGGAGGACTAAGGAGCAGAGCAGTGGTATGGACAAGAGGGGCAAAACAGAAGGTCTGATGGCATTGCATGAGAAAAAATAAGGGCTACCTTCTTAATGGAGAGCAGTACACTCCCTCCAAAGGTGGGAATCCAGGTGCATCAGGTGAATTCTGCTCTCTTTTCCTAAAAGGGGATGTAGACAATTATGCATTTCCTGAGCCCAGAACATCTGCACTTAGACAAGATGAATTCTACAGAAATGTTGTCTCACCGTAGCCAGACAGATGAATCGTCAGAGTCCTGCTCTGCTATCAGGCAGGTTCTCCAGGCCTGGCATAAATCTAACCTCATCATTTCCCCAGCAGAAAAGTAAGCAAAAGAAATTCTTCAGGAAATACTTAACCCACTTATCCTGGAATATCAACTGCTGAAAATTTAAAGGTGTCCCAGTCCACAGGAGGATTTCTGCCTCTGCCCCAGCTCTGCCAACCTCCTCCTGCTTCTGCCCAAACACCTCTCTGAAGCAGCCTTCAACATTTCATGTGAGCAACACAGCTCTCCACAAATTACTAATCACAAGTGAAAACATACAGAGCAGGCAGGCATCCATCCTTCCTTCCCAGTTCCAAAAGGTTCTCCTTTCAGTGTCTCCTTCTCACTCACTTTTTTCTATTTCTCCCCCCACCAAGGAATTGATGAATGTCTCTTTAAGGCCCTGCGTCTGCCACCTTGCAGCACACCCTTGTAAATCAGATAAATATCTCAAGGATCCTTATCCTGGGAAAATTGAGATAATTGCGCTAAATTGAAGAGCCTTTTTTTTTTTTTTTTTCCTTCCCCACCCCCCTGGTGCCCTTCTTCTTCTCTTTTCAGCTGGAGTCTCTTGTCATAACAGGTGTGCTGATTGCTAATTCCTGCACAGGAATTGTCCCCTCTCTCTAACGGGATGGCCCTTGATAGCCGGTTCTAGTCTAGCTCCTGAAGTGAGTATTAAGCAAGATATGATGTCAGTCAGGAACCTTTTCATAGCTCCATCCAGGTCTCTCTTGGAAAAGTTCACCCTTGCTGGTTCACCTCTGACACCCACCCGCTCAGGAGGTGTCTGCTGCGATGTGAGTGGTGGGTTGTGTCTGTAAGGGGTAGCGAAGGGTTGGCTCCAATGTCTCCCTTCCACCATGGACCAATGCTGTAGAAAGCCAACAAGGAAAAACAGCAATGAAAATATACAATGGAAGGATGGAGATAAATAGGATTCAGGTGAAAGAAGATGGAGCATTAAGAAACTGCATGAAAACTAACATGGTAATCAGTCAAGTCAAGAAGGCCCTAAACAGGCCTGCTTCAAGAGGGTCCAAAGGTTTCTTCCAACCCATAGCTTTGGTCCCATGGCAGGGCAGAGGAACACTAATGCTATATGACAGGAGGGATGAACACCCAAATCAATCCCCTGTTTCTCAGTGTCATCACTATGTGTTTCTCCCCCCACCTACAGAAGTGAGAACACCTCCCGCTAGCTAATAGCAGCACCAGCTACATCGAGTTATTAACCCTGCCTTCCACTGTAGTGGCAAAAGCCACCAGAAAGGCAGGGGACAGCGCAGCAGGTGGGGAGATCAAGGGGCAAGCTGTGACCCTGCTGTTCTTTTACTGGGTGAAGAAAACTTTACAATCCAGAAGCCTACAGTGTTTTGCTTTTGGTGCTCTACAGCCGAACACACAAGCAAATTGGGACTGTCAGAGGGACTGAAGGTGAATGATGGTGCAATCCAAAGGGGATGATTACTTCTCTAAGAGATTTCCAAGCAGCACCTGGGGTCTCCACGGAAGCCAGCAAAGAGGGGTTTTGGGTGACTTTGCATAAGGCAGGAAGCATAAAACCAGAAGGTGCTCAGAGAGCAAGCATGACCCTGCACTCAGAAAACTGCAGAGGTGGCAAGCAGTGGATGGTGACACGATGGTGCTGAGTATGGCCCTCATAATGACAGGCCTCCTCCCAGTACAGATTAGACCTTCAAGCCCAGCCAAACTCCTCTAAAGCATGCATTGGCTGGGAGAAAGCAGAGAAGACTGGCTCCGAGCCCCACAAGATAATCACTGAGCTTGGGCAAGTGGTCTTGAAGCTGCAGGTGGGTTGAGAGAGAGGAGGGCAACAGCTGTTTCTACTTCACCCAGGTCTTCCATGCCAGGCCACCCTTCCCTCATCCCCAGCAGAGCCATGGCTCTCTGCAGACTCATCAGAGCCCATTCTTCTGAAAATGCTCTCACACATACCAATAATAACCTGAGAGCCCAGGCACGGCTGAAATAAGATGAACATGGTGGCTGAACAAAGCAGTTCAGAGCTGTCGCTCCAGCCAGAGTTTTACCAGCACAACTCTACCTATTCCAGGTTTGGGGAGGAAAGAAATAAGTTTTGGGAAGGTGGGAAACAGCTTCTCTGAAGGTCCACTGATGAAGAGGGTGTCCACACCCTCATGTGAGGAAGTCTCATGAGTCAACTGCCTCTTTTCAGTTGCAGCCCAAATTTTCTCACCTTCACCTGCTAAATCACCAGAAACAGCCACCATGGGTACCGTGTCCTGTACCCAGGACACATGCAGTAGAAGGTGACTCCTCTGCTCACTCCGTGTCATCTGTATAGACCCAACTTGAGCTTAAACATTGCACCACCAATGCAGAAAAGAGGGGCTGGTTCTCCATGGCTCCCTTCAACCCTTGTCTTGGCTCTGCAAAGAGGCTGAGGACAGTTTTCAGTGCTTATGGGACGGGATGACCCCTGCCCAGCCTGTGAGCCACAGAGTCGCTCCTGGCATCAGCAGGCTCCACACAATGTCTCCACTCCTCTCAGGAAGAATAGGCTTGATGGTGTTTTGACTCCCTTCTCGGAGACTCCCACACGGCACTTTACAATCCGACTTTGCTCTCAAATACACATCCTGGGCTGCATCCCAGAGATGTGTGTCAGGCACGAAGTGCTGTCAGTCAGCCCCAGTCACAACACATCAGGACTTAGGAGAAGTCTGACTGATCTGGGCGAGGGGGAGGGAGCATGGGAATGAGAAGAAAAGGCTGAACAGCAAAAAAAAAAAAAATAATAATAAAGAGGGGAGAAAGGCAAATCAAGCGGGGAAAAGCAGGAACTATTCCATACAGCAAGGATGTTTTCTGTCTGTGATACAGCAGCAGTGTCAGGTATCAGAAAGGACAAGGATGTTCAGATACAGAGCCACAGGGAGGAGAGCAGAGGAAGCACCTGGGAGGGCTCCTGCTCTGAAACCCAGTGTCTCTCATCCACATGGCTTCAGGCAGCAGGGACTGAAACTTGCTGCCACATCAGCAGCATGGCAATTAATGTAAAGTGGGCTGTAGGGACAAAGCTACCAGATAAAGTGTGCACCTGGCTAAATGCCACTTCGGAGTTGGCTCTGATATCAGGAACATCAGCCCAGAATGACCAAATGGCCATGACACGAGGACTGACTCTCCCATGCCATGAAGGAGTTCAAGGGGCACACGGAAGGGTCACTGCAGGAATGATTTGGGGCCATTCTCCTGCCACCACCTAGATGTTTTCCTGCATAGGAAGATACCTGAAATCCTAACTGTCAAGAAAGGCAAAGCTGGGCAAAATAGGAACAATTGAGGAAGCAGCCAAAGCTGTGCTCACTTGAAGACAAAGGTGAATAAATTTAGGCAGGGGTTCAGAAGAGAGGTCTGCCTGTGAAAGGGCACTGCAGGACAGAGGGAGGAGGTCCCACCCTGTTCTGGGAGATGAAGGACATGGAGAGAAGACCTCAAACACTGCATAAAATTTTGAGATTAGTCAAGTATGCTCATATTATGAATTTCAGTCTATTCCACCATGCATGAAATGAGTAAATATTCATTGGACTGAAGGAAGAGAAAGGGGGGTGGGGAAGGGTGAGGAGAGATGACTCTATAGCATAATTTATATAAGTATTCACTGGAGCTTGAACAGGAACCCACATCTCCTCCATTCCCAGGTGAGTGCCCGAGCTACTAGGCTGGAAGTCTTGCTTCTTTTTACTCCCTCACTGCAACCTAGTGCTTAAATAATATTTAATTATTCCTCACAAAGTGGAAAAGTTCAAAAGACAGGATTGAGTGGACTCTTCTGCTACCTCTAAATCAGAATTCCCTTATAACCAGGAGGGTTTTGCAGGTGGGTTCAAGTCTCTTCCAGAAGGAGAAAAGATTAGAGAGGAGAGGTCTCCAGCCACTACATTATTTTCTAAGAGTGGCCAACGTTTCTCAGTCTGTGCAGACTCTGATCTCTGATCCATACCCAAAGATGCCTCACAGACCAGGCTTGAACAGCAAGAGAAATATGCCCAAAGTAATAAGGTGTTGCTTAGACATAAGATAAGCACTGACCTGCTCAGCGCATTGAAAACAGAGGTGGATATCACAAAGAGCGGAAGCAGATCTTCATGGAGGCTGGGGAACATGGAATATGGCAGATATATCGAGAGGCAGCTGAGCAGGGGCTCTGAGGATCCAAACTAGACCCCTAAAATTGCTTAATATATGGGGTACAGTATACCTGTGTCAAACAGGCTTGTTTGTCCACAAAGCTATGAGAGGGGACAACAGACTTATGTTCACCTACATCATGAAGAAGATACAAAGGAAGGAACCGCAAGAGGAACCTGCTGCCCAGCCAAACCATTCCCATGTGAACCTCAGTGTGTTGTGTCAGTCTCTTGTCTACAAGGAGGCACCATTGCGTCTCTACCTCAGACAGGAGATGCAGGGGCACAACCCATGAACAATTTGAAATTCTTCATCACTGGAGGATAGATCCCTTTACCTGAGGACTGTCTGCAGCTCTGGCTTCACAGGCTTTGTTTAGCCAGCTCACACAAGGTTGAATTGGATTTTTCTTTTAGCTGCATGACAGACAAGGGAAATGAAGTGGGTGGTGTATACTCTGACTTCAAGAGACATTTGTTAATCTCTGAGGAGGAATCTTGTTAGAGAAATGGAAGAGGCCATTAGGGGTAGGGATGGGAACCTCTAGAAATTACACCTCACCTAGAAAATTGACTGGAAGAAATGGGAGTCTCTGTGCAAGCTAGCTCATGGGGAAAGGTGAGTCCAACCCTCTTGATGCCTTTTGTTCACCATCTTCACAATCACTGGTGGTTTTCCTCTGACACAACCCAATCTCAGCACCTTGGCTGAGAGCTACAGCTGGTCCCTTCATGAAGGGGGTCACATGGCAGGTAGTGATGAAACGAAGGACATGGAGGCAACTCCAGATGGGGAAGCAAAGAGAGTAGTGTGATACTTGGATACAAATACATACAGTAGGATGATTCAAGGATTGGAGCATCTCCCTTATGAAGAAAGGCTGAGAGAGATGGGACTCTTTAGCCTGGAGAAGAGAAGGCTGAGGGGAGACCTTATCAATGCTTATAAGTATCTAAAGGGTGGGTTGAAGGAGGAGGGAGCCAGACTCTTTTCAGTGGTTGCCAGTGAGAGGACGAGGGGCAACGGGCACAAGCTGGAACATAAGAGGTTCCACTCAAATATGAGAAGAAACTTCTTTACGGTGAGGGTGACAGAGCACTGGAACAGGCTGCCCAGGGAGGTTGTGGAGTCCCCTTCTTTGGAGATTTTCAAGACCCGCCTGGATGCAATCCTGAGTAACATACTCTGACATGCTCTGGGCAATCCTGCTTCAGCAGGGGAGTTGGACTAGATGATCTTTATGGTCCCTTCCAACTCTAAAAATTCAGTGAAATTCAGTGAAATACCCAAGTCCTTTAAACCTTGGGATCCTGCACACACTCACCTACCTTCACTGGGAAAGAGAGTCAGATCACAGACCCCATAGATGGAGTGAGGAACCAGCAGTCTTGCAAGTCACTTTTCTGATCCAACAAGGGAAGAAGAAATGGCTATAGAAAGGAGAATACAGTGAGCCTTGCCTTTCACTGGCTTGTCTGCATCATAATTAGGAAGTGCTGCAAAACATCTCTGCAAATGCAGAAGGAGACCAAAGAGAGGGAAAGACCCCAGGTACCCCACCACCACCCCCCAGCCTGCCCTCAACCTGTAAAGATATCAGTCCGACAGCACATGCTTGCAAACCCCGGCCCGGCTCTGGCTGGGTTAATGTGACAATCCATTTCTGACAGCGTGTCAATACAAAGCAATTTAGGAGTGCATGAAAAATCGACCCGAGGTAACAGGCAATTTCTCCGCTCTGCTGGTTAGACGGAAGTAGGGACCAACGAGGCCAGCATCCCTGAGCACGCTCACCTCGGCAGCAGCCGGTCTGCCGGCGCACCCTGCCACGTTAGCAGCTCTCACCAGAAAGGAGGATGGAGCAAGGCAGGAGCAAAACACCTGCTACAGGGCACAGTCTCAGGATGGGGACAAAGGAGAGCTGAGGGTGGCATCCCATTCTTTCTTCCCATAAAGATTTTGTTAATTGGGAGGCATTTGAGTACATAAAGTAACAGACTGGTTGAAACAGAGTAGACAGACTTAAACATACACATGACTATAAGGCAGGAGCCTGGCCTCAGGTCCATACAACCTGCCCTGTGGGAGGGAGCCACTGGGTGAACCACTCTAGGCTGGAGAGGGACAAGCAGGTGGTGCAGACACCCCAAAAGCCTGATGCCAAAAAATCATCTCTTCTTTTGAACCAAACCCAAAACATGCTTGAATGGGACCTGAGGCACTACGCAATACCACACTGCAGCCCTTCTACCATGGCCACAAGGAGCACATTTCACACTGGTGCATCTCCCCAGGCAGGGACTAAGAGACAACACAGGAATTAACAGGGAGGGGCAGAGGATGTGGTGGGAGAAAGAGATGAAGGCACTGGCATCACCGAAGGCTGGCCTGCCCTCCTTCCCTCTCTGTCACCAGCACAGATTGCAGGGAGGGCAATCACCTGCCTCTTGCCCACATGGTAGCCACCAGCAGCCATCTCAGAGCGCTGCCTCCACACCGTGAAAGCACATTGGCTCAAACACCAAGGCTGGCATAGAAAAATGGAGGGGGAGCCCAATCCAAGCAAATCTGTTTGCAAATGTGGAGAGCAGCAACGATGTGCTGGCAGTGCTCATCCAGCATGATGGGCTAACAGACACTCCCACCACACTAAAAGCATCACGGTCTGTCATTATTAAAGCAGAAAACACAACAGACGGAGCCTATGCCGCTGAGTCCAGGCTTTTGCTCCCTCGCAACCCCAGGATGTTTCACTCTGAAGAGTTGATTCAGATCCCTCACTCATCTAGTGAGGCCAGAAGTGCCGCCTCCGCTGACAGAGTCAGGAGAAATTACATTTGCTGCCTATTGTTCAGATCGAACAGCTTCGAACCAGGCTGAACTTCCCGCCCGTGCCACACACCACACACACAGCAAATCTAAAGGGTGCCAAGCATGGAAATGCAGAAGTCAAAAAAAGGAAGACTTGGTAGAAAGAGGAAATATAATATTGCTGTGACTCTGCCAGAATAACATGCTGTGTTAAACTTACCCTTGGCCACATTTTTATCCAAGACACCATGAGATACAGCCAGGGAGGCAGGGTTTGGGGTTGGGTCCTTTTTGTGCGGTTGCATTAAGAGTAAGATTCCCATTTTATTTTGATTTAATAAGCTGGTTAATGCGTGTTAACAAAATTAAAAGTCATTATTAAAGGCAGATGTACTGGTGTATGAATAGCTAGGCATCAGCTTTGCCTTTAGATGATCCACAGCTTCAGCGTATGCTTCTAATAACCAGCTGTCACTTACCAGCGATGTGGTAACTCTCTTATTAAATCCTAAATGGGCATATGGATGTTACATTTAAAGTAGTACTTCCCCCCCCCCTCCCCCTGCCTGCCTTCTATCTTTTCCCACACGCAACAGAGCCAACTCACGAATTTCCTGCAACACTTTTTCCCTTCGTTAATGGGATGCATGTTGAGTTCAGAAGGGCCAAATGATGACCTGTCTTTTTGTTTTTACATCCCTTTGGAAAAATCCATATGACTCTCCATGTGTCAAAAGAGCCATAATACATCCCAGATGCCTCAGCACTAATTGCGCTCTTTCTACTAGAAGCCGCTAAGCTCCCCTGAGAAGCCCTTCAACCACAAGCCCTGTTTGTCCCACACTGCCACGTTCCTGAACAGCTTTGCAGTAACAGGCTGGCGAGCTCAGCTCTTGGATGAGCCACCAACAACAACCCAGCACGAACACCTCCTTAGTCACAAACTGCATGTTCAGAGGATGCTGGAAACCAGGGCACCGTGGGGCTTGCGCGAAGCAAAATCTGTTTCTGCAATGGGAATCGGGGCGAAGGGTTAAGAGAGGAAATCAATCTTATTTGCAAGGTTCCAGTAGGACTACAGTAAAAATGCCACCAATTGCAAATGGTTCTTAAAATCAGAAGAACGCTTCCACCTTGCATTGTTTTTTACATCTTTTGCTTTCTAGCTGAGGCAAATGCAATTAGTCATGCAGGAGGCAGTACCTATACCTTCCAGCATTGTAGTCTCCAGCCAGGAGTGGAGAGGACAGAGGGGACTTACCTCCCCTGCCAGGTCACCCCTGACAGACTGAAGTTGCATTGGTTGAGGGGGAATAGCAAGAAGGGCAAGTTCTGCTCTGTCCTACATGGGGTCCAACATTAAGACTTGGCTCACGCAGACCGCTTCCCACTGGCCCCATCCTTCCTTGACATGGATCTACATGTCCTTAATAGCATTTGAACAGTTACTGTGGTTGGCTGGGAGGCAGGGAGGGCAGAAGTGCAGGCAGAGGACTGGAGAACCCTGGTGCTGCAAAGTATTCAAATTATATTAGCATGGGTCAGTCCCTGAAGACTTGGGGCACTGGTGGCAACAGGTCTATTCCCTGATCCCCACCCTTCATGGGAGAAACAGGGCCCCATGTTCCCCAACCAGGTGCTCATAGTACAGAGACCCTCCTCACCTACCCCAGTATGGTGGGATTTCCATCATGCTCCTGAGAGCTGCTCTGCAAGGTGCCTCAGGTGTCCACGATGCTCCTGTAACTCCAGGTCAGTGCTCTTCCAAGGGACATGCTGTGTCAGGCTCCCTCTCTACCTAAGAGGAGCAGGGAGATGCCTCTCACAGATACCCCCTTTGAAGGTACCACTTCCCAGCCATACCTCTACAGGATACCATCTGGGAGCTGCCCCTGTGTTGTTGCTACCCCTGCCCAAGTATTGGCCACTTGCACCAGGCAGAAGTTAATGCCAGCAGGTCACTCACCACGCTGGAAAGCTTCCTCTTGATCCTTGCTCTGTGAGAAGGAGCTGGCACCCTCCTTTGACTCCATTCTTTCCAACGTTAGCAGAGCGAGTCAGGACTTGTTATGCACTAGATAAGAACATCTGTGGATATGTTGCTATAAGGTCTGAAAGAAACAGACTTTTCCTTGTACCTTGGACTGTCTGGCCCATGGCCACTGGTGCCCTGGGGAGCGGAGGAGAGCATCAGAGGACTTGCTCACCTCCTGTTCTCTGCTCTAGGCACTGCTATCAGCTGCAAACACAGAATATCTGTGGTCTAAACTTTCCCATCCTTATGTCTGAATGTCCTGTACGCTGCGCTATCAATCATCTGCAGAAATATTAAGCTGCTGGAGAGCTGATGCTGTCATGTGCTATGTTGATTCACTTGAGGATCAAGTGTCTCAGCGAAAGCAGGACTAGAGTCCAAACGCGGAGCCTCCCCCATCCCTGATCTCATTACGGCCCAGCCACATGCACAAACCCCTTTTCCCTCCAGGTCTCTCTTCCCACAGCACTGACCACAGCTCATAAATTAATAAGTGCATGTATTTTTAAAATCAGGTTTGTGGTGAGAGAGACATTGAAGATGAAGTGGAGGAGGAGGGAGAAGAAAACAAAACCAGCACATACAAACAGTTCAAACACTGCAAAATGTTTAACAACATGTAAGTCCTTCAAAGCCACAAACCGCTTGGTCCCTATCCGCCGGCCGGGTTTGCTAATAGGTTTATTGCCAATGCCAGTGTGAAAGGCGGTGGTGCACGAGGACCCAGAATCCTCTGTTCTGCCTCCAATTATGTGCCAAGTTAAAACTCTGTGAAAAAAAAAAAAAAGAAAAAAAACAAAACAACAACCTAATCCACAGCCATTCTTTAATCTTGTGCAGCTTATTAAAACCAAGAGGACAAGATAATCCACCCAGGCTGGCAAGTTGGAGGCTGCTCATTCCCTCTCCAGAAGAAATCAGCTCATGTTTTCTCCTGAGGGTCCCAAGAGGCTCAGAGACCAGAAGACACTGACAATATGCTACAGAAAGAAAAAAAAAAAAAAAAAAAAAAAGGAAGGTAATTATGGAAAAAGTTCAGAGGAAAACATGTTTCTGCACAGCTGTTGAGGGTGAGCAGGAGCTGTACATGCAACAGCAGCTGCTGGCTCCCCACTCCTGGTCATCAGAGGACCATGCCGGAGAGGCAGAGCCAGGGCTGGGGCTGTTAGTGGGATGGGGCAGTACCAGTGATTCAACCTCAACAGCCTGATCTACAAAAAGGCTGAAGAAGAGAAAAAGACTCTGTATTGCAAGCTACACAGCTGAAGAGATCTAGGCTGGACAGGTCACACAGAAGGAAAGAACGGGGCAGGGTGGACCATTATGTGGGGCAGGGTGGACCATTATGTAGGGCAGTTGCTCAGCACTTCAGTTCGCACCCTTCATTCTGTTGCAGACTCCCTTAGGCAAAGGAGGTGGTTCAGAGGGACAGACATACCCAGCAGGACAACACAACAGTGCATAGCATGACCCCATGTGCTGCAGAGGTGATGGAAACCAGGAGGAGCAACAAACCTGGTGGAGCAAAGATGCCAATAGTTCTGCTTCCCTCAGGAAAGGTGGGAAAGAGGACGTGGCAAGTGAGCAACACCTTCACCAATGTGACGGATGAAGGCGTATGACAGGATGGAAGAAGATCATTTGGGGCCACCACTACTTGGACAAAAGAAATAAAAGTAGCTCTTCTAGGAGAGTGCTAAAAGTCCTCCCTGAAGGAGTAGGGATGGATTTGAATGGACACTGAGATTGCTGTTAACATTACTAACAAAGAGAGAGAAACTACGAAAAATACTCATTCTGGGAGACTAACTTCCCAAACAAAAACAAACCCCCAAAAACTGCAACAGTAAAAGCTCACACATCCTAGCTACAATGGTTAAAGACTTGAACACCAACCGTAGATGCATCACCAAGATATGACAGTGTTTTAGACTCAATACAGGTGAGTGATAAGAATACTGTGGAAGAGCTGGAACTGAAAAATATCCTTGGACAGAGTGATTTATTTAAAACTCATGCCTTATTTTGACTTATTTTAAACAGAACAGACAGATAAACAACAGCAGAGTGGTGCCTAAAGGTTCCTGGTTTCAAAAGGGCAAACCCAGCCTTGGATATAAAAGGGAGTTTCAAATGCCTTTGAACCAAAGGTAAAACTCCCTGGAGACTGCACCCCAAACATGGAAAAAATATTGAAGGAGAAGATCCTGAGCAGCTCCTAACTTGCTGGAATTAGTAGAGTAATGAGGATAAAAGGAATAAGAAGAGATCATAGAAAGGGAAATGATTAAGCAACACAGACAGCAGTTTTTTAGGGGCTGGGAAATAGAAGGGATGGAGTGAGAAATGCCAGAAGTCAAACTGAGTTAGACCTGGGAAAGAATATTAAAACAAACAGTGAAAGGTGCTCTGGCCATACAAACACAAAGATAATGAAGACAGAACAAGCAGTGCTGTGATGCAGGATGGGGGAAGAGAGTTCACAGAAAATCTAGGTGACATCCCAAGACTAAATGAATTCTTCTCAGCAGCTCTTGGTAGGGACAACAATTATAAACATATGAACTTAGCTGGGTGACCAATATGGAATATGTACTTACCATAACTGAGATGGAAGTGAAGAACCCAAGATCTTCCTGTGATCAAGTCATGGGGCCAGGTAGATCCCAGCCCAAATTCCTGGAGGAACTACCCCATGAAATGACAGGACTGAGAGCAAGGGCTTTGATAAATCTACCAGTAAAGAGGTGGAGAATATAAAATGCAGCATCTGCAAGTAAGAAGGATGAAAAGCAGTCTGAGCAGCTGCCAACCTAGAGTGCTAGGGATGAAGGAAAGACTGGAGAGGGCTGTGAAAGGTGGGGGAAGCCAGACTATCCTGTT
Organism: Numenius arquata; assembly: GCF_964106895.1. NCBI lineage: Eukaryota > Metazoa > Chordata > Aves > Charadriiformes > Scolopacidae > Numenius > Numenius arquata. The sequence continues at coordinate 12,448,486 of NC_133583.1, forward strand.
TGGAATTGTTTTCATTTTTGTCTCACTTCTTGTGTTAATAACTGATCTTCTAGATAAAGGAAAATCTGCATTTTATCGAATCATTTAATGCAGTGCCATGAAAATAAGTGATTTGTTATGGTAAAGAGGATGAGTCCTAGCCCAGGCAATGTAGAGGCAGACTGGGATTTGGTGGAGGGAAGGGGATGGTTCAGCTACAGGGAGATTCACAGTGGAGTTCCCTGCAGAGCAGTCTTGGGACTTGCCCTAGTCATCAATTTTCCTAATGAGCTCATCTTAATGAAACCAACCCATGAGAAGCAGGAGAAGAACAGGGAAGATGAGGTGGATATCACATTGGAAGCACAGCTGGGGGATGGCTTCAGCTCTGGAAGCAAACAGTGCAGCTTTCAAGAATTCCTACTGCAAATGGGGAATTCATAAGTTGAAAATGATTGAAGAATAAATGATCTTGCTTTTAGGAGACAATTAAAGGCTGATTAATGAGATATAGCCACAAGGCAGGCAAATTTGATCCTAGGGTATATGCAGAAGAAGGTTTCCAGCAGAGGAGAGCATCAACCAGTTCACAAGACAAACTGGTCATCCACTCATGAGAGCAGCAAGCATAGAATCATACCAGTAGATGCGAAGAAAGGCTGGCAGGATAATCAGTAGATAAGAGATGGCCCAAGAAGCTGGGGCACGTGAATTTTTGGTTTATTTGGCTGAAGGAGATGTGATTTCTCTCTCAATCCCAACCATAGCTAGTAAATAAGGGAAAAAGCAATGGAAGTAGAAGGATGACATGGGTACTGAAAATACATAAACTAACTAGAAACATGTCTAAGCTCAAAATTATGCCTCACCAGACCAGGGAGGCAGCTAGGGCAACCAATAAAAAAAAAAAAAAATTAAAAAAAAAAAAAAAAAAGCAAAGATTTTTAAGATGGAGCCTGCTAGGAGCATGAAAGGGATTTTATGAGGTGGTTGCCAGCTGGGAATTTGGCCAAGGTACTGGGGTTAACATACCCACTACACTACTCTGAAAAGTACCAAGGGATTTTTCAGCAGCCAGAAATTGCCAGGACCTGGGTTTTAAATCTCCACTGCTGAAATGCAACTATTTATTCAGAGCAGTTCCACTTGAGCAACTATGTGAAATGCTGCTCTGAGAGTCTCAAAAGTCTCCCGGGGAGCAGGCAAAAAAATACATATATTCTGTCTGGAGCTGATTCTCTTTCCACACTTCTCTCCCTCTCATCCCTCTTCACCACTAACAGGATTTCCATCAGAGCAGCCCAGCCCTTGGAGCCATGCAGCTCCCAGCTCCTCTCCCTGAGCTTGTCACACTGTGGAGACATCACCTTTGGACATTCAAGTGTGAGGGGTGGGGTCCCAGGCAGACAGGAGGTACTTTGGCCACACAACACTCACCTCTGTGCCCCTCCTGGCAATCAGGGGAAGAGTTCAGCCGTCGTGGGGTATTGTACAGTTTAGACATGTCCAAGAAATACCAGCTAGGAGCAGATGCTTTCAGAGCCACTCAAGACTATCTTAATAACATAAGCTTACCTGGAACAAAAGAAAGCTGAGCCATCTCCATCCTAAAACAAATGAGAAGGTATCAGCATGCTGGTTGGTTCCCAGGGGACAAAGAGCTCATCTTAACATGCACCATGTCCTTATGCACATGCTATAGGGAATAGCCACTGTTTGGGACATCCAGGTATCCCAATGCCCAGGTATATTTTTTATGAGCTCAATGTACTGTGTTTTCTTGCAACAGCCACCAGACCTACAAAGAGATACTGCTCAGCCAGGGCTCTCCATTATTTTTTTTTTGGGGGGGGGTGGGAGGTGGGGTGGTATTTTATTTCTTTATATCTTTGGTTCCTTCCTTTACTCCATATTATTTGTGCCAATGCTTGATGATACTGGTGAAAGCCTTCACCCAAAGCCTAGGCATGAAAGGAGTGTTGCAAGTCCTGCCCTGCTGGCAGCAGGCAGCGTCCACAACACAGCATGCAAATGCCAAAGCACCATGAAAGAGCAAACCTGAGTGGACTTAATCCTCCTCCAGCTGCTCAGCTCCTTGTCACTTATCTCTTGCTGCTTGCTTTGGCAGTGGGGCTGAGCCAAGGGGTGCTTGGGAGTGGGACAGGAGAGTTCTCTGCAGTGGGCAGCGTGGCTCTTCTAAAACCAGGCATTTGCATGCCCCCAGGCAGAGAGGTGGACAGGACGAGCTGGAGTGGCTGATACACAGAGGTTTAGCAATAAAACCTCCCACTCCTCTGAGCCTGTAGGTTGGCATGAGAGCGGACAGGTCAGTCCCCAGCGCTGTGGCTCCTAAGGCTGCCAGCAAGGTAAGGCACAGTTGGCACTTATCCCCCCTGCTCCTTGACAAAAGGAGACACCTTTCCACCTTCCTCAGCTTCATCAGGGTCTCAGGAACCTAAACCACAACAGAGAAGGGCCAAGCAAACTGCATGGGATGCTGGTAGAAACATGCCCAGTGCTGCTATCTCCCACCCCATAGCCATCCCTTCCTTTGGACTTGCCCACTGACTGCTGCGTTGCATGCCACACACGCTGCCCGCCATCCCTCCCCGTCCCCGCAGGAGAGGGGACGAGAGGGGACCAGGCTGCCCTGGTCCCAGCCCTTGTCCAGCATCTGGCGGTCCCCACGGGACTCTCGCCCTCTGTGTTGCCCACTGCCCACCCACCCCCTCCCCTTCCCCTGCCCTTCTCTGCTTGTTGCATGAAGGGCGCGCTTGACCTCAATCTGTCTGCTCAGATTAGAGTCAGGAGCCGTTCCCCTCTGCCGAGCACAGAGCCCCATCAGGGCTGCGAGGCCGCATCTGCCACGGCGGGTTATTCAAGAGGCGGTTCATGGAGGGCCGCCACTGTCACAGGACAGCGGGGGACACGGAGGTGAGAAGGGACAGAGATGGCTGCACTGCACCAGAGCCACCACTCCTGGCTGCCAGGAGGGGAGAGGCACCATCCTGCGAAGCTCAACTTGCCTGAGAGGTGGGGGCAAAGAGAAAGGTTTAAGAGGTGAAGGAGTAGTGGGGACTTCTTATTATAACTGAGTGGAGGCGGCTGCATGGACTGAGTCCCAGCTGCAGGAATACGGGTCCTTTGGTTTTGCAGAAGTGTTTCTTTGTAATATTCCGAGACACATACAAATAAAAGTAAATAAAAAGGTAAGTATATAAAATGCAGCAGGGCCTGGTCTTTGGCCCAAGGCAAGTGTCACAGCATGGCTCAAAGTAGCTGCACTCTACTCCTTGTTCCCAAAATCAGAGTGACCTCACTCAAACTGCTCTCTAGGAGCTGTTGCTGGCCCATGAGATCCCCAAAAAGTGCCTGGACATGAGATGAGCTTGTGCAGAAAACCCCTTTGACCTTCACTGCACCCTGCCCCCTGCCACCAACACCTTCTGCTCTGGCTGGAGCCCAGCATCAGATAGCAGAGATGAATCTAAAGGAAGGATCAGAGGGAAGGAGGAAGGCGCCCTTCATCCCTAGGTGGGCAAAAAGGATAGAGACTTTTGCACAGGGAGCTGATGGGCCAGTCTGGAAAGAAACAGAAGGACGACAGCTACCGTAATGCCCATCACATGCACACAGCCCAGCAAACTGGTCAGGAGGGGAGGACAGCAAGCCCTGGAGGCCTCTCTTGCATTGGTTGAGGATGACAGGCCGAGTCTGACAGCTCTGCGTGCTGTCATCATCTATTGCCTTGCATCCCCTGAAGGACGATGGGGCAAACACAAAACCCAGAGCCCTGACAAGTGGGCTACCAGGCAGCCTGGCTCAGCTAAGAACCGTCCCCAGCTGCACACGCCTCTCCAAGTCAAATCTCTCTCCTCTCTTTCTTTTAGAAGCACCAGCAGAGATATTTACCCCTGTTCAGAGGACAGGTCTGCTGGCAGCACCCAACTGACCATCATGGACATTTCTGACTGAATCAAAACCTGAGCTTCAGGAGGGACCATCAGGTCCAGCATCACAATGGTCAATGTCCTGGGGACATGAAGCTCCACTGTGGGATGAAGGTTGCAGCCCATCATACTGCACCAGTGTGTCCTGCACCACAACAGCTTGCTAAAACAGTGATAGGGCTGAACAGCAGTATTCAGCAGTATGACCAAAGCCATAACTGATGGCTATGGGGTACATGGTGTGGGTGGGATTCCACTTACTCTGAGAAATGTAGATTTAGCTTCTGAAAAGCCTCAAAATCTCAGGTGTTCAAGTCAGACATTTCCAGCCCAGTTCTCCCTGGTGAGAAGGAGAGATATCAGTGCCAGGGGAATAAGCTCTACTAAGTCCCAGTTGGTTTATCCATACCCAGAATCTCCAAGGCTTTGCACCATCCAGCAACAAGGATGTGTTACGAATGTTTATGCTGTGGCTAAGATCCACGTCTCTCGCAGGAGGTGCATTTCAGCACTTCTCCATCATTTTTTCTCACTCTGCATCTCACCCAGTTTGGAGTCACTGCCCCTCAGACCTATTGATAATAGTCCCTAGGTGGAAACTCAAGAGGAAACCCCAGCCAGGTTGGAGACATGACAGGTCTGACAGGGTTACGAAAATCCACACTCCACCCACTCCCTGCTCACCTCCAAGTGGAGAAGCCACCACCTGCTCTGGAGTTACAGCTCTGCCGGCAGAAAACCCAGCGCAACCACAGATGACACTTGCCACTCCAAGACTGCACAGCTCTGCTGCTGCCCAGCCTGTCTGCTCTGTCCCCGCGGCCACTGAAGTTCAGCCAGCAGCTGGCGTGCATGGTGTCACGATGGTGACATGATGGAGGCCTGGCTACAGCTCCACGCTGGAGGACAGCCTTGCCGTGATATCCTGGGGCATCAGCAGTGAGGAGAGTGGCATGTCCCTCCAGTTGCCCTGATGGCTGGCCTGGCTGTGCTCTCGTTCATCTGCTTCTTCAACTCTGCCCAGCCCACAACCCCACAACCCAAAAGTCTCCTCTTATTTCAGTCCAGTGACACAGAAAAACAGCCGTCAGGATGGGGGGAAGGGGTCAGATGCCAGCGCGGAAAATCCTTCGAGTCAGACACACAAACAAACCCAAATCACCGTTTCTCATGGATGTCACAATAAGTAGCACAAAATGTAGCTGCAGGAAAAAAATCCAATAGACACCAATTAAATGCATGACTTGACTGCCTCTGCCACGGCAGCCAGTGGTGGCTTTGCTGGTGGCAGCGGAGTATCACCGGTCACTGCTGACACTGCTGAGCCGCTGCCTCTCCCAAGGGATGCCAAGGACGGTCAGTCTCACTGGTGCGACACACGCCTGTGTACCAGCTAGCTTATCGCCAAGTACACCATAAAGTCACTCATGTCCTGCCTTAAGAACAGGGAATCCTTGCTTTGCTGTGAGCCCCAATCTCCCTGGAACATTAACAGTGGGTGGGCCCAATGGGAAAAAAAATATCTCATTTAGGCTTCCCAAAATGTGGGCTAGCACAGGCGGACGCATGTCTGCTATTGCCAACCAGGATGCTACAGCCAGGGCCAGCCCAGCAAAGGTCCTGCCACATCCCTTGACATGACAGAGAACAGGAGCACCCCATGCCAGAGCCACCCGGAGCAGCTGTTGAATGGCAGTGTGGGACAGCCAAGAGAAAACCCACAGCCCATCCCTGAGCCAGTTTTTCCTTACCTACCCGCAATGATGCTGCCATCTGCTTTAGACATCCCAAAGATGAATCTGAAGAGTTGCATTGGTGTGGTAGTCACAGCAGCACGATGCTGTGCCAGGCAGCCTGGCCACTGTGTCCCCAGCAGCAAGCACCTCCAAAACCAGCCCTGCTGGTGCTGGCACTCACCGGGTACCACACCATGGCTACCCTGGGCACCCGCATCATGCTACAACAGATGCTCTTCCTGAGGGGCTCTGGGCCCTGGTATTCCTCATATCACTGATGTCTGCTCTCCCTGTGGCCTCCTGGCTTGCCCTCTATGCTGCAGCTAGCACCCCTGGACAGGAGCATTTAGAGCATCGGAACCACATCTGCAAGAAACACATTTCCCTCCTCTTATTTAAGCTGCAGCCACTAGAGGGTAATCCAGTCCTCCGAGTTAGATCTGCTCCTTGCTTTGATACAGTGGGCAGCAGGTAAATGCCTGAACCCTAGCAACTAATTACCAGGTGCTTTTCAACAGCCCCTGCCTAAATCAGCATTCATGTCCACCACGGCTAGTCAGAGAGCCCTTCTGGCTGCCACTGAGCTCCACAACCTGGAGAAAGCACCCTGGTTCAATGCCAAGAACCAGGGTGCAGTTGTGACTCTGTTTCTTCCAGTTGGATGATGCCACTCCTCCAAGCTGATTAAGAATAGTACAAAATAATAACACTAATAATTAAATAACATTTTTTAAACCCACTATAACCCTGAAATCTTCATTAATTATGAATTTTGCATGGCAACTGTTACTAAGAGACTCTCCTCTGAAACTGATGTTCAAAGAACTTTACATCAAATCTTCAAACAGCTGAGAAGGTTCAAGCTACAAAGTCGAAACATCTGTTGCTTGCCATGCATTTTTCAATGGGGAGATCAGAGAGGAGAAAAAAGTGTACAAAATAATCCTGGTTCTGCTTTATTATTTAAATACAATGACAGCCTATGATATACACTCTGCTCAGAGAGAGAAAGCAAAAATGAAGGCACAGTGTTATACAGTTCTACCTACTGGAGCCAAAAATATAATATGCTTCCATTTGCTTTAAATTTAGCCCTTCTGGGAAATGCTGTATTAACAGCCCTGGGGGATGAAGTCTAAAAGAGGAAAAGAAGGGCAACTTCTTCAGCAGAAACAATGAGCTGACAGTCTCATCCCTTCTTCAGCTGCCATGCAAAGCCCAGCTATGGTGGGAAAGTTAGGAGGCAAGGCTATGGGGTGCACCTCCCAGCTACATCTAATGCCACCTCCCTTCATTGCAACTAGCAGGGAACAAGCAGAAAGGGTTGTCCTTTGTGCCTGTAAGAAGGACTGAGCGGACAGGGCTGTCTCCTAAAAACTGCCTTCAAAACACACTTTCTGCACTCAGCCTTTTTGCCCTAAGGGCAGGCAGAAATCTGGGGCCTGGTGCCTCTTCACACCAGATCAGTTCCATCTAGTAAGGTTTTTACTAGACCTGGCTACGACATTTTTCAAACTTTTCATTTGAAAAAAACTAGCATCTTTTTACCCAAACCCAAGTCTTTCAAGCAATAAAACAATAACCAACATTCCTGACATTTTCCAAGGCTTTGCAAAATATTTGGTGTCATGCAGGATCGATATCGCTTTCAGTGTAACGTTCACATTTTTTGGTTGAACAGTGAGAGGAAATTTCTAACAACATTTGGATTAAAGACCTCAATTCAACACACAGCACACCAACCTCTAGCCAAGGTAGTCTCAGAGATGTGACCCAGAGGTTTGCAAGGTGCCAGCACTTGTGGTGTTTTAACCCCTTTTCCTGGAGCCCCAAGCATTGCTGTGTCATAAGACCAATACCCGATGAGAGGTTTACCAGCAGACAAGCCTTTCTTTAAATGGGAAAAATTACTTCAGCTTTCAAATCATGTGCTTCTGGGGGCTACTGCCCCTCTGAGAACTAATGCTGGGTTGGAAAAAAAAACTGGCCTGCCCCAGGTAGGTTCATCTGATGACAGGAACAAAGACCAATCAGCAAAGTTCAGATGAAGAGCTGGACATCAAGGACCTCTGCAACATGAGGCTGGGAATGGCTTCTTGGGTCACTGTACCAAGTCCCTGCTGTCACAGGCACCATGATATCTTATCCCTTAATAAATATAAAGATCAAACCTTTGGTTCAAACCCCCAAAAGGACGGTGGCGTAGGCATGATAGAGACTGACTGGCTCAAAAGCCTTGTGAACCTGAGTCATGAGTGAGCCCTCCTCCTTGCCTCAGACCCATCCTCAAGCATCAAAACTTTCCTCAAGGTACAGTCTTCTCCTTCTGCTGTGGTGAAGGTAAAAGTTCTCCCTATGCCTCACCCCCTCCAGTAGGAAGGTGTCAAACTCCTTCAAAGATGCTTTTTCTGCCCAGAGAGCCTGGTTTCAGCCCCAGTTCATTTGGAGGCAGCTGAGAAATTCAGCTGCTGCTGGCTCAGTGCAGGCAGGGATGAGTTATCAAACGTTGCTCCTGAAGGCATGTAAAATGTCCTAGTCGCAGTCACACTGAGCTCCTGACCATCCTCTTGCTTTTAGTGTAATTTGTGATTTCAGTTTGGGCCCCAACAGTTCAACAGACCCTGCGGCTTGGTTGGGTCAGAAAGATCAGAACAAGAGGAGGAACAAGGAATTAACGTTTTCAGAGTGCTCTGTCCCAGCAGCTTTCCTAATTCCCATCTCACCTAGACCCACCTGGGCCCCCAGGCAGCTCCTGCCCTGTAAATCCCATCAGGTTTCACTGACTCCTGCCCTGCAACCGGCCAACAGCAGTCAGAAGTGAAGGCTGAAGCCAGTGCAGAAATTCCCTTCTCCTCAGGCAGTGCATTTCAATTACCACAGCGCAGGCTTCCAAGTGGATTTATCAAACTGGGCCTATAAAGCAAATTGAATAATCTTGTGCTTCAGACCTATAAAATATAAGTATTATACTTGAAAGTACTTTGACAAAGTAATAAAGACGGAGAGTGAGGGAAAGGAGTGAGGAGAGCAACCACCTCCTTGTTAATGTGTTGTAACTGAACCCAGTCAACGCCTGGCTCCAAGGTACCTCTTCATTGTGGGAGCCACCGGGGGGCATCCAGCTGTGAGACTGCACAGTCTGGATGGAAAGATGATAAACTTTAAGATATAAGGCTGTTTAATCACTCCTTTTGCCCAAGACCTCCCCCCTCGCTGCCAAACCTCCAGATCTGTCCAAAAACAAGACCTGGGGAAAGAGCTTGAGATAACTGAGACCTTGGAGGGCACCTGATAGGAGATAGACACCCTTCCAAAAAGAGCATCTGTGAGCAATCTGGTCTTCACGTCTCTGCTGAGCAGGACCAGTAGAAAGGAGACTAAATTGCAACAAGGAAGATCTAAGCTGCTCAGCTGGAAAGCAGTTGCTTTAAAGAAGCAGTTAGGGGGATATCTCACTGTAGTTTGGGACAGGGAACACACTGATGCATTGGGCAGGTTTTTAATGACACTAAATCATTTGAAAATCAGGGTACCAGACCACATCAGACACAGCAACAACCCTGGCTCTTTGGGAGCTCTTCTGCTCCACCTGGTTCTGCAGACACTCTGGAGCTCCTGTTTTTTTAACCCTGTCCCTGACTGTAACACTAACCCTCACCTCGGGCAAACTTTTCCCTTATATCCTGATATTAAAAATGAACACAGGTTCCTCCCCACAGTGGTGTGCTGTCCTTCCCCCTACCTCTAGGAAGACCCTACAGTCAGAGGGACCTCCCAAATCCTGGCCACCATAACACAATAATACTGGGATTAGCTGGGAGCATCTGCTCTCTCTAGCATAAAAAGACATCCTCACCCTGCCAATACCAGTTTTGATCATTTGTTATCCAATGGCAGGAACAGTGCTCCAGGTTTCGCTTTCCTGAAGCCCAGATCACTCCCTGCCCTCCATCAGTCCCTTGAGAACCACACTAGCACTGAAGACAAACCAACTATAAAGGAGACAATGCCAGGAACAACCATCAGCTGTGTTATTCCAGACAGGATCCGTAACCACAAATGAGCAGCAAACAATAGAAAGGGCTTAAATCTTTGACTCTGTCTCCATCGTACCTCTGCAACCCTTAGGTGATCTGGGAGCATTAATCCAAGAAATGGAGCTGTGAGTTCTCTATCTCCTCCCAAACACAAATGCATGGGAGCCCACATCATGGATTTCTTGCTGGTAAGTCTGGAGTAGCGTGCTCATCTACTCACCCAAACCAACACCAAGTGTGGAGACAACCCATGGCATGCATAGTCCTTTGGCTCTAGTAAGCCCTGCTTTGGCCTGACGCCCCATCCCTTGGACACCACCTGAGGACCACATTTCCACCCAGGTGGAACACATGTCCAACCTTCCATGTCACAGCACCCAGTATTTCCCCTACTAAATCAGCATGCAGAACTGCGAGGTGTGATGGAACATGATGGAGCAGGGTGGTAAAATCATCCAGCCAGCCCTTCAGAAAGAAAAAATAATTATCCAGTCTACGAATTTACACCTGTGGTTTCCCATCGCAGTGAAACCCCCTCTGGCCGTCTGCTCGAGCTCAAGCAGTCGTCAGACCCCTCTCTCCTTTGCTTGTTATTTACTCTCTGCTCGCTGCCTTTCTTCTGCCCCAGTGACCCCACTGTTCACACATCCCTGCTCCGCCTTTAACCCCATTTTGGTTTAGGGTCTGATTAACTCTTGATGCTGAAGATTTTCGCCATCACAAGGCTTTGTTGCCATGGTAACTCCTTGGGGGGGATTATTCAAACCAACGTGTCCAGCTAGCACGGGGTCAGCAGGATGGAGGAGCCTCCAGGGATGCTCAAGTCCCACTCCGTGCTCGTGCCTCCTCCCCACCGCCAATTACTGCAGATGAGCACCGAAATCCTGCTGCCCTCTTTAACTCTCTCTCCACATTAGCACTAGCTCACACACATTTTCCCTCCCCCCCTTTTTTTTTTGCCATGTGTCACTAATTTTACTCATTTTCTGAGTTTGTCTAGAATAGTAAAAGATTTGATTAGAGCGTTCCCAGTTTTAATTGTAATTAGGACAGTCATTGTACGAGCTATAAAAGGAAATTGGGCTACTGCTGAGTGGAAGAGCCCCTGAGAGAATAGGAGCTGCGAAGGGAGAATTTCGTTCATAAAAAAGGGAAAAAAAAATCAGTTTAGGGAAGAAATAAAATTCCAGCTCAGGATAATGTGACAGTCAAAGTGGCCCAGGCATCTGGAACCATAACAAACGAGTGTTTCCTAGGGATTTCAGCATGGGTCGCAAGTGGCTTCTTCCCCACTGCAACCTTCTGCGTGACCTTGGGCAAAGCAGCTCTGCTCTTGTGCCTCAGTTTCCCCTATTGGGACTGATTCGGCTGGTCTGTGAGCTAACGGTTCATTTTACAATGTGCATTGTGATCCCTTGTGACACAGGAGAGGAGAGCATTGAAATAACCCACCCAGTTCCCATCACTTACCAGGAGCCACCTTTCTGGTGGCACCACAGCTGCTGAGGGACATCGCCTGCAGTCAGGGGACAGTGAGATGCCCCTGGCCATCATCCAGGTCCCAAGGATGGACGTGTACATTTCTGCTTTGCTCCAGCAGAGGGAGGGGAAGGACAGTTCAAACCCATCACAACGGTGTTAATGCTGGGAAGGACACCTAGAAATAGGATGTGTAAAGTCACACCTTAAAAGCCCCCAGAGGAGTGGAGTTCCCCCAGCCATAGCATCACTCTGAGGTTTGCCGGCCTGAGGTGACCTTGTTGGCCACCCGCGCCAGGCACATGGTGGTGAACCACCAAGTCATTGGGGACCAGAGGGACAGACAGGACGCCTACAGCGGTGTTTCCCAACCGACTTCACCACACGGAAAAACTGTTCTTGACAGTCATGGCTGAGATTCCCAGTAATGGTCTCCAGCCCAGCCACTGCATCCCATCACCGGCCCCTCCAAAAGGGGAGCTTCCAAAAAGGGGCAGCTGGCAGTGCCCAGATTGTCACCCCCACACCACCCTGTGGCTCTTGCCAGGGTGGGGGGCAATTCGCATCTCCAGAGATGTCAGTCTGATGCCACAGAATTCAAGATAAATCAATTTTCCTCCATCCCCCTGCTCTAATTCCACCAGGGGAGATGACTGTTTTCCTGAAGCAATAATTTGCCTCAGTTAAAAAAAACACAACTGTGAAGCTCTGACTGCTCATGGCACATTAATGTGTATCAGCCGTCGCCTGCCATCTCCTAATGATCCCACCTCCGATCCAAGCCCCAAACTGTGGGCTTTTTACTACTACATTTAAAGCGAAGAACAAATATAAACCAGCCACCTCCCAGCGTGGCTGTGATTTTCATTAGTCCAGGCAGGGAGAGGAAGGGGGTGTTGCTCTGCTCGGCCCTTACTGCCTTCACAATTTATGGATTTTTTTTTTCCTCTTCCCAGCAGCTCAGAAAAACTTAATCATCACCTGTGAGTGGGAAGAAACCCCCCCGTCATATTCTTCAACTTGTGGGGACATGTGATGCTGCTCTGGCCCTTCCCATACAACATCTGAACCCAGCACATGGCCTGGCACTTACAGTCCATGTTAATACTCTAGCTGGATTTTAATTTATATTTATTATAGCATAGTATATTTACATAGTTATATATTTTACATACCTATTATATATATCTATATATCTCTTATGTGTGTATGTGTATATACATGCTGATCTGCATCAAGGAACATTGTGGGCACAAGAAGACGGGACCGAAAGCCTCCCTTCTGCTGGAAGTGGCTGCTTGAGGCCTCTCCGTGCTCCCCGGAGACTTGGCAGGGCCCTTTCCTTCAGGATTATGGAGCTCAAGGGGCAGCGACATACCTGGGACAGCCCAATTAGCCTGGCTGGTCTCTTTGTTTGTGGGTCCGTGGGATGGGAGTCAGCAGCATCCAGGGAAGAACGGGTGGTGCTGCAGGAGGGGAAGGGAGGGAGAAGCCTGGTGCTCTCTGCCTGAGCAGGCGGATCTGGCTGTTAATGAATTACAGATGTCATCAGCTGGAAGAGCAGCCCGGCTCCCAGCCCAGCCACTCAGACCCAGGGCAGGAGGTTGGGGCCAGTGGGCAAGGGAGATGTTCCCGCCGACCTTTTGGCTAAGCCTGAAGAAGAGGATGAGTCCAACAGTGTCTTCAGCAGCTCAGCTGCCAGAGGGTCAGCCTCTGGGGCTCTGAGTGCATCAGTGGTGACACCAGATGAAAACACGGACTGGGGGACATAGGTGGCAGGTAAAAGAAGTGTTAAACCCCCAGGTCAAACCCTCTTGTCTTTCTAGATCAAAGTTCAAAGGCAGGAGGAGCTTTAATGGTGTCTGACTCTTGTACCATCGGCACGTGGCTGTCCATGACTGTGTGCCCAGGGACATGAGCATGACATGTCCCTGTGCTGCAGACCGTGGGTCCCCAAGCCCTGCACCTGCCTTGCCCCAAGGCAACACGTGGCACTGAGCACACAGTGCTTTCTGCAGCAGCAGGACTACCTTGTGCGTGTCCTGGCCCTCGCTGCACATACCAGAGAAACAAAAGAAGGATTATACAGGGAGACCCAAAGGCAGGAGGGCATCTCCATGAGGTTGGGGAGGACAAGGAGGTGCACGGGGAAAGTGCAAGACCACGGCGATGGTGCAGGGATAGATAGAGGTCTTGTGCAAAGATGGTGCAGGGATAGAGGTCTTGCCCCAGACAAGACTTTCAGACCCCACACGGCTGTCCTGGAATGTGACACTCACCTGGAGTGTCACATTCACCCTAGCTTGGATGAGATGGCAGCATGGGGACTTCCAAGACCCCCAGGGTCAGCCAGGGTGGCCGCGGGCAGAGGGAGACACGCTGCCATGGGATGTGGGCTGCCTTCACCGCCCAGCCCCGGCCGGCTCCGGGCACGCTGTGGCTGCAGATTTGCTGGATTACCACCGTCTCAGGCGGCAGCGGTGTATGTTATTGCTGGAAGGTTCACATTTTATCATTTAATCAAATAAAGTGCATTTGTGGATTACACAATCATTTGCAGGCCTTGATAATCTTTTTCTGCTTAGCTCTGCACTAGAACTGAGGAGGCAAACAAAGACATTTGTAGCTGTCATTGGAGGCCCTGGCTTCATGCCAGGAGCTCTTACTCCTTGGGAAAACTGGTGCAATTTGTATTGAAGAACATCTTGGCGATTGTGAAATACTAGATATTTATTTACTTGGCCAACCAGGAGGCTTTTAAGCTTTTGTTCCCAGTAAAACAATAGAGAAAATATTAAGAAGGAGGGAAAAAAAAACCTAAAAATTCTGTCTGCAAAGGGCTCAGAGTAAAGCAACAAGGTCCAGCAAGAGGGTTTATGGGGACAACAGCATGTGCCAGATGGGTGCCGAGGCCACCCCTTCCTCTCTCTGCACCCTGTTGCAGCACGGTGATGTCCTCCAGTAAGAAATTTCATCCAAAAGCAGGAAAGGATCCATGGCTGTTGTCCAGAGGGAAGGAGGGGGACCCTGACAGCACCGAGCTCCTAGGGAGAGGAGTCATTGAGGGGACCAGAGGGGTCAGCTCCACTTCTTGCACTGGCAGGGGGCTGCTGCAGGCCAGAGCACAGGGTCCCCTTCAACACATCCAACATGGTGCCACCATGGAAACCCAGCCCATCTCTTTGGGTAGAGACCCTCATCACCATTCCTTGAGAAGACTCCAAAAGCAACAAAAGCCCCACTACATGTTGGACTGAAAATTTTGGGAAAACATTATTTCAATACAGTTTCCATACCTGGCACTGTGCTCACCTGCCTGATGCTCAGCTGCCACCAGCTCCCAGATGGCCACCAGGACAGTGTTTGCCGCCACAAAATATGGAGAGATGAGGGTCTTTTTCCTGTTGCCATCAGTTAAGTCCATCCAGAAACCTGAACAAAACTCAGTTAAAATGTGATTTTCTTAAACATTTGAAAGGTTGGTAAAAGAAAACTTTTTTTTTTTTTTTTTAATAAGGTGGGGAAAAAAAAGATCAAATCAATCTTTGTTTCAGTGGCGCTATGGCTAAAATAGTGGAAGTTTAATACTTTCTGCTGGTGGTCTCTTCACTAGAGAGTAGGAAACCTGTGGGAGAAAGGTGAAAAAACATCAGGTTTATAGTGAATGCAGAGAAAAAAATATGTTTATGTTCTGCAGTACACAGCCAGCCCCAAGCCCTCAGGAGGTTGGCCCCAGGAAGGGAAGACACTAAGAAAAGAAAAGAGAAAAAAAAAAGAAAAGGCAGATTAGTTTGTGTGATTTTGGTCTGTGTGCCAGGGATGGACCCATCAAACTCACCTCCTTCTGCCTGGGAACATCCCCCAACACCTGTTGGGGACAACCAGCGTCACCAGGGAAGGTCACCACCATGAGGAGAGTGGCCGCTGATCTGGGCTTCCTCTCCCAGTGCTTTGCTTTAGGATCCTGTAATTTAGCTTTGCAAAGCTTGAAGACCAGGAGATAGAAAAGAGGATCCCCTACAGCGTGCAGAGCCTGCAGAGCCACAACTGCAGCATCACCCCACCGCCGTGTACCTCTTCCCCTCTGTCCCCAATCACTTATGCTGTCACCCCATTGTGTCCCCATAGGAGGAAGGAGTAGGATGGCCAAGAGGGAGAAGTGAAGCTGTCCCAGCCCCAGTCGGCTCCTTTTGAACCTGGCGAGCGGTGGTGCAGCCGGGCAGGTATTTACCTCTTCTTCCTCACAGTGTAACAGGTTCAGCTCCTCTGCATCTGATCAGCAGCTCCAAACACTTTGAAAGGTGACAAGTGAAATCCAACAGTTTAAAACAATTCAATACAAGCTGCCCAAGGAAGCGGCTGATGAAGCCTCCTCCCACCCTGCATACATCCTCCATCCAAATCCCCCCAGCAGCATCCAGAGCAGCCCCCAGGGCCATCTTGGGGCTGTAAACAGTTACAGCTCGGGGTCCCTGTCCCCACACGTGCACTCGACAGCCCCAGTGATGCTGGCCCGTCCCAATGCTGTTTTGCATCATGCCACCCTGGCACTGCCACCGATTCAACCGCTGGTCCTGGGAACGGCCCTTCCCCAAAGCCACCCACCTCTCCTGTTTACATCATCCCCCAAAACACAGGCGAGACACCGGCTTTAGCAAAAATGTTTAATCTCTCCTTGATGCGTGTGTTTATTTACAAGTACTAAATCTGAAGAACATTAAAATAGGAAATAGCAGGATATTTACACGATCAAAGGGGTTTTGACCAGCCGCGCTGGCCTGTTGCTTCAAGTTTGGAACAATCACAGAAAGATAATCAGGACTCCGGATTTTTTAATTTTTTTCCCCATTAATTTTTTTAAAACTATTAAAATTCTCTGCCTTTCGCCGGATCCATGTTATGTTTCCCCCTGCTTTCTTAAAGGACAGCTTGTTGCGCACTTCGGTCGGGACCGGGTGAGCCTGGGGGAAACCCTGCTCCCCATCCCCAGGCTGGGGCCAGCCCTGGGGTGGCACGGGGCTCCTGCCAGCGGGGGACACCAGGGCCAGGCATGGGGGACACTTCCAGGCTGGACTGGATTTTTTTTTTTTTTTTCCAAACCCCAAACTGAAGAGAAAAGGCAACGTGAGCAGAGGAGGGCAGGGAGGGACCTGCTCACTGCAATGGTCGGGGAGCAGCCTGCGGGGTCTGGCTGCCTCTGAGAGTGGGGGGCAGAGGGAGCTTCCCCAAACGCAGGCTCAGGGCAGAGGATGCTTCTCCGTCTCACCCCATTTTGGGGCACAGGTGACACCACCAGTAAAAGGAGTCCTGTAAATGCTTCCCAGCCTCTCCCCGCCTTTCTCCATTCCTAAGCAGGGACGGCCAGCCCGGCTCTGCCCCCCGGCAGCCCAGCTCTGCCCCCCGCCAGGCTGGGGCGAGGGAGGAAGGACGGGCTGCCTGGCACAATTAAGGACACTGGGCATCACGCAAAAGGCAAAGGTAGCACCAAGAAGCACTGGAGGCTGCAGGCAGCATTGCAATGCCCACCCCGCCAACTGCTGCTAACAGGACCCTGGAGGGGTGGGGAAATGCTGGGGGGATCCTTTGGTGGAGCAAACCGCAGACACCCCAAAGCTCACCAGGAGGAAGCCAACAGGAACCCATCTCCAGGACCACACCATGGGCTCTCAGCATCGTCATGGGGTGGGAAGAGCCAGGCCATAGCACAAGGGGGGCTCACCAGGGGGACCCCAGAGAGCACAGCAATGCCATGGCATTGCCTGGCACAACACCCCCAGAGACCTCCCTGCTGCACAAATCCAACCCAGGCCCACCACAGCCAAGAAACACCCACAACATCGCTGCCAGGAAAGCAACAGGCTAATAAACCCTCTACTCTTAACGGTGCTTCCAGCCCTCATTCACCACCAAGCAAATTTTCAGAGGGATGCTCATCTCCATCCTCTCCAACCAGCAATGAGGAGAGTCCCCCCATCCCCTCGCAATCACCAAAAAAACTACGCACTTGGCTCCCTCAACAGCAACCGAAGCTCCCCAAGGCGCTCTTACCACTGCAACAGGCAGGCCCCATACCACTTTTGGATAGAGACTTCAAAGCCACCACTCCCACCAGATTGCAATGACCACTCACACACGGCCGCTGTCCTCCGGGCAACTTCCAGGACCTCCGCCAATGCCACCCAGCTGGCAGCAATGTGAGGAAGGAGCTTTGGGCCAACCTTGCAGCAAAGGGAGCCATGGGTACCCCTCCACCCATCACAGTGGCAGCAACAGCAAGTTCTGCAAAGGACCCCCCGGGAGGATTTTTGTCCCACCGGAGCGCCCAGGGAGACGCTGGCAGCCCGTGGTGGCCCCGGCGTGGGGCAGGCGGGCACACAGCTGTCCTTTAAGGCTCTCCAAGTACCACATTTGAGACATGAACCTCTGAAGTCTTTCTTTTTGCTTCGTTTTTGTTTTTTCTTTTGGACAAGAAAGTGACAAATTAATTTCAAATTAAAAAAAAAAGGTAACAGGTCTAAACAAACCTCTAATATTCAACACTTGCAGTTTTTTTGTTTTATGGTTTTTTTTTTTTCTGTTTCTTAAAAAGATCAACTCAGACTAAAATCTAGCACAGTCATGCAACAGCCCACAGCTCTCAGAAATCCAGTGACAGCTCAGGGTTCGTAGGTTTGGGAAACAATTATTACTCCTCCTTCAAACATAGTTTTGCTGTTGTGGTTGGGTTTTTTGTTGCTGTTTGGTTTTTTTTTTAATCAGCATCTTCTCCTTTCCCTCCTTATTAAAACAAAACAAACCCAAACAAAATTACAACATAACGAGAGATGTGCAGGCTTCAAACGATTGTTCTGCATGGTGAGAAAGGCTTGGAAATTTCTTCCAGACCATTTGGTATATTCTTTTTTTTTTTTTGTAGTTGTTGTTTGTTTTGTTTTAACTGGCTGTGTAAATTCATTTCATATTTATATTGGTTCGATTCTCCTTCAGTTAACTATACAGCACCCCACTGGGGCACGAGAATTAGATTGTAACCACATATATATATATACACACTTTTATTATTATTTTTTTTAATTAAAAACTTCATTATTTCTCCCTCTCCCCCCCTTAACTTGTGATTTAAGGGAATGGACAGAAATCAGCTGGGCTTCTTTCCACTTGGATTTCGACAGCCACCCGCTCCTGGCATAGTGTGGCCCCGTCTGCCATGGCCCGGGCAGCGACGGGAGCTGTTGGTACAGAAAAGGAAAGGGGTTTGCTCATTTTTTTGGAAGTTTTTGGTCACCTACTGCTGTTCAGGGCAGCATTCGGCACCTTTTCATCTCTGGAAAGCACAAACCCGCAAGGATCTGACATTTCCAAGGGGGCAGCCGAGGGAGAGACCTCGGGTTTCCAGCGAACCCCCCGGCAGGGTGGAGGTGGCAGAGGGGAGATGGGGTGACAGCAAGGAGAGAAAGGGAGAGAAAGAAGGAAAAGATAGAGAAAGAAAGCTCAATCTTGGGTGGAAAGTCCTGCACACATTTGGGCTTCCGGGGTGGAAGAGGGAGCCACAGCCCCGTGGTGGCCAAGCATCCCGGTCCCTCCGTGGGCTGGTCACCCAGCGGGGTTTGCTGGGGGCATCCTGGTCAGGAGAAGCAGAGGAGCTGCCTCCCCTTTCCCCGGGGATCTGGTCCCTTCCCCTGCATCAGCACAAAAAGATGATGGGGGGTGGAAAAAAAATAAAGGGGCTTCATTAAGGCTGCTCCAACACCAGGGGATCTGCCACAACCCACCCAGGCTGGCTCTCCACGAACCCTCCCGACAGCCCCCAAGCCCCCACAGTCGTCCTCGCCCCACATCATCCCGGGACAGGCAGGGATGGGCAGCGCTGCCCAGACCTTCCCGCAGCCACCGGATCAGGAAAATGAGGACGAGCTCAACAAAGCACCAACCAACCTTCGGCAGTCCCACAGGAAAATTAAAACCAACCTTGGGATCTCTCCCTTCCTCTCTGATCGTGACCTCCAGAACCACTCCAGCAGCATTTAAATAAGAGCACCTACTCAGCTAACAAAACTCCCACCTTTTTTTTTTTCTTTTTTTTTTTTTTTTTTTTTTTTGCACTAAACAACATTCAAATAAAACATGGCACAGGACGTATTTTAGAAATATCAAAGCTCAGGAATTTCTCCCTTTCCTGCCCACCCCTACTGCCCCCACCCTCAAATCTCCCCAGCATCAGTCCTTTAGCTTATTTTTTAAAACCATTTTTGTTAGTTTGTTGCAAAAATTTAGAACCTTTTTTTTTTTCCCCTCCCATTTTCTGTTATAATTTTTTTTCTTTAAATTAAAAATTTTGTCTGTCTCATGTAAATTGTGCAAATATAGCAGATAACACTAGTGGCAGAAGGCCAGAGAGAGAGAGAAGGGGGAAGAGTCAGAAAAAAGAGAGAAGAAGAGGAGGAGAGGGGGCAGACAGCTGGGGGGAAAGAGGGGAGAGCAAGTCAAGTACAGTAAAAACAGGAGCCCACCCACCCTCCCTCCACCAAAGTAACAACAACATCCAAACGCCATCCTAGAAAGCCCCACGGTCCCGACCCTCCTTCCTTGGGGGCTCAGGGGCTCTGCCCGGGCGAGGGATGCCCAGCGGGTCCATGGGGCAGGCGACCCCCTTCTCCTCTGCCTGGCATCGCCTCTCTGTAAGGTCCCTGCTGCATCCCGCTTGGATCAGGGGGTTTGTGTGTGTCAGAGGGTTTTATAGACGTTGCTGCTGTCGTCGGGATTTGTTGTTTTGTTGGGTTTTATTTCCGCTAAAGCGCGAGGTTTCCTTGTTCGTTCGTGGGAAGCGTGCGGAGGTGTGGTGGCTCCTGCAGGTCCATCCGGCCCCAGCCCCAAAGTCTGCTTCTGCCCACGGCTGCCACTGGCCGGCCCTCCCTCCTGCCACCTCCGCTGCCCGGGATGCTGGCACTGCACCGCCGCCTTCTCAGCTGCTTAAGGCCATTGTGTCGATCGCCTGCTCCAGCTTACTCCTCAGCCGCTGCCGCCGGGCCTGCTCATCCTTCTCCAACGCAGCCAAAATCTGGGGGAGAGAAGGGAGAAGAGGAGGTGAGGAGATGCCCTCCTACCCAATGTGGCTCCTCGTTGCCCATGGCCACGCTGGCTCATTGACGGCATGGAAAGCGGTGCATGTTCATCCCCATCCATAACAGGGCCAGTAAAGGGCCAAAGGAAGCATGAGGACACCACTCTGAGTGCTGCCACCCCACAGATTCTTCTGGGGCACCCAAGGGGCTACAGGAACACCAGGGACCTGCCTGACACTAACAAGAAGCCAACGTGCACGTAGGGAAATGAAGAAAACGAACATCCATCAAAGGGAAGGTGAACCCAAAACCCAAGACAACACCACCTTCCCATCACATCCATGACCCCAACAAACCTATAACGTCCTAGGGAAGCGGGGGCTGCATTTCAGGGACCACGATCAAGCCATGTTCCATGAGCAAAAAGAGACTAAGTCCACAAGGCTTCAGTTGCTGCCAGTGGTCGTCTCTCCCCAAGATGGACAACTGGGGAGCACTGGGTGATGGGGGGGAAGACCAGACGGATGCACCAGCAAAACCTACCTCGCGGGGAGCCCTCAGTCCTGTGCAAGGGGTGCACCCACAGGCATCTGAGGGTGACTTTCCTGCCTTGAAATCCCCTTTCTCTAAACAAGCTCCTGGCCGTGATGACAGATCACAGGGTGGAGGGATGGTCCCCTGCCCTGGGATGGATGCAGCCATGCCCCAGCGCCGGGAAGTACTGGTGGCAGTGGGAGGGTAGAGGACGAGAACTCCCTACTCAGAGTAGGGAGAAGGGAGTAATGAAATGTGAAAGGAAGGGGCAGTTGCCCTCCCAGCAGCCAGGAGTCTCGTCTCACTAACATCATGCCAGCAGAGCAGAAAAGCTGATTTAAAAAAAACAAACCTGACAGAAATCTCATCTCCTCGGGTGAGCTAGTTGAGAGAGCAAATTTTTTGCAATTAAATATCAAGGCATCCGTCAAAGGGGACTTGATTAACCATTTCATTGGCCGCATAATTGGAAACAAACTGTTGTATAATTAATAGACTTACTAGGAGGTAGGCAAAGTCCATCAGGAGCCCTACAGGTAACTTCTTAATGGGGAATCAGCTCCCTTTGATTAAGAGCTGCTGCAGCGCCAGCGGGTTGTGGAGTGGCGTGTGGGGCGTGCTGTGCAGCATCCACCACGCTGCTGTGCAGCAGCCTCCGGCCACCGCCAGGCTCTGGCTCTCTGCCAGGCTTTTTGGGACAGGACCAGGCTGGTCCCTGCCTGCTGGGGCAGTAAGAGATGCCCCATGGGGAACTATTCCCAAAGGAAGGAGGAACGCTGCATCTTGGCACTAGCATCAGCTCCTGAGTAGGGGAAAATTCACCAGCAAGAGCCAGGCACATCTGATTTACCTCCCCTGGCAGCAACGACCCCGGGCTACAGCTGGACCCACAAGAGCTCATAGATTCTGCCACAAAACCTGCCACCAGGGACACCACCCCACCCATCCATCTCTGCAGCCACTGTTGGCCATCACACTACACGTGGAATAAAATAACTATAACAACACTCATGCAGAAATCAATACCTCACGTGCCTGAAAGGTGGCTGAGCTGGAACCAAACGAGATTGGTCCGAGAAGTGGAAGAGGAGCCTACTCCCCCTACCCTCCTCCTCTCCCGATGAGACAGCTGTGTAGCCGGGGATGCTGAGGTGTCGAAAGATTCACAACCTGCCCCTGCATTCATTTGCTCCTCTTTTATCTCAGCCTTATGGAAACAATGCAGTCAAAGGAAACCTGTGCTAAGCATAGAGAGACACCCAGGTTTGTCACCTGCTGTAAGGAGCCAGGACCACTGATTACCAAGATGCAAGTACCCAAATGAAAATTAATTATGATTTTCATTCACAGCCAATGACAGCATATTATTGCACTGAACAACAGGAAAAATTATTCTCTCCCATTTTGCATCAAAGAGGGTGCAATCGGGCTGCATATAATTGTACTTAATGAATGAAAACAAACAAAGGGAACAGCTGCGATTTATTAATCCCATTACAAATAATAAAAGAAGTTCCTGAGAGCTGTGAACACACTTGTGATGCTCGGAGAGCAGGCGACAGCAAGACACTCAACAGATGTCAGGCTGCCGTTAGTGGGCAAGAAGAGGACCTATGCCCCCACAGAGCAGCTCATTAATGCCACACAGTCCCCTCCCTACTCTTGCCCAGGGCTCGGAGGATTTATTTACGGCTTGGAGGACTTCTAGCCTGGAGGAAGCAAGCACTTGATGATGGCTGAGGGATGATGGCTGCCCTGCAGTAGATCTAGATCCTCCACACTGGTCCTCTTCCACTCTCTTGGTAGCCACAGAGCTGTTGTACAAACTGTAAAATCCCAGAAACCCTTCACGGCCAACTCACCACACAGAGCTATGGGGGCCTACCAGATGTGCCATCTGGGGAAAGGCACAGAGGACCCACCAGCATGGTCATCAGTACATGGCCACCAGCTACACAGTGACCACCACATGGCTCCTTCCCAGGCACTGGGGTTTCCTCCCATCCCTGTAGGCAAGCCAGACCCTCCTCCTCCTCACTCCTGCAAAGCACCCAGATCCACAAGGATTTTGGCCACCACAGTGGTCCCACTGCTGTCCATAGATCCAGTGGCCAGGTCTGCTACAACCTGCCCATGGACTCCCTCAATTCACATCTCAAAGAGGTACTGGGAGATGTCTCTCAGGTTTGCTGCAGGGTACGACAGGGACTCCGTTCCCTCTCCCTGTGGGCGAGAGGCCGGCTCTCCTGGCTCTCTCCAAGTGAGGAGATGTTCTGGCACTCCGTCATCTAAATAAGCCACCTTTCAAACAGTCGTCAGTCCGCTTTATTGGGACAATAAAACCTATACTATCATGTTATATGTATAGTTCCATATTTTACTGTAGTTACGTATTTTATTGCTTTAATAAAAAGATGCGGGGTGTGGATTTGAGCGGTGCTTTACAAAGTTAATTTGTATAAATTACAACAGAGGGGTTTTTAACCACTCTTACTGATGTTCACAAAGCAAGCATTGAAGAGGCCACCGCATCCTCTAGCATCCCTGGGGAGCGGAGCCAGGCGCTGCCTGTATAATCACATGGTGTTGGTACCGCCACGGCGCCGGCGGATAGGAGAGGCGAGGAGGGGAGGCACACTGAGATAACACTGCAAACTCTGCAGCCCCACAGAGCTCACGTGCCAAATGTGTAGAAAAACAGGTGTTTCCCACATTACTTGCTGCAGGAAATATGGGGAATGAAGCGCTGCCTACACCAGCACCCAGCTCCACGCCTCCCAAGCCTTTCCTTCCCCACCAGCTCGAGCACAGACACGGACTACGTGACTTTCCCACATTTCACAGGGTCTTTTTTTATACAAAAAAGCAGGGGACTGCAAAAACAAGGCCAAAGGGACATGGCTCGCAGCCCAGGCTTAACTCCTCATCGCCACCTCTTACCTCATCCTTGTACTTGGTGATGTAGGAGTAGATCTCGTGCAGCGCACTCATACTGTTGAACTGGCTGAGGTGTAACCGCGACTGCTCGGCCAGGTACGCGCTCATGTCCTGGTCACTGATCGCTGGCATTTTAGCTATATCTGCATAATATCTGCAAGGGAGAAACAGAAAAGTGGATCAGAAATAGGGACAGACAGAAGGGGATGGGTGCCCACCATGATGCTCCCTGAGAACAGCCACTGGAGAGGCAAGGTGGAGAGTATCTTGCTTCCAAGGGGTGACTTAACTGTGATCACCCATTATAACACCAGTGCTCATCAAGGTCTCCGAGCACTCTGTGGAGCAGCCAGCATCATTAGGAACATGCTCATGATGGAAAAGTGCTGAGCCCAGCCCAGCTCACCGTGCTGGAAAGCCAGGAGCCACTGCTCTGACGGATTTCCCGCCTTCTCCTAAACCACACATTTTTCCTCCTTCCCAACTCATTGCCATGCTTTGGCAAGAAACTGCATCCGCCAGAATCCTCCATGCCTGCAGCGATCCATAAGGCTTTGCTACCGTTCTCCTAAGGTTGCTGCATCGCTAAAGCCAGCAATGCCCCTTTGCATTCACTCAAATACTTGGTGTGTGAACACAAGACAAGTTCACATCCAGCCCTAGCAGCGACACACGCCTGTGTGGTTATATTCTACTCGGCAACAGGCATTCAACAGAGCCTACCACTGCCACTGGCCATGCTCAGAAGCTACTGCTCACCAAGAAGCTACAAGGACCTTTCATTTTCAGCAAAAACAAAGGTTCTGCAGACATGTCTGTGAAATCAAAGGATCCCGGGCAGCAGAGGAGGCAGCTGATGTCTTAGGGCATGCCCGGACCAAATGACTTGTGCTTTCCTGCCTTCTTATCCTTCTCTGATGGTTGCTACCAGCAAGATACTACCTTACATTTGCTAGGACACCTTAAGGTTTGCAGCTCCATCCCATAGCTGCCTCACTGATATGCTCAGCAAATACAGGGAAACACAGACATGGCTTATATGGTCCAGAATCATAGTGGGAAAACAGCACACCTAATGGGATATTCATCAAAACCCAGGGAGATCAAAGCCACAGCATCCCATTGCAGCAGGAGGGTTACACCAAGCAGATGCACCAGTGGACTGGGTGCTGAGGTCCTCTTGGAAAGCAGGGTCGTGTCCACAGGCCTCTATTAAAAAAGAAGTCCTACCCACAGCAAACGAGCCCTGGCTGCTCCCACCACCTGGAAATACAGAGTGCCAGACTCTCCCAGGTTTGCTTTACTCCTCATGATTCCTCAAACTACTCAGTGAAGTTTCTGGTACAGTGATTAGCATCATTAGCATCATCAGCTGAATGCTGAGGTGGAACACGGCTGAAGCACTTGAATAGGAGCAGATGGCAGCAAGACCACTTGAGGAGATAAATATGAGGATCCACTCCATCCCACAGCGCTGAACTCAGCTAGTGATAAAATACTTGGGCAGTTTTAACAAGGAGGCTCGTTCACACGCAGAAAGTGATGTGAGAGATTTCCTGGATGCTACCAAGAGAGCAGTGGTCTGGGGTGAGGCATCAAGAGATCTGCTATGCCACTAGAGAGATCACCCCCAGAATGATGTCTCCTAAAGCTGACATTACTTCTACCTGTGCTGAGGAATATTAGGGACAATACACCCAACCTTCTCAGCTCCAGCCAGCTTTGATTAGCAAAGAAAACTCATAGAGATCCTCCTGGACACCCTTTAATGCCATAGGTGAAAGCTCCTGTGGGGCGGGACTCATGGGAGATGAACGTACAAGGGAACTGTGCTGAAGAAGAAAGCTTTGTGGCTGCCACAAGACGTCCAGGTAACATGCAGCAGTTTTATGTTCCCAGTTTTATCATGACACAGAGGATGGCAGGAAACCATCATTTTTCAATACAAGTGTGCACAACTCCTGTGGACCAAGATCCCAGTCACACCTACCATTTCCAGACGACACCTACCACAGCCATGATCCCAGCGGCACTCCCCTTGGGTTTCCCCAGGCTCCCCACCTCCCAAGCCCTTTATCGTTGCTATTCCTGCCTCAGACTGGCAGGATGCCCTTTTTTCAGCTGGTGCCTGAAACACAGCGACAGGCAGACCTGCTGTTGGGACTAGCAGTCCCACTCAGCCGCCCACGCATCGCTCTCATTCTGCCTCTGCAAAGCTTTGTGACAATAACTGTGCCAAAAGCCAGAAATGCCGATTATGTCATAAATCCCTGCAGCAGAGGAATGGTGGGAGACGCAGTCGCACCCTTCACGGGGCAGCTCTGCCCCCTGCTCGGCTGCCTCTGGGACCATACCAGCAGTAAGAGATGGCAGGAACATCTGTCACCAGTGAGATCTCTTGTCTCCTCCCCCAGGACACAGCATGTCTAGACCAATGTTTCACTCTGGAATGGTTTTATACCTTTTTTTCCTCCGGGCACACACAGAGCTGAATATTTTTGTCACAGAGATGGCAAGGTCAGAGAAATTCACCTTATGAAGTTTGTGATGTTCCTACAAGACCCCACTCCAAAGCCCCCTCTAGCCCCCCGCAAAGAAATTTCTCTTGTTCCCAAGCAGCTCATCTCTCATCTCAGCCATCACATTTCAGGGGCATCTTTTCTTCTGATCCAAGCCCTGTCTTCCTCAAGGGAAGAAGCTTGTCTTTGTACCTGCCTGCAAAACACCGGGCATGCCAATGTGCAACAAAAATAACCGTGTACAAGCGAGTATCCAAAGGATGATTTAGGCTACAAAGTCCCACACTTGCAAACTAGAGAATATGATGCTTATTGTTGCCTGGACATCTTTCATTTGGTTCATTCCGTATCTGGTCTAGATGCTGAGAAGAGGGAAGGGCCTTCAGTTTTTTTTTTTTTAAAAAAGGAGCATAATCTATAGCACAGCATATCAGCACAAGGGGAAAGTTGCATGAGCAACCTGCAATCTGCCATTTTTTAAGCTTGATGAAGGCCCACTTTGCCACACAGCAACATTTTAACAGTAGCTCTATTTGGAGGGCTTTGGAGGACATCTCCTAGGTTTTTCTCCCGAAAGGATAAAGCTAAACACAGCATTATGCCTGAGCGCATCAATTTGCAATCAGTAGCATTCAAACCCTGAACCTTTAACACTGCATTAATTCAGCGGGACAGAAGGATGTCTCTCATCAGCTAACAGTGAACGTGGAGGGTGTCGGAAGGAGTCAGGGGACCTGCTCCCCTCCCTGCTCCTCGGCACAGTGACAGCACTGCCTCAGAGCATGTGCTCTCATCAGGATCCCAGGTGAGATGTACAGATGGATGAGAGATGAGAAATGGTAATTTTCAACCATTTCAGCAAAACCTGCGTGTATTGTCATGGTACAAAAAAGGCACTTCTCAAGTCCAGGGCTGAGTTCTCATTGCTCTTCGAAAGCAATCAAGGGAGATGTTAGCAATTCCCTAGCACAGACCAAGTTTTTACAACAGAAAACATCAGACAACCTAAAAGTGGAGGTTGCTTTTAGTACCCCTTCAGTCATAAACAGCTCTGTCAAACAGTTATTGCAAACTAATTCCAGGACACAATCACAAGAAAGCATCATCTCTCAAATGAGAGGGATCACCTTCCACAAGCATTAATATGATCCCTCTTCAGACAGCTGCCAAGAGGAGTCCTCCCAATGACCCAAGTCCCCACACCCACGTACATCCACTCTAAGTCATCGGTGACACAAGAAGCTATTGCCAAGTCTACTCACCTTTCTACCCAGCTCTTGTAGTTGGGGATGTCCTTGGCATACAGTAGTTTGTTCGAGGGAGAGTCTTTTCCTAGCTTGTGCTCAGAAGTTGAGCAGGAGTCCATGAATGTCTGAGCCACCACGGATAGGCAGGCATCAGTAATACTGTTCTTGTGAATGTCGAACACAAACTGGGGGTTCTTAATCACATTCACCCAAAAACGTAGAGGTAGACTGAGGGAAGAAAGAAACAGAAATCAGCACCTGATCCGAGCCCCACATGGCAGCCAGCGCATACACATCTCCAGAGGAGGAGCTCCCCATGACCCAGAATTGGACAGAATGCTTTTCCCAGCGCCCCAGGAATGCAAAAAACCTGGGGTAAATGGCCGTTCCCCTCTGCTCCATTCCAATACCACCTCCTCTGCTCACCCCAATAGCGCCACAGCTCTCTGTGGAGAAATTCCTCAGCGCTGCCAATATCTCTAAAGGGAAGCACAGATCTGCAGTTTCTCCAAGGATCCACTCATACTGAAGAGCCGTTGCTAAGCCCACGGGTCAAAGCTGGCACAGTCCCCTTCTCTCGCATCAATAAGTCCGCCTATGGTGCTGTGTGGCATTTCACACATCTACCATGGAGGAGGAGGGGGTTAACTGGACTCCTCAAGGGACTCATTAGCACATTTAACACCAGAGAAGAATTTAGGCAGCCTCAGATGCTGGAAATGAAGCTCTCAGCTGTGGAGACAGTGGGTCTCCTGGCCAGCCACTGACGGGATGTTTATTGCATACTGACACACGTGCTACTCTCCATGGCTCCATTTCCCAATCCTGCCACCCCTCTCCTCTCCCAGGAGTATCTCAAGGTCTCCCCCCATCAGAAAGCCACTCCGCTCTGTCATCCCTCAGCACCAACACCCGGCGAATTCTTTTATCTTAGACAAAACACACTTCATTCCCCAGGACTTTCCTAATGAGGGTACCGGGTGCATGTACATATTTCATTTGTGAAGGGAATAGCCTCAAGAAATTAGCTCCACACATCGAATTAGCGCCCAGAGATAAGCACAAGCATTAGTATGCAGGAGCCTGCATGCCCAGCCCCTGCGGAGCGGGGCTTTTTTTTCCTTCCTTGCCTTTCGCTCCTTCTTTTAATATAGAAAGCCAAGTTATAAATCAGTTCCAAGCACTTCCGCGCTCTCACATCTCCATTTAAAAATGTTTCTTTTCCTGCCCTGCTAATTGCCAACAGTTACTGAACTATACAAAAGCAATTTGGCTGCCATTTAACAAATGCCAGACACGGGAATGTACGTACCCGTCTCCAGTAACAGCAAGATCAGAGAGATGAAATCAGTGAGGCAGCAGAAAAGAGAAATGCCGAGGGGGGGGCTGGGGAGCAGGAGCCAACGCCTGCTCGAGCCCTGGCCCAAGCAAGGCACTGACGGAGGTCTCATCAGCTGCTCCACCCCGCTTTTCAGGGAGCAATTAGCAGAGCCAATGGGCTGGCTCTGCGGGCAAGCTTATGGGGGATGCATACGCGGCTTTACGCTGACTTTGTTAGGGCACGCTTGGCTGAGCGATAGCTGGGAGCATTGAAACACCTTTAGGACAGGTGAGACAAGAATTGGGGCTGGCATCTCCGAAGGAGCCCGGAGGATGGAGAAGCCCGAGCAGTGTTTGCTCAAGGTGAGATGGGAACAGAACCGCTGAAGTCCTCGGCTGACTCCAGCCGTCCGACGAAGCATGGTGCCCGGCATTTGGGGATGGAAGCACTGAAGGAACCCTGCATTCCTGGGATTTTTTCTGCTGCAGGAAGGCATGCAAGGGATTTACCCACCCCCAAAACACAGAGATATGGGCCTCTCTTGTCCTGGATCATTTCCAGGGACATACTTCTGCTCTCTGTGGGAGGGGTAGGAAGTATCGCTAGCTGTGATAGCGATATCAACCCCTCCTCCATCCCACTGGCCCTCTCCATTACCAGTTACTCTTCCAGGTGTGCCTGACATCGTAATCGTTGATCTGATGCTTATCAGCTTGTTCATCCAGGAAATCAAACATGTATTTGATGGCGAGGGGCAGCGCGCTCCCACGATGTGCTGTGCTGAAGATGGTCTCAAACAGGTCATCCACGAACTTCTGCAGGGTGCCCTGAGGAGGAGAAAGAGAGAAGAGTGGCTCAGCAACACCCAGTGCCAGCTGAGACGAGCCTTTAAGCAAAGGTTGGGCTTTAAACTGGTTTCACTTGTGTTCCTAGCACCTGGAAAAGCAGCACAGTACAGTCTGTGTAACTCTACTGGTTCTCAGTGGTTTATACTGGGAAACAGACACTGCAGTGATATCTCCTTCACTGCATGATCTGGCATGCTAAAAGCATACAAATAAAAACACCATACAAAGCAAAAACCAAGTAGATGTACATCATATCATGGTCTTTATTTGGGTCCCATTAGGGTACCCAAGACCTGAAGACAAACATCACTGAGCAAGCCCTTGTCCCATGAGGCAGGGAGCCAAGTCACAGGGGAGATGGCTGAGCCCAGACCCTGTAATCCTGAGCCAGTGCCCTCAGCACAGCCCTCCGCTCCTCTCTGGGGACATCTCAGACACACAGCACCCGGCTCAGCACTAAGAACGGTTTTGTATGTGCTGAGAGAATGGAAACCCACTGCAATGCCAAATGCCCTGGGTAATTACCCTTCCCACATCACTGATTTTGCAGCTTTATCCCAAACACCAAAGGGGATGAGGCGCCTGCCCCAGGGCATCTCTGCTTTGCAGTCCAGCAGCTGCTCAAGGACACAGGGAACAGCAAAAACAACAAAAGGTGCAAAAAGTAAATAGGAAAATCCACTCAAGGGATATTCACTGAGAGTTTTGACACACAAAAACATCACCTCCAGCTCAGGAAAGCCCAAAGACAAAGAGAGAGGGTAGCTCCTCCTGTGCTGAAGCAGAAGGCTACTGAAAAAGCAGTGTTTACCACTTTTGAACAACCCAAATCACTACTCCTCCCCATCCAGATCTGAAAAGCCAGGCGGCAGTTCTGTGTGTCCGTGCCATACCTTGGTGGCTAACAGGCGGGTCAGGTAGATTTCAGAGACCATCTTGCTGCCCCGGTCACCCTCCCGCTGGTCCATGTGGTCATGGTTTTTCACCAGGTGCCAGAGCTTGGTGCCGCTCTCCAGGTCAGGGGTGATCATGGGGGTCCGTGAGCGCAGGCTGTCGGGGCTGCTGGCTGTCCGCAGCATGCTCTCTGCAAGCACCAAGCACAAGGGGACACTCGGACCCTGCCCACTTCCACCTCACCGCCAGCCCCTCTGTCCCCCTTCCCTCCACTGTGACTTCAGGGTGCATCACAGCTATTGAACAGGAGCTTTGGGATCCAGCCTCTGCATTCACCATGGATTGGGAGCTCCGCCGGGACTGTCCTCACAGCCTGTCAGGCCACATAAAAGCCTGGCTGATGTACAGGGGCTGGGACCATCATGGAGGGTTTCTGCAAAAGCTTGTCCTATTCCCAGCACACAAGTGCCAGGATCACAGACACCTCCTGTGTCAGTCTGAGCTGACCATACTACTCCCTTCCAAACCAACGCTGAAGGACACTTGCCAGCACGTTTGCTGGAGTCCTCAACTCCGCTCATTTAAGTGCAAAGTGCCTCTCTGTCTATTTTAATTAGATTTCAGGGGAATAAAAGGGAGGGGGATCCCTTAGCAGCAGCCATCTGACACGTCTTTCTCCCCTGAGTCTGACATGTTGCAAAGAGAGATGGCTCTGAGGGCATCTGCTCCTGCTCTGACACCAGAACAAATAGCATGGTGCAGGAGACCCAGGGGTTTGGAGGACCTTGTTCACATGAGCCACAGTTACAATCACCTGCCCCGTGCCTTGGTCTGCAAGCCCAGCCCGGTGCTGCCTCCCCTGCCAGCACAGTGGAGGATGCCCCTGCGCGCTCACCATATCTGCTGAGGGACTTGGTGAAGGTGGAGGAGTTGGAGATGTTGTACGCTGAGTTCTGCTTGGGCACCAGGGCTACAGAGGAGCCATCCGTCACCTGGGGGCAGAGATGGCATAAGCAGGCTGTGAGAGGCACAGAAGGAACAGCCCCACAGCAGGGAGAAACCAGCCCAGGAGGGATGAAGCTACACTGCACCCCACCCCAGGGACATCCGTCTCCGGTAAAGGAGACCTACATATCCACCCCTGTGACAGACCAGGGGCAGGGGTCAGAACAGGAACACACCAGAAACCTTGGCATGAAAATTGCAAAGTAAAGTCAGAGCAGAAAACAGCCTCAATGAGTCCTGAAGATGGCCTGTTTAGTGCTTCCTTGAACGGAAGGACCATAAACATGGGGACCACACAGGAAAGTGACTGCAGACCTCCTGGCCATGCACCTGCACAAGCAGCCTGGTCTAGAGAGCCAAGCCCAGGCCCTGACCAGTATGAGCAGGGAGAAGAGATGCTCAAGCTCAAAGCAGCTGGTGACCGCTCAGTGCTCTGCACCACAGACATCCTTACCTGGTAGTGGGCCAGGGTGTTTAGCCTCTTCCAGTCATTGTCAATCTTTGTGGTGACATCTTCGTCCTGTAGTATGATCCGGGCCATCCTGCCCTGCCGCCACTCTGTCCCCATGAGGGAGAAGGGCCCGTGGTTAGTGGGGGTCTTGGAGCACAAAGCCAAGGTGAGGGTAGGAGCACAATCTGTGCATCAACAGAAGAACCCTCCCACCACTTTTTGAACCCCAGGACTAATGACTGTCAATATTGTTTTGGGCAAAAGCTGTTTCTAAGTACTTAAGGAAAGACAGCATCAATTTGACCCTGGTGACTGTTTCCTTTGCTCCCCTCTTCTTCATTCTCCTGCCCCTGCTTTAAGAACAGGACTATTAACATTGTTTTCAACTATTGCTGGCCGCCTCGGACCTCAGCCACCTCAGGACTGCAATCTAGACCACAGCCAGAGCCGAGGAGGATCCTCTCCCCATCCCTCTCTACTGGCAGGAGCCACACTCTCATGCCAGGGATCCTCATACACAGTCACTGCCACCAGCACAGCAAAAGTGCAAGCACAAATGCTCTGGTCCTGCCAGGACCCCTCTCCTGTAGGAGAGATGGATTTCCCTGCCTTGAACAGGTTTTTTGGCACTTCTGCTCTTGGTCACATCCCTGCTCCCCACAGGGAAGTGCTTCACCTCTCTCTTACCCAGGTCCATGTCTCCGGCTTTGGGTCGCTGGGAATAGGGCACCCCCTTGTAGACAGCATCCAGCAGCTTCTCCTTCACTTGCGTGATGGTGTCGCAGTTCAACACCTTGACGGGGATCTCCGGGGCATTCTCATTCTCAGGGTTCACGCAGTTGAGAGTCTGCACAGCACAGAAGGGCAGAAAGACTTGAGTGAGAGGATGTTACACACTGGCTGCAAAGGCAGGTCCAATGACACGGGGCTACAGCTGTCTACAGGCCATGTCTTCTCACCTCCTGGTCAGCTGCAGAGGTGCAGCCATGTGGCATATTCCTGCTCTCCTTTTCTGCCCACCTCTCTTCCCCAATACCCAAATCTCCAACTATTCGCAGAAAGGTAGCACAGTGTCAGTGGAGATGGAGGTGGTGAAGCACCAGCTGCAGGCTCAGTCAGGGGAAGAACATGGCTTATCATTCAGCTGGTCAGAGAAGATGGCTCACATGGAGGACACTTTATATATTCTCCTCATATATTCTCCAGATAGCACATACTCAACAGCATCTCTGTCCCTGCATTTGTCAGGGCCGTGGGGTTTGTCGGGACAGGCACAGAGGGGGATTCAGTTCATGCCTGGCTTTCTCAGCTCCATGGCAAGAGCACGCCTTGCCACGCAAAGGCCCCAAATCTGACCCTAGCTGAGACTGGTACCACACAGACAGGATAAGAGGCACCCCAGGGACACTGGAGAAGAAAGAAAAGAGACAAACCACTCCCTGCACAGTAATTTGGGTGCCTCCAAGATCTTGTTATATAGCTGGACCTAGCAGTTCCAGTTAAGCACCAGTACCAGTGAGGCTCCTGCTTGTACTGACCAGCATTTTGTAGTCAATCTGCTGCCGGATAAGCTTGTCTTCACTGAGGGAGTACCGAGCCTCTCCTGTGATGGCATCAATGGGTCCCTTCTCCATCTGCTGCTTGATGGCACAGTAGAGCATGAAGAGTGGTTCCCCGGCACACTCCTGCAGAACAGTGGATGGAGGAGAGGGAGAAGTAGGGGTGAGAAGGTGCTGGACACCACCTTTGCCTTTCAAGAACCGCCACCGTGTCAGAAGCCTGCTGTGTCCTTGCAGCATTGAGCCCCATATGTGGCTTTACAAAGAGTCTCCAGCCTTTGCTCAAGACAGCAAGGAAGGGGGGTCATGGTAAAACTCATCTCATGGAGGAACGCATTCTCTCCATTCAAGGCTGCTGGAGGTTGTCCCCTTGTTTATCAATCCCTAGGCTCAGCTTCCTGGAGTTTCCAGACACTCCCCAGTGAATTCTGCTCATTCTACAGGCCAAAAATGAGCTAAAAAGGTAAAATTCAGGGCTAGTGCAGAGTAGGTTGGGTGTGGGGACTTTGTGTATGGGATATGGCCTATCTTTTCAGCTGGCCCAGCCAAGAGAAGCACCTGAGGACTGGAAAGAGCATGCTGCAGTGGGATAGCCTGGTGGTTCTTGCCCAGGAATCACAAAGCAGTTCTGGCATCTGCCAGGAGCCCAGTCTCACATGAGAGAAGGTGACAGGAAGTTTCTCCATGTGACAGCTGGGCACAGCCAGCCAGGTCCACTGGGAAGGAAAAGCAACAGAGCAACTCACTGACAACCCTACTCTTGAGTCTCCAGCTGATGGAAGGGACCAGACAATAAGGTTACCTACAGTTAAACCATTTGCCACCTACATGTCCCCAGTGTCAAACCCCTATAGTCAGAGCTAGCTCTAGCCACCAGCCAGAGTCACATCAGCTTCTATCTCCAGGTGGGAGGAAGGGAGAGGGAAACTGGACCAGATACTTCCCCCAAAGACGCTAGAACTGCAATGACCCAGAAATAGCAAAGGACCCTTCAAGACTGGAGACACCAACCAGCCTGGAGCCATGAATTGGCATAGGAGGGCTGGAAACGAACACCCCGTTATCACTCAGGGCCCAAATCTCTCCCCTGAGCTGCATCCCAATGAGTCCTTCCAGATACAGACATTAGCCCTAAGGGGAAAAAGGGTATGATGGGAGCAGAGAGGACAGGAAGAAGTACCAGCAGATTTTACCCCACCGGTCCTCGCCCCTCCCTCCCTCCCACCTCACAAATAAATTGTACTTTGGTGCAAAGTGCGACTGCTCTCTCTGTCACCATATGCTGTTAGCATCTCGTTAGCATCTGCGGTAATTAAAGAGACAGCTGCTAACGAGCAGGAACAGGCATACATCATCCCCAGACCTTCCGACAACATGCCTGTCTTTGAAATTATGTTTCATTTGCAAACTTGGCTTCATTAAGTCAGCTTAGAAAAGTGAGAGCCCCAAGGTGGGTGCTACGCTGCGCATTACCGGCTGCCCGGCACAGCGGGAGCACCAGGCTGGCCACAGGGCAGTGAGTCCCCGGGGACTCCCACGGCACCCCAAACCCATCCCTCCAACTGCGGCAGAAAAACTGGGAGTTTCTTCTTTCAGTGGCTCGTAAAATCTCCTTGTAAAACTTCCGAGCCTGCGGAAGTGGTGTGGATGGAGGACAGCTCGGAGCAGGACTCCTGCTCACACCTGGCATGGCTGCTCCTGCCTCAGCCCACAGATTTCCCCTCTCCGCATAAGGCACAGTTGCTGCCCCGCTGTCTGCAGCTCTGCGCCCACCTCTGGGGATCTCCACCAAGAAAGGTGGTCTCCTGACCTGTTGGGCACCCTAATGTCAACCTAAACAGCTCCTCTGCCCTGTCCCCCTGAGTCTGCGCATCCTCCATGTTACAGCTCGGCTTCCCCACCTGTCCTAAATGTGAGTCCTACCCTTAAAATCCCAAACTGCACTCTCAACCTTACTGTCCCCACTGGCTCTCAAGGATCTGGGCCAAGATGTTGCCGTGGGTCACAGCCCACTGAGCCACTACAGATGAGGATGGTTTAATGCTCGTCCCTGACAGAGATCACCAAAATGAACAGGAATCACAGAAACCACTGCCAGGCAGCTCCCCCAGGATGATCTCGTGATCTCCATCAGGTGAGATACAGGCAGGGACCGCTGAGATGGGGACGGGCGGCTCCGCAGGTTGATGGAGGGCAACCTGCCCCCCAAACACAGCCATGACCACCGCTGCCAGCTCTGATGCAGTTTGCTCACTGCTGGGGGCCTGAGCAACGGGAGTTTTGGGGGGCTCTCCATGTGACCCAAGCTGGAGAAGGGTGACTGCAAACACCCCCACGCATGGCACATCCACGCCTGTGTCGGTGCATGGGGAGCAGACTGAGGCGAGCCAGCCAACGCTCAAACTGTCTTATTGACTAGATCTAGCTCATCAGGCACCTAATATCTTGCATTTTTCAGCGTTTGTCTTGATTTATCCCTCTCCCTTTCCCCAGGGTGTCTCATTAAGAGTCTGATAAATGCTATTACAGGGTCCCTGTGAAAGCGCCAGCCCGCGCTGGCTCCCCACGCTGCTGGCCTTGGGCAGGGGCTGCTGTCCTGTCCCATCCCTCACCCCCGCACATCACGGCCGCACGATGCCGAGCACCCAGCCCTGCTCCGGGCAGGTTCGCCGAGAGCTGATCTGGCAGCTGGGCACACGTCCGCCTGCCTCATTTACATGCACAATTACCGCAGCTTGGTGCAAGGCATATGTTTCCCTGCTGGCAAACTGTCTGCTGTGATACCTCTCCATCTACTCCATGGGTTTCTCCTGCTTTTGATGCCACCTGTGATCCTCACTGCCAGGAGACAAGACGGAAACAGCCCTGTGGGTCTCCTCTGGTGGGGCTGACCCAGGAGAGGCTATGAGCGCATCCTCAAGCCTTCTTCTAACTCAAGCGACTCAAGTGATGGAGTTTCAACCACTTCCCCAGGGAGATGATCCCCAGTGTAACAATCTCACAGCCAGCAGGTTTGTCCAAGCCTTCGACATACGTTCCTGCTGTAATGGTACATCTAGATCAGACTTCTCTCTCCTGCTGCTACCACCCAGAGACTGGAGGTGATTTCCATTGCCAAAGCCATGTCTTAGCCAAGGACTTTATAAATTGCCTCCATCCCAGGGCACATGAAATAGCCCAAAACAGCTTCTGAAGGAGGTGAAGGTGCCCTATGACCTGCCCACAGGAACAGGCCAAGGGCATCAGGTCCCGCACATGAATGCAATGTCCCCAAATGCCACCATGGGCATTTAAGGCTGTGTCCTGCGCTTTGCTCAGCCAATGCACAACCTTGTCCACTTCAAGGAGTGCTGAGGGAGTTTATCCACAGCAAGAGCTACACCTGCTTGTCCCATCAACCCTGCAGAGCCCAAAGAGCCATCTGCCAGCGTCCTATCTGATCCCACCGGGCACATTGTACCTGATCCCACCGGGCACTGCCACTGCAGGGGCAGAGGGTGGCCCCGCTGAGCAAAGCCCCAGCCCAAAGAGGTATCAGGAGGTTTGACATCTCTCCATGAACAGCACAGCTTTTCTCCTCTCCCACCCCTGGAAGGCAATCTCCACTGCACGCTACAGTTAGATTTTTATAGATACAGGCTATCCCTCGATGGAGGCAAAAAGCCAAGTGCGTGTAAGTGATATTATAAATCACCTCTCGTTGACGATCACTTGAGTTCTGCACAGACTCTTGCTTGCTCTCATCTCTTGGCTGGAAATGGTTCAAACTCTCTTTATCTTAATGAGGGATGAAATCCCACAAAAACGGCTGCGTGCCACCCAGCCTCGCTGTGCTGACGCCAGGAAGGATCCCAAGAAATGGCTCTGCTGACTGACAAACCAGCGGCAGGACCGCAGGCGCCATTCACCCCGCTGGTGTCATCCCGAAGCAGCAGCAGGACCGAGCCGGGGGTCCACAGGCTGGAGCTGGGGCTGTGTAACCCACACGGCCGCTGGTGCAGCTCTAGCAGGTGGAAGCATGGGTGCTGATGGAATAAATGTTCTTGATATGGGTTGGATGAACCAGTGGTAAAAACAGCCCCTTACACTTTGGCATCCTCTTCTGCTACCCTGATGAAATTGGGGAAAAAGGCAAATTCAAGCTAACAGGCTCTGCACCTTTGTGCGTGTGCGGTGGAGAGAGCTGTGTCCCTATCCCAACAGGCCCCACAGGGCATCCATCCCCTTGGAGGGTACCTTTTGGAGGAGAAGCAGCAGCAGAAGTGGAGATGCCTGGGGGAAACAATTCCCCTACCAGGGAGCATCAGTGTCAAAGAGATGAAGGAAAAGCAGCAGCGTTACATGAAGAGTGCAGCACATCAAACTACAGCTCAAACAGGCAGAAATATCTTCCGATCACAGTCATGTCTACAGAAAGACCAGCTCCCGAGGCTTTTTCCTCCCAGGTTACACAAGCAGAGGCAAGGAGGGAGAAATGGGTACCACTCCAAAGGGATTCAAAACTCGGCTGAGTTGCTTCAGATTTATCCTTTCTCCAGGCACTGTTTTTAAGAAGATCCCAAACCCACTACGCATTAAGCAATCCTGATCTGGATTTCATTTCTCAATCTCAGCTATTTCCCCAAAAGGAGGCCCAGAATCACTAATCACATCTCAGAAACACAGGATGGGAACAGAGGCCTGGGAAGCAATCTCTGCTCTGGGAGGGAGCAGCAGCACTCAGGAACACATCGGCCCAGGCTCTGGGTACCACGCTGCCCATCCCAGCAAGGCAGGAACCACCTCCCTGCCCACACGGGGTTGCCATCCCTTCCCAAACTCACCTTCAGAAACTTGTACAGCAGAAACGTGAACCAATTCGTCAGCATCTTCTCTGCCACTGACTCCGTTCTGTAAGAAAGTCAGAAAGCAAAGCTGTCAGCAGAGGATATTAAAGGTCTCTGATCTCACCCATTTCCCCCTCAGCCTTGGACCGTGGCTAAATCATTTTTGGCTTTAAAAGGTCACATCTGGAAAGACAGGAGCCTCAAAGCAAAGGGGCACAAGCAGGCAGCAAAAGCTCTAGTGGAAAGCCTGCCCATCCACAAGGCTGAGCCACAGCAGCCACCCAGGAGGGAGAAGCAAGTTGGTCTCCAGCATATTTGGAGAAACAGAGAGAGCCGAGCATGACCTTGTCCCATGGGGAGTCTCGCCCAGGGGATGACCAGCTTTCTGCATCTCCCTGGTACCTTCTACTTCAGCAAAGTTTGTTTCTTCCACTGTGTCCCATTGGAACCAGGCAGCTCCCTCCACAGGAGGGACTGTCAGAGACACCTAAGCCAAGGAAATGTCACCAAACCTACCTGAAGCTCCCCAGTTAAAGCACAACTTGAAGGGAAGAGTTGAGGCTGCAAGGCAAAGTCAGATTCTGACCCACATTCCCATGACAGGAGCACCTCCTCTCACATCATCAAGTGCCTGATCTAGCTGGAAGCCCATCTCCCCACCTGGGACTTGCTGCTGACTTCCCTGCAACCCCCAAAGTAGCCCTTAATCTCTACAGCCTCAAAGCCCAGTAGAACAAGAGGACAATCATCACCAGTACCAGAGGAATAACGAGTTTTCTCTGGCAGCCTGTGCAAGGTCTGCTCATAAGAACTGTTGAAGGAGAGAGAGGACACCTGGTTCTTGGCACTTAGTGGTGGTGATGGTGAAGCTTTAGGAGGCCACACTCTGCACCCTCGCTTCTCTATGTGCTCTTACCCTTGGGACTGGATCTGGGTGGCTCTCGGGCAGGGATGCAGAGCCCTGCAACACAGAGAGAGGGCACAGATCCACTGGCATGTGGCCTTGGTTAAAGCCACTGCTGGATTTAGGTCTGGAGACTTTGATCACAATACGTTTTTGGTGAAACATCCCCAGTACTAAGTCAGCCAAACCCAAGAGGATTAAAGGAGGAAGGAGTAAGAGCAGTGGCTGGAAGCTTAAGCTGTTTCCCATGTACCTTTGGAGCACTGTGCAAAGACACTGTGCCAGGCTTAGGATTTAAGCCTTCCCTGCCTGCATGGTGGAAATCCCAGGTCTCTGTGTGTCTCCTTGGAGTGGGGTGGTGATGTAGGAGTTTGCAGTGAATGATGCTGCAACCACCTGCTCCAAAAAGAATTTAAAAATGGAGCTGTGCCTCCCCAGCTTTTGGAGATGCAGTTGAAGGAAGTAGCCAAAACCACCTTGAGAAAGCCTATGTATTGCCCCTAGTTCCCTAGAGCATGGTTCAAATGCAGATGCCATCGTGCTCCAAAGCAACATGGCAGGAAAGGTCCAGGGGAGTCATCTGTGTCTGTTTGGGACCATCATTGTGCATCATGTGCACAAGCGGGAGAGCAGGATCCTGAAGGATGGGTATGAGACATGGTGGGTCTGAACAGGACATGGGGACCTCGGAGTGGTGGTACTGCAGCTAGGACATGCCACACCAGCAGAGGAGAGGGACAGCCTGGCATGGAGGGAGCTGAGGGTGACACAGGACCCAGGTGAACTGTGCAGCCCTACAAGGGCAGCTTAACTTGCCTGTCTCTGCACCACAGCCTGCTCTCGTTGCTGTAAGATTAAAATTCCTCTTAATACATCCGTTATTTTTAAAGTGGCTTTAACTCCCTTCAAAGTAAAAATGCCAGCCAGTCCCCCAGCCCTCTCTGGTTAGGCTTCTTCAGCTTATCCACCCATTAATCATCAGATCAGCCACCTGCAAACATAGGTGCTCCTGAAAGCACAAGCAATACTAATAACTCATGAACGTGGCTGCATTCCTGTTGCCCCAGGGGAATGGTCACAAACGGGTTGACTCAAGAGACAAAACCCAGAAGGAACCTGAACTCCAGAGCCACCAGGAGGAGTCCCATTGCCCAATGGCAACACCATGCCCAGCAGATGGGCCAGGAGCAGTTCCCGATAGCCAGATGGCTGGGGTAGGAAATCCACTTTCCCAGAGTTTATCCAAGCTGACTCAGGGTTGTATAGTGCCATCCCAGGCTTTCTCTTGTGCTAATGGGGCTTAGCCCTTTTTGTCCTCCCTGGGATAGCACAGGTCTCCTTACACCATTAGGGGATGGTAATACCTGAGCCTCCAGAGGAGAGAAGCCCTCCTGTGCCCTCCAGGGAAGATAAATCCATCAAGGGGAAGAAAAAAGGGAGAAGGGATGTGGGGAGAAAGCCAGGGAGGGGGGTGGACTGAAGCTACTCAGCAGCCATCCTCCCCAGCCCCAGACCAGGTCCTTCACAGACAAGCCTGTACCACTCATCTGAAGTGTCACCACCCAGGCTCCAGAGGATGCTTGTCTTTATCCGCGATAGAGCCAGATGCCACAGCACCAGGGGAATTATCCAATAACAAAATAAATAAATAACAGCTCTTCCCAGTTAGATCAATGTTAATCCAGTTGCCCTGGGGGTGGTAAGCACACTGTCACACCCAACAGCAGGGCTAATCAGAAGGATGGAGAAGCACAGCCCTCAGCACTGCTCGCTCCGTACCGTGACTACAGAAAGAACAAAGTCTCCTTGTTAAATATCAATTGGGGAGGCACAAGCAAGGTACTGGCCAGGGGACCTCGTCCCTGTCCTAAGCCTCCTGCAGCTCCACCTGCGATGGGCCCTCAAGCTTTGTGGCTGGAGACTGACAGTCCTCAGGCTGCCAGCTCTCGCCGCACCAGTGCGAGTTGGGCTCTGCCACTGTGCCACTCCCACGGCTCAGCCTCTGCAGCTGCTGGCCTCCCCACACTGCCTTTTATTTATATTTTATTGATTTACTTCATTCCGGAGTTTTGCTCCAATGGCAGCAGCTTCGTGATGCTCTGGGAGACCCAGGAGGTAGAAATGCAGTTTAAATATTTCAGTGAAGCCTGGTGTCATGGAAGGACAGTAAGAAGGGAAAAGCCTAAAGACGCGTTCACGGAACAGGGATGGGGATAGGCACCTCCAAGACCCACCCCTCTCCCAGCCAGCCACAGGTCTGCACCGCACCCCCTCTCTGGCACATTGCTAATGAGGTGCTTTGAGAAATTAAGGTAACCCTTGTAGTGTCATAAATGAAGCACAGGGAGTAAGAAAGCAATGTGCCTAAAGAGACTGGCCGAGTGAAGGTGTCAGGGATGTAACTGGGATCAGCTCACACCTGTGTCTTCTCCAGGTGTCTCCCCAGGGCCAAGCACACAAAACCTGACAGGCTTTGTCCAGTCTGGTCATGCCATGAACCTTGGTTGATGTTTGAAAGATGCTCCGGTTTTCTTGAGCCTTTCTGGTGACATGCCAGCCCTGTGGCTCTCAGCCATCCTTGCATCTCTGCTGGAGGCTGGTGGCACTGGGCTGGTGGAGGCACAGCACGGCTTGTGAAGGGAGAAGACAGCACAGAGGGCCTCGAGCTGGGCTGCTGGAGCTTATTAATTGTTTTTGTTCAGCACTTGGTGTATCTTTCAATATTCATCAGCCCGTGATGAAGGAGAGCTCAGAGCTATCGTTAAATATTGATGGGCCAGGCAGACTCACAACAGGGCTTGGCAGGCTGCCTCCTGCTCACGCTCCCCCCGGCCCCGGCGAGACTCCCAGCTTGTGAAGATCCACTTGGCTTTCCCAGGAAAACCCCCATGTGCCTGGCAAGGTGGGTAAGCCCCAAGGAGGCAGCGGAGAAAGGAGGACTCCTGCCTGCTGCCAGGTGGAGGTGAGAGCCCGCAGAAGCACCCATGCAGCAAGGCAGCCACCAGGCAAGGTGAGAGCTGCCCGACATGCCAAGAGGTGCGGGGGACCACCTGGTCACCTGGAGATGGGAAGGCGGGTGGGAGCATCACTGCAGCAATACGCAACAGCACCTGACACCAGCGTGCCTCCTCCCTGTATCAGCCTACACAGCCAGCAGCTGCTGAGCATCTTGCTCCCTCCTTCCCAGACAACATGAACGCACACAGGCCAAACCAGAGTGACAACATCCCACAGGTGGCTCCTGAGTTGGCTGGGTCTGGGTGGTCCCACATCCCTCTCATATTTGCACACAGACAGGCAAGAAAATGCTTGACTACAGACCCAGCGTCAACATTGCCACAGCCAACACCAAAGCCATCACTGATGGCATCCCTAAAGGACACCAGCTCGGGTCCACGTGCTCAGAAGAGCCTGGGCACTGTCCTACAGCCAACCTCTCGGATGGTCACTCACCTTCGCAAGAGCAGCTTGGGGTGATTCTTGCTCTCCAGGTTCTTCTCAATGAGGTCGGAGAGGAGCTGCTTCAGCACACCTGTGGCATACTCCATCTCGCCCTGCAGCGCCGTCATGATGAGGGAGGCCACATTGCCACGATCCCGCATGGAGAAGCTCCGCTGAGCCTCCAGAGTGCGGATGAAAGTCAGCAAGAAGTGCTTTTTGTTCAGGAGCTGCCCGAAGAGGGTCAAGGACTTCTCCACATTCGCCTGGACCTGCAAGGATAGAGCAAAGCTGGGAGATAGGCACGAGG
This sequence comes from Numenius arquata, assembly GCF_964106895.1. Taxonomy (NCBI): domain Eukaryota; kingdom Metazoa; phylum Chordata; class Aves; order Charadriiformes; family Scolopacidae; genus Numenius; species Numenius arquata. The sequence goes on from NC_133583.1 coordinate 12,491,522, forward strand.
GGGAAGGTGATGAGAAGAAGGGGGCTGGGCTGCACAAGACCCTGGATTCACCCTCATCCCCAAGAGGAAAGGATGAAAAAGGGTCAAAAAGCAGCTGGATTTGCTCTCTCCATGCTACCAAGGTTCCTCTTTGGTGATCACTCTCGGTTCCCTACAGAAGTATTATCTAGCTTGTAATATCTCAGCATCAGTTTAACACAGTCTCAGGGCATCAATGTGTATATATATATATATATATATACACACAGACTTCCGTACAAAGACTCTCTCCCACGCGTGTGCAGGCATATACATGCACTTCCCTCCCATAAACAAACACTCTTTCTCTCCCAAACACACACACAAATTACAATTTTCAATTTCAGCTAACAAGCAGCTCAATTCCCACCCAACTCACTGCAACACATGCTTCGGGTATTGCACAGAAAGCAAATAAAGCCACAACTCCGAGCTCCACCAGCAGCAAACCCGTCTGGTTTGGGGTGGGGCTGGATTTCAGACAGGGAAGCAAATAGCATAAACCTGGCTCTGCCCCACTCCAGACACAGCCTGAAATATTCCCTTTCCTCTTGAGACGTTTGAAGGTGTATTTGTGGCCATACTTGGCCATGTAGGACTCAGCAGGGATTAGGTTGGTATGCTTTCATCCCCGCACTGCCATTGTCAACCCAACTCTGGTCAGCCCTGACCACATTACTTATCAGTAAAGAACATTTTTACAACACAACGTTTCCCCATTAGAAAAGATGGTTTCTTCTGAATAAAAGCCTCACTGTAGTAAAACGTCAATTTTAATTATTTTTTTTCTTTTTCCTCCCTTGTCTTCCTGATTGGGAGAATAAGTGAAAAATTTCATTTCATGTCGATATTGGGAGACAAAACAACACTTTTCATTTCAAAACACCAACTCAAAGAACAAGGTTTTGACACATCAAATCATTTCATTTCAATCAAAATGTTGGATCACAGCTCTTCAGCGAAATTCCTCGTGGTTGTAACTTCCCCGTCCAAAATACTCTTCCTCACTGGACAAAAACCCCCTCTTCCCTCCCAGTCCTTCTCAATACTGCGATATGAGCCCCTAGGTGCCACTGTCACCCTCATCAACCAGGTGAGCGGGAATGTCTGCCCCAGAGCATCCCAGAAGGGCGATGGGGGAGTGACAAACCCTCTATGCCCCCGTCCTCGGGGTTCCTCTCACGGGTACCACGTGAACAAGCAGGCGGCTCAATTTCCCTTGATGCAGGTCAGAGCATAACCTCCTGCTAGGAACAGAAATGCTTCAAATAATGCTTTCCCAGAGTCCCTCCCTCCAGACAACTGCAATGATGCTGGTAATTCAGGCAGATGCCTGTGGTTCAGCAGCATCAGCTGCTCCCTATGGGGATGCAGAGATGCCAGTTGATTCCTCAGCGCGGGAAGACCCAAGAGCTGGCTGGAGCACAGTGGCTGCGCTGGAGACTTACCAGACCCACCAGTAAAACTGAGGCACAGGGAGACGTGCTGCATCTCCACCCCTACGCATTGCTCGTACTTTTGCAGCCAAGACCAGGCAAAGGAGACCACAGGACAAGAGGCTTTCTCCCTTCGGTGGAGCAGCAGGATCTTGATAAGATGGGAAACAGGTCTTGTCCAGCAGTGACCATCCCATGGGAGCCTTGGCAGGGAGCACGGGAGGACCCGAAAGCCCCATCACAAGCAGCAAAGCAATGCCTGAGCCCCCCACGTGCCTGTCGCCTCCCTGGGCCCCTTTTGTTTAACTTGCTGATCATTAGCAGAAATAAATGAACAATACTGAATTAAATATTTAATCAGGCTTAAATTTGCACAAAGCAACAAACCTCCCCCTCAAAACCTGAAGAGAAAGGGAGCTGGTACCGACAGCCTGATGCTCGCTGCAGATTAGTGTGTGCATGAGCAAGTGCCGTTTCCTTCCCGTCACTTGCAATAGCTAATGTTACACTCTGAGTAAAGAGACAAATAAAAGCAAACCTGATTAAATTATATGAAGCTTACACAACTGTAGTTGCTTTATTTAATCTCTTTTGAGGATTTTTTTTTTTTCTCCTTTGCAACTTTAACCTCTTGTTTCCCAGGTCAGGCTGAGCTGGCGTGCTCTCTCAAGTGGGAAGTTTTGAATTAGGAGCTGGAAGTGGACAAACTCCCATCCAGTCTACCATAGCCAATGAAAAATTCCTCCTCTAATACCCTTTTGGATACCCTTTCCACCCCTCTTCTCTTTAGAGAAAATCCTTAAGAGCAAGAGCAGAGGTGAGGGGAGAGCCAGGCGTTTGCAGAGACAGGAAGGGCTGTGCCCCAGGGAGGGCTACGCTGCAGCTCTGAGCATCCGGAAACCTGAGCTGCAAGGGGAAATCCATGGAAACGGGGTCCCCACCACCCTCCAGAGCTGGGATTAGGGAACAGGGAAAGAGAGCAGGCAGAGGGCCAGGGCCTCGAGCTGTAGCCATGCTGGCGTACAACACCAGCACGTGCACTTGCAGTTGGTAAGAGCTTGTTGCATTGTAATTAGTGACTGTGCATCTTGCACCAGGGCCGATTACTTCTCCTAAATACATTGTGAAGCCCACGTCGACATTAATTACTGTGCCAGGTCAACAGCGAGGGGAAGCTAAGGTCACCCCCCTCCTTTCTCTAATCAGGAGTGGCCTCGGCAGCCCAGCAAACAAGAAGCCAATTGCTGTGCAATTGCACGCACTAAATTAAACAGACGTGGGGAGGCCGGGAGAGGAGAGGGAGCTGGTTTGGGGAGCAGGGGAAGGATGCCAAGGATGGGTTCTGCATGGAGAAATGGAGCCAAGCAAGCGGCGATGTCGGACAAGCCTGCTAGAAATGAGCGGCCGGTCAGGCATCAAACAAACCCAATTGAATAAAGCAAGTGCTGTAGAAAATGACAGCAGCAATGATATTAATATAAATATTGATATTAATGTCAGAGAGCACAGTAACCATTTGGCAGCCGGTCTGCATTTGCGTCGGCTGCCACGCAGCGAGATGCTCTCTGCCAGCATCCAACCAAAGCATCTCTCCAGCCCTACGCTTGGTGCACGGGGACTCGGGCAGGGGCATGACCCTACAGAGACAGACAGATGGTACCACACCTCCATCTCCTTCAGCACAGGGTGGTCTTCGATCCCCGGGAAGAGAACTCTCATGGCATAGGTGCGGTAATCCAGAAAGGGGATGCCAGCCCCGTCCAGGTCGTTGGTCAGCTCGTTAATGTCAGTCTGCAGCTCAGCAAAGGCTGGGGTGGGAAAAAGCAGAATTAAGCAACACATTTCAGAGTCCCAGCACACAGTATCAGCACCCAGGCTCTGCCGTACCCCCCCAGCACCTCGTGGTGGGATCCCCCAAGGCGTGAATCAGCTCTGCATCCCTCCCCATGGCAGCTGTGATCGCTGTCCCCACCTCACAGATGGAGAAGCTGAGCTGCAGAGGGTGGGGGTGACTTCACTAGAATAAATTAAGTGGCAGATTTGGGAACAGGATCGTGGGTCCCAGGGGGTTCAAATCTCCCCTTCTCAGCACTCAGCCTCCCAGGGATGCTGGGGGCAGCAGGGAACAGCAAGACTTGAACAAAGCCAGAGCTTCTGGGAGAAAATGTTAGCCTAAACCACAAGAATGTCCTCGTTTCTTTTTGACCTAAATACTACTCGAGAGAAGAACTTAAACACACCCACCCCAGCACCTCCCGATCCGAGCAGAGGCAGCTGTAACTCCCAGGGGAATGTGATGCAGGAGGGTCCTGAACCTTTAATTGTACCTACAGGGAAAAGCTGACTGGAGAGGAGTCCTGGAGATGCACCAGGGAAAGGGGTTGGCGGGGGGAAGAAAACCCTCAGAAAAATCAAATTAACGGCACTTTAAAGAGAGCTGAAAGCCAGGCAGAAGACTGCAGGCTCGTCAGCTTGATGAGAAAAAACAAACCGTCAGCTTGAAAGGCATGCTATCTTATCTGTAACTAGTGGGACTAGAAAAGAGAAAAGGCAGGGAAGAGATTGTGCCTTTTAATTAAAAGCAGATCCTTTTATCTGCCAGCTGTGGAAGACAAGACACCAACCCCTCCACCAGCTCCCTCCCCTCTCCCTGTCACCAGTGCCATCCGCAGGCATGTAGGGATGGGGATTTGGGGCAGCGAAGGGTTTCTCTTTCTTTCCCCTTTTTATTATCTTGTGCCTGCTCCATCCACAGCGCCCAGGCTGGCTGTGGCTGGCAGGGTTGGGGCCTCGGAAGCCAGCTCAGGGGGATAACGGGCAATTAGGTTTTATCAGCAGGATCATACAAGGAATTCTGTCCAATTTCGCAGCATCCGTCTGTCACATAACGAGAGACCGACTGCCTGCTCACAAGCAGCCCTTGCTACCCTCCTCGATTTCTTTTCTCCCATTCGGAGAAACAGAGAATTCCTTAACTGGAAAAATCCCCAGATCCCACCTAAAATGAGCTCGCTTCCCCTGACAAAGGAGTTTTGCCCACTCCCACCTCCCCTCTGGAAAGCAGCAGGGAAAGGCTGGGTACACACTGAGCCCTGAGGTGTTATGAGCCCCTCCAAGACCCCCACATAAGCAGCACATGGATCACTCACCCTCTTTGCACTCCAAAGCCACCCGGGACTCCAAGTTATCCATCTGCAGCTGGAGGCGTTTCAGGGTCCGGTCAGCGTCCCGGGACTTGCGCTTGTAGGCGATGAGGACAATGATGATGATGAGGAGGAGCAGACCACCCCCACCGCCAATGCCGATAATGGCAGGCAGGGTGAGCAGGCTGTCTGAGTAGATCTGCAGCGTCCCCGGGGAGAATTCGAACCCTCCAGCCTTGATCTGCACCATGGTTGGGGGAAAAAAAAGTACCTGGTGTCAGGGAGCACGAACTCAAGGCAGCTGTCCCCACTGTGCTAGGAACTGAGGAAATACTCCTAGCCTGGGGAAAGAAGGATGTGGAAAACCGTAGGGACGGCAGGAGCAGCATGGCACACTTTAATGGGATGCAGGACATACTGCTGGAGCGGGCAGAGAGTTTGATGTCTCATTCAGACAACATTACAGTACCAGATGGGATGTGAAGCGAGTTCCCTCATGGGTGGGGAGCCTGGGGGGGGACAGTGTCGGGTCCCTTTCAACCTGGCAGGGTCCTGGAGCGTGAGCACTGCTGCGCTACAACCCCACAAACAAAGGAGCCTTCCTTATGGTGTGAGCCAGCAGCAGGGGGAAGGGGCGGCAACCCCCCTACAGCCTTGGCACAGGCTCTGCCTTGGCACCCAGCAGGGAAGGGAGGTTGTTGGCAGGGCCAGCCAGGGCCACCCAGGGCACAGGAATGCCCAGATGAGCATGCTGGGGAGGTGACAAAGTATTTGGTCCTACCAAACATGTAATTAGGAAGAGCGATGCCCAGGGAGAAGGAAGAAGGTGCCCGAGGACGCTCCTGCACACGGCACTGGCTATTGAGTCCTCATCTGGGGATGAGCATGCAGCAGGGCCGGTGCCAGGATAGAGACTGAACCTCTGTGACACATGGGACACGAGAAACAAAGGCACCAGTGCTGGCATTTACCGTGACTTTGTGCTGGCCGGTGAGGTTGGGGGACTCGCAGAGGAGCTGGGTCTCGGAGACGGTGAGGGTGCAGGGAGTGTCTCCAATCAGCACTGTGTAGTTGAGGCGGGAGTTACCAGCAGCCGGTGGGAGCAGGTTCCGGCCCTTTGAGGGAATAAGGAACGAGATTGTCAGTTCTCATGCAATGGGGAACACATAGAAAAACCCAACATAAAGAAAATTCATGCTCTCGCAGTACTGGACTTTGCCCCAGGAGAGATAAAAAGCCACCTCCGTGGAGGAATATGTCCCTACCCCTCTGCCCCTGGCTGCACACTGCCTTACCTTGAGGATGAGGGGAGAACTGGGCTTCAGTTCCAGCATCCCCGTGGGGCTGAGTGGCTCAAAGACAGGGTCTGGGTAATAGACGAAGTTGGTGGTGTTGACAATCAGCAGGGCCTGGACGTTATCCATGACGAAGCCGATCTCATCTGGGCGGTCGCCGAGCTCCGGAGGACTCCGCACAGGGTTGTCGATGGAGGGTGCGTAGCACACCATGGTGGTGTCGTTGTAGACGGTGCAGTTCTGCAGGGGGCACAGACCAAGGTCAGATCCAGCTCCCAACAGGGAGATAAGGATGGGACCCCACAAGGATCTCCTGCAAGCAGCAGCTCTGGACACGGGGTTTAGACTCAGGATCTCCTGTCCTGTGCTGTTACATCAACAGGCACCACATTCCACCCCAGGGCAGAGAGACTCCTGTCTGCAATGGATAAGCGAGCAGTGGCAGGTGGGAGCCCACTGGGGATGGGATCTTTCTGTTACTATCCTGCAGATATCACACAGATTTGCATGCTCAGATCTTAACTTTCTCCTGTCAGCACCCAGCTGAAGGTCCTTTAGCAAGATCAGTGCCTCTCTTTAGGTGGCAGCTCCTAGACCCCAGCCCCTCCAGGCCATCACACCTAATGGGTGAGGGATCCACTTTCTGCCCTGCATTGTAGAGGGACAGCATCCCTCCTCCTTGTGCTCTCCCCCAGCTCCAGCCAGCACTACTTACGTTCTCCCTTTCAGAGCTGCAGTACTTGGCCCGGATCCTGGGCTCTTTGATGGTGGCCAAGTTGGTGCCAGTCACAGTCAGCAGTGTCCCACCGCTAGAGACATGGAGATAATGGGTTAGGAGAGGCAGCCTGGCACTGGGTACCCACTTCCAGGAGGGAAGTGCCCATCCTCACCCAAGCCTGGGTGCATCATAATGCCCCAGGGACCTTTCATCCCACCCAGATGTCACCACAGGCAGCAGGAGCTGGAATTCACCAGCACCAAATCATCTCAGCTGACCCAAGGAGCAGCTAGAGCTATAAAACCTGCTAATTAACACCAACATCCCACGCTGCGACCAGGTTTGGGGTCTGAAGGCAACTCCCAAGCTAAAGGAGACTAAGCATCCATGATGGGAAAGCATCCCAAAGAGGAGGAGGTTCCCTCTGCCACCCTTTTCTCCACCATGCAGGCAGCGGGTGGCAGGGCAGGCTGAACCCTGACAGGTTTTCTCCACAGCTTGGTGTTAAAAGCCCCACAGTCCCGGAGAGCTCGGCCATGCCCCTGGGGAGCTTACTCCTCATCAACACCCTGGGGAAGGTTTCCCTTGGCACTAGCGCTTAATGGATTCCTTTGCCTCCTCTCCAGCCAATTCAAACCTTTTAGAAAAATATGTAAACATTTCAAAAAATCCCCCGATGGGAAATATTTTAATTTTATTTGCCTCCGCCAAATGTCAAGCTGAAATTAAGCAGATCCAAAGCGCTCTCTGCTTTTGCCCCCTGCCAGGCTGAGCACTGCAGGCCAGGAGTTAGCAGGCCCCCAGTGCCAAGCCATTGTTCACACTCCTCTTGCCACATCTCTGGAGCATGGCCCAGTGGCTATCGCAGCAGCACTGGAATGTATCCATCAGGATGGGGGGAACCATATGGAGAAGAGTCCCCTGCATCTCACAAGCTCCCTGCGGGTACCCCACGATTCACCTGTTGATGCTCCACTCAGGATCGATCTTCTGGATGGTGGGGTCCTCCGTGTAGTTGTACTTCACCTCCGGGTTGCTCAGCTCTGCCCGGTTGATGTTGATGAGGATGGGGGAGCCGCCGGGGGTGTGCCCGGGCGGAGTCCTGCATCGGATCTCACGGGCGCTTCTCCTGGAGCAGAAACACACAACTTGTCAGAGCCCAGGCAGGGGGGAAGCAGGGGTGGCCAGTGGGGGGCCAATGCTGCCTGTAAGTTCCCTGCCCTAGTCCCTCTCCCCTTCTGAAGCTGCTGGGGGGGGGGGAAGAGAGAAAGGAGGGAAAAAAGGAAAAAAAAAAGAAAACAAAAAAAACCAAGAAATGAAACAAAAGGCAGCCGGGAAAGGCTGAGCAGCTCCTGAGCGTTCCCATCATGCGGCTGCTGCAAACAGCAGCGATTAGGGCTGATAACCAGTAATTACCACAGGAAAATATTTAAAGAGCCGCTCCATTATCATCCCTAATCTAAAAATTATCCACTTCATGCCTCAGGGCTTTGTGCTTTTAGAGAAAAATCCCCGTTCTTTGGGCTCTTCCTGCAGCCCTGACACACAGAGGTTTCAGGGGGAAATGCCTCTGGCCACCCGCAGGCTTGGCTCCCAGGGTCCCTGCTGGCCCCCAGCTCGGGCTCCCATCCACTGCTCTATCTGCCTCTGGAGGTGCCCATCACCCATCCTTCTTCACTCTCTGTGCCCTCACCACGAAAAAGCGCAGGGACGTCCCCCGATGGTCACAGAGACGTTGCTACCAGCGTTGAGGTGGCTGCCTTCGATGGCGATCCAGGTGCCGCCGGAGAGAGGGCCCCGGGCTGGGACCACACGGGAAAAAGTGGGCGTCTGTCAAAGGAAAAGAACGGCCCTGAGCTGGAGACCAAAACCCACGTCCCCAAGAAGCCCTGAGTGTGTGATGGGGCCGCAGAGCAGTGGCAGTCTCAGAGAAATTCAACCAGCACAACCCAGCGCCTACCCAGAGCATCCTCACCTGCCCCCCAGGGAAATGATGGCTAGTTTTCTACCTGGCCTGGGAAACTGCCCCAAACCACCCAGGACCAGCTCTGTCCCCCAGCACGGGACTTACCACAAAGGTGAAGCTCTTGGGGGACGTGGCTCGGTAGCTGGGTGAGCAGTCACGGATGCACACTTCTACCCGCGCCTCATGGACCTTGCTCAGGCTGGCATCTCCGATTTCACACACGATCCTAAGGGATGCAGGGAAGAAGCCCTCAGTGCCCTGGCACCAAGACACTCCCTGTGCCATGGTTGGAATGGACCAGCTTCAGGAAGGGACAGATCTGACACCAAGCAAAGGTCCCAGGTGCCAGCAGGCTCCTGAGAAACCAACATGGTGGCTACTGGCACTGCCAGCCCTGGGGGGAGCTTCCCCAAAGCCTCTGGGCTCCTCCCAGAGCAGCCACAACCAGCAGGTACTTTTCTCCCAGTTCAGCCCAGTCAGCTCCATGTCTTCTGCAGCCACAGGTAGCATTTGAACATCAGCATCCCTGTCCCCCACCCACCAAAGTCATCTGGAGCGTGCCCACCCCTCGCTGGGCACTTACTGCTCGGCACTGATGTACTCGCTCTCGATGGGGATGCAGACCACTTTGCCGACTCGAACGCCCCAGCGAACATCTTCAAACTTCAGGCCCAGGTTCTCTCCAGTGATGGTCAGACGGGTCCCTCCTTGCCTGGGGCCAGTCTCAGGGAACAGCTAGGAGAGAGCATGGCCCATCAGCCAAAGGAGCAGAGCCACTGGGACACTTCGCTTGGGCAGGCTGCAGCCCGGGCAGCCATGGGATGTGTGTTGCTCCCCCACGAGCAGCAAGGAGCAGATGAGTGGTGACAAATGCCAGCGCATCCATAAGGAGCCTACAGAGTAGGAAAGACCTCCCAAACAACAACTTTGTTCATAAATTTGCCCGGAAACAAGCCAGAAGATGCCAGATGTGTCCAAGCAGAGGCTTGTGATTTGAACACCCCGCTACAGATGGAGTCGCCTCACAGGTGACAAGGACACAGATGAGAAGGAGACAGGGCAGCATCAGCCATGGCTCCAGCTGAGCTGGCAAGGAAGCACATGGAGCTGCCTGGCTTTTGGCCAGGCCCCCCGTACACAGGGATGAGGTCCCCAAGTCCAAGATGTCCTCAAAGGAGAAAGCATCCCCACCAGGTCCCTGCATATGGCAGGCAGGGAGGAGAAAGGTTTCTCTCCGTCACCAAACCCTGTGCCAAGCCTGGCCAGGAAGGGACGGGACCTCACCCTCGTGCTGCGCCTCATTTACCAGGATGATGATGCCCAATAAAGCGGGCAGGTGTGGCCTGACAGACGGCGGCGGGATGAGGGATGAACAGAGGCACGGGCCCACTGCTGCCTCCAACCAGGCAATTACAGGCAGTTTTACACCAGCGCCCAGCGGCCACAGGGCCCAGCGCCCACCTGCAGCACTAACTGGGATGAACAACAGGGCTGGGGACCCCAGCTGGGTCTGGGGACACGGCTGGGACCCTGGTGACACTGAGACAGAGCAGGGGAAAAGGCAGCTGCGGGCAGCAAGAGAGGGAGAAAATAATGCAGGCTGGGTCAGTCCAGGAGGAAAGTGCATCCCAAAAAGGGACCATTTTGTCTCAAGTGATGCTCTCCTCCTGCAGCCCTGGCAGAGATCCCCCTCTAGCACCAGAAGGCATCTCTGCCAGCGCCAAGCCCAGCGCCTGGGCAGGCTCAGGCTGCGGCCATGCTCACGCCGTGACCCAGCACGTGCGAGCTCTTTGCATTCCTGGCAAATCTGGGCAGCTGCAACCCCGGAGCCTGAGCCAGCTGGGGCCTCCTCCTCCTCCTTTTCCTCCTGCACAGGGCTTACTCCCGGACATCACCCCTGCAGTGAGGAAAGGTGGACGAGCGGAGAGTGGGAAACATGCAGCAGCGGACATTGTCCACATCCCCAGCCCCAGCAGGCTGCATGGAGCCAGGGGCTGTTTCTGCACAGCCCTGCCACAGCCATCACCTCTGGGGTTATCTCTGGGTTTGCACTGGGCTGATCACCTTCAGCACACTCAAAGGGGGGCAGCCGCTCCCCCTGCGCACAGGCAGCCTGCGGGACATGTCCTGGGACAGCATCAGAGCTGGGACTGGCACCTGGGGCCCTGGCTCCCGCTGAGGCAGCCTCAACTCATAATTTACACAGTGACAAAACCCTCCAGGGCTGTGGGGAACCACTGTTTGCCTAAACCCAGTGCAGCCCCTGCCCAGCTCCAGGATTGGAGCTCATTATGGCATCCGCAGCCAGCATCAGGTTGGGTCTTCCCCCTAAATCGAGCTCTGCCAGGGCTGCTGGCAAGAAGCGGCTGTTTGTTTGGTGTTTCTAAATGAGTGTTAAAAGCTGCTCCGCCGTGTTTGATTCCCCCTCCTCCGTGGCAAAGCTGACAAGGGCCAAGCGTTCGGGGAGAAAAGAGCCCGGGAATGAAATGACATCGTTGGCCGCCCAGTGCAGGGAGGTCACGGCTAAACAAGGTGTTGCAGGAGGAGGGAGCTGACAAGGAGAATGGGGAATGCTCAAGCTTCCCCTTTCCCCCCTCCACTTCCGAACCCCCGGCCCCAACAAACATTGCCGCTTTTCTGCTAATTGGTTTCACAGGGTCCTTTTACATCAACAAGTAAACGGCTCCGGTGGTGCAAGCAGTGGGCTCGCTCCCAGCTCCAGCAGCAGGACCAGGAGCTGCCGAGGCTGAGAGGTTCCCCCTTCCCAGGGGAAGGGATATTGCTCTGAGGGTCACAGCCAGCACCGGGCAGAACCTCTCAGAGGTTTGAAGGGGCTTGTCCCCACAACTGAGCAACAGGTAAGTGATTCTTCACTCCAAGGGTGAAGAATCACGGTCATCTCCAAGCCCAGCCCCACCACCCATGAAGACACCTGCACTCTGGTGGGCTGGGCAGGAAGGAGGCTCCAGCTCCTCCTGAAACCCCTGTAGAAGACTCTTTTCCCCCAGCACCCCATGTTGCCCTCTTTGCACCAGGCTGCTCTCTGAACCATTTCCAAGCCTGCCCACAGCCCGGGGCGTGGGACAGGGGTTGTGGGAAGCAGCAGGCTGCTGGAGGAGCATCACATCAACAGCTATGCACAACCACACCATCCGCCAGCTCCCAGGGGACTAACACAGAGCAGCACCAAGGTCAAGCCCACCTGCTAACAGATCTGTATCTGCTGCACCTGCAATTACTGCAAAATTTCATAATGATTCAGGGCGAGAGAGCTGCTACCAAGGCTGGACACCATCAGCTGCTGTGAAGCTGCTGTGAGTGGTATGTGTGCGGATGCCTGCAGCCCTGGCCACACAAGCAGAAGAGGACAGGGCACAGCTTACAGCAAGGCCACCCCAGGCATGACCCGGCCACTGCAGTCTTCCCTCCCAATATCCCCATGGGTCCAGCCTTGGGAAGTTCAGCCTGAGCATGGTGGGAAGCCACTGGGGACAGGGAGCCCTGCAGCCCCACACCCAACTGCAGATCTTCTTGTAGGGATACAGGCTCTGGGGCTCGATCCCACTACCCCAGGAACGGATCCCTTCTCCTGACAGCACTCCGCCAACCCCAGGCAACTCTTTGCAGGCAGTGTCACAGGCAGGGCTCTTTGCAGGCAGGGATGTGCCCGGTGGGGGGGCACCCCTTTTCCCCATGTTGGCTGCCACCCAGCACACTGCAGCGCCAGTACCTTGCAAGAGGCAGGCGGTGCAGGGAAAAGGCAGGACTCTCATTTCCAGCTTCCATCAGATAAGACATCCAAACCCAAACAGATCAGATCCCGCGCTAAGACTCCAGTAATTAACACCGTCGAGGCCGGCCAGACGCGGGTAAACAGAAGGTGTCCAGCAGAAATACCCACCAGTCCCTCCTCATGCACTTGGAGCTCAGCCCAACAGGCATGTGAACATTAATATACGCAATCTTATTAAACGAAGGTCATAAAAGCTGCCAGGGAAGGGGGATGATGAACTACTGGCGCACACGGCATCAAGACGAGGAGCAACCCAGAGCCGCGGCTTTCCCAGAGTCCTCCGGCCATGCACAGGAGGAGCAGTGGGAATGACAGAGTCAGGCCAGAAAGCCCAGTGCACAGGAGTGGTGTAGAGAAAATTTTAGCCTTGGAAATGAAAGTGGTGACAACAGATGCTGAGTCCTAAACACCAAGTAGATCTGGTTGCTGTGAGGTGCCACCGGAGAGCCCCATCCTCATCCCCATCTCCACCCCCATCTTCCATCCCGTTTCCCCGGCACAGGGCATCACCGCCCGCCCATCCATCCCTGTGTACCTTAGTGATCTTGGGCTCGGTGCAGCGGCTGTTGCCGCTGCTGGCGTGCATCCAGCTGCTCTCGTAGGCCAGGCAGTGCTGCCGCAGGGAGCAGCGCTTCTCCGACACACACCAGCCACACTCGAAGCGCGGGTCGGCCTTGAGGCACAGACCACAGCTCTCCCGCAGGGCCGAGCACTTGTACAGGTGGGCTGCAATAGAAGGAGGAGAACAGGGAGGTCAGCACGGCTCCTCCAGTCCATGGGCACAGGGTTTTGGGGAGAAGGGCACCCACACTCTCACCCCTCCTGCTGCACGCAAGCCACCAGCTCCCAGGGGGACAAACCCCCACGGGCAGGAGGCACCAGCACTCTGGACTCAAAGCCATGGCATAGCTTTGGGCTCTCTCCCAAAGTTTCTTGGAGAAAAGCCTCTTGTTTAGAAACCCGCTGATGGATGCAGCCAGAGCATCGCTCCCTCCCCCAAGGCACTGATGCAAACTGCAATCAGGGTGGGGGAGAGGGGTGGGCTGGAGGCTGGGGGGGCACCGGGCCACCTTCCCACCCCTGTCCCATCCCTCACTCACCCTGGATGTTCTGGGGGTTGTCGATAACAAAGTTCCCATTCCAGACCACAGACAAGTTGACTGGCAGGTCACTGATGTCATTTCCTTCGTAGAAATACTGCAGGAGGAGACAGAAGGAGGCAGAGCCCGTTAATCAGCGAGGCGAAACGCCCCGATAAGGGGGACAGAGCGTAAAAGTCTATTACACGGATGTCTCCCACCAACCCAGAAGAGAAGGATTGAGGCCTGGTTTGGACTCGCTGGCTGGGAACAGACAGGTCTAACAGACACTGGTCATAGCATTGGACACAGCACATGCAAACCAGTAGGCTAGACTGGCAAAAAAAGATAAGTAAGCAAAAACAGAGGGTTTCTAAATAGACCCAAACCCATTAACACAAAGTTCTGAAGCTGCTGCTGCTGCTGGGAGAGGAAGAAACAGATGGTGTCTCTGCGGCACGCGTGTACCTCTCCCCGCTAGGCACCCGAGCCCTTCCCCATTGTTCTCCCCACTCCAGGGATGCTCAGTCAGATGTTTGGGATCACATTTTGGATCACACTCATCACTAGTGAACCTTGGGGAGGACAAACTGGGCACATGGCAGAAGCAGGTTCAGCAGAGCCGCCCTCAACACCCAGATGGAGGATGTTCTCTGTGGTCCCCTCCAGCCCCATCACCCATAACATGAAGCCATAGGCATGCAGCTGTGGGTGGGACAGAGCCAGGCACCAGCTTGGTGTCACACAACCCTCAGGAAGGTATTGGGAGAGCATCCCTCCCCTTCACAACGCTGCCTCTACACCGCACCCCCAGCTGCCCTGCTCCCAGCTCCACGCTGTGCTTGGCCATCGGGCTCTACCCCACTCCCAGACTGGCACCACCACCCAGATCGCCCGGGCTCCCACGCAGGGATGAGACACCTGCCCCCCAGCTCCAGGGGACCTGCTGCATGCCCAAACTCAGGCCCCAACACCCGCTGCTGTCTGGACATACCCACCTCTGTTGCTCCTTCCAGCCCAGCCAGTGCCTCCTCCCCACCCAAATCCCTCTCTGCTGCCTCAACACCCAAACCCCAGCCCTGGCAGCCCAATCAATATTCCCTGCACAGCCCCTGCACGCAGGCGGAGAGGTTTAATCGATACAGAGGCAGGAAGGCAGTCGGAACCGTCCCTGACAGCTAATGACCTCCTTCGGCAAGAGATTCCCCGCTCCTCGCCCGAGAAAATGACAGGCGTGTCAGGAGAGATTAAATGAATGATTCATGGGTTGCTGGAGTTTGTTAGGGAGCGGCGGACGCGCTGGCAGTGGCTCACCCGGCCACAGCCCTGCCACCACCTCCAGCCAGCCCCAGCGCCACCTTTCGCAGCCCTGATGCCATACCTGGAGGAGGTGGCCTCAGCATCACCTCCAGCACTGCCCCAGCTGCTGCCCCACAAAGCACATTTGTCCCTGCCAGTGCCAGGGACTACTCTGGTGGGTCTGCTCTGCTTGACCCCCTCCACAGGAGGCAGGGATGTGGCCCAGGGAAGAAGCCAGCATGCCCAGGTGGCTGTGGGAAGCAAGAGACACTTGGGTCCTTCTCGCCATCAAAGCTGGTCCATCCCATGCTGAGTCTCTGCCCATCAGGCAGCATCAATGGCCACAGCCCAGCATCAGACATGGCACCAAAATGGGGCACAAGGCTGGGGTGAGCCATGGCTACAGCAACACACCCCTCCCTCGACCCCTCAACCCCACAAGGTGCAAGTGAGAGTCTAAGCCTGGTCCTGGCTTACACCTCCACAGCTTTTGGCTAGCGGTCCTACACCCAGGGGCCACCCCACACAAACACAGGGGAGGAAGGCTGCCACTAGTCAACCATATGCAGCAGTTGTAAGGCATGAGAAAACCAACTCCAACCTCAATCCTTTCTTGAGCGCCCAACAGCTCCACCACCATCTCTTCTCTCCTGGAAGAGCCCTACGACCTCCCACGCAGCCTCTCAGACATGGCACCTCTCATGGTGTTTGCTCAGAGGACCTTCAGCCACATCTCCACCACGCACCATCTACAAGCAGAGCCTCTTAGCAACATTCCCATCACCAGGCCTGGGAAGATGGAGCCAGAACCAGGCTGGGAGTCCAGATCTGTTCACCTTCCCCTATCCTATACCCACCCAAGGACATCCCCAACAGGACCATGACAAGGAGCTGGCCAGACCCAAAGCAGCGGGTAGAGACCATCCCCTGGCAGCAGGAGGGAGTGTGTGCTGGGGAGGGCGGCGGCAACACCAGAGCAGAATTTAGCTGTGACGAGCCACGTGGCAGCGTAAGTGAAATTGGCATTTTCAATTTGTACTCTGACATGTCTCATTTGGGGCCCTGGCATCTCGGGAAGGCATCCAGCCTGCAGCTGTCCAAAACACTTATTTGCATCTCTCTGCCCCGGCTGCTTTTGGAAATTAGTTCTTCTGGGAGGTGGGTTGGAGGAAGAAGAATAGGGGGAGAGGGAGGGAAAGCGTTAACTCTTCATGCACCAGCCCTGAGACAGCAACAGGGCAATTGCACAAGAGATGATGTCCCTCTGTGAAAGGACACTGTGCTGAGGATGCTGAATTTGCCATGGCGTGGAGCTGGACAGATGACGGGGATCAGCTGGGAGCACAGGACTGTGTGGAGGGAGGAGCAGACATTGTAGCCCTGGCTGATATTCGTGGCGTGAGATCACCAAGGGAACATGGATGTCAATGAAAAATGTGTCCTCAGTGTTTGTATGTCCGTCAGCAGCCTCTCACTTGCCCTGCAGAGATGGGCAGCAGGTCCACGGCTTGGATGCCATTACTGGTCCCTGTAGGATGCCATAGCTAGAGTCACAGCTCAGCTGCGTGCGGGCAGGAGCTACAGCCACAGGGGCTCAGGGCTCAGCCTCCTGGGATGCTGAGATTCATCAGATCCCTCTTTAATCTCCAAAGAACCTCTTATTTTGAAGGATGTTTTCAAAAGGCCTCCCCACAGCTGCTCTTGTCACAGCATGGGCAGGAAGGTGCCCTCTTCACCCACGGGCACAGACACAGCCAGGGAGGCAGCAGCAGCAGCCCAGACATGGCAGCTGACCAAAGCAGTGGCCACTTTCTGGATCCCCACAGCCAGTGGGGATCAGGCAGAGGGATGCTTACCAATCTCTCCATCCCATGGGATCCAGACAACAGCCCATAGGCAGTTAGCAGGTCCCACCATGCTGGCTCCTCCCCCACTTCTAGCTAACACAGTGCTAAACATCCATTAAACACTTAACTGTTATTAACTTCCTGGTTAATCAATCGCTGTGGCTGGCAGTGATCTGCGATGAGCTGCGAGAGGGGAGCGGAGGCCAGGGTGGGTGTCAGTGGGGAGATGCCCCTACCCAGGCGGCCCTACTATCAGACCACCTTTTGCTCTACAGAAGTGCCCGGGACCCCCCCGGCTGTGCCGCAGGACAACCCAGCACAGTGGCTGCCTCAAGGACGAATTATAGGAAAGGGATGCAAAAAATGCTCTGGGAGCAAAGAATGACAGGCACAGCCCCAAGAGCAAACCAACAGTGTCCGAAAGAGAAGCGTGTTCACGCAGCATGGACCACAGAAGGCGACGGGAGAAAAGATGTCATCACGTGAGTCAGCAACAGAGACGTGAGCTGCTTGGCTCCTTTCCTAACCCAGCCAACCTTTTCAATCCTCTCTGGAAGAGCCTACAAGACGAGCGTGGAAAGGCCGACGAAAGACACACCAGCTCCACCAACCTGGATGCAGCTATTCCCAGCAAGGTCTCCTGCAGGGATGTGGTTCAGGTAAGAAGACTCCTCACCAAGCCCTTCTCAAGACTCTTCACCCAAGACTTATCTCGGGCATCTTCCCATATAACAGCCAACAACCTCATGTGCTTCTCACAACTCCAATTCTCACGTCTGCCCTGTCCCCCTGTGGTGGATGCCCATCAGCCCAGCACGCTGCGAGGGCTGTGGGTGCCACCTCCCCTGAAGGTCTCATATTTGTTTCTAGCAAGCCCACTGCTCACCCACCAGCCAGCAGGAACAGCAGCTGCTGCCCAAGAGCCATGCAGCTCCCCTTGGGGTGAAGGATTCAGCACTCCAAGAAGGTGCCTCCAGGGAGCTGCACTCCCAGGGGACAGAGCCACAGCCAGCAAGGGAGCACCCCAAATCTGGGAGCAGATTGCACCGAGACGCACTTTGAGATGTTCCTTTAAGCGCCATGCAAACCAGCCAAAGGCACTAGCCCTTCCCAGCCCAGAGGAGGCAGGGTGTTCCCACAGCCATCGCACCCCTTGTCAGGGGCAACCACCCCACTCCAGCCACAACCAGCATGTGAAGGAAGGGACAGACCCTGCTCCCCGAGGAAGGCAGCAGAGGGGCTGCTCCTCTGCCCCCTGCAAGCAAACCCACACATCTGAATTTCCCATGCAACCCCCCCTCCTTCTCACATGCACCATCCCCCTGGGCTGCATTTCTGGAGGAGCGCTTGGGCTGCAGCTGTGTCCTATTTTTCTGTAGTTGATGACCTCAACTCCTTCCCCGCACTATGGGGACGGCAGTAATGTACATCGTGTCTCGCCAGGGCTCAACTGCAATTCATCATTATTTTATCTGCTGGAATTTAATTGGATCCTATCAAACTCTCCTGATACTCCCTTTTCACTTTAAACACTGCTGCAGGAAAGATAAATGTAGGCACCGCTAGGACGGAGAGCACGGCTTTGTTGGCGAACGGTGCTGGGGTTGCGGGCTCCAATCCTGTTTCCCTCTCCATGGCTGGTTAATTAGAGATACATATACTGGAGGTGTGCAGCACTCAGAACAGAGCATGTGTGTATGATTTATGTTCCTCTATAAATACACCCTAGGTCTAGTAAAATACCATCATCCACACAACAGCACAACTTGACGGTAACGCTTGGTCTCCAATTCTGGACATCCTTTTGCTCTTTTCACATAAATCGCCTCCTTTCCTCCCCCATCGCATGCAAGCTTCTTCACCTGGATTCCTCCTGCCCGAAATTTGGCAGAGCGTAAGTAAGAACCCAAGACCCTGGGAACACATCAGAGCAACACCCAGGCTCCACCATGGTACAAAAATACCCAGAAAGAGTAAGTCTAACAGGTCTTGCCTGCCTTGCCAGCATCCACACCTGGGGCTGGGCATCCCACCCTCAGCATTTGCAGCTCTGGGTACCACTCTCACACCAACCCCACCAGTCCAGCTTACTCTGCATCCGTATAATTTTGTCACAGGGATAAGCCTCTCTGCGTGGCTCCTGGGCAAACATCCCAACCCGAGCCTGGCAAGAGGGGAGCGACCTTCGGAGCCACAGGTGAAATGGGTGGGTGAGGTGGGGTGCCCACGCCAGGGGGATTGGTGAGGCAGGAGCCAAAAGGGAGCCGGGGAGGTGACACAGCTGCTCCTCACCACACAGGGCTTTGGTTAAAAGGAAAGGGAAATAATTGAGGCATTAGGCTTAATTTAAAGTGCTGAGACGACAAACTCAAATGCTCGAGGAAAGGAGATCGGGGGTTCCTCCTATTTTTACATTTAAAGGGAAAGAGCAGCTCTAGGGCTATTTCAGTCTTAAGAGGAACATTCTGGAGCGAAAAAGCCAAACTCTTGGCAGCGAGAAACACCTGTAGCCATTTTGCCAAGGAAGTACTGCATTAAAAGCAGTAGTGTGGACTCAGGACGGTGGTATTCTCCAACAGCAAAACTGTTTATTTTTTGCAGCAATCAGAAGGATGAGCCCTATTGAGGGATGGCAGATGGGAAAGAATGGGCAAAAGCAGGGATGCTTGGAAAAGGAAACTCAGGTTTTATCTGCACACATTAAGACGGGTGACCACTTCCCCATCCTCCACTGCAAGAAGCAAGCTTGGTAATGTCTGCCTCCAGAAGATTTAAAGTAACCAATTAACAAAAAAAATAGTTTACTGGCAAAGAATTTGTTTCCTTAATTAGGCTTTTCTTTTCACTTCTTTACAAAGCACATGGAAAACCTTTAGGGTTGCTTTCCTTTTAAACAGCAGAAAGAAATGAAACTGAGGAGGCAGAAAAGGGTTTTTCTTCTTTTTTGCCCTAGGATGTGTGGGGAACACCAAGCCTGGCCTCCCTTGAGTTTGCTAAAGATCTATTGGGTGTCTAAAATGATGTTTATAGTCGACACTCAAACCTTAATGAATGGACTGCTGAATATTTAACCAAGATGTTCTTTCTTCAAAGTGTTAACAAGTCATTGGAGTTTGACAAGCACTAAAACTAAACAAGAGACAAAGAGTTTTCACCGGTCTTGACTTATTATCCCTTCCATTCACCCTCGATTCAGGAAAGCATCCCTAATTCCGTAGAGTAATTAACCTCTTGTTTAGATCCCACTGAACTCTTAGAAACAAAGTGTGCTTAAATGCCTTCCTGAGGCGAGGAAATCCATTCCTCGCTGGCTGGGAGGATGTCATCCTTTCCCTGCTTCTCCACTCACCAGAGTGTCCTCCACACCGGGCAAGACCCGAACTCCTAACCCAAAAAATAAATTGTGACAGAAGAACGGAGTGGGTCACGGGTGGGTGACGGTGGGAGCCTGAAGTGCTATCAACCAGCCAGATGGACTGCAAAAAAAAGACGGGGAGGAGACAAGCATCACAGAAGTGTGAATCTGAATCCCCCACACCATAAAGCAGCCTGGCTAAATGCCCTCAAATGTTAAAGCAGGCGAGCAGACCCTGAAAGAAAGACAGCTTCTTTCAAGCCAAAACTCTCTTCTTCCGTCTGTGAAGCCACCTTGCTCCTCAGAGCCACGTCTCCTGCCTGAGACCGCAGCTCCACGAAGCTGCTGCCACCTGCTCCCGCACCCATGCAGCCCCCAATGCCTGCCACACGCTCTCTGGCTCATTTGCTTTGCTTTCCGGGCGTCTCCGGCAATTTTCAGGTCAAACGTCCACCACCGTCAGCCCAGAGGGTGGTGTTGGTCACCTCAGCTCTTCCTGGGGACTGTACTGGCAGGCAGGCACACCTCAAGCTGTGCCATCCCTTTGGACAAGAGTTGCAGAGGCCGTGCAGCTCATGACACCAGTGCTGTCAGCCACAGCACCCCTCAGAAAATACAAGCAGTGTTTTTTGCCTCTGCCTCTCCCTCCTGCCTTGCAAATTGAAACTTACTGGGGAGAAATGAGTCCAAATGATGCAGACCTCCCCTCTCCAAGTCCCATCTCCGCTAGGGAAAGGCTCCGCTCTGGCGCAGGCACCTCTCCCCCGACACCCTGCTGCTGCCGGCACCATGCAGCCGCTTCCAGCCACAGGTGCTCCGGCAGCGGGGCCAAGCACAGGCACATTGCAGAACAACCCTCAGACAACCGAGCAGGTACGTGGTGTAACCGGCCTCCTGCCAGGAAAACGGCTGCTCAGCTGATCCCCAAGAAACTTCACACATGGCTGCAATGGAGACAGAGCAGCCAAGCTTGGCTACCAGCAGCAATGAGACCCCAACGAAGGGACCGCCACCACGGTGATGTGTCTTCGCACACACATCCATCACGTTCCCGTTGAAGCACGGACATCAAGCCATGCAGGCAACGGGCAAGACTGGGTCTAAGGGCAGATCCATGTGGTCAAGCCCTGGTGAGGATCACAACCAACACCGTGGACCAGTAGCCAAGCCAGCTCCGCTGGGCAGTGCTCAGCCTGGCGGCTTCTCTTCCCCGAATGCAGCAGCAAGACAACAAACCTTTGCTTAAGCCACCTCACTAATGGCTTCTTGCAGACACCAGCCTGGTCCTGTGCCTCCCTGGAGCTCTCACTTTGTGCTGCTGCCTGCTTTCACACCCACGCCAAGCACAAACCCACCGACAACATTTCCAGCCAGCAGCTCGGGACAGGAAACATTTCTGCTCCTTGAAAACTGCATGTCACTGCGAAAGAGCCCCAGCAGCACGGCATTCCCCCAGCACTGCTGCCCAGGACAGGGCAGTGACTCGGGATGCTCCTCCTGCCCCAAGGCCCCGCAGCCCCGGGAGCACAGGAGAAGGGAGGGAGCCAGGGCTCATCTTCAATGGCCTCTAAATGTCAGTCATGCCACCAAAGGCCAAGGGAGCCAGGATCGGCGCTGGTGTTAGGCTGCAAATGAGTTTTCACAGTGTGAGTGACGGAAAACAAATTTTAAAAGGATTAAACGGGAGGGAGAAGGGAGGGGCCAGCTCCATGCGGGTGAGGGCAGGTCGGTGCAGAGCCCAGCGGGACAGCTGAGGAACTGAGCAACACCGGCTCCTGAGGGGCCATTAACACCTTGGGTGGGTTTGCTTGTGGGCTTGGTGCTCAGGATGGCTGCACAGCGAGGGGCACACACACAACTCACCAAGGGGCCGCAAAACGCCTTCTCGCTTAGGGATAAGGCAACCGGAGAGGGCAGAGCAGGCAGAGCTGCCTGCAGGAGAGAGCTGCAGGGAGCAAGGGCAGAGAGGAGGGAGCGAAGCACCGGCAGGGCCGGGATGGAGGGCAGGCAGGGGGATGAGGTAGCTGCCGGTTGGAGCCAGGGATGGAGAGGGGCTGCAGGGGAGGAGGGGAAGGGAGGGCTGGCAGCCACGGCTGCCTGCGGGGGAGTGTGCGCAGCGGGACGTGGAGAAGGTGTTAGCTCGATCCCGCCTGTAAAGCGGGATGGCTTGGTGTCAGGGGGAAGCAAGAGCAGGCAGAGGGGAGGGGGAGGCAAGGCTCTGGCACGTCCAGGCCAGCTGGCTCCCACCCAAGCAACTTTCTTCAGCTTTCCAAAGCCAATTTCCTTGGAAGTGCTCCTACAGCCTGGTGGCTCCCTCAGGGCGGCTCTGGCATTGATCCTATCGGGAACGACCCTGAGCAGCAGCCTCCTTGTGCACCAGGGGGGAGAAAGCCCATCTCACACCCTATGGGTACCAGAAACCCACGTTACCTGCCCACAGGAGAGCAAATCCGGCTCTGCAATGAGCCAAGAAGGTCCTGGGACATGGCAGGAACGAGCAGCCCGCAAACGAAGCACATGCCAAGGCAAATCGCGCACTCACCGAGGTGTTCTGGCACTGGATGCTGGTGCTGTTGAAGCGCAGGGCAGTGACACGGGTGGTGCTGCCGGGGATGTGGAAGATGCACTCGTAGTTGCGCTGGCCGGACTGCGGCTGGGGCAGGTTCTTGGCTGTCAGGGTGATGGGTTTCACCACACCCACGGGGATGTAGATCTGGGTGGAGGGCAGGATCTGGGGGCAGTCCTGTGAGGGGAACAAGGGGCAGGTGATGAGAAGGGAACACCGCACAGCTTCCCCCAACATACCCCGCGACAGCCCCCTTGGCTGGCAGGCTGGGCAACCAGCTGCAAAAATACCACCCTGAGCACACGCCTGAGTAAATCCTTGTCTGCAGCCAACCCCAAACCAGAATCTCATGGACCAAAGTCTGGAAGACAGCAAAGGAGAGCAGAAAAAAATCCAGTGCTAGGGTAGTGGAGTGTTTTCCACAGTTCAGGTTGATCCAGGCAGGAGGTGCGGAGAAGATTCAGCTATGGGACCTGCAACCTGGCACTGCGACAGTGGCACACATTTGGGTGAAATGGCTGATAAGAAGATGGGCTTTAATGCCATCACTGCAGTCAGTAGGCTTCAGAGTTAACACCCACCTGGGCTGTGCATTGTTCAGGCTACCCTCTCAGCCCTCCTGTTTCCCTTACAGCCTCCATCCCCATTCCTTCAAAAGTGGACAGAAAAGCCTTTTCCCCCCAGAGAACCTGCTCTGCAGCGCATTTTGCTGCTGCTGCTGCTTCTTAACCGTGGCCAGCTCAAAGTAGCTTCACCCCAACCAGCCCAGCCGCAGGCTGCCCAGAAGGCGGCACCTCCAGCCAGGGGATGCTGGTGAGTCCAAGCCGAGGAGAAAGGCACGGGCAAAGGGCTCGGCACTGCCAGCCCCCCAGGCTCCCCAAGGAAGGAGCCATCATGAGGACAAAGCACTCAACTTTTAATAGCCTCAAGCTCCCAGCTGCTCCAGGGGATCTGGTGAGCCTTGTGTGCAAAGCACAAGGGAGCAGGAGGGAGCAAAAATAAATGAGCTCAAGCAGCAATAACAGCTCCGTGGCCCTGGTGGGTGCCACTTCGGCAACAACAGCCTGACGCAATCCCACGCCAGCCTTGCCGAGCCAGGCGGAGGTCTCGCACCTATGGCAGCGACTCCTGGAAGCATCGGCTTGAAATAACGTCAAGGGAGAATAACGTGTGCTGAAATGAGCTGTTCCGAAAACAGAAACGGCAGCAGCAGTGCTGGGGGTGAACGCAGCCACCCTCCTGCTCTCACAAGGCTGCTGATGGCCACAGCACGGCTGCGGGGCCAGCTCTTGCCCCAAGGCCACCAGCAGCCACGCGTGGCCAACGCTGCCCAGCTGCCTCCTGCCACCCTGCAGCGATCCGGGCTGGGCCCTCCGCAGCACTGGGCTTTATCTCAGCTGGCAGGATTAATGTAACTTTCAAATGATGCAGAGAAATGAACAAGAAATTGTTTCATTTAGCAAATATTGACGGAAAACCCCAAATTGTTTTACTCTAAGCTTCCTGTTCTTCACAAGCCTGTATTCCCCAGAAGCGTAATTTTTAAGGGAAGAAATTATTTATACCCAAAACATTCTAAACAAAATGAAAGCAGAGAGAAACAGCGGTGCCAGCCCCACTCCAGACACAGTGATGGGGCTGGGACAGTCTGGGGACCCTTGGCACTGCTCTGCCACCTCCCTGCTCCATATCGTGGCTGCCCCTCTGCAAAGGGGGGCTGAAGTTGTCCCCTCTTTCAGGATCAGCTCAGGCCTCACAGTGGGGACACCCTGCATGCCCATTGCCATTTATAATGAGTGGCGCCCACCGCTGCAAGGTGGTTGCTCCCCACCAGCTCCCAGCTCAGAAGTGCTGATGGAGGGAGATGTCCCCGCCTGCTTGATCCTCCTCTCTATTGCAGGGGACCCTGTGGGTGGCACACACCTTCCCTGCAGGGCACACATACGCTCGGAGAGGATTAGCTCCCAGCTTGCTCTCCAACACTTCCACCTCCTCATTTTTCCATAATTATTGCTGCTGGCTTAGCCGGGGCAATGAGTAAGTCCATGCCACCCCAGCCAGGCTCTCCACGGATGCCGGCAAGACCGGTGGCCAGGGAACATGGTGGGGACGAGCGTCCCTCTCCCTGCGCAGGCAGGCAAGCTCGTTTTGCTGACTGGCGGTTTGAGCCGAGTCCCCCCGCGACATCACATGTTCCGCATCTGCCGGCAGAAGTGTCTCATCCAGCAAAAATGTCAGCCCTTGCCCAAACAGGAAACACCTGGTGCTGGTGGGCGCCCGGGGTGCCCAGAGGGGTGGGGGCACCGGGACAACTCATTTCCCCTACGAGACATTCCAGCCGCTGACAAAACTTGCCCCAGCATTGCTCAGCACTTACATCCCTTGGGAACGCTCTGCACAGCCCACAGAGCTCCCTATCCTGCCAAAAACAGCCCCCCCCAGCAGAGCCTTGGCTGCCAGGAGCAGAGAGCTAGGAAGGGATGGGATGAGCAGAAAAGCAAGACCCCGACACATGCACATTCCCAAACATCGCACAACTCAGATCTTCTCTGTTAAAACTGTTTTTCTAGCTGGATGAGAACATGACAAGGGTGTCCAGGTTCACTTGGAGAGGTAAGAGCTTTGGAGTCATGCTGTAAATGCTGCAGAGTTTGGGTTTCTCTGGCTGCTTCCCAGCTCCAGCTGCAAGGCTGTGCCATCAGCAGAAATGGGGATGAAGGCAGTCAGTCTGGGGCTGGGCTTGACCCTGTCTTTGAGGTTCCCTCACAAAGCCCTCAGACATTCCCACTGGCGGGGGAATGAAGAACAAACACAAGCTGAACCTGCTTAGACTGAACCAACACACTTGGTCCCCGCATGCCAGGAGCCTTTCATCCTCCGCAGCAGCTCTACATCAGCAGGGACTGCCACAGGAGAGCAGCTTTTTGGGATGGGAGACTCCAGCATCCATCATTGATCACCCCACAGCTATTGCTGGGCACCACAAGTGGGAAAAAACTAAAAGTAGCCTGTGCTGCTTCATCACCCCTTCCCCAGCTCTGCACCCCAGAGCAAGCTGCCGATGAGGGCGATCTCCAGAGTCCAGGCTTCAAAGCCACCGCAGCCGGCAGGGCAGGGACATCCTTCCTGCTGCTACTGTTCCCAGGCACATTTACGTGAGTGGTGGCTCTTATCCATGTCCCATTCCTGCCCTGCCAGCCCCAGAAATACAGGCAAACACCCCCAGCATGCCCAGAACAGAGTGCCATGAGTCGCTATTTGCATTTGCCTACAAAAAGTTGCTTTCCCGCCCAGGAAACCGTGGTGAACCACCTGTGGGAACCAGCAGAGACTGAGTTAAGCATAGCTGGTAACCCCTGTCTCTGCCTCTCCTGACCAGTGCCCACCACACTCCAGCCAACACAGACAGACCAAATCCTGCTTAAAATAACCCTCACAGTTAGATATCCTCCCAGAGAGGACAGGGCTGGACACCTACCATTAACTTGTCCAGTGGTACCGTGCGCTGGCACCGAGTCCCCCCAACCACCACACCACCCTGCTGGGGACGGGGATGGCCAAAGATGGGGACAGGATGTCTCATCCCAGCCTGGACATACAGCCCACAGCAGTGGCGGGTCTGAGGGTGTCTCACCATCCCTGCCAGGAACTGCTGAGACCACACCAACGTGCAAACAGGCTGAGCCAGGCGCTCCAAACCTCAAGCCAGGCACTGCTCCAGGTCCCAGTGTGGCCAAAAGGTCTGCTGGGGGACAGCCTGCCCATGCTCGGGAGCGGCACGAGTTCCCAAGCAGCTGGTCCGTGGGAGAGCTGCACGTGTCCCAGAGACAACACCCCTGGGGGGTACAGACAGATGCTTTAGCGTTCGCCTGGCAGGGAAGAAAGGCCCAGCAGCCTCCCCATGCCCTCAGAGAGGGGAACGGGTAGACAAGAGCCACCAGGCTCCAGTGGTCTGGACACCACGTGTCGCATTTGCAGAAGCAATGCCAGGGCTGGCTGGAAGCACGACCTCAACAACAGACCTCTGGGATGCCTGGGACAGGCCAATCCCTCGTTGGATTTCTTCAGGGCACAAGCTGAGAAAAAAAACAGCTTTTTCTGATCTTCTCACATTACCAAATCTCCCCGCTTTGTGTGGAGTCATCAGGCTGGGCTCATTCTGGCCTGTGCCAGACACACTCGAGCACCCATAAGCACAGTGAAACCCCCTTGTACTTGGATGGCACCTTGGAGGCCAGTGAGGAACGGTGCCAAAGCCCGGAGTTCGGCCATTTGATGCAAGGCGCAGTGGAAAGCCATCGCTGCACCTTCCAAGAGGCTGGCAGCAGGGAGTAAGGGTCACAAGAGCCCAGCATGGCCCTGTGCAGGGACACCATCATCTTCTGCTAGTCCATCCATTCCTGAAGTTCTTGGAGGCTCCAAACTGGGGAGCACCCAAGCAGCTCTCTTGGTTGCAAAGCCACTCTCTGAAGGTTGCAAAGCCCAAATGTTCCCTCATAGACACAGCAGCCCCCCTAGGAGAGGCAGCAGGACCATGCACTCCGGCTTTCCACAGTTATGCAGCTCAGTGTGGCATCCAGCCAAGGTCAACCCACTCCACAGGAGCAGGGAAGCCACACAGTGCTCAGCCCCAGTACACAGGAAGATGCTCCTCCATCCATCCCATCCGTGGCACAAAAGTGATGGTGCTGCTGATGGCTGGGCAATGGTTGACTAATGGCCCAGCTCTCCCGTTCTCTCCTGTGAGAGAGCTCTTTGAGTGATGAGACAGGCAGAGGGGGAGGAACAGGAAAAAAATAATTGGGGTTTCTCAGCTGCAGAAGGATCTGTCTGACTCCACATGTGCTCCCAGCCCAGCACAGGAGCAGGGGGACACATGGAGGACAACAGCCCTGATCTAGAAGGATACCCACGAGCCCCCAGGTCCTCAACTGAGGATGAGAGCAGACCTCAGAAGACACAAATTACAGGGGATCAGGATTTGCTGCTCCTCCCGAATCGGGAGATGTAGAGGTAGGCTTCCTCCTGTGCCAGCCAGGACAGCAAAGACCTTGAGGGACATCTCGGTTGCTTGCCTTCACACGTGGTCTGTGAAGCGGAGACAAGCTTTTCTTGTTCACCTCTGTTCCCGGGGACCAGTCCTGGCCTGGGAGGCTGCTGGGATACATAAGCTCTGCTGGAGCTCAGAGATCAAACTTTATCTGAGATGATCAAATGCTTTCCCCAGGACAATGTCCATTTGAGCCATTCCTGTGAGGACAGCTTTGCTCCCAGCAGCAGCCATTAGGCCGCAGGACCCTTCCCCTGGGCCCTTGCTCAGGCGACTGTAAACCCAGGTAAGTTCAACCAGAGCATCCTTCCAGTACAGGGACAGAAGAGAAACTCTCCTTTCCAAAATTCTCCTTTCAGGGGCTGAATCAGCATTTACTGCTGAGCCAGCGGTTGCTGGCCAGACCTCCAAACCCAACCCAAACAGCCAGCAATGCCACCACAGGCTGGGGATGCCAGGACCTCCTGTGAGCGCCTTGCCAGTGACAAGTTTCCGCAGTGGGTGGCATGGATGCTGTGCGGGATGAACCCCCGCAAAAGAACATGTTTCTTAGCAAAGCATTTGAGATGAAGAAGGCATGAGGTGCAGCAAAACGGTTTGTTTTACGGATTTCAACCTTCCCCTCTCTGAAAACAAGTTGTTCTGCAATGACAGTTCAAGCTTGCTCCCTTCAAAAACATCAAAGGAAAAAGCTTCAGCGTCTCTGCCTTTGTTTTTCCCTTCATTCAGCCAAAAGTGCTCTCGGCTGCACCCAGCTTCCCAAGCAGCCTCTCCTCAGCTAGCACAGCCTTCCCCCCGGCATGCAGTCCCGGCAGGGCTTCCCACTCCCCCCTCACTGCTTCCCAGGCAGCCCCAGCACCTCGGGCAAGGTGGTGGGAAAGGTTTCCAAAGTGGTTTGCCCTCTTCTAAACCCTTCCCCATAGGGCAGGGGGCGGTGACGGGACCAGGACAGGAGAGGGGAGCCGACTCACGTTGCCTTACCTCGGAGAGCTTGACGCGTCCCTCCAGGAAGGAGCAGTCGGCGGCGTTGTGGGTGCAGATGTGGCGGTACTTGCACCAGTGGCAGGGGAAGGAGCCGTTCACACAGGACAGGCAGCTGCAGAGAGAGCAAAGTGGGCAGCGTTAGGGCAGGGTCCACCGGGGCACTTCTCGGGATGCTTCTGAGGGACAGTATCCATAGGCGATCCTGCATCTCTGATCTCTCATGTGTGGGGTGAGGGCTGTGTGCCGGCAGGCTGGGAGGGGAGATGCCTGCACACCCCACCCCCCCCGGGCCTTGCAGAGCGAGGAGAAATGGCCTTTTGGGCACCGCAGGGTCTGTGCCCCAGCCAGGCCAGCCACGCTCCCTCCTCCCCTTGGCAAACTGACCCTGCCCGCCCCGCTCCTGGGGGAAGCCGAGCTCCAGACTTTGGGAGCTTTATTTGGGTTCGCTGAAAAGCGAATTTTAGCAAGAGGCGGCAGAACAAGGGCTCTGCACCGCGGGGGAAGAGGGGAGAAAGGGCCAGATTAATGCACGCTCATTGAGAGGAAAATTATAACTGGCGAAAGGTTGGGTCAGATTAACATTTCGGGACTGTAGCGCCTTTCAGCCACTCACAATAGGTTGTGTGTGACCCCCTCCCTCAGCCCCCCTCATCCTCAGCCCTCCGTGGCCGCACGTGCATGTGCGTGTGTGTGCAATTCCACCCCTCCCTCCAGCCCACCACGCTTCCATCTCTCTCCCCAGCCTCCACTCTGGGCTCTTTGTGCAGTGGGATTGTGCATGCCCCCCTCTCCCCGCTTCTCCTGGGGGATGCACTCAGGCACCTGGGGATGCCAGGAGCCCCATGTTCTACTCTGCACCCCTCTTACCGAAGAAACAAGCCCCAGGGACCCGATGCATCTCACCTACGACATACAGAGTCCCCTCCTTGTGCAACCATCCACACAAGCAGCACCCCAACAGCCTGTCCCCTTGCTAACCCCACCAAAAACTTGCCCTCCCAGCACCACGAGGTGTCCCTCTTTGCAAGCACAGGGAATCCCACAGAGCCCCCCAGCCGGAGGGTGACTTTCAGGGCCCTTGCCCTGTGCAGATGGAAGGGGCTGAGCCCTCCCCACCACACTGTCCCCAGGCAGCAGAGAGGTCCCACATCAATGCAGCGAGCCTTCACGGGGCAGGTCTCCCAATGAGCTGCCCTCCTGAGGAGGAGAGGGGTGAGATGCTGAGACATAAGCTTGAAGTCAAAAGAAATAATCAGCCTGGCTTAAAAAAAAAAAAAAGGCAGAAAAAAACCTCACAGCAGCTGTGTTTTTTCTCCCTAGAAGGCTCATACCTGCTCTCACTGATCCGAGCACAAACAGGATCGGGCCCCAAAGCAATTATATTTAAACAAAGGCAGGCTCTTCCCCTGAACACAGCTCTGGCAGGAGGCAGGCAGCCCTGCCCAGCCTGATCCCGCTCCCAAATCACATACCACCTTCTCTGCCTCTACACCCTGGGAAACGACAGGGAAAACACAGCATCACCCAGTGAGGCGGCAGAAAGAAAACCTTCCCGGAGAAAGGGACCCGCAGGTGGCAGGGCCTGGCACGCTGACTCCCTGGCCCTCCGGCAGACTTGTCACTTTGGAGGTGTGGGGACGGCAGATGAAGGAGCCATAGCAGCAGGCAGCGCAGGGTGCAAATGCACACCTAGGGCTTCGCAAGGCCATCGATCCCTGCTCGCCCTGGGGTTCCACACACCATTACATATACAGCAAGAGCTTCCCAAATCCATGCGCACACACTGAGGAAATATTTAATTAAGCTGCTTGCAAAGGGGGCTGGAAGTCATTTCCACGTTTCGCTCACATTTTCACTTCCAAATGAACAGCCCTTTTAGCTTTACCCACAAATATGCTAATTGAGATGCTCCTTATGCAAATATATGCAATTTTATTTCAGCTGCAGAGATTCAACTTAAAAGCAGAGCCGTAGCCTCCTATCTCTGGTTGCTTTGATGGAAGGAAGTGCAGAGGGTGGGGGGAGTGGGAGGCACAAACAAAGCAAAAGGACCGCTCCTGCCCTCCTGATAAGGGACCGGTGGGCAGGCAAATCCAAGATGCAGAGCCAGCAGGGCAGGGAAAGCAGGGGTTAATCCTCATGGAAGTAGAGCAACCACAGAGAGGTCATTTAAGAGAGGAGCGTGGTACAAGCAATAGCAAGACACCTGCTGGGGAATAACCACCAACTCTCCCATGAAATCTCTGCAAAGGACAGATTTTCCGGCCACCAGGTCTTTCAGAGTCAGCAAAAGAACTCCCCAGTCCCCTCTCCACCACCTTAAAGCAGTGAAGTCCCTGGCCCCTGGAGCTGCAGCTCCACTCTGTAGTTCCTCAGGGCCAAAGCCAAATCTTGGCTATTTCAGGACTCTGCTCACCTGAGGGTCTCCTTTGCCATTTAACTACTGCAGGTCCCAGCCAGTCTCTTGGTCTCCACTTGCCAAAAGACATGTACACACCTAAACCATCTCAAGTTATCCTCCACAAACACCCCAAGGTGCAGGTATCCCCTCTCTCTTCAGCCCTCCCAGCTGCCTCTAACTTAACCGAGCCATTTCTAAAGCTGCATCCCCAGAGATGTTTCTCACACTCTGCTGAGGTTCTCCATCTGCCATAAGGACATCAAACACCGCTGTAGGAGCAACTCACCACCACACCTCTCACTCCACAGCACCTCTGCTGCATTTAGAGCCTGTCTGGGTCAGCAGCCCCGGGCTGGCCAAAGACTCTGTAAAGTGGTGAGCAAGTCAGCGCCCAGGTGCCAGTAATGCAGTGAAACCCCACTTCCAGCCTCCCTCAGTCCTGCTGGCCTCGGCATGTCCATTTGTCCCCCCCAGCTCCCTGTGAGGCCACCCAAAAGCCAGGGCAGGAGCCAAGGCAGGGCTCCCCGGCTGCGGGTCAGGCTGGGTGGCGTGGCCGGGGCCGTATCCTCGGTGTGTCGGTGTGTCGCTGCTGTCTGTTCCCAGCGCAGGAGCAGGTTGCTCGGCAGCATGATGCCATCTGTGCCGTCTCTCTCCTTCCCACGGTCAGGCACTCTTCCCTCATCACTTCTTGCCTAAGAGGCTTTCATCACTCCTGATAATTAGAGGGAGGCTCTCCTTCATGTGTTGAAGGCCCCCCCTCCTCCCCGAAGCGTGTCGGGAGTGCGAGAAGCCCAGCCAGGCAGAAAACCCAGGCTGGGGGTGTAGCACAGACACAGACCCACAGCTTGCTCCCCATCCACCTCCTCCCCAGCCCTGCCAGGGGCCAGGTGGAGACAAAACCCAGGCTGGGCAAGGGGAAGGGGGTGAGACCCACCGGCAGTGCCCCCATTCCCTCCCAACATCCTGGTGCAAGAGGAGTGGCACCAACCTCAGACCCGCACTTCAGGATCACTCTGCACAAAGAGTGCCCCATCCCAAAACAAGACCAGGCTCACTTGCCCGCCTGCAACCTCCCCGAGAAAGAGCAGGCAGCCGGGTGGCTCTGCCCACCTCTGAGTGACCCACAGCCTCCATGCTTGCCCCCAACTCACTACACAGCTGGGTCAAGACCTCCCAATGCTGCTCCCCTCCACTTTCCAAACCATTCCCAAACTTGCTGAGGCTGCACTAGAGAAACGCCTGACGCGGCTGCAGAAGAGCAGCGGTGCAGAGAGGGTGGCAGGACAGTGAAGGAGCATCTTAGAGCTGGGCGCATCTCCAGGGTGGGTGCAGGGGCACGAGCATCACTGCAGGACGAGCCCAGACCCAGGGTTGGCTTTGGACAACTGGCTCCTCACTAGGCACAAGGACAGCTCTGCAGAAGGCACCTCCAGCCACCACAGTAAGGTTGCAGCTACCTCTACACCTGATCCAAAGCGATACTGCAGCTGATGGGAAGCACGGGAAGCCAGCTACGCTGGATCCATGCTCCTCACTCAGGGCCCTTCCCGCGCTCCCAGCCCCAGGAGAGCCACATGCCTGAAGGAGCTCAGAGCTCTTCAGTGCACTGAGCAGGGAAGGCAGAAAACAAAACCAGCATCCGCAGGCCTGTGATAAACCTGAACAGCAACCAAGAGGGACAGGGGGTGCGAGCGTTGCACGCACACGTGTACACACACACACTGGGGCTATTTCCATGGAGCAGCGCATTCCTGGAGGAAGGACATGGAGCAAAGGACAGGGAAGAGGGACGGGGGCAAGTTCAATGGCACCAAGAGCAGACCAGGGGAGGTCCATTGAGAAGGAAAATTATAAACACAGTGCTGATCGAAAACAGCATCTGCGCACGCACAGTACGGCCCGCCTGCGAGCCCCCCGACTGCTCCTCAGACCTCCTCTTGGCAGGAGGATTCACATCCTTAGCGAATACTCAGCTCCAGCATAGCCCGCATCTGGAGCAGCAGCTGTCAGGGGTGAGGGGCTGAACTGTGGTGCTCTGGGCTTTATATCCATTTCTCTGCCCCAGGGACAGGGGGAAACACTGAACAGCAGCCGGAACAGGCGCTCAGTGCCCCCGAGCCCCTACACAGACCTACAGACAGCCCTGCCCTTCCCAACCAGTGTCCAGACCCAAAGCCAGGAGAGCCATGGGGCGGGAGATGCATCCGCTTCCTCTCTCCACCCCTGCCCATCTCAAACCAACACATTCTTGCCCTTCCTTTCATGCCAGCCCGATGCTTTTCCATCCCTGGTGGGTTTTGCCAAGGACCTTACTCATAAGAGTTGGGCACACAGACTCGCTGCAGAGTGGTCCAAGGCATCCAATATCATGCTGGCTGGAGGATGCAGAATCAGGCCCTGGCTTCTAAAATCGCCAGAAACATGTAATTCACGTGAAACACCTTCAGCCGCCTCCCCTCACTGAAACACAACACTACGCTGCACCAGCCCTCCTTCACAGCAAACGTGACATAAACCAGGTTATCCCATGTGGTCTCCGGGACTATCCTACGGGATTTTCCACCTGCCCCAGCCCAGGAGTACGCAGGGATCTGTTACCGCCTCGCAGCTCAGCTGTGCTAACTCAGATACACTCACTCAACTGCTTGCAGCCATCTGTCTGTGCCTTCAACAAGAAAGCATCTGTAAGCATCTGGAAACAAGCAGCGCGGGGCCTGCGGAGAAGCCGCCGCACTATGTACGGGCAGCTCAGAGGCACAGGCAGCCCAGGGCATGGCCAGACAGAAAGACTGCAGCAAGGAGCCCAGTCATACAAGGTCTGGCATCATCTCACATCGTCCCACGGGTGTTACCAGGTGCCTCAGCCACCGAAGCAGCCCAGCCCCTGGGGCCATGCATTAAAATCCCATTTACTTAATGGAGGCTTACGGGGAAAGCCTGACCT
Source organism: Numenius arquata (assembly GCF_964106895.1). Lineage (NCBI taxonomy): Eukaryota > Metazoa > Chordata > Aves > Charadriiformes > Scolopacidae > Numenius > Numenius arquata. The sequence goes on from NC_133583.1 coordinate 12,525,416, forward strand.
GTGGGACAGGACGACATCAGACTCACATCTCTCTGGCCAGGAGGAGCTAGAGCTGCCTGGCATGTCTGCCCCTCACCCCAGCCTCAGAGAGATTCAGCACCCCACTGCTGATGGGACCCAGGTGTCAAAACCATCACTGCAGCAAGGCACAATCATGAGCATGGAACCATCATGACCACCTCCCAGAGAGAAGACACAGCACAGGCATGCACAAGCACAGGTTTCCTGACTGCTTGGCTCCCCCCTCTCAGCATAAGACTGTGATTTTCCCCTTTTCCCTGTGCCACTGCCTGGATTTTTGTTTCCACCTTGCAATGGCTGGTGATGCTGAGGGATCGGATGATGCACCGGGCACACCAGTGCTTGAAAAACCAGCAGCGCTGCAAAACCTACCCATAGCATCGAAGGAAGCGCCGAAGGCTTTCATCTTTTTCCCTGTCCCCCTCCACTTGCCAGCCCCCTTCCCAGAGACGCGCTCTCCAAAAGGCCAAAACACAACAGGAGTTACAGACCAGGGTTTTCAGAGGAGAAACCCAGTGAGCAAACATGGAAATAGAGGGAAAGATTACATCTTAGTATTCCCTGAAACTGCTCGCTGGCTTTCCAGGAGGGTTCCCCGCTCACCCACCTCACCAGCAAGCGCAGGCTCTGCCGGAGGCAGGCAGGGAGCCTGGTGTTATGTCTTTATCTTGAAAGGGGACTCATTTCCCCACAAATGCTTTGAAGAGGGAGTTTAATGCTGACAAAGACGACCTCAACATCTGCCCGCGCACGCGCTGGACACGGGCTGATTCATTAGACGATCAAAGACGCCGAGCGGTCTTTCAATGCCTGTGCTTGATCAGTGCCCCATAGGAAACCCCCAAGGGAACCCACCCTGGTCCCTGCCATGGGGTTTTCTATCCCGTTCTCCGCCACAGGAACCACAGCCTGTCCCCAGGCAAGCCTGCGTGGGCAGCCCTGCTCCCCCACCGTGGGCTGGCAGCGACCCTCAGCCACCCACGTCCCTCTTTGCAAGGGATCCATCTTTCTGCATCAACTTCCAGATTTCCACTCCCCCGTTCAATGCACGTCTCGCAGCTCAGCCAGAAACATCCCCTGCCTGCTGCACAAGCCGTCAGGAGCAATCTGCCCAAAAGATGACACTGCCTGGAAATGCCCCTCTGAGCCCCACAGGAGCCCTGAGGCTGCCAGGGTATGGTACACCAAGCTGGGACCTCCAGAAGCTTGCCAGGTGACCCTGCTGAAGCAAGGAATGAAGCCCCAGAGATGATGTGAGTCCCAGACCAGGGCTCCACATAGAAGTACCCCAGGAGCCAGTGATACCGGTCTGTAATGGGGACAGTCCCATTGCAACAGGCAACACTATAAAGACCTGCAATAACAGATGGGACAGTAATAGGGTTCTACTAGGAAGGCATCCCCTCGGCCTGGACCACCACAAGCCAAATACATGGCAGCACAACCTCCTCTGTACCCCTCCTTCCTTGTAGAAGAAGGGGTTACACATATCTTCCCTTTTGCAACCCTTCCCTGGACCAGGCTGGTTCCAGCAGTCCTCGAAAAAGCATGGGAAGAAGAGTTTTGCAGGGTAGTGAGAAACAGGAGAGCCAGGATCCTTGCACAGCAGCAGGATCAGCCCCACAGCCTGCAAAAGGGCTTCAGCAGCGCGATTTGCTGATGCCCCTCCAGGCATCTGCAGAAAATAAGAAGGGTCAGACTCTCCCCTGTGTACATGGTGGAACGGTGTTGGCTTCCCTGGAGCTACCCCAGCTTACACGAGCAAAGAGCTGCCTTATAACCCTCCAACTTCTCCATAGTCATCTGAAAAATCTCACCTAAACTTTTCATCTTCAGTTGAGAAATAATTCGAGACACAGGCCTCTGGCTGCCAACCTAAGCAAAGCTGCTCAAATATAAAAAGAAAACTTAATGCATGGCGATCAGAGATCTCCACAGGAAAAACATTAGCCTCGTGGAAAAGCATATTGTTCCTAATACAGAATTTATCAGGCTGACGTATAGATTTTCCTCCACAAAATACGAAACCTGGATCTGAAAGGCTATTAACTCTGAAGAGATCCATTAAAGATGTCTGTCTGCAAATGGTATTTAAAAGTATTGCATCATCCTAGGTATTGTCATGCTCTTTGGCTATGACTCGGCTGCAGGTCACATAGTTAAAACTGCCTCCAAACCCTAAAATTCTTGACGTAAAGAAAATAATATTAATGTTCACCAGCCTAGAACATGGACTTTTCTATCAGCTCCAACTGGAGCCCATAAATATTAATGCATCCATAATTAGCCTTTTTAAATAATGCATCCAAAATTAAACATCAACGCAGTAATAAATCAGTCAGGGCTCTTTGTTGTAGGTTTGTTTGGGGGGGGTGGGTAGGTTTTTTTTCCCTCCTGTGTCAGGCACATAAAATAAAATGCCAATTCCCACCACCTTTTCCCACTGGACCAAAATGATGGAGCCCCGATCGCACCAAATCTGATGCCATTTGTACTTAAAAGTCCTCTTTCGTTCATTTAGAAAAATAAAAGTCACATCTGCTTTTTGATTTGCAAAATAATGACATGCAGCCAGCCCGAGCCAAAGCTGAGCTAATGTTATTGAAACCACACGACGTGAAGGGAGACAAAGCTCATCTCAGGAGTCAAGGTGAGGGAGAAAGTCAAGTTTGCAAACTCTCTGCTCCCTCGCCGGCACAGCGCTCTCAGGAACCGAGACCCGCTCCCTGTGCAAAGAGCAGGCAGGGCACAAATCCCTGAGATGCACAAGGTTTTCAGGGGCTCTCCTGTGATGCACCCCACTCGGAGCTCACTGCAGGTACCCAGCTGGGGAGCCCACATCTCACCTGCTTCTCCCTGATCAAAGCGGAAAATCTGAACAGGCTTTGGAGAAGCAACCTGCAGCGAAGGCCTCCAAGGCTGGCTATACTCTTTGCAAAAAGCTGTCCAAAAGAGATCACTCTGCATTTGCTTATCTATAATTACTGATCAGCTGGAGCACCACCATCCATGGGAGGCTTCTGGCAGGGTAATGAAATCACTTGCATTCTTGAGCTCCAAATTCTTTGCCCAAACACACCCCGGCATCTCCTCCGACACTCCCACAGCAGAGCCATCTCCCCGCTGCTCCAGCACACCATCCACAGCTCCTCATCAGGAGCTCGCTGTTAGAGGCTTTAGACACCCTGCTTAGACAGCACATCAATAATCCACACCTCCTCTATTTTACCACATGCATATCTCAAACTGCCTAAAAACCCGTACATGGAGTAGATTTCACGGCAGCCTGACAAGAAAGCAAATTCACAATTACTTCCAGTTAGGAAATTCTTGGGTAAACGCCCCAGGACATCCAGCATGTTCCAGCCCATGTTGCTGTAACTTTCCAGCTCGCTCTCCAGCAAGCCTGGGAAGCAGGTACCATCACAGGAAAACACAGGCTTCTCCTTTTGCGTCGCCAAGTCACTCCTATTAACTGTTTCCAGGAATAACAAGATGCTTGGCATTTTCGGTCACATGGATTACTGCTACAGTCTGCAATGCAGTAAACTCGCTTTTTCTTCCACAGCTTTGCCAAACCCAAAGCCCTGGTTTTAAGTGAGGTTCTGCCCTGATGCTACGCGTTCCCACACGCCCAAACCAGCTGTGGGTGCTCTGGTCACCGTCCCAGTTTACAAGGGTAAAAGGAGGTGGTTTCTCACTGCAAACACCACTATACTCAATTGCCCTTTCCTCTGGCAACATCAGCACCCACAAAGCTGACATCTCTCTCTCCCAGCCTCACACTGCCCCACCAATCCGTTCCCAGAGCGCTCTCAAAAAGCCCAGGCCACTTACGACTGATGGACGCTGCAGTTGTAGAAAACAAAATCCACGGAGGCAAACTTCTTCCCCGTCTCCTTAGATTTCAGGTAGAGCTTCACCACTCGCTTGTCCCCTGGGAGAGACCCAGGCAGAAAAAGGCATCAGAAAGGACACAGTGCACAGCCCAGCATTCAGCCCAAGGCTTGTGATGGGCTGGAGGGAGCTGGGCATCACCATTCAAGCCCAATTAACTAGCAAAATCCCCCAGATCTGCAATAAAAAGTGTTCACCCCCACTCAAATGGGCCAACAGAGCCCAAGTACAGCTCTGAGCCCCTACAGCTAACTGCAACCTGCTAGCGTGGAGGCAGGTGCCTTGGGTTGTACTGGTGGTACTGAAGAGGAGCTTAACAGTTCTGGGGTCAGCAGAATGTCCCAGAGTACATGGCCGCCCACAGCACATCTGCCCAGGAATGGTCCACAGGTGGGAACAAGGCCAGAGTGCTCAGGACTGGTATACAGACCACTACAGTGTCAGCAAGCGGCTGTGCCCATGGCTTGAAGGAGACCAAGGACCAGTCCCCCATGTGCGGCAACATCCTCCCTCCTATACCCTGAGAACTCAACTTGGATCCTGCTCAGGGCCTGGGGATCGCTGTCATGGGAGGACTGTCCTCCTCCACATCTGGCTGTGGGGCAACAATGGTGACAAGGTTTGTCTCAGGCTTTCTCCCCACCCCGGGGCCCAAGCTCACCACGGCCCCTGGTGATCGGGATGACGTCCTTGGCAGAGGGAGAGCTGCAGTAGATCTTTCCATCTTCAATGCGGCTCTCAGACTCGGTGAAGTCTTCAAAGGAGCAGTTGACTCCTGCTGAGAGGTCTGGGACGTTCCAGGCCTGCAGGACCAGCTGGGGAGGAGAGGCAGGAGCATTAATACAGAAAACTAGCAAAAAAGACTCCTCCTTGTCTGCTATGCGTGAGTTCAGCCAACAGAAAAGACCAAGGGTGCAATCCCTCCTCCACCACCCACACAGGGAGACCTGCCTGGGGCTTTCGCAAGCAAGTCCCATCCATGGACCTACCCGCTCAAGCAAGGAGTGTGGATTTACATGGGTTAAAAGACAGAGTGACTCACCCTCCTGTCCTCTGCCATCACCATACCACAAGCCATTACACCTCACCTCTACAGAGACCAAGCACAGAGTCAGGCTAAAGAGTGTTTTGCGGAAAGACATCCGCTCCGGCAGAGCCGAGGAGGGGAGGAATCCACCTCTTACTTCACAAAGTCATTCCCAGGGTCAGCAGTTCTCACTTTACAAAACGCTTGCCTTATTTCTAATTTGAATTTTTCACAGCTTCCAGCCATTAGTTCTTGTTATGCCTTTCCTTGATAGATTAAAAAGCCCTTTAGTCCCTGATATTTGCTCCTTGTAAAGGCACTTATACTCTGTAATCAAGTCACCTCTTAATCTTCTTTTTGATAAGCTAAGCAGATTGAGCTCTGGAAGTCTCTCACTGCAAGGCATTTTCTCCAGCCTTCAACTCATTTACATGATGTTTACGGGAGGTTTTCAGCCTCCCCCTTTAAAAGCTGGACTCCAGCCTGAGCACAGCATCCCCGCACCGACCACACCAGACCTCCATGCAGTGTCCTGCCATGGGTCGGGGAGATAACCACCCTCAGAGCTGAAAATGCCACCCAGATCCTGGCTTCGCCCAAGAAGCACGGAGAGCCACACAACGAGGGCTCAACCTCAGCACTGTTTTCCAAGATGCTGGGCAAATGCTTGTCTTCTCCCTCCACATCTAACTTTAGACTTGGCAGTATCAAGCCCCAATTTCTCTGCTAAATCAGCCCTGCTCAGAACCAACTGCTCCGCAGAGGAATCTCACCCCATAGCAACCCCCAGCCTCAGCATCCCAGCAGGTCCCATCTGCAGCCATCTCACATTTATTTCCATGTTACCAATGAACGTTAGCCCCTGCAGAAGCGCTTTCCAAACTGTTTTCATCCGGTGACAATTCCCCTCTGACGAGGACTTTTTGAGATTTGTCACGGAGCCAGTTCTTAATCCACTTAACACGTGCTTTATCAATATTGTATAATGCTAATTTTTAATCAGAACGTCGTGTTGTACCAAGTCAAATGCCTTGTAGAAGCCTAAAGACATCACATCCCCACAGTCCCTCTTCTAATTCAAGTCATAATTTCATCAAAGAACAAAATGTGGTTTGTTTGACATAAAACCGCGTTGACTGGCATTAATTATATTCCCATCCTTAAATCTTTATCAGTTGCATCCTGCACTCATTTTTTTCCCCTTTAGTTTTTCTAAATCTGATGTCAACCTAAGCAGTCTCTGACCATTTGGTCCATCCCATGCGCCCTTTCTGCATTGGGGCAAAAACATGAGAACTTTCTCTGTTTCCTGGGCTTTTCTCAACATTTGCTTATTATTACAAAATGTTAATTATTTAGTATTCTCTTATTACAAATATCCACAGGCCAAGGAACTCCACAGCAGCTCTTTCAGAACTCCTGAGTGCCAGATATCCAGACAGGCAGTTTTCAAAACTTTATTGCTAGTATACGCTGTTTCATATTCTCTTCACAGTGCTAATGGCCTGGAAAATACTTCGGGGAAGTCCATCATCCTTTCTGTCTGCACAGAGAGAGAAGCGACTTGTGCATCGAAGTCTCATCCCAAAATATCTACTGCAGGCCAGGGTCAGAGACAGGCTATTGAGCTAGATGGATTGCCGACCTAGGAACGGCAGCTCTGATGTTGGTGTTTGTATTATGGAGAAATATTTATTGCTCGCTTGTGTCTTTTCTGAATAATCATCAAGTGGTTTATTATCTCCATCAATAGGCCAGCCCTCATCAATGCCCTGCACTTTGCTCTGTTTTATTTGTCTAGGACTTCTCTTTCCCTTTCTCCCTATTTGTCATATACTTGTTAGTTATTTTTAATTGCCGCCTCCCCAGCCGTTGTCCCCAGAAGGTCAGGAGGTGGCTGGGGGGGGTCTGCGGGCAGCAGAGGTGGCTTACCGGGACCTCCGACATGGTGACCGAGATGTTCTTCGGCTGGACGGTGAGCTGGACGCACTGCCGCAGGTCGGAGGCGAAGCGCTGGGGCTCATCCGCCCGCTCACACCGGTCCTTGCGCGAGCATCTGGAAGGGGGTGAAACCACCACGGTGAGGAAGAGAATTGAATCCCCCGGCGTCCTGCCTGGCTCTGGGCTGATGCCACAGCAGACAGGCCCTTTGGCATAGAGGTGATGCCCAGTTAGGGACCTTGGGTGCTCGAGTCCTGTACAGGAACTTTGCTTTCCCCTTGTGCTAGCACTGGGGACTTCTGGGGTGTTTTATCTTCAGTTTTTCTTATTGGCACAAGGCTGCCAAACCAGGGAACCCATGGGCAGGATTAGAGGGTCCATGCCAGCAGCTTTGTCATGCATGGGTGCTCATGAGCACAGCCTGGGCGCTGCGGGAAAGGAAGACAAACCTCTCGGACCACTCCATCCCCACATGTTTCAGGGCCGAAGTGCGGGAGGTGGCTCCCCAAGGAGACCAGCAGTGGGAACGGACACTGTTTCGAAACCGTGGTTCACTGGCGTGGCTGATCCCGTGGTACTTACATGTTATGGAGGACGCACCAGCCGCAGTGGGGGTCCCGGGAGCCCAGACACAGCTCACAGCTCTCATACTGCTCGCAGCTCTCCACCGGCACCCGCGTCACCTGCGGGGAACAGGCAGGGAGTGAAGGAGGACAGGCTGCGTGTTTCCCCACTGTGTCCATGCCCAGACCCGGCCAGAGACGGAGCTCACCCTGGCCCACAGCTCCCACCCCATTAAAGAGGAGACAGCAGCAGGGAGCAGTCTGAGCCCCTACCATCACCCACTCCCATTCCAGGCAGCACATTTGCAGGCGACACCTCCACCTCAGGGAGGCTTTTACCCCAACCAAGCCCTTTCCACCACTGCATCCTTGCAGGGCTGTGGGAGTGGGCTGTGCCGGCTCAGCCCCTGCATCGGCTCCCGGTGCCGGCCAGGCACCCCACGGCTACCACAGCCCTGCTCCGAAAGGGTTACCGGTCCTTTATTAATAGCTCCTCCAGATTTGATTAAAATCCCCTCATGCTCCAAGCCCTTCGAGCTCTGTTACAACTGTTCATTTAATTACTTTCCACCAGCAGTCTGATAACACCAAGCTGGAGCAGGGAAGAGAGTGGGTTTTATTAAGGAGAGGGGAGGAGAAGAGGGGGACGCGAGGAGCCGGCAGCACTGGGCAGCTGCCTGTGCCTACTGCGCTCGTGCCTCAGTTTCCCCACTGCTCCCACAGGGCAGGACTCACTTGTTAATTAAAATTTGCAAACTTCTCTACTTGAAGGCTAAACCTGGGGTGCTCTTCCTCCTCCCAGCCCAACAGGGGCTGGGCTCAGTGTGATGCCTACAGGACTGGGATAAGGCTGGCCAACCAGTACCCTCCAGTTTGCATACCAGTGAGGATATCTGTAGCATTCCCACTTGTTTGTCCCTGTCATTACTGCAGGCAGGCTGTGGTGAGAGGATCAGCAGGGGGTCCCCCCAAGTCAGATCCCACACAGGCATATGCCGGCTCCCAGCAGCCACAGTAGCTCTTGGGGAAAATCCCTAGTCCAAGTCTGTGTTACTCCCCCGCCTGCAACCACATCTCCAATATCTCCCCTGCAGCGGGAAGGCTTAGCTGAGCCAGGCCTGGGACAGAAACATGAAGGACTCCAGACCCAGTTTCTGCCTCGCCTGGGAAGCCCCAGGTTTCCTGCAGCAGAGCAGAAACCAGAGACAGGCGCTGCGAGAGGGAGGGAAAGGGCTCTGCTGTTCCCACGGGACTGTCTAGACAAACCCACGGCCCGACTCCAGCATCCTTCCCCCTCCCGAGCCCCCAGGCTGGTGGCCAGGAGAAATGTCACGGTCCCAGCTCTGCCACGGTCCTACTCATGCACACCTCTGCCGGGCTGAGGAGCAGAGATGCTGCAGGATGCAGGCACACCACATCCCAGAACAGCAGCCCCTGTGTCACACCACGAGGCACGACACCAGACCCAAACAGTGGCACCGCCACGGCACGAACCTGCTTCACCCGCTCCACTGTGGCGGATGAACTTGCACCAGCAAGATCTCCCACAGGTCGGGGATCATGCAAACACTCGCAAAGCCAACCAAAACTTCCTCCTGTGAGCCCCAATCACGCTGCCAGGATAGCAGCACCGGATCTCGATCAGGTCTGTACCTCTGGTAGAAGAGAGGCGGGGACCAAGGGGTGCACACCAGGGCCTGGGGTCACACCAGCCCCATGTCCCCTCTGCCCCAGAGGAGAAAAAGCCATTTGGAACACGGAGCTTCTGCTAACCTGCAAAAACCCTGCTCTGGAGAGGATGTCCAAAACAGGAAGGAGGTTTATGGCCAGCCCCTCGTAGCAAGGAAGGGTCGGGCAGCCCTCAGTCCACAGGGACCATGGGGATTTCAAGCAGCTGCTGCTAACAATTACTGCCTGGGGTATGTCCCCAGCGAGGAGAGGAGCAGCAGGGCCACCAAGTCAGTGCCTCGGGGCAGTGTTTTTGCAGAGGAGCCAGGAGGAGCTGCTGCTGTTTCCTGGGACAGGAGTCCCCAGGGAGCAAAAGGAGCTTTACAAAAGCAAAGCAAAGCTCCCACTGGGGAGCTGCCCAGAAGGCTTCCCAGTGCATGGACTGCAGGCTGGGGCCGCAATGTGGGCTGCCATGTCAGGAGAGCAGAGGGGCTGCCATGCCATCCCTTCCCCTTACCTGTTTCTCGGTCATGGCGTAGATGTGCTGGCGGTCAGGACTCAGCACCAGGTCTCGCAGGATGGAGCTGCCCTCGTGGGCCACGACGTTCTCATACTGCAGCGCTTGGTGCTTCCTCTCGGCCGGCAAGTCCACCAGGATCTGTGGGGAGAGCAAGAGGAGGTGAGCACCGTCTCACACACACCCCAGGGAGTGGGAAGGGGAACATGTCCCATTAGAGATGCCACCTCTCTGTCACACGCCAGCGTGGCCACACCACGGCCACCGCAGCACGGCAAAGCAGCAGCCGCGCTGCAAACATCCCTTTCTAGAAGACCACACTGCAATGTTTTCTTCCCCTTTTTTGCATGTCCCATGTTTCTGTTGACAGCATTCACCCTTCTCCAGGGAGGGAAGCCATATATGTGGTCCTCTTCTGCACTACTCTGCTTCCCCCACTGCCACTCAGCCCCAAAAAGCCCCTCCAACTTGCAGCATGGCAGCGACAAGCCCCCAGCTTGCCGCAAAGCAGCAAACCCTGTCTTGCCACAGCAGTACGGAAAGCAGCTCACACGCCACGCCGCACCGAGCCCTGGCCAAGCAAGATGCGGTGCAGGCAGGCAGGGCTCCCATCTCCCCATCCATCAGAGGAAATGCTTAGGCTCGTGACTGGGGAAGTCAAGAGGGTCTCAAGGAAGCTGGGGGTCAACAGAGGTTCAGAAAGCGCCTTTGTTCCCTGAGCAGGAACGTGGCAAAGGCTTTAATCCCCTTACGGCTCACAATTACGTTAAAGCTCTTCCTAAGTACACTGGTTTCTGGCTGTACCGGCGATAACCACATCACGAGGCACCACGGGGCCGGAGGCACCCACCGAGCAGGAGCTAAACTCAGCTGCGCTACTTGCTGCAACCTGATTGCCACCTCCACAAGCAAGAGACACTTTCTGCTAATGCCATCCGTCACGATCTCCCAAGATTCGGGCTGTCCCATGGCACGGGGCAGCCTCAAGGGAGACAGTGCTGGAGAAATGGCTGAGTGGGTCTGGTCTGCTCCCACGGGATGGGATGGGATAGGATGGGATGGGGGCCACCCCAGGAATACATTCTGCAAAAATAAAAGAGCAGCAAACAGAGAAGCAGTGTGTCCAGCAAGATGGAGCAAATGCTGCCCGGGATCAGCTGCACACCACTGCTGCACACAAGGCGGGGGCTGGTCTGGCACCCCCAGCCACAGGACTCGGTAACCCCCACGGCACAGGGGCAAATCTGCTGCTTTGAAGCAGCCCCCAAAATGCATCCCACGGCCCTGCCCTGAGCATCGTGCCCACTCCCCCAGCACAGCCATGCCCAAGCCTTTGTGCCCCCCATGACAGTTGCCTCAGCACCCTGGCCACCTCGTCCCCCTCCTGCAATAAATCGCCACCGGCATTTGCATAGCTCCCAATCAGGAGGATACGGGGCCAGGAAAGCAGGATCCCGGTGTGCAGCTGATTAGCATGGAAATGTATGCGGCTCACAAACAAACCGGGGCCCGTTTAATTAGAGCGGCGCCTTTGATTCACCGCCAGCCTCCTGCATGCACCAGCCCTGGATTATTTTTAGGCAGTTTTACAAAACAAATGTATTTAATTAAGAAAGAGACCCCTGAGCAAGCAGAGAGCGACAAGTCCTGCACGGCAGCGAGCAAAGGGGCCGCCCTCTCCCCAGGGGACGTGGGGACAGAGCTTGCAGGGCCAGGTGTAACTCTTGGGAGCCCACGGCACAGTCAAAAACTCCCTGTACGTCCTGCCCCAGGACTGGAAAGCCTTCACCATAACCCAAACCGGTCCTAGTACCTACCCGCCTTCTCAGCATCCTTTGCCAGACACATACACAGACTCTGCTCCCCATCACCCCCACCCGGGGTACCACTGTGTGCTGGGGAACCCAGAGATGCCGAGAGCCCATCTAAAAGCCTCTCCCTTCCCTTTCGGTGGGGGTTCTTTCTGCCCAGGACCACTCCAAACATCAGAAGAGGTCAAGCCTCAAACACCTGCAGTACAGGGCCATGCAGCACCTCCTGTCCCACGGTACCCAGCATCACCCTCAGGACCCAACCCTCCCTCTCCCTGTGTCCCCTCACACATCACTGCTCTCCTGGCTCTCAGCTTCTTCCCTACAAAATCCTGTCCGAGCCAGCCTTCCAAAGGAGGGTAATGGGGAGCATCCCCCCCTCCCAGCAGCAAGGGAATGTTTCTCCCCCTCGCTAAAGCAACGTGACAAACGCACCTTTCCAACCCTTTTATGGGCTGCAGTTGCGGCACAGAAGAATCGATATAGTTTTACCCTGGTTCTAAAATAGATCTATGGCTGGATGTCGCGCTGGCAGTAATTTTTAACTAGCGGGGTAATTTCCCCATTACATTATTGCACTGCGCAGTGCTGGGAAAGAGAAAGAGATGTATTAAAAAAAAAAAACAACAGACGTGAAGCACTTCCAGTTAATTTGAGGCTCCAGGAACATCCTAAAAATATTCTCAATAGTCAAACAGGGCTGAAGCCCAGCCTGCCACATGTCAAGGTGCTCTGGTGGGGGGCACGGGGCCACCCCATGCATGCACACGTGGGAACCCTCCTCTCCAGAGCCTCTCCTCCTGCTAAGGATGCTCTAGAGATGGGTTTGGGATTCAGGAAAATGAAATTTGGAAAACCTGGCATTCAAGTTGTTTTCTGGTTGGCCAAAAGGCAGGGCATGAGAGATTTTTTGAGTTAGGTCATGGTAGGCAAACCCATCCTACTGCTCCTCCCCAGCACCAGGAGATCACTGGCAGATAGACTCCAATGTCATCCCACGCCAGGAGGATCCAAGTGCCCACATTGTCCACTGCCATGTGGGCAGAGATGGGAACCCTGCATCAGGGCTTTTCCAGTGGGATTAGCCTGATGGGAACCTGCCCATCCCAGCTGGCGGGAAGGGGACAGGCTGTTTGGACCATAATGCGGCGGAGCAGTGCATGGGATGCACAAGGTGCCTCCCAACAGATCTCTTACAGATGGTAGGGAGGGATAGGGATGGCTTCCCCCCCTCTCCCCACACCCGCGGGGCAGGGGAAGGGGGAGAGGATGCGGTTTAATCAGAGCAGCCCCCCTCGGAAACATGTTCCTTCCTGCCCACCCTGCCTGCCTTCCCACCCGGGGGAAAAGACATTTACCAAAAATAAATAAATAAACCAACCTATTAACCTTTCTCCTCATCCTGACGCTGATATAATTACCCAATACTAATAATTACTCGCACTAATTTCTCGCTCAGGATTCCTGCCCTCGCTCTTGACTGCCTCAGGCTGGCTTCAGGCATCGGCTCGGCGGCACTGCATCCTGCGAGGGGCTGGCAGGAGCCCCGGCATCGGCTGGACCCCGGAGCCGTGCCACAGTGGAGGAGAAGGAGCGAGGGTGGGCTTGTTGGCCTGCTACCTCATTAAGAAAACAGAGGAGACCGGAGGCAAGAAATTACAAGATCCCTGCTGGGGTGAATCATCTCAAAGCAAGCCCAGAGGCTGCTCTGTCAGAAACCTACATGCACGCCCTCCCCACCCTAGCGAGGAGCCCACCCCATGGGGCAAGCACCCACCACAGCTTCACTCTGAAGAGGGATGGGTTTAAGATCTGGTCCCCCAGAAGCCAAGTGGGCTGGTGCAGACAGTGCAAGGCCAGGAGATGCAATGGCATCTCACCTTTCCAAGAGGTCCCTCACCTCCCAGGCCAGCCGTAGAGAACCCCAGCAAAGGCATGATAAGGGAAAAGAGGACTTCGACCCCCGGGCACCCCAGCATTACAAGTGACCCTGCACAGCACACCCCAGCCAGGTAGAGGCAAAGGAGGCCCAGAGATGGTTCCTGGGGATGGTCTTGTCTTGGCCGGAGATTTGAATTTCAATCCTATATAGGTTTTGGAGGAGGAGAACACACCACCTCGCTAAGAAGCGTGCAGTGGTGCAGGGTCATGGCCGGACAGCCGGATCAGCAGGTCCAGCTGCTGTCTTGAGCCCGATGCTCCCTCCAGAGCTCTGTTCTCCTTTGCAAACCATGATGCTGGAGCATCCAGAAGCTTCGGCAGGGCCCCGGCCCCACTGCATCCAGTGCTAGTGAAGAGCCACTGCCTCGAGGAGCTGTAGAAGACAAGGCTGGGACCGGAAACCCAGGAGAGAGAATGGGAAGCAAAAGCACCGGGCGGACAGAGACAACACATCAGAGGAGAGACGGCTCCTTGCATTGCAACCCACTTGCTCCCCAGGGCAAGATGCCCTCCAGGCTGGTCCAGGTGAGCAGGCCATAACCCAACTGCCGCTCACCGAACCCCCAAGGGGAAAACCTCTCAATGTCCTTACAGTCACCAGGAACAGGCACAACGCAGAGAGAAGCATCTCCCCAGGCCCGCCTTTTGGAAAGACAGGCAATGAGAGGAATGAAGGGCAGCAGCCGTGACCTGGCAGCCACCCAGCGCTGGCAGCGGGTCCAGAGGAGGACAGCGGCAGAGGATGGGGCTTTACAGCTCAGCCCGGGCCAGGGATGCCAGGCAGAGGGGGAGGAAGCACAGCCGGAGAGGGAAGGCAGCTGCAGACATGCCAAGGCTGCTTTTGGATTTAACACGTGCTGTCAGGGATCTGGCTGGGGTCTGGCCAGGGTCAGAGGAGTGCTGGGGTGGGACACCAGCTCCCTGCAGGACCAAAAACACATGCTTGAGGGCACAGGCAGAGGGTCCCCAAGAGACCCAGCCTCACCACAGGGGAGACTCTGCAAGCCCACTGCCGGGAAGAGACGGCTCTTCACCTCCCCACAGCCAGACTCCCGACGGGGGTCTCCCACCCCAGTCTTCCATCGCCCCCCCTCTGGGCTCTCAAGCCCCCATCCCGGGTCCCAAGCGGTCCCCCGCAGACCCCTCCTCCGGGCAGGAGAAGTGCTCAGCCACGCTTTGTACTCTTATCTGTATAGGGCTGTGATTAATTCGCAGCGGCTGGCAGCAGCTACAAGAGGAGGGCGCTTCTGCCCGCCTGCCACACTTCAAAGGCAGGGACTTATCTGCCTGAAACACACTCCGCAGCCTTTTCACGGGGACCCTTTCCAGTTCCACGGGGCTTGCACAGACCTGATGGGCAACGCGAAAGAAGGGCTTATTTACCGGAGTGCATTTCAAAGCCTCTCTCCTCTTCCCTCCCAACACTCGCCGGGGGAAGCAGCGAGTCCCCCAGCCCCAGGGATGTCCATCGGGGACGGAGACTGAGCAGGAGGGAACGAGACGGGGCTGCGAGGAGAGGATGCTGGATGGGTCTCTGGTGCTCACGGCTCAGGCACCACTGAAGCCCCAGGCTGCTGCACCCAAACCGGTGGGTGCCCATCCCCTCTCCATGGGAGCAGGGTCATGCTAACACCCCCAGCATTGTGCTTTGATTTTGGCACCATCCACCCAAACAGCACAGGACAGAGCAAGCAAAACCAGGAGAGGAGCAGGTCCTGGCAGAGATGACCCCTAACCCATGGAGCCACCTCCCAAGAGGCAATAGGGGACCCATGCAGCCCGGCCACCCCAGGGTGGAGATGACAGCTGCCGGGTAGTGTCACACAACACTGCGCCAACGAGCCGACAGCCGGAAAGGGGGTATCTCATGTCCATCCACGGGGGCTGGCGGGGGATAGGGACCACCCCGGGGTGCCAGCCTACACAGCCCCTCCTGGCATGTGGCCTGGGTTCACCCTGAGGCAGCAGGGGGGGGACAGGGACACCGGCTGCCCCTCTGCATGCCTCCCCTCACCAGCCATCCCATAGGGACCAGCAGCTGCCGCCTGCATGCCCCTCTCCAGTTTCCAAAGGAGGGTGAGGGGTTTAAAATGACGTTCCTGGATCAGCTGCTCTGGGGACACACACACACTCTTCTTCCCCCCCTCCCCAGGAAGGTGCAGGGGCTGCCCAATGAAACGCGGGGCCGGGAGCAGCTGTGGGACCAGAGCATCAGCTGTCCCAGGGGGCACAGCTGGTGGGGACGGAGAGCTGGAAATGGGGGCACCGGCGTGCCATGGGGACAAAAGTGGGGAGGAGGTGGCAGGGGAGAAGGCAGTGACTCCTGCTCCCTCCCACTGTATTGCAGGTTATCAAATTTTGGCATCCAGGGTGATGAGGATTTGCCTCTGGTTTTGCTCGGGCATCAAGAAAATTGCCACCAGGAGAGCCCCGGCCATGCTTTACCAGGGCTCGCCAGACGCCTGCTCTCTGCGGGGCGGCGGGGGCACCGGCAGGGCTTTGGGGGTGCATCTCCCAAGGGCTCGCATCCGAGGCTGGGGACAGGACGGCTCCGCAGAAACATCCCAGCTATGCGGGGCGAGCTGGCAGCCGGCACCCTGGCTATCTCCGCTCCCCGGCCGGCTGCCCCGCCAGCTGCCTGCACAGGAATGCAGCAGCCGGGCAGGGATCAGACACATGCCTCCTCCTCCTCCCAGACGGGCAGGCAGCTGCCTGCTGCTGACTGCTGGAACCCGGCACGCTAGGGCGCTGCGGAGGTGGATGCCGGCGTCCTGGACTCCTCAGCCGGGAGGAGGTTTTCCTGGCTCCTCGCATGGGGCTGGGATGCTCCTGCCTCATCATGAGTCTGACGAGGGCGAGAGGAGCTGCCCAATTCCACTCGGTGAAACCCATTCGTTTTATAAAGGTGAACGCAAGCAAGGCTTTTGTCTCAGGCCTGACATAGCCCTGAGCAGAATATTGGGACTTTAATTATAATCAGTATAATAAAGCAAAAAACAAGGAGATACTTAATCTAAACCAACGCTCATAACAGCAACAAATGCCAGTGACTTGCTGACACTGACAGATACAACACCGGTTCATCTAACCGGATTCAAAGCACATGTTGTTGCCCTTGTGTTGTCCCCAGGCAGTATCCTGAGCCCGGCCACGTGGACTGAGGACACAGGCACCTCTCTGGGAAGGTGGGGTGGCAACTGGGTGAAGGCACTGGGGTTCGCCATAGGGGAGAGAGGGAGGCAGGGGGGTGACCCTGCCCCAGCAGGACTCAAAAACACAGCACCACCTTCCCCAAAACGCCTCAACCGCCTTTGTCTTTCGCTCAGAGTCATTTCCATCTTTTCCTCTTGTTCAGCCACCCACACAAGCAGTGCTCCACCAGCTCCTCGCCCACCCTCTGCAAGCTTTCTCAAAACCTCCCCTGACCAAGTCTGCCCGCATTGCCCCATCAGCAGGACAGGGAAGTACAGCCCAACACACCGTTCCAGCGATTTTGACAGAACTAAAATGCTGTCAGAAAAAATCTTTTCCACCTCTCTGTACCAAAACCGAACTACTGGAAAGGGGGAGCGAGTGTCAGGGCACCGCACGGGAGCAGCACTTTTCACCAAAGTCAAACCCAGGTGCGGGAGGGAGTGATGGAGACAATGAATAAGGGAAAGGAATTAGAAGCACCCCCCCGTTGGGAGCCACACGGCATGGGATGGGTAAAGGCACTTGCCTTGCTTCCCTCCCCAGCAAAGCCCCGGGTCCCAGCCCCACGGCTGCTCCAGCGGTCTCGAGCCATTGATTTCCCAGCTTTGCCCTTCAAAACTCTCCTGGCTCAGCGCCCAGTTTGTATCGCCTAGTCGCTCAGGAGCAAAATATCTCTATTATTATTGCAATTATTTCCCAATCAGCATCGCTCAGGGCTGAGGCGGTCAGAGGGGGGCCCCCGACAAGCGAACCGATGGGCAGCCTCTGCCCCGGGGGCTGCCGGGGACGGGGCGGGAGGTGCTGGCAGCTGCCAAGCAGCACAGGGAAGGACGGGCGGAGGACAGGGGACCCCGGGGACCCCTTCGTGCGATGCCGTGGACCGACAGGGTGGCAGTCCTCAGTCTTTGCTGACCCTCTGCCAAGCAACGGCGATGCAAAATAACCTCTGCATGGAGTGTGCGTGCAGCCACCGACCCCACGCACTCTGGATGCCATGCAAGTGCTTTACCCCCGAGGCGCTTCACGGCTAAAGGGAACTGACGGGAGCTCCAGGGCGTCCCCGGGGACACCACAGCAGCCACTGGGGCATCGGCTCCCTGGGGAAGGAGCGACGGAGCATCACAAAGCTACACCTCCAGCAGCGCAGTGCCAGCACCCAGCTGTGCCCTTTCCAGCGTAAATGCATAGCAAAATCCCCAAAACTGCACCTCACCACAGACACGTCCCTCTCGAGGGAGGGGAATGCAGGCAGGTAAGTGGGTCTTGCTGTTTCTCAAGCCCCGGGAAGAGAGGAGGGATCTGCAGAGGTAGGAGAGCCCAGTAACAGATGGGGAAGGCATTTTAGCCCTGCAAAATGGAAGGGAAGAGCAGAAAAAGCACACAGCAAAATGAGATGGGGACCTTCTCACTGCATCCCACTGTTCCCCTCCGTGTAGGAGAAAGCCCTGGGTGACAGCAGTGAAGGGCAGAGCACATCACAGAAATACAGGATTATTTTCTCCCCCGTTCATTAATTACCGTAGGCATCCCCAGTGTCCCAGCAGGCCCCGGGCGTGCTGAAGCCATGGCGATGTGTCACCCTCCCGGCTCCCACGGGACTCAGACTGCACGTGACCAGCCTGGGGCGAGTTAATACCTAAATGTCCCAGAGAAGTCCCTGGGAAGAAAGCTCTCACCTGAAGGACTCAGTACTCAGTATTCCAAAAAAAGCCATCTCTTCACTGCCAAGGTACTGGCTCCTTCAAGGAGACCGCACCCTTCTGTCCCCTGGGGACCAGCCCGGACCCTTGGTACCAGTCTCCTGCAATGCACAGCCCATCGCCCTGGCTGGCAAGCAGAACAGACCCAGAGCTGCCATCCCCAGCCTCTCCACAGCTTAGAAGCACCACTTACTTTCCTAACAATGCTACTTAGCTCAATAGGGCGGCAGAAGCCCTCCCTTTCCAAGCCTCGCTGCACTTCTGACCATGCAACCAGACCAATATAATCCCAAGACGAACGTCAAGGGCTTGTCCCACCATCCTCACACTCCTGGCTGCTTGGGACATGCCTATGGCCAGGGGCTCAAACCCCTGCTACCTGCCAGCAGCGATGGGGATGCTCCCCATTCCAGATCTCCATCAGGGGATACCAAAAGGCAGGGAGGAGGCAGCGGGGCTTTACTCAGGAGGAGGAGGCAGTGAGGGAGGAAGGATGAGCTCCCGGGGCTGCAGCACAGCTGGAAATCAGCTGGATCCTTCCTCCTGCCTTGGCTCCAGGAAAATAGCTGTTTCCTTCCTGATCCCTAGAACAACACAGCAGCAAGAGAGGAGCTGCTGAGGACAAGGCAGGGGACTCGGTCTTGCAAACCCCTGCGGTCAGGTCCCCTCCCACCCCAGCGCCCGCACCAGCAGCCCCACACACAGATTCAGCACCAGACAAGTCCCCATTTTGTCGGGGCTGCCTGCACCACGGCTTGCGTCTGGATTTATCCATCCATCAGACTGTAAAGCCTTCTGCAGCCCCATCTCAGCAGCTCCCCATTCATTCAGCTCCAGCCATGTAAGTGCACCAGCTGTTATTTCCACGGCGTGCAAGCCCAAAGCCATTTGCTGCAGCAATACATTGCAGCGAGGGGGATGTAATAGGAACTAAATCCACTGCCCATTCACCTCCACCCAGGGAGAAGGACAACACTGACTGCACGGGGGAAATTCAGCTTCGATCCCTTCCTACCGATCAGGCCTCTTGTTACTGCAGCTCTGGGCTGTCCTGGTGGTTTATCTCCATGGACAAATCTCACCAGACTGCCCAGAAGAAGCCGATAAGCAATAAACGATCAGGTTCTAAATATCACAGGGCACAGTGGCAACATCAAATATTACCACCCAGCACAGGCAGCAGGACTGGACATGCAGAATCTCTTAAAGATTAAATGACAAAAATCATACACCAGATGATGTACTTCATGGGAACATAACCCATGGCATCAGGAGGCAGCAGAAAGTTACAGCCACACTTTTTTTACTTTTTTTCCTCTATAGATAAACATCTCTACTATTGACGTGTCACGATCAAAACTGCAGGCTCTGCCTCTCCTCCCAAAACAGTCCCTGCTCCAAACATAAGCACCTCCAAGATTAGAGAAGAAATCTTCCATCTTTCCATGCTCAGTGTCGCCGGCGATAACAGCCGGCTAAGCCTGGCTCCGGGCTGAGCGCACTGGAGAGTGCCTGCAAATATTTTGCTTCAAATACACTCAGACCCTCTCACTCACTCCACCTTGAGCTCTTGACGTGTTTGCTAAATTCCCTGCTCTCACCTTTCGTTTGCGTTTTAACACTTCGTTCCCACACCTTAAACCTCTGGCCCTCCTACAGCATCTCTAACCCCGAGAGCCACATCCCTGGCTGCATTACACCCTTCTCTGCACCTCCATAAAGCCGAGGGAAAGCTATGGGGCCATGGCTCCCCACCACGCAGAACCTGAGTGATGAAAACCACTTCTCTGCAGTGGGCTCTCCATTCAAAACCAGGATGAAAATCAGGCTCTTCAGTGCAGATAGCAGCAATTTCGCAGGAGAGATTGAGAAGATTTAAATATAGAGATTGCTTTCCCTAAGGATGCTGCTCGAGATATTTAAGAGCTCAGGTTTTACACAGCATGGATTTCCTTTGGCACGGATGCAGAACTCCCCGCCTCGCTTTTCCAGGCAGCAATCCCTTCTTCAGGCTGTCAGGGAACACCAGGTCCCGTTCGCTAATGCGGAGCCCATCAGTGACCACAGGGCTCACCTGGGAGGTAAACTGGGGTGCAGGGGGGCTGGAGTCCACCCAGAGCTTTCCAGGCATGACAGCACCCAGCCACAAACTGTCGTAACCCCAGCTCTTCCAGATCCATGCAACGGGAAACAGAGACCCACTAACTTCTTAATAAATTACTCCTGGGGATCAGACCTCTCTCTGAAAGCCCGGCTTTTGCTAAGACCAGGCCAGAGCACACGCCACATTCAAACCTAAGTTCTCAGAAGATCTTTGAGGAACACCTACCACCCTTCCCACCATCTCCACCACTTCCAAGGGATCTCAAGTAGAACTGCCACCCTCTGCCACGACTTGCCATCACCGTATCCAAGGAGCTGGTCCCAGCCGGAGATGAAAGTTGACGCCCAGCAGCCCAGTGAGATATGGGCAAGTGCAAGCATGGCTGGACCTTGCTGGCCCGATGCTGGAGGGATTAAAGATGGGGACGGGCAGACAGTCCCCAGATAAACAGCTTTATCCCGAGATGCAACCCTGGCAGGCACCCATCGCATGCCTGAATATCTGTAGAGGGAGGCCAAGGGGTGGGAAATGATGTTAATTAAAGTTTTAATTACTGTAACCAAACGAGTAGTATAATTACTTTATTCTCACAGAGACTTCAAACTGATTAAGGACCACGTGCGCAATCTTCGGGTTGATGTGGTTTTTAATTAAACGTGCCATCAAAGACGGTGAGAGGGGTGGGCAGGACGATGGCTCAGCCCTGCCTGCTCCTGCCTGGACCCCCCCGAGATCTCATGTGAGGAGGGAGCCCTGAGCTGGCAGAGTCACGGGTCAACAGCAGCAGCCAGTGCAAAAAGACAAGGATAGCTGCTTTGGGAAGACCGAAGCCGGTGGGATGCACACAGGTGTCTCAAAGGAGAAGCTCCTCTCCTATACATTGGCCCTCGGCTTCACCTTCCCCCAAAACATCTACCTTTACAAACGTCTCCAAAAGAACCCCGCATGGGCCCTGAAAATATTAATGAACTGGTGCTGCCAACTGGAGGGAATGATTAAAAAACAATTTTGCAAAGGTATCCTTTTCAAATAATAATAATACTAAAAGACAAAGCAGTAGAAATTAAATTCCCAGTCCCCTACCTCAAATAAATAGTATCAGAATTTGAAATGAGACATAATTACCCCAGCAAGGTTAAAGCCGCTAATGCACGCAGAATACAGAATCACCATCCATCATAATCATATCTCATATCGCAGCCATTATTTATAATTAGGAGGCACGGTTTAAAAAACACATAAAGACGCCCATGCAATGCAGTAATTCTTCTGTTATTGCTCCTGGAGGGCCAATCCTGCTCCGATTTGTGGAGTCCGGGATCAGGTAAAAGTAATTCCCAAAAAAACCTCAACAGTCATTCCCAAAAAGCTCCTCGCTGGGAAGGGAAACGCACCTCAGCCCACCTGTGAACGCTGCCCAAGTGCCAGGCTGGCAGCAGCGGGACACAGACGGGCTGCACTGGGTCCCTCCCGGCTATTTCAAACCCAAGCAGGCCCACAAGGCATCCAGGCAGTCCTTGTCCCTTAACTATACTGAGTTTATATTTTTTCCCCCAAAATGCCAGTGTAGGAAAAGTGGAGCTGAACAGACACCAGAGCCACAAGCTGGCTCAGAGAGGCAGTGGCGTGCAGGCAATAGCTGGCCTGGTGGGCTTTCTCCTCTGCTGGGTGTTTTTTTACCTATTTTTAATACCACAGAACAAGTTATATCAAGAGCTGGGGAAACCAAAAGCTAACCCCAGCGCTGCCGAAAGCTGCCCTCCTTTGAAGCGCGGGCTTTGCAGGCTGCCCTTGTGTCTCAGTGAAATATTAACAAGCTACCAGCAAAGCTGGAGGAAATTACACTTAATATATTCTGGGGTAGTCCACAGACGGCAGTGCCTACGCAGCAGAGCCCAGCTCCAGAGGGACCTACCTCCAAATCCCTTCTCCTCCCAGCACTGAGGAGCAGCGAGGCTGCGTCCCTGTAGGGATGTGCAGTAGCTCCATCGCACACACAAGCGAAGAAGCCAGCACAGAAAAGCACAAACACCCGACCAGGACGTGGTTTTGTACCCTTCAGTGGTGAGTTAGAAAACAACAGTGGTTGGAGAAGGTGTCTAGGGACACAGAGCTGTGATGGCTGAGGCCACGGTGAAAGCCCAGGGATGAGACCGCAGAAAGGACAGACACACGCACGTGTAAGTCTAAACTACGGTGTTTTCGGAGATGGTAAAACAAGCTGGGATAAGGAGAGGGGAGGGCTGAGCCACGGCCAGAGAGGCGCAAGTCCCAGGCAGAACAAGCTCCCTTTCTCGCTCAGCCCTGCCGCTGGCTGCGAGCAGCCCAAAGGAAACAGCCAAAGCCGGCTCAACCCCGCCGGTCTCATGACTGTTACTCACAAGCAGAGCTGGGCTTCCTCAGGAGTTTCACTAAGCTGGAAAACAAGAAAAAATAGGTAGAAAAAAAACCCAACTAACCCCTAACAAAAAGCCAGCTTGCAGACAAACACTGGTCTCCAAAACCCAGCAAACACGTTTCTAATGAAGGTTGCGGCCAACACAACGAAACACCCGCTGAAGCTTCCAGCCAGGGTCCCCCTCGCCAGAGATGCCACGCTCCTGCGGCGTGAGAGGGCGATGGGCACGGGGAAAGGCTGGGGGGGGGGGGGCACAGGGCTAATCCTGACACGTGAACTCTGTGCGGAGCAGCACCGTGCTGCTGCCACCATGAAAGGGTACAAGAGGCATCTCTTGGGCTTGCCCTGAGCATTTTCCAGCTCCTCCTCCATTTCAGACAGCCAGCACTCTACCCAGTGTGGCACGGATCAGGCCAGCCTTGCAGGATCAGACAAGGTGGGGGAAGACCACCTCGGGATGCAGGAGAGGGGATGCTCCTCATGGGGCGACGGTGGGGAAGCACTGGAAAGCCAAAGGGGACTGGGTCATCCCCCTGCAGCCTGTGCCTCCCAAGGCCCTAAAAGGGCCATCGGCACCTCACCGGGCTCTGTCTGTTGTCCTTCAGCTGTACCAGCCCCGATAGCACACACCAGAAGGACTTAACATTGGTGGCAGCGAGTTTACCGCAAGGAGGAGAGAGAGGAGGCGGCGCTTTGCAGGATCAGGCAGAGGATCACTATTTGCCCTTCCAAGTGCTGAAGACTAATCCCCCCTTCCCCCTTTTTATCCCATTGAAAACTTGACAGAACCTCCTAGCGCTTTGCAGCTGAAATTGGCAGGTCTTAAATTAATTGACTGCAATTTTACACAACAACATGTTTAGCTGCGAGCTGGCCGGCGGCCCGCTTGGCTCGCCACCGCTCCCCAGACACTTTTCAAGCAACCTCCAAAACTTCGTAACACATCGAAGGCGAGGGGAGCAGGCTGCCAACGTGACCCGCTCCCTGCCAAAAACCAGCCCTGCTTCCCCGCGCCCCCGCCCCGACCCTGCTCCAGCTCCTCCGGTGTTTTCCCCGGCTCTCGTTAATGGCTTGTTAAATTATTCTCATCGTCCCCGAGGATTTTTGCTCCTCCAAACGGCGAGGAGCACGGGGCGGGCTGGGTTACGGGCCCGCTGCTTTGCCATGGAAACGGCAGCAATGGGACCAACGCAGGCAACAGGGGCGAGAAAAGCCAGGGTTGGTTTTTGTGGGTTGTTTTTTTATTTATTTATTTTTATTTTGATCCATCCTGACGCATTCTACTCTCCTTCCACTCAATACCCCGAAGGACAAAGCTCAAAGCAAAAGATGACGACACAGTGGCAGGACTGCCATGTCCCCATCCGGGGCTGGGTGCTTGGGGTATCTCAAAAACACACAACCCCAGCTCTCAGGAACGAGACAGAGCCTGCAGCCCAACTCCAACCCACCCACAAAAACCACCTCAATTTTCTTAGGAGAGGGTCTGAGCTGGCATGGCAGAGCCTGCCCGCGGGGCTGGTCCCGGCTCCAGGTCCCCGAGCCTCCCCGCCAGCTCCCGCGAGATGCTGGGGCCAAGCGCGAGCCCCAGCGATGAGTCAGCCCCGGCTCCCAGCCCTAATCTAATCCCATCCCCGGTGCCGGGCGCCTTTCCAGGGCATGTCCGCAACATGAAAGGCGCGCTCTCGCCGTGCTGCCGGGTCGAGAGCCGGAGGAAGAGGAGAAGGAGGAGGAGGAGGAGGAGGAGAGGGGAGGATTGCTCGGGCTCTGCCTAGGACTTGGGTCGAGCAGCTGATGCTCTGCGAAAGCCAAACTGGGGGTGGGTTGTTTGTGTGATTTCATTGCTTGAACAAACAGAAACATCCTGTATGTGATTAAGAGCCTTTATGAAAAACACCCCAGCGCTGAGCCCCGCAGCTGGGGCCGAAGGTACGGCTGCGGCTGGAAGGCAGCGCGCAGCAGGGCTCAGCCGCACTGGGGTGAGCGGAGCTCCCAGGCAGATTCACGCAGCCACAGCATCCCAGGGATGTTTCAGACCATGCACGGAGACAGACACACACCCCCTAAGAAATCACCTCCCCCATAAAATGTCGCTTTTTTCATGCCAACCTCCCCAAGCCCTCACTTGCTCTAGGGCACAGCAGGGTTACCAACAGCCCAGGAGCTGCAGAGGATGGCTGCCCGGGGAGATGCAGCCAAGGCGCTAACATCGCTCCGAAGCATTAATTCCTTCCTTTATCACCTTCTGCCCCAGGATATCAAAGTACTCCGCGCATGCCTATAGCTTGCTCCTCCTTTCGGCTGCGGGCATCACCATCCGCAGACGGCACAGAGGAGAAACGGGGGGCACAGGCAGGAGAGAAGGGACCCGACCACCCCCCAAGAAAGGGAGGACTCCAGCTCCTGCCAAAAACCAGGACTTGCCTGGACTTGTGCGGCCGTCACCTCCGCAGCCCCTGCCCTCCGCTCCGGCAGAGCTGCCTCTGGGGAGCCGCGCCAGGAAAACACATGCTTTTGTTTAAGGAGCACAGGCTGAGGAGGGGGAAAAAAAAAAAAGCACTTAAATGTTCACACACACACACCAAAAAAAAAAAAAAAAGAAAATTGAAGTTTTGAAGTTGTTTCTCTTTGGCAAGGTTCAAAATAGGGCAAGTTTTTTGTTTTTGCTGGGAGGCTTTAAAAAAATGTATTACATCCAAACCATCCTTGAAACATTCTTGACATTTATTACCATAAACTTTTCCTCCAATTAATTGCTTCTATACAACTATCATTTTCCTGATGAAAAACACCGCCAGAAACTCGCAAGCCATTAGAAAAAAAAGCTCTTTTTCTCCCTGCTTCATGAGCATAAACAGAGTTAGGGAGGTTAGGGGGGGGTCAGAAACAACAGTTTTGACTCAACAGCCTTGGCTGGCGAGAGCTGCCACCCGCGGCAGGGACAGCGAGGGCAAGACTCACTAGATGCTTGCAAAAATACCCCGTCTCTGCAGGTATGCGGTACCACCTCCGGCACTGACTCAGGAACACACAATGGGCCACGTCTCAGCTGAAAAATCATGTTCTCGGGGATTTGGGCTGGGTTTATAAGCCAAGGTGGCGGGGATGCTCTCAGGAGTGCGGCTGCACACGGAGGGGGGCGGGAAACGAAGCCGAGCAGAGGTGAGCGGAGATACTTCCATCCCAGGCGGGAGGCACCGACAGCCACCTGGGCGGATACGGTGTCGGGGAGGACTGGAGCTGTTTGCATGCTCTTTAATTGCTTCCCTTTCCATAACGAAGCCCAGGTCTCGTTTCGGCAGCCTGGGCGAGCAGGCATTGGGTGGAAAGGCATCCCCGACTGCGGTCTGAAAGGAGGAGGCTGCAGAGGGGAACGCGAGCCATGATGCTGGACTCCATGAAGGAGCCCAGAGGAATCACCACACCTCTCCGTAAGCTGGTGTGATGCAGTTGCTCTCCACCTCTGGGATCAGTGGCTAAAGAGTGGACGAGGGGCAGGGGAACACACTCGAGGCACCCCAAGCAGTACACCCCGTGGAGACCAGGGGTGGTAGGTGCCACCCCAGGCTGTGCCAGCCCTCACACAGCCCCAGGCCAGAAACCCTGACGCTGCCACAGAACCGAGTAACCACAGTTTAAGGAGACCTGCTGCATTTGAGCAGCAGGACCTCATCAGCGGCGGTACCACACCGTCACTCAGCATGCCCTCAGTCACCAAGATCAACCACACTTTGAAGCTCAAGCAAGCACATTTTCACCTCTCTATTCCCTCCTTCCTCCTATGCCAAAGGCAGCAATTTTTGCCCTCTTTTAAAACAAGAAGCCACCGGAGGAAGAAGCCAAAGCTCACACATCCCTCATCGAAGCCGACTCATCCCCCTGGGAGGAGAGCCCAGGCATCTCATTCCCAGGTTATTTGCTCCAGCCACGGGCTCGCACTTTCCCACCAGCAGATTCGGGGGGAGAAGGGGGGGGAAGGAGAGGCAGGAAGGAAACCCCCAGCTGAGACAGGGAGTGTTTATCTCACCTGCTAGAAGAGAAACACATCTTTAATTTTAAACGTTGAGCGTAAAAACAGATCCCTCGAGGCTCATAAACATACCAGAAAGAGAGGGAGAGTAACACGGAGAAACCCTGGGGAAATAAACAGAGAATTCAATTTGGGAAGTTTCCATCCCTCGCACAGGGCGGGAATCAGCTGGCACGGACCACGCAGGCAAGGCGCAGTTTTGGGGGTTTTGGGGTCTTGTTAAAGGACTTTGCTCATTTATTACTAAAAACATCACATGCATCATCCCCCCCTCACCCCTCCAAGCATGGCAGCGGTGAGCCAAACCCCATCCAGCATCTACATCCAGGGGGGCAGCCTCTGCCACGAAAGCTGTTGGTCCAGAACACACCGTGGGAGTCCACTGCCTGCACCCCCCGGCCCTCCAGCCGTGCCCGCCGCTCCCGAGGTCCCCCATCCCGACCTCCCTGCCAGGAACACTGAGCTTTTCTGGGTGACTGCGTACATACCAGCCTCGCTAAGACACCCACTTCCCATAGCTAATTACAGACGCAGTCACCCTGGCCAAGACACAGGCTTATTTTTGGAAGCTTTAAAAAAAAAAAAGCATATATATATACACACACACACACATCAAAACTGCATCATATTTTTCCTCCGTTAATATTTTCAGTTGCAGCAACAGCTACTGATTAATTTTTGACCGCTGTCAATGGAAAGCAAAAAGCCAGGGGAGCCAGGGAACAGCCAGTCACTGACCCAGCCTCCACCACCAACAGATGTGATGCCTTCACAGCTGCAAACTGCTCTACAGCCCTCGAGCTTGCCCATGAGCACCCCTTCTGAACCCAAAACCCACCCTTGGAAAGATTTTTGCTGCATCTTTCAGTGAAAATTTAGATTTAAGCCCTGGTTGGGAAAAGCATCACTAGTGACACGAGTTTGGTGGAGCTCATGTTTTGGTAAGGGTTGCTGTTGGGAGAATTGGGAGGATGTGAGAGGGCTGGGTCCAGGTGAGAAAAGTCCTGCTGGAGACACATGGATGACACCAGAGGTTCTGTTTCCCGCCTTAAAGGAGGCGGCATCCACATGTCTCCAGCTCCGTCTTCCCTGAGCTTCACTGAAGAACAGCCACAGCTGTAGAAATCATCCACGGGTATATTTAAAATCATCCCTTCACCCGCCACTGCCCCAGCTCCCACCCACACAGCTCCAGAGGTCTGTTGCATCCAGCAAGGACAATGAGTTGTCCCCAAAAAGGCAAGGAAGACCCTTACCTCAACATCCGCCCAGCCCAGCGAGCAGCATTGCCAGTGTTAAGCCTCCAGCTACAGCAGCCCCATGTTTGCTCTGCGGATGCCAGCACATAATTAAGATCTCCGGGGCTCTGTCAATCACCGAGGGGAAAGAAACGGCAAGGAAACCTCTCCTGGGACACAGCAGAAGCCTCTCCAGGCAAAGGAAGAAAAGGACCAGGGAAGGCAAAGTCTGTGGAGAGCAAACCCCCTCCTGCCTCAAAAACTCTCGTTAACCCTTCTCCTCCTGGCCAAACAACGGAGCTTGGACCCACAGGCTCTCAGCCCGCACTGCAGCAGGGTCAGGGAGCAGGACGGGAAAGCTACACCCCAAGAGCACACACAGCCTGTGGAGCAGCAGGACAACCTCCCCTTACCCCCGGAGCATCAACCTTTCCCCAGCTTGTCCCCAAAGAGGGACTGTCCGGCGGGATGAAGCAGCATCCCCGCTATCCCGGAGCCGCGCACAGCCACGCTAGCACACAAATTGCTTCATTAAATTTCATCGCATTAAGCCAGTTTCATGAATTGTCCCCGGACTATTGTTTGCCTGAAAATTAAATTAAGGCAACATTTGTTGTTTCAACGAGTCTGTCAGTTAGGGACGGGGCCAGAGGAGGGGATGAAGGCGCAGGTGGGTGATGCCATTTTGGCAGCGGGACTCCTTTGGGTGGGAGGATCCGGTGAAGGTGGGAAATGCAGCCACGGCTTCCTTCGCGGGGGAGGGAGAAGGGAAGAATGAAGCTAACATGCTGTTTCAAACCTAAGCCAACTGTGCCAGATATGGAGAGGCGAGCCAAGCTGCCTGGGAAGGGAAAGCATCACTGATTCGGAGCAGATAAAGGTTCCAATCTGGTCCCAGCAGCCACTCACCGGCAGGGCAAAGCATCATCCCATACCCTTCCAGGCAGCACGGACCCTGGCTATGCCTGCACGAGGAGCTTGGCACGGCAGTATGGGGCTTTTTGATCTTTCCAGATTACAAAGCTTTGCCATGCACAGGAACACTCTGAAAAATTTCTCATTTATTCTTCCTTTTCCCTTGAGCGGCTCCTCTCTGCAGTATCAGAAACAAAGGTGACAACCTTTCGCTTTGTAAAGAAAACCGTTGAGTGAAGCGGACTATAAATAGCACCCAAAACTGACCCGTATCCCCAGCCAAGGGGAATGAAATGAAGACGAGTGAACGAACAGCTTCAAGGTCAGAGAGACGTGGTTTTTTCCCTTTGTTCAAGGTCTGGTAATTTTTATCCACGCAGGAGAGCAATCCAAAATACATCATTAGGGTTGTAGCTAATAAAAACCACGTGGGCTTTTTTCAGCCCGGCGTCATTTCCCTCGCCCGTACAGGGATTACGGTGGGAAGGAGATGCTTCCCCCAGCATTGGCTTTGCACCCCCTGCATCTCCCCACCAAGCTCCCCAGCCACACCAGATCTGTCCGGGCACAGAGAGACCGACCAATGCTGCCCTCAAGAGCACAAAGCATGGCAAAATTAAAGCGCAATCAGATTACCCTGCCTTTCTCTGCCAGACCGTAGGGATGCTCCCCACCACCTCAGCCCGTCCTCAGTCTGCAGAGAGCCGGCTTGTCACACGGCGCTGGCTGTCTTCCTTCTCTCCAGCTGCTAAATGGCATTAAAAGAACTAAGCATCCATTAAATAAAACTTTCCCACTATTGCTTCCCATGTAGACAATTGCTCTCGCTGCCACAGGGAGGTTTCGTGCCGGCGGCTGGGCGCACAAAGAGTGGGGAGGTGCCAGGATCATCTCTGGTACAGCATGGACCACCCAGGGAAAGCACCCTGGGGCCCTGAAATCCAGTGCCAAACCCTGAACGATGGCACTCCTCCTGCCCATCACATCCCCTGCTGCATCGCCCTGCAGCCCCACTCTCCCACCTCCAGTCTCAACCCCACTGCAATGCTAAGGAACGGGAAGGGTGGGGGGTGGTTATGAGGAAATTTCCCAGCTTGGAAGCAGCTGGGGAGGGTTCAGGAAGGTTTATTCAGTGCAAAGCCCTTCAACACGACTCCTCTGATCAGTCAAGAGGTGAGATACAGGAAACTCAAGAACCCACCAAAGGGCAGGAGATTGAGAAGGTAGGGCTGGTGTGCCGCAGACGGAGATATTTTGAGCACAGGTAGGGGTAGAAAAGATGAAAGAGAAAGGCAAAATGGAGGAAAAAAAGTAAGAATGGGGAATGTTTCTGTTCTGGGTAGAAAGGAAACAAAGTGGAGGTGTTACCTGCAGTCCATCCCATGGACTCAGGGTTCTGATGCTCTGAGGTGCTCTGCCCCAGCTCTGCCCACCTGCCTGCTCCAATTCACCCTGTGTCCAGCCACGGGACTGAAGCAAGACCCCATCAAGCTCACTTCATCGTGAAGCACCATCACGCAAAACGCTAAGCATTATCCTCATTGTGGTGGCCTAAGCCAGGATTAGCACCCACATCCCCCAAGGCTGGGAGACCCCTTTTGTTACCCGGGTGGCACATCTAAACCCCGGTGCCGTGGCTCCACCTCCACCACCCTTTGAAGAGCAGAGCTCTGGGTATCTGCTCATCCCCAAGACACGACAGGATTACCAGTGCTGCCCTGAGCCCTGGGTTTGTTTGACTCGTATCGCACAGGCTAAGCATGATGCAGGCTGAGCACTCTGGTCCTGCCGGACGTTAATCACAGCACACCCTGTGAGTTTCTCAGGTACCAGACAGGACAGGGTTGAACTCCTGTCCCCCACCCCGCTGCCCAACAGCGGGAGAAACAGGGGCACAGTCGCAAGGGTCTGTGCCCTTATGAACACCCAGCACCTGCCCCATCTCCTCCACCTCCGTATTTCACCCCATGATGCCAACCTACGGGGCACCTTGCTGTCACCTTCCCCATCAGTACCAGCCTGCCATTAGCATCCGTTCTCCTGCTCCATTTCAGAAAAGCCCATAATTAACAAGGGCCAGGGACAACAGAGGGCAAACAGCAGCTCTTCTGAGCAGCCTGGGGCTGAGCACCGTCCCCGTCTGGACCTGGAGCAGAGACAAATGACCCCCACATGTATCAAAGCCTCAGAGATGGATGATGGGCTCCAGCAGCCACCAAGGGGCAGCGAGATTCACATCCTGCATCCCTAAGTGCCATCCCACACCTCCACCTTGCTCTTGATTTACGACAGATTTTCCTCCCAGTCTGGAGAGGAGGACTCGGGGGGCTCAGCCCATGGGACTGGTGACAGCTGACCTTCCCCGCTGTCACATCTCTACCTGAAGCTGTGCTGGGACATGCAGGGAGCCAGACAACATTGAAACCCGCTCGGCCCCTGCTGAGGACACATCATCCTTCCTCCAGCATCTTCCCTCCTCCAGCAGGCCATGGGCTCAGGGCAAATTTCTCAGGCACCATTAATCTGGGTTAATGAGGCTACACAAAGGGGAGGCAGGACACCAGCGCTGCCTTTCCCACCCAGGCATACCCGCAGCCCCTGACTCCCAAACCACTGCCTGCCTGATGGGCCACAGGGCTCCCTCTGTCCTCCCTCTTCTCCACTGCCTTTGGTGGGAGGCCGGGGCTATTCTCCCACCTGAAAAGCCAAAATTAGTCAGTGTTCAAGCCTGTGAATAGGCACAATGGCTCCAACAGGAGGAACCCAACAGAGCTGGGGCCTCCCAGCTCATTTCCATCTCAATGGGGTGGCTTTTCACCCTGCCCTGTCCCCATGGGGCCACCGCAGAGGTCCCCAGCAAGAGTTGAAGTCTAAAGCAGGAGTCGTGCTCCTGCTCTTCCCAGTAGAATAGGGGTCGCAGGCGGGGGGCACAGCCCTCCGTTTCAGGGGCAGAGAGATGCAGAGAGAATGCTCAGCAGCTTCATGCTTCACCAACCAAACCAACCCCACCAGCCTGGAGGGAAAACCCAGTGTTTGCTGCCGGTGCTGCGTGACCCCAGCAATGGGCAAGTCCACACGCTCCTTTTCCTAATGCAGCCTCCCCAGAGGTTTAAGGGGACTCAATGTCTCCATCAACAACCCCAAAGCATCGCTCTTCTTCCTCACTCTCCCAGCGCCGCTGAGCCATGTCCACCACTGCCTCACACAGCCCCACAACAACAGGGGCAGGACCAGAGATGGCACACAGGCACAAACCCACAGGCTCTCGCTTTTTTTCCTTTCCCAACCCTATTATTTCCAGGGTAGCATCCCCTGCTGTGGCACGCGATGGTCTGCAGGGACTGGCTGTGAAGGTGATGCTGGTACAGACCTGCCAGCTCCTGAGCCCGCCCCACGGGGCAGCACGAGCCAGCTCAGAGGGCTGCCGAGTCATTTTGCCCTCAAACCCCTTTTTTGGGACAATTACAGAAGCCAGCTTCGCACCCAGCAGCCCTATGGGGTCTTCAGGATCCACCTCCACCCCTGAGCCTCCTCCAGCTTCTGCAAGGCGCTGCTCCCCAAAAGTCACCTTGCCCCGACACCGGCACATCCCGGCGGCGATGCTGCCTTACCCGTCAGCGGCTCCGCGGCAGCCGGAGCGGGCTGATGGATTGGGGTGAGGCGGCGCGTTGCCTGCGGGCGCCCGGCGCCGGAGCCAGGGAGAGGCGAGACCTGCACCGTCAGCGCTTTCGGCGGGGAAGGTTGGAGCGGGGCTGGCTGCTGCTGCCTCCCCGGCTGGCCGGGCGCCAGGCTCCCAGCCCTCGCTCACCTGCCGGCTTTGTGCGGAGAGCGGAGCAGATGGGGAAAAAGGAGGAAAAAAAAAAACAACAAAGAAGAGAGGGTTATGGCTTGTGAGTTAAAAAGCCTGGGGGCACAGGGAGGGGAGGAAGAGGGGTTTGGAGGGAGGGATCCCCCCCGACACCTCCTCTCCCTCCCCAAGGCTGCGCGAGCACGCTGGAGCATCCCTCGGAGAGGCAGGGGCATGGAAACGCTTGGCCCCATCCATCCCGCATGAGGCAGGAGCCCCAGCCCCGGCAGCGTCCCCCTCAGGAGTCACTCGAGGACGGAGCTGGCAGCTGCCTGCAGCCCCGGCCCCACTGCCCCGGCTGGTCCCCGAGGCCAACGGTTCACGATGAATTTCTAATTGTTTCCTCCGACAATGAGACATCCTGTTCGGAGCCAGGCGGCTCAACAAAGCCCTATGCGAGGAGTGGGGGCCCCTTCCTGCTGAGCAGGAGCGGGGCGATGCCGAGTGCTCCCCACCATGAGTGCTCCGCCCCCCCCTCCCCACCACCCCATCCACTTAACACACCAGCTCTCCAGCCACCACCTTGATTAAAACAGCTTAACGACTCCAGTGAGAGCTCTCGAGGGGGCGGGGAGCCGCCGAGAGGTATTTGATGGATTCACTTTGGCAACCGTCGGCTACCTTGTCATGCCAATAAAATTATTGCCATTGATTGGGGCGAGGCGTGGACGCATGCTCCGAGGAGCAGATCTCTCTCCCGGGGCTGGGCGCAGGCTCCCACAGGGGCTGAGTCAACGTGGGGAGGGGGCGAGGGGTCCCCCAGGGGATGGGATGGGGACATGGAGCAGGAGAGGGCAGAAGGAAGAGGCAGGAGGAACAAAAGGCCCTTGTGCCGGGTGGCCAGCTGGGGAGAGGCAGCAACAAGGAGCAGGAGAGGATTTCCAGGAGCTGCGCTGGGGTCAATGATCGGGGAGTCCTCAAGGGTCACCGGCTGACACCACCGGGACCAGGGCAGGCTTTATGCCCTAAAACTGCCCCCCCTGCTCCCCAAAAAAACCCCACCGAGGCACAGACAGTAAGTAGGGTAGCCAGCAGCAGGGTCACGAGGGGGGCCGTGCACTCCGGGAGATGGATTTCACGCGCCGAGACACAAAGGGCCCCTTTTCAGCCGGAGCCGCTTACCCTGAGCACTAAGCCGAGGGCGACCAGAAAGGACCCATGGGGATGGGGACCGGCAGAGCCGGCAGGGAGCCCGACAGCTTCTCCTTCCAGCTCACGTGGACCACAGTCAGGTCATGCATCATACCCAAGAGGCCAACACATGGGGGCTTCTGTGACGGGAAGAGCGCCAGCAGGCAACAGTGAAATTCCCCAAAAAGCTCCCAGTCAGCAGCTCCGCCTCCCCACAGCATCTATTTTCAGGCAGTATAGAAAATTTTCTATTTTCTATACTGCCCAGACACACCAAGGGTTGTGAACGCACCAAAGTATCCTTCTCCAAAGCTTCAAGAGAGCCCTACTCAAAGGGGGTGCCTCCACAGGCTGCCAAATCTGGTCCCCCCAAAGAACCCCTGTCCCCCTGTGCTCGGGAGGGGGCTGCAGGGGAGCCCCTGGACCCTCCCCAGGACAGGAGAGCAGCACCACGTCCCATTGTGTAGGGACAGCGATGACCCACTTAGCGTGAAGAGTTTATTTATTAGTATTATTATTATTAAAGTGGAGAAGCCAAAGAAGCCAGACGTGGGGCCAGTTCAGCGGCGCTTTCCGTGGGAGAGAATAAACAAGCTGCGGCTAGCGTGAGCCCCGGGGGGGAGCAGATTCCCGACGGAGACACGTCCTGATGCGTTCACGCCCGAGGCCAGCCGGTTTTAGGACAGGGCAGGGAGCTGCAGGGATTACGGTGGCGACTGGGCAGCCAGATAATCCTGAAAAAAATGAGAGCTCGGCTGGCTGGGAGGGATGTGTCGTCCAACGCTATCCTGGCTGGGGTGCACTGGCTGCACCACCCCACGGACCATGCCCACCTTAGGGATCCCCAGCGCCTGGATCCCAGGTGGTGCTGGATGTCTCCTGGGGGGCTGTGGCAGGAGGGACAGCCCGCAGCCTCCTTGCTCCGCAGCAGCCAGGGGACGGCAGCGGGAAGGGAGCCGTCAGCTGCTTCCAGGGGAGAGCTCACCTCACACACACACCCCCCCCAAAAATAGCCAGGCAGCACCCAAAACTGGGTCAACCCACAAGGGTCACACCGGAGCCCTAAGGCGGTGCCTTGTTTGCATAACGAGGAGCAGATGGCAAGCTAACGAGGGCAGCCCGGTCTCTGTGCTGCACCTCCCAGGGTGCCCCAGCCCGAGCTGCCTGCCCAGCACGGTGCAGTTACTGGGAAGGGTCTGCACCATCAGCACGCCCCCTCCAGCACCCTCCTTATTCCCTCTCTCCGTACAACGCTTCAAGCACACCCGAAGTCGAGTCCTCGGTGCGCACAGGTGACTACAGGCGCAGTGTCAAAGGTGTGACTGAGCACTCCCACTGCAATCGCACACACAGCTTTCTGTCTGCCCCAAGACATTGGAAAGACAATCTGGGAAAATGACAACCGCCCAATAAAAAGATTGTCAATCGAGGACGGGTGGTTTCCAGGGAAAACCCAAGCATTAGGAAGCAAGACTCGCTTCCCTCGCGCAAATATCCCCTGGACATCCCCGCTGCAGCATGCTCGTGGCTCATGTCCCCATGTCACTTCCCCGTCTGCGGCACCCTCAGACCACAGGGTGGAAGGCCGGGTCCCCGTCACACCGGCTCGGGAAGTGGCTCCCCGCCAGCCCCAGCAGCGTGAGAAGTCATCCCCGCATTGCTCACCCGGGCAGCGGCAGGAATTCCCCAACCGCCCCAATCCCATGACTGCTGGCAGGGAGGCGAGCGAGCACGCGGGGCCCGAGGGCTTCCCAAGCCTGGCCTCTCCGCATAACTCGGGGCCAGTCAAAGATAACCGCCCGCCTGGTAACCCGGCAGGGGCAAGCTGAGAGCGGGCTGCCACCGGCTTTGCTGCTGCGACCCCCTCAGCATCCCGTATCTCCATCCCCGCAGTGCCACCCCATCCCAGCCCGCTGCCAGTGTCACAAATCTGACGTTGCTTGCAATATCCTTCCACACACACCCCCTCCCCCCCCCAAATTAGGGTCCCCCTGCAGCTGCGGCGGCAGCAGGTGCTGCCCATCACCCCAGCCTCGTGGCAGCAACTGTTGGCGGCAGGGCCGGGGAGAGGCTGCAGGGCAGCCAGAGGCTCGCGTGGCTTTTTTAGCGGGGGGGACAAAGGGAGGTTCTGTCTTCACGCAACAGCCTGGACAAATGCTGGGCATGGGAGCTGCCATCCAAGGAAAATCCAGACGCAGCAGTGACTCTGCCCTGACCTTACCCCAGCCCAGATGGCGAGATGGGTGCCCCCTCGGCAGAGCAGCATCCATTACAGGGCTCCCGGGGATGGGGAGGAGAGCACCCAGCTGTCGGCGCAGCCCTCCCTCCCCAAAGGAGATGCCGGGGGGTGCCGGCAAGGGCAGGGGGGGAGACCAGCAGGAGGGCAGAAAAGGCACCAGGCTGCACCAGGTGCTTGCCAAGGGGATGGGGGAAAAGACCAATGGCTCGAAAGCAAAGGGACTGCGACCGCTGCTGAGGGATGCACCCCTCCTGCACCCTCTGCCTGGGGGAGCTGCCTTGGCCACACTGCTGTACCCTGGCCAGGCATCCCGTCCCCTGGATGGGGACACGTCGGCACCACTCCGGGACAGATCAGGAGCCCCCCCAGGCAGGGGTAGCTCTCCCTTCCCTCCGGCCGCACCGGCAGCCAGGCGGCAGGATCAGGGGATCAGGTAGCTGCTGAGGCAGCGCTTTCCCGGGCTGGCAAGGCAGGGGCTGCCACAGAAGGGCTAGGCTGCCCACCCCAAGGTCACAGCAGGGAACAAGTTGGGGACCCAGCATCACAGGGCTCAGAACCTGCAAAGTGCTCCCTCGCTGCTATCAGAGAGCTCTGCCACCCCAGGAGCTCTGAGGGCTCCAGGCAGGACGAGTCTACAAAACCTACCCGCAGCCCAGGTGCTGGTACATGCTTCTGCTCCATGTCCTTGTCCCCTGCAGGGCCAGAGAGCCAGAGCAGCTCTTTGGGGGACTGAGTTTAGAAACCAGCAAAAAGAAAGCTGGGGAAAGCCGTGCAGGAGAGGAGGATGCTCAAACCACACCTGGGCTTTGTAGGATGCAGCCTGCACCCTGGCCAGGCACCCATCCTCGATCGCTGCTTGCAAGTGGCTCTGCAGGTGCAAAGACCAGAGAAAAACCAAAAAAAGGAGGGAGAAGAAAAAACAAATCTGCCATGTAAAAAGCAACTTCCAGTCCCGCTAGATAAATAAGGAACTAGAGGTGTAACACTGTCCCTGTGGCTTTGTGAACTGTCCTACCACAGGCTCTTTTCTTCCCATCCCCATTTAAAACCTCCCATCTGGAGCCCAGCAGCAGGAGAAGCCGCCAGCAACGTGACACCAGTCCCTCTGGATCTCTCATCGATCCGGAAGGGAGGATGAGCTGCCTCCATCAGCTCCCCACAGCCCCGCTCAGCCCTGGCGCCACTGTGCCCACCCCCCTGGAGGACCACGGAAAGCAGAGAAGACCACCAGCATCCTGTCCCCCACCTCAACACATACTGCCCATGTCCCCCCCTGCCCCTAAACACACTGCTAATAGGCAGGGCTGCAGGCAGGTCAGGTGTCCAGGGGAAAGATGGGCAGGGAGAGCAGGATATGTGGAGGCTATGGCCCGCAACAGCATCCTGCTCCTGATTCCTGCCAGGGAAGCAACCCCAAGTCCTCCAAGGCACCCTGACCAGCACAGATGAGGAGAAGTAGTAAAAATGGACGGTGCTGTACCCAGGACGGGGTGCTGGAGCACCTCACAAGCCACAGAGCAATGGGCTGGATGCCCCGGCCAAGTCCTGGTCCTCCTGCCCCTGGCAGGGACCATACCAGGACCTTCGCGCTGCCTTTCCCCAGCTAAGGATGCAGTTAATGCAAGCTGTGTTTATACAGGGCATGTAAAGCTGTAATTATAGGCACGATGTTATGATAACAGGAAATCCGTGCCCTGTGGAGATGCAGGCAGAGAAAGGCACGCACGGAGCTATTTGCTAATTGCCACCAACAAGCAGCCTTTTGTGCAACGGCAGGGTATAGGAAGAGAAATTTCCCCTGCACCGGGCTGGAGCCATCAGCACCCCCCCTCTGCCCACCCTGCCCAGGTCAATGGCAAAGCCATACAGACTGGACAGACAGAGCCTGCCCTGTGGCAACTACAGGGCAAACCCACCTGCTCCGAGACACAACAGGACAGGCTCCGATCCACCAATGGCTAGAACTCAACTTCCCTAGGTTATAACCCTTCCAAAAGACCGAGGTTTTGTAGATTTGGTTGGCAAGAGAGGAGCGAAGGGAAATTGCCCCTCACTGGCCCTTTGCACATTACCTCCAATAATTCAACTGATGCAATGATGGATGCACAGCCCTACCTGTACCCACAACGGGCAGCAAGGTGAGCACTCATCCCTCCCCATCAGCATCACTGAGAGCTTTCCTACCTTTTTGATCTTCCCGCTCCTTGTGCCCGCAAAGACGACGGTTTGTCCTCTGTAGTCATAGGCAGCCACCGAGGTCATCCCATCCTCCTTATCCACGAAAAGCGGAGTCCCCTCGATGGTGACAGTCCCACCCAGCGGCTGGTTAAAATCCTGGCCACAGAAATTGTCATCGATCTGCAGCGGCTGTCAGAGGAAAGCAGAGGAGAGATGAGCTTTTTGCCAATGCCTTGACATGCTGGACCTCCCAGATGGCCATCAGCCATCTCCCACCTCCACCCCATTGGCTATGGTAGCTCTATCCCTTGCCCGTCCTGTCCCAGCCATCCCACCTCACCAGCCAAGGGAAGAGATGAGCTGATGCTTCCCTAAAATTCCCTACGTGCTGATGTAAGGCACTTGGGACACATCCAAGGTATGCAGCCCCTCTCTGCATCTGAACAAGCTTTGCAGACGAAGACCAAGGCTCTGCGTCTTACAGAGCAGCGCTCACAAACCCAGCAGGAGCCAGCGCATCATCCCTGCTCCCCCTCCATCCTCGCCGCTGCCATCTCAGACACACGGGATGCTGGCGGGAAGCTCCCCAGCACACACACACCCCGCTCTCCTCCTCACCCTGGCGGTAGCTTCAAAAAGAAAACAGCTTGGCAGTGAGGCAAGAGGGGCCAAATCCTGCACCCCAGCCTTCCCCAGAGACAAAACACTTCCCAGCCAAGGCCGTGCCAAGACAAACAGGTCGGGGCTCCTGAAAGAGCCTCACTTCAGATAGCAGAGCCTCCAGCAAACACGCTACCCACCTGCCAGCCCTGCTCCTCCTCCCGCAGGAACGTCTTTGGGAAATCCCCGCATTTTTTTGGTGCTGCCTTGACCCAGACAAGGCGCCTGGCTCAGCCAGCTGCCTCCTCGGTTCAGCACTCACCCACAGGTCTGGGAGAAGCTTTTGCAAGCTCTTGCCTGCACTAGTGGGCAAGGTAAAGCCAGAGGGATGCCCCCTGTGAGATGCAGGAAGGGGAGCAGGACCGGGACCAGCTCTGCAGCACTCGCTCCCTCCACCGAGCATCCTCACCACATTGCCCTGACCTGCCGAGCAGAACAACAGACCCTGGCCATGGGTATCCAGCCTGGGGGGGGCACATGGGTCTCATGGAGGTCACACGTGGTCACACAGCACCAACAAAATCCACCACGAGCATGCCCCAGCCCATCCCAGGCAGCAAGGGGTTCCAGCCAAATCCCTGAGGGTGGCAGCGAGCCTGGGAGCAGGAGGTCAGGGTGGCAAGGCAGGCACGGCCGATGGGGAGACAGCCTGCTCCAGCCACGGGATTCTTCCGCTTCACAAGGTTCCTTATGTAACTTTGAATTTAAAGGGGAGAGAGGTTTTTTGGCAAGCAGCGGCCTCCAAATGCATGCCAGTCCCCAAGGGGTTTTAAATCCATGCAGCATGTGGATGAAGCATATGGGAAAACGCCGAGCTCCCGATCTCCACGTACACAAGGGCTCTGCGATTCCCACTCTGCTGCCCGGGAAGCGAGGGTCAGCCCGGATCGGCTCCCAGCAGCAACCCACAGTCACCCACGGAGAGGAGGGAATACTCAGCGCTTTTCCATACCCTAGGCACGATGCACCCACAGCCACAATGGCTTCAGCCTCCCACAGTCATGCCGAGGCTGCTCGCCCTCCTCTCTGTGCCACCACACTGGCCCCGTGGTCAGCGGTCCCTCAGCGGGCTGCAGCCGAGACTCAGTGCCGTGTCAGCTTTCCAGTGAGGGAGGACCAGGAATGACGCCAGTTGGTCACGTTCAGCCTCCCCGGTCGGTTTGGGGATGCTGGGCTGCTCCCTCAGTTACTCTGACTTCTGGTTTTGTGGGGTGCCTGAGTTAGTCTACAGCCAAAGATCGACTCCCTTCCCCCCAACCCCGACCTGTCCTCATCCTTCCCTACACTAGGGAAACTCCTACAGGCGGGTGTGAGAGATGCGGGGATCCCCAAGACAGGAACATGGGGCACCACGCACCTCATCAACCACAGGGAAAGGGAGGAAGGAGAATTAGGTCCTCTCCACCCATCCTCTGAATCCCAGCCTTGCAAGCACCTTCTCCTATCCATCACCCAGCACACGCACTAAGCATCCTCCTCTGCATCACCAGGCTGGACATTTTCAAACAGCAGATCTGAGAAAATTATCTTCCCAACCACTGAGCGAGATGGGAGCGATGCTCCAGCTGATACCCAGCTCCCATCTGGATATCCGAGATCCTTCAGCTGCTTTGCTGGGAAAAAACACCCTCTGGCCCGGACAGCCCCTCCGCCCTGGTAAAGCACCCCAGCACCTTCCATCCGGCCGCAAGCAATAGCGGAGAGGTTAAGGGCAATGCCATGGAGGCATTTAAGCCCCGGCAGCCCCTGGGTGCAGTTTCTGCTCTCTCCACGCTCAATCTGCAGCTTCCCCAACCCCTCGCCTGCTGAATATGCAAGAGGAGAGATGTTTACGGTGTTTACTCCTCTCTGCTTTGTCTCAACAAACTCTCTGGGAAACGACAAATACAGCTGCGCTCCGGGACCACGAGGAGCACCCGCCGCCACCGTGATGCAGACACCACCTCGATAAATAATTACGCCAACAATTAGCTCATTAACAGCAAACTGCCTCGTTAGGGGAAGCGCAGGCAGGCAGCACGGCGAGGTCGGGCCAAGGGCGGTGGTACGGGGGTTATGGCATCAACCGACTTCCCTGGTGGATGCGGTCTGCGGGGAAAGGCAAGGCAGAGGGACGGAAGGACAGAAGGACAGCTGCCCCCCGGCCAGTGCTTGCAGGGACCGACACGCACCATGGCACACCAGGGCCAGTGACCTTGCAGCATTTCAGCTTGCAGATGCTGGGATCTGCAGGAGGCATCGAGCTCTGCCCTCTCTCCCATTTGCAAGGGTGTTTGCACAGATTATGGACTCAGCACATTGCAGGCAGGGGTTGTTTGTTCGGGGGGTTTGGAAGTATTTTTTGTCTACTTTTTTGTTTGGTTTTGTTTATTTCAGTGCTTTCCTTTGGTACCCCTCTCAGCTGCCCCTGGCCCCCACCTCGGTGGCACTGCAGCCTTCTCCTCTCCCAGCATTGACCCACCTCCCCCAAAATAGGGTCAGGAAACTCAGATTTCCTGGGGGAAGGGGCCTGCTGGAGCGGGGAAAGCGGGCCCGCAGCACCAAACACACAGGAGCAGGCGTTTCCTTGATGTGCCTTGTCTCATTGCCTCCCTTCAAGCCCACTTACGAAAGCAATGAGGGAGCAGACAGCAGAAGCAAGGCTCGCGCCACTCAGCATTATTAATTACCCAGTAATTCACCAGTTAACATCATTACAGGCACACCTCATCCCCCTGTACACTCCTCAGGGGCTGCGATGGAGGATGCAGGGGGACATGAAGAGCCAGGGAGAAGGCTGCATGAGGCAGGTACCAAATGCCAGGCTGGGATGCCAGGCTTTTTGCACATTAATCACTGCCCAGGAATAATCCCAGTGTGGTACAGTTCATTAATACATGCATTTCTCTGGATGCCCCAGGGAAGGATTTGGCTTACCCTGGCCCATTTGGGCCAGTTTGTCACCAGCCATTGCCCTGTGCCAGCCGGCTGGGCAGCAAGCCCCACCAAGGACTCAAAGCTCATTTTCTCCCTGGGGGAGCCCAGGGAAAGCTGCTGCCCACGTCCTGCCAGCTGTGGGCACTGGTTCTGCCAGCCCAGGGGTCAAGGACTCCAGGAACCCCAAATCGCTCCCTACTGCAGCATCTCTACTCCAGCTCCAACCCGCTGCCCTTTCCCAGCTACATCTGACCCTTGTCCCCCCATTTTGGGGACAGGCATGCTAGGCAGATGTGCTGAGAACATCTGGCTGTGGGCACGCGAACCTCCAGTCCCTGCACTGTGCCGGGGAAGCAAAGAGCTGGGCTACACAACACCGAGTACCTCCTCAGTGTAACACCGCGAGCAGCAAAACCTCTGGACAGGCTCAGAAGCGGTGCTGGCACAGAGGAATGGATCAGATCGTTCCTCAAGGTGCCTTTGCTGCTTGTGCAAGTCCGTGCTCGGGTCTGAGTGCACTGACCAGCACAAGGGGTCTCACTCCCGAGCCAGCTCCGCTCTGTTTCACGCTGCTGGATCGCTGCATCCCAGAAAGGGAGAGAAAAATAGGACACAGGAATTCGCTCCGCTCACAAGCACCAGGGAGGAACCACTAACATCTCCTGAGCTGGATGCCAGGCCTGGTGGCCTCTCCTCCTGGCTCCAGCACCAGAGGATTGGAGCTGCCCTCAGCGCTGGGGGATGAGCATCCCTTACCCCAGCGCTGCTCGACATCTGGGAGCAGGGCACCAACAAAGCCTCCTCGAGCGTGGACCAGCCTCAGCCCCTTGCTACCACAAAGGCGTGGAGCGAGAGAGTTCCTGGGATATTTTCCGTACGGATGGGGTGTAAATCCCAAGCAACTACTGACTTGAGCAATTACATTCTGCCTCCTTAAAAATAAAAAAACAACGTGCTCTTTATATTTTCTGGCCAGCCCTCACCACCGAGAGATCCATCACTGCCACAACCCACCCCAGAGGTGGCTGCATTTTATTAGGGGCACGGAGATTCCTGCCAGAAGGAGGTTACATGCTCCACAGGGTCTGGTTTGGCTTGCGCTCAGCACAGCAAGGGGCTGGGGGCTTGACTCACAATCCAGTCATGCCTTTCTAGGCTCTTCTTGGCAGCTGGAGAAGGACAGGGACAGAAAACAACACCTGGCCCCCATGAGAGAGCACAGCATCCCCCAACCCAACCCACTGGAAAGCAGGAGCCACCCCATCATGGTGTGCATCCTTCCACCCCACAAGAGCCACATCTGCAGGACCCAAAGAGCACCTCAAGGATCCACCTACTCATACAGGCTTGGCCACCAGATAGTGATCCCAGGACCCTCCTAGCATGAAACCCCCCACAAAGGGGCCAGAGTCCCCTCCCCAAACCCAGGGGGCACAGTGCTGCTGCCAGGGGAGGCAAGCTGGGAGTGCAGGAGGAGGCAGCAAGCATCTCCTCCGCCAGAGCCAGCAGCTGCACGACCCAACAGGCAGCAGTGTAACGATTTCATCATTTTCCAGCAAAATTGAATTAGTTCAAAGCCAAAATCTGATTTGCGAGCCCAGCGCTCTTGACAGCAAACCCTTTACTTTGTCAGGCAGCTGTTAGCTGTCTCCTCCGGAGCTGCGGGGAGGATGGTAGGAGGGAAGGCAGGGCAGCTCCACAGGGATCCCCCCCTCACCTGCCTGCACCACCAGGCACCCAAAACCCTGCTCGGACAGGGCTGGGGGCTTGAGGTGGGTGCTGAGGACCAGCAGGGGAGATGGGGAGAGGTGGGCAATAGCAGAGGTATCGGTACCTCCACCAGACCCTCCCAAATGCACATACCAGCACCCCAAGCCCCCCCTCTGCCATGTATCTGACCCTGCCTGGGGACTACGCAGCCCAGCTTCGTGATGCCCAAAGTAGGACCTC
Organism: Numenius arquata; assembly: GCF_964106895.1. NCBI lineage: Eukaryota > Metazoa > Chordata > Aves > Charadriiformes > Scolopacidae > Numenius > Numenius arquata. The sequence goes on from NC_133583.1 coordinate 12,569,303, forward strand.
CCTGTCACCCAGAGCTGTAGCCTCCCTGTGACCTCTCGTGGTTTATAATGTTGCCTGGGAAAAAAAACCAACAATAGCAATAGTTCTGCTGAAAAACAAACCCAGAGAGCCAAGCAGGGAGGTCCCCCTGCTCCCCACCACTCATAGGCCCCACACAGAGCAGCTGAGCCACAAGCAGGGGCCAGAGGCACCCATGTGAGCACCAGACAGGAGGACACATCTCTGGAGACAGAGGGGAGCTCTGGGATGCCAGCACTCGACTCCTGCACCTCTGGACAACAGTTTGCACTGGCTACTCTCAAAACCCACCTCCTTGATGGTGCCTTGAGCCCTCTGGCCTCCTCTCCAGCACCCCATGGAGAGGACATGGTCCCCCCACACTAAGCATCCGATACTGGGACCACTGATCTCACCTCCTCCCTCCATCAGGTCTGCATTCTCCATCCCCCACATCCTGCTGCCCCAACACCTTCTGCCTGGCCACCACCAAGACCCAGGTGACACAACACTCACAAATTCACATGCGCTATCTGCAAGGGACTCCCCAGCCAAGCTGCAGCAGATGCCCAGAGGACTGAGCATCCTGCCCTCTCAGGACTCACCAACAAACTCCAACCCACAGGGCACATGCAGCAGAAGCAGACACCTGCATCGAAACAGGGGCCCTCGCTTGGGGCTCTTTGCAGGCACCATTGAAACCCAAACGCAGATGGTCACCCCACAATGAAGCCATGATCTCCACAAGGAATGCTACCGAGCAAGCTGAATGCCCAGCTCCAGCAGCACACCAGTGTTCCCACCAGGAAAACACGGCTCAGGTCAGGTCACCAGCAAGGATCTGGCCAGAGAGCACCACCAGGAGCCAGAAACAGCCTGTCTCGGTAGAGACAAACAGGAACTTACCGAGTTGATGCAGCCCAGCTCCTTATTCAAGAGCCAGGGCAGCGAGAGTTTCCCTTCCCCTCTGTAGCACGACTGGATACGCTCCTTGATCTTATCCTTGATCTTCTTCAACGTGAAGAGGCAGAGGACAGACTCCTTGGGAGGCTTAACCCTGTTTTTCTGGCCCTGGGAGAAGATGGTGAAGAGGATATCCTCCCTCTCCGAGATGCCCAGGTACTTGGCCAAAGCCTTGCCAGGCTTGGTCAGGTAGGCGTCCTGGATCAGGCGGTACTCGATGCCATCCTGCACACAGCCGATGGGGAACTCCACGTAGGAGTAGAACTTGGGGTCGTCCACACAGAGGCGGACGATCTTGGAGGTGAAAAACTGCTCCCCGGTGGAGTCAGGTGAAGTGAGCTGGGTGTCCAGCTGCAGGGTCAGGTAGTAAACAAACTGCTCACTGCTGAAGCTGTAGATGTAGTAGATGTCGAAGGTGGGGAACTTGGAGAGCGTATCCGAGGGGATCTTGAGCTGGGAGGAAACAAACTCGTCCTGGTAGACAAAACCAAACATCTCCGCATTCTCCTCGTTGGCCATCAGCTTGCGGCTGGAGAGCGTGGGGAAGTACTCTGACTTCCCATCAATGGGCGTCCCAATGAAGAGCTTGTTCTGCCCGTTCAGCACCTCAATGATGACCCCAGACATGGTGCCTGACTCGTTTACACTGGAGAGGTAGTGCTCCTTGCGGTGGTGGGGCTCACCCAACTTGAAGAGGTCGTCCAGCCGCAGGAACTGGCAAATACCCTGGGAGGCACTGCCACAGGCAATCAGCCGGTTCCCCGAGTAGTCCACCAGCAGCAGTTTGTTCACATTGTTGGTGGTGACCAGCCCGTGTGGGCAGGACTGAACACTGGGTGGAGGGTAACACTTCTCATTGTCCTCCACAGGCCCCGTCACGTGAGTCCGCAGGAGCGTGAGGTTATTGGAGAGCTTGTAGATCCGATTGACAGCCCCTACATAGACCTCCCCGGTTTTGTTATGGACCACTAAGTGTGTCAAGCTCCAGTCTGTAACCGGGAAAGTCCTAAAGGGAGACTTGGGGCTGCCTTCCGCCAGCGGTAGCCAGGTGCTCCCCAAGAGCAGCAAGGTCCAAATGTTGATGGACAAGTGGTGCTTGAGCCAAAGGAGCCACATTGCAGCAGCCTCACATCCAGTCAAGGCCATGCCCAAACCCAACCACAAAATAAATAGAAACAAACCCAAACTAAAGGGAGAAGGGAGAGAGGAGGAGCTAATGGGACACAGTCTCCTCTGTTTCCACTGTGCTCGGCATTCAGGGCATCGTGGGCACGGCCAGTCCGGTCAGCCCTAGAGGGAGAAAGACAAGAAGAGTGGGGTTAGGAGACTTTCCTGCATGGTGTCAAGCCTGTTCCACCCCACCCAGCAGAGACTCTGCTGCTTCACACTCTTCTAGCAGGCAGCCTAACAAAATGCCCCCCATCACCCACCTCCTGTCCCAGAAGAAGACACATCCCCAGCGCAGGAACCAAGGCAGCCTGTGAGATGCTAAGGACATCCTCACCTGGTCGCCCACAGTATGTCCCAACCAAGGAGCTGCCACGCGCTTTGTCTCACCATCTCAGCCTCAACCACCAGCACCACCATTCAGTGGCCTCCTAAAGAGGGGCATAGTCTGGCCCTCGCCCCCACGCAGATCCTCTCGGGAAGAGCAGCAGCACCTGAGCATGCCTGCAGCCACTGGCTGGACCCAACCAGCAGATCCCTGTAAGCCAGCAGCCTCACGATGCGCTCCGGCACACCTACTGCATACCAACGCCTTGGCTGGCCCCAACCTGCTTTTAAGACCACGAGCAGCATCAAAGTGTTAGCTGGGGATGGCTGCTAACAAGCCACGAGAGAAGCCCCCTGGCCTGCTGCCCCTGTCCCGTTCCACCACAGCACTGGAAGCAGATGCAAAAACCCAGTTTGCAGCAAGCCCAGCCCGAGCCCCTAAGCAGAGGAGGACCTTTTAAAGGCGGTGGGAGAGCCGAGAGCCCTGGCATGCTGCCTGCTGTCCCTGCCACCTGCCTGCCTGATGAAGCCCAGGAGGGCTGTGGGCAGGAGGAGTCGGGGGGAGCGAGCAGGCACGGCAAGGAGAAGCACGTCCTTCTGGCATTTATATGCATTAAGAAACGCACGGCCAGCCATCAGGCAGTTGGCTTGAGAGGCTCCGGAGGGACGAGGGGGCACACGCAGGGAGGATGGAGAGCTCTGCACGCTGCTGTGCCACGGCTGGGGCTCACCAATGCAGAGCAGCAAAGCAGCAGGGAGCCAGCCAAAAACCCACACCAGCGTGACCTCTGCATCCCCAGCAGCGGGGAGATGGCCGCAGGCAGCCGACACAGACAGCTCTGCCCTCCCTGTCTGCTCAGCAGCCCCTTGGTTGCATCCCCTCCCCATCCTCTCCATCCTCCCCAGACGCACAAGCACCTCTGGGGTTGTGCAATCCCCCCGCCAGCACATGTCCCGTCCCACTGACACCATCACCGCTCCTCCACCCAGGGTGGGACCATCCCTCCCAAGGTCCGCAGTGGGGACAGGAGCTCAGCCCTCGGTTCCCCACCCCAGCTATGGCAGATAAGCCGCTTGGAAAGCGAGTGGAGGAGGAGAGCTTCCCTCTCCTTATCGCCCATCTCTGACTCAGCTCGGGATAACCTGCGGGAGGATCCCCACCAGGGAGTGGCACAGGTAGGAAACATGGCCTGCAGTGACTGTGTGGCTCTGCCGGCATCCCGGAGCAGGCAGGGATGCATGGGGTGAAATGGCAACCCCAGAACTCAGTAGCCCGCATCTTGGAGGGTGCGTCATCACTGAGTCAGCGGCTGGGCCACACAGTACCCTGACATCCCGCATAGTATCCTTCAATTCTGCTGCCTCCTTCCCAAGCCAGGGAAAGGTCAGAGGGAAGGGAGAGGCTTTCCCCCCTCCCGCCTTTTCTCACTCCCAACAAACATGAAACCTTCCTCTCCCTTTCCAGGACAAGTCCATCCCCAGCCATCCTGCATCCTTGCCAGCTGTGCCAGCACTTTGGGCAAACCCTCTCTGCAGATCTGTTGGCTCCACCAGCTCTCCCCTGCCCACGTGCTCATGACCCTGCTCCCTTCCACACCCTCCAACACACCCCCCCTCCATGGCAATAACCTCAAGGGAGGTCTGGGAAATGGAAAAAGAGCAACACTGAGATCAAAGTCAGGTACCACACAGCTCCATAGGTGTGGAGACAACCAAAGTATGGAGCCACCAGCCTCAGAAATTACCTGCATGGTCCTAATCTCCTGTTCCCACCACCTTTTGCAACACTGGGAGCATCCCAGCAAACAACACCTGGCCACCACTGCCAGGGTGAGAGTGCTCCCAGGGACAGCCATGCTGCCCAGCACCTTCATTTGCATGAGTTTACAGGTAACAGCATAACCAAGAGCATCCCAGATTGGAGCTTATGAGCCCCAAACCACACCGAGTTGTGGGACCAAGCCACGCTGTCAGCACAAACCCATGGGGCTCAGAAACCACCAGCCCGGCAGTGGCAGGCAGCGCGGTTTCCTGCTGGGTCGTTGGAGGGAGGTTTCCCACCCCAAGAAACCAGCCTGGCTTTCACCAAGCCACTGCGAAACACGGGGCTGAGGCCCTCCCAGAACAGTACGTCCGGCTCCATCACAAGGAGATCACCAGCGACACGAAACTCCAGCCCCAGCGACAAGCCACAGAGAGGAGAAGGAGCGGGGAAGGCGGTGGAGGTGGGAGCGGGAGCTCAGTGCAGCACAGGGATGGATGCCAGCCAAAGCATCGCCCTGCTGGGACAGGTGACCGGGACAGGGAAGCCACTTTCTGAGTGCATTTCTATGATTCATCGCTTCTATTTCGGGGAATGGGAGAGCTGGAGGTCGGGCTGCTGCTACAAAGGAGGGCTAGAAAGCCCAACAGGAGATTCCCAAATTAATGTAGGGAACTGTTACTCAGGAGCTAGAACGAGAGCAAAGCAAGGCAGAGCTGGGGCCAGCAGAGAGAAGACACCCTGCAGAGCTCCACTGAGATTTCTGCTCCTAAATATACGTTAGCAGCACCATCTCATCTTAGTGCCCTGACACCAGCAGGGGGGTTTTCCAGTCCTGCTTAAAACCATCAGCAGCAATTATCTAAAAAAAAAAAAAAAAAAAAAAAACAGTAGGAATGGTTAGTCTGTCTGCTTTCTTCAGGATTAAATGATCCTGGTACCCGAGACTTGGACCAAATTAAAGTGGGGTCCAACTGCAGCCCTGCACCGGAGGAGCACAGGTGCCCGCACGGCCCCAGCTCCCTGCCTGTGGCAGCAGCTGGGGAGGAGTGGTGTGGGGACCAAAGGGCATTTCTCTCCCGTCCCACTGCCTCCATCCCCCACGGGGAGGTCACGGCACAGATAATGGCAGGGCAGCTCCTCCACCGTCACACGCTATAAACCACACAGCACCCAAACGCCCCAGGGCTGCACCCAAGCAGCACCTTGCCATGGGGAGGACCCGGCTCAGGACCACCAGGCAAGTGCTGCTGGCAAGGGAGACCTGCACCATGCACATCACCACCACTGTCCCCAGTCATGGGAAACCCCAAGCAGACACCCTGGGGCTGAGCCCAGCCCTGAAACGGGCTGCAATAAAATGATACACCCCAGCATGGGTGCATACGTGCCAACTGGGAGAGCAGGACCAAAAATATACCCCACTGTGCTGCCCAGATGGGAAGCGATGCAGCGCAGAGCATCCTGGAGAGCATCCTCACGCAGGGCTGGCTCACCCCGCAGCTGGGCCACGCCACCAGAGAGACAGCACCACAGTCTTGTCTTTGTCTTCCATACACACACACATAAATATATATATATACACACACACATAAACATATAGCAGGAAACCTGCTGTCAGAAACAAAGCCGGTGAAGCAATCACGCAAGCACCAGATCCGCCCCAGCCCCTTTCATCCCACTCCAGAAAGGACATTTGCTCACGGTTTCACCTCAAAAGTGGCCACACTGAGATGGTCACAGCTGCTGCATGACCTGGATGGGGCTGCCCGCCTCACCACGGCCAACGCTCACGTGCCCCGACTTCAAAAAAGAGCCTTTCATCAAAAAGCCACCAGCTTGCCCCACAAATGCCTGCGTCCCACTTGCGCACTGCTGAAGAGGTGGCAAGGGGTCACAGCATCCATCTCCCAAGCCTGCGGGCTTCGCAGCACAGCCAGAAACCTGGGTTTGGGACAGGAGATCACGCTTTGGGAAAATAACCATCACTTTTGATAGCACAAAGCAGGAGTACTGGGATGGAAAAACTAACCTTAAAAGGCAAAGACTGGACAGAGCATTAAGGACCAGCTCTCCCCTCATCCGGGCAGCCAGTCCGGAGCACTGACGGATGCCGAGTCAGCACGGGCGGCTCAGCTGCAAAGCAGCAGCTCTCACGGAAACAAGGCAAATCTGGGCTTTAAAACATGCCGATGAGCACAGCGGTGTACATCTGGCACCCGCAGACCCGCTTGCCATCCCCACTCCTGCATCACTGAGACCCCGGCGGGCTCACATCACCGCTGGTGCTCCCCACCACCACGGACGCCCCAGGAGGAGTCCCCGCAGGGATACTGGGGGATCTGCACCAAAAGCATTGCTCATCTTGGAGAGAAGCTGTTCTCAAGCAGTAGGACGAAGCTGCAAACTGCCCCAAGAGCTTTACAGCCTCGCACTCTGCAAGGGAAGCTGGAAGACTGAAGCAACGGGATTGAAAACCCCCATATAACCGACCCCCAGAAGGGGAAATGGCATTTAATGAGTCTGTACCTGCAATCTCTCCAAGGCACTTTCAGCTCTCAGCAGAGACAGGAAACAGCCCGAGAAGGAACCGGCTCCATTTTCAAACACACGAGCTGCTAGGCTGCCAGTAATTAGCAAAGAGGAGAGAAGGGAGATTATCCGGGGGAGAGAAAAGCCCGCAGGCCACAGGAGAATCAGCCTCACCATACAGCTGGTGTATTTTTAGGTTTGTCTGCCTGGGAAAAGCCTTGCAACAATGAGGAAAGGCTGGTGGTGGTACCGTACGGAGTTAGAGCTGCACTACATATGCAATCCTCTGCAACAGGGCTAAACTTTAACTCCTTCCTTCACCGCAGACAGTCACTAGAAACTATTCAGCCGGGGTCTCTCTCTAGCAAGCGAGTTAAATCATTACAAATCTTATCCCTGGCTCAAACCACACCCTGATGAAATCAATGGCAAGCGCTGAAGCTGCCCCGCTCCAATCTCCGTTACTATCACCCGCATCAGGAATATCTTCAGCATCTTCAGTTTCCTCCAAGGCTCCTGCCATCCCCCCCAGGGCAGGAACCAAGGACCTTGTCCTGCCTTGCCACTGCAGCGCACGTGGATACAGCAGCTTCCACTCCTGCCCTGCAAGGATCTTCTGGGCAAGGAATTCAACCTCTTCTATCCTGAGAAACATGACAAGGAGAAGAGCTATCTCCTGCCCAAGGGCTTCAAGAAGCAGCTTGACCCTCAGTCAAAAGGGGCATAAAAGAACAACTAGCAAGGAAATTAAATAGTATTTCTCAAGCACACAATTCCCCTTCCCCAGTCCTCTGCAAGAATTCACGTCACGCCAAGAAGAACAACTCTGGAGCCCTGCAGAGAGCTGTTCCCAAACAGACTCATGAGTGTTTCTGAGATGGAAACACAAGTTTCCCCCAATGACAACGTCCCAAGGCAGAGGCACACAAGGACAGTCCCAGCAGGTCCTGCCAGGACTGCTTGTCTTTGCTATGGAAACCAGGCATGGACCAGGACCTTACATGTGTTCTCCACCTCCATTCAGCAATGCTACAAGTGCAAGCCAATGGCTGTCTTTCGCATTATTCTCAGAACTCATATGGGTATCGAAGTCCCTATAGAGACCATATAAGGACTGACAGGAGGCTTTCTATATGTAGCCCACAAGCTGGATGCGTACTTGCCAGTAGGAGAGTGCACATCATCCTCCCTTGAGCTCCTACAGCCAAGGGAGCAACATGAAGACCTGGACAGACCAATGCCTGGGATGGAGACCAACGCACAGCCCACTACAGACCATCTGTAGTGGCTTCCTGCTATCAAAATCCAGGCCAGCTCAAGGCTTCACACCCCAGACTGATGTGAATTTTGCCACCTCAGATCAGGACCACTTTAACAACAATTTGTCGCCAGCTCCAGAGCAAAGAAGTCCAGGCCAAGTTCCCTGAAGGCCACCTTCCACCTTGGCTTTGGCCCCTGCATTCCAGACCCTGGATCTCACAACCCCTCAGTCCACTGGCCCATGCAAACATCCGAAAAAACAGCCCTGCTAGCAGAGGTCACCTAGGTCCAGCTGGACCTGTAGAGAGCCAGAAGGTCACTCATAAACCAGGTTCCACAACAGCCAGCAGAGAAGTCCAACAAAAGGTTCTCTGGTCACAGTCATCCTTCCCTTGTCTGATCTCACTCCCTGTTCCATAACACATTGCTCAACATTCCCAGACTTGCTGCTCCATGTCCTTCACTGGGCCAGGGCAGCCATGAACACAATCCGATGACCCGACCCTCCCCAGATGCACCTCTTCCAGCCCGGCTCTCCGGGGAGGGCCTTCCCCTCTCAGACACACACATCTCCACACCTCCTGACCTGTGCTTCCCCCAAATCTCAGAGCGAATCCCGGGACCTCCCGCTTTGCAACAACGTGCTGGCACAGAAGGACTCCCGGGTGCTGGACCCCCTCTGCCCCCAGCAAAGGGAGGTCGCTCCAGAGCTGGCTAAATCCTGGCTGAGTCAAAATTCCCGTGCTTCCTCCTGGCCCCGTGCTGACACCAGCGCTCGTGCCGTCACGTGGCAAGCTGAGCGCGACCACTTCCAGAGTTCGGTCTGATTAAAACAGACCACAAAACTTCTCCAAATGAGGTTTCACAAGCTAAATCCCAAGCTGTGCCTGCCTTTCCATTCCCCCTGGACTTCCCATCCTTCCCTCTTTCCCATCCTAGCCATGCTACCCCGAGCTCCACTGCTGGAATAGGCTCAGGACCCGGCTCCGCTTCCCCTGTGAGGTCCCTGGCTCAGCATGGCTCCATGCTTTATTTGCCCAAGGTGGAGCAGACCCAGGAGCAGCGAGTCAGCCCAAGAGCTAATGGAGCCTGGCTTGGTAGCAGGATGGGCAAAGAGGGTAGGAGCCCCAGGAGCCTCCCCACAGCAGCACCACCACAGGGGAAACTGCTCCCAGGGACTAACAGGGCTTCATTTGCAGCCGGACGGGTGCAGGGCATCCGATAAAAACAGGGAGGCAGGGGATGCGTCTGCATTCTGCCCTCCTGCTGGCAGTGCCACCCTGACCAGCACCACCGGCACAGGACCCCCGCCCCGGCACACCTCCACCCTGGCTGCCCACGGCAAGGGGATCTCACCCAGCCGACACGGGCACAGCAAAATGCAAAGCACGGGCACAGCGCTGCCCAAGAGGCGCCGGCTGGGACAGAGCTCAGAGCGGTGCTGCTGCTCTCCCTCCAGACCCCGGTTGCAGCTCCAACCCACGCTGGACGCAGGCCCCCTGATGCCGTGCACGAGGGGCCAAGACCCCAACAGATGTCAGCATCATGGATCTACTTATCCACCACCAAACCGAGAGGACACGGCCGCCTGCCTGCGCTGGGAGGGCTGTCCAAGCGCCTCTGCCAAAAATCCACTTTCTGCTAATGAAGGTGGCCGGATGGTAGCTCCAGCGAGTGCCGTCACCCTGCAGTGGGCCAGGGAGCCGTGCGTGGCACACCCAGCGAGCCCAAAGATATCCCGCCGGGAGTCCTGGCGCGAGCCGATACGCGCCCCTGGCACCCCTGCATCCCTCCCGCCTCTCACCATGCAGGCACGAGGCCATGTAGAGTGGGACCTCTCCCGCTCGTGCCAGCAGCCCCGCGGGCACCGCCGCTGTGCCAATAATCAGGAATAATAATGGGTGCTGGTGGAAGCCCGGGCTGCCGGCGGCGTCAGGGGCTCGGCGGCTGCTCTCCTTCGGAAGTGGCGCTGCCTTCCTGCCTTCCTCCTCCCCCATTTCTTCCCGATGACATCAGCCTGAAAAACAGGTTCTTGACTTCAGAAGGGCTCATCGGGCCGATTCTGGTCCCGCCGGAGACCGGGAGAGCCCCCTGTGACTCCAGGAAGGATGCAGCCATCCAGGAGCCGGACCCTGAGATAAGCAGCGGCAGGCAGGCGGCAGGCAGGGACCCTGCTGGCACGCCAGCACTTCGAGGAATAAAAGCCACGCAGGAGGAGACGGGGGTGGAGGGAGTGCAACGCTGCGGCGCTGCGGAACGGATTTTACATGTTTTCCAGAGCCCTCGGCAGCTGGAAGCTGGACCTTGGGCTCACGCCCCGGCTCTGCCACCGCTCAGGTACGGAGCAGCCCGACCCACCCAGTACAAAAGCCAAAACCCAGGGCTGGTTCCTGGCCCCCTCCGGCTCCCAGAGACCGACAGCAAGTCCTCAGGCCGGCCAAAACAACAAGACGAGGCTTAACACCGCCCAGCGAAGACTTCCAAGGGCCACAGAGCTGGACTCGGACCAGCGGGGGGAACATGATTCTGCGAAACATCCTGCCCACCGGCCAAGCTGGAAGATTATTTTTAAACTCCTGCTAAAATATTTTTGGGTTTTCCTCTTCCCCTGTTGAAACTAACAGTCTGCACAGGAAGAGGCAAGCAGCCGCCCGTACACGGAGCGCGGCCGCACGCACAAAGCAAACGACTTACTGCCATTACAACTACCTGCGATGTTATCGGCAGCTCGGACTGGGAAGGGGTGGGGGGGGATCGGCATCGGCAGAAGGAAATGCGGTTTTCACGTTGTGTCACTCCAAAGGCGAGACCATCCTTCTCCCACCCTGTCCCAGCAGCACACTGTGCCACGCGGGAAATTTCTTCCCCCCAACACCGAGCGCCGAGGGGAAATCTGCCTCTCCCCCTCGCCAGGGATTTACTTCTCCAAGAGACGGAATATTTTGACACACAAGCAGTTGCTTAACTAAGCACGTAAAGCAAAGGGACTCGCAGAGATTTGCCTGGATGGAGGTAGCGCCGGTTGTGTCCGGGGCCCGATCCTCTGCTATCGCAGAGGATCGGGCCCCGGACACAACCGGCGCTACCTCAAGGAAGGGCTCGGAGCATCCCAGGAGGGCGAGCATCCCACCCAGCTTCCTGGTAATGGTGGGAAACCAGCCCTGCTCCTAACCCCTCACGTGCCGGACCGCAGCTCTGCTCCACCAAACTCCCGAGAAAACACAAATCGCTCAACATTTATCAGTTCAAAACACCCGTGCAATTAGCGAGATTTTTTTTTTTTTTTTTTCCTCCCTCCAGCATAATTATATACATTCTAATGCAATTACCACCCCTGTATTTTGTACATTAAACAGTAGGCAACCGAAGGAAGAGAGAAGCTTTATTTTTCTTGGCTTCGCCTTGCTGAAAATAATAGTATGTTGCAAAACAGCTCTGGCAGAAGGGCTTATCTTCACCAGAGAAAGAGGGGGAGTAGACGGAAAACGGGAAGGGGGATGGAGGGAACTTGGGAAGGGAAAAACAGGGATTGCAGTGCCCCTCCACGCTGCCCTCACCCTCCGGTCCTCACACGTACCTACACCTGGAAACCGTCCCCGATACCAGGGGCAGGGCTCGGAAACAGCCTCAGCCTCCGTCCTCCGCCGCCGCCAGAAAGGAAAACCAAATCAAGTAAATGGTCGTCGGTTACTCAACCCCCGAAGCCGGGGTCATTAGCCGGATTAAAGTTCCCGAGCTCCGGCCGGCAGCACGGATAGCAAAGTGCAGCTAAACTGCCCAAATTGGATTACTACCGCTCCTGGGTCTCCCTGCCAAGTTGGCCAGCGCATTGTGGGATGCTCGAGACGGGGAGGTGGGTGCCGAGCTCCAAGGCTGATCCAAAGGCTGCCAGGGAGGAGGAGGAGAGAAGGAGAGGAGACAGACCCCGTACAGTGGGTCCCCCAGAGCCTTGCAGCCCGTCCCCGGCATCGCTGCCATGATCTCACCCCAGGCACTTTCTCCAGCGAAATCCCTCACAAGCTTAACTCAAGGAGCAAAGAGGATATCACTCCACGGCTCGCACCAGGCCCCGGATCAACCCCAGCAATAACAAATCTCCTCTGAGGTTTTGGCGGCTCACAGGGGTCTTAGTCCCCAGGCACACACCAGCACTCAGTAGCCCACAGGGCAGGGGTGGACTCGGCCCCCGTCACACTAAGGCACCCCACACCATAGGGACGGACGGATCAGTCAAAATAGTCCCCTTTGCACCACGCAAGGAGAACTTCACAAGAGAAAGGAGCAGAAGTGTTTGTGGGGCGTGAGCCTGACATTCCGGACGCAGAGTTTTTCTCCAGACTCAAACATCTCGGCACACCGGCAACGAGGAGGTTTGCCAAGCCTTGGCTAAAGGGAGAATAAACTTTTAAATTTTTTTAATTCAGGGTTTTAAGTGGTGGCTTCCGCCTGGAACAAGGGCTGGAGGCAAGCGCGGGATGCTCAGGGCAGCAAGGCAAGCAAGGACACCACTCCATGCCTGGCTGCGCTCCGACAAGCTGGTGGGAAGACGTGCGTCTTGGCCGCACAACATGCCGAGTGCAGGGGAGATGAGCCACGTCTGCCCACGCCTGGCATGGAAACCATCAAGATTTATTTGTTGGCTTGAGCTTTTCTCCTCCATAATGCCCAAGATGTTTACCCAAACCTGACTCCCATGCATAGCTGGAGGACCATGTTGGGGTATCTACAACGCTGTCCACTCCGCATCCATGGCCAGGACTAAGAGGGGCATAGCTGCGGCTGCAGGTCAGAACCACTGGCAGAGCACACTGCAGGGGGGTGTTCCCCACAGCACTGCCCAGAACAAGTCATGGGCTACAGCCAAGAGAAGAAGGTGATTACCTCCAGCCTGAAGCCAAACCAGCAACCCAAGCACTGGACAGTGGCAAACACTCCCTCCTCCCCATTTCACATGGAGCCACAGTGCTCACCACCTTGCTGGGAAAAGGGGCTCCAGCTCAAACCCAGGAGAGGTAAAGGATGGGTGGGCCGTGCTGAACCAAGCTCCCCATCACTCATGATTCCTTGGGCCTTTTCTCCACACGCATGGCACATCGCCGAGCTGTTCACCAGTTAAACTCTGGCCAGGAGTCCTCTGCCCACTGCTTTCTTCCATATAGCACACAAGTATCTAATGACACAATTTGGAAGAGACGTCAACGGATCACAAAGAGCAGCAACCCAGGGTCTCCACACGTATATCCTACCAGCCCAGGTCAATGCAAAACCCGAGCTTGCAGGCAGCGAGGACGACATACGGGCATCAGGGTGACCCATGCCCACCTTCCCGTTGCCGCACAGAGGGGTGGCAGCACCCCCGCAGCCCTGCCTCTTCCAAGGTCCACCTTCCTTCTGTTGTGCCAGGGGTGCCAAAAAACATGACCCACTGTGGACACAAGCGATCACAGCACCGAAACCCCCTCCGCGAAGAGGCGGCCACAAGAAAGCCCCGCGGGACTGAGCGGAAGCCTGACGCTGCAGGCAAGGCTCCCCCCAGGTTTGCAGGGAGCCGGCGGCGCCAGCACAGCAGCTCCGGGCTCTCCTGCTCGGAAATTCCCAGCTCGGGGCCAAGTCCGGCTCTCGCCGGTGGTTAGTGCTGCAGCCGGGAGCAAGGCAGGCAGCAACAAAGGCCCTGACCCACGCTCAGCCTCGGGAATAAACACGGACAAGTTTCCATCGTTAAGTCCGATCCCAGGGCCGAATCCTTCCCTTTGGTCCCTCGGATGTCAAACACGGCGAAACCACCGACATAAATCGCCCGGCGTGACATTTAGACCCGGGGAGCAGGGCCGGGGCCGGCTGCTGCCGGGATGGAGGAGGGGAGGCAGCCCTGCCAGCACGCAGCAGCGCCGCTTTTATTACCCTCTTCCATCTCGGCTGCGCAAAGCTCCGGCGAAACAGCGCTCGAAACAGCGCTCGTCTCTGCCGGAGTGGGGAGTTTTGCTTATGGCTCGCAGGGCCCCTCCGCCTGGCCCGGGAAAAGGGCTTTGTGTTACGGAGAGGGGGGCGAGGGCTCTTCTCCAGGGCTCCGTGCACAGCCCGAGCCTGCGCGAAGGCGGATGCCTCCGCTCTGCTCCAAATCCGACGCGTGTCTTGCAAAAACAAAGAAAAAAAAAAAATAAGAAAAAAAAAAAATAAGCCAAGGGTGGGGGGGGGAAAACTCCTGCTGGTGCCACCGAAACTTTAGTCTTCAGGGTAGGGAAGAATTTCTCCCCCCAACACAAGCACCAACAGGAATCTGCCTCTCCTCTCGCCAGGGATTTACTTCTCCGACAGCCGGAATATTTTGACACACAAGCAGTTGCTTAACTAAGCACATAAAGCAAAGGGACTCGCGGAGCTTCTACAATGACACTGAGATTTGCCTGGATAGGGGTAGCGCCGGTTGTGTCCGGGGCCCGATCCTCTGCAATAGCAGAGGATCGGGCCCCGGACACAACCGGCGCTACCCCAGGGAGGGGCTCGCAGCATCCCACAAGACAGAAAGCCCGCATCCCTTCGGGAAGCAGCGCATCCAAGCTCACCGCTCTCTCGGAGGAGCGGCACCGGCAACCGAAGCGGCAGGCAGACAGGGAGCAACCGGATCGCAGGCACAATCGGGTAATTTTGAATCCAAAACTTCCTTACCAGCCTTCCTTATGGCTCCGCGCCGCTGCCAGCACCGGCATCCACCGGCACCAGCGAACCGCAGCAGGGCGAGCGGGCAGAAGCAAAAATAAAAAGCCTTCCGCCCCCCTCGCAGGCGCTTAAGAAATTATCCGTGCATCCTCCCAGAGGCTTCTGCCCCGCTGATTTTCCTTGGCTTCTCCACCTTTCCACCCCGTTCGGTCACCAGTGTCTTGAGAGAGAGACATCGAGTCACTCATTTTACCCACTGAGTACATACAAAAGACCCTGAGATTGTTCAGGAAGCAATTAGCCGCTGTTCAGAGGAAAATGGTGTTTTCAAATGGATAACCTTTGATGTAGTCAATAGCCTCAGCTCTTCTTTTTTTTTTTTTTTTTTTTTTTTTTTTCTTTTTTCCTTGCAGCCACACACAAAAGAAAAAAAAAAAAATCCAGCAAAAAGGCTGGTAATTCCCCCCGACACAGCCCTCGCTCAGCAAAAAGGGATTTTCTCGCAAGCCAGAGGAAAAGCAGCTTCGGAAAGGCAGCTCATCTGCCCAACTTTTCTCCCCTCCGTGTCCCAGAGCGTACGAGAAGGATCATGAATATTCATATCCCCCCCCACCTCCGTTAGCAGGTTCGGCTTTTGTTTTGTCCTCCCCAAAGCAGGAGAAAGGGGGGACTAACAAGTGAGGTTAATGCCTGTCTCTTCCCTCCCATCCATCTCCTCTTTAACCAGTGACCTTCATGTTAAGCCCTGTTTACACACCAGCCCCCCCCACGCCCCCCCCCCTCCTCTGGCTCCCCCCACCCCGGCGCTGGGCCAGGGGCAGAAGGAAGAATTTCCCCGCAAGGAGGACAAGGGAGAAGGGAGGGATTTCGGGATTTATTTCAGCGTGCCACAGAGATTTTGCAAATCCCTCCCCGCTCGCACGCCGGAGCTGCCGGGCGTGTTTGGAGAGTAGAAAGGGGAAAAGCAGAAGGGGATAAGGGGCACCAAAGGCGCGGCCCCCCCTTTTATTCGCCACGTTCTACGTTAATACCGGAGGCGGCCGGCGCGCAGCCCCGCACGCAGGTATCGCAGCCTCCCCCGGCTCGGTGGGAGAGGTGCCCAGGCGCCGCGAAACCTACGACGCGATCACGATAGTCGCGATTATAAGGAGGGCGAGGGCAGCCATCCCGCGGGGCGCCCTGCCTCGCTGGGCAAAGCCGACCCGGTCTGCAGGCACCCCCGCGGCACCGTCCCCCCGCCGGCTGCTGGGGAAAAGGGATGCGCCGGGGGGGGGGGGGGGTTAAAACGGCGACTCTGCGGGTTTCGGGGCGAGCCCAGCTCGGATGCCGCGCCCCGCGCCCCGGCGGGATGCGGGGATGCAAGAACGGGGCTGCGGGGACGCGGGGCAGCAGGATACGGGGACGGCAGGGAGAATGCGGGGATCCGAGACAAGGAGGACGCGGGGACCGGCGGCCGGCAGCCCGGGAAAGGCTGCGCCCCACGCTCACGTCTCCAGCGGTGCCGGACTCGGGTGGGCAGCGGGGCGGTGGGCTCCCCGCGGTGCGGCAGCGGGGAAACCAACCCCGCCGAGAGCCGGGGCGGGCTGCAGGCGGGAGGGAGGCGGCCAGCCCCGCCGCTTGCACCGGGAGGGGAGGCACCCCCGGCTCCGGCACCCCCCGCGGGACCGACCGCCCCGAGAAGAGAGGCGTCCCCCGCCCAGTCCGGCTCGCACCTGCCCGGTCCCCGGCACCCCGCTGCGAAACCCACGCGGGGCGTGGGGTGGATAAAGAAAAAGGCTCGGTCCCCGGCGGGTTCGCGTCCCCCCCGCGGGAGGCGGTTCCCGCGGCCGCGCTCCCGGAGCCGCGGGGCGCAATGCGGGCTGGCCCCGGGCGGCAGCAGCGCGGCGGCGCCGGCCCGGCCCGGCCCGGCCCAGCCCAGCCCGCCGCGGCCCCTCCGCGCCCCCCGACGGGCCGCCGTTGCCCTGCCCGGGCCAGCCCCGCTTCGCCGCCGCCGTATTTTTGGGGGCAGTAAAGACAAATCCGTGTATTTTTTAACAAATCAAACCAACCGGGCGCATAAAGCCGCCCCCGCGGAGGAAAGTTGCAAACCGGGTTACTCACGGCTCCGGTCGCCGCTCGCCTCCGCCGTGCCAGCCATAATTGCATTCCACACCGAGCCGCCCGCCGGGCCCCCGTCGCCGCCGCCTCCTCCTCCTTCTCCTCCTCCGCCGCCGTCGCCTTCTCCTTCTCCGCGCCCGCCTCCCCCCGCCGCCGCCGCCCGGGGCTCCGCGCCCGCCTCGCTCGCGCCGCCGCCGCTGCCCCGCATGAATGGGACGGCGGCGCGGGGCCCCGACGGAACGCCGCCCGCCGCGCGCCCCCGCCGCCGCGCGCACGCGCACGGCCGCACCGGCGGCGCGAGGAGGGGGGTGGAGGAGGGAGGCGCAGGCGCCCGCCGCCTCCAGGGGGCGCCCGAGGGGAAGGAGAGGTGGGCGGAGACGCCCCGCCCCCTCGTCCGCCCTTAAAAGGGCGATGGCGTCTGGGAGTGGCCTTTAAAGCGGGCGTGGTGAGGGTAGGGACCGAGGACACACACCCCTTACAACGCGGCCGGGGGTTTGGGGCCGCGGTGGGGCCAGGACCCACCTGAGGCAGGAGTCGGCGCTGGAGGGTCTTCCTCGGCCTCCCCCCTGCAGCCCACGGCAAGACCACCTTCCCCAGAGGGGTCCATGCAGCATCTTTCCACTGGTGCCACATCCACTCTGCCCAAAAATAAAATTACGAAGGGGGAAAAGAATAATAAAATCCATTTAAAAAAAAAAATCAGTTGGAGGGCTGAGGTAATCGTTTGTCTTTTTTAAGAACGTTCAGTGCCAGCCACTTTTGTCACCTTCATTCTCCCACCCTTGGGCTCTGTCCCTTGCTTTTCCCTCCGGCCGTGGCTTCCCTGCCCCAGGCAGTGGTGGTCCCCTGCCTGCCCCAGCACAGAGCACCCTGTACAAGGGGTCCTGCGTGTTTGCGTAGGCAAAAAAACCTCCATCATCCGTCAGTTGGGAAGGGACCTTTGTAAAGACCAACAGAAATAAATGCAATGTTTATAATGAGGATGTCCACCAATTTCATGAGCAACCTTTGGGATGGAAATGGCAGGGAGTGGCTCTATCCAGCCCTGCCCAGCAGGAGATGGAGCTGCAAATGGTTATACTTTACTGGGATCCCGCCATGCGATGCAGCACGGGGGCCATGGGGTCACCTCTCCATGGGCAAGCAACGCAGGGTGGCTTGTTCACCCAGGTTTTCATGGGTGCAACCAGCCAGATCTCTATCACCACCAAATCTCAGTGCTGGGACACACTTTGCCCTTTAGACAGGGACGTGCTATTGGGGTTTGGGAGTTGCCCCAATCTGTGATGGAAGGCGTGTGCGCAGATCTCCTCTGCCGGCAGGCATGTGTGCTTCCGCCCGGGCCAAGGTACGGGCACCTACACAGCTCCTTGCCCTCTCTGACGGGAGGAACTGACTCCTGAAGCCACAGGAACCAGGAAACCTCCTTCAGCAAGAGCAGCACAGAGACCACTGGGGGTCCTTTGGGAGAGGACATGGAAGGAGAGCTGAGGGCTCCTGGTCAACTTCAGGCACCAGAACAGAGAAGGAAAGGGGCTCCTTGGAGGGTCCAGCAAGGATAGGAAGGAGGATGGAGAAGAAAATAGGTGATTTGGCCCAGTACAACAGCAGAGATGCTCTTCCCTTCCTCAGTACCTTGGTCTTGCTCATACCTTGCTCAAAGCCCGTCCCAGACCAAAGGTGACAATCCCCATGACTCAGACAACAGGTCCCTCCCAACACAGGCTTTTCTCCTCATTTATCCTCACACCCTACCCTCACCAGCATCCCTCTCCTGGAGGCCAGGAGGAGCCGGGAACAGGCACATTCCCCCGGGACGCTATGTCGGTGCCTGCCACTCTCCCATCTCTTGTTTGTGCAGACGCACATGGGGCCCAGACTTAAAAGCTTTCCAGACAGAGAAGAAATCAGGGAGCTCTGCCGGCAGGGAAGTGGCTGGGGTTTGGAACACTTCCCCCAGATTGAAAGAAATGCTTCTCTCTCTTTTTTTTTTTTTTTTTCCTTCCTCCAAGAGACTAAATTTAGTGAATTCCTTTCACATTAAAAACTTGTCAGGTATTCACATCCAAAGAGGCGGCTGCTGCTTGGCTCTCTCAGGGGACTTACCGAGACAGTGAAACCTCTTAAACGTATAAAGAAGAAGGGAGAGATATTCAGGCAATCTCCCACCGCTGCTTTTAAATCTGCTCTCTCCCAGGACCGGTGCACGGGCACCTTGGTTCCATGGCTGCCATCTCCTCCTGCGGATGCAAGAGGAGAGGGATGAACTCTTCCTCCCAGGGCAGGACCGAGTGGTGCAGCAGCACTGACCCCCAGGCCACCGCTGTCATCCCCGTGTCCCTCTGCTCAGCAGCAGTGGGAAGGAAAGCGGAGCAATTTATTTTTGCTGAAAGATGGATTGTCAACATCCATCCAGCAACAAGGGAAACCAAGGTGGTGGAGCTGAGAGAAGAGCGGGCGTCCTGGCTGTGGGTGCACCACCAGCCCCCTCCTGAGGTGGCTGAGATGCCAAGGAGGGTCCAGCCTCAAGACCAGGGAATAAAGACATTAAGAAAACTCAAGCATTCCCCATGCCAGGAGCCCGGTGCAGGGTCAGGGAGGGACCTGGCAGGGAGCATCCCGGGTTTGTACCAGGTGGGAAGCAGCCCCTGCCTCACAGAGCCCTGATTGCTGGTCCAGTGGCTCATCCAACACTGTGCCCGGCGGGCACTGGGACACGCTTGTCACTCACATGGCTTCCTCCTGGGTCTGGGCACATCACCCCTGCAGAGAGACCCTCGTTATCTCAGGAAGTCTGGCCTTTTATCCTACCTCCCATGGGGCTTTAATTGCTCTGTTCATTCCCCAGCCTTCTTGTGCATCCTTACCCCCCCCCTTCCCCGACAGGCCCCGTCGGCTGACAGCCTCGCCGTGCCCTGAGGACAACCGGCTTGAGTGGCACCTCAAAGGCACTCGACAGCGCCGTGCTCAGCAGGGTGCTGGGAGGAAGGGCTGGAGGCAGAAGAGATGGCTCCGGTGGCAGCTGGACCCAAAGCCCAGCGGTGAGGGGTTCACCCGGCTCCTTCTCGTTATGCTAAAAGCTGACTCGGCACTTCTTACCCACAACTTCGACCGAAATTACACTGAGAGACAATCTGTTCTCGGTGTGTCTGGTCTGTACGTTACCGAAGAGACCAAGGGGCATTTTGTTCTCTAAAAGCAGCCTGACAACCACTTTGTAAAAATAAAACTAATTGGGAGAGGATTATGACGCTGGAGAGAGCCCAAAGAGATGGGGAGGCTCTTCTGCTCAGCTCAGTGGGTTGACCCAGTCTGAGTGGTGAGGGGCTGAAAATAATCAGCTAAATTAAAGATTTTTTTCAACTGTTTTCAATTTTTGACTGCCAAAAATTTCTGCTAAAAGGCAGACTCCTGCACGGTGCATCCAGGTCCTCAAGCACACACCACCTCCCCTGGTTATCACCCATGGACCATCGCAAAATGAACCCCCCCAGAACCTGTGGCCAGAGTTTAAACCCCCTGCGCTGAACACCATCACACAGGGATGAGATAAATCCAGCAGCCTCAGCCCAGAGGCCTTCTGGGCTGTGAGATCTGGCTGGCCCAGAGAAGAGCCTGCAACCCAAACATGGGCTTTGGGGACCTTCACACCCAAACTCTGCAGCTTAGCTCTGCCCAGCCGGTCCCAGGGCATCTTCCAAAAGGGCACAGGCCCCAGGAGAGGGTCAGCTCTGCCCAGATGTCAGCAGTGGAGTTTTTTTTCCTCCTCCCATCCTTGCAGACATCTTCCCTCAAGACCCGGGAACAGAAAGGCTGGACAGACCGGCTGGGGAGGCAGTGCTGGGTCCAACCAGAGGGCTTGTCAAAGTTTTCCACGAGGCGTCAGCAGCTCTTTAAGCGTCTTGACAGCCAGGATAACAAACTGTGTCTGCGGAGCTCTGGGGATCCAGGGTAAAATTAAAACGGGTAATGAATAGAGCCATTTTTCAGGGGATTGCAGCTGCAGAGGCAGCGGGGCCAGCGGGCAAAAGGCACTGAAGAGGGACATGGGGAAGGGACCTGAGGTGGCACCGGGGCTATCACCAGGACGGTGTGTGTTCCTCCTGTTCCAGCTCTGCCAGAGAAGAAAGGCACTTTGCTGGCTACCAGTGCAGCTTTTATCCTGTGCCTGCCGCTACGGGTGTCCTCTGGATCGGCGGGGTCTGCAAAGCATCGCTGGCCAGTGGCCCCTTCCTCCCCCTCACCACGCCTGTGTTCCTCAAAATGGGGAATTTTCTATCAAGAGGCCTCGATGGACAGGCTTCACTGCCATTAATTACAGCAAGAAGCTGCTCCCCAGCCAGGGCTAGGAAGGAAGAGACCTGCAGACAAAGGGGGTCACCTCAAAGGGGATCAGGAAAAAGAGGGGTCTGGGAGCATCCTTGCTTCCCCAGGCTGTCCCAGGGGCAGTGATGCGCCCTTTGATTTGGGATCGGTGCTGGGAGCTGTGTTTGTGGGAGATGCTTTAGGGGACCCTGCCAGCTCTGTAACGAGAGGGCCAGGCATCAGTCACAGCACGTGGGACCCAGGGGAAGAGACCTGGTGTGACAGGAGAGGACGGACACCTAGGAGGACGGTTCACTCTGCTCTTCTCCAAGCTGATCCCCAGCTCCCAAAAGACTTGCCTGCCCCAGTGACTGTATCCACCAGCCGACAAGCCACGCATGCACCATTCCCCGGTGGGCAGGGAGGTCCTGCAGAGATACCCCCGGCCACACCTGCACCGGCTGAGCTCCTTCCCAGCTCCTTCATCCCGCAGCCCCGTGACTCACAACGGCGCTTAATTAGCAGGAAGCCTGATGCAGACACCTGTCAACTCCTCCGAGACAACCAGCATTTCACGTTAGCTGCCCCGGGGCTGTTCGGCAGGAACAGCTCGCTCTCCGTATTGATATTCCTTCATCTCAGCCTATTTTCCAAGCCGTCAAGCTGCCATCTCAACCCTCCCAGGGCCGGCAGCGCCGGGGAGAGCAGCCTCGTGTCCGTCAGCTCCTGGACTCTGCTCCCATCTTTGCAGCCGCTCAGGAGCACTGGAACCACTTTGTGCCTCCCCCCAGTAGCCTGAGGGCTCCCCGCCAAGGAAATCAGGCAGCCCTTGATGAGCCAAACCCCACCGTCCCCACACAGCCTCCATCTCCAAGTCGGGGCAACTTTGAAGTGAGGAAAGAAAGTCACTTTCTGATGCCCCAGCTCTGCAGAGAGTCTCTGAGACGTGGATCTCTGCCACCCTCCCAGCACCGTGGATGCAGCATCACCACTCTGGCCATGGTGTGGGGATGCCCACCCCACCAGGAGACACAGCCATGGCCACTGCACTGGGTCCTGCAGAAGGTTACCTGGGGTGGGATGAGGTTCATGGATGGTCTTGCAGAGACAGGAAAAGGTAGGACAGATTGAACCAACAGTTACAATTGAGGTATAATTGCTAAAAGTGTTGACTCTGAAACCTAATGATTGAGGACTGAATAGCAACCTGAGGTCAGGGCTCACTGCCTTGGCTAGCCTGTCACCAGCTGGGACCAGGCAGCGCTTTCCTTCTGGTGAAATGCCATGTCCTTCAGAGCCAGCCTCCATCCCCTCTCTGTTGTATCCCACTGTACTGCTGCTTACTCCCACCTGCACTGTGCCCTCCCTCGCCAGGGCCAGCTGAGCACCCCTTTCACGGAGCGGATTCACCTCCTCCCTCACCATCAGGATGACATCTGTCATCACCTGCTTCCCAAAGGCTCTCTGGCCCACCACTAGTGCCAGGAGGTGAGATGCTGTGCTCAGCACGCATAGGTTGGTTTGTGCCCCTCCTTGGCAAGGGGAGGTTGCAGTGGTCTAAGAGCATCCCCCCTCCATTTCATGCATGGGGAGAAGACAGAAAATTATACAATTAAGACCCAATGACGCATGAGCCAGACTAAACCCCAGGCCATAATTGCCCCTACTTCTGGGTGCCAGGATCCATCCCCAGGCTGGCTGTTTCCCCCATGACTCAGGTCAGTGGAAAGATCAACACCGAATCCTTCGGTGGCTCAGAAATTCATCTCCGTCACATGGAACAAGTGGGTGACCATGAGACGCCAAGGAGTCCCTTCCCTTTCTCCAGTGCCCATGTAAAATTAAAATGGACAAGGAAGAAGCTGCTGTAAATAATGCATTTGTGGTGCACTACACGGCTTCAGGAGCACATATTCATTGTCTAGTCTTATTTAAAGAAATCCAGCCCTGCCTGCGTCATTAAAAATGCATCCTGGTTTCAGCTTCATCCCATATACCCTCACCACCATGAAGCAGGTGGCTCGGTGGCTGTTTTCATGCCTTCCCACTCTCAGCTGGTCCCAGGCAGCCCCATGCTGGTACGAGCAAGGCCTCCGGGTCACATGAAAAATTCACGCGTTGAGCATGAGGCGTTTTCCATCCCTCTGCTCCCTGCTCCTCCCTCGCACCTGGGCCTGAGGACCCGCTCTCTGCCGTTGCCTCCCAGACCCCAGCAGCATCCTCTGAGCTAATAAAGGATGCTAATGAGAACTGCTAAGCCCCAGGCTGGCCACAGCATCAATCCCACCACTTCCCCATCCTGCTGCCTTCTCCCCGCCTCCCTCTGGCCAGACTGAATTCTCCCTTGCACGTTTCCCCTGCTTGCACCCTGCATCTCCCCTCCACCCACAGCCCATCACGCTGGTGGGTTCACAGGCTCTTGGCCGGTTAATGGCCAGTGGGAGCCGAGCCTGCAGGGAGGCCATTTCCTTACATCATCCTCCTGCTTGGCTGGAGATGGCAGCGAGGAGTCAGGCCCCTTAGGACCCGCTGGCTGCAGCGTTCCGTTTGCTCTTCATTTTCACTCCAGGGATGTGGCCCCAAGGCTGGTATCTTGCATAGCTCCTGGCAGGCACCGGAGGGGATTTAATTCACCGTTGGTGCTCTGGAAATGGTGGCTGGGGATGAGGAGGTGGAGGAGAGGCTGGACCCAAGGCTGGCAGCGAGGAGAGGAGGGACAGATTGCCCAACACCTGGCCGAAATTTGCCACATGCCACTCAACAACCAGGCGGCCACAAACCCAAACACCTCTTTAATGGGGCTGTGCTTCAGATAACACGGATGAAGCAATGGCAGCTCATTAATGATGAAGATCCACTGCTTGCAGGGCAGTGAGGAGAGCAGTGACAAGGAGCTCCGTGCCAAGGGCATCTCCTCAGGGGGTGGTGTGGCACATGCAATGCTCAGGAACAACCTGTGTGGCACTTCGCTGCAGAAGCGGGGCAGCCTCAAGCCACTCCAGAAACTCCCAAAACACCTGCCCCGGGCACTGCTAGCATGGGATTGGACATAGGTGGGCATCTCCAGATGTCCACCAGCCAGCCCTGTCATGGCAGGGAGATGGGGGGAAACCCAGAGTGTTTCCAGCCCCAACCAGTGCTCTTATCCCTAGCCACGCCACGATCAATGTATCCGCACCCATTCCTGCAAGGACAAACGGGTGCCCCATGGTGCTTCACCCCAAACCCATCCCTAGATGAGCCATCACACCATTCTCAGCCCACCTCTGCCTGTTGGAGGGATCCTGGGGCCAACCACAAACACGTGTGAGACCATAGCAAACCTAGGTCAGAGATGTTACTCACAGCTTATAACATTTATCCCTGCTTGATGCTCACTGCCTCCTCCTCTCTGGGAAGCGTTGAGCTGCTGGCTGGAGGCAAACTGTGGGGTGGGATAATCCAGCAGCATCACTGAGACACACAGACACCCACCCACAGCCCTGCACACGCAGCCCATGCCCACCCAGGCACCCGCCTGGATCCCCCGCATCCCCCTGTGAAGGAGCTCCTCCAGAGACACTGCAAGAAAACCTGGGAGATAACACATGCCTGCGACATTAGCAATTAAGGAACATTAATTATAATAATAATAATTATCACAAAATAGCATTTTTATGGCACAATATTATGCTGAAGGATTTACAACATACTGAATCATGAAGTTCGTAATTAACGTTATTTTAGTTTCTAATTCCGCTTTAATTCTATTCCAATAAAAGATATGATAAATATACCTTAAAAAAAAACAGACAAACCATTACTTAAGACAATTTCCCTATACAGGGATGTTATATTGCAGCACAGAGATCCCTTGAGGAGCATCACAAACCTCAGCGAGGAAGAAATGTCCGGTCCCATGAAATACTAACATCCCACAAGCCTCGCCCCGGGGCAGCAGGGCATTTGCAGTCTGCAGTGCATCCATGGCCCCTTGGCTTTAGCTTCCTGTCCACGAGCCCTCCTGAGACAGTTCTGTAAGTCACCGTGTTTCTTCTGCTGGGAGGACAGGAGGAACTGGAGAGCCTGGTATCCACGAGGCAGCTCCCTAGGTGGAGCTGAGCTGGGTTTATTCCTCACACCACTGCTAGAGGAGTCCTGGCATCACCACTACACACGTAACATGCTCCCTGGATGAAACAGGGACATGTCACTCCAGCTCTGACTTCAGTCCATGCACCTGTAACAGTGGGTAGGAGAGAGAGAGCAAAGAAAAGTCTCAAATCCCAGTCTTCTTGGCCTTGAGCTACTTGGAGACTTCCTTTTGTTTTCATCCCCTCAACTTTTTTCCATGAGAAAGTGTTTATTGACTAAAGGGATTTTACAGAGAGAGAAAAACCCCACAAACAAACAAAAAACCAACCTGCAATTGTTGTGATGAAAGTTCATCACCAGAGGAAGGAAAAGGAAAGGAAAAGGAAAGGAAAAGGAAAGGAAAAGGAAAGGAAAAGGAAAGGAAAAGGAAAGGAAAAGGAAAGGAAAAGGAAAGGAAAAGGAAAGGAAAAGGAAAGGAAAAGGAAAGGAAAAGGAAAGGAAAAGGAGAAATTCATCAAAGATTAATGTCTTGGAAGAGATATTGCCATTGTAAAAGGATGTTTCAGTTCCATTTTGTGAATAAACTCCATAATATTAACAAAGCCAAAACCAGAATACAAATGTTGTTGCTTACCACAGCAGCTGGCTCTGGTCACCTCATATCTTGCTGCACAGGAATTTTGAGTGTCAAGGGCATCACCTCACTGTGGAGCACATTCTGAAATCTCAACTTCTGCCCCAGAAAAACCAAGTCCATCCCCCGCTTTGTTGGACCTGCACCATAACCCGTCTGGACTCATGCAGACAGCCGGGCTCACGCCGGCCCAGCCATCCCCACCTTGATGCCTCGCTCTGTTAGGAGACATGGGGCCACCTTCGGTGGGTCTGAGCCCCCCTTGCCTGGGAGCTGCGCCCCACTCTCACTGCTGACACCAAACAGCACAAGAGGAGGGGAGGGAAGAGGAGAAGCTGATGGATTTGAGAGGTTGTTTGCTCCACATGCTCCAAGACCATCCCCCATGGCCTGGGCAGCCACCACAGGGTGCGAGCAGCTGAAGGTCCATCACATCCATCCCTCAAGAGTCGGCATGGACCCAGCTGGCAGGCTGCTGCCACTCGGTGGCAATAGTCATTTGATTTCACCCCACCCGGAGTACTGCCTCCAGCCTTGGAGTCCTCAGCACAAGAAGGACATGGACCTGTTGGAGTGGGTCCAGGGGAGGGCCACAAAGAAGATCAGAGGGATGGAGCACCTCTCCTATGAAGACAGGCTGAGAGAGTTGGGATTATTCAGCCTGCAGAAGAGAAGGCTCTAGTGAGACCTTGTAGCCCTTTCCAGTATCTGAAAGGGGACTACAAGAAAGCTGGAGAGGGACTTTTTACAAGGGCATGTAGTGATAGGATGAGGGGTAATGGCTTCAAACTGGAAGAGAGTAGATTTGGATTAGACATTAGGAAGAAATTCTTCACTGTGGGGGTGGTGAGACACTGGCCCAGGTCACCCAGAGAAGCTGTGGATGCCCCGTCCCTGGAGGCATTCAAGGCCAGGCTGGATGGGGCTTTGAGCAACCTGGGCTAGTGGGAGGTGTCCCTGCCCAGGGCAGGGAGGGTTGGAACTCAATGGTCTTTAAGGTCCCTTCCAACCCAAACCATTCTATGATTCTGATTTGAAAGCCAGAGGATGTGTAGCATCCCCAATGCCTGCAGCGTGGTCCCTGACAGAGAGGGACCCAGCCTGGGCTGGGAGGGAGATGGGAGCCCCCCAGAAGCAGAGCAGGGGCGGTGGGGTGTGTGTTTGAGGGAAGGGTGGGAGCTTTAACTAAGAGAGGCACCGATATTACTAGCAAGGCCTGTAATTGATTCTGGGAGAGTGATTACTAAATTATATCCTGACGTGTGCACCGCAATCAATAAATGCAGTAAAGCCAAAGGAGCCTGCACGCCCTTCGGCTGTGCTGCCCCACACCATCCCCACGGCCCCTGCCCTGCCCCACGCCACCCCTGCGTCCCCTGCCCTGCCCCAAGCCCCACCGGGGCTGCAGAGGAACCCCCCGGGAGCAGCGGAGCCGGGTGCTCCAGCAGCTGGGGATGTGCCCGCATGAAGCATCCCTCCCCGGGCAGGTTCCCCACACCTGGGAGGGACGCAGGCACCCCAAAATACTGGCTGCTTCGAGGTTCCGTGCCACGGTTTGGTGGCAGAGACAGAAATAAGCCTCCCTCTGCCATATCAGGCTGGTGCGTCCACTGCAGCCTTAAGCTCCTCCTCTTGACCTGCTCCCCGTCTCCTGGCTACTTCTTACAAACTTATTCCATCCGGAAAACCATGAGCGAGGCAGAGCGGTCCTTTCCATAAGGACATGCCAGAAATCCTGAAAAGCTCGGCTGCCTGCCTGTTTTAGGATGACACATTTAGGAAGGGGTTTACCATCCTCGGGAAGGGGTTTAATGATTTGAAGCAGCAGCCTGGAAGTTCCCACTCTCCCCTGGCACATCCCTGCTGCCTGAAGGGAGAGCTGGGAGCTGGAAAAACAAAAGCAAATGCAAACACTTCAGCCTATTTATAAAAAAAAAAGTTTACAAAATGATGAGTGAAAGACAGCTAATGATGCATCATACGGTTAGTGCCAGGGAAAACGCTCTAAATTAAAGTCCTCAAATATGAAAAGAATCAACATTTAATAAGACAGTTAATGTATGTTATTTAAATGTCACTTCATTATTAAAAGTGTATATTTTTTGAGGTTTAATAACCATGTAATTGAGGCATCTTTTCTATAGTTAAACCTTGGCAAATATGTTTTTCATAATTAGCTGGTATTTATTTAACATGCAATAACCATCCCATTAAATTTAATGACTTCAATTAATAGGTACAGAGGGGCCCTTTTTAATGTCAATACATATTTTTAAAGATGGTTCCTGAGGTGGTGCCATGAGGGAGCTGGGCTACCTTGGGGTGACTGGGGAGGGCAGGAGCCCCAGCCGAGCCCCGGGGCTTTGCTGGCACTCCCCTGCAGGCATGGGGACCCGGGGAGGGGCTGCTGCGTGCCCCGTCCAGGGCTTGGAGTACACAAGGAGGGGGATGTCATCAGGGACCCCAGCCCATCCCCTTGCCCCACCAGCCCCTTCTCCAGGTACAGGAAGCGAGGCCACAGTGCAAACGGTGCCAGGGTGGCGAAGAAGGAGAGGCTCAGCCTGATGCAGCCACGGCTGAGCCTTGTAGCCCGAACCATAGAGTCGCCTGGGTTGGAAGGGACCTATAAGGTCATCGAGTCCAACCATCAACCGAACACTGCCAAAACCACCACTAAACCATGTCCCTCAGCACCTCGTCCACCCGTCTTTTCAATACCTCCAGGGATGGTGATTCCACCACTTCCTGGGGCGTGTTTGATAACCCAAATCAGCAAACAGCCCAGGGTAAATTAACTCCTGTAACAAACCATCCAGTACGGACTTATTAGCCAGCTTGTAACAAAGCCCAGCACGACGCTGTGTGCGCTGCAATCCTGCTGGGCTCCGGGCTGTAAAACCCCACGCCTCATCATGCAGGTATGCACCACCTCCATCGCCCCAGCGCCTCCCTGCCCGGGGCAGGGGCTCTGCCTCCCAGACCCCTGCACCTCCAGGGGCTCTCCCCTCTCCCCCAGCCCTGGCAGGACCCCCCAAACACCTCTCCCCCATCCTTTGGGCCCCTGCTCTCCCCATGGACCTCACACACGTGCTGGGGGGTCTTAGATTTGTCTGAAGGCAGATGCACCTGAGGAACTGAACAGAGAAGAGGGCATGATTCCCCACTAGCAAATTCAGAAGCGAGCTCGGGAACATGGAGCAAACCCCTTGGAAAGCAATTACTGCTCACAAGAAGTGGTGTGCTAGAAGCACATTGCTTTTCTGCTCTGGCAAAGCTACTGGAGTGTAGAGTCATGGCAGCCAGTCCTGGGGCAACCTGCAAGTGAGGTGCTCCCCCAGGGACCCCAAAATGCCAATGGCCAAGGCCAGCAGCCAGCACGCTCCCCCCTGCCTGCCCAGCACACAGCTGGGGTGACCCCAGTGCTCTCCAGCGCCCCACAGCCACCCACCCACCCACCCATTCCTGAGGCCATCTCACCTGGGGATGTGACGCTGGCTGTGGGCACCAGGTCAGGTCATATCCTCCTGTCTTAAAAACTGGTGAGACAAGGCTGGCAGTGCTCACTGCAGACAGGGGACCCTGGGGAGGCAGTTGCTCCATTTTTCCAGTTGTCTTGAGCCAGGAAATGGCTCAGGAGACACCATATGCTTGGGGGCTAAGGATTACAGGTTGAGCTTATACCTCTGGCCAGGCTGGTTCACCCTAGGACAGAGGTCCAGCTCTAGCAGAGCCCATGTTCCCAGAAATACCCAGCACACAGCCCCGGAGCTTTCCTTCCACCTCTTTCCATGGCAGCACAGCAGGGGCTGTGGGGCATCTCACTGCCTTTGTGTCCCTGACACCTCCTTCCCCAGCTAAAACCCTCTGAGACCATTTGCAGGGGGTAGCCGAAGTGCACCAAGGATGGAGCAGATTGGAGAAGCATATGTCTCCATGCGTTTCCCCAGGCATGGAGCGAGGTGCCAGCAGTGCCACTGGCCTCCGTTGGGCAAGACACCGGCTGCCTGCGCTCCCCTGCCCCACGTGCAGCGAGGGAGCAAGACTTAGCAGCGATCAGCGAATGCCATTTAATTGTGGCATGGGTAATTAAGGGACCCCATCGGTTGCTCCAACAAGGCCGCTACGAGCCATCTGCTCCCCTTGCCCGAGGACCCCAGTGGGGTGGCGAGAGGGGCACAGTGATTTCTGGTGCCAGGGCCGGGGTCTGGGTGGGAGGATGCCCACCTTGCTGCCCTCCTACCTGTGGCTCGGCTTGGGTAGTGTGGCCAGGATGGGGAGCGGAGCCGATGCCGTTACTCAGTGCCTCGGCCCAGGTGCCTGGCGGCGAAGCTGCCAACCTGCGAACAGCCGCCTGCACCGATGTGGCCATAAATTACCCACAGAGCCACCAGGGACCCGCACCGGAGGGGAAGCAGTGGTGGCGTGCAGCCCCGTGCAGGAGCCCAGCGCAGGTGATTAATCCTCGTTAGCAGCCTGACGGGGAGACGGGCTTGCCGGTCGTGCGGCTCAGGGTGGCTGCTCCTGCAGCGGGGCTCACTCCTCCGGCACCAGTGCCCACTCCCGTACTCCTCCCTTTGTGTCTTCTTTTCTCTGCAACTCCCCCTTCTCCTGTCCTCCCTCCGCCCTCTCTCACCCTGCTTCCCACCTGCCTCTCTCCATCCTTTCTCCCCACCTCTCCCTCCAGTGTCCCGCGCCAAAGGTGTTCCTGCAGCGCTGCTCCCATCCCCAAAGCAAGGGCGAGGCTGGTCCCTGCCCACCACACCAGGCTCCCAGAGGGTGCCCAACAGCCCTTGAAAGGAGGAAGCTGCTGGGACTTGGGCATCCCGTGCCACAGTCTCAGCCACCGACCTCCTGACTTTCCAGGGAAGAAGATGAAACCAAGACGTGTCAAATGACCAGGCGACCTCCAGAGCCCAGACCCACCCTGCTGCACCCCAGCCCTTGGGGACACAAGGCTCATTGGGCAAGAGCAGAGCTCAGCCTGGGCAGGACAGCCCCGCAATGCTGCGCAGGGATGTGTCATCCCCAGCGTGACATCCCTGAAGCGAGCAAATGCCGCTTCTCACACAGCAGATGGCAAATCCTACAGCAGGGAGGGGAAGCAGGGTGCCCACCAGCACCCCCAGCTATCGCCTTAACTCTGCACCTCTTTTGAGGGCTGGGAGCCAGCACCGGGATCCCAGGCTCTCCCCTCCACCACCCTCCTCATCCTGGCTCCAGACATCCCCAAGGACACCCCCAGGGCCGGGGACCAACCTCTGCCTCCTGCTCACAGCCCTCTGCACCTTGGTCCATCAGTCACCACTCCAGGAGGAAGCACCGAGCCGAAGCAAAAAAGGACCTTGATTGTAAAGAAAATAATAATTCTAGAATAAATAAATAAATAACAAGCCCAAGCACAAGTCTGCTTTTAAATTCAAATGTGCAATATGGCCCGGAGCCTCAGAGCCAGAAGGAAACTACAGATTTGGGCAAGGAAACAGGGAATATTTCACTTCAGCTCAGTCCAAGCCGTCGTGATTTACACAGCAGCAGGAGAGGTGGGGAGAGCGCTGCTCCCCGGGGGCTCTGTATCTCCGGCAGCCGCCTCCCCCTGCCCGCTGCCCCCGGGCTGCTACCCTGCACCTAAAAAGCTTCTCCAGGCTCTCACATCCTGCATGAGCTCCCCATCGTGTCCCACCTCGGGCTGGGTGTTTGCACAGGGCAGCAACACCACGACTGTGGCCCTGTCCTGATGGGGAGGTGCCTGCCCCTGCTGGGGGGTCGCAGCTCCCACTCTCCCCCAGGGTGAGGGATGTTCTCCAGCGGGATGAACCCTGGGACATCACCCAGACAGTGCTGTGGTAAGTTCTTGCCCACCACGGGCCTTTCAGTTAATGCACCTGCCCCAGGAGCCCGGTTCACATCCTCTGGGAGCCACAAGTGACATGAGTTTGGACAGAACTCAGCCCAGGTCCTGCAGTTGGGCACAGCCAAACTTTCACCTCTCCCGGACTGCGGAGGCAGCGCTTGGGCCGCCTGGGATGCTCGCATTGATGCTCCCTGGCTTTCCACGAGCGTAGACCTCAGCCAAGGACAGCCTAGGGACGTCGCCCGACCCCTTGTCCCAGCCCCGGTCCCCGTCCCCCAGCAGTCCCAGGGCCCCCGGACTTCCCCCGGCCCCGAGCCGAACGGGAGCCGGGAAGCAGCTCCGGCAGAAGCGCGGACCGACAGTGCCATCTTGTGCTGCCTGCCAGAAGGGATGCCCGGCCCCGCCGGCCCACGGAGGGCCCCCAGCCCCACGGGTGTGGGTCCGGTGCAGGCGGGTGCAGCAGGGTGGGTGCTCCGCATCCCCCGGCGGCACAGGACGATGGGGGTCTGGCACAGGGGGCTTCGGTGCCGAGGGAAGTGATGGGGAGGTGAGAGGGAACCTGGAGCCGGGGGAAAAATCAGAATAAATCCCCACTCCTGTTTTTCCACTGCCGGCGGGTACATTAACCCCACTACCCCGGCAGCCCCCCACCTACACCAGGGTGTGAGGACAAAGTGGGAACGGGCACACGGTGATGGTTGTGCCCATGGCCACATCCTGAATGCAAGAGCTGCGGGACCCTGTGCCCAAAAACCAGACACCTCGGGGTATCTACATCACCCAGACAGACACCGGACACGTGACTCCACGCAGGGACATCCCAAGAAGAAAGCCCTTGGCCCTGCACAGGGAGGTTCAGGGCTGCTGCTCTCAGTCCCGCTGGCACGGTGGCTGCTGGTGGGGACAGGGAGAAGAGCCCTCCCTGAAACAGCGAGTCCCCTCTGAGCACAGCCCAGCTTCCCCTAAAAACACGGGAGCAACACAGCACAGCGTCACCTCAGTGCAAAAACAGCAAAGGAGGGGGTGCAGGGCTGGCTGCCAAGGGGTGTGAAGGCATGTGGAAGGTGTCAGGGACAGCTTGTCACCGTGTCACCCCATCCCCACGCACAGCTGCTGGGGCACCACGGCCCTAACTCGGCGACCCATGAACAGAGGGGCTGCAAAGGCCACAGGCAAGCGCGGTGACATCCTCCCCCCATGTCCCCGTGGCACACAAGCATCCTCTGCCATAAGCATGGAGCAAGGGAGGGGGGGACCGACCACGGGGTGGGGGGAAAATCTGCTTCACAAATTACCGTTAGTACCAAATGTCCCTTCTTATCAAGACTGGACGGGTATTCAATTTTCTCTTCAAACGCCTGCCTTCTGAAATGGTAATAGAATTTCAAATATAGGGGAAAAGGGAGGGGAAAAACTGAATATGCAAGGATTAACAATGAGAGAGAGAGACAAAGGAAGAAATTATACCAAAAAAATATAGTCGGAGCCTTTGCAGGAATTAATTAAATACAAATATAAAGAGAAAATTAACAGTCTCATGCTTAGGAAGGGGGAGAAAAGGGATATTTTCTGAGTTTAATTAACCTTTTTTTGCCAAGAACAATGAAGAGGAAGGGGGAAGGGAGGGAGAGGAGAGCAAAGACTCCTAATTGTTTTGCCTTGCAGGAGATAATTACAGGAGCTGGCCGGGTCGGGGTCTGCCCACGCGGGTTTGGGGTGCGTGGGTCCGGCTTGCGCACGTGTCAGGATTGTGCGTGTATAATAACTCGTTTGTTGGTCCTAATTGGAAGGTGGATCCGGAGAAGCAAAGGCAGAGCTGAGAAGAGCCCTGGTCCCCTGGATGCCAGGGGGCTGGGGGTGGGCGAGGAGGGGGCATCCCCTCCTGGATGGCAAAAGGGAGAGTGTTAGGCATTGGTGGGAGGTGGCTGGTGGCCACGGTGGCTGGCAGGACTGTGAGATGACCTCCGTCCCTGAGCTCCCTAATGTCTTGTTTGCAGGTTTGGTATCTGTGGTGCTCGGAGGCATCAGTTACAAGGCAACAGCTTGGGGGCAGGATGAGGGTTTGGAGCAGCTGGATGCCAAATTAATGGCCTTTGTCACCACTGTCCCCTCCTGGGGAAAGAGAGGGAGCCAGACAGTGACAGCAGGACAAAAAGCGACAGGAGAAGGAAAGGAAAGGTGATGCTGATGCTAACAGGAGCACTTGTCTGCTGAGTCTTTGCTGCCCTTGTGCTCCTTGCCCTGGCATCTTTCTGCTTTGCTGCTGCCCAAACAGGAGCTGCCTGGCCACAGCGTGGACTACAGAAAAGGGGACAACTCATGGCAACTCACGTAATGCCAGTGACTGGGAGCAATGGAAATCAGCCAGTTGACGCCCCACAGGCCATTCGGACAAGGGGTGATGAACAGCGCTATCCTTCTCTTCCTCTGCGTGCCTTTCACTACGTCCTTTTGACACCTTGGTGGCGCGAGGCTGGGAGCAGGACCTGTCTCCCTCTAACCCACAGCTGGGTGAAGCAGAGATTTACTGAGGATTCATCACACGCAACTTCCTTGGGCCATAACCCATGGAGATGCTCTCCACCCCTGCACCACAATCTCTCCCAAAAAACTGCAAAGCCCTTTCCTCTCCCTCCAAACCCCCCTCACTGCAACCGTACCACCACCCATCACATACACGCGACGGAGAAGCCCGTGTCCACGCTCCTGGATGAGGCCGGTGGCAGCAAAGCTGGCTTTCCAGGTGGGATCAGCTGCGCTGAAGCCCCATTTCCACTGGGTGACGAGGGGAGAAATTCATCATTCCCAGGCGGGAGGCTCCTGAAAGGCACAAGCTGAAGACTCGGGTCTTTGCAAGGGTCTGGCTCTGCCAGCACAGCATCGCCCAGGAGAATGCACACACAGGCTATGGAGTATCCAGGAACTGGGACAGGGTGATTAATAAGTTAAAACCAACACCAGGAAGCGTTTATTTAACAAACGCGGCTCCTTATCTGTCCAGGAATAGATTGCAAAATTATTCAAGAGTCTTCAGTGTAAATTATTCTCGGTATAAGGATTGTTTAAATTGCAAACTGGGAATATTACCGCGAAGTGTACAAGGTATGTGGTAAATTATGTAACCAATTTATGTAATTTATAAATTGAGTTACATAAATTAGCTACACAAGGTACAGCCTGAATGTCAAATTGTATACTCAATTGTCACAATAATAGCTCAGCATCAGATTAGCTTGAGGATTAATCCAGACAGTACAAAGTCTGGATGTTACAAATAAATAAATATAAATATCAAACTGTATACTAACAGCTCAAACTAGGAAGTTATTGGCATTAATAAAGTGCAACCACTCAATTACTTGTCGGGGGGGAAAAATGAGGCAGAGACAGCAGGATCAGTTTGCTTTACAGTTTGCACAGACGTCCCCGGTGCCCTGCAGAGAGCTTTAGGGAGGGCAGAAATTACCTGAGCCTTCTCCAGAAGTCTGTGTCTCACTTCTGGGGTAAGGAATATCTCCATCAACATTTTGACCTCCATCAAAATCACTGATGACTTTGCAATTAAGGAGGTTAGACTGAGGGCACCATTACGCTACTCAGACTCACCTGGCCTTTACTTACTAACCCAAATTTTCAGGTCTTGGAGGACCCTTAGGAAACCAGAACTAGGTCTGTTAGTTTTCCCCAAGTTAACAATCAAAGGTACATTTCAACCGCTCCTTTTCCATGAGTGCTTCCCCTCCACTCCCACAAACCACCCAACCCCCAGGTACAGCGTGGGCAAGACAGCCCTGGCCAGGCACAGCCTTTTTGGACACACAGACACCACGAGATGAAAGGAGCTTCTCTTGCAGTCTTCAGGTAGAGCTTTGGTACAATTTGAAAACCTGAAAAGGGTTTTTGGGAGGATACATGGGGATTTGGAGCAACAAGAGGAAATACTACAAACTGGTTTATAAATTACTTAAACTAAAATCTAAGGCTGGATGGGAAGAACTTCTTTGGACCAGATGAAGCTAGGAGAGCCAGGAGCCCTCCCCGGGGAGCCTTGTTCACAGGGTGGCCCCGTGGGCAGTGGCAGGGCTGAGCCACAATTCATATTTTCCTCCCCTGTCTACATTCTCAATGAATGCTAAAGGCTTCCGAGTTTCAGAACTTTTTACCCCATACTCCTTATTAAAATCTAATTTTCTTTCTAGTTGAGAACGGCAGAATTCTGCTCTCCTGAGAATAGCTGTGATTACGTTGTCATCTCCTTGCCCAGGAGTGCTGCAAGGTCTGTAGCAGTGTTAGAGCATCAGCTTCCAGTCCCAGGAGTGACTAGAAAGCGATCCAGAGCACAATTCTCTTGACTACAATTTATTAAAACCTCCCTGTTAATGGGTGTGCTTGGTTTTTCCCAGAGAGCTGCCTGAGTTTGGATGCCCCAAGCAATCCCACAAGGTAAGCACGGGTGGGCAGTGACCAAGTTCACTGTCAGAAGGATGATGTAGATTACCTGAAAATTATGGGGTGCACATGGTTCTCATTTTTCTGTGCACTTCTTACACTGTTGAAAGGAGATTTTTACCCAGAAGCAGAACCACACTTTGAAACATCTGGCCCATCACACACAAAGGGCTTCCTTACTCCTGATGCCACACTTGTACACTGTCCCCTTGACATCGGGTTCCTACCACCTGCATAGATCCAACCCTGTTCATTGGCTGAAAATAGCCTCAAACAAAACTACTCGAGTTTATATCAGCAACAAGCGATGCAGCCTCCAAGGAGGACATCTGTTCCATTCTTTGAGGAACTGAAGAACCAGATCCTGCTGTCTGAGGGATCTTCCAAGAAGATTATCAGCTTGGACTCTGAAGCATATTTTCTCTTCTCCATCCGTTTGGCCACGGACTAAATTGCGACCCTTTCCTTCAGACAGCACAGCTCATTTTTCCTGGCAACGTGGAGGTCAGGCCAACCAACGTCTGGGTGGAACCAACAGCTGGCACTGAGCTGTCACGGCTGGGTTTCATTAGGATGTTAGGGAAAGCAGCCATGAAGTATATTAAATATATTACTGTGGACATTCTATTTTGTAAACAACCCCTCAGCCTGGGGATGTATACTTCAGGGTACCAGAAGGCACTATATAAAATAATTAGAATGTAGTCTTGAAATAAACAGATGAGCATTTTCTCTCTTTGTAACCCCTTTAACTTAAAGATCCAACAGCACTGCACAAGCACCTGATTTAAGTCTGGAGCAAGCCTAGCACACTGATTAAGTCTATGGGTCTCAGCTCATACTCTGCTTGGACAACCCTGTCTGCCCTCCCACCACGGAGCCCCGAGACGCGGCCACGGAGCCGTGACTGGGAGCAGCCGCAAACCTCACGGCAAAAGGTGGCTTCGGACACCTGCAACGCACGGGGATGCCAGGCTCAGTCTACGCGGCCATCACAGACGGACATCGCCGATCCATTTAATCCAATAAATCCCAGCCCAAGGAAGTCATCGTTAGTTGGCAACAGCGCACTGGAAGCTAAGGAATAGAGGGAAAATGTTCCAACGCAAAGAAGGCTTGCAAAGAAAAATAAGTAAATAAGGATTAAAGGAACCATGAAGGCTGTTTCATTGAAGCAGCCCATAAAGAGCAATTTCTCTGCCTTTTTTACAAAAGGCTTCTATTCTGGCTGATGTGATTTAAGCTAAATCCTGGACTGGCGTTGTCCCCCCGCCCCGTCTCGTTAAGAGCCATGAAGCTTCGTTGCCGTCACCAGCCAGACTTCAGCAGCTGAAAGGCTACTGAAGGAAAAGTAAAGAATTAATTTTCAAAAAGCCATGCTTGCACACGGCTTCATCAAATGGCAAAAACTCAAATCTCTCCCTTGGTTCAGCCGCTCGGAGGGGGAACACACGGTAGTGCTGGCAGAGTTCCTGTTTACTTGTTTTATGATGGTTGTAACGAGGAACCCATTAAATTAATAGCCGTGCTTTATTTTTAATGTTATGTTTAGCTAATCCTGACTTACAGTGGCACTCCCCATTCATAGAAAATAAAAATCAAACTCGCTATGACGATGGACTCCATCGCCAGGGTAATGGATACAGAGGGATGTGGAAGAGGTTGTAGGAGAGAAAAAATAACACCCTTCTCATTCCTTCTGAGGGAGTGTCACTCCTGTCCCTCAGCTGGTGCCCACTAGAGACATTATCTCAGGCAGTTCAAGGACTAATACAAATCTGATCTAGAGCCATAAGAAAAAAAATTGCCTGATAGACCCATTCCAACTCCACTCACACCTCAGCATCAGGTACCGAAACACAGAGACACCCTCCTGTCCTGCCCCCGCAACACGGATCCCCGCAGAGGGCTCAGTGGTCAGAGGTTCCTGCACACCTTCATCCCCAGTGCCCGTGGAAATTCTGACCTGTAAGGCTTAAGTTACCCATCCACACACATCAGAGAACGTACAGCCAGGGTAATGATGCAACTGGGTCAAAACGAGCCTTCTTAAATCTGAGACAGATCTTGGGAACAGCAGCCCTTCAATTTGCCTGTTCAGCAACCGGTGACCTGGGAGAGCTTGAGCCCTGCACCTGAGAAGATGCCCGCTGAGAGACTCAGGCAGAGCCCCTCCGGCACGGAGACACAGAGGGCACAGCTGGAGCACACACACGTGGGCACAGAGCGCTTTCAGCCACATCGCCCACCAGCGCAGGTGGGTACTGACCATGGACAAGCACACATGGTCAGCGACCGCTGCAGAAGGGTCTCGCTGGCACAGGGACAAGCAGCTCAGGTGTACTCACCAGGTCCACCCCCCACTGCATCCCCGCTGAGAGACTCCTAGCACACAGCTCCCTGAGAGCAGTTGCCTCAGAGCAGGTACAACTCAAGTAAAACAAGCCCTTTTTGGTACAGAAAAACTGGTAAGGACCAAATGCCGAGAAGCCAAAAGGACTCCGAGTTTCCAGGATGATGCTCAGGAATCTACTGACTACAGCAAGGCTGAACGAGCCCTCCTACAGCTGCTCCTTGCCCTCAGTCATCTCCCACTCCGCAGTCTGGGTGACACAATAATCTTTCCTGGTCTTAAACAGTAAAGAACTTTTTTTTTTTTTTTTTTTTAATTCTGTAGAGAAGGAATGCACCAGTTTGCCATAAATGTTAGCAGTAGGAGATGGGAATGAAGACAACTGCAAATCCGCTCCAAAGATGTCATAAATGATATTTACTTC
Source organism: Numenius arquata (assembly GCF_964106895.1). Lineage (NCBI taxonomy): Eukaryota > Metazoa > Chordata > Aves > Charadriiformes > Scolopacidae > Numenius > Numenius arquata. The sequence continues at coordinate 12,608,155 of NC_133583.1, forward strand.
TAAACCAACCTTTTGAAAACAAAGGAGGGGGCAAGGTAGGAATCAAAATGAGTCTCCAGGTCCCACTACCCCTTCTCCTGCACTCCCTGGGACAGCAAGCCTTCCATACAATGGCTCCCCCACAAAACAACACAGGAACCAGACACAAGTCCTACTAACCTCTCACAGCACATCGCACAAACAAAAGGGCTGGATCAAGCACAAGCTACTCCACTGAGTGCAAGCAGGAAGAGCATCTAATTTAGGCCATTCACCTAAATTAGGGGAAAACAGTTTCAGGAGCAGTTTGTTACATACCCCAGAGGGAACAGTTGGTTTCATCTCCAACTTGGAAACAAGTTTGTTTGCTGCTCTCCCTATGAAGACGACACAGGAAAGTTCTCTGCCATGTGCCGACCCCTGTAAAAAGTCTGAAAAGAGCACATGTGTCATTAAATCCAAGACGCGCTTTTGACACAGAGCCCTCCTGAGACCAGTGGCTGCTTCATTTGCTCCCTCTGGCTTTGCCCCAGGCTGCGCAAGGACCACTCTGCCAGCATAATTACACACCAGAGCGGGAGACGGAGGGGTGTCATTACGCGCCCTGAACAACCTCAGCGAGATGATGACTACTGGTCCGGGCTAATCACTTCAGTCTGCATCACCCTTCGCTCTCCCAAGGCATCACCCCAGGAAACCTGGGGAAGTGACGAGAAACCAAGACACATACCAAGAGCAGAGTGATAAGGCTGACAGATAAGGAGGGCAGGCGAGTCAGTTCAGGAATATCACACCCATCTTCTTCCAAGGATTAAATAAAAAATAAAAAAATGGCAGCAACTGTGGGGCTACAACCCCTCGGGACTCTGAATGGCCCTTCACAGTCCTGTGCGTTTCCAAAAAAAGGGCTGATAACTCTACAGAGCTGGGTGACACGGCTCCCTGGGGTGGCAAAAAGACCTGTTGCAGTTGTAGGCTGTATGTTATCCAGGTGCATCCAGTTACAACAACTCTTAGAAGGAGAGGGAAATAGTGAGTGGGGAGTCATTGTACCCATACTGCTTCTAACCCCAAAAGACCAAGTCACCAGGCAAAGAGAAGAACGTGGTCCTGAGACATATACAAGATTGGCAATGAAGCGTTTTAGGGAATCAGACATAAACAATTTAGCGACAAGCTACAGACAAACACTTTTAACCAGTTTGGAAATAAAAAATAACAACAACTTGAAAGACAAATTGAAAAATTCTGCCTGGAAAAGGAGCACACAGCATGAGATCACAGGATTCAGCAGACTATAAAATAGGAAATGAGACTTACTCTTCTCCCCCTACAGCTACACAAAACCCTCCTACATAGATTACAGACACGCTTGGCAATTGCCTTCCTCCTCCAGCCTCTCCCGCTATGGACAAGGCAGAGTTGGTAGAAGCCTGAATGCAGAGAGGATATTAGATACAGCGTCTTGCAAAGCCAAGTGTGAAATATTAACAACAGGAGGCAATGGGTTGTGTTTTTATGCAAGATCACAAATTTGGTGCTTAGAGAGCCTGAGATGTTCTTGCACACTGGAATCTCAAAGTGCTTGTTGAACGTTTCATTAAAAAAAGCTATTGAAGCCTACTGGAAAATGTCTACGAGTTCTCTTATTTGCTCTATCTCCTCTAACTTCATTGGTTTTGTTCTTTTTCCTTCCTGCAACACTGAGAAATTATGCACGAATAAAAAGGTTGTTCCTTCCATTCATCTGGCCAGTTTTAAAACAATTCATACTCGTAAAGCAGGCACTCTGCAAGCCTGTATTTTCACATGAAATTACCACAATTGTGCACATTGCATCCGAATTACTGGATGCATTTGTACACACAATTACCCAATTTGCACACAGAACTGCAACAACCGGGCAGGCAAAATGGACATGCAGCTGCTCAGCTGAATGGAGAACTGTGCCTGAGCTGCATCTGGGATGGGGCAGGTTTGGCTTCAGTAGGTGAAACGGGTCACAGATATTCCCGCACACAAAAGAGCTGCTTTTTACCCAAGCACATGCAGCACAAACAGCAGCGCGGCCGCTTGCCCCAACCCTACCTCAAACTTGCCTTTGGAGGAAACTGCCTCCAATTCAGCGTCTACAATAGTTTCAGACCTTGTTTATCCTGCTGTCCTTGCTGCCCATTAATGCCAACTGCGATGGTTAGCTGTGTGATAAGGACGTCTATTCAACACTGGACACCAGGCTCCAGGAATAATGATCTCTGCCACTTTGGAGCGTAACTGACACCTGCTGTCACAATCTTGCATGAAAAAAAAATTCATGCTCCGAATATCCAACAAGCAGTCAAGGACAAACATAAGGAGAGGGAGTCTGAGAGAAGATGCAAGGCTTCCTCCTTCTTTGCGAGAGCCTCAGTAGTAAAGGATCAGCAATGATGAGGGGAGAAGAAAAAAAAAAAAGGAGAGAAAACACTCACTTGAGAAGCTGTGTTACCTGTATGTTTTTACTTGAATGGCAGCTGAGGCTCTGCAAACTGAACTTCATCTTTGGCAACTTCCTTATTGACATCTCTGCTCATCTTTTTTTTCCCCAGGCTCAGATACTTGAGCTGATGATTAGGACAACAGTGGCAACAAACTGCTCCTGGGCACTAGGAAACACTAAAGGAAAGAGACTGCCCGAAAGGCAGATGGGACCACAATCCCCCCACGCACCATCACCAAGAAGTTCATAGACATTCATCATGGACTAAGCTAAAATCAAACCCAACGTGGCAGGACAGAGGAGTTTCCCACTCCAAGGCTACACAATGAACTAATGTCTGTCCTCAGAGACTACCAGAGACCCAGAGTCAGGCGAGCCAGTACCGAAGTGTGACGACACACAAGAGGTGTATTTTCAGCTCATAATCAAGCAGTCCCTCATCTGGAGATACTGGATGGCCTTAGAGTGCCACTTCGTCCTTGCTGGGCTGCAAAACAGCCGCAGTGCACCTGGCCAACATTAGCTGGAGAAGTTACATTTATGATTTTATGGCTGATTTTTTTCCCCCTACCCTCTATCAATTGAGTTCACTGTCTGAACGATCACATCTGTTTATGTTCCACAGACACCTGCATATCTTGAGATGACAGCAACTCCCTGAATGCTGTAATCAGTTATTTCTCAACAGAGGAATTGCCAATTTGGTAAATAAAGCTCATTATAAAAGAACATGGAAATGTATTACAGTTGCCTAACAGAGAAAATTGTCCAGTGCCGCCAAATAATCAGCCCTGGCATCACAGTCCCCCCCAATTTAGGGCAGCTGAAATAATGACATGCAAATTACTCATGTCAAGGCAATATTGGATGGGGGCAAGAGGAAAATGAGGAAGAGACAAAACAGGTACTTTTCTCTTCAGACCAACAATAATTTAAAATCTGGTCAGGGATAGACCCTGGTGTTCCAAATTTCTGCATGCAGAGTCAGAAGTTTTGCAGCTCTGTAGAACCTTGCTATCCCAAGCGGATCCAAAAGCCAGCACGGCAGCAGCAGCAGCAAAAGCCCACCCAGTACTGCCTTGAACAGATCTGAGGACACCTACTTTGGTTTGGTAAGCTTGTCCTTGGGGACAGCAAGTTTGACCTGCACAGTGATAAAAAGCCGGAATTTTTGCAAGATCTGAGACTAAACAGAGATGAGCCACGGGTAAGCAAATATCGCTTCCAAGGAGGAAGAGGGTTGTGGCATCAGCTCTCCACAAGAAGGAAAGGCATTTTGTTGCTTTAATGAAGATGTAAAGCACTAAGTTGCTGCCTAAAGGAAAAAGAGACAAAGCAGAATATAACACAGAAAACAATTCTCAGCCCCCTTCATCCATTTTCATAAACACTACATTAAACCCTGACATGACCTCCAAAAATCCATGTTCACATTCTTCAGAAACTGTCAGATACAGTCAGAGAGGACACGAGCAGCAAACGCTGCCAGAGGAGAAGCTTTAGCCAGAGAAGGAGAATCAAATTTCCAAACGAGACTTGCTCCCTTGGTTTGCTGACAGACCTTTTGCAAATCTGACCCACCTACCTCTAGGAGGATGAAATGCCAGAGGCACACAGCTCCCACTGTCCCGCGGCTCCCCACGGAGAGGGCTCAAAACCCAGTGCAAAGCTGAGAGGGATGGTATTTACGGCAGACAAAGCAAGACCTGCACACGAGCTGGGGCAAAGAAAGACAACCCGGGCTCTGCGTTCAGCAGGCAAAAGGTTTTTCAGTATGATTCACCAACACCAGTTCCCTTCAGCCAGGACTTTGCACTCTTCCAAATATTTTCAAATAAGCCAAAGTCATTCAGCCCAGGACCAAAATGAACAAGTTTTGTGATTTATAAACTGTGACTTGAAATATTTCTATTCCTCACACTTGTTTGGAGTTTTTGTTGGCATGGGCAGGAGGCAGAAAACAGCAATTTACAAACTCATGGGACTGAAAGTATCTCACAGCACACAGTGACCATTAAACACTTTATTGTTTAGGAGGGAACCTTGGAAGGGAAGGAACACGCCTGCTGGTGTAACCGACGGGAGCATGCTAGGAACAGTTAATCCTAACAAGCTGGTTAGGGTTACTTCCAAATATTTCAGATCCCTTTCTCCAGAGCAAATGGACAACGATAACAGCTCTTGAAACTCAGATGTGGATTGGTGAAACCAAAGCTAGCACAGGGTGAACCAGGCTCATGTTGGGCAAGCCTCCAAGCTACAAGCTGTGCTGGAAGCACCTGGGGTCAATACGATTCTTTACATTGCAATACAATAAAAAAGGGAACGGTAGCATCCCCCTCTCCCAGGACCCTCCTCCCAACTCCAGGAACATCCACTGAGACTGATACATGCAGGCAATTAGAAGAGGAATCATGTCGCTGTCTTGGACCGCGAAGGGCAGAAGGCACCAGTTTTGGTCAGTGTCTATCCAGAAGGATGCTGGGGCTTCCGAGGGCCTCTGTGGTCCCTGACTTCTGTTATTTGGTGGCTGATGTTTATCCAGAATTAACTAACAGCTCCTGGAGGAAAAAGGAGACAAAGGAAAAGGCAGCAAGTTAGTTATGTAGCTGTTGACATGGGACCGTTTCCTTCAGAAACGAAGGAGAAACGTTGGCAGGGTGAAAATCCCTCAGAAAAATCATCAGGTTCCATCTGCTGTAAAACACAAGACACTCAAGGGGACAGAGGACTGTGGAAGCAAGACAGTGGGTCACGGTATCAAAGGCGAGACTGATTCTGTGAACAAGACTAGATGGTCAGCTGTAAATTATTAGTTTATAAATGCTATGGCCTGCAGCAGGAGAGAAAGGCCATGGTCTCAGGTAAGGCTCAGAGCAGCTGGGTTGCAGAAGTAAGTGTAGGTCCATGCTACGTCCCAGCCTCAGCAGGACACAGGAGCACTTTGATTAGCTGCCATCAAATACGCAGACAACACTCGCTCATCCTGGAACACGATCAACATAAGAGTGAGCGCTAGAGAGGGGAGAGGAGGAAAGAGAGAGACTCGGAGACTGCCTTAACTCCTGACATCTTTGACTGCCTTTATCCTATTAAGACCCAAACCCTCCCAAAATTCAAAGCAAAGTCATCCCTGTTTTGTCCCCACGACAACATCCTGTTTTCTAAGTGATACATCGTCAGATCCTGCAGGTATTTGCACGTGAGCTGTAGACTTCTGAGGGGTAGAAAAAACAGAGGAGGCCTTCAACCTTTTTAGGATGGAGACTGAGGAGCCTGCTATGGTTTCTTCCTATTTTTATCTTATCACTCCTATAAAGTCAAAGAAATCAAACCAGCAACACCACCACCTGGCACCAGTTATAACACCTCTCCCTCTGAGGACCTGGGGTATCGATGTTGGACTCTACTTCAAAACCCAGGTAACCAGCTCTCGCCCATCAGCAATGGCATCTTTATGGCAATGAACTGCTGGTGTAGCTATACCAGCAGCAGAGCTGCATAGGGTGATCCCATCAACACGCTACTTTCTCCTCATGCTCTGCACTTCCTTTTTGCAGAATAGACAGTATGTCCCGATTGTTTAAAGGACCCTGTTAAAGCGAACTACAGAAAGCTAAGTGAATAGTTAGCTGCACGTGGTCTCACCACCCATTCTTACTAGGGCTGGATTTGAGCTTTGTTCTGCTCTTTAGATACTAGCCTTTCTTGGGAGAGAAGCCAAGTTTCCTTGAATGTGAATCAGAAAGGAGAACATCACAAAATAATGATGCTAGCACACTTGGCAATATCTGTCAGAAGGTGAGGATGTCATTTGGGCTACTTCTGCATAGCAGGCTGATATTCACTGCCTAACACCTGCAAGGTCAGCATATTCAGTCCACATTGACCGTGAATCTCCAAAGACAGCCCCATCTCTGACAACAATGAACTGGAAAAGTTTCGAAGGACTCGAGAATAAAGAGAAAATTGTTTGCCAAATTATTTAGACAAAGCTTATCCAGAAATCTGACAAATGAACCATCAATATTACTCGACTGACTAATTTCCCAGGTAATTTTTCTCATCATTAGTGACTTAAAGTTCTGCACAGAGCAATACATTTCAAAAACTCCAATAGAACTCACACAAATTGTAATGAGAGAAGCAGCAACAACTCACAATCAATTTTGCAATAAAGTAATTTGCTGTATTCACACTGTAACACTTCAGTGAAGTGTCAAGGAATGCTACATTTTGTGAAAAAGCCACTGATGTGGCCACTCTGTGGTTAACCCTTATGGAAGACAGCAAAACCTTTTCCTATAAAGTGATTTAAAAAAAACAATAAATCATAGTTACACAATTTCATGTTCAAAATCATAACTACGTATTTTTACTCATTTCAGGAGAAAATGCAAACAGCCAGCACTTAACCTCAATCAATGCTTTCCAGCCTAAGCTGCCCACATACCGGGAACGCATCGAGCTGGAGGCTCACAAACATTCCTTGTGCAAAAACATCAGGTTCCATCTCACTCTGGATGACTAAACTTTCTCAAGATCTTTTGCATGGTGAGCACTGGACCCAGAACTGGTGGGCTCTAGGCAGCCTGGACACCAATTTCCTGCTGCGCAGCTGGCACCAAGGGAAGCTGCTGGGAACAAAGGGAGGAGGTAACAACACCATCCCTCAGCCCATGCTGCTCCCAATAGTGGCCTGATAAAATGACATCTATGACCAGCCTGTGCTGGATGGAGCGACTAATTAATGACCCTTCCCTCCTCAGGGGCATGGAGCGCTCATGAAGGTTATGGGGTTGGCATTTTGGGGGAACTGAAGCTCTCCCAGCAGACAACAGCCTGCACACACGAGTGGCTTTCCCAGCTTTTTCAGACTTTCCTGCTCAGATGCCAATCCAGGTCTCACAGCATTTGCCACGCCAATGTAGACCACCGCCACCCTGAACCCTCTAGTACTGCTAAGATCCAATTTACAAAGAAAGTGAAACCAGAGTACAGTCTCTGGCTGCCCAGGAACCCGTGCTCCTCTGGATCTTCTGCAGAACATGCAGAGCGGTGCAGGCACAATTAACAGCTAACGGTGCTGGAGGCCAGAGGTCTCCTCTGCCAGCTACTGCAGTGTCACAGCCGCTCCACGCTGCACAGGGGAAGCTCCGTAGGCCTTGTGCTCTGTTAGCACATCATATAAGTCTGTGCTTGTTAGAATACACATATAATTGCTTTCACTGTTCCTAGGCCATCAGTTTATAAACCTGTGGCTAACTACTTAAAAGCACAGTTGCATCGATTTCATGCCTCGCATGCTGTGTAATAGCATGGAAGGATGCCATATCTCTAAGACTAAACCCACTCTTTGCTAAGCCAGCCATTTACACCAGCATTTTAATCCCACCTAGCATTGCAATCGTGCCGACACAAATTTGGCACCCCTTCATTTCCTTCCAACCTGGAATCCTCCTTGTGAGATGCTACCAAGATGCTACAACACTTACCTTGAGCAGAAGGAGCCAGGAAAGGGAAGGAGAGGACTTACCTCTCCTACATGCCCTTGTCGTTGCATATGCACCAGGCAAGTTGCATATGCAACAAGAGCAGGCAGCTTGCAATCACAAGCTGCTCTCACACGACAGGATACTCCCAATCAATCGAGTTGAGGCTCAGCCTTATCGGAAAATAACTGCCCCACAGTTGGCATTAGGTGGTCTCTGCTGCAGTCTTAGCGGAACAACAGCTCAGGAAACGAGCAGCCCTGGAGAGTTCACCACACACTCACTCAAACGAGAAGGGATGGTGCCCTTCTTGCGCAGGGAGGGTAGATTACGTTTAATGCCACTGCAGCGTCAGGTAGAGACCAGGTTCCAGTCTCGACCAGCTCCAGCCCAGCTCCTCTGCATATGAATGCTGTGTCCATACAAAGGGGTCCATACGAAGGCAATTCCTCACAGCTGTGGCTGCAGCACAAATAGGAACGGCAATCTGTTCAGTCCCGACAGCAAATCCAGCTGGAGGGCACGCAGTGCTCTCTTCCACGCCTCTCCTGGCAAGCAGGACCCTGAGCCACTAACCCATGCTCTTCTACCACCATGAGACCCCAACTTGGCAGCTAAGAGCCGTCAAAATTGGCTGGCGGCTCAGCTGACACAGCCACCACTTTGCAGCACCTGTGGGGAAGCCAGTAGCTCTCCAGCTCTGGTTTCAGTTGAGTGAGGAGAAAGGGTCAAGCTCTGCAAGTAGATCTGCTCCACACATCTCACCCCTGCTGAGAAGGGAGTCCAATCAATGCCCCAACACGGTCCTTCTCCCGTAACAGAGAGCTGAGGCCTTGGTACCAGCATCAGGACAAGAAAGTCTCAGCAAGATTTTATAATGCACCGCGCTCTTGTCTTCCTCCGGTTCCTTCTTTGCCCGTCTGCATCCCAGTGCAGGAGCTCAGGGCTGCCTGGAGAGGATGCTGCGGGCTCGCCGCCTCCCACAGACACTGGCTAGTTCTGCACCTCAGCGCTCAGCCTCGCCGGAGGCTCAGAGCCAGGGGGGGAATCTCCCTCCTTGAAAGCCCATACCCTGAAGAACTTCCTCCCTCAGTGTTTGCCAGAAACGCTGTTTGCCAAGCCTCCACTGTGCTAAGACATATTTATTTAACCAGCCTTTAGTCTCACGGGATAAATCCTGCAAGTTTCCTCCAGCGAGTGCCTTTCCTCCCAGCGAGTTCTAATATTCCTTTAAGCACTTGCACCACGGTGCTCGCACATATGGGCACTGCGCAGCTACGGAGAAATCAGAAAGCAGATCCCCATGATAAATGACTCGGTGCATTTGGAGTGTCAGTGACAAAGTAGAAATTAATCTCCATAGTTCCTAGTTCCTTGCCACGTGCGGGCAGCACTCTCAGAACCAGAGCACCTGTTGGCACACAGCAGACTTCAATGACGTGACCGCACAACTTTTTCATCTCAGTCTGGAAAGAGGCACTAACGAAATACAGAAATCCTGACCTGTCCTAAGATGGGTGTTCAAGGCCTTTCCGCTGGATAAGGCATTTGTTGCGGGGCTATTAGCACCCCTAAGTGCTGCGAGGGACATTTGAGTCACTTTGGTTTGATGTATGCTGTAGGTATTTTTTGGTTATGTGCAATTTGTTCTGTTACATTCAGGGTATTGGCTATTTTGTGGAGCAGCTGTGCTGACTAATGGATCACAGCACTTCTATGCCATATAGTTATCGCACAGAAAAGCCTCTATGTCTCTCTCATCCTTCAGGAGTCCAACAGTTGCTGTCCTTGGGTTTGGAATAAGAGGGGCAGGAGTATGCCTGGCAGCAACAAAAAACATTAATTCAAAAAGCTATGAAGAGAATTTTGTTTTCCCTCTTCCCTGTGCTTTGCAAAGCAGAGAAGTTCATCCAATGACTTCTTGGCCACTTCCCCAGATGGCGTCTTCAAAGCTGGCTTGACAGCAGAAAAGAGGCCTTTCAAAAGACTCACCAGACACATTGTCAGAACACCCCAGAAAGTGCTTTCACGTGGAAGTCCCCTGGTCTACATACCCCACCAACAGAGTGCAAGGAACAGAAACAGTTTTTCTGGTTTCCTCTCCCCCCGCCCTCACTCTCCGTTGACTCACAAGAGCCTCACACTGTTTGCTTTGCTCTGCCATGACACCCCCCATTGCTCTGCATCACCCGAATATGAAGTTATTTACTAGCACAACTAATCTCTAGCTGTTCTAAGACTCACCTGTTTGTTCATGCATTATAACAGTGATTTCCTCCAGACAATTGTTCTGATCATTGTTCTAACTCGCAGAGAGCTCCCGTCATTAGCCTTGCTTAACAGGAAATGTTTTGCCACCGACTGAGCAGCTCCGCAGTTACCAGGCTGCACAAAAAAATCATCCCGGCTGGGGGGCTGCATCTCCCCGCTGAGCTGGTAGCCCCAGACGTCGCAGCAGGGGGCATGCTCAGTGCTTTTGATTTTGGACATGTGCTAGAAAATACCGGGGCCAGGAGGAACAAACACTGCTCTGCAAAGGGCCACCGCTGAAAGGATAGTTGTTAATTAATCGGCATACAAACTGAGGGCGGTTTTTGTTCAATCAATGTTAATTGCATTTAATCTCGTTCTCACCATTAAGAAAAGCCACCAGGCCAGGCTGATGTCGCTAGTGCCTGACATGCAGATTCCACCCACGTTTGGGAGGCAAGGCAGGAGGAGTAAAGTAATGGAAAGAAACGAAATAACCCTTCCTCACCCCTTCTGCATCACTGCACAATTTCTTTGGGTCTGTTCCATTATTTAAACAATTTTGTTTTCCAATAACATTACAGAGGAGCTCAAAGGATGAAAATCAGACATGGAGCATTTCACTACTAGTTATTCTTGCTCTCCTGGGTACTAGCTTAGAGCTTTGCTAACCTGCACAGCCCTGGCTATTCTGCTTCCGCAAAGGACTGAAATCAGAAAATTGCTTATGTGAAGCTGTGCCTGCTTTTGAGTCCCGGGCTGGTCCCAACAGACCTGCCAGTGCCCCTCAATATGACCTACAGCTGCTGACTGCCACCTTCCACCAGCTCTACCAAAGTCTTTCTCCTCACCTTGCTACTGACCAGAACTCCACTGCATGCCAAAGGATGCTGAACTCTGTCTTAGAACACAAAGTACTATTTCCTATTAAACAACCTCTGACCAAATTTGCCTCACAAGTCAGTGCACGCTTGAAGCCTGAGCTTCCCAGGTAAACCACTAGTGCATCTGCCAGCGATTTGGCTCTGATGTGGGGACTGTGCCACTATCTGCCCAGCCACCTGCTTGGGAAACGGGAGCGATCCTATCCTGTCCCCTCTGCAGGAATCACGCCTGGGGGCAGACGGGCAGCTCTTGCAGCACAGAGAGCCCAAGGTGGCAGATTTCACGACTACTGGCTTATTGCTTCTGCAAGTGCCTTGCGTTTTTCCAAATCAGCATCAAGAACAATAATCATCAAGTCGGGGCTCTGTCGGTGCCTTTCCCCTGTGGCAGCACACAACGCTTGCCCAAAGCCGATGCTGCAGTTTATCATAGATTTTCTTTATCCCTGGACAAGTGTTAGTCCCATTGCCTCTCACCGCATAAAGTGGACATATCACAAGTGCCGTGAAGGGCTGGCTGAGTTTTAAGTGGTCTGAAACGGCTCCACTAGACTTGGTCAAGATTGCTTTAAAATCATTTCCCATTAGGACTGTGACCCTCTCTCTTTACAGCCAGCATAATGACTCTACCTCAGGGGAAGACAATTACATCCCACTATCTATACACATCAGAAAGTATACACTACAAACACTACTGCGCCCTTCTGGAACAAGTGAGAGAAGGCAATGCGGGAGAAAAAGGAGATAACACTGGATGCCCCTCTATCCCACAACTGGAGTCATCCCGAGCGTTTTGCAAGCTCGTGGATTAGCCCCCAGGAGGGATAAAAAGATCCAGAAGGCACAGAGTGTTTCTAAAGCAGAATGACAACTTGTACAAATCCAGCTCTGGTTTTGTAAGGATTAAAATGAACTTCACCCAACTGTGAATATCCGTTGCCAGAGCCAAAAGGAATGGAAAACCACTTACTGATGCAACAGCATTTCATTATTTCAAACCCTAAGCCCAATGCTTCCAAAAATTAAGGACAGGCAACATTAATGTTATTGCTGGGGGACATTGGCTGCAGGGGTTTAACTGCTAAACTGCCAAGCCATGCTCTGAGCACAACGCAATGAAACCATATACACAAATAAAGGCAACTCCTCCATACTCTGATTCGTGCTCTTGCTACCAGCCCCCAGGATAATCAGTGGGAAAAGAAAAAATAATCCCAGAAGCTAAGAGACTTTGGATTAAGTTGTATAAATTACCTGTTACCTCCTAACACAAGGAAGGGAGAAATGCAATAAATACCTGCAAAGCCATTCCAGTATTTTGGATTAAATGGATTACAGAAATGGAAAGTACATGATGCAAGATGTTATAAAACAAGACGACAGGAAAGTGCAGGAATTTGAATCAGGCTGGCAAATGATCCCTGCAGACTATTGAGGAAAATTAATAGAGAGAAGGGGTAGAGAGAGGATACAGTAAGAACACTGACTGATGAACACTGTTGTTAGGACATGTAAATTCAGGATGTCAGACTTCCACTTAAATCTACTTCAGTCCTGTAACAAAAATAGCAAATCCTACTGTTAAAAAGCACTGGAAGTAGAAAAGTCAGAGACGCCAAGCCTCATTTCAGGATAGGTTTCCCCTGTGCATCCCTCAAGATTGAAGTTTGTGACTTTAATTATTCCTGGAACATTGCGTATATAGGGATTCAATACAGGGATTACTAGCAGGATCCTTGTTATAAGTGCCACTTCTCAAACAAATTACACTTCACTGGATGTCAGTAACATACACAAGAAAACAAATTAGATAAAGGTAGCAGGATGGCAAGATACAGATCTGGTGCAAGGAAATTTCACAAGGTCACCCAGCAAAATAAAGACACTTAGAATATAAACTCCTACAACATTTCTAATTCCACAGTGCATTAAAAGCTTCGCATGACCCAGACACAATATACCTCCATACACTGGCGACTCCACAGAAGCCCAAGACAAAGCCTTCTGAGACATGATTTCTTGTGAAGAAATACCATCAGGGTAGGGGTGGAGGAAAAGAGACAGAGATAGAAAGAACCACCCCAGTTGTCCTCTGAACTCCTAGGGATCACCACATCCCATTCCTTAATTCTGGCTGTTCACAGGCAAACACAGCTGGATGGGAGAAGCCAGGCAGACAGGATGTCATTTTGTTTGGAGGTAGTGACAGCAGCTCCTTGGCTCCAGGGCTTCTTCACAAGCTGATCATAGAATCACAGAACGCTTTGGGTTGGAAGGGACCTTCAAGATCATCTAAGTTCCAACCTCCCTCTGCCATGGGCAGTGACAACTTTCCATAATGCATTTTGTGTTTCCAGATCTTGTCCTGGAACAGATTATTAACCTCCACTAGTCCTAACAAGCACGTCTTTAACTCTGGGAATCTTCATGAAGATGGAAGCACAGGAAAGTCCAGTCCTTGGGTAGAGTGCAAAGAGCTGCTGAAAACACTTCACAACCCCTCAGCAATGGCACTGTGCCTTTGAAATGGGACCTCAACAGTGGTTGTTACATTCTCATCTGGGGGATTTCACCTGCCACTTGCCAGCGTTACTAAACCCTGCAGCTTTCCCTTGGGCTACAGGAAGGCAAGCATGGCCTGGAGGGCATGAGCCCCAGTCCCAGGCTCTGTTCTCAGACTCCTCCCAACTTTGCCCAGCAGCTGTAGATAAATCCCCATCTCGGTTTCCCTTTCTGTACACAAGAGTAATGCTACTTACCAGCCACACAGAAGTACAATAATTATTCACCAGCAGAAGATGCTAAAGAAATGCAAAAAAACCACACAGTTCTCAAGGGATCCATCCTCTCTGCACAATTTGCATTGAGGCTTCAGAGGAAATCTAGTGCTTTATCTTGTCCCTTTCTGCCTTGCTTTATGGGGCTCCTGCACCAGATAAAGAGATTTCCTCTCCCGGTCAAGGTAGCATGTCCACATTTAACGTATAGTTCACTCCTGTCTAGCCCAGCTTCACATACCGAGCACAGAGGCAGGCAGAGACAACTTCTCCAGATATCCTTTTCTATGCCTAATTCTATTTCTGTTCAGCGACACAGTGAAATTCCACACAGAAGTATTATGAGCTTGACTGCCTTTATTTGTTTAACAGTTCACATTTTCATTAAGCTGTTGCTACTCGGCAGCCAGTAATTTTATTTCTGTGATAGGCGTATTCATCTCACCCCTATGGGTGTAGATGTTGCTCTCCTTCTCTTCTGGCAGAAGAAGCAAAAATCAGCAATGATAGAGCCAAGAAAGGACTGGGAATTCTCATGTCTGTTTGCAGATAGATGTGGAATAGAACTTCTACCTGGTTTTGTGAAACATCTCCCAAAGATCAGGGTCACAGTAAAGAACCTAAGGGTAAATTAAAAAAAACCAAATAACCAACAAGCAAACCTGTCTTGGGAGACTACCTGCACTGCCCAGATACAAAACCAGAACATGAAGTATCTTTGAGCAGAATCAGCCCCTTTGACTCAGCACTGCAACTCTTTTACACCAGGAGCTTATTGCTGACTGAGCGTTTACGGTATTTGAGTATCAGATTTTAAAGAATTAATTGCATGTCTAACTCTTGCCAATCTTTAAGTATCTTGAAATATCTGGTCCCGGGAGATTCAAGATCTGATTAAATCACAAGGAAGAGAAGCCTGGTTGGTTGGCCTGCAACAAGCCCCAATTAGACAATCCTCTACCAAGTTCAGGCAACCAGACAGAAAAATAACAGGCATTTTGAAATGTTAATGACCTGAACTGAGACAGTCAAATGACTCAACCACACCTCTTAGATAGAGGTTTCAGAAGTCACCCAAGGAACCCTAAACATTTCTCTCTGCCACTCCCTATTTACACCATGAAGGAGCGGAGGTGCGGGGAAGCCCTGCTGGCTGCCCGAGCCCTGGAGGGGGGGGAACCCGCAGCCTGGGCAGGAGAGTGCCAGGGTTCCCGCTGGGCACGGCACAGGCACCAGAATGGAAAGGCTGTGGATGGATCGGGAGGCCATGAAGACATTCCGCCACGCAATTCCGTGTGGATGCCCAACCACAGGCACACCCAGGCAGTGACCGGCGTGAAGCTGCACGCTCAGCCCTGAACCAGGAGCAACTGCAGTATCTCAGCAAGACAGATTTGTTCTGAGCAACAGCCCATCGGTGCCCAACACAACCAACGCAATTAAGAGAAGAGCAGATAAGATGCCCTACAACCTGAAACATGGATCTGAGCAAACAAAGGGAGAATGGCGAACACCCAGAGATGCATCTTTATTTCCCAATCAATGTCTCCTCCTGCGTAAATTCCAAATCCTTCTTTCAAGATTAAAAACCTTTACCAAGTGAAAAACAGGCTCAGCATTTCTCTAGCTCCTTCCTGTCCCCTTCCCTCTTCGGAAGGCACCCAGCAGAACACCAGATGCTGGAACAAGCCACAAAAGCCTCCTAAATAATTATCTCCCCATCTCCTCCACTGCAAATTTATAGTCCTGCATCTGTGTCAGCACAGAGACCTGCTTCCATCTGTCTAAAACCCATCCTTTACAAATAGGACCTAAAGGTGGAATGTTTAATCGAAGCATTTGAAAATGTACTAAGAGACTGGAAAAGAAAGCGACAGTTTATAAGTGTGCTGTTTGCTTGTCTTGCGGACACAGCTCAAGTGTAGGGGAGAGCTTTCTTTTTTTTTAAATATGATAAATGATGCCGGTCCCATCTTGTAATTTCCCTCACTGTGCAGCATGTCTGTTCATGATAGATACCGGCGCAGCTGCTTAGGTGTCCGTTTATCTGCTAGAAAAGTATTGTCTATTTGGAACCAACTCATCCTAAAACAGTAGCCCCAGAGGGGGAAGAGAGAAAAGGGAGGGGGAAAGAGAGATGAGGGAGCTGTCAACTGGGAATACGTCCATGCGTCTGCTGCAAAGGTTCTGGCAAAAACCAAGCATCATATTTAGTTTTAGCTACATCCTCTCTTTCCCTCCTCCTAGACCATTCTTTTCTACTGTCAGTCAACACCTCCTCACACCCTCTTCCCACAAAGACCTTACCACTGACATACATTTCATTTCGTACTTGCAACCTGTGGAAACAAAGCAAGCCCACAGCCTTCTTCCACAGGTCCATGCCAGCGCAGAGGAGCTCTCAGGTCCCAACGTGAACAGTTCGCAGTTGAAGACAGGTAAAATTCAAAAGAAAAACAAACCACAAAGGATGGGAAAAGAGAGAGAGAAAAAGGGAGAGAGAAAGGACGAAAAAAAAGCAATCAAAGGGTGTTTATATTTTGTGTTTAAAGAGACTTCAAGCAGGAACTTGCCAATTTTCTGTAGCCAGGATTAGAACGGAATGAACTCAAACACTCTGTCCTTCCGCAGAGCCCTCCGAGCTGAATTTCACTCTCCGCGAAATGGCCAATATAGAAAGAAACTCATAAATCCCTGTGACGTAAGTAACTTCACATTACTCTCGGGGAAACAGAGGCAGGGACAGATTCATTAATCCAAGTAAATGAATCTGTGAAGCAGCGTGGATTTCTGAATCCCCATAATGTCCCACACAAGAAACAGCACCCAGGGCCCAGCAGTTTCTATGCCATGCTGCCTGGCACAAGCAAAGGAAAACACTTGAATGGATGAGAATGTTTTTAAGAAAGGAAAAGTACAGTCATTAACCACACCTGCCCTAGCCAGGTAAGCATGCATTCTTATTAAAACACGTTTTATTACTTTAAAATGCCTCCCACCATTTCACTCACTGCATCGTTAATACCAAAGACCAAGGTCACATCTGTAAGATGCTGCCTCAGGAACCTGCTGAGTAGCAGAGAGCAGCAAAACCTGCCTGAGCAGGCAGGTACATTCCAGCAGCTCAGCCCTGCCAGGGTTAGCCCGCTGGTAATACCCAAACCAGCAAGGTTAGGGTTGGCTTTGGTATGCCATCATTCTTCTGCAACTAAGGCATATCCTGAAAGGGTGTTGCTACGGACTGATACTCTGCCTCCTGTTTATGGAATACAACTTCCATGTGTGTGCAGAGGGAAGCTGGGTGTTTTAAAGCTGTTTAGATAGTTATATGTTCACAAAGAGCTTTGCAAGACATTTATGTTAAGGAGTTGTTAGAAGCAGCACTGAATTAAAGACTTCACTTTTAAGATAAGGAACTGTGCCTTAAATATTTTTTTTGTGGGGTGAGTTTTCTTGCTTGTTTTGAAAATAATGAAGTCCCACATGTTAGATGGTATCAGTCAGTTGAGGTTAAATTGTGTAAGGCAGTTATCATTACTGCGACTTAAAACTGAGACTTGCATCCAGAAAGTTCAGTATTTATTGACTCCCAGAATTTAAGTTCACAGAAAGACTGGCTGCTCCTGCAGGTGGAAGGCAAATCCCACCATCTCTCACCCACGATCAGTCCACAGCCACATTCCTACACATGAATGGTCCTGAGCGGACCTGCTGACAGCTACCGAAGCACCACCCCTGGATGATGCTGACCAAAGCCAAGCACAAACTGAGTCTGGCCCCACTGATGCCAGCCAGCCTCAGCTTTTCAACCTGCCTGGGAAGGAAACACAGACATGCAAGCACATATACACATACCCCCCCAGCCCACCCAGCGCAGGGGGGACAGGCCAGCCACTTGATTTGCAGAGAGCTTTTCCATTTGTCCCACTCTACTTACTGCAGCGCTTGAACAGACAACCCGCTCGCCTTTCACATGCTCTGCGGTGGCCATTTCTCCAGAGCTGCCCATCATTTCCTTATCAAGCAGTAAAAACGTAGGATCACTAGAGACACAGCTCAGCCTTGCTGAGATTTCACTCCCTCAGCGGGTTGTAAATGCCCCTATAATGTTGGCTTTTTTAATCTTGTGTTATTATTACCCGCGGCTGCCATTCAGTCTGCAGAGAATAAAGCGCCAAGGCTTTCAGGACCCACACAATGGCTCTGTGCATTTGCCAGCGGTTGGACAAACAATACCTCTGTGTTTCAGCTTTATTGGAAACCTTTCTGTTGTGGGAGTCTGACTGCGTGTGTCCCTCCGCTCAGGCAACGCAGAGGTGCCAGCGTGTGCCTACGAATTCGTCAGTGATTTCAGGAGCACGTGCCTGCACGGCTGCCTATAGAACCACGATGAAAGTGTGCCTGCAAGCCCGGTGTGCTCCTGCAAGCCTATGGAGGGGCACAGATAACGGGCCTGCAGAGCCAGTCAGTCTTCCCCATAGATCAGCCAGGGGGTACGAAGCTGAACAGGGCTCCTCTGTGAATAATTACGTTCATCTCTGCGTAAATGATGTTGCCGGCTCGTATGGCAGTCTGAGGATATATGACATAACTATGAAAATGTCAAAGCTCCACTTCCCCAGATCACGTTCTTACATGAAATCTTGGCTTCTGCTTAAAACTAAAGAGCTTGAGCGCCCCGTGTTTGCAAGGAAGGCTTGAAACACGGAACAACAGAAAACCCCCACAAATTAGAATGCGAACGAGATTTGAAGAATGCGGGGCTCTTCTAATTCGGGGAGACCGACTGTTTGGTATGTTTGCTATTGCTTGCAGGGGACACTGCAGATGTGTGAACTCTTACAGAGCTGCAAATATTCCCTCACTCAAAAAACCAAGCCATGCTGCACACTGTTCACATATTCAAAACCCAAGAGAGAAGTCAGAAACTCCCCAAAACCCACAAGGTTGACTTGTAAAACTGTTTAAAAATGCACTGGGGTTATTTCATTTGCCTTCTGGTTTTAAACACCTGAGTCACGTTCTCATAACACTGCTGTCTAGGCAAGAGGGCTAGATTATTTTATTGTATCTATTCCTTCCTTTTTTCTTTTTTTTAAATTAAAAAACAAAAAAAAAACCAGAACCAAGATTCTCATATACTTGTAAAACTTCAGGAACAACTCCACAAAACTGGGGCAATAGAAAACATGCCAAATACTTCAAGGCTTGGCAGCAGCGAGTGCCTGCCTGTCTCTCCGTGGCAGGAGGAATGTCTGTCTGTCTCAGCCAATGTTTCCGAGTAAGAATGTCTCATCCCGATAGCCCGTGCACATATAAAACACCTATGCTGTCAGCTCTCCAGGAAGAGACCTTGACATTTTGCAGAAAACCACATCCCCATCTCCCCTGAATATCAGCAGAAGGCAGAAAAACCTGGTAGATCTGAAAATGTAAGAATCAGGTGCTGCCTTCAGCAAGAATTAAAGTTAAAATGGAAAAGGCAGTGGTGAAATGAGCACAGGGCAACTCACTGCACTCGGAGTACCAAGGAACCAACTTCCAGGTTTCCCAGATCCCTGCCTGCAGCTGGCTGGTCCCACTCCCTCTCTTGGGAGGCAAGAGTAGAGACATCTTGAAGGGGAGGAAATTGAGGCTTTGCTGTCTTAAAAAGAATAAACATAAGGTGAATGGTTTCAGCACATACTGTATTATCGTTGCGATGTTATGTACCTCATGCACCTGGAGAGAGAAACTGCAACTCGCTCTCTGAGCTCTAACTTTACAGTAACCGGGCTGGCACGGGAAGATGAGCTCTGCTCTCTGCGGACAGAGTAACTGGATTGCAATGTTCTCTTCCCGAAAAGAGTAATGAGGTGCCCAGAGAGCCTGCAGAGGTGTCAGAGAAACAGATGCTGTTAGACACTTCGCAGGCCGAAGACAGATTAAGAATAACACAATACCAGCATAACAGGACCTTATCAACAGCCTCGCAGCGCTAAGAAGTGGAAGCTGAGCAAAGGCTGTGACACCTGTCTGCATCACAGCCCCGCTATTACTGCCTCCCGAGCTCCCCACAATCCCAGTGTCCAAACGGCTTTGAAGCAAGACACGGCAAGACAGGCAGGTGAATCTGAACTCCCGTCAGCTGTCTGAAGAGACGGCATGAATACCTTACGTTTCAGTAACACTTTTCACCCACAACATTTCTGAGACATCCATTCAACCTCAACACTCCAAACCACAGAAGTAATATCTGCCCGGGTAGAGGTGGGCAAATAAACACCAGTTAAATGACTGTTCAAGGTCATCCAAGGACTACGAGAGAGACACACACACAGAGACACGTCTAGCAAGTAGATTACTCTTCCCTTTTGAAAGGCACACAGACACACACACACGCACAGGGGATTGAAACTGCTTAGCCAGGTGTGGAGCCTGCTGTGATCAACGCAGCTTCACTGAGCAGCGACTCTTCCCGCTGCTGTTTCACTGGCGCTAAAACGTAAAAAGCAAACCTTTATAACAAAATTCATTCAAACGGATCCAAATAGGGATGGGGGATTTTGCATCTGGGCTAAGTTACTACAATCTACACATCCTATTTGTCTGCTAGTTATTAAATTACCCACAAGCCATCAACAAATTCAAGTCTCTCTCCGAGAAGCAGAGATTAACTAGGAATTGCTATGCAGAAATGCTGCTCCTCTCTCTCTCTAGCAAGATCAGCCTCATGATGAGTTGCAGACATTTGGGAACAAAGGTGAGCTTTCCTGCAAGAAATGAGAGGCGCAGAAAGATGGGAAAATGCTTCTACGGGGAGGAGAGGATTTACAAGGCAAGAATCTATCAGGAATGGTTTCACACACTGCAGACCATGGACTGATGAAACACACTCCGGTCTCTGGAGCACAGGAAGGCACACCTCTGTCCAAGCACTAATGCAAATAAGATTTTCAGTGAAAGACAATGAAGCTGGTATGTAAATATTAATTTAACAATCTAGTTGACAAAGCCTCAGCTGATCTATAAATAGCTGGTTTATTAGCAGGTGATGCTGAAGGCAGCTATCCTGGCTCCTCTTCCCACAATCCCCCGTGCCATCTTGTTTTTATTGATCCCGGAGACACGACAACTCTTAACTGTACCAGCCTGCTTCTCCACCGCTACCTGCAGAGTAGCTGCAAACACTTGACAATACAATACATATTTATTAAGGCCCTTACATGACAAGGATTCTGCAAAACGACGCACACCATGGCTCACGGTTCTCAACTAAAGCAAGCAAATGGTTTAGAAAGATAGAAAAATCACGCAGTCTTGCTTTTAAGCAGGGGGCAAGTGGAGGAGCTGGTCACTCAGGTACCACCAGGCATTTAGGGAATGACTGACACAAAGACAGAGCCAGGCACGGTCTATCTGCATGTACACTCAGCAAACTAAGCCTCAAGGATAGCAACACCCTTAATAACTCAGGCCACCAAAGAAGCATTTTGCCATCTCAAAAGAAGACACCAAAATCCTGATCTCTTTCCACAGTTTTACCTCATCTGGAATTATTATAATGCATAATAAATCTTACAATTCTCCACCACCTCTTTGGGCTGCAAGCGCAGGAATGCCTCCTTTCACACAGGCACAAGAAAGCTGTTTGACAAGGGACAGCAACACCACGGCAGATGTTAGGGCCAGCGGCCGAGAATCTTGCATCCTGGTAAAACTGCTGTGGCATTTGGACTAGCACAACACAACTGCCCAAACTGCAGCGTGGCCAGCATCCACAGAAACCACGTGAATTATGATGTTTTAGGCTATTCACATGGATCTGTATATATTCTTCTGAAGTCTTTTAAAGCCTCCGTCTTCCTCTTGCTGCAAAGAACAGTGACAACATACTTGATGGGCCGGGCTTGTAAATAGGCAGATTGAATTAGAGGAACAGAATGGACTTTGTTATCCCTCCCTCCCACTTGCCTCAAGTTTCTAAAGAAGCCTTCTGAAGACAAGAAGCCACTATGTTACTGCTTATCATATGGCTAGGAGAAAGAAAGAAAAAAATTGAAGAAAACCCACACAATCAAGACTTTTTTCCATAAGGTCCATCATATTCTTACAGCTTGTACAGTGGCAGGCCCTAGAGTTTACCTCGACAGGGAACCTGCTGTGCCGGGCACGGCATCGACCCCGGCACGTGTGATGGGGAAGTCTGCACTGCAGCGGGAGCACACAGAGGGTGCTGGGGCTATGCTGGCAGGGAGTGCAGGTACGTCCCCTGCACATAACCTCCCCGCCACTGCATCCTCACCCCTCAGTGCTGCCCAACCCATCGGGGGATGAACATCTCCGGGGTATCAGCTTGGGCTCCCACGGCAGGGCAGACAGGCTCTAAAAGATCACGGGGGTCTGCGCCAGTGGAAGTAAGGATCCCTATGCAGCAGGCTTTGGACACAGGGCTGTTCCTTCACTTGTCTGAATAACAAATATTTACACATTTTGTTCTTAAAATTTTTAAATACAAGTCATATTTATATGATTGCAACCCTGTGATGGTCTTACAGTCTGGCTTTTATGAGTCCCATACCAGGGACTATGAAAAGGAAACTTTTGCAATAAAGCTCACTTACTAAACTATCTTTTCTGAGTGGACATAATTCTGTTTTCCATTACTTACGGAAATAAGATAAGCTCAATAGAAACTTAAAATAAACCCGTGCTCAGGAACTCTGCAGAATTTAGCAAGATAAGTGCTACACATTGCCAATTTGATCATAAATAAAGAAATTAGTTGTTCTCATTAATCAACTAGAAAAAAACCTAGAATAGTAATAGATTTGCAATCATCCTTACTATATTATTTACTCCAATAAAACTGTCATAAATCTAATAGCAATAGATGTAAGTAGCACCAAGGAAAAACTGAAACATTTTACATAGTTCAGTAAATGCAGGATGCTGCAACAAGGCTGCAGGACAGCCTTCCCGGGAGGAATCCACACAGTTGCCATCTGCTTTGTTTTTGATGTAAAGCTACACATAAACCTGCAGTGCTAAATGACCCAAAAGCAACTTGTTCTTTTCCCCAAATCTCTACATGTGCCATTTTCTGTGGCTCTTGCAACGTTGCTGCTTCCTTTATCCGCTGTCTCCTTTTCATATGAGCATATCC
The DNA here is from genome assembly GCF_964106895.1 of Numenius arquata. Taxonomy (NCBI): domain Eukaryota; kingdom Metazoa; phylum Chordata; class Aves; order Charadriiformes; family Scolopacidae; genus Numenius; species Numenius arquata. Next base: position 12,631,161 of record NC_133583.1, read on the forward strand.
ATTGCCCAGATCCCCAATTTCACAGCCCAGCCAGTTGTAATCCAGGAGTGCTTACTAGTTGTAAGCCAGGACCCAAAGAAAAGTTTAACTAAGTTTGGTTCTCTCTCAAGTAGATTTCGAGCAACTGAAGCACTGACGAAATCCAACTTATCCAGAGTAGTTTATTCTTCCCACTTGTTTAAATGTGGTCACTCACCGAGGACAGACTGGCAGCGTTCTTTGTGAGCTGTAGACTCCACTGCGCCGCTGGGAACTGTGCTGAGACAAGTCCACATCACACGTCAGTGGAGATGGACTGCAGCCTTCAGCTCTGGGATGGAAAGATCAAACTGCTAGATAGGTTCTCTTCCTTGCTGGGTACACTGATTTTTATCAACGGGAAAAGCCAATTAAAGTTGATAAAGACACATTCTCTGCTGATTTTTCCTCACTGCCCACTGCTCAGTGCTAGTATAATGGATAATGTTCTGCCTGTGGGTGTATTTTCTAAGATCTGTCAGTTCTGACAGCATTTTGGCACCTGGATAACTCAAGATTTATACCAAGGGTCCAGGAATGCACCATTTCTCAGCAGCTGATGGGTACATTTTTCAGCAGGGCTTCCCTAATTAAAGGGCTAGAAAGAGATGGGATCAGATTGATAGGTTTTACAGTCACATGTTTTATGCTTAGTTTGATGAATTATAAAACACCTTTTGCAACTTTTGGAACATATGAGAAGAGCATACAAGAGAAACTACAGCAATGTGTCCAAAACATCACAATCTAATTACTTATTTTCAAATTTCACCCCTGTCCCTATGGCAAGACTGTTAAAGACATACTCAAGAAAAATATATAGATAGATATCTCAAAAAGAAAACTGATGCTATGAAATGAGACACTGCTGCTCTTGAGGTACTCCAAAATGGAAGTGTTTTACCCCAGAAGGGACACAAAAGGTGCAGCTCTCCTTCTTTGAGCATCACCCTCAGCTGGGGACACCGCACTGGCACCGAGTGCCTCACACAGCTCAATTAGCAACCTGCCCTGCCAGACCAGCAGGAGGTTTTGCCTTGTCCTCTGCTGTCAAAGCCTTTTCTCGGGGCTAGTTTAATACCTGTAAAACTGCGTGAAGACAATGTATTCTGTGCTGGTTTCGTTGTCTCTGTCAGAGCTCCTTCTGTATATATAGTGAAATATAACTCCAGAGAGGCCAATGGCAAGATCTTTCAGAATAATCACAGCTTGTTCTGGTCTTAATGGGATCTGCAAGTACTGACCTCCTCTTGGGGGGTGGGGGATGACGGGAGAATAACAACAACAAACCACCCAAAACCCCAGGATGTGAGCGCCCAGTACCATGAAGCGAAAGTTCATGAGTTCCTTGTTGCCAGAGTGTTGTTGAGAGCAATGTAGCCTTAGAGCTATAAAGAAGAAAGTCACAGAATAACCATCTGGAATAGGGAAAATATTTGTTGGTAATTTAAAACACGAAACTGAAGAAATACAGTGCAGAGATGTGATAAGCATTTCCAGGCACTGAGAGGTTAAAACAATTATTTGAACAGCTGGGAAAATTAAAATGGTAAAATAATAGCTACCCTTCAAAACTCTACAGATGCAAAGAGACTCTTCAATGAATAACTGATAAAGGGGAAAAAACATTTTAAAAGAGAAACTGTTTCGCGCATGAAGGTCATACAAGTAACAGCTCCTCTTAAGAACCTGGATTTTCAGACTTGGCAAGAGATGAAGAGGTGGGGTTAACATAGCAGCCTTTTACCTCTAGGGACCCAGGGTCAAATCCTGAATACTCTGTTACACATGAAAGCGACTTTGGGCATATCCTTTCTACTGCTTTTTTGGAAATGGTTCCCAACCATAGCAAAATCAAGGTCACATAGGATCATGCCAGAATTGTTGTAGCAGTTTGCCTTCCCAAGGAATTCTCTGGTGCTGGCACAGCCCCAATGGCTGCAGCAACTGGTGCAGCCTTAGAGCAGACGGTTCAGGCATTATCCTTGTTATCCAGAGCTGTGTCCCCCCCCCCCGCCCCAGCCTTGCTCTGGCAAGAATGTGGTGGTATGCAATTTTTTGGAAAAAAATTACAGTCCGTAACGAGCCGCCTGACTATTCAGAAAAGGTCTAAGAGGAAAAATAACGCCAGTCAGGACTGCAGTGTATGAGCCACGGTGCGCACCATGCAGCCCATCAGGACAGGCAAGTCCAGGGGACTCAAAGCGCCAGCAGAGCCATCTTCAGGGCAGGGAGGAGCTGAAAGACAGCAGCTGAGGAAGGTCTATCTGCCACTTGGCTCCAGCTACCCTTCTTGTAGGCAATGAAACCTCTCTCTCTACTAGCTATTTTAAAACAAGAAACCAAAATTTTTCAGAAAGTAGAGAAAGAAATTGACAACTGAATATGGCTGAATATGTAGCACTGCAGAGAAGAAATCAGCTGCATGGTGCCAGCTCTTGTTTCCGTTCCTCACCCACTTCAAATGCACAACCTCTTCCACATAAATACTGAGCAAACTGTTACAAGGACAGCAACTGAACACACCTCATCAGAGTCCAAAAACATGGATTCTTTGGCAAAAAAAAGCAGAATCAGAACAGAAGGCCAAATCCATCCACCCCAGCAGTCAATCCTTCTATCGTTCACACATATCATTTCACCAGTCTTCAACTGGAAAGTCTTCACTACTACTTTTTTTCTTTAAGTCAAAGAAAGAAGATAGACAGCAGAAACACTGAGGTCCTCCTACAAGAGGACTTTTTCCTCCAATCAAAAGAATTTGTTATTCCAGCATTATTAGAGCATTTCTGAAGAATTAAACATAGCCTCCTCAATCTGTAGGTTTGTTCTCTCTCCAGAGCACAGCCTACTTTAACCTACTTTGAACACAGTTTCTGTACTTCTCCAGTTGACAATCATCTGGTGTTGAGTATCTCCTCTGATGGGTTAGGGTCCTCACTAGTCAATGACACTAAAGGAAAACATGCAGAGCATGAGCCTGCAGCCTTCCCCACACTACAGTCTTGCTGCAATCACGTTGAACACCCCAAGCTATGTAGACCAGGTTTGACCACTTTAAGCATCATAAAACATCCAACATATTGCAGAAAGGAACTTACCCTGTGCCTATGCCAATGCAAAGTAACCTGTGCCACAGAAAGTAACATGGCTGACAGAAGCTTCCAATAGATGTTTTGACCTTCCCGTAGTCCTGAGGGACCCTGTGACACATTTTTACAAGAGTCAGGATCCTGGTATTCTGCCAAACTACATACCTTTGGTCTAAACTCAAATTACAACTGCAGCTTTAATTCAATATGCTCTCCTTCACTTCTGATCCTAATCCGCCGGCAAGAGCTGTTGGACTGGTAAGCACCTACCTTTTTTTTTTTTGCCCTTTAGGTGACTACATCACTGTGCTGCCTGAACGGATGCCAGCAGCTAGAGCTGCACAGCAAAACCATTTAGGAAATTCACCAGCTGGGTACATAACCTTCCTTAACAGAGCTTCTACTCATACTGGGAAACCTGCAAATCCATCTCTGGTACCTTGTCATAGCACTGGTTGTGATAAGAATGTGGAAGAGGGATATCCCTGCTTATCCCCTCACCGCACCAGCGTGATGATCCGTCATCAGTCTTTTACTTGCCCAAGGCAAACACTATCCTGCAAGGTTGATGTACAGTTAGGTAATGTGCTTTGGGATCCTTCAGGGTTAAAAAAAACATGCATAAATCTGACAGGATGAGAAAGAAGCTGAAGCAGAAAAAGAAGGTGTGAGGCTTACACAAGCACGCACAACTTTCTAGCCTCCTTCCACGGAGTCTCTGGATCTTACCCCATGTTTCCCGAAGTCAGACTCTCCCGTGCCAAGTAGCTTTCATGTTCAGTGAGCAGCACAGGGGGTGGGGTGGGGGGGATGCAGAGGATTAGTCTACGTCCTTATGAGCTTCCAGTACTCAGAACCCAAAGACTTCTTTGCTCCTCTGATCAGCCATGTTCAGATGCATATTTAAAAATAAGACAGACACTGAACTCTCTCTTGCCCCCTGAGGGAACTGCTGCCTCCTCTTTCCAAACCGCCAGTTCAGTGCTGCAGGGAATAAGCAGCCTGGTGTCAGCTCCAATACAGATTTTTAAATGAAAGGAATGCAAACGAAGGGGACAGAAGAGAGAAGAGGAGGGGGGGAGGGAGAGGGTGCAGAGACACTAGAAGCAAGTAGGTGAAAAACTGAAGACAAGGGAAAGGAAAAAAATCCAGACTCTAGAAAGAGGTAAATAAAGAGACAGAAGGAGGAGGAGGCAGCAAAATAGGCAATAGCATATGTCTAGCTTACTTGTACATACGACAAGAAAAATCATATAGGTGGCCAGAACTGCTCATGCTAGGTGGTAAGGAGGATATTGCTCACTCACAGTGATATCACTGAGCCACACGCAGTTCAGAATATACATGAAACACCCACAGCTTGAGTTTCAATCACAGAATGTCACAGAAGAGCCCCAGAACAGTTTATCCTTGCATATAGCTCAAACATTTGCTTTGCACTGTCCTGAACTAATGGAGACCCACCCCAGTGCCAGCATGGCATTCGTAACGAACTTGAATTCAGCACACCACAAAAAAAACCCAAAGCAAAAATACCATTGAGAAAATAACTTGGCAGTGCTACACAACACTTAATTCTGGTGTCAGTGGGTCAAAATGGGGATTCCTCAATGTTGCATGTTTCCAGATCCTGCCCAACAGGGTTGGCAAATTTCTGGTGTTTTTAAGCTTAAGATAAGGATTCCAGGTAGCTAACCTCAGGGAAACAGTTTTGAGAGCCTTATGACATTGTTGGTCTATTAAGGAGGGGAAAAAAATAAAATGAAAGAGAGAGAGATAGAGAGATAATCAAGTGCATACCTAGAAGTAAACTTGCAAATAAGAAATGACAAGTCAGAAGTCAGGAGGACAGGTTTGTACAGATCTACAGCACACAATTTCAGAAGCTCATCAAAACTTCAGTGGCACTTGAGAAGTTTGTGCCAAGATCAAGAAACACTTCCAACTGTTGATTCTGACACAATTATCAGGAATAACACAAGCTTGCCTGAGGTGAAACATGCAGCATGGTGTGAACTTACCATCCTGTTGTCAGGATGGACCAGGTTCCATGCTCAAGTACAAATCAAAACTGATGAAGCCAAGCAAAGTACCGAGAGAGAGCAAAGCAAGAACAAAGATGAAGCAAGGACTAAGGATCATGAGGAAGAGCAGGCACAGTTACAGTCTAGAGGTTTCTGGAGCAGTTCAGAGCCACTGAAGAAATTCCCTGACGTACCCGGCTGGTGGGTTGGTTGTCCTGGTCACCAGTCAGATCCAAACCTGCTGGGAAGATTAACTGCAAACTACAGTTTAACACACAACCCTTACAACCCTTTATCCACATGACAGTGTACAAGACTGCTGTGCTTTGGAAGACTCTTCTCAAGGGAAGATGCCTACTTCAACCTTCAAGCACCACAACATTCCTACTGCTTTATGTTGTCCCTGAAGAAAAGCTTTTCGTAGCAGCAGTGAAAGCTTTTTGCACTGAACAGCTGGAACCAAAGTCAAAGCACAACCTGGCAGTTTTCTTGGCTGAACAGAGATGCCATTGAATCCGGGAGTCACAGGCAAAAAGCCCATATTGACAAAGGTTTGAGACAGTGGTTCAAGATATTAAGAGAGAGTCAGAACTGCAATTTGCAGGATTTACAAGAATATTTAGAACCTTATCCTTCTGCTCTGGCTGGCATCCAGGGATTATCTCCCTTACTTCTCCCCTTTAAATACTTTTTTCCATAGCACCTATCAAAGTCACCATCTTCCCAGCAGGAGCAGCCAGGACTTGCTGTCAGGTGTCCCCAGATGCTCAGATTAGCTAGCTCTCTTCTCCATGTGGGAACTCTCAGATCCCACAACTCAGTGAAGCAAGGATTTGGATCTGAGATTCAAGTTTCCATGAGGGGTTTTCTGTTATTATAGCAGATCTGGTTCCAAACACAGCCACTGTGAACTATGTGACAGGGTACGAATCCTCTTCTATATATTCCTGCTGTGTGATCTCACTCTTCATTTCTTCACATCCCCCTTTTCTCTATAGTATTGCAACACTTCATTGATTCAACACAATCGACAAGAGAGCACGAAGGCAAAGGCAGACTCTCAGATTGGAACAGCTGGTTTTCTTGATGGCATCATGTCCCAAAGAGAGGTAACGAATCACAAGAAAAGAGACTGCTTATTCTCAACAGCAAACAACTCCACACCAGAGAAGAAAGCACAACCCTGCTGACTGTGAGAAAAAGGCAGCAGTGGGATTTTGAATATATTTCACACTCCTTGATGGATCATGCCTGAAGATTTTGTGGGAAAGCGGAGCACAGAGGAAACCACGCTTCAAATCCTATCACTGTACTCGCAGGGCCTGTGAAAACTTCATAAATACGATCCTCTGCTATACTGTCCAAAGCTCACATGCAGACATGCTGACACAACCAATTCCTCAATGGCCACATTCCACAACCACCACGCCCCACTGCCACTAAGCTTTGAATAAGCTCCTGCCAGTCATGATAAAGTGGGCTTAAGGACAGATGGACAAGGATGACCAACTGGGACTGAAAAAGATGGTCAGAAGTCGTTGACCCTGCGACCAAGCTCTGAGATAAGACTGCTAGGCAACAGGGAAAAATCACACCGAATACCCACCCGTGAGTTGATAAATCTTAGGCTACTCCACTCACACACAGTTGCCTGTTGCACCAGTCCTTGCACTTGCCATAGGGGCACAACATTGCAAAGTCTCCTCTTCCCTCATCTCAACCACTGCCCTGACTCAACACGCAGCAGCAAAAACAAGCTACCGAGGAACTGACAACTCCTGCCTGCTGATCAGAGGGAGAAGGTGCTGAGGCCAATGAGGCTCAGCAGTTGCTCTGGACCCCAAGTGCGAAACATTTGACTGAACAACACAAAAAAGGGTGTAGGAAGCAAGATCACAAGCTACCTCAAATCCATGAGGTCTTTTCTTCTTCCAGGTTGGTCACACCTAATACCATCTCTTATCTCATCCCAAAATAGGAGAACATGCATTAAAGGATCAAGCTATTAACAACTGAAAGCTGGGCCCTCTCTTGCAACAAGGGGTTTGTGTCCATTTCTCAGAAGCAAAGAAATCAACACTTGGACAGAAAAGGCATATTCGAAAGGACAATCCCTAAAAACAAGGCTGCTCTCTTTTCTCAGTTGCTGCAGTGCCACCCTTGTTAAGTCTCTCCAATGAAGCTGATTGTAGGGGTGAGCACAAGTCAGCCTCTCAAACGTTTAGGCAAGCTCAACTTGAGGACTTGAGTCTTCAAGTGGAAATAAGCAGTTTCATGAGCAGTAGAACTGAAGTCACCTGGATTCCTCCACATTCGTGTCTCGAAGTTAAGTTCCTCTGTGACCAAACCAATGTCTAATAAAGGGAGAGTCAATACCATTCCCTCCTGCACAAGCACCGCTGGGGTCCCTTCCCTCCACCTAATTGCCTGCTTTCACAAGATATACAGGAACTTATTACTTCAGAGCCTTTGTGCCTTCTGAGGAACATCACCGCAACTCGCCAGCAGGTTCAGAGCAAGCAGAGAGTGGGACAGAAACCAGGCTCGCAGACACACAACATGGTTACGTGAGTCCCATTTCCTTAATGAGGGTAAAGCTCCAGACACGGCTTGGGGGAGCCGTGCATCCCAGGGAAGACCTGGCACGTTAAACCCCGGGGGCTGCTCTGTATATGGCAAAGCTCCTGACCTTCCAACATCTGTTCAGTTTTTATACAAAAGCAAGTCAGGGCCCTGTAAAGCAGTACAACATCTTTGTTGACATTTCAGTCCCTGGGAGAGAAGCTCTCCTTTGGCTTTGTGTCAGACACCTTTGGCTATGTCAGAAAATAGTGCATAGCCTGTTCTCTCAAGCAAAGCCATTCACCTGTGCAAAGGTTCCCAGCAAACAGACAGGAGGTGGCAGCTGGAAGAAGGAGACCTGGGATCACTGCACACAATCTCACCTTTTATTATTTATCCACATTTACTGAACCCAGCCTGGCTCTAATCCATCAGTGCAAGAAACCTGCTAATACACCTACGTGATCAGAGAGAGACTTTCCTGCATTTTATGGGGCTCTATTGCAGCAAATGTCAAGGCTCAGCAAAACAAGAAGGCACCAGGAACTGTCTCATACAGCCTGGGATATCTCTCTCTTGCTTATCTCCCAACCAGCAAACATTTGATACTGCGTTAAACAAGGAACTTGAGAGCATTCTGTTGTCTCAAGTTCTTTCCATAGCTTTGTGTGTACATAATCCTGCCATCAGCACAAGATTGAACCAAGTATGACTTCCAAATTTAACAGCTTCCAAAATGCTTGTTCTTCTTAAACAAAGTGGCACCTCATGTGCCTCAGACAATTGGTAAAGGCTGGAAATTCATTAGAACATCACACCCTATCCCTCAGCAATGAACCTGCTTCTGCTCCAGAGAGGTCAACCTAAAGTCTGTACCAATGCTTCAAGGTTGGCTTTTGCAGAACGATCAAGTGGTCACTGGTGCAGTACATGCTCTCCACAAAAAAATTTCTCTAGTGCACTCCAGTTCTATCACAGTGCCTTCATCATGTCAGCTGAATGTACACACAGCTGGGAAGAATCCTACCTGGACCACAGCATCCAACACAATTTTCAATGGCTGTCTACTTCTACAAGACTTGAGAAGATTTCCTGAGCCTCACAATACTCCTGAACACATTTAGGCTTGGTACTAAAAGACAAAATATAGCTATGATGTGCTACTGCCACAGAAAGTTAAACAGTACTGCCAGCATCCCAGGGCCCAGAAACATTGTGGTGCTTGTTAAATGATGATAAACCTAAGCAGGCCACCTTCAACACTACTGAAGACAAAAGCTCTCAACTGTTCCTGCTGATAAGGCCTGAGGGAAGGTTTTGTGTTCAAACTCAGCAATTGGTGTACACCTGAATCCATGAGAAGATACAGTAGTCATGTGTCAGAGAGCCCGGAGGGTCATTAGAAGTACCCATATAATTTACTGACATACTGTGTTTAGCTGCTGCCAGTGCCACAAAAGAGTATACTTTTTTTCCCCCCCTTCTTCCACCCATTAAAAGGAATCAGGAGAAGTGCCCAAACATGGAATTAAGATGGCATTGAGATGGGACAAACAAACAGTAATGCAGTTTCCTTTCCAATGCCTTTGGAGAGATCAACAAGTCTCCGTATCATATCTATAACCAGAAATTCTTCTATTCTGTCAGAGAACTTCTTTCAAAAAGTTATCAAGTACATAATTGAAACAGAGTATATAACTTGCTTTGCTGCCTCACCCAGAAGATAAAAACCTAAATTCTTTCATATTTAGAAACTTTCTAATTTTTTCTTAATCTCATGCCAACATACTCCTCTAAATTACACAGCTCTTCCTGAAGCTTACACCACGAAGATGTGTTTACTTATACTTTTCTTGTGAACCACTCTCTGATCCTGAAGCGTGCAGATAATCACTTTGCCAACTATAGTCTCAACACTTGATCCAAAGGCTTACAGTCCTATCAGGGAAGAAACTCCCATAGAAGAGTGTCTTTTAAATAGCAGCTGCGCAGGGACCCACCATGGAGCTGGGCACAGTCTGTCTGACCCCGTGACAGGCAGCCATACGGAACCCACAAATTGGTTCAGCCCAGTATCATTTACCTACTTCCACGACAGTCACTTCACTGAATTTCACTTCACTGAATTTTTAGAGTTGGAAGGGACCATAAAGATCATCTAGTCCAACTCCCCTGCTGAAGCAGGATTGCCCAGAGCATGTTAGAGCATGTTACCCAGGACTGCATCCAGGCGGGTCTTGAAAATCTCCAAGAGATCACTCCATAGAAAAACCTCAAGAACAGAAAGAAGGTGCTGTTAATATAACATCTAAAGAAGAAAAGTGTGGCCAGGACAGAAACTTAATTGCTTAAGTTGCTGGGATGGGGCACTGCACGGTAATAAAGAAGAGAATAAAACCAGAACAACTGCAAGTCATAAGTAGGGAACATCATATAGAAAATCAGACAAATCTAGAAGTTTTACAACAGTCTGGTCTGAAAGAAAGGGGGAAAAATGTTGCAGCTGCTATCATCTCAGAAATTTTTAAACTTGCTTTTTGTTCAGTTATCTGATTTCCTGAGGATATATATTGTGAATTAAACTTCAGCCAAGCAGAAAGGAGATTTGAAGACCCAGGAGTCTCTAGAGGTGCAAGCAGCCATAATGGGAAGGCACCATCTCAGGCCTGGCAGAAGGACACTGCCACCTGCCAAAGGCTTGCATGATCTGGGTAAGTAGGTGGCTTGCCATCACCAGAACACTTGAAATCACCCCCACCAAACACAAAGAGGAATCCAAGTAAATGAAGAAAAACATTCTCCATATGAAACACTTAGATCAGGCCGTGATTGAAGTACACTCTCCACAGAGAGGAAGCTGGAATGATCACCGTACACACTTCAAGCTACCCATGAGTTAATAAATAAATAAATAAATCTCACAATCTTCTTTCACCAATGTCAAATTAACTCTGAGAATTACGTACAAAGACACAAAAATGCTGCAGATGTAGTGGTGATTGTTCAGAGTTCCCAGTCCCCCAATAAAAGAACGGTGTAATAATGCTTTACTAATAGACTGAACCAAGTAACCCTTAGCTTTCTGTTACACAGCTCAGGGAAGTAACCCAACAGATGATCTGCTCAGAAAAATAAACCCAGTCCTTGTGGGCAGCAAACGTGGACTGATAAACCGAGTGGGAGAGAATGCAGAGGCAGATGGGTAGAGGTAATGGGAAATGACAGAAAGATACGCAGGCAGAGGGCAAGCAGGGAGCTTGAAGGACAGAGGCAGAAGAGCTGAGATTTTACAGCACACAGATATTTGAAAAGTTAAACCAGCAGCTTTCCAATAGCATTATTTTAAAAATCATTCCCCCTAATATATGCAGGGAACCAGCTGCTTGCAAAATGACCTTTAAACCCTACTTACTATACCTTATTAGACTAATTCAGAGCTGGAGGTTGGCTGATCCTGAAATCCATTTACACAGGACAAACAGGCATTCAGCAGGGACAAAGAGCGAACACATTGTCAAAATAATTTTGTCCACGTTTCTGGATGCACACCCAGGCTTAACTCAGCAGAGCAGTGCGATTCTCCCACTTCAGAAACAACGAGATACACGAGATGTTGCAGCACCATCCGAACTCAAGGCTTCACTACCTGCTTCCCTCAACTTACCAAGGTAACAAACTAATTATAACAAGTGTTGGCTTTCTGCAGCAGCTTTTGTGAATGCAGAGGCCCTTAAGAGCCTTTCACAAATTCCGAAAGGCTCCCAAAGGCCTCTCACCAAAAAAGATGTTATAACCAAAAGAAAGTTTCTTGCCAAGAGATGAAAGATCGGCAGCAGAGAGAACTCTAGCACTATATTCAGGTGGATGTAACATGCTGTCCTTCAACGTGTCTCGTTCCTATATTTGAAGCACTGGTGTCCAGAAAGGTTACTTAAACTGGCTTGAGAAGTTCTAGATAGGACTGATACCTTTCAATCGCTTTGGAAACATCACAAGTACACTAGGAAATATCTCCAGGCAAGGAGGCCTCTTGGGCAGACAGTGTCACAGGGGGGTGAAAACCACAATTAATGCAGGCACGATGCAGAAAGAAACCTGCCCACAAAGTTCAAATTTTGTAACAGATGAATGCTCCACAGTCTTGGACAGAGAGGTTCTGTAGAGAGAGCAAACACTAGCAAGCAGCATCAGGGCAACTTCCCCAAGCCTTCTCTTCAAACACGCCATAGCTCTGACAACAAAAGGACTGGCTTCCTACTAATAGAAGGGCTTATCCATCGTTCCTTAACTTCCCAAGTTCTCTTTGGCTCTGCAAAGACGGGCTACTTCGAACAGTCTTGTTTGCTTGATAGTAACTCTTCTACTGGATTGGGACCAATGCCAGCAGAATAACCCCTGGACATGCTACCAACACAGACACATTCAGCTGATTGGTGAAGGCTTTAAATCCTATTAGTCCTCAAGGTATTCAGGCCCAAGACCTGCTAACAAAACCAGCTGATGGATGGTGTGAGGAAACTGCAAACTGCATGTAGCAGGAAGCCATCCTGCGCAGACTATGACCAACAAATCTTTGGTTTCCCCAGTTTGTCATGAAGACTTTGGCACCACTGATATAATTTCCCAAGTTATAGCCAAGTTGTCAGAGAATGGATCTAACATTAGCACGGAAGTTATGGAAGTCAGGGCTATTTTGGAACTTCTTGGGAGTCTGAAGGCATTTGACCACTGACCTTGTGCTTCTAACCAGCAATTGCTCTCGACAGCAATTTTTGTGGATCTGTTTCAATCTAACTTCAGCAGCAAAACACATAGTTTAAAAATTGGAAATCAACTTCTTTCTGTCCAAGACTGCTTGGTCATCAGTCTCCTAGAATTAATCTGAGTAAGAATTTCCACTTCCAACTTGCCAACATTGTGCTACAAATCTTTTTGTGAAAAAATCTGGCATTAAAACAGCATGATGTATCACAACACTCTCTCACCCCCAAGCAACTATTTCCCGTACTAGATAAGCCCAGCTGAATACAGGCTACAGTTCTCAGGAAAACACTGCTTAACACACCATACAGAGTGTACAGAATTAGAGAACCCTGTTAGATACAGTAGATCCATGTAGGTCCCATTAATTTAAACCAAAAGAGAAATAATTTTTAAAAGGAGAGAACAATACATCAGAGAAATACATTCCTTCCCTGATAATGCTTGGCCCTACTTTGCTTGAAATTTTGATACCCAGCATCAAATGAGCCTTTTCAGATTCACTCACTCTAAGACCACATCACAGCATCAAGGCAGCTATGACTTCTCATTCCTGACTGGCTAGGTTTTATACTATTTTTATTATAGAAAAAAATTTAGACTGCTTTTAAACAGGTTCAGGCAAACTAAGTTTTAAAACAAAAAGAGCTGTAATACAGACCACATTTTAGACGTTATAAAATACCAAACAGTTCAACTTCAGGAACTGTAATGGCATTCTGACTTCTTCTTTCCCCCTCTTACAACAAAGTTGCCTTCAAACCATCTGTGAAACACGCATATTTAGATTAACTTTACCTGTAAGTGTATCTGAGATCAGAACCATCAAGCGAGAAATTAGACCCAAAGGCAATTCTGTCTCATTATAACATCAAAAAAAAACCCAAACAAAACCCAGAAAACTACAGACTGTGCGTTAGACTGCTAGACAATAGATGCTTTTTGAGAAATGAGGTCAGAAGTCCTCCTTCCAGACCAGGCAACAGATACAAGAACTCAAGAGGAAAAGATGATGCAGGGTATGGACTAAGTATCTCTGGAAGAGGAGCCTTGACGAACAGCCAAGTGAGCAGAAAAGTTTTAAGCTTCTTTATGCCCTTGTTTTCTTCAAAAATTACAAACATCATGAGGTGCCACATTTGGGGTTTATGTGGACTGCAAACAGTAAACAGAGAGAGGTACTTGTTCACATGGGTCAGCAAGTGCTGACAACACACCAGGCTGTGGGGAACATCAGGGCTTCATGAAGTGCCAAGACACAGAGCAAATGAAGAACTTATGCCTCCAGTTTCGTAAATACTGGGTATAGGCAGCAGCCATTTCCATTTTAAGTAGGCCAGCATTTTACCCTGGGATGTGTCTCATATATTAAGATGGCAGTTTATGTCCTTTCAGGCAGCTCTATATTTTCAGTTTATCCACTGATGAACTCTTGGGGATATGAAGTGTTGCGTATGGACCCAAGACTCACCAGAACCAAGAACTGCTGCCTTAAAAATATAAACAGTAATTGTTTCCACCCTTTTATAATTAGAAGCAAAATATGGACCCTCTTCACCTTTGCAAATAACAGGTTGGGGTATGCTTGGGTATAGTTAATCCACTGCTGCTCTCCTCTGTGTTTACGACTAAACAAACAGCAGCTGCCTGCAGCTTGCGGCCTCTTCACCGACTCCCTTGTGGGGGCCATTTATTGAGTCATAAACTCCTCTGATAGTGTTATCACCACAGCATTTGCACAAATAAAGGTTGGAAGAGAGAAAGATTAAAAAAAAAGAGAACTGACTTTACAGAGAAGTCAAGACAAAGGCTTTACAGATATGTTTGCTTTGAGCAAGGACTGACCGACAAAAGGCAGGGCAGGCGCGTACCTGGCTGAAGATGCCTGGGAATATCATCCTCCTGATATGAAACACACAGATTTATCGGAAACTACAAAGCTGCATCTCAGAAAGTTCAAACAAACGTAAAGCCTTCCAAGTTAGATATACTGCATTTCAAGTAGCACACCGTGTGATATATTTATATCTTCTCGATGAGTCGTCAACAACAGCCAAGATCTACCTCTGCAGAATCTCTGGGGAGGAGAAATCCTGGCATTTCTCAAATACAGATATGGACCACGCTATATCTGGTCAAAATTTTCTTCCCCCAGCCACACACACTGATGGCTACTCTCTACCCCGATAAGTACAGAAACAATCTATAAAGCATTTTGCAATCCATCAGAATGGAAACAATAGTAAGAGCCTAATGATCCAGAATGATACCTGCAGTGCAGCCGGTGGCATCCAACGCATCCCGAAGCTGCTTCTCCTAAGCAGAGAGAGACTGAGGTTGCAGAAACGACAGCTCCCAGCAGGCCATGCTTCAGCAGGATCCAAAATGCTTGAGCGAAACTGCTCCATCAGGATGGGACACTGCACGACTACCTGCGGCATCTTCTCAGCTATCTAGGTCACTGCCCACAGATTAGAGGCAAACTTCCAGCAGAGCTGCAATGCTTTGCTGTGCGTGCCAAACGGGAACCGGGCTTTCACAGGGATCACTTGGAAAAGTAGGAGCAGTAAATTGACCACATTCCTTTTTATTACAGGCAAGGGTAAAGAAGAATGCAGTCGACTCAAGGTTATGTTAAAAGTCTACCTCCGCTGGAATCCAGACAACCGGTGTTTTGCAAGGGCTTGTTTGCATAGCGGAGTGACTCACAGTAAACGAGTGTGAATTTTCCCTGCATTTCCATTACAAGCTGAGAATGCTCGTATACAGAGAAGTTGCTGTACCATAAACTCACTCACCAGTTTATTGCATTGTAATTTCCTTATGTAGACAAGCCCTAAAGCCTCGATGGAAGTAGGTTTACCTTTGTCTGTTACAAACAGCAGACTCGTGAGAAGCTGGACGCGGAATACGGAGAAGGAGCGCAGAATTATGAATGGCTCCTAGCTCGATGTATACAGCACCTATTGACAAGGGAATACATGTGTCTGAGTATGCAGCTCTTTATAGCTTGGTTTGGCCAGGAGCTAGAGCGCAAAAATTTCACCTTGGTCCTTCTGTGAAAGACAGGCACCTAGAGACAGTAAGAAAACACTTGGAAAGAAAGAGATACAAGCTCTTCACTAACAGGCATTTTTCTGCACACTGTCGCAGGAAGCAGGTTCTGTTTGAAATCTCAGATCACGTTAATGTATGGTCACCAGAGGCTGCATTTTGCTGTGGCAGCTGGTTGGAGATTCCCTCGTATAACCACCAATTACGTAACAAATTAACCAACTAAAATTCGATGGAAATTCAGATTTGCCTACTGGTGTGAACAAGATGTAAGGAAAGCAGAATGGGTCATAAATATTCTGAAAAGCTTGCAAGTGAGTACATATTTGCAGGGGGGGGAAGCAATACAGTAACAGGACTCAGACTTTAAAAAAAAAAAAATCATTTGTTTTTCGCTTCCATCTGGACTCGGAGTAAGAAATTACAGAGATTTCCACTGCCCGCTCTCCTTTTCCTTCCACACCCTCTTCACATTGGCACGAGATAAAACCTTGGGGAAACAGCAGCAGCAATTTTCAATTCTCATTATCTAACGGCAGCAGTAGCTCTTGGTGAAACTTGTGGTCAATAAACTACAGGCAATTTTAAAAGACACAATGGGAACTGCCCCTCCCACAGCTGTCCCATTATCCCAGCTTTTATTAGATTTAAAGCCAGCGATTTTTATGCTGTAGCTGAAGTTCTGCAGAGCCATGAAAACAGACCACCAGAAAAGATAAAACACTTCTAAATTAAACAGGAGACATTACAGTAACATACTCTAAAGTCAGAGAGCTTCCACGTAGGCAAAGCACCGGACGCAGCAAGCAACCCAGAGCCCAGGTGGGCCGACGCCGCTGCAGCGAGTCAATGGCGACGTGACCAAAACTGAGCATTCCGGATGACGTAAATGGCAAAAGTTAGAAAGCAGGTTGGGCAGGACAAGTTGAAAGCACACTAGCTACAAACGCAGACAATCAGAGCAGGATCCTGCTCCCATAACGCTATGAACATCCCAAGACAGGCATTAACTTTGGAGTGCATGGTCTGGATGTCCCCAGCAGCAATACTCACCTGCGGATGGCAACTCAGCTGACCCGTTTCAGATGGCTGTTTTAGGATCAGCAGTGCCACGCTCTGGCAGTGTCTATTGCCCTCCCTTAACCCCTTAACTACAAAAGAAGCCCCGATGGCCAGAAAACATATAAAACAGGTAATGTCAGTTATACCCCTGCCATGCACTACAATAAAGTAACCTGTTCCAGTAAGAGGGCCTGTACAGGAAATGAGTAGAAAATACATTTCAAAACTCATTAAATGATTACCTGATATATTTGTCCACGGGGCAGAAGGAACCGAGGGTGCATCTCAGCTCCTGACTCAGAGATGTGCACAGCAATAGGCAAAGGGAAATGGGTGCCCAAAGGAACAGTCTCAAACCAACACAGTAAGGGGGAAGATATGAAGAATTATTCTCATCCACTGTATGCTGTAATTTTCAGTCTAGAAATCTAGAGCTTGTTTTCTCTAAGTCTAATGTATACCATGCCCTGGAGACATTTTTACCAGCCATCAAAAGGAACTTGCAGAGAACCAGATGCTTCATTAAAGAATATTCACCAAGCCTTATAAAATCTTTAGTAAAAAGCAGAAGAACAAATCACCAGCATGCAAGTGAGCTGAAGTCACACATCCAGCTTTGATTACAGCCTCCTGTACTGGAAAACAAATTGTGTTTAAAAAAAAAAAAAGGGAAAAACACCCAAGAAATCAAGAGATTCTGGCCTCCCTTTCCCACATTCCTCCAACCTGAATTTCCTGAATGAGAAATGCGTGAGACAAAGCCATTTGGTAGAAGATGCTAATTTAAACTTAAAGAAAAGTAACAGCTTAAAAGAGGAAGGGAGGAGGGAGTTTTAATGCTTCATAAAAAAACATACAACAGCTTGTGACCGCTACATATATCTCAGGAGTCAGAAGACTCAGTAAGAGCAGTGAGGCAAATTGTCAGGGTTTGAGCTGTCCTGGGACAAAAGAAACTGCAGAAGATGTGCTGCCTTACACAAGTTTTATTTGAATTTGTACTTGCAGAACCCTCTAACGCCTACATCTAGCAGCAAGGTTTAGTTACCTGTTCCTTAGTCTCCCTCACTCTTTCTTAAAACATAGCAAGGAGATTTTCTGCCACGTTGTCATCATCCCCAACAAATTAATGTCCTATGCACTGCTCCTTCCAGGAATTTTCTGTTACAGTAGGGAAAAAAAATTTCTGAAGTTCACTAAACACTCTGGGAACCAAGATGACCCTCAGTTTACAGTTTATAAAGAAAACCTACCAAAAACACCACCACCACAGCAATCCAAAAAAGATCCAAGTTAATAGGATCTTTCACTGCCCTCTGCTGTTACCAGTCATTTAGCTTCCAATTTACTCTTTAATAATGTCGGGCTGGGGCTCAGGGCTGGCAGCGTCCCAGACCCTTTCTCAGGCGGGTTGGAGCCGCAGCTTGCAAATATGCTGAAGTTTAATGCAATCTGTCTTCTTTGGTAATCACATTCCGCCCGCACTGCATGCAATAAAGATGTATTGGTAAATGCATTTGCTAAAGATATACTCCACTGAAAAGGCTACAGGGCTGATTTACAGGAGGCAAGGAGGAAGCATCAGGTAACGGGGGCTGGCAGGAGATGCGCCAATGCTCTGCACACAGCAACAGAGGGCAGGGATTGTGCAGAAGCAGCACCGGCACCGCTTCACTTTAAAGCTGAGAAAGAAAAAGAAACCACACGTTTTGGGAGCTGGGGACTTCAAAGATATCAGAGAAAAGCCCTTTCCCTGGCAGCTTTAACCTTGCTGATTTGCAGACATACAAAGACCTTCTTTGTAAACAGGAAGGAAAAAAATTCCACTAGGACTAGCAACAACATTTGGTCTAATATATCCTGACAATTTTCCCATCTCCTTCTGTCGGGCTTCTTCTGGGAGCCGGCTGGCAGCTTGTTTCATGTTATACTTAAATCAGGCACACAGCTTCCCCTCACAATGCTAATGCGACAGAGAAAGACTGCTTCTATGAAATCTCCACCCTTCACATTAGTAATCCCATGAGAGGAGTCTCAGTTTTCTATTCCCAGAAGGCTCCCCAAATTCACTTTACTATAGTCTCAGCACCTTTTGGATAATTTTCTAGCCCCCAAAAGAAAAGCCTGTCCTCGAGGGAAAGCTGACACACTGAATTCTCATGTGGGGAACAGCATCCTGTACACTCCAGACATCCCAAGCAGCAGCTTATGTCTTACCACTCACTTTTACCGAGACCATATCCTACTTGTAATGTTCAAATCCTTCATTTTTCCTTTCTCCTTCACTTGTTTCAATAGACAGAAATTCTTCCAAGGTACTGAGCAGCTACTGTCCTAAGGCATCAACAGAATCTACTGGGGCTCTGCATCTCAGAAGGAAGAGCCATAAGGCTTCCTGGCCCCCTGCACAAAATAAACAGTTTTTAGGAGTGTGCAATTTTCTTAATAGGCAGCAGCTTTGCCCACTAAAGAAGCTTTCCTCATGCAGCAATGAAAGGAAGAAAGACCTCCAACTGCAAAGTCCCATAATGGGAGGACGTTTAGAGCTCGTTCAAAATGTTGCTGACCGTGGCAAAACAGATTTGCCTACCATTTGCAAACTACAGCATCCAAGAAGGCAAAACTTGGGACTTATTGTGACTGACTTTGAAACCTTGGAGCATCGGTGCTACTGTTTTGGTGGCAGCTCAGTATGATATGACCCACCGATGAGAGTGAAGCTGGGACATGCCACAGTGTGACTGGGAAATGTGGAATGTATGTGGGAAAATGGATCCCAAAGAAAAACTGTCTCCTATGAACATTGCAATTTGACTAACAGGTACCACAGCTCTCAGAAACACTTCCCAGAAGAAAACACCATGCAAAACAGACAGCAAAACCAGCAAGAGTAACAGGGAAGCTTTTGTTACCTTCTGAGCTGCACTGACACAGCGCTGATACTCCTTTGCCAGCTCTGAGCATTTGAGCACTTCATGTTTGTTTTCTTGGTAGCATTTCAGAATTTCAGACTGCAGGCTTGCACAGACAGGATCAGTGTTCCTCCTCCTGCAGGGAAAACAAGCACGGAAAGATATGTGAAGAGGAGTTTTCACCCACTTACTAACATTTTACCAGTGACACACATACTAATCTTGGAGTCACCTAGGCCTAAAAAATAGAGAAACTGGTGGGAGCAGCAATCACCAAAGTGGGTCAAATGACCAACAGCATCCTTCAGCTGAAAAATCCAGAGTACTTAGCATAAAGAAGGAACATTTTCCTTCTAGGTTGTGTGTTTTACCCTTAGATAAAACACCATCTCTCCTCTGCAGTCAGGGGGAAGAAAAAAAAAAAAAAAAAATCAATCAATTCCAAGAGGTTCAACGATTTCCCCAACTCCCATTGGAAATCTTTGGCAGAACTCAGGAATCCTGGCTGGGCCTGTGCTAGATCTGTAACAGTCTGACAAGGAACTGAACGGACTTGTTGAATAAGCCACCTCAATCTATTGAATTCTCATCTATTTAAACACTTGAAAAAATCCAACGTGGTTGAAAGGACTGCAATTCTCCTAGTGACTAGAAAAAACGGAATAATAGCAAGACCAGATATCTTTTTCTTTGTATTTCTGAAGCAATTAGTACTCATACCCCATAAACGGCATTGACAGCTACCCAAGAACAATTAGGGATGATGTTCTTACACTCTAATGTGCATGTGTACATATGGCACATCATCAGCAACACTACCAATAAAGGGGAAGGTCGTTGTAAAACAATACCAGCAACAATGGCACAAACACAGTAACAACAGTGTCATCAGCTGCACAGACAGGCAGACACAAATTGCAGGAATTTGCAGCACAATTGCCATGGTCTGTTTTACCAGAGAACAAGAGAACATATGCTTAGGTGTAGCAATCCTCAGATGCCGCCTCCTAAACTATAAATCCAGTTAATTCCTTGCATTTTCTGCCGCAATATGTTTAGAGAACTGTGCCCAAATATCAAATGCACCTCTTTCTTCCAAAACACTAGATGCTACGGGCAGGCATTAATGCCATGCTATGATGTATTCATTCCCACAGTAACAACAACACGCACTCATTCAGCAAGAGGGCTCCAGAGCAAGGCAGAGAGAAAACATGACCTGTTCCTGGGCAGGTCTCATTCTCTCAGG
Organism: Numenius arquata; assembly: GCF_964106895.1. Classification (NCBI taxonomy): domain Eukaryota; kingdom Metazoa; phylum Chordata; class Aves; order Charadriiformes; family Scolopacidae; genus Numenius; species Numenius arquata. Next base: position 12,651,895 of record NC_133583.1, read on the forward strand.
TGGAACGGTTTTCTAAGAAACATGAAATCTTAAATCAAGATCTTCTAAAAGCTTTTGGAGAGCTCAGATAGAAGTTCCCAAATCACGCTCGTTTTTGTAGGGTGCTCAGGAAGGCAAGTGGAAGGATCCAAAGAAAAAAAAAAAATTCTGCCCTTTCCATATCAGTAGCCTGATTGCCCCCCCAGAATAGTCCGGTTGCGACATACTCCAAATGATACTTCTTCAGTCCTCAGTCCTACTTCCAACAAACATGGACAGACTAAGAATTTAGCAGTAACAGTATGACAGACATACTCTAAAACTCTGAAAATTGGATCAGAAACCACCAAAGACACTACACAGACTTCTTTTTCCACCTATTCACTAATCTTGGAGCTTTTAGAAGAAACCTATTCCATGCAGAGTCCCTACAGGCTAGTGTGCATTTCTAATTTCTATGTTCTGTAGCAAATCACTCTAAAGCCTCTAAAAATCCATACTCTTAAAAATCTTCAAATTTTGGAATAGAAGAGAACCCAGGGAGAGCTTCAGAAACTCATAATGTTGGCATTTTGCTTTGTCACTAACTTTAATATCACTCTAATCAAATCAGCGAGACTGTGGAAACGATACCAAACAATACCAGGTCAGGAAATACCACCAAATCCCTCAATTCATTGAAAAAGTTAAGACTTTTAAAATTAGGTTTTTTTTTAAACTCAGTCATGTTAAACTGAAGGGCATTTTGTATTTTTCATGCAGAGTGCTGGATGAGCAGAAAGCTGCAGCATGCCACAAAACAGTCTGTATTCACCTGAATTGAACAATATGGTACAAATATTCAGGAGAATGCTTAAGGCTGCCATTATCAGTATGGAGAGCTGTAGGAATTGAGCCTTTTTGGTTTTATCTGTTCCTTCGCTGTCCCTCCTACAGCATCAGTCGTGCAATAGTAGTGCAAAGTCCATAGTCCTCTTCTTCAGGAGACACCTTGGTGCTCAGCCCATAGCACAGGGCTATTTAAAAGCCATGCTGTGGTGAGTGAGAAGCCACAGAGTGAGCATTGCTGCCTAAAGCCTACCAGAGGCACGGGATCAATCAGCATGGAATGGCATGCACTGCCCAGCGAGTACCTAAATCAGCGCTTATATGTGCCACTTCCCACAACACAGAGAAGATTTACTGGGTACCAGGTACCCAGAGTCATAACAAGATTATTCTCCTTTATTTCTTCAAAATAAAATCTCAAACTCAGGTTATGCATCACTTGCAGCACCAGCTTCTCAAAACAGATTTAAAGAAACTAATCAAAGTAGTGCTAAGTTGGTTAAGGTAATTATCAACATAAATTACACAAACCAATACATTAGTGCAGTCACAAGTGAACTGGAAATTCAACAGAACTAGTGAAATCCTACTGAGAAAGACATTTCACTTTGAAGTGGGAAGCTAGCACTGGTTGGGAGATAACTGTGCCTATGCCCCACCATGCAGCCTGGTCTATGAAATGAAGGGACAAGACATAAATGTGAGCTCACCATAAGGGAGCAAATCCTGCAGAGTCCGGGAGAACACAAGCCACCCACGTCCAGCAGACCAGTTCTGGTGCCCATCTGGGCTGAAAAAGGGTATCTGAACTGCTTTGGTGAACAATTGCTTGAGGAGCACAGCAACCACTACTCCTGTCCTATCTGACTCAAAGGGATGACACCCTCCTGCTCACATTAAGTCTCTTAACTTCAGGTTGCAACATTTCCACTCAGGTGGTAACTACAGCCCTATACACCAGTTGCACCTTACAGTTGTCTGGCTTCACTCGTATACGTCTGAAAGGAAAAGGAATTAAACATGAAAAGCCTGATGGAGACCAACAGCATCTAATCTGAGCAATCTCATCTTCTGTTGAGAGAAATGGCACACTGTCTTCCAAAGGAGGTGGACCTTCATCAACTATCTCCCTTCAACCTCTGCCCAGCTCAAGGCCGTTGACACTAACCAACCTTTAGAAAAATTCATCTTCTAGACACTCCACTCCACTGCTCTTGGTAAACATCTCATTGTTTGAGGGGTTTTATTATTATTTCTTAAACAACGAGGAGGAAGGAACATGGTGGAGCAGGGATGAGGTTTGAACACATAAAGAGCAGATTACTATCCTTTGACCTTTCTTCTAAAATGGGTCACAGTTTTAAGCAAAAAATATGCTACTACCAAAAAAGGTAGACAATTAGCCTCTGTTTATAATAAAATGCATTGCAATTGCTACTGCTATTATCAAAACAGAGGTAAGAGGCTCATTTATAGCAGGTAGGGGAAAAGGCAAGAGAGAAAGGCTGGGCCAGGAGGGGTGAGGACAGTACCCGCAGCCAGGCAGGTATGGGAGATGGGCTCTGACAATGCCTCGGAAATAAATGCAGGACATACAGAATATGAAAGATTAAACCAATAACACACACACTCATCTGTTTAAAGGAAGAGGAAAGGAGAAAAGATGACAGGAAGGAAAAAGGAAAGGATGAATCTAGAAATAAAACTCGTTAGCGGTGCCTCCCCCACCGTAGTGGGGAAAGAAACCTTTGCCTCGCCACTGTTCAGCGGGAAGGAAGGCTACTCACACGTGAAATCCACAATTTCAGATCTTCCTCTCCCCTCCCCATGGAGGGATCTAAATCAGGTCTTTGTCTGGGAAAGAAGGGAGAGGTTTTCTTAAAATGAAACAAAGGGCATCCTTCTCTCTGCTATCCCTTGAGGTAAGACGGAACGAGCATGATCTTGCTGCATTTTGACACACCGAGAGTTACCAAATCCTCTCTATCACTGCGTATTCCCTTTACTTTATTTAATAAATGAAATCTCATCAACTTATCCTTCTTCTATTATCACTGCTGACATCAATCTGATAATATTGGCTTGGCGTGGAATCGTGCTATTATATGTCCTCTTGATATTTAATTTAAGAGAAACGTCTGCAGTGGGGTGAATATGTGAAGCAAGCTTTTTATTACTGGCAGCAGTAAGGACGATGGGAGTGAATTAGACATTCATCTTAGTCAGGGCCAATCTAGTGGTTCAGAAGAGGTTTTCTTCTTAACCCTCTCCTAACTGTTCAATAGCGGCAGGTACCGGCTGCTCCAGTCAATAACTGCATTCATTTGTCTTGGCAAATTCATTTCTACATGGATATAAACCCCGTGAAGAAGTGCTAAGCATCTGGGAGGTTAAAGCAAGGTTCTTTGAGAATTTCCATCATAAGCTCTGCGATAGTAGGAAGAGTGCTGGTCTGAATGTCCATCAATTAATCAAGAAGCAACACAGCTTCCAAAGGCAAACTCACTGCAAGAAGCAATGAAGGCGGTATCACCAGGACACAGACCCCATAGAGAGGAGGTTCCAAACACAGCACAATGGCTACCAGCTAGTTCCTGCTGGCAGGTTCCCTTTTCGGAAGAAGAATTATGAACTCCATTGGAAAGCAAGGGAAAGCTGGAAGATGTGTACAGTGAGGTGGATTGAGAACTGGCTGTGTGACAGGACCCAAAGGGTAATGATTAATGGAGCAGGTTCAAGCTGGAGGCCTGTAACCAGTGGTGTCCTCCAGGGGTCAATACTTGGTCCAGTCCTGTTCAACATATTCATCAGCGACCTGGACGAGGGGACCGAGTGTATCCTCAACAAGTTTGCTGATGATACCAAACTGGGAGGGGTAGCTGACACCCCGGAGGGCTGTGCTGCCATCTAGCGAGACCTGGACAGGCTGGAGAGCTGGGCAAGGAAGAACCTCATGAGGTTCAACAGGGAAAAGTGTAGGGTCCTGCACCTGGGGAAGAAGAATGTCAGGCACCAATACAGGTTAGGTGTGGACCTGCTGGAGACAAGTTCCAAAGAGAAAGATCTGGGGGTCCTGGTAGACAGCAAAATGACAATGAGCAAGCAGTGTGCTCTTGTGGCCAGGAAGGCCAATGGAATCCTGGGCTGCATAGGGAAGAGTGTGGCTAGTAGGTCGAGGGAAGTCATTCTCCCCCTCTACTCTGCACTGGTGAGGCCACAACTGGAATACTGCATCCAGTTCTGGGCTCCCCAATTCAAGAGGGATAGGGAACTACTGGAAAGAGTCCAGAGAAGGGCAACGAGGATGATTCAAGGATTGGAGCATCTCCCTTACGAAGAAAGGCTGAGAGAGCTGGGACTCTTTAGCCTGGAGAAGAGAAGGCTGAGGGGAGACCTTATCAATGCTTAGAAGTATCTGAAGGGTGGGTTGAAGGAGGAGGGAGCCAGACTCTTTTCAGTGCTTGCCAGTGAGAGGACAAGGGGCAACGGGCACAAGCTGGAACATAGGAGGTTCCACTCAAATATGAGAAGAAACTTCTTCACGGTGAGGGTGACAGAGCCCTGGAACAGGCTGCCCAGGGAGGGTGTGGAGTCCCCTTCTCTGGAGATTTTCAAGACCCGCCTGGATGCAGTCCTGAGTAACATGCTCTGACATGCTCTGGGCAATCCTGCTTCGGCAGGGGAGTTGGACTAGATGATCTTTATGGTCCCTTCCAACTCTAAAAAATTCAGTGAAATTCAGTGTATGTACTTGCTAGTCCTTCCACTCAGCTGAAAAAAACCAGACTAGCCAGAGGTACAACTTTAATGCTTTAGGCCTTGGCAGCTGCTTAGACTAGTGCAAAATCAGTAACTCCGCAGCGAGAACCATACCTTCACTTGGCTTTACCGGGTAGAAGAGCAACTCCAGATGGAGTTAAGAGCAAGATCTTCTTATTACCTTTTAGCCTGGGAAACCATTCAGACTGAGAAAAAACTTGAGATAGAGACTGATGGTATCTAAACCTAGACATTTAGATACCTCTGCTCAGAAAGTGAAAAACAAAGGCACACAGGGTCCCTCGTATAAGCCAACTTTCGAGCATCTAGCTCCTGCACACAGCTGCAACCTAAATGAGGCAGCAACCTGGAATTTCCCGTGGGCTGCAAAATCCAGCAACTGGATTAGCTGCTTTCTGCTGCATTATTTGATTAAGACCAGTGTCTGAGGTAACCTGAGCAAACCACATTAGTCACCACTGTCACTACAGTGCAGGCAGCCTCGGAGGTCAGCAATGAGGTGCCGGGGCAGCACTGTGAGCGAAACCTAGGGCACACAGCAGCACTTTCCACACATCAGGAAGGAATCAGAGACGTGTCACATCGCTGGTTACCATGTTTATGTATCCAGGGTACATTATGTGCATTTCAGACTAAGCTCAGTGATGCTTTGGTCACATAAATGTGGTGTGCTGCCATGCTGTACTGTACATATATAAAAACTGATAAGTGGTTAACTGACCTGTAAAACTGCATTCTCCCTTGGGTAGCAGTTGGCTCCAATGGCTTCTCTTTAACATGTCAGAAAAATAACTCCAGACAGATGCAATACACAGCACATAGAAAGGTTCCATCCTCTCTCATTATTGCATCCTTGACATTTACAGCAGAAAATTAAACACAATTGAAGCATTTCATTCGCATATAACAAACTCATCAGCACAGAGCAAACAGCCAGGAAAGGTAACTTTCAGCACAGGCTGCAGGATGCTGTGCTATCACAAGGCACACGCTATGGCCTCACCACAACCTGTGGGATTCCCTGATCCTGCATGTCAGCTTGATAACGTGGCTCGAATGAAAGAGGGAAGAGTCATGTTGCAGCTGTTTGGCAAGAGAAATAAGAGATGGAAGAAGCTTAATAGATTATCCAAATGTCTACTAAAAATTCAGTAATATTTAAGCTACATAACCTAGCACAGTATAAACAAACTGCATGCCTCATGAGGATAAACTAATGTGATCAGAAAGGAAATATTTCTGATCAGCCTCATGTATTCAAAACACTGCTCATCAGGCTTTGCCGCTGCTCTGGACGGGATACAAGGCTTGTAGAAGCAATATATTGCGTGGAGCAAGAGGAGACAGACTGAAAGAGAAGGTGAAACCTCATGACAACTTTCATGAGAACAGGGACACTACCTCTGAATTTCAGCTGAAGCAGCTGTATCCCTGTCTTTCTAAACCCTTCCCCTACGCCTTGTCGCGCTGTCTGCAACACACTACTGCACAGCTGCAGGATTTCCCCTCTCTCCTTCTCCCCCGTGACAGCTGCATTTCAATAATAGGTCACCCGATTCTCTTCTTCCCTACCTTGTCCATGGAAGTGCTTAATGAGTGCATATGTATAAAGTACCACGAGTTTCTGGGTGACTCTGCGGTTCCTACAAATTTGTCACTCAAGTACTTCCCAACCTCCACTCCTGTTTTGACAGCTTGTTTGAAGCTGCCACACGATTCCCCACTGTAATTCAGTGGACTCAGTGCATCCTTGTCCTTTCCAGGACAGACGCTGCCCTTCCTTCCAGTCACAGATACACAGAAGCTGTTCTGAAATCTTCTCCCGTTTAAGTAATGAGATTCTATCGCCAAGAACAAAACTTAACACGAATGTCCAAATCTCAAGTGTCAGCAACTTGTGTCACTACTGCATTCAGTGAAAACAGCCTGACCCAACCGCATTTGCTTCATCAAACAAAAAAAACCCAGAAACCCAAACTCTAAAACATACAGATTGAAGTGGAAAATAACTTAAATTTAGCAGTTTTCTGTAACAACCTCTAATTTTAGACATCCAACAACAATCTCTCTATTCCAGTGATGAAATTGATGCAAAGAGATTGTGTGACCCAATCCAATGCTGGTTCCAGCTCTCTCTCTTACTTATTCCGACATCCCAAACTCTCCTGTCCTCCTCCATGGTTTATCCTCACACACAAGCAGTCATTTCCCATCTCACCAATGGGTCAGCCTAAAAGAGCTCAATTTATACTTCACTGTGCTTTGCCAAGTGCAGTTTCAACCAAATTTAACTGGCTTCCACAGCACCCCATAAGCTGCAGGCACTGGGGTTTTGGTGGTGGGCTGTGGGTCTTCGGGGGAGAAGGAGGAGGGCAGCAATATGCAAAAAACTGTACAAAACCGTACAAAATTAAATGAAGCCTATCCTACTGAACCTGCAAACGCAAAAACTAATCATCCCTATTAGCATTCTGCATGGCAGATGGCAAGTGGTTTGGAATAATGAGAGCCTTTTCCCCATAAGTGGATAATTCCAAGTACATTTGGATGTAAATTCTTTACTGATTATGATGGTAGAATACTGAGTTATGAGAAACTGCCAGTTTGGAAGATGAAAGGAAAACTACTGCCTCTTCCTTCACTTGCCAAGAGATACAGAAGTTAACAGAACTGGATCTCCTGCCCACAGAGCCATGCACCATTTTTTCCAAAGATGCCAACCTACTAAAAGTTGACTAGCAAAGACGAAGAGCCTAAAGTTAGCTGCAAAACGGTCTCTGGAAGCCAAGCAGGAATGAGTCAGAATCTTGTTGCTGGAAGGAGTTCTCTGAATCAGAAAGGAAGCTGGCTCAGCTCCCACAAGGCAGAAAAGCAATATAGCAAGCAATAACTGAATCTGAAAACAACACACAGCCCAACAAGTGACCCGAATAGGGATTTTCTTTCTTCAGATAGAAAACATCATCTGAAAACTAGTTAAGAGCTCAGGTCAGGAAGGAAATGCATGCAGCTTACAGAACGTATGCAGCACTGGCCCTAAGAATATATGGGTTGTGATAGTGCTATAATGTCTGGGAGTTAGCTGGGAAACTGCCTGCTGGGAGAATGCTGGGACCATATTCTTCGTTGGTCTATTAAACTCCTCCCCAAAAAGTATTCTAAAGAAAGTAATTGAAGATGTGATTATGATGATTTCATATAGCCATAAGACATGAGGGACAGACAGGTTCAGTCAATTTTTCCTATGTGAGATGATCTCGTAATGATGTCAGACTGCTAACAAAATGTTCTTTTTAAAAGAAAACCCTGACCACTCATTTGAACAGCAGTTACTTTTCTAAAATGCTATTAAGCACTGTATTAGGTCCCTACAGTTTGCAGTAGACTACACAAAGGGGTATCAGTGATGGACGAAAACATGAGTCCATTAGTATATTCTGCACTGACAGAGTGGCATATCCTGCTAAAGATGCAGAAACAAATTTTGAGAGGAGAATGAAGCTGCCAGCATTAAAGTTCAGGTGGGACCTGAAGCTAAACATTCACCTTATTAAAAAAATTCCCTCGCTTCTGCCCACATGCTCTAATCTTCAAAACCAGTGCCCTCTTTCACCTGTGCAATTTGCTGGGTACTGACTCAGCAAGATCCCCAACTAAGCATCCCCCGGAGAACGTCAATAACGGTGCTTTCAAAGAACACACACAAAGCCCTGAAGTCTGGTTTTGTCGGTAGATGGGATCTTTTTTTTCTTTTTTGTTTTAACATAAATATTATTTCAAGAAGTCCTAAAGAATTGAAAAAAATCCTTATAGAAAATAATTAAGATAACATGGTTTTAATTTTGGAGAAGAGCATATGAAATGTCTCGGGTGAGTTAACAAGACCCACGCCTACTTGAGGCTGCTCCATCGTGCTGCTAGTGGCATTTGCAGTCACACAAAGCTGAGAAGTTCTCTCCAAAGAAACAATAATCATCCCTGAACAAGCAAGCGCTCCTGCCTTCCAAATGGCACTTTTTTGGGCCAAATTGTTACGATTGTGGTTGATGTGGTACATGTATGTCCCAGACAGGCAGGCAAGAGACACTTCAGGACTAAAAAGGAAGAGGATAGGAAGGAAGAACCAACCCCTGCAAGGTCCTCTCACGGTACACTGAGGACCACCTGATCTTGAGACTCCAAAAGCCGATAGGACCCCATAGCCTAGAAACCTCTTTTATCAGAGTAACTTCATGAATTATCAAAATCACACCAAATAAATAAATATATAATAAAATAAGTCATCAAAGCCTAGTCTGAGGGCAGAGATGATTTTTCTCTCCCTTTATAAGGGAGGAAAGGATCTCAATCTCTCATCAGCCAACAACACCAAACACCACCAACTTCTCCCTGTGCAGATGGATCACCATGATGGAAGGCATCCACAGCCATCCTGCCACAGTCCTCATTTTTTCAGAAGGTGGAGATACAAAAGCTCTGATCTACAGAACAAACTATTCCTCTCCTTAAATTTCTCCGACTGGTACTTGCCTTTGGTTTCTCCTATCATCTCTCCATCACTCCAGGAGGAGACTCTGACTCAACAGTAAGTAAAGACATTTTGCACAGCACACATAATCCAGAACCAGGAATACAATTACTGTTCAAAATAGCAACATTGCCCTTGAAATTAGTTGTTACTGAATTAATGACCAGATTGTTAGGAGTGTTACCTCAACTTTGCCTTAGGCTGCTAATTAGCAAACAAGTCATTAATTCACTGGTACAAAGTGGTTTCTCAGGCATTATTGCTTCTGACATCTTTAATTCACCATTCTTTTTGGACAGCTTCCCCAGACAACTTTAACCTCAGTCCTCTACAAATCAGTCCCATGCCACTACCATCAGCACACTACACAACACACATGCTGGAAGACAGAGGCAGAAAAACACAGCATGAATAAGCTGAGCTGGGTCATTAAATAATATTCATGATAACCTTCCCAATTAAAGCCAAGGGGGGGACCAAGGCACAAGAAGTTCTAGACTTTGGTGTGGACTTGTCATCACATATAAATAAACAATAAAATACCATGAAACCTGGAGAAACCTTGCTTCCACCATGGTACACAGTGGAATATGTAATTCCCAACCTGAGGGCAGAGATCTGCTTCTATTTTCACTGCATTCTCTGTGATAAAGAGCTTTGAACTGAAATATTTCACGTATCCTGATGCACAAAGTATTTCTGAGGTTTGTTTTAACAGCTGCACAAATATCCATGCTTTTGAAAACAATCTGGATTTCGCCTGCCAACAAACCCAGATCTAAAGGTTTTATAATGGCAACATTACTACAGAATACAAGTGCTTTCCATGTAAAAATCGATAGCAACAGAAACATCCCTAATAGACTACATGGAGTCTTTGGCACCTCTTCCTTTGCTATTCCAGCCTTTGCTATTCAGATCTTATTTTATAAATTCCCAAGTTCTACCAACGTACCTTTGAAGAAATGCTCTTGCAATTTTGAAAAGATATATTAATATTTTACACCAGTTTTTCAGCACCAACAGGACTGCAATCTCAGTTCATTGGACTCATTTATTAGTCATCCCTCAATGTGCATGAGAGGAAAGACGATACTGTGAACACTAGATTAGAACATCATTTTACTAACCGGGCAAAAGGGAAGTCTTACTTAGAATTGGCATTTTAGTAATCCCCAAAAATCTAACTTGAGAAAGAAAATTCGGCAGCTTGGATAAAGTATAAAGTCTAATAAATTTTCAAGATTTAAAATTTGGTTCAAAAAAGAATAATCTGACCCAACCGGAACATTTACACAAATCTGTTACACATGTAACTTCTACTATCACATACCACATTCCAAAAGTAGCAGGGAACATACCTTGCTTGGAAATCAATGCACTGGTACAAACAGTTGCTTAACAAGGGGCCTTCCAGAATTGTAAAGAAAATGTTTACACATTCATGTAAATGAGGGGAAATCTTTGTGAAGCAGAACTGAAAATGATCAGAAAGTTCTTCTTTTAGTAAAATTCACACCATGTAAAATGACACAAAGTCAAAATTGACCCACCTACTCTTTTACTCTCTTTTGAAATAAGTTTGGAGAAACTCATGGCTTATAGTCTCTTAATAGCAATATTCAAATTTCCTACTAAGAGCAACTTTATAAATGTGAAAACCAGCAAAGCTTTGACTAATAACTCATCTCTATTTAAAAATTACATGAAACAGTCAGAGCAGACAGAAGTGGGAACAACTAACACAAACCAAGCACTGAGGGGACAGGGATGCAGCCAAACCATTTTTTTGTGAAGGTATCATCATTGCAAGGTACAAAAGCACTATATTGAGATAAGGCTGGGGATGAGCTCCCAGCAGTAATCAGTCCTTTATTCCTGAAAACTCTTAAATCCCTATTGCAGAGGCTCTTAATTTCAACACTGAATTAATCATTTATCTAATCTAATGATAGGAGAAATCCCAGAGCAATTTTGTTTGAAAACTATGATGTCTTTACCCTTCTTCTCCTTGGGCTTCGCGACTGTCCATATAATAACTATTTCAGATCTTGACTCCTGAGCACGGCCCTCTGTTGAAATACCCAAGGCCTTGTAGTAGATTTCAAGATTAATATCAAGTATCACCACTTAACTATCTTATAGACTTTCCACATCTACACAAACAAGGAAAAAAAAAAAAAAAAGAAAAAAGAAAAGGCAGCTCCTCTAGGTTCCAGTTAGTGCTGCCATTTTAACTGAGGGGCCATCAGCCTCATAAAATCTTGTGCAATTCAATGAAACCTTCATTTCCATGAGTACTGAAAGCAAGCCATAAATTCCCTGTTCCCAGCAGACAGTCCATCTCTGAACTTTCTTCCCCTACCCCCTCTGAGTCAGTGTGGTTCTCTACTCCACCTTCAGCCCAGGAGGATACTTAATACTCGCCAGTTTCTCTAACGTAATCACCTTAAATACTCATGTCCATTAAGTTTAAAGATCTTAGGACCATTAAATGGAACTCTTAGATACTAAGTCCCATATGGAGTAAATCTCTTTGGCAGTTTCTCCATTGGAAAGCTGCCTTGGATTCAAGGCTGATCTCTATCAGGATAAGATACCGACGTTCTTTATGCCCTCCTTGATAACAGCGCAAAGCAGATGCAGCCCTCTCAGCGCAACACGCAAAGCAACACAGCCATCAGTAAGGAGCTTCAGAAACAGTTCTGCAAACTCTAAGGAGATCTCAGAGGGAAACTCAGCTTCAGAACAATTTTATCTTTTAACAGCTTCCTAATCCCCTCACCCCACTCCTGCAGCTTTACCTTTTAGAGAGAGTCACATCCCCACCCATACCAATTCTTGCATCCAAATTTAACAACTACAAAAATAAAATAAAAACGTGATAAGACAACCTTCACAAAAGAAAATAAATCAAATTTTTTTTAAAAAAAACAGCATTTTGAGGATAAATCTGGAGTGTCTGCACTAAGCCATAACCTCTTTACTGATGGTTTTTTCCTTCCCCTTAACAGATTCAGGGACTGTAATAACATTTAATCCTCAGAAGCTAATCTAAATGTAACACTCAAAAGAAGACAAAGACAACGCAACAGAAAAAAAATTTGGCCACTGCCTTTTGGGAGTGCTGCTTTATCCCCGGAGCGAGCGCATTAATAGAGCTTGGAATGAAATGCCATTTTATTCTCTGTAGCGGGGAGGGGATTAGCAAGTTGTCTTCTCTAAACCCAGTCTGAGTCATGGCTCTATGAACACTGAGAAAAGGATGTGGAACGAAGTGAAGGGCGGGGAGCACTGGCTTTTTATTTACACGCTGCTTCCTTTGTGGGTGGTTACTGATGTGCACAGTTTGCTAAACAGGGAAGGAAGGGGGGGAAAAAGTTCTAGGTCCCCAGACTTTAGTTCTGCTGGTTAACAAAAGAGAAAAATAATAAAGCACCAATTATAATAACATCACTGAGACAATATGTCCGTGGCAACTGTCCAATTCACCACGGCATGTAAGCAACAAGGGCAAGTTGCTTAAGGTGCTGAAAGCTGTGCTCAGTGGTTTCTTGTTGCTAGGATCTTCTTCCTGGGAGAAAGAGACAGGCTGGACAGAGCCCAGAACAAAGAAGAAGGAGACACCGTGGCAGGAGGAACGCAGAGAGAGGAGCAAGCTGGGTTCAGGTGAAGAAATGAGGAACAAAGTCCATTGCACAAGTCAGGCCATGCAGGCGTCAAGCCTATCATCCTACCTTGAAGTAGAAACCGAGAGCTAATGACTGCGTTGGTGATTTAATATGAAGCTCCGCATTAAGTACTTTACTTCTGTTTCTATACAAAGGGAGATAGGAAGGTTTCCTTGCCTACCTCGTAGGCATGCTGTGAAGGGTCACTGGTGGAAAGCTTGTACAATATTCCTAAATCCTGCAACACTTGATAATCACTAAGGAGAGGAAATAGTCCATGGAACACTTGATCACTTATGCAGAGCTGCAGATGTTGATAACAGAATTACAAAAGTCAATAAATGCCAAGAAAACACTGCTTTTTTTGTTTCAGATATTTCTTATCTTTGCTTCAACACGCACCCCGAAAAACAGGGCACTCGCTCTGGAAACAGCCCCAGCTCCAATCCCTCTTCCTCCATCAGCTATGCTGATATACAGTGGCAGAAGACAACAAATACACGATAGATTGGTCTCACAAGGCACAAGTGCCAGGGGTCAGTCAAAGAGTCCACAGTGAAACGGAGATAACAGAAGCTCGGGAAGAGCCACTACGGGAAGGAGATGCACTCTCCTCTGCAGATGGAGAAAATGCCACTCCCGGTCTCCCTTTGTTACAGCAGCTGTCGTAGTCCAGCACTGGGAACAGGCAGACCCACACTTCATTCATACTTTGGCTATATTCCAGTTCATGTAATTTTGCTGGAGCGTCAGTTTATTCCTGCTAACCAAGTTAGTAGATCTGCATAAATCAGTCTTACCTGACTTAGCACTTACTGTACTTGTATGTCTAATGTGAAAGTGCAAAACAGGACAAGCAAACTATTCTTTCCACCGAAGTCACAGGATCTTGTAATTTATTACCACAAACAGGCTGTAGAAAGACTTGAATGTACACCACCTAGCAAGAGGACCTCACACCACCAAACTTCAAGTCCTACCAATTAAGCATGAATGCCAATGCACGACGAAGGTTTCCCTGACCCTGCCCCAGCCTCCTCATGACCCACACGTGAGGCCTGTGCACTCTTAAGAGTGTTTGTCCAGCACACCGTACACCGAGGCAACAATCCCAAGAAGGATCACTGCATACTGCTGTAAGAGACGCCTACATTGCAGGCTGATGGGGCAAAGCAATGATTCTTCCCACATGTACAATTATCAAAGGGCGCTATCAATAGCAGCCCGTGCACTCCAACACGCAGCTCAGTGCCATACTGGCTATTGCTGGGAATACTGTAAAGAAATAGAAAGCGTGGTGTTCACCTTCTCCCTCACTTGCACTAGGGCCACACAGCTTGTCCCTTCTCAAGGCATCCCCCAGCCACGTTGTCTTGTCACACAAAATTCACTTTAGGACAGGTGTCTCTTTTGGCTGCAAGGAAGACAGCCTAAGGCATCTGTCCCCTCACGATGGCTCAAGTTCATATGGCCTTCAAATAGAAGGGCATTTTACAATAACTCCAGAAGCCAGGGACTGGCAGATAATAAAGGCTCAAAGAAAAGGGGAAGGAACCCCTAAAAGACCATAAACACATTTTCTGAATCTTGAAGGAAAGAAGTCATCAGCTTTTGTGTTGGTCTCAGTCACTAACCTTTATGAGAAATAACTGCATTACCAGAGTTTCCTACATTACCAGTCTTCATCTCCACAAGAAAGAGAAGAGACCAAATGAAACTGAAACGTCAGAAAACAAACTTAAGACTGTTATAAAAAAAAAATAGGTTAGTTACGGTCTGTAATAGCAAGTAAAGAACATTACCCAAGGTCCCAATCTCTCCCTTTACAAAGTCACAAGGATAAATCTTTGCTACATGTGTTCCCAACAACTGATCGCACATCTGCAGAAACAAATCCAAGAAAAAGATTCAACTGATCAAAGACTGTCAGAACTTTATGTCCTATGAATTTTTAAAATTTTATTTAAAAACAGAATTTAGGTTTCTACTACATAAAACTGCATGAACATGCACGCAATGTGTTAGCTTCCTTGTTTTGGCTTCTTTAGCAACTTATTGCTTGACTGTCCAAACAAAAATGTGAAATTACAACAGGTTATGTGATGCTTTGGCAGCCAAACATAATTTTAAATAAAGACAGCACAATATACTGCGCACCCCACTAACATATTCATGACTACTATATTATCTATTTATGCAATTAAGTATCATACAGTCTGGACTGGACCCAACTGGACTACATATGTTGCTACTCCAGTTTACTGCATGTTGGCCAACTGTTTACCCAACTGAGATCCGAGTGCTGCTCTCAACAGTGTAATTGCTTTGGACTCATTAATATTAAAGAATTATAGAAAATATTTTTTTCTTGGACAGCTGTTAGTGCATGTGGAACAATAATCTATATAACGCTACCGACAAATACAAATGGAATTTAGATACTAAACGTGCTCATGGTAAAAAGACAACATTAAAAGGTCCACTAATTGTGCCAAGGCCAATAAAAAAGGTCAGAGAAATCATTGCACCCATTCTGAGAAAATATTAATGATAATTATAACTCTATTTTGATTGAAATTTACATGGCTGTGATTTAGGTTATCTTTCTCTTACATGTCTTCTTCCTCATTCTCCCTTGCAAGATCTAACAACTTAATACCAAATTCTGTCAAGCTCGGCACAGAAAGAGAGGATGCAAGCTCACAGCTCCTCAGCCCCCTAAATACCTGACAGAAGGTAACTTCACCCTCGCTTAGGGGAATATCCAGAGGCTACACACAGAAATGCAACTGGAACTGCTGAAAAGAACAAAAATGGTTCCTCACTTTATCCACTCCTCTGCTTTGGTGGCTGCCTCCTGGTACTGCTCGGATGTCAGCTTGTAGATCTCTGCGTTCTGAAACAAAGAAAAGAATGCTCAGCTCTAAAAATTAAAGGCGCCTCAGATCTTACCCCGTCACAAAGTTATCTTCTATAATTAATAACGATTTCCAACAACAAACAGCATATTCAGTTCAAAGAACACAAAAAAAAATGCTTAAAAGTTGATTTTATTTTCAGCAAAATGCATCAAGGCCACAACATGTCCTCCATTCCACGCTTCACCTTTGTAAAGGGAAAGAGGAGGAAAAGGTCACTAACAACCAACCGTCAGCTTTGATTATTCCACGTAACCACAAAAACAAGGTGTTTCCAGCACCGACTTATTTTGAGTTCGGTCGTGTTCTGTTCTCTTTTTTCATTAATTGCTGTGAAGGATCTTGTAAGTTACTGACGTGCGAGTATCAAAATTGGCTGCTAGCACTGGAAAATCCATTTTACATTTCAGTGCTTCTACTTATGTTACTTATTCTTTAAAAGAAAATTATGCAGCCTGTTTCCCTTTTAACAACATAGGGAGGCGTATCAGGTATCAGTTAAGGCACCGCCAAACAGAGTCTGGAGTGTCTTGCTGCAGGGCTTAAGAGGTTTGCATTAAATTCTCCCAAGCCTGCACAGAAAAAGTTTGAGTTTACAACTTCTCAGGCTCTGAACATGGAGAACGGGTTCCTCCTCTCGGCTGCACTTCCAAACCTCCCAAGCACAAACAGCAGAAGGGAAGGGCTGCACACCCCCAGCGACTCCACTGCGAGGTCCCGTGTCACTGAACTGCTGCTAAAGCTGCGTTAGTCAAAGCCTCTGGACTTTACACTGAAATAGCTGCAATTGTCTCACTCAGAGCTCATCTGCAAGGTCCTTAGTCTGAAAAGGCACAGGCAGAAAATATGCAATAATCAATCAAAAAAGTGACAAAATGGTATTGAAAGCGAGGACAGCTATTCATTTAGGGCTGGTTCTAGTTGCTATCTCATCTCTCCCCAAATTTGGTCATTTTATATAGAATACTATTCTTGCCCTTCTTCATTTATTTTCCCATAAATGCAGCTGTGGTCCTGCACATGATGAGATGACACATATTGTTCAGTGGTTAGAAAAAGGAAAGGACAGATATAACTCAAGTTCTATTAGTGGTTCTGCCACTTGTGCAATCTTGGGCAAGTCACCATTTTCCATCTGCAAGTGAGGGATAACAGCTGTCTGTATCACTGAAGTTGTGTGAAGCTGAGCTAATTGGAAGGTTTATACAGGTTTTCAGAGCCCAGGCTTCAAGGTGCTATATTTAAGCGTTTTATCTCCGGTGCCTGAATTTATGTCACATACCAAAAAAACCCACAGAACAGACTTTGCTTTTCCAAACTTTGACCCAGGAGACAGACTTAAACTGAGAAATCATGGATGAGTAACCACTTCAAAATGCATTTTGCCAGCAAATTGTCATTAATGTTTTCATTTACTTACTTGTTACATAATGGTCAAACTTCTCTGCTACTAACCCATTTTTCTCCTTCCTATAATGAAAAGTTCAGCTTTTAATGGAGCCTTTTTCTCTGTCCTGTAAACAGACCTCATGACTTTCAGCTCCCTGCTGTTACTTATTCACACATGAAACCACAAGACCTGTGCTTCATTAATTAAATTTGCCATTAAAAATTAAATAATGTGAATAAGTAGATGTAAGCGTTATCTCCATGGGCTTCATAAGTCTCACCGTTTCTCCAATTACTACCCAAGCAATTTTCATATTTCATACCATCTGATTTCTCAAAGGGACTGGATTTGAGAGATCAAAATGAGAGAAAGTGAGAAAGAGAGAAAGCGAGGTAGTAAAATTAAACATTTTTCAGGCAATAGGAAGTAGCCCCGTCAGATACTATTAGCCTGCAGCACTCTGCAGTGAAACAGCAGCGGGAGAGGAAAACAGGAACAAATATGTTGTACGTGAGACACAGCATGAGGTTGGCTTTTAACCCACCTAAAGAAAGAAGAAATAGCCAACAGATTCATTTGCTGGTTGCTCCGTCGATTAAAGTGGTTGTGGCACAACCTCGCCTAGTTTATTAGTGAGAGGATTCAACTGCCCAGTACTATGGTCAGCCCCATCTTCAACAACTTCAACTACAAACATGGACAAAAATACCTGGGAAAGAAACCAGCAAGGAATAGCTCTGGATCCTAACACTGATGAAAAGCAGGCAAGTGAGAACCTGAACACAGGCAAGAATCTCAATGAGAAAAAGGAGAAGAGACCTGGCCTCAAAAAAACCACAAAGCACATGGCATGATGTGAAGATCAAGGAGGGGCACAGAAGACCTTCAACCTGAAAATGAAAGCTGCTGAGTTTTCCAAATGAAAAGGAAACATCTTTGCATGTGAGCCAGCTGGGCCTCTTGCCTTTGGATCAGACCTCTTTGCCTTCTTTTTCTTCCTCCCCCTCAAAAACCCTAAAAACCAATGAAGCACTATTTCCAACGCTATGAATCAGTATCTTTAAATGCTTCCCCAAGTAAGAAAAACAGAGTTTTACCATTTTAGCCTCAGTTCATTCAACAAGCTGACTTGTTAAACAGGTTTTCCCTGTCCTCTAGGCCCTTTCCTACCTTGGGAAAGCCATGTTCACTTTTGTTCTGAACATGGACTAAATGAGCAACAGATGGGCCTTTCAGCATGGGTACAGTTGCCGCAGGTTCTCTGATTTGGGGCTTCGACTTACAGAGAATAATTTTCCAAGTATCCTCAGCTGTATGACTTCAGATGCAAGATCTGCTTCATTTTCAGTTATTTTACCCCATCACATTGTGGCAGGTGATAACGTTCCAATGGCCTACAAAAACCTAGGACTTTATCACAGAATCATAGAATGGTTAGAGTTGGAAGGGACCTCAAAGATCATCGAGTTCCAACCCCCCTGCCATGGGCAGGGACACCTCCACTAGAGCAGGTTGCTCAAAGCCCCATCCAGCCTGGCCTTAAACACTTCCAGGGATGGGGCATCCGCAACTTCCTTGGGCAACCTGTTCCAGTGCTTCACCACCCTCACAGTAAAGAATTTCCTCCTAATATCTAGTCTAAATCTCCCCTCTTCCAATTTAAAACCATTACCCCTTGTCCTGTCACTACATCTCCTGACAAAGAGTCCCTCCCCGGCTCTCCTGTAGGCTCCCTTCAGATATTGGAAGGCTGCTATGAGGTCTCCCCGGAGCCTTCTCTTCTCCAGGCTGAATAACCCCAGCTCTCTCAGCCCGTCTTCAAAGGGGAGGTGCTCCATCCCTCTGATCATCTTTGTGGCCCTCTGCTGGACCCATTCCAACAGGTCCATGTCCTTCCTGTGTTAAGGACTCCAAAGCTGGACACAGTATTCCAGGTGGGGTCTCACAAGCGCAGAGTAGAGGGGTAGAATCACCTCCCGCAACCTGCTGGCCACACTTCTCTTGATGCAGCCCAGCATGCGGTTGGCTTTCTGGGCTGCCAGTGCACACTGCCGGCTCATGTTGAGCTTCTCATCCACTAAGGTTGCAAATGAGGAACCAAGCCAGGAACCACCTATGCGCTTCCCACGACTTCAGCAGAGCCGCCCACACAAGGGCTATTCACCAGGATCAAGGGGTAGTATTTGCACTTGAAACAAAGTCTGAGCTTCCCATAGTCCTTCAGCTTCATAAAACGATATTCAGTCGCACAGTAAAAGAGAGAACATTCAACGCAAAATTACAAGACATCAACGCTGCTTTTAATTTACTCTCACAATATTTGATGCTTGAGATAAAATGGCAGCTCACAAAGAAAAAGTTGAACATGAGACCTCAACTATTATTAAATAAAGCTCCTGGCAGTCTTAGTTGCAGAAATAAGTTTAAAAACATGACCAAAGGACACCATAAGGGCTCAAATAACAAGAGACACAGAAAGAATGAATGAACCACCTAAAATGTTTCACTTCTCTCAATAAAGTTGAGCCTTAGGGGAGCCAACTTCAGAACATCAGAGCTTTGTCATATGGGGAGAGAGCTCTCCAGAGAGGACAAACAAACTAAACAAAGAAACGTTAGTTTGAAAGATTTTCCCCTGCTATTAAATGATGGTTCGTAGCAAATAATAAAACCACCAAGGAGTTATAAAAATACATAACTAGAGCCTAAAGACCAACAGAACCACTTTCCTTTACCCTGCTGTTTTTCTGCAACAAATTTGCTGCTATACCCTTGCTCCCCACTCCTTCCACAACACCCTTGCACTAAAAATTCCACTTCCAAAGGAAATCAATTTTAAAACTTGGAGCTAAATTCAGAGTAATTTTAATTCAGCATTCCTCCTCAGCTGCAAACATGCAGAGAAACCTCAGCACTCACTACTACACCTCGCTACACTGCCCAGGCCCTTTCCACACCATATAGCAAAGAAAGAAAGAAAACAATATAGCAGAAGACGCAGATCTCAGGGTTATTTCAGGAGGGAAAGTAATTGAAGCATAAAGAGAAATCCCTGCCAGCTCATTCTCACATTGACTTTAAACCACATTCCTTACAACTTCAGTGAAACATGCGCTACTTGTGGTAACACGTAAAACAGAAAATCAAGCAACACAAGCATGGGGAACTAGAAATTAATCAAATTTTAAGCAAAATTCTTTGTGAATATCTAGCAGCAGCAGCAAAAGCTTGACACCAGGATACCGATTGCTCCTTCAGGCTCAGTCTGGGTCAATAGATCAGAAGGTATTTGGATTTAAAAAACAAAAAAACAGAAAAAAAAAAAAAACCAAACCACAACAAACCCAACCACCATCACCACAGCTATCTTAGATATTTTGACACCTCAGAGTATAGAAGCTTGTCAGTGGTCACAGCGCTTAAAGATACAAAGAGGATTAACAGCTGTTGAAACGCTGCCAGCCTAGATGAACACTAGTGATACCTCTGATGAAACGGAGCCGGCCAGCGGAGGCCCTGACAAACGCTGCCGACGACAGCCGAGGGATTAGACGGCACAATCTGCCTCGAGCCCGACAGACGCGCTGCTTCCATTCCCTCTCCCAACCTCTGCGCTTGCCCGCTTCCAGCAAACCTCCTGCCACAAGCCCCACTGGAGCCAAAAGGGGCACGAGAGCCAGTGCCGTGAGGTGGGGAGAAACACACGGCGTGTCCCATGGTGAGGAAACACTGCAAATTTGGGAGAGAAAGGGGAAAGGAAAGCGGTTACTTCTCATGAATCAGATGTCAACTGGGAGATGTTCAAATTCCTCCTTCCAGCTGCTTCTGAAGCCAGAAATCAGACCTGCCACCATCCTGGATAGAGCAGCACGACTGTCGCCTGCCCCCAGGGACGGGGAACAGGCACGTGCCCTGGACACAGCTGTGCCACGAGGAACGGCAGGAAGCCACAGAAGAACGTGGGTCACTGCAGACTTGGGGAACCGCCTTTGCTCACAGCGCTGCCTGCGGGAAGCAAGGGAACCACACACCCCACCGGGTGGCTGGGTCACACGCACCATAAATCAGCCTGTTCATCCTCGTTGCTCCGAACCCTCACACAAATGGCTCTTTACAGACTTGAAAAATTACCCTTTCTACCTGCACCCCTCCCGCAGGTACAGAGGCAGATGAGCTGAACCCGTCTGTTCACTGGATGACCGTTTGGATCTGTTCAAGTCAACCTACACAATCAATCACTGCTATCAACTTTGGTCCAAAACAGGGAGTTTGGGAATTTCAGGACACACTGCAAGAAGCAATCTCTTCACCTCCTCAGCTCGCTCCTCTTGAGTGCCTGCTCAGCCTGTTTGTTGGTAACAGCCAGCATTTAGCTAAAAGAGATCACTCACATTTTCTCCTTCCTATCAAGCACAAGTGCACATACACACAGAAGCCAGTTAACAAGGAAGAGAAATATGCATATAAAGCATATCACGGGAGCATAGAAGCCAAGGGTTAATTTGCTTTCATGCAAATTCAAATGTTTTTTTCTCAAAAGGTAATAGAGGAAAGAAACAAGCAACTACAAACAGCTTGCTGATACAGAAAAAAGATTTTTTTGCAGCCAAAGCCAACTTCTAAACACAGTTCTTGTTGTTTGCTGTTCATGTGTGGGTTCATCCACTCCTCCCGCTGAGACCAATAATGAAATGAGAGCATTGAATTTGTGTCATTCTATTCTTTCCTTCGGCAATAAGCTGTGAGATCATAAATTTTGGATTAAGATTCAGAGAAGACAGAAAAAGAGAAACGTCCACAGTAACAACACAGGAAAGTTAAACTAGTAATGGGCAGAAGTATATTCCTGTTTGAACAGATCTTCTCCTCACAACTGCAAAATTATCTGGAGTTGAAAGCAAAATATTAATTCTGTAGCATATTTAGACAGCTTCTCAAAGATAAAATCCCACAAAATACCAATCTCCACAAAACTTGAGGGAGGCAGAGCTGGGGAAAAGGACCACAGCCGGATTTATCCTGTGGATAACAAGCTAGGCACAAAAAGGTTAAGCTACAGCCCCTAAAGCACTCAGTGAATCAAACAAAGCCAGGCACCCCAGGACTTCCCAGAACCAGGTCCCACACTGAGATATTCCATCTGGGTGAAAACGGGTTTATAGCCCCAGACTGGGATCTCACGGCAGACTCAGACTGTCTTTATGAAGGTACCCTGGGAAGAGTTCAATTAAAACAAGTACCCCACAGAAAGATGGTATTAAGAACTTCTCCGAAGAGCTGCAAGTGCCTCACTAGAAACACACAGAAAAGCCTCATGTTATCTTCAAGTCAAAAAGACAGCCAACAACAAAGAAATTATTACTACAGAGGCAATTAAAAGGGGAAGAAAAACCCAGAAAGAATTAAACGCTGTGTTTATATGAGGCTGCTTTAAAGCACACCGTTCTGGAAGACTGCAAATAAAGCATTAGTAATTCTTTAAACACAAACTCTGGAAAGTAAAAGCACCTTCAAAGAGAAAGGCCATAAAATGCCAGCAGGCTTTCTGACAAGGACAGCAACAGCAACGTGAAAGGCCCAGATTAACGCTAAAACTGTTGTAGGAGAGTATCGCTCCGCTCTCTTCCTGGCTGGAAGTTTAATATAGGAGCAAGAAGTCTTAGGTGAGGAATTCACAGTAAATGCCCAAATCAATTACACCTGACAAGTGCAGGTAAACAGGCTTCCCAGGCATTGATTAAACATCAAGGGTTTTCAGCATCTGTTTCAGAGAAGTCCTACACCCGGCTGACCCGCACAGATAACTCAGTGTCCATGACATTAAGGGCACAGCAGTGCCTGCTACATCCCTGCACCCGTGCTGGGCAGCTGCACAACTAGTCCCTGGGTCCGTCACACAACCAGGATGATCTCCCAGATCATAGGACACCGCCTCTAACACGTGGGCATCGTCCAGGAGAGAGTGACAGGCAGGCAAAGAATCAGGGAAGAGGGAAAGGGGGAAGAGGGAAAGGGGGAAGAGGGAAAGGGGGAAGAGGGAAAGGGGGAAGAGGGAAAGGGGGAAGAGGGAAAGGAGGGAATTGCCAGAATATCAAGAGTGCCAAGGTATGCAGCTCAAAGTTTCACTAGGAGGCTGACCAGCACTTCAGAGGGAAAAAAAGAAAAAAATAAAATAAATCCCAAACAGAAAATTGGCAGTCATCAAGTACTTGTCATAGATTTTAAAAGATACTAAGTACATTCCCCTGTCAGGCCCATCACAGGAGCTTATTTCGGGAAGGGAGGAACATTATAGCTCAGGTTTGATGCCATCATGCCAAAGCTGGTATTTGACAGAGCCTCCAACAGAACTCCCACCACCTCGGACGGGCACGCTGCAGCTCAAACTGCAGCTTTCTCTACTGAGAATATCCCTAAGCCCCATTTATAAACTGCAGCAACACGCCCAGTTAACAGTTCCTGTCCCAATTTTAAAAATCTAAATTACATTCATGCCCCCATACTTTTCCACAACAGGTAGCTGAGGAACACAATCCACTGGATTCCCAGAGGAAGTCAGAATAGGAGGCAGCAGGATGCACAAGAGGACTGGAGAGCACTGAAGAAAATGCATTACATCTATGCACTTGCATAGGGAAAGGGAAACGCAAGGAAGAGAGTCACTATAAGAAACAAACAAAAAAAAAAAACCACGAAAAACAAGAACTATACCCAAGCCTGCAAGTTCCACCCCCTCCCAGGGTTTTTCCTCTACCCCCAACTGCAAATTATTCTCCATGTGCAGTTTCCAGTAAATCAAGCTTTGCTAAATAACCCCGACATGTGCGGGGCTGAGAACCAGCCAACAAGCAATGATGAGATGTCCCTGGAATGATTAAGGGAAATGCAGACATCTCTCAGGTTACGAGGAAGCCTGTTGTACTCTCCCCTCAGTGCATATGCAATGCTGCAAGCACTGTTCCGAAAACCTCTGATATTCAAAGGCTCATTTGGTTGACAAGGAGCCTGTGGATTCGTGGACAGATTGTCACACAAACTGTCAGGTTTTTAGAGAGACTATCAGACCTCTCTTTGCCTACGTTATGGAGCACATCAAAGACACAGAAGATGAACCAGACGCAGACTGCACAGATCTGACAGAATGGTGGGTGTACATATTCAGAATACTGTACTGCTGGGGGGGGAGGCTTAATGTGAATAATCAGGGGCTGAAAGTTCCAGAAATGTGACAGTTTTTGGCAGCGATTCTCATCTTTGCATTTATTTATTGAAGGGAGAAAAACTGCCATACTAGAGGCAAACTTGTGAGAGGAAGAAAAATTGTATCAGCAGCAATTTATTTTGCCGCTGTACTTTTTCTTTATTATTATTACTCCCAGAGCATTTTCTGAAGATATTTGTATTTTCCGCCAGGGTTCTCACACTACGCTTGCAGCTTCTCTTCCCGTTTTATCCTGTAGGAGAGGCTGGTTTAATGATTACAGCCAAAAAGACCGCTAGGAGTTTACAGGTCAGTGTACATGGTTAATGACACAGACAAATCCACACTTTCAGAAGTGCCCGCTGGCTCGCGGCTCTGTCTGGAGATGCTCAGGAGCTCATTATTCAAAACTTCAGGCTCAAGTTATGGGTAATCAGCACATCTAAAGAAATATACCATACCTGGACAACCGAAAAGTGAAGTAACAAAAGCTATTATAGAAAATACTAACCTTAAGCATTAGGGTCTCACTTTTCAAAGTGGTCTCACTTTAAATGTTCACTTATCTTCCAGGGCGCTAGAAACCTCAGTTAATGAATAACTGGAAAAAGTTCCCAGCTCCACAGATCAAAAGTAGTTTTACAAGGATAACTTGATGTCATTCCCCTTTATTAATAATGCTTGGACAAACATTATAAAGCAACAGTATATTTATTTTACAGCTGGGAAAAAAGGTATTAGGGTATTTCTACCAACAAGTATTGATTATTACCTAAAAAGGGAAGTAAAATATAAAATGAAACACTGATAACAAGCAAAAGAAAATGGATTAACACAGATCCCTTTGGCCTGCCTTTACAATAGCGCTGTCACATAACCTCCAGTTCTCCCTGCAAGGCATCAGTTATCCCAGAGAAAAGACGACTAGTATCTTTTTAGATTTATTTGGCTGTTCAGAATGGATTGAAATTCTCCACACAGTAAACAGAAAATAAATACGATGTTTATCTTAAGATAAAAAAGCCAAGGAGGACAAAGGAGAAAGGATGGTAAAAGGGATGAGAAAGAAATCAGAAAATATTTGTAAGCAATTTCCTTTCCATCATTTGACAGTCTCATTCTCTCTGCTTTTAGTGATCTTCTCTTTCACACGGTTTTTAACGGAGCCGTTTTGCCTCCTCTGAAGAGGACAAGGCATTGAAGAAACATCTCTGTAGCTGGCAAAGAGCTTGTGAAGTCTCCAAAGACAAGCCCAGAAGGACCACAGACTGCCAATCAGGTGGAGAGAGGCATTTTCTCAGCAGGGCTATTGAGACGTAAATATTAACATGAAAATCAAACACCCACAGAGAGCAGAGGCAGCCACACAAACGCTTCATTCCCATACTCCGGCAGAGACCACTCCTTCACAGTCGAGGACTGTCACAGCCCTGGTGCATGATGTCACCCACGGCCTTCAATAGTATTTGGTCACCACCAGCTTAGTACCGCACTTTCATTAGAGAATCCAGATGGAGGAAAGGGAACAAGGCATTCCTCACTTTTAGCCCATTACAGAACACTAGGAATAATTACTTATCAAACCAGAAACATCTCATAAAGCCTTGCTGCCAAGGCACCTCAGGAACATAAATGGAAGAATGTCACACGTCCGGGTGCACCATACACACATAGATACAGCTAAATCTACTCTCAGAATTTAATTCTTAACGCCGTCTCTAACAGTAAGGAGCTCTACATAACAAACAACAACAGACCTTGACTTTGGGACTAAAGGAGAAAGAAATAAAAGTAGGCTTAAAGCTCCAAAAGAAGTATTTTGGTGTAAGCATCACAATTATCTGGGGTTTGCTGCTGTAGCTGATAAACTTTGTAACAAGAAAAGGCTTGGGAAACTGTGTTATAAGCAGATTTTTTTCAGACTCATGAAAAAAGTATCAGTTTTTCACCTATATCTGCTGAACAAGACCAAACAAAAAATCCTAGCCCTTCAACTAGGGGACAGCTTGGGCTCAGAAATCAAACAACAGGAACACAAAGAAGGAACAGAACTATACTTTCACTGGGGAACAACAGGAGGGGAAAAAAAAAAAAAAATCCAAAAACCACAAACAGATCTGGAGCCAAATCCTCTCTGCCGAGAAGCGAACACACAACAAACTTATAACCCAGCCCTGTCCTATTTTCAGCTGGCAAGGACAAATTCTTGTGTTCCTCACTAGGACGCCCTTTGCCTATGATAGAAATCGACAGCTAGGACACAGTTGGGTTTTGGGGTTGTTTTCTGTTCTTCCCGCAACAAACCCTTGCCTCTAACTGGAAGAAGAGTTATTATCTCGGTGCCACAGGAATGAGTGATTAGCCATCAGCAAGTAATGGCTTTTTGCTGCTGCTAACGGAAGCTGTATCTGAACAAATGACCTAAAGGTGAAAGGTCTCACATACTACACTTAATCCCCTAAAAAGCCAAAGGAAATTTTGTGGTATACATAACCATTATGAAAACTGAAGTTAAAAAATCCATACACATGCCCAGGTGGGCACACAATACAGCATTTTTACATGACCATATCAGTCATCTTCTTTGTTTCAAGAACCACAGTCCAGCCAGTTCAAGGCTTGCTGCATGTCAGGGCAAATGAGACGATTTCTATATACCATCCAATACATCATAAGACATATCTAGGGAAAAAAAAAACCCAACAAAAAAACCCTAGGCACTCCTCAATTGACCCAGGCGTGCAAGCTCACAGCAACCTTGCAGCTTGAAATTATACAAGCAAAAATTTGGCTTCTGTTCAGAAGAATGGGGAGGGAGAAAGAAGAAGGAATTAAGCCTTTTTTTCTTATGAAAAGAGCCGAAATGCAATAATTGGGAAGGAAAAGAAAAGCTAGCTCTTCTCTTAAAATAACCTAGTTATTACAAGTCTTCTCAAATCAGAGGCTTAGAGTTTTATCTCAGCTCCTGCATTTCCTTTTCCCGTCTCTTGCTCTTCTGTGGCCCCTTGGAGACTGACACAGATTAAGTGTCCTCTCGGCGTTTTCTGGCTCTGCGGCTGTTCCTTGCCATCACCGCCCTCTGTGCAGGGCAGTCTTTTATCTGATGGCTACTCCGCTGGTGAGCACCAGCCAGGGCAAAACTCTCCTCTCCACATTTGTCAGGGTTTGACTCTACAGAAGACAGCAGCTCTAGTGTATGTGACATGGATGTTTATTTTTATTAAAAGCAAAACACAAATACAGCCATTATTTCCTATTTACTTACAATGGGGCCGGACTGTGAATGGGCAAATCGGGTAACCCTCATTTGAGTCAAGGTGTTTAATGGTAAACTGCAACTGGGATCATTCTTGATGCAGTAGAATATATAGCCAAACCACCAGCTAACCCCAAAAACAAGCAAACAAAAAACCCACCAGACATCATCCTGGGACCAGTACATTCTGTGACACGAAGCAAATACCATTTGCAGTGGCTCAAGACCTCACGGCGAGCCTCATGGTGCACGTATATTTAAGAACATTAAAACATGTTATTTACAAGCTCCTTCTGAGTCACTCTGGTCTCTTGGGAACGTGCATTTTATGTTCATGAAATTGGAATAGCTCTTTTATTTATGTTTCTTTAAAATGACTGGCAGATGGGGAAAAACCTTCAGAGAAGTGGCCCTAGGCTGTCATGAAACGTGTATTTAACACACCCACAGTAAACTACTAAACACACTCACTTCAGAAGGTACAATACGTAAATACAGAGTAGTCCCTTTTTAAAGTCTGATCTCTGGACTACTTAATTCAGCACAAATTTGAGATGTTCTGCGGAGTCTACCAAATTTACAGAGTAATTATTGGCCATATTTTGCATTAACATGATGACAGCATATCCTGTAAAGGCAGAGCCAGAATTTTAAGGACCTTTTCAAAATGAGCCCAGGCCTTGGCTTTATTTTTAGGTCATAATAGTGATGCCTTTTTTTCCTGCCACATGTGGAAGGACCGCTGTGGGCTGAAATAGAAATCTCAGATTCCCCAACGTTAGGCTCTTATGCAAGTGGATTCCACACACAGAGGGAAGTTTTGTCTACCTGAAACAATTTCCAAGACTAAGTCTAAATCTGGAATATCCCAAGAGAAGTGCAAGCTTCAATCATCCAAATCCCAGCAGACACACAGACTCCAGCCTAAGGTCTGGAACATATTTAATCAATTCACTGTGCTAACTCTCTACAGCTTCATAAAATAGCCAATACAGCAATAACAGGGCCAAAAATTAATTGTACACTGGTTGGCAAATTACACGGAAATAGCAGGAAGCACTGGTATTTAATGCAGCAGAATAATGTGTGTGCACGCATATATATGGATGGATGTGCATGCAAGCGCTGCTTTCCATTAGAAAAGTAGCACTGGTTTTACTGGTAACTGCTACCTGTATATATACACATTCATAAATACCATTCTGCTTACAAACAAGCATATAAACAGCACAAAGAGGGAGAAAACAGACATTTAAACTATTAGGCACTAAAAAAATGAATGAAACGAAGGGAAAATTGGGTTAAATAAAAACGGCAGGGGAGGGTATCAGAAATACCAGATAATGGGGAAAGCTCTCAAAATAAGACAAAAGTACCCCTTGTTTTGCTCTTTTTGGACTAGACTTGAGAAATACTCTGGTGTTGAGTTCCAACAAAGAGACGAGATCGCATTCTAGGTCTTTTTGTTCTGCCTTTAACAAGTCTTCATAGTGATACACTGATGAGACCAGATACCAGATTGTTATCTAAATTCAGCTGCTAAATTCAGTGTTAAGACACTAAGTTCAAACCACACATTGCCACATTTATTTCACAAGTCGAGCCTGAGGATGGATTCCTCCAAGATGAAGCAGCCCATAAGCATCATTCTCTCCCTCTGCAAAGGTACTCTAAATGCCAGGGAAGGAAAATCACTGCAAGGCTCTGACAGTTCACCCTTCAGCACACAGACTGCAAAAGCATCTCTACGCTAATCGGGCACACTGAAGAGGAAACAAACACTTAGTTGCTGTTTGCATAGAGGCTGCTTGTAATTTGATGTAATGTACTGTACATCAGACAACACATACTGAATAGAGAACATACACACGTGGCAGAGAAGGCAGAGGCAGTGCTGACATCTAACACGTTTTATTTACCCTATTATAGATGTTCTTTGAGTTCATCAAATTACCAATCAATTTATCTGATCTCTAAAAGCTTGTGTACTGAGGTATATTAACTACTAAACTTTACAAGCTTTCAGCAAAACAGCCATTAAATGGGTGAATTGAGCACAGGGCACTGGAAGTCAGTTTGCCAGTTGGCCAACGGCAACAGCGAAGCAACCTCTCCCTGCAGAGAGGCAGAGGATGGAGAAGCATTAGGAAGGCAGCCTCCCCAAGACGCTGCTCAGCCCTAACAGACACCGGCAGAAAAAGGAAATTATGGATGCTGTACTGCCTCCTCCTCTTCCCCCAGCCTGACATTTAACGTCTGTGAATAACTGAAAAGAGGAAGAGGATGGGAGGTCAAAACCGGTTCAGATGACAATTTCATGTTCGTTCTTTTTTTCATTTTGTTCCCATTCAGAAATTTAACACGCACGCAGGACAAAGTCTTCAGTTCTCTAAATATCAAAGGCTGAGAGACTGCTAGAGCTGTTGCCACCTGAAAGACAACGTCCACACAGCCTGGGACACCGTCTGCCCAAGCGACTGGGAAGTGATCTGGATGATTAGGACGGATCTTATCAGCCTATTTCAGAAAACTATATGGGGGATTATTTTTCTTGTGTTCAGAAGATTAAATCAACAGTTCGATGAACTGGGTGCTTTGTTATATTGCTCCACTGGCCTGAAAGGCAAACTGCTTTTTTGGATCATAGCTGTCGTAGGTTCACATGAAGCCCTGCTAGTTTTATGGGAGGAAGGGTTTGCAGCCGGGGCAGGGGATGAGAAGACAATCAAACAAATTAGGTAAGAAAAAAATGGAAATTGTAAAGAATATTGTAAGGCTCGATTACGACGGCAGGGACAGGTAATGCTTCTGAAAGGGAAACACATTTTTTGAGACCAGAACTTAGTTTCCCACTAGCTGTTCTTCCTCAGAGTACCCCACTGCAGTGGCCTGAGCAGAAAGCTGGTGGCTGGGAACACAGTGACTGGCAGCAAAGCATCAGCCTTTACGCACAGTAATAGCTCACGGGCAGTCCTAAGACATTACAGGCCATTTTCCTGAGAAAGTAAATGGTGTCGGTGACACCTGCCAAGACAGATCAACTTGCTTCGAGAAGGGCACTGAATCTTTAACTCCCACTGAGAGGGTAGAGGGCTTGGTTGAAGGTAACACCTCAACATGGCTTGCTTTTTTCAAAGGTAGGGGAGCGCTCTCCAGGTCTCCTGGACACAGACACAGCCTGGGAACGCAACTCAGATACCATTCCTCATCCCCTTCAACAGAAATCCCGTGCCACCTTCGCCAGGTGACATCAGTTTGTTCAGCCCCGCAGAATCTGCTTAAAATTGATCATAAAGACCCAACATGAACATATTATTCTGGAAGGCTTTTTTTTCCCCAGGCTGCTGTCACTTTCTCCACAAGGATTTTTAGTGAGACAAGTTGCTGGCCAAGAAGCATAGAAATGACAGTGGACTCACATGTAGGGGTGACCTTCGTGTACCAGAAGTAGGAGTCTGCTCCAAGAAGAAGGATCAAGGCCAATAAGAATGACAAACAAAAATAAGTTTGCCTCCCATTCTTTACACATCCTAAATGCTTTACAAACATGAATTAAACGGTAAGTGCAAGGGCAAAAGGACATTAATTTAAAAAAACCAAACAAGGTGAATGCCACACACAAAATTACAAGATTTGTGAAGGTAAGCAGAGAAAATGGTGCAGTCTACCTTATTAATAAAAATTTTCAAGAAAAGGTATTTGCTCAATGCATTGCTTTCCTGCTTGCATAAATACTCCACAGATTATGAATACCTCTTGTGCTACTTACTGTTCTGAAAAACTACAAGCAGAAAAACACTGCATATTAATGTACCCACTGCTGACGGTAGTCCACAGCCACCTAATAAAAGATAACGTGGGAGACGGAGCTTAGGGAAATCCAAACAAAGAAGAGACATCCATCTATAGCAAGGAGTTTTGCTTCATCTGCTGAGATTACCTTCAGCCTTTCTCTGCCGTTCCGTGCTGCTCCAAAGAGCTGCCCATGTTTTGCCATCCCGTAGCACTGCCCTCAACCTCTGCCAGGTTAAACCCAGCAAGAGGCCAAATAGCAAAAAGAGTCAAATAAATATTTATTTGGGAGAAAGTTTACAGCTAATATGCTACGTGAAATCTCCCGGTATCTGAAGGGTTCCAGGAGAGACTGCATTTCATTCTTATCATACTTATTAAAGGATGTTTCCACCATTTGGAGAAAGCAGGACAAAGCATACACAGAACCCTTAATAAAAATACCAGTTCTGAGCAGTATATGTGGTAACTATTTATACTAAGCTCCCTCCCTCCCTGCTTCTCAGTAACATATAAATGCATGAAAGGACATCAGCTTAAGCTTCTCAAATTGAGTGTTTCTAAGGTTTTCTTTACAGATTATTAGGTCCAACTCTCAATCTTTCTACCCAGAGAAACACTGCAATTCAAAACCTTCTTCAAAACAGTTGAGACAAGACCCACTTTTTGTAAAACAATTCCAAATTACGTGCATGAGATGTAAAATTACTCTAACAAGTCAGAGTTAGAAGTTTAGCCACTTATAACAAATTAGCCAGGTCTCATTACTGGATTACTTATTGGAGATTAGAGAGTCACGCTGGAAACACAGGTGTGGAATGGAATGCCTGTATCACCAGCTCCAAAATCCTGCAATTACACACAGTCATATAAGAAATAGACAGTTCAAAGGATCTATTCCCTGTAATTTTCCTGATTAGCAAAATACTTCAGGCACTCCAAAACAAAAACATACAAGCAACCCCAGAGACTGAAACACACAACTACAAAAAATTACCAGAACTACAGTGAGGATGACAAAGAGCATCACCAGTGTCCTGATCCTCTGACAGGAATTTGTTCAATAAAATTCGGTTTAAAAAAAAGTTCAAACAGCATGCACCGCACTTCAGACAGAACAAAACCTACCACCCCCTTCACACACACAACCCCTGACAAACTGATAATGGAGGGTGCAGTGGGAAGAATGCCTCCCAATAACAAATGGCAGCATTGGTTTCATCCCAGTACAGCTGCTCCATGCACTCAAACCACACTCTAAATAGCTGAACGCTGCCAGTAGCAGCAGCGCCTGGCGTTTGCTCAACACAAGTCAAAAGTGCAAATCAAGCGCTAGGCACTACAAAGAAACAGAGAACTAAACAGTGATTCTCATACAGCTGCCAGATATATTCATGGTCCACCCGTACCTCGAGCCCTGTGTGCACAGTTCTGATTCACACCTCTCAGAGAGGATTAAATAGACACGGAAAAGTTTCGGAGACAACCAAGCCAGGATGATCAAAGAATTTGGGACAAGTATCCCATATACTCGCCCTGATCTTACACTTATCACTGGTCATCCACACATTGTGCTGGTCACAGTCAGGACCAGCACAGTGACACAGTGCTGCTGCACTCACCACCTTACTTCTTCCAGTGCTTTAGCGGAAGATGTAGGAAAACCCCAAGAGCTGAAACACTGAAATTATTTTTTCAAACATGCCCTTTCCTGTGAAAATTTTAATAAGACTGTCTAGAGAAACTGAGTTTCTCAAGATCTGTTTGAAATAAGGTACACCCACAGTTCACCTCATGTAAAACTAAAGGCAAAGCCTTTTTAGCATTTCTATAGCTTTACTGTTTCACAATGCTTTGCTCTCCCCTTATAAGCTATTCCATCATACAGATGGAATAACTGAGATAGATGGACTAAGTAATTGTTTCAAACTCCCAAAAGAGAAACAGCTATCAGAAAATGAGCAGTTTTTTGCTTCCAATTCTGTGCTCTGTCCAGTAGATTACAGTACTCTTTCAGAGATTACAAAATAAAAAGATAATGTTATTCACACGATCTGCTGCGTTCAAGGGAACTACTGAGTTCAATTCTGGTCAATACATCTCAAAGACAGAGCCGCAAGGGGGAAAGAGCCCAAAGACAAACAAGTAGAATGAGAAAACTGGAAAAAAAAAATCATTCACACAAGCAGAGGCTGAAAAGGTGAGGACTGTTCATCTTAATGGGAAGGTAAAAGAGGGAACAGAAGACTACAGGTAATGAATAATGAAGAGAATTCCTTCTATCTCTTTCACATAACAGATATTAAATGAAAAAAGTATTTGAAACTGGTAACAGAGAATTTATAGAGTATACAAGTTAACGTGTGGCACATACTGCCGCATGGTATTGGAAGCAAAGAGCTAAACAAGGCTTCAGGAAAAATGCCCGAGACACATATAAGAATGATGGCAGGAATCCAAGTTCCATTATAGTGAGTAAAAATACTGAATGAAAATAAACTCTTTTGCAGAAGGGCACGTATCAGCCTCTGACTGGCAACACTTGGGAAGATTATTCTCAAAGTTGTTCTCCAAAAGGGGTTTTTTGTTTTGGTGAGGTTTTTTTAGCATCTTCCTTTGAAGTCTTTGAAAACTGACCACTGTCAGAAGAACCAGGACAGTCTCCGTGTTTGATTCAGTGCAGCAGCTACTACGTTGTAAGGAGCATATAACAAAATTATTCTTATCATCCTACCAGGAAGGTACTTAGTTCTCAACATCAACAGTTCAAAACACCATTGAAAAACAAATCTCTAAGTAAGTCTCCTACTGCTGAGTTCTGTTATCATGCAGAAGTGGGAACAAAGCCAAACTGACGTTATAGATAGGCACAGCAGGGGGAAGAGAGGGGAGAATTCCTGACAGTCTGATCCTTAGAAGGAGAAATTTCAGCTTTCTAACTCCACACTGAGCCATCACATTCATTCACTCCCAGCCCAACATCTCTGAACTACCAGTGACCATCCAAGCAACCATCCCCTCTGAAAACAGCAGAGAAAGCAACCTTCTATGTCAGAGCTCCTCCCCACCTTATCCCCCTACCAATAGCTTTTTTTCTCATATAAACACATATGTACATACATAGGTGTATAAAAATATATCTAAGGCTGAGTTGGAAGGTTTTAGTAGAGTAGAAGGAAAAATAAATAAATAAACATCAAGGTCTGCGTGTATTCAACAAATAAAAGCAGAATTATATAAAAGCAACAGCTAATAAAAAAGATTGTTCTGTGCTGTGTTTTCCATCTTTCCAACCATTATAGGAATAAAATTATCCACAGAGAAGATAGAAAACCTTTTTCAAAACTAATACAATTAAGCTTTATTACACTGTTTCAAGTACATTTCTCTCCTCTCCTTTCTAGCCCCCACCACCTCCCACTCCAATACAGACTAATGGTTGGAGGCATCCTTCTATTTTATTACCAGCAAAATGCTGGTGTTTAAGGGTCAGAAACTATCTAGTGTTTTAAGAGAGGAAAGAAAACGTGTTCCTTTTTATCTACTTGCTTTTGTACACGTAAGAACTAGAAGAGAGTTTCTATGCAGGTCTGCACTTTGAATAGGACTATGGGCAAGACACCTTACTCCCCTGAGAAAATCCTGCACTAAAATATCCATCACCTTGTTTAAAAAGTTACCCTACAGCAAGGGACATGGACCTGAAAAGGAAAACACAAAATACAACAAAAGACTTCAAAAAGAGAACAATGCAGGCTGGACACAAACTTGTCCCCACTCCTCTGTCCACAAAGGACAGACACACATACAAATTTTCCCTGCAGTTTCCACTTCATGAAACCAGATCCGGAGAGAAGAATACAATAGAAGCACGCAGCATGAGACCAAGAAATTGCAAAAATTCCCTTTGCGTATGAACATATGGACAACTGTGATAATTAGAACGATAGCTGCTAGATTGTTTGCAATTTCACTGAACAATCTCCATTATCTAGAAATAGAATTTAAAAATCTGAATGCAACACTGAGTGCTAGTTTTAATAGTTTATTTTTTAATGAACTGTACAGATTAAAATGTTGCAAAATTGTATCATGTGAAATTGCTCATGGGCATGTTTTACCAAGGCTTAAAAAAAAAAAAAAAAAGCTGTATGGACAATCATGCAGTAGCAGTGAACGAGAAGGGGAATAGATGTGCCAACAGTTTTTTCACCGTTTTTATAATCTGTAATTTTCCCATGTTCCGTATTCACCATCATGCTACGTGTTGGGAGTAAAACCGATTGATTTCTCTGTCTCTTTACAACCTACCTTGTTCATTGTTTGCATTTCTTTTTAGTCACATAACACAACTACAAGTCAGATATATGCAACTCCCTGTCAGGAGGCCTAATTGCTTCAAATTGGAAAAGATTATTCTCCACATTTATTAAAAAATAAAGACTACTTATAACATTATTTCATTTTGCCAGGAAGTGAAAAACGCATTAGTTCATAAGGAACAGCATGGCTGCTCCTATTTTTATGGCATCAATTTTTAAAAACTCATCATGGTAAACAATTAAACAGAGAAGCAAATCCCACGTTTAGGGGAGAGATTCAAATCCCTAAATGGATTTTCAAAGGTCATTTCAGGCTTAAAAGATGCTTGACGGTGTCTCTTTAAATCATGTTCATTTCAAAGGCTTATCCAGCAAGAAGCAGGCAGCGCAGTGCAGCACCCCCCTTTGAACTGTTGGGCTCCCCAGAGAAAAATTAATAATGCAACTTTAATTCATATTTATAGCAAGATTTGTGTTTGGGTCTTTTTTTTTTTTTTAATTTAGGAAAGGATTTTTAACAAAAGGAATAAAAAAAAAAAAGGGTATTTTTTTTTAACTTAGCTTTCACCTCAACCCCATGGTGAAAGAGAAAATAAAGTCTGAATTATTTTATTAAAAAAATCATCCAGTTAAACCCCCCGTTATCTTTCCAACGCAAGTTGTTAAAAAAGATTTGGTTTGCACAGCTTTTTCATTACTTAACTATGTAATGAGTGGGGGGCAGCCGGTTCCAGGTTTCAGCACAATGCTTCTTGTTTCTCTGCTCTTTGGATCCACACCGACCTGCATCCAATCCCATTAGTATTCAGAGGCCACAAATAAAAGACAACTTAGCCTCACCTTCCTCTCAATGCGGGCCAACTGCTCTTTATAGAAGGCCTCTTGCCGCTTCAGCTCTGCCTCCCTGCCTTGCAGCTCAACGGCCTGGGAAGAAGAACAAAAGAGCATCATCAGAAGAAGAAATTAAAAATAAAAAGTGTGAGTGTAAGGAAAGCACACGGAATGCAGACTGGAAGGAACTACAAAAAACTCATTGCTCAGGACTGGTGTATGGGATCCCTCTTGGTGGAACTACAAACCTTCGTATTGCAGTTCATTTTGGATTATCCCCACGAGTTTGAAACGCTTATTAGAATCATACTCAAACTCATAGCCTTGATTTTATTTCTCCTTATTAAATGAAAACATATAATCATAGAAAGGTGACACCTTCCTACTACCTTTTTCAGAACTTACCCAAGTCTTTGTCTTCTACAAATCATGATGTGGAGTACCACTTCAATGTTCTTCACCTTACCTTAAAAATTAACTTCAAAACACTTGCCCCTTGGAGTGTCAGACAACTTCTATAGATTTAACAGACCCCTACACTCACGAGCAAGATCCAAAACAAAGAGTCTATGTTATAACATTTTTATAGCAACACAGATTCTCACTGACCATGCATTTGCTTTTACACACATACGTAGTAGGACTACACTGATAATTAAGTACTCTCTCCACACGCTCTCTGTGCGTAGACCAGCAGCACCCCAAAGTTCCTCTGGCTGGGTGCTGCAGATTTGGAGGGGGGATGGGTGTCAGAGAATTTCCCTTCCATCCTCCAAAGTATAAATGTGACACTTCCAAAACATCAAGCTTGGTATACAAGCACATGCTTAAGCATAACCTGATCATCAACTAAACAATCAATTGTGTGGTTACAGCAACAGCTTTTGCCTTTTAGCTCTTTACAACCAGCAGCGCTTCATTGCATTCCCACTCCTACACTGAACTAGCATTAAGCAAACATGGCATTGATGGACCCAAACCAAACTTCTTAAGCTTAAAAACAACAAGCAACAATAGCAAGAAGAATGGCACTTGTTTTTCTTCCCCCATCCCATCCAAAATCTCTGGGGCCACATAAGTTATCACCAGGCAAGAAGACCTTTCAAAACTAGAATTATTAGTCCATTTAACATGAACACAAACCCTGCCAATCTATAGCACCCCAGCAGTATTGCTCTTCACTTTTAATGATGATGGTACAATCACAGAAAATGCTGGTCCAATATGATTAAGCAGCTGGGACAAACATCCTCGTGGGCTCAGACCTGTCATTTTACAGCCAGCAGCCATTGTTAATGAGAAAAATTACATCTGAAAGCCAGTTGCTGTGTATTTCTTTCTTTCTGCTCCCCTGCTGATGGAAGTACAGCGGTATAATAGGGCTTAGAAGAGATTTTAAGCTAGGCAGTGAGGGACAATTGATAAGCAAGCAAGAAAAGAAGTAGGAGCACATGAAATAGGGGGGTTGCCGGAGTGTAGTGGTGTCTGTCTGTTTGTTTTTAAAAGGAAAAAGAAATATTTTGGTTCCCATGTTTGTCATCCAGCCAACAGGGCCAGAGTAAGGCACAAGCACTATAGACTCACATCTAAATCCCCTTGCTCTCCAAGGCACTTGATTAAAGGGAAAATCTCTGGCTCTGGTTTAACCAGAGCTGCTACGTATCTTCCAGCCCACAAACCAGCTGAAATAGGACGGGAAAGAGGATGAGAATCAGCTGCCCCATATATGCAGCCTGACCAAAGAGATATCACAGCAACACTGATGGGCACTTTGTAAGTGCCAAAATTATTACTATTTCTGTGATAAGAGAACCAAAGCAATCCTTCTGAACCAAAATCCATCTTCTATACAGAAAAGGACTAAGCAACTTCAACTGAAATGAAACAGATATAAGATGGTAGGGTGGTCTGGTGGGTGACCAAAGGAACCTGATTCTCCTGCTGATTTTCTGCATAACACCCACAAAAATCAGATTAGTAAACAAGTGATTTGTATCTTCTTAAGGAGAAAATAAATAGGGAAAAGAAAGAAGAGTAACATAGTACTGATCCCTCTATACAATTCAGATGGAAGGTGATTATGATGTCAAGTGTATTTCAAGAAAAAAGAAAAAAAGACTCAAAAGATCAACTCTTAAAAAAGCAAGAAAGTCTCTGCTTAATCTAAATAAATTAATTATGTGGCAGTGCTACTCTCCTGAGGCAGCAGACTATTCTGGGAGCACAAAACCAATACATGTAACAATACTGGTGGGCAAGAAGCTTTATTCTGTTTCTGGCAAGACATGGATGTGACATCTCCGGAAGGGAACACAAATACCAAATACCTAATCTCTCAAGTGGGGTGCTGAGATGCAGACACATTAGAGGTGTCTGATCTGCATGATGATGACCCATGGACTCCCAAGCAGACCAGACCGGAGCTGGGGTGCCCATAGTGAATAATGCCCCCACACCAATGCACCCTGCAGCAGATACACATTCTGTTAGTTACTTCCCTAGGGTCTTGCAAAATTCATCTCGAAGAATCAAAACCAGATCTCCTGACTGCATATTCCGACCTCAGTATACTCCCAATTCTTCCCCATAAGTAATTTCTCACATCTTATCTCCCACTCTGTCCCACTTATCACCCGCAAGCTGTATGGCAAAACAGAGGTTGCAGAGAAAATTTCTACTTGCAACTCAAACATATTTTCAATGCCTTGCTTGTTTCCAAGAGCTGCTCATGTTTCAGTGCATTGAAGTATACTGAGAAACATTTTATTTTTGACAGATCTGCTTGAAAGTTGCTTTCTGTTTCCCTCTATCCCCAGCTGTTATTACTAGAAACTTTAGTACACTTTATGATGATGTTTGAAGTATGAATGGTACAGTCAGAGCATGTGTCATTTGAAATATTCACTGTTCCAAACTGGGTTAGGCAACAAGGGACATTTTGTATGAATACAGGATATTTATTAAGAGATCCTCTAGTCCTGCTGCTTATTCCCCACCTGAAGGCAGAAGCCTGTGATGTCCCAGACAGAACTGGCTGCTATGGAGATGATTACAATTTCACAGGGGATTGAGACTGCAGGTGCCAAACAAAGCATCAGATACGCTTTTCACAAAAAGGCCGTTAGAACTAAAGAAGGAAGGAGAAGGGAAGACATGCATGATAACACACTGGTTTGAAAATCACGTATCAGAAAGTTGCATTTCACATCCACACTGCAGAAGCTACATCTGAGCTTGAACACATCATGCAAGAGATGACCAAAGCCCAGAGATGACATCTAAGAAGCTGCAGTGAAGAACAGAGAGTGTGTTGTACAAAAAGTATGAAGTCAGGAAGAAAAAAACAACAACAAAAAACAGAGGGAGGGGAGGAAGAGCATAGTTAGTTGTAGAACACATGGATGCACCTAAAACTTAGAAAAGTAGCACAGGACAGCACATATCTGCAAAAGCGAATGTATGCAATAGGCAGTTGCTCTCTGTACAAAAACTAGGTATAAGATATATTCAGAAGATGCTCAGGAATTCCCTGTGATGGGTCAGAGGTTACAAGCATTGCATTCTTACAGAAGGACAGGGAAGGTATACTACTAGGATGCTACTACAGCTTCCGTGGTCATGGAGTGGAAGGGACCTCTTTCAAATTTTTCCTAGGTTCTATCTTTACACTTTTTCCATAACCTGAAAAACTTTGGGCTCAGTGCTGCTTTGAACAGTGACAAAAAGCCAGGGTAGAGTCACCTGCGATTCTGGCTTCCTTCTCTCCCTTTAACCCATTTAGAAACAAACTCTGGAAGCACATTTCTAAAGCTATGCATTACCTAGCAGCTCAATTACAGAATTCCAAGTACCAGCCTGACAGCTGACAGCCAGGCCAATAGAAATATTTTACAAGCCTCTTAATTGAGGTAATGAAATATTATTGGTTCATTCTCTATGAACAAAGCCAGACACTCTTAGCCTCATCCTGAACTGACACCAACAAGCAACACATCAGACTGTGCAACTGATCTTCCAGAGCTGGGCTTCACTCTAGCTACAGCCATTCACAATTAGCTTTGGCTTTGCCCCCCTCCCCCCAAAATATCACCAGATTTTTATTATTTTTAATCACAGTCCCTTCTCATCATCTTGTTAAACATGAAAACCAGGAAGGAAATCTGCTTGAAAAAAAAAGGGTTTCTTGGCAGGGTCAGATTACAGTAGGGAATGTGGCACCCAGGAATAAAGTTCAGCAATAGCACAGCCCACAGCTGATGGCTACCGTCAGGCTGTCTGTCTCCGCAATACTGTTCGGATTCTGGGATCTGGGGAGAGGCCATGGAGAAGACTCCTCTGGAGGGAACCCCCCCATCGACCCTCTGTGAAGGACAAGTCAAGCTAGATGGAAAGGTCCATACCTCAATCTATAAAGAATTTCCTCAAAGGCAAGTCACAGCACTTGGCAAGGTTATTGCAAAAATATTTATCTTCTTGGCAAAACACGTTCACCAGTCACAGACGAACTAGTGAGATGACGCCTAGAGAATCAGGTAGACACAATCCAGGGAAAGAAGCTACATGGATAAAGGAAAGGTCCTTAAGTCTCTATCAAATGCCTTGTTTCTACATCATCCTGTCTTTGCTGAGAGGAGTTATCAGCTTCCCCCAAAGGTACCCAGTAACATCCCTGCAGCAGCAAGCAGAGATGTTTTGGCTGAGTACCTCAGCTTGCCACACTTCACAACTGCAAATTCTTATACCTCATGCTTTCCCATGTCTCTTCCAGTCCTGGTAGCAGTCCAGGTGGCAGGGGAGAAAAACAAATGCTATTAAAGGCTCCAAGACTAGAAGAAGGAATTGACAGCAATGCACTGAAGAACAGAACTAGCTCCAAAATTAGCTAACTGGCGTGTTCCTCACCAAGACAGAGCTGAAAGGGCAAGACTGAAACAGCAAGAGGCAGCTTGCGCACATCATGCCTGAGACCGAGCAGGAGAACTTTATGGGGAGGCTCGTACTGGTCAAGGAACCACGGGGGAGCCCTGACTCAGCCTCCACTTGCATCAGCAGAAATATCACCACTACTGTGGATTCACCTGCACTCACCATCACAGACACGAGGCCTACAAAATCACTTGCTTTTTGTCCTTTCTCTCATTCTGTTGAAGGCAGGTGACTGGGGTTTGTTTTGTTTTAGAACCCAGATGCAGACTCATGGCCTCAAAAAGCAGCACTGGTGTAACCTTCATTTCCTCCTGTTTCTGCTACTCCCTTAGCCAACAACACACACCACCAGATCAAGTGTGGTTTCAGCAGCTGTAAGCTACACAAAAGGAACCAGTGAAAATCTTTATGGAGGAAATAATATGCAATTTTCTAGCTGAACACCTTTTAAAATGTAATGACAGAAAATAAAATCCTGCATCTGTGCTCAGCAATAACAATCTGTATGCGCGCAGTAACAACATGACACTTGGAATAAGCAAGATCCAGACAAAAAAAGAGAGCTTACCCAGGCGTCCAAATCCGCAGGCTTGGAATACAGAGAGTGCAAGAGAGAAAGGAAGGGAAAGAGAAGAAAAAGAGAAATCAGTGATTTATGGAGGCCGCCTGCTGCTGCACAATATAGCTTTTAGGATGACAAGTTTAGAAAAGTTCCTTAAAAATGACAAGCATCTTAAACAGCGCAGTGCTGTCCCCTATTGGGAACTGTGCTATTAAAGCAAAACAAAAGCACATGCACCCCGAAAAATAAAAACAAAGCAAAGCCCCTGAAGACTCCTGCAGGATTGCCCTTTAGGGTGGGAACTAAGGGAAGACAGTCGCGAAGCAACCAATTTCAGGGAGTCATGCAAGATGCTGCACAATGTCAGAGATGCCGATATCCAAACCACGCACCAGTGAACGTGGCAATGCCGGCCACGCTCAAAAGGCGGCGGCCAACAACTCTGCTGTTTCCAAATTACCTGCAAAGAACAAGCATCCCTTGGGCAGGGGCATTTTTGAATGCACAAGCTGACCTACATAGCAAGTCAAGTCACCTTCTTTACTGGACCATTTCAAAGAGTGCTTCCTAATAGAAAGCCAGTTGACTGATCAGATTTCTAGCCAGATGCCCCTTCACAGGCAAACACACATACCTTTTGCGCATAATCCAAACCTCTGCCAAATCCAAGCTGCCTTCACCTGCTCCTTCTTTTGTCAGGAAGCCTATTTAAGTATGAAGACAAGCAGGCTGCAGCATCGCTTCTTATTTACTTAATGCTATTTTTTCTTACACAGTCAGCCAGCAGCAGCAAAGCAAGTACAAGGTGATAAACATTTCATGCCCATAACCACCTCCTCCTGAAGCCAAGGCATTTACGAGGCAGCCACAGCTCTCATTTGTTGTCAAGGGCTGCAAGCCTTCCCTGCCTCTCAGGGCTACACTCAATCAGCAGCACGTTTGCTAAGTGGGAACTTCAGAAAGGCTGGCCTTTTTTATTATGGTTATTTATTTGAGGGAAGTTGACAGGGCAGGAGGAACTTTCCTCTTGGTCATAGTTCAGTGCCAGAGGGAGCAGACGGTGGAGTGCAATATGTTTATGGGATCTGCCATCATTTTAATGGCACAGAGCGGCTACTTCAGGTAACTGAGGGATGATGTGTCACCAGCTGCATGTGTCGTCCATCCTCATCCTTTGCAACAGCTGAGAGGGCTGGAACCGAGCATCTACTGTTCAACTGGGGGAAGCCAATTCCCCCCCTTTCTGCAGACAGGTTTTATATAGCAGCATCAAGTCCTTGGCCCAACAAACCAATACACAACAGGTGTTCACCGGCAATCGCTGATGGATCTTGACAAAAGCCTGACTTGAATAACATTTTTCTTCCTGCCGATTTTTTACAATCAGGACAGATGTGCTTAGTTTTGTTTTTTCATTTTAGCAATGGCAAGGCCGTCCATCCTCAGCAGATGGACAGGGGGAACGCACGGCTCTTTATGGTGCATGTTATTATTTCAGCAGGTAGGTCATGCACACCAATAGCTCTTTACTGGATTTACACCTGTCATCCCTGGGGAG
The DNA here is from genome assembly GCF_964106895.1 of Numenius arquata. Taxonomy (NCBI): domain Eukaryota; kingdom Metazoa; phylum Chordata; class Aves; order Charadriiformes; family Scolopacidae; genus Numenius; species Numenius arquata. Next base: position 12,695,437 of record NC_133583.1, read on the forward strand.
CCTAAGCCATTAACTGCCACGTTCCTGGTGGACAAACACTTGCATGACAAAATGAACACAAGGTACTAACTCAGCGGCACTGGACCGTTGCTGAGAAGAGAGCAAGGGGAAGGAACCAGCCCTATCCCTGAGAGATGGTCCCTCTTATACGCTTATAAGATATAACGCACACTAGCAGAATTACAGTTTTAAGAAAGATAACACTGCCACTAAGCACAGGGCATCTCTTCTGCAGGTACTGCCAAAGGCTTTAATTTTGTCACCTTTCAGGAGGGGGGAAAATTTTTACTCTAAGAGTAGACAGATACACTCCACTGAATGGAAACAGGAAAACTAAAACAGGTGTAGATGCAGTAGGACGTATTGCTGCACTGGGAAAAAAAATAACTACATTTGGAGCGAAGCACAGACTAAATAAAATATAATAATATAATAATACCAAAATGAAAACTCAGGAGGGCTACTGGTTTAAGTTTTTTTTACCTCGTAAGCTCGTGCCAAGATTTCTTAGTAGAGCTGCGTTTACCAACGCTGATTGACAATAAAAGACACAGCACAACCACTAATATTTTCAAAGCTTAAGTAAACTGTTTAAGAAATGAGCAATATCTGCTTCCTAACTGAGTGAGTTTCACTTCCAGCTCCCAGCTGGGGGCTTGCGAGCTTTATGATCCCTGCCATCTTATAGCACCCTTGGTCAATACTGCAGTACTCTCCTGCTAAAACAAGGGTTAACTTCTCTTCCAGATAGCCCACTGGACAGGAATAGTAGGAAGCTGAATAGATACTGGACTTAATTCTTTGGGGTCAAAACCAAACCAAGATATTCCTTCTTGACAATGGGACCAAGTGGACCCTCAGCAAGTTTGCAAGTGACACCAAGTTGAGTGGTGCAGTTGACACATCTGAGGGACAGGATGCCATCCCAAGGGATCTGGACAGGCTCATAAAGTGGGCCAGTATGAACCTCATGAGGTTCAACAAGGCCAAGTCCAGGGTCCCGCACCTGGGTCAGGACAACCCACAATGTCAATACAGGCTGGCAGACGAAGGGATTGAGCGCAGCCCTGCTGAGAAGGACTTGGGCATACTGGTGGATAAAAAGCTCAACACGAGGCAACAGTGTGCACTCACAGTCCAGAAAGCCAACCATATCCTGGGCTGCATCAAAAGATGGGTGGCCAGCAGGTCCAGGTAGGTGATTCTGCCCTTTGCTCTGCTCTGGTGAGACCCCACCTGGAGTAATGCACCCAACTCTGGAGTCCTCAGTACAGGAAGGACATGGACCTGTTAGAGCAGGTCCAGAGGAGGGCCATAAAAATGACCTGTAAACATCCCTTCCAACCCAAACTATTCTATGATTCTTGACTGTACCAGAGAAAAAGGTTACTGAAACAGAATCTCAGGCCAAAACAGCAACCCTTGTCTTAGGTATTTATATGGGGAAAAAGATACAGTCCACTTGGAGAAGTTTCTGGTTAGATACAGGAATTATCTCCCGTAATGCATCTGTGCTTCCAAGAACTTCACATCTGAGCACCAATTCTTCAGGCAGGGGTTGCTTTCCCACATACATATCAACAGTCCAACTTCCATTGAAATCATGAATACAGTGCCAAATTAGTATTTCACACATACAGACTATTTCCAGCATCTTTTCCCAAACCCATACACCACATCACCCATACATGAGTGCCATAACGGGCACATCATTCATGTCTGTCACGGTCTAGACAAACATAAAAATGGCAGTAAGTAATCAAAACAGTTCTGCAACTCAGGGCAGGGGGGGATCAGCATGATAAAGCAGCAGCCTTAGGAAGGGCAGTCAATGCCTTTGTAACCTGACTGGAACCAGCTTCACCCTAGATGTCCATTACCTTGCCATAGCCAGTAACTCTGTCATATAACTAATTTCATTACAGCATGACCAGTGACTCAGGAATCCACACTACCAGCTTGGTAGAGATCTCCTACTTAAGAACTCAATACAGAGTATTTTTAGGGGCACTGCCAACTTTGGGAGTGGAAGATAGAGTGGGAGATGCGAGAAATGAGAGGCAGCAGGTGCCCAAAACCCAAGACAGCTGCTGGCAACAACTTTTGCACTCATGTCAGTATCTGAAGAGATCTGCAGCTCATATTCTAACATCTTGATGACCAGACGTCATCACTGAATGAGCAAAGAGTCATTTCTTAAGGCAATAATCCAGCTCTAAACTTTTCCACAATGACAGGAATTAAAGCATTTAAAGAATATATATAGACATTCCGTATCCACTCCAGACCCTTAAACACTCCCAGTTCAGTGGAAAATTGAAGCAGTATCAATACTAAGTGTAATGAGAGTCAGAGATGTAACCAACTGACAAGGGAGAGGAAGCAGGAAGAGACACTGAACAACAATCAATTTTGAGGAAAGGCTGTGATGAAATTGCTCAACTCTAATGTATACAGAGCATACAAAATTCTGTAAACATGAAGATGGGAAGCAGCAGAAAAGCCCTCTGCCCTTTTATGATTCAGAGACAGCTGCACTTCTAATACTTATGGCATTGCTGCAAATAGGTTTGCAATGCTGACAATTGATAGTTCTCATTTAAAACAAGAGAAACCCATTTTATAAAATCGAAAGTAAACGATCTGCTTTCATGGCCTGCTTTAATACTTCAGCCCATTCCCACATTTTCCTCCTTCCATCACTACTTCTATACATATATACAGAGTTTTCATTTTGCAGACCGCCAACAGACAAAGCATTCAATGTCTATAGAAACCTTGCAGAGTGTAGGCTCTCTAGAGATGTATGCTCAGGATGCTTATTTCTGATAGCAGGTGAGTCAACAACTCCCTCTAAATTTTTACCTCCTTGCTTAAATTCCTACTCTGCCTGTCAGACATAAGAATCTCCAAGTCCCTGACCAATTTAATCAGAAAAAAAAAAAATCTCAAGAGAGCATCATGAAATTCTGTATTAATTACGACTTTCTACCCCAGAACATATTTCAGACCCTACTGAGTCAATGAGGTATTTTCTTATAAAGCTAGATTCGAAGGCCACTCAACTCTTCTTGGATTATTTCTAGCTCATAAGCATTAATACAGACTCCCATTATGCTAGCCTAGGGGTGGCATATGGCTTTCTAGGGATAGGACAGACGGGGGAAAATAACAGTTACGCATGCCTACATCCCAGTCTCATTTCTGTGCATGCATATGGGGACATCGCTTTCTCTTGCCAGATTCTTAAATACCAAATATATTATCTTCCGAATCAAACATAGTACTTCAAACACAACCACTGTTTTGCAAAAAATCAAGATGACATGCATAATCAACCCATGTGCCTTCAAGCAGTAAAAATGATGAACCATGTGAGTTCCAAAGGAATTCCCTTCCCACACTTGCTCCCAGACACTATATGCAATTTTTACCTGTCTCTGAACAAAACACATCTTTATAAGCACCAGCCAAGGGATACAGGTTTAGAATAGTAGAGCGAATACAGAGGTCCTGCCACAAGATTAGAAATCTAATTTCTTTTTATTTAAAAAAAAGATTATCTCAAATACTATACAGTTTAAGAGAAATACAATTGACTTTGGGGTTGCTTTTCAATATACTCAAAGACTGTCTTAATTACATGGCTGAGTAAGAAAATTCTTGAAAGCCTTCAGTCATGGTCATGCATCCTCTGCCAGTCTCTGTGAATCCTTCTGCAGGTGGAGAGTCAGGTGCACTTTTAAAAATCACAGTTTACGTCTTTACCCACTTTGACAGTCTTGTAAATTTTCCTCTTCTTCCTGCTATTTCATCTGACATACATAGAGCATCCTTCACACAGCATTACAGGGTCAGTATCTTTCTGGGGGCAGAATCCAACTTACCAGTTTGCCAAGATGCATGTGGGAAAGACATACAGTAATCAACAATTAGTATAAACCAAGTGGATTCCAAAGCCTTACAGAAAGGACCACAAAAAGCATAAGGGACGCAAGTGAAAATAAATGGTCTGGCCTAGAACACACACACAATCATGCTAGTAGTAAGGTGTTACCTATGGAGCAAAATGTAGTCAAAATATATAGAAAGATAATAGAGGCTGTCCAGGAAAGAAAAAAAGACATAGAAGTGAGGAGCTTCACCACAATCTCCCTCATTTCTGTGATCACTAAAGAGAGACAGGCAGTCAGCACTAAATTTCCCTACAACCAGTTCTGAAAATGTACCTCAGTCTTCGCCTGCAGCATTCCCTACATCCTAGGCCACAGTGAGCGTTATGAAAAGGCTGCCAATTAAGTTGTGGTTTTGAGCTATAGACAAAATGTCCACTAGAGACTCTGATTCTTACTTCCAAAGCACTTGCAACCCAATGTGTGTTTTAGGAAGAGAATATACTGGTTCTGAAATTCATGCAGTCTCGGCGCCTCACAAGGCTGTGATCAGAGAAAATGCTGCAAGGTTGCATCTTTTAATGAAGTCCAAGTATATCATGAAATCATCTGCAAAAAGAAGAGTGTAGATTCAGCAACGTCAAGGATTTCAGGCTATTGTAGAACTGTTTTCTTTATTTTTGCGTTGCACTCTCCAGGGCATGGTTGTATCAAGAGCAACTTGCAAATCTATGTCACTGCCAGCAAAATTTTGATTTCCGTTTGATAGGACAATTTGCAAACAGCAGTTTTCCACATTGTGGAAGTGCTTAACGTTTCTAAGGACTACAAGAATTCAATGCTGATTTGATGGCACCATTTAATGGGCAATACAACACACTCTTGCTCAAGGTAGATGGCTTGGAAAAATCAGGGGTAGTGAAAGAGCATTCTCTCTTTCTATGAAGGAGCGGTACCTGGTAGTCTCTCAGCAGGGATCACAAACCTGGTGTTGCTGCTGTCAAGAAGAGGGGGGGGGGGGTATAGACTGGGTGCAGCAGGAAGAGTTAAACAGTTTGAGGAATTTTCCTTAGGAAAAGAAAAGAACATTTCACTCTCAGTGGAGCTCCTGAAGCTCAAAAATGATGTCACATGCTAAGGAACCACAGAAGTATTTACTCCTGGACCTTTTGATCAAAAGCAAGGAGCTTGAAATTTAGCTTTAAAACAGTATATGCTCTAAAAATAGCAGTCAGATGACCTGACAGAGCTAAGATTCATGCTTCATGAGTTTGCAAATTGAAAGAGTCAATCCGGCTCAGAGTACCACAGAACCCTAAAGACAGATTGCTGTATTATTGTAGTAGATACTATTTACAAACATATCTCCAACACTGTTTGCTCTCTAATTATAGTTGAGGCACATATAATCATTTACTTTCTGTGAGCTCTTTTTGTACGCTACATGTCCAAAGTCAATGAAAGTAATTTTAAGAACCTGTTGATTGATTTATTGATCAAATATGTTGACCAGTGCAATAGACTAGAAATAACCAGACAGGAAAGTGATTTGATAAATATTCCTGGACACTAGTCACTATAGGCACTGGAAGTCAGGGAAAAAGAAACCCTCGAAGGCAGGTTCAGGCTTTTTTTAGAATCTATATTAATAGCCGGCCCTAAAACTTCATTCCTTATGCAGGCCTGCTTGGTTAAGTGCACTCACCAACCAAATGTCTGAGATAACTCTGTACAATCCAGTATTAGCTATCAAATTTAGCAGAAGCAATTGGCAGAAGTTCAGCTCCTATTACCAGAAACAACGTGAGAAGAAAGAAGAGGGGGGGTAAGTGTCTTATGCAAGAGTTTGAGGCAGGAAAGGGGTACTTCTGACCAAGGCCGTGAGATGGAAGAAACACAGGTGGAGATCATCATCCACAGACAGCTTCCAGTGCTTGGGACAATTTTCTGGTGATTCCGTGGTGGGACTTCACCACAACTTTCACCGAGCTTCAACAGCAAGGAGCAGATTACACCCCTGGTCCGCACTGAACCCTATAAACCTCATCTGTTAAGTATCCAGCAAGACAGCCTATTTTTTTTTTCCTGTGGATTTAATTGTTTTCAATGAAACGTGTTGGCATCTTATCATAAAACTAAGCTGAACATAACTTGTACTCCTTTACACGGTCTGCTCAGTTGCATGAACTCCAACTCAAGCAAGAGGCAAATTAGGATTCAACTCTTGCACAGGAGTGGTTTCCTAAGAGGCAGAGGACAGGTACACTAAAAGAGTAGGAGGAAAAAGCTTCATTACTTCTATTATTTGTACAATATTTTAGATAATCTTTTGGCAATGTAGTTTTGGGGAGTTTACTTTTATCCCCAACACAATAAAGGAATTAAAAGTCCAGGGATGTCAATAGTTTTTTCCACAAGCATAAAATTAAAGCAAGAAAAAAAAACATTCAGGTGCAGAAAAAATAAATTAGGCAAGATCAAATTCACAATCTCTCATAACCTCTCAGCATTTCTGAAGGTAAATGCCACACTTATCAAAACAACCTTTAAAATAAAAACCTTTAAAAGCTTATTTATCTCATAATATTGTCCTTCCTGCCTGTCATATAATATATGTATTACATACATATAAAATCAAAAGAAAAACCCACTAAAAGAAACCAACACTCCAGTGTTCCATTTTCCATTTAGAATTGGTCATACACCCACAGAGACCTTAAAACATTTTAAAGGATCAAGCTTTCCTTCTCATTAGTACCACCATCACGTTGCTCTGAACTGTGGCCATATAACCTTTTGCACCTTTTCACTCTATTGAATCAATCTCCCCTGGCAACTTCTGGTGTGGCACTCCTCTTCCCCTGCCTCCGGCTCTTCTTCCCTCACTAATTCTGTGTTCAGAACTGTGAAGCACAAAATTAGACGTTTCAAATTAAGCAAGGAGAGAGAATGAGAGAACCTTATTAAATCAACATTAGCATCAGAGTGTCTTTAAAAGAGAAACTCAATTGCAAAATATTACTCGTCTCTGTAAAGCTCTTTACATTGACAGAAATGAGACAGGCAGCAGCTGAAGCTGTCTTCCTCTGCCCCCACCTTCCTCTTCACGCTGGTCACAGTGCTCGAGCAATAAGAGCAGGATCCTTTGCAGACCACAGCCCCAGAGGAAGCAGAGCTCACCTTGAAATCACAAGCACTGGAATTGCCAAGGAAAAAGGACAAGGTCTATTAACATGACGTTAGGAGAAAAACACATAGACACAAAAAAGCGTATTAACACATAAAAGCGGACTCCCTTCTCCTCCCAAGCTCTCTACAACACTAGCCGTTCTCTCAAGTCACGATAATAAGCTACAGTCAATTCTTTACTTCTTACAACAAAGAGCCATTTCAAGTTTTAGTTTCCATTCTCAGTCCCCAACAATCAAAATTACTGACATGAAAGTGATGATCAGCACATTCTGTTACAAAACACAACTTTCTGAATGTGAACCTCCAGTTGCTGGCCAGAGACGCTTAAACTCCTTTTCAAGATAAATCACTGAAGTATCACCCCGTTCCCCCTTGCTGGATAATTTGACATGTTGTTAAAGCCAGAGATCACCTTTGAGTTTGCATGGTCTTTAAACGTGACTTTCCTTGGCTCTTCTTGAATAAGGGTTCATATTTGCACCCTGTGTCAATAGAATGAGTGTTCACGCCTTACACCACTGTGCAGCAGGTTCCGAGCTTGTCTGTTGGGCTGTAGCCTCAAACAGGGGGTGTCTCAGCAGCATCTTGTAGGAAGAGCTTGTAACATGTGCTGTTAAGGAGTCCTATGGAAACAAATCCTACTAAAACAAGTTAAGTACAAAAAAAATACCTATTTCAAAACTATTTCAATTAATAAAAAAAATAAGAATCGGTATTTAGAGTACCCAGTTAGCTAGGCAGTATTATCCTAAGGGGCTAGTGATATGAAACTGAAGCTGAATTCCTGATGAGTAAACACAGCTTTCAAAGCACCTTTGGCCAAAACAAACACTACTCCAGCACAAATGGAGGCTGAAGCTTTTGACCGTTCCAGTCCTATCCTGCAATGGAAACGTCTGTATCAGCCTGACACTACGGAAAACTCTGCATTTGGCAGAGAAGTTTCCAAGTGCGGACTCTGCGTACGAATAAAAGGGCACTTTGAGGAGCCAGGGGTGCTGGCAGTTCTGATACCTCTTCAGAGAGTAATAAAAGCAACCACTGACATCTGACAGCCAGGCTTAGATGCCATTAACTGAGCGCTGGACAAAGTAGTCCCTACACCAGAGGTAAGACAAAGTGCACCAGGGAAACAGGAAGAAGGGGGAAGATTAAACTAACACCCACAAGAACTAGTACTAAAAAGGTAACTTGGCTGTAAAAGGGCTGTCTATTCAACATCCTTGTTTGGTAAAATGAAACGCTTCATTTTCACCTCAAAGGGCAACAGTAGCAACACAAGACTGCTTGGAACCTTCCAAAATGAAAGGGTCCGATGAAAATGAGCAATTTACCATTCAATTATAGAAGCTGAAAATGGGGAAAACAGAAAAGTCAGAATGAAACACTGAACCTACAAGTCTTTGGGCTGCCCTCGATGCCTTTTCAGGTCAGTAAGAACTCATTACCAAAATATACTTAATTGTCTGCTACGTGCCCTTCTTCCAGGAAAGGACAAGACTAAGCAAAAATTGAAAACATAAGTATATTTCTGTTATCTGCTGCAACTAATTTTCTTCTAGCCTTTCCCTAGCAGCCTGACACAGAACTAGAAGTGGCCTCCCGTCGCCTTCAAGTCCCACCCCTTGCTTTTGCAGAGGTTATCAAATACAGCCTTTAATTCAGTGGGACAATAACTATAATAATGGATGTCTAAACAGAATGATAATAAAAGGGGCTTATGAAGTTAAGCACTAAACATAATGATCAAAATTAATAAACTGATATCCCTAAACACGAACACATTAGTTCATGGGATGAGATACGGTTCTCCTGAAAGGCCCTCTTCTCTTGTACGCAAAACACCAAGAATGTCAAAATGGAGAAGTATCACTTCAGCCTAAAAAAAAGGCATTCTAATTTCAGAGTGCTCACCCGGTTTTCCACAAATACCAAGTAATTAGTTCACATTCACATGCCCAACACTTGCAGCTCTTTAGTGCCCCCATTCTGAAAATTTTTCAGGAAACAGTCAACGTTTACCAGCCACACAAAATATACAACTAAAAGAAAAAACAGTGGGGACAGTTTTTGTGCAACTTCCACCATATACCAACCCCACAAGCAAACAATTAAATACATAGGTACTTAAAAATCACTAATTACTGAGAGCTTGGAAAAGCTCTAAAAGAAACACAAAGTTTTAAAAAACCCAAAAAGCATCAAGAACTAAACAACCAGAGGGTTCTGAGGGGTTTTATTCACCATACTATTCACCTTCAAAGATCTCAGTGAATATCAACACATCATGACAACACTTCTTGAGATAACTACTATTCCAAGAAAAACAAAGGACAAGCAAGATCCAATAATTTGTCCCAATTCATGCAGAAAATACTAGACAGGATCATGACTGATAACACAGACCCAAACCGCAGAAGAAACCAAGATTTTCATCATCCATGTATTTGTGCAGATTACTGAAAGGAAAACTGTCACAGTGTACTGATGCTTGCCTGTTAATATCCTTCCAAGATGGCACAATCGGAAAATTATCTCAAAAGATCTAAGTATAATGGAATGAAAGGTTACATACATTTGAGATGAAGGGAAAGACCTGGAGCAGCAAAAAAGCAATCCCTATTTCATTCTTAAGTCTCTAAGGGACTCGGGAAGCAGCAGTGAATGGTGGAAAGCCATCCACCAAATCCAGGCAACTAATATTGCTCGCAGTGATTAACCCACTCTAGGTGTCAACCTGCCACCTACTACTGTTGTGTGGAAAATTCACTGTAAGCACTGAGAGGATTCTGAAGAAAGGAACAGAAACGCTGAAAAAGAGGCAAGACAGACACAAAACAATGCAAAGAGCACAGCAGCCTTTCCTCTCTATTGGCTGCAGCACTTAGCCCACCTCTGAGACATCAGTAAAATAGACCCGTCTCATCACTGTTCAGTTTTTCAAGCAGCAAATCGGGAATTAATATTCACGGGTTCTATGACTGACATAATTGCAATTTAAAAAGGGCAATTAATCATCGGCCACACTAGCAGCTGACTTGCCAGGCTGGGATCCTTTCTCTCCACACCTGCCAACAAACTCACAGGAGGCAAAAGCATCACATGTGCACACAGAGCCATGAAGTGCCATTTTCCCTCTTACCCCCAACCCCAGGCTTCACAGCATATACTATGGGGATTTTTTATTGTTTTTTTTCTCCCACATGTGCTCTAGCAGAATCATTCACCCACCCTTTCACCCAGCAGCTCGCCCCCAATGCCCAACCTATCTCCCTTGGCATGTGGATAAGGAATGATCTCTCCATGTTGTATCTCAGACATGTCAGCCAAGGGAACTGAGGCAAGGAGCTCCATCACCTCCATTATGGATTTCTCCTCATCTCCCCATTTTCCTTTGTATCTTTGCATGAACTTGTATTTTTAACAGTGACATCTCACCCCATTTCTACCTGGAAAGTATATTATAAAAGGTGAGAGTACAGCTCCAGAGAAGCAAATAACATAGGCTCATGGGAACTTCAAACCTGGCAAGTGGTTTTCATAAGATGAGTCAAAAAAAGCCACTAAGGCAGTATTTACTTCCATGCTCTTATTGGAAGGTTTTTAAGCACGCTTTAGACAAAAGCGAAAACCCAAGCAATTGTTCTGGTTGTTAGTTCCGCCACATGAAAATCTTTCTATGTGAGCATCCATTGCCAGATGCGAAAGGTATTTCAACCAATAGTATTTAGAGAAGATACATTTGGAAATTTGTCAACAGTGTTCAGGTTCCCAGAAAGAACGTTCTGAGACTAAATTGTGGCATAAGTACATAACTTCCCGTAGAAAGTACAATTCTTAATACAACATCATTTCCTGAGTCGAAGACAGACATCAAACTGACTACCTTATTATGCCAGTTTACTTATCTGGAAAGTACTTAAAACACTACGGTGACAAATACCATAGAAAATAAACATGAGATTGATGGAAAGTTTTAGAGCTCAGCAAGCTGTGAGGTCTTCAAGTGACACACATTTAAGATGATGTCCTTGGGCCAAAGAAAACATACAACGTACTTCTAGGCCAAAGAAATCTTGCTCAAACAGGTGCCACTGCCGCCAGCCAAACACAGCAGATACGTAGGGACTGAGGGTGCGTGCTGTAACACAAGCTGTATAGTCCTCCCCTCCTCATTCCTGCCAGTCAGCAACCAGAAATTGCCTTCATCATAACAATACAGGAAAAGAATTCAATGCTTTTGTATGTGAAAGAGAGTAATTTCAATCCTAAGAATTAAGTCAGGATGGAAGCTGGAACACAATTACATATTGCACGTCTTGGTCAGAGTTCCAAACAAAGGTAGTTGGCAGAACGTCTCTGCCGGCAGATAACACCAATAAATGGCCTCATTTCCATCATATTATAAGATAATAAACAGGCTTCGCTTCCTCATACTATCCTCATTTCTACCAGGTCCCTCTCAAGATTTGCTGTATTTTTGACACATGCTCCAGGTGTTCTTCATCCACAAACTTCAGTGCATCATTGCAAGTTAAATGAGGTGTCTACAACCCACTACTCTCAGCTTTGTGAAACTAGAAAAGCGCAATTGTAAGCCCCCTCCAGCTTTTTCCTCATACAGATTTTGCAAGGTTTTAGTAATCTCTTAAAGACCATTTTGATGCCAAACAGACCTTTGCCTTCAAAAGACACAAGTGTCATGTTGCCCACTCGCCCTCTGTTCAGAATGGTCTGACCTCATCCTCCACTAACAAAATCACTCCTTAGCAGATGACAGAGTGTGGTGTTAAGAAATAGAAGGTATATCACAGAAGTATCTACCATCTCCCTGCAACTCGGTTGCATTTCCTCGTAATGACTGGCTGGATCAAAGACTTTTACTGGGCTCTTCTGCACTCAGAGTGTTTGCTGAAAACGGAGTTGGGAACAAACCTGGAGGGGGAACAGGGAATAATGAAAGAGAAAGGGGAGGGACAGAATAAAGAGAAAAAAATACAAAGAATCTTTCTGAAACACAATCAGGATCCTGGGCTGCTGCCCAGGATCATGGATGCTTCATTTCTTAAATATCTTCAGAAGAAAAACAAATATTCGTGCTTCCAAATTTTCCTAACACCTGTAAGCTTAATGCCTCCAATCAGCACTTGCTCACATCTTTATCTTCAAGCCCATATTATGAAGTTTTGATAAGCTTTTTCCTTCCAAGCGTCTCTCACTCCACATGGATAAGAGCCACTAATAGAAGATGGAGACCAAAATCCTTGCCTCTTCTATTGCCTACATTTAGCAATCAGCAACTGCCTGAGTACTGTGTGAGACCCCAAGCACTGCCGTGTATTACACACTTATCTCTGCAAAACCACCCTGCACAAGTGACAACTTCCAGGCAGGGGGGAGGGGGAATTGTGCAGCTTTGCGATAATTAAAGCATAGACGACTGTCACTGCTGTAGATAATTATGCATTAGCAGTGAAATTACTTAATGGAATGAAATAAACTAAGCCAAATGTTTTGTTTTAAAGGGAATTTAGGGTCTGCAAAAGGTGCCCAACTGACAGCCCAGGAGAGTGAGTGTGACAGCCCTCCATCATTCACAAAACCGATACGACACGGCAAGAGCCTGGCAGGAATCCACCTCCCACCCAGGCACAGGGGGAACGAGGGAGAAGCTGAAGACAATTCCAGCCTCCCTGGTCATTCAGGCTCTGATCTGTCTGAGCAGTGCCCACATAGGGACCAGTCACTATACAGAGAGGAACAACTGACTGCGATCATTTCCTAAATAAAGATACCACCTCTGACGAAAAGAATTACTTCAACCCACAGACCTCCCGTAGCCCACCCCCACAACCATCCATCAGGAAAAAAAACCCATGTTTAATCAGTGTCAGCAGATACAAGACTCCAACAACAGGACAAGTAGGTACATGGCCCACAACGAAACCACCTCCTCCCACCAAGCCCATGAGGTCTTCCCCCATCCTCTCCTCTTGCCTCAACAATTGCGCACCTACACCCACTCCCACCACTGCTGTCGTCTAGATGGCTCTCAACATCATCCTCCTGCTTGTTAAAACAAGGACTCTCAAGGTCAGTCAGAATTTATAAGGCAGCCATTTCATCTTTTGTGCTTCCCTGGCTACATTCCTTCCTAAAAGCTGCTGAACGCTGGAGATTCTGCTGGGTCTGAAAGCCCTGCCAACACCAGGGCCAATTAGGAGTTTCAGGATGATGCATATTAAAGTTATTATGGGAGGCAGTTATGCAGCCAGAATAAATCTTAACTGAACCTTTAAGTGGTTTTTATAACTCTTGTTTCTCCTTCTTGAAAACAGATGAAAAGATACAAATCTCCTCCCTAAAAATCTTCAGGGATTCCAGCCAACCACCAACTTCTCCCTGAGAAGAAGATTCTGCCCTCAAAGCAATAATGTAATTCGTCCAAGGCCAGCTAGATGATCTTTCCGTTTTAAACCCCAAATCACTCCAATCAATCGGAAACTTACAATATCAGTGGAGACTGACCTGAGATACTGCCTTTACAAAAAGCACTGCATATACATCTCAAACTTCTGCTGAAAGAAACTCCAGTGGTTTTTCAGTACAGGCCTTCTTAGTCTACAAAGTCTGACTGCAGATAGTCAAAGGGACACAGATATTATAGACAATTTTTACAGACCAAGTTTTCTAGGTAGTATCAAATTAGAAGACTAGGATGTAGGTCAAAACAGTGAATCTTAAAGAGGATCTGAGAAATGGAGGCAGCAACATCAGTTTTTACAGTGAGCATGAGATGTCATTAGGAGAGCATCTGCCACTCTCCTCCCACCACTTCCAAAATCAAACTTGCTCTCAGCAGCAGTTACCTACCCCTCCAAGAAGTACTACTAGAAAACAACTGAAGACCAAAGAGAAGTCTGAGGTGGCTGAGAACATATCACATCATTTGTGTGGAAACCTGCAACGTCTTCAGGGCAACCACGTCTTCCCCTCTGCAGCCTGAACACACAGCAGCTTCATAAGCTGCTAGACCCATGCATTTAAGAATGCAAATGAGCCCCAGGAAGCACAATGAGAAAATGAAAGATAGAAGCAGATTCAACATACACCTCCAGTTTGTAAATTATGTCAGTACATAGTGGCCTTGTCACTCCAAATTACATATTTCTATAGAAATCAATGAACTTCAAAAACTTAGGGTAGACTCATCCTGAAAAAAAATTACGATAACTCCTGGAGAAGCTAGAGTCAGAATGAAAACAAATAAGCAAAAACCTCTGAGACATTTCAGTGGTATGCAAGCAATTTGAGGGCTCAGCAGTTCCCAGTCCGCCCCTGAAAAGGAGTCTTCGTGGGTGTCTCTTCACTGCCACCTTCAGGAAATATTCACTGCTGCTTTGAAAATGTTCTCGACACAGCAGGGAAAAAGTATGAACTTAGTGAAGGCATCATCACTGGAATGCAACTGAGATGCACATTAAAAATCTTTAGTTCCAAAATAAGAGTACTACAGCTAGAATCACATCCCAAAGAACCGAGGAGCAGAGTACAGAGATCAATACACAGAGCAGCCACCAGGCTGAGCAGTGGTCTTGACCCCAAATAAAATACATAATTCATCTCCCAGATGCTGCACATGGAGCAGGTAATAGATTTTCCCAGATCCTAAATTCAAAGGGGTACTAATGAGGATATGCTGTCTATGGATTGTTTATTAGACCCTATTTGCACCATCACATTTTAAAGACTTACTTGAAAAGGTAAACTCCCTCCCTCAAAAATAATTTTAAAAATCAGCAAATAAGAACTGCTTTGCTAATGAAAGCAGAAAGTTTCATAAGAATTCAGAGTCAGCAATAAAGCAGAAAAAAAATAATGGTGAAAGTGGTCAAAAAAAAAGACATTCTAGTATCATTTATTTATTTACACATACCTGTGCACGAAATGCACCTTAAGTCTCTGGACAGTATATTGACTTACCAGTAGATGACACGAATTATCAAGCAGGAAACTTAGTTCCAAATCAGTCTGCACCATAGCTCTTAAAATAGGCAAATGACTTGCTGAACAGTGAAGCCTAAGCAAGCTCAACAGCAACATCTGCTGGCCAATGAGCAACAGTAGCAAATTAGTCTAATTATATGGAAGTTAATTATTCGTTCTTATAAAGAGGTGAATTTTTACTGCAGTTTAAGAATGCCTCGTATGAGACATTTCTTGTGCAGAAAGCAGATGTAACTTCTAAACACGTGTGCAAACAACAAGGCAAAATTTTGTTTCATTTGCATGCACGTCGTCAGGAAAATCTGTCATCTACCATTACCTGCCCACCAAGATACTTGACAGCAAAACACTGAAATTAAGAGGAGTTAAAATTCATGTTAGTGAGACTACGCTGGAGGAAATCTCTTCTGTCTAGCCGCTTCAATCCCATCTGAAGAACACTCATTGTACCCTTGAATGACTTTCTTTCCTAAGGGAGCAGCCTGCGTGTGCAAGGCCTGGGGCAGCGAAGTCTTTATCAACCACGCTAATCCCATCTACACAGAGGAGAATGGCAGGTAAGACCATTAGTGCTTCTCTCCCTCCAGGTGCCTTAACACATTCGTTATTTTCCTTAGAAAATAAGCCTGCTGTGGCAGAATGACATTATTGGAGCAGGAGCACAGCTAATGGTCCCCACTTAATTTGGGCACAAAACGATACTCTATCTACAGTAATTACAATGAAAACTCTTACCCCAGATGCATAAGATTTGATGAACTACTTCTAAAATGTTCTAAAGAAGACAAAATGCAGGTGGCTGGCAACAGCTTCCAGATTGCATTTAGACCTTCACCACGAACTCGAACAAGGGCAGAGTGACCCAAGAGCCAGCTTCTGAACAGCCACCAGACAGGAAAAGGTGTTGATGCATCCCACTTCTCTTACCAGCAAAGGAACAGTGTCAAATTCTTACTTGACCACAGAGAAGCATCTCTTTTTGCAGGTCGCTGTGTAACAAGAAATCACAGGCAAGCAGGGTTTTAATAGAACTCTATGATAACCTTCAGTAGCACAAAGCTTAGAAAAATTACACTGCAAAATGCTGAGCCTTGAAGAGGAAAAGGCACACGAGCTGGCTGGCTGGGGGGCCACTTTTTAAACGAGAGAAAACTGTAGGCTGGCCTGACATTCATTATCTTTAATATTTTAGTTGGCTTTGCAGTTCAAAGCTCTCATGCTTTTTCAAGTTTTGTACTTGAAACAAAGTTCTTTCACTCTGAAAAATTAGGGAAGAGAATTTAAGAAACATGAAAGTTTATATACAGCTGACAAGTTTTTGTTGCTGGTGGTTTTTTTGAGTTTTGGTTTTGGTTTTTCAGGGTGCTGTATTGTTTTATGGTGGTTTTTTTGGGGGGGTTTTGTTGTTTTTTGGTTTTTCTGGTTTTTGTTTTTTTTTTTTAAACACGCCCTTATTCCCAATCCCCCTTTCTCCCCATTTAGCTGTTAAACTAGGAGAGCATATCATATGAAAATACAAAAATGACTGATTGCTCAGGTCCTCAGCTGGGAAAAGAACAGCTTTTGTAAAGAACCATTTGTGTATTGGAAGTTTGGAAGCTCCAGAGGGGAGTCACAGTTTCAGCTCGACAGTGCCAATTACAGCTATAGCAAGATGAATACTGAGGAACGAATCCATTCTGCTCAGAGGCTGGAGAGGAGGGAAAAGGAGAGAGAAGAGATAGGAGCGTATGTTTAGAAAAAGAAAGGGGCTTGAAGTCATTTGCTAGACAGTGAACCACTTTTTCCATGGCAAAAGCATTAGGCTGAAGACCCAGTGAATGTATGTGGCAAGCTCTCAGTCCTAATTGGAAGAGCACTGGTTATTTAACAAATGTATCCTTAGTCTAATGTACTATTCAAGTAGGTATTAAACTATGGAGCTTTCTTCTTTCGGACAGTAATTATACATAGCCCTGCTCTATCTGTCTGTTTGATCAATTTTTACTCTCAACTCCTACTGCATCATCCTTCAAGTTTGCCCATTATCACAAAGTCTTCAAGGCTAAAAAGGCTCTAAACCCCCAATGTAACACGTAGACAGGAAAAAGAAAGCCAGTTAAGTCTCTAATTCCTTCCCTCCCTCATAAGCTTGCAGGTGTTCTATTTTCATTGTCTAAAAATCAAAGAGAAAATCATCAGCTCATTTCCTCTCCCTTAGTACAGTCCCTTTTAAGAAGCTACTTTCCATCATGTTTTACTCAGTACTCATAAATAATATAGATAATTGCAGATGTTCATAACAAACAAGCAGAGAAAGTATACATATATAGTACAAAGGAAACAATAAAAATTCTGATGTGCTCCAAAAGCAGAAGGAATTCCTGGCAAATAGCAGCAGTGGCATCCAGGTCATTTTTTTAGTTGATGTAAGGCAATCATAAAGCCAAAAATAATACAGGGACAGACTTTATACAAAGCTAAACAAGGGCGCTGGCAGCCCACTTCTCTCTGCAGCACGTAGGTATTTCCTACCTCCTCCCCACATACAATATACATAGCTATTTCTTCCCTAAAAATTTGCATTAGGAAGGAGGAATATTGCTCATGGAAAGATACATTTAAAACTGCTGAAACTCCAAAATACATAAGCAGCATGCAATTAGGAAGATATTATGCTGACTGTAATAAGAAACTCTAAGTGAATCCACCCAGTTGCCCAAGAGTTAACATTATGCGTTTCTCATCAAAACCTCTTCCAAGAGGTTAAGCACACAATAGACTATCTAAAGCACAGCTAGAAAGGCTGCTTGAAATTCCACACATGTGCCTCAGCAATGTATTTCTATTAATGTCCAGTGTGTGTCAGCGTGAAGATAAGGTACCAACATCATGTCCAACCAGCCAGCTAGAGAATGGGATGCCGTGTAAAACATTGTCTGATGCTTAGAATCCAGAGAACAGTGGCGTTTGCAATCTCACCCGCTGCACACGTGTCTGATAACGCCACCAACGAGGAAAGGCAGCAGGAGCAAAACATCCTGCAGTTTTGGGAAACTAAAAAGAGAGGGAGAAAGAGGGAGGGAGGAAAGCAAACAAGAATGAAAATAAACTTCATCAGCAAATAGAAGTAGGTTAGAGGACGCCCAACTGTAGTAGAGGGTATAAGCAAACTAGAAAAAGCCTCAGAGAAATTTACTCTATCAGCTTGCTTTAACTTTTCTTTAAGGTGAGAAATAACATCAGAGCTTATTTTGATTTTTCCCATCATACCATGTAGACTCAGCCTCTTTCCAGTATGATCCAACAAAGCTGTTTGTACTGGGAGACTTGTGGAAAACATTGTATTTGATGAAATGTGACCTTGAACAGGAGATATCTGCTCTGTCGGGCCTGGTACTTGGGGCTCAAGAAGCCCTATGTTACCTGCTGCTGCATGGGAAACTGCTGGAATACCCCATGTCGGTCTGTGCTGTGCACTGACCAGTGTTATCACACGGGTAACATTCCAGCCCATCAGGAAACTTCCGATTAGCTTAACAGCTTCCTAATACAATCTGTAACTCACCTATCTTTGAGAAAAACAAACTCTGTGCGGATGAAGGAGTGGAATGCAGTGATCCTGACCGGGAGACCACTGTGCATCGAGGAGGTGGTGACCCCACAGAGCAGTGAAGCTGAGCTGGCACAGGCCTGTGCTGCACATACAGACACAGCACAGCCCTCAGGCCTCTCTGGTGCTGCACAGATTCCTCAGCATCCCAACAGAGGAGCCTGCAGGCAGCGGCCCCTCGGTAGCAGCCCCTGTGGGACCTTGCCTTTATCTACAAGAGCAGCAAGATGCTCTCATGTGAACATCCTTTAAGAACGGAGTTGTTTTCCTGTAAGAATGTAATTGCTCAAATGACGAGCAAGGAGGAACCTCTCCATCTGCACTGTATGCCACAGGACAATCCATCCGGGGTCTGTCCAATGCTGCATGAAAGCAGAGCTCCCGGCATCTGAAAGGATGTAAGATTTACTTGCTACCTGTACTCCTCTTTCTATTCTATCTTATTAAAACAGCTATTTTATGAAGCTACTTGTCAGCCTTTCCTACCAAGACCCAGGAAGAATCCTGCATCATTTCTCTCTCACACCACTGCCCAGTGCGAAATACTCCGCCCGTCTCAGGTACCTTCTCTACCATCCCTCTGCTGCCAACAAGGACCACATCAAGACATACACATTAAGGTTCCAAGAAAAGGTGGCAGAAGCACCAAAGCCAGTTTTCATGGCATTTAGGGAATTGGACAGAAATGACATCCAGTGGCAAGTCACATACCTCACATCCCCATCATCCGATAGTGCAAAAGCAATCAAAGTGTTACATTCAGTGCAAGCTTATTTCCTAGCTATCATATTAGCACTTAATAAGAGAGCAAGATTATAGATTTAAAGTAACACTTTCCAGTCAGAAACATCAAGAAAGTTTTCAGTGACCAAGAATCACTCATTCAAGATTCAAACACTGTCGTTTTTTAGACAGAATATGATGAACTGGAGGGCCAGGCCCAGAGAGTGGTGGTGAATGGAATGAAGTCCAGTTGGCGACCGGTCACGAGTGGTGTCCCACAGGGCTCGGTACTGGGGCCGGTTCTCTTCAACATCTTTATCAATGATCTGGACGAGGGGATCGAAAGCACCCTCAGTAAGTTTGCAGACGACACCAAGTCGGGTGGCAGTGTTGATCTGCTGGAGGGTAGAGAGGCTTTGCAGAGGGATCTAGACAGGCTGGCTGGATGGGCTGAGACCAACGGAATGAGGTTCAATAAGGCCAAGTGCCGGGTCCTGCACTTGGGTCACAACAACCCCAGGCAGCGCTACAGGCTTGGGGAAGAATGGCTGGAGAGCTGCCTGGCAGAAAAGGACCTGGGGGTGTTGGTCGACAGCAGGCTGAACATGAGCCAGCAGTGTGCCCAGGTGGCCAAAAAGGCCAACAGCATCCTGGCCTGTATCAAGAACAGTGTAGTGAGTAGGACCCGAGAGGTGATCGTCCCCCTGTACTCGGCACTGGTGAGACCCCACCTCGAGTACTGCGTCCAGCTTTGGGCCCCCTACCACAGGAAAGACATTGAGGTGCTGGAGCAGGTCCAGAGAAGGGCAACGAAGCTGGTGAGGGGTCTGGAGCACAAGTCTTACGAAGAGAGGCTGAGGGAGCTGGGGCTGTTCAGTCTGGGGAAGAGGAGACTGAGGGGAGACCTTATTGCTCTCTACAAGTACCTGAAAGGAGGCTGTAGAGAGGCGGGGGTCGGTCTCTTCTCCCAAGTTACAGATGATAGGACAAGAGGCAATGGCCTCAAGTTGCGCCAGGGGAAGTTCAGGTTAGATATTAGGAAATATTTCTTTACTGAAAGGGTTGTCAGGCATTGGAATGGGCTGCCCAGGGAGGTGGTTGAGGCACCATCCCTGGAGGTATTCAAGAGAGGAGTTGACATGGTGCTTGGGAATATGGATTAGTGTTGGGTAGTGTGGTGGTGTGTGTGGTTTGTTTGTGGGTGTTGTGTGTTTTTTGGGTTTTTGTGGTGTGGTGTTTTTTTTTTTTTTTTTTTTTTTTCATCGGTTGGACTAGATGATCCTAAAAGGTCCCTTCCAACCTAGGTGATTCTGTGAACACTGGAAAGCTATCACCAAACACTAAGGCAGACATATGTAATGTCTGTGTTTTAAGTATTTGGGACAAGAAAAATCATAATCCAAAAAATAAAGTTTAACCAAGCTAGTGGGAACTACACTCTTATAACACTCTCAGCCTTCATAACAACGACAATCTCATATCACAAACCATACCACATTTGACCAATACCGGCTTGTAGGAAAGGGAAGTCTACTGAAACACCCTGATGCATTACCAAATCTCTGCTGCTTATGCCCCCCCAAATTAGCTGCAAAATTAGAACAAAATTCTAGTACTCCACAGTAGTCTCACAGAACAAAAACAAATGCAGTACTAGCTTTGCTGGACCATTCATGGAAAAATATCAACATATTATTCTTTTATTTCTTTATGAATATTTTATAGATAGGGAAAAAGGAAGGCTAATCTTATCTTTTGCTTTTTAAATGATTGAGTGGCTTTACAGTAGCCCTAAGTCAGAACAAATGAATCTGGAAAAAGTTTCTGTGGAGTATATGAACTTGGTAGACAAAAAAAGAAAAGTGTGAATATGGGCACAGGAGAATTGAAGGCAAGACAGGAGAAGTAGGGAGCACCACAGACAACTTCAATTTGTTGCAGCTATAGATTTAAAAAGAGGCCAACCTTGTGATAAGGTTCCTTAACCCAAGAGACTACAAAAATGAGAAGCTCAAACGACCATCAGCTGCTGAAATCTGCAAAAACTCTCCAAACACAAATTAACCTTCAGTCAGGAGATAAAAGACTAGCTGCAGAAACTGGAAGTTGTTAAAAAAAAAAAATGCAATAAATGTCTGACAAATCAGAGCAGCAGTAGCAGGGAAAATAAGGAGTACATAGGCAGCATCTTACCCATAGCCAGATAACAGCTTTGCCTTCCCTCAAGAGAAGACGGAGAAAGAGGAAGTTTTCTTTTGGTTTGGCTTTGGTTTTACTTTCTGGGTTCATTGTAGTACACATTCTCCAAAACTGCTTTAGTTAAATTTAGACCTCACTAATGCTCCAGAGACTGGAAGTTAATAGCTTGCTGGAGGTAGAAGACATGTAGCACTTCACTATGCCAAGCTTAAGTTTAATGCAAACCTTTCCAAAGTCCACCATTCAATACTGCAAGATTACTTCCTATAGGGATCCCTTAAACATTTAATGGTTTCATAAAAAGAAGTAATTCCTTCACTGCAGAAATGCATCACTTCTACAGAAGAAGGTAACAGCCAAAGAGGACCCCAGCTGCGGGGGAAACAGAGGGATGGTCTGGCCAAAGACTATAGAATAACAGACCACTAACTTTACAGACTCCACACATGAATGCTTGTTTTTCAAAGGAAAGTATAGAAAAGTACCTCTTAGCTCAGACAGCAAGAATGAGAGAGATAGAAGGAACAAAGTCTGAAGCTATTCAGCCCAGTTATTTAAATCCCCCTATCAATAGCTTGCAACATTTTGTAATAAGTCATTAAGGCTTAAACCAAAAAACACATCTTTCCATTTGTATCAACACATTTAAATGGCAGTTTTACTCAATTAGTGAAAGCAATCGAAAACAACTGCATTGCATATTCTAGCCAAGGATAGTGCCACTCCTGCTGACCTGGTCAGAGCTCCCTTGCTGGTTTTGCACGCACTAAGGGTGGGTATAGGAGAGTTTGATATAGAGGAGGTGAATCCTCTGCAAACGGCCAAGCTGCAGGGAGCAACACCCATTGGGAGGTACTGCCCCCAAAGCTGGCAGTACCCACACTAGAATTAAGGTTCTACTAAGTGCACTAGTCATTTCCTAAAGAAAACCTAAAAATTAATCTGAAAAAAAAAAAAGTGTCATTCCTTAGTAAATACACATAGATACTTGTTGCCAATAACTGTAACATCAATGAAAATCAACTTGGAGAAAAAAAAAACCCGAAGGGGCTTTTTCCTCATTTTGCACTATTATTTGAAACAAGCCTCCACAATTTTCAATTTAAATCAGTTTTCTGTTAAACCCACAGAAAACTTCAATCAAGAACATTTACAGAAATTAAAGAACCACTAAACCCCAAGATTTGCATTAGCAATGTCTCCTCCCAGAACCAATCTATTTCATAGAATTTTTTTACATATAGACTTGGAATTTTCTACATATAGTAATTTCCCACATATAGGCTTGCAACTTTAGAAAGAGAAGTGGTTTTGCTCAATATGCTACATTTTAGCTGTAGAGCAAACAGGACCAACAAAACTAGCCCTGATGCGAGCAGTATCCAAACCATAATGCAAAGCTCACAGAGAAAATACGTTTCATTACATCAATCCAAACAAATAGGGAGTAAAAAACGACAAGTTTTGACCACAGAGGCCTCTGACCTCAAAACCAGCAGTCTCGCTTCACTGATGGCCCCACGCTGTCACAGTTTCAAGAGTTTACTGCATCCGCTTTACTGGATCTCAGCTGGTCACTCCAGCTTGTCACAACGATATGAGATTATGCACCACAAAACCCTTGTCTAATCTAGAGATGCTTACCTATGGTTAATCAGCCAGGATAAAGCTGATCCCCAGCTTAACACAAAGTAAATGAAAGCCTTAACAAAACTAAATCGTGTTCAGCACCATTTCTAAAACCATCCTCAGTACCAGCTCAGCTGCATCTACAGCTGATACCACTGATCAACAGTGGACAATTCACAGCAAAAAATGTAAGCAAGATTGGCTTGAAGCTTCATCAATGACCAGAAACCTAAAGAACTTTCCATGAACAGGCCAACTGGATCATTCCTCTACTCATACAATGCCCAAAAGAAAACACTACTCCACCTGATAACTCCTGTTACTACCACCAAAATCCTCCTCCATTGCATCAATCTATGAATTGGGCTGTTTGTGCTGCTTTCAGCAATTTTAAGCAATTTTACCTCCACATTCTTTGAAACGGGGAAGAAAACATACCAGTTAAAATGTCAGCAGACCAATATACACTAAATCAAGGGTGCAAGTGTCCAAAACATGCCACAGGCAAAGTCCAAGAGTTCAGAATCCCACATTCACAAGATGACACCCACATCAAAACCCACTGCCCTGATCAAAAGCATTCCCCAACTTAGCATTCTTCTTTCAGCCCTTCTCAATCAACAAGAGAAGAGAGACTGTGAAGAGCAAAGAAATTATTTCTGGGCAAGAAATCATCTGAAAGAATCCAACAGCCTATGACCAATTATAATCAGCTACTGGAGCAACCAGAGACAAACCCTAAACCCGTAGTGAGCATTTCCTTCCATGCTTATATTCCAGGCCACACTAATCACAACAGTGCAATGCTGGAGCCACCAGACAGCAAAGGCTGCCATCCAGCAAGCCAGTGAGCCCGGCATGACCAGGAACCCTGGGAATAGTGAGCCATTCATCATTGACAGCTGGAGAAACGCCTTCCCAGCAATTTAGGAATTCTGTGTCCGGTCTGTTTTCACGCAGCAACCAATGCCCATCAGTCTTGTCTGAAAAAGCTAATCATGGTGCAAAGTTTGTCCTACCATCACCCCATTTCTGAATTCATTCTTTCAAAGTGGGATAGAAGATGACGACTTTTGGTCAATAACTCTGACAAAGCCATTATCCGAGGGGTATTAAATGGGGAGATAAGAACTTCAGGGCTTTGCACAAATCATATTAGTTCAATTCTCAAATCCGGGTAATGCTTCTTTTCAAAGTATTAATTTCATTTATTCTATTTGCTCTCCCTCTGTCCTGATAACATAGGCGCACATGGCCCCTAAATGAGATCCTCCTATTTTATAAGTTATAATCCTCCCTTTCTAGAGTAGTAATGAGATGTCTTCGCTTAATCGCGTTTATTTCCGCCACCCCCCCCAGCTTCTGCTTTTCTCCATTCCCATTCCACATTGATTTGTCTCAAAGGTTTCAGCAAAAAACATCAGGCAGGGAGTCACTGGCTCCAAGAGGCTCACGATGCATATGCTGCACAGCCTTAGGAGATTACAAAAGCAGAAAGGAGAAAAAAAGAGCAGCTTTTCTTGCAAAGTTTCTTTTGTTGGTAAGAAAGAGGAAAAAAGAAAGCCAAAAGAACTGAGAAGTTCAGAGAAGAGGTTTTGATTAATTGGAAATGAAAAAGGAAAGACTCCTGGTACAGGGGAAAGGTGAGACTATTCACAACACAGTGAAGCAATTAAATAGCTTGACTACGACAATTTTGGAAGTTCCTCATGCTAGAAATGAAAAAGGATTTAAAGATAACTGTATTAATTCTTGGATATTTCACATGAGACTTAAGGCATGCTACAAGCATTAGTTAAACACCCTAGGCTCTGCTGTGAAGTACTGTACATATAATCCTTGTTGTCTTTTAAGTACTCACAGCATTAAATTATTCAGAGAGTCCAGTCAGCACCATGATCCTGCAGTGCTGTACAAACAAACAAAACATTTTTTCTCTAATACAAATTGGTGAGAGTTCTTCTGCAGCAGCTTAGCAGACTACTTCCATTTGAGCCAGTCCCACATGGTTAATCAAAAGCCATATTCAAAGAGGGAATCGAATGCTGCAGTGTTTCTCCTTACTGAGCTATTTTGCTTCTTAAACTAAAACTTTAAGGAGTTTTACTCAAAACCTAAGGTATCTAGAAGCTAAGTAGCTCATTCAAAGTCATAAAAAAAAAAAGAAAGATCCAAAACAAAAACATAGAACAGAACCCTGGTACTTAACTCTAAATCCCTGTTGTAACCAGTGTAACATGTCAAGAAAAAAACAAAATTTAAAAAAAAAAGCACCAAACAAACCACAAAAACCCAACAATAAGTTAATCTGCACCCTACCCCACAAATGATGAAGTAACTGGCCCCAGAAGCTGACAGCAAGTTCTTTATCAACGGTTAGCTGTAGTCCACGCTCTCTTCAGGAATATGCACTATATAATAAGACTGAAGAAGTGCTTCATAGCAATACTGCCAATAATAAAAGTCAGTTAATGAAAACCATAAAGAACAGATTAAATGAGAAGCAACGCTCAGCACAATCAAAATGAAATCATTTCAAAATACAGCTATCATATTTGGATTTATGGTCTACAAGTGGTAAGGTTAAAGGAGAATATTGCAGCACTACTGTACAAGAGAAGGCTACTAGTCACCAAACTATTGATATGTTAAAGGCACATGGCAGCTCAAGATCTTAATGTAAATATTAAAAAATAAATAAAACAAACAAAACTTTGTAATTACATGTGGCATGATTTTCAATTTTTACTAAATTAAGTGCTGCTAGAAGCAAATTATTCATCCGCTAATTCTTTTATGGGAGTTGCCCCATTTTTCTCTGGCTTCCCTAGTAGGTCACAACAACAAAAAGCCTGGAAGTTGTACCCTTATAAATTTAAGCAGATAATTTTCAGTGTCATCTGCACCTGGACTACCACTGGGCACCTGGAGTTCCACTACTGACTTCTACCTGAAAGAGAAGACTGACACAGAAGAGACGAAAGAACAACTCACACCCATTATTCGCCTCATACGCTAGGCCTAAAAAGCAGAAAAGTGAGCAAGAAACATTCAAGCCCTCTTCTAAATTAAAGGAAGAAAACAATACTGGAAGACAAAGGACAGATATGATTTGAGTAGGATTAAGACAACACAATAAGGTAACCATGACTAAAAGGAAACTGTAGCCAAGATAAAGCAAGTCTGATAGGGATCCAAATAATTTAGAAGGCTGGCACAAACAGTTCCTGCTTACGAAGACATCTAGAAGCCGACAGACAACAGTTTTGACCTCATCTCTGCAAGGACAGGCTAGACTATTCCATTTATAAGGATCTTAAATCTATGACTGATCAAGATAGTTAAAGACCAATGAAATTTAACAGTTTCTCATTCTTGCACCATACTCCGGGCTAACACTCCATGGTCACTATCTTTTATGGGTTACACAAAGAGAGCCTGATCAGATTTTTGCAGATCATGAAGTATGCAATATCTGGGTATGCAACACTGCACGATTAAAAGTTAATTCGAATAATAGAATAGCTTTTGCATGTTAGAGGTGAGGTCTCAACTCATTTTAGAGATGTCCTCTTTACACTTCACAAATATTGCCTGACTCTGCTGGTCACATTTCTCCAGGATTACTCTGCACCTCACTGCAGGAGGGCCGGGCTGTACTTCTGAGCTGGGTCACACCATTAGATTGGACAATAAATCCACTAGCTTCTTTCCTCATGCCCCTTTACAGAAGCCCATTAATTGCATTCATAAAGAGAATATTCTATTTCTAGTGGAAAGAGAGTTAATACTGCACCTGCTGACCCAGATGTCCTAGGTACACGTCCTATGCAGAGGAATGGAAGCCACCGGCCTCAGACATCACTATCCTAAAGCTCAGCTTCCCATGACTAGGGTACAATCCACCAAGAAGAATTTCCTACAATACTGCTGTCCTGGATATGGCTTGTGAACAGCTGCTATCTCAGAGACCTACCAACCCAAACACATGCAAATGTTATCATGGAGTCAAAAAGCACAAACGGGTCCAAAACCACAAATGGACAAATTCATGGAAGACAATTGCCTTAAGGAGACTGTTAAATACCAAGGTGAAAATAACTCTTGTTAAAGAAGCCTCTAAGCCCCAGAATGGCAGAATTGAGGGTACGCAGGTGGGAAATGTTGTTATACACCTGCCCTGTTCTCATGTTCTCCGTAAGCAGCTGCTATGGATCACTATCAGAGATGGACTATAGCTAGAAGGACCTTCTGTCTGAACCACTATGGCTGTCCTTATATAAATTTTATAACCTCAAAATGCTTCACAGCCAAGTCACATGCCTGGGTAAGCCATGCCTATCAGCATTCAACATACAGAAAAAACATGCTCATAGAAAAGTTCTTAGTTAAATCAAGTGCATGCAACAGTTCGGTAGGATGAAAGAAACACAATGAAGACCATCATTACTCAAGTTTGTCCTCTCCCTAAACCATCCTTTTGAAGTGTACCAGGCATGGAAAATTGCTCTTAGTCTAGTTCTCTCAATAAACAGTTTCAACATCACAGTCTAAATGAACAAGCAATTCGAGCTCACTGTGGCAAGCATAGTCCCACCTCGCTGTCACACCCTGACACTTCATACCACTGCAGGTCAGGAAAAAGTGGCAGTTCCAGTAAGACTCTGCATTGTTTAAAGGCAGTATACCATTGCCCTAGCAATGCTAGCATTTAAAAGAAAATAATATAAAATAGTACCATGTGAATATTAAGCACCAACGACAACCCCAATCTACTGTAGGGATAAAAACCTTTTGCTCTACTCAGTCTCATCTCACTGTATTTCTGCCTCCATCACTGCTCTTCTCAGCACTGGTAGGACAATAACCCAACGGGTTATCCCAGCAACACCAAGGTGTCTGACTAACAGTAAAGGCAGCAGCAAGAAGTCTCCAAAAGTAAGTCTGCCTACTGGGCAAAAACAGGTCGGTTTGGGAGTTGGTGGTGTGTACAAAAAGGGTTTATGCTTCCTGGTACCTAAAAATTAATCTTAAGCCTTCTTCAAGATGTTACAATACTTGACAATTTTATAACAGTTCTTCTGCTACCAGCATCATAAAAGACTCAAACAACAGAACTCATTATTACTTTTTATTCACTTGAGTATTTGCACAATTATATTCTAGAAAAATGGAGCTAAGTTTCAGGATAGATGAGGTCAGCAGAATCTGACCCTGCGTATATTGAAACATTCATTTCATACAATTGATAGTTTAAAAGAGCTTTCTCTAGCTCAGACAATGACCCCATATACACACATCACACTGACGTGCCACAGGGAAAACTGTCCCCAGCACAGTCACTGCTTATGCCTTTTCCTGCAAGCTTGGCCTCAGCGTCACTGAATGACGTGCTGCAGGTGTAGCTTACCAGCTCCAGTGTAAGCCCAACATAAGTGATGAACTGGGTGCTGATGAGCGCTTCAGCCTAAATCAAAGTTTCTAAGCTCACCACACAAGTGACATTTAATGAATCCCCTCAAGCAGAGAGATTTTACCCTGTCCTGTATGGAAACATACCGGAGTTTTTTGCTACTCACCAGCTGGGCCGTTCTCTGCCTCTCTTCATTAGTGTTGTTCCTTTCCCACTGAAGGGCAGTATTCAAGGCCTCACTGGCTGCTTCCCTTTCTCTTTTGGCCAGACGGAGCAACTCCTCTTGGACCAGTGCCTGTTCTTGCTCATACCTGTATGAGCACCAAAGGCACACAGAGAGAAGGTGATCAGCAGACTTCTCGAACAGGGTCATGGCTTAGCATGGACTATTCCTGCCCAGAGCCAAAACACAAATCCATAACCTATTTGACACAAAGTCTGCTCGCAGCCCCTCCATTATCAGCAGGAATTCAAAAGTTCAACAAACTTTAAACACGACCTGCAGCTTCAGTGAGCTACAGCTCTGCCAACAACAGTAGACTTTGCATCGTATAAACTTTATACTTCAGCTATATTTAGCTCTGTTAAGTACTTAATAATTATCACCTGTAAACAGTGAGAATAGAAAGTATTTAGTTAGATACATAGGTACTGCTTTGGAAAAGATCAAGGGATGTACAACAATAAAAGGAGTCAGCCTCTCTGACAATGCTGCCCTTCTACTCTAGAAGGGAAAGAAAAAAAAGAAAAACCACATAAAATGCATGCAGCAACAGCACAGAAAGAAGCAGCCTCGTCAAGTCCATAGCCTGGACACCTGAATCTCAGATTGCTGTGAAAGAAATTTTGTCCAATTCAAGCCTTTGAAATGCCACATGCAAGCAGAGAGAGCTTAACATGAAGTGAATCACAAAATAAATTAGGTTAGATGGGACCTTTGAAGGTTATCTATTCCAGCCTTCTGCTCAAAGCAGAACTAACTTCAAGGTTAGATGAGGTTACTTGGGGCCTCCTCCAGTCAACCATTGATGATCTCCAAGGGTGGAGATTCTATATCCTTTCGGTGCAACCTGCTCCAATGCTTCACTGCTCTCTGACTGACTGGCATTTCCCCCTCTAGTTCTCATACCCAGTCAGAACTTCCTCACTGCAATTTGTGTCCTTTCCACTGCATTTCTGACCCTACCTCTCCTTCCCCAGATCAGGTATTTGGGATGCAGTGCATAGCTCAGCACTGAAAACTGCTAGGAATTTCAATTCCCCAGTCCCCAAGAAAGTGAACCAGTTTTTCACATACTTCCTTGGTTGTATCTCTGACTTTGCTAAGGACAGTGTGATTGATGCAACAGGGTTTTCTTTCAACAGGTTTGGCCAGTCAGTTGTAATACTAAAAAACCCACCACAAATAGAGACTGCTTTTCACTGTTAACAGGAAAAGACCAATCTTTACAGCATTAAGAACACACAGACAGATCAGGCCAGCAGTTTTATAACAGAAAGCTACCAAGCTACACAGAACTGAAGTTCTCACTGCCCTGCAATGCCTAGAACTAGGAGGAGATGCTGTGGTTCTGTCAGAGAGAAACGCTTTCTTCTGCAATTTTTTTTTCCTTACCCTTACCCCCATCTTCACAGTTACTTCTATCTTAATACGATAAAATACCCTGATATGAAAAATTCATAGCATTCTAGCACTGGCTGACAGGCATTACATCCAGTCTAGGAAAAGGAGAAGGAATGGAAACAGATATGTAAGATGGATCTGATTATTTCAGGCATAAACTGAATTAAACCCATCACCACGTTTGAGATTCCAAAATCCCTAAGGGAAGTATCAAACACTTAGACTCCTTCATTTGTCCCAGAAAAGGCAACTGTACTCAAGTTTATGCTCTATTGGTCTTGCAGTGCACACCACACACAAGTTTTCTGTAGTTACCCAGTCATTACATTGGTCCTCTCTGTTTCTCCACTCCAATTGCCCACAGCTCCCCTGACTGCTCCTTTTGGCTAAGGGACAGGCTTCCTTAAAAAAATGTGTTCCGTGGCCCTGAACTGAAAAAGGCTTCAAAGGGCATTCTCAGGCATTAAAATATACAGGCACTGTGCTTGAATTGAAGTTAAATATGTATGTGTGTATATATATTCAAAAAGGAGTTAAACTATTGTCTTTTTCAAGAACTTCACCTCACCTTCTGTACAGCTCCTGCTCTGCAGCAGAAGACTTCTCACCAGAGTCACCTGCCATTGGTGGCTGGATTCCTAGAAAGAAGAATAGAAACCTATGACAACTATAGTACAAAACATAGTCCTTCATCACATCATAAATTATTTGAGGAGAATTTCATATCTGAGTGTTATCCCATCAAGAAGAAAAAAAACAACATATCTTGAAAAGTCTGAAAAAATTTAAGTTTGATGGATGGAGTTTGAATTCATGAAACAAAGAGACACTGACAGCATTGTCTTCAACAAGGCACATTGAACAAGGCATGCTACAGAACCTTCTAGGCAAGGATGTTAACTCCTCAAATTCTGGTTTATACTGAAGCATAAGCATGGGTTTAGACCTACTTTCCATTTCCTTCCTCTAGTTCATTAAGTCTTCCCCTTGACCTCCTGCTTTCCTTGTGATGACAAGGGATCCCACAAATGGAGATGAAATTATTTGGTAGAGTTCAGGCCATCCATAAGGCTGAATCCACTTTCAGGAAAGATGTAGGCTAACAGCAAACAAATCTCTAAAAGCAAAGGCCTGGTTCCCTAACTTCACGTCAGTCTGAATGCCTTAAACAAATCCACACTGATAACATATATCAACAAAGTGTACTTCAGAACCAAGAGAAGTCAAATAGTTTTCTGACCTGTAAAGAAAGACAAGTTCAGAAACCAAGTTATCATCATCTGCTTGGCAAGCTGTGCTTAGTCAGTCTATCCTTCCCTATGAGCTTATTTCCAAAGAACAAAAGGCAGTATTTCCCCCACCCATCCACTCCCTGTGCACAGAAAGGAGACAACAAGGCAGCTTGCCAGCAATGAAAGATAAAATAAAAAATTTCTGCTTTGCTTACTGCAAATTCATCTGAAAGCCTAGAAACATTCACAAAGTGATACAGTTCATTAAAGTATCTGAGAAGGGTATTTGGTATTCCAAAGATGGAGAAAGAAAGGACCCAGAAAAACAAGTTGTCTTGTGGTCTTAAGACCACACAGCAACTGAGCTAGAACCAGAGCTTTCCAACTGCTCCAACTGCCAGGTGACACACCTACCTTTCAGGAACATGAAGAGGATGTCACAGGACTGTAACATTCAAGGCATTCAATGATGCTAATATCTACAAACATTAAAGTGTTACAGGCTAATCAAAGAGCTCCTCTCACAGGAAGATAGTCTTCAAAAACATAGCCATACCACATAACATCCAGTGGCAGGGCTACCGAGAAGCGTGTCAAAACAGCCAGCAGACCTGAGAGGGATTGACAGTACCTGTAGGAGATTTGGGTTTCCCTTCCGCAGCTGGTGAAGATGGAGCTGTGCCGCTGGATGAACGGGGCGATCTCTGGTTGTCCCTTTTACTTTGAGAAGATTCTTTCATTCGGTTCACTACCTCTTCAGTGAGCTGAAACATACATACACGGGAAAGAAATTAACTAAGTCAACTCTTAACGCGTGTATGTTTCACTATAAGAGCTCCCCATTTGTTAGTTTCCAAGCTACTGCAAAAGTGTTACCAGTTATCTCATTTCAATGCCACAGTCCTTTGAATCCAGGTAGTCAACATCTGTACATTGACTTTATATTTAAAAAAAAAAACAAACAACCAAACATACCCTATCAGTAAGTAATAAAACCTCTTATCTACTGACCCTAAAGGCTTCACTGCACAATGACAATTAATCTTCCACAAATATTAAGTTAAATGATTAGTCAAAATGGGATGAAAAATAAGTAACCACAGCAAAACACACTCTGCAATCCCATTTCAGACAAATCTTAGGGGAAAAACCAGATAAAAGTATGAAGAAGCAACAGCAATGAAAGTCATGGTAGTAATAAAAAACCACCTTAAATTACCAATGAAAGATAGGGAGACAAATCTTGATGTGGAAAAAAAATGTTCTTTAACGATAACACCAGCACTCTCCAGGGCTTGTTTTCACAACACACACACGTAGATGTCCGATCGAAGTTCAGAAAGCAGCTTCCCACTGCGCCTCCTAGAAACACCCCTAATCCTCACTAATCCCCACAGCCTCCTATCTCCCTGCATGTTCAGACAGTGGTGCTTTGCCAAGGCTCTTGGTATCAGTAACAAGTGCAGAGGTGTCTCCTCTCGGATGCCCTCAGAGCCTGGTAGGGCCTTTAGCATCAAACTGCTTGCAAAGCACAAGCAGGGGCAAGATGGGGTCTTAAACTGTGATGAGGCAAAGAGGGTTGAGATCAGAGTCTGGGAGGGCAGATGAAGGGCTGGTGTGTCACACTCCAGAAGAGCCCTGCTCAGGCACTTAGCCCTCCTTCCCACCACCCTCCAGCCATCCTATCGCCTCTCCAACCCTCAGCTCCTTCAGCCTTACGGTTTTTATTTCCTTCTTCCTTCCTGGTTTTCCCAACTCACCCCCTGCCAGCCCTGCACCGCATCCCCTGACCTCCCTTGCCCTACCCCACCACTCCAGCAGGGCCTCCCTCAGCCCAGCTCCCTGCCCTCGGCCCCCACAGCCTCCCCGCCTCCATCACCCGGCCCGCCTCACCCTGATGCCCTGCAGCACCCGCACTTGCTCCCGCTCATCCAGCCCGAAGGAGACCTTCCTGCCGCCGTGGCTGCTCTCGCTGCCCCCCATGCTGGCGGCGCTGGGGACGCCTCTTCCCGCCGCGCCCCCCCTCACACCGGGCTGCCGCGGAGAAGTGAGCGCCTCTCCCCTTCCCCCGCCTGCCAACATACCCGCGCCCCATTGGCGGCCGTCTGCAGGACGGCCAATAGCGCGGCGCGGTGCTGGCGGCCAGCCGCGGTGCAGGCTGGGTGCTGTAGTCCGCCGGCGGCCGCTGGGCGGGCGGCCTGGCACGGCCCCGGAGCCAGGGTACGGGCCCCCTGCCACAGACCCACGGCGGCACCGAAGCGTCCCCGGGCTCGGTCTGTAGCCCTTGGCTTCGCTGGGCTTCCTCCTCCCCGTCCTCCACAACTTTGGGTTTGAACGCAGGATCAAACCACCCCGAAAACTTCCTCTGCCGTACACCCCACCCCTGGGGTTTCTTCGCTGGGTCACAATCACGGAAGGAGGAAAACCAGCCCACATGAAACCACGCAGGAAATAAGCCAGAAAACCACAAAGCTTAGCTCCAAAACTCCAGGTGATTTTCCAGAATCCAGGTGATTTTCCCTCAGCAGCACTGAGAGGACGCAGCTCCCAAGGGCATCCCCTCATCCCACCAGGAAGCCCTTGTCCGCCCTCACACACTTTCTCCAGAGTCCTGGAGGGAGCTCACCAGCCCAACACGCCAGCTCACCTTTCTCTGTTACAGCAGCTGCTCCGTGGGCAGAGCTCACCTCTCAGCTCCTGCCAGTCACCCTGTTCCAGCCAGACCTACAAACGGTCCTACAACTACCTGAAAGGAGGCTGTAGAGAGGCGGGGGTCGGTCTCTTCTCCCAAGTCACAGGCGATAGGGACATGAGGAAATGACCTCAAGTTGTGCCAGGGGAGGTTCAGGTTGGATATTAGGAAACATTTTTACACGGAAAGGGTTATTAAGCACTGGAATGGGCTGCCCAGGGAAGTGGTTGAAGCACCATCCCTGGAGGTTTTCAAAAGACGGGTTGACTTAGTGCTTAGTGACATGGTTTAGTGATGGGGTTTTTTTATCAGAGTCAGGTTGATGGTTGAACTAGATGATCTTAAAGGTCCCTTCCAACCTAGACAATTCTATGATTCTATGACTGCCGTTACTTGCTGTGATGGTCACACACAGGTCCCACCTGGGTGAGGCTATCGCAGATACGGTCCCCATCACGAGGCATGGCTGATTCACAGCCTAAACCAGAGGAACAAGAAAAAAGACAACACATCACACAGGCAGCTGGACCAATTAAAAAAAAGCAGCTTTGAAGGCTCTTTTCCAAATAAACTTTCTGCGTTCCCAGGAACACAGGCCACGTGATGACCTAGACAATTTTGTGCATTTGTAACTACAAAGTTAAGGAAGCCATGGTATCAACATGCTACTTGTCTACCTCTTAGTAGCGCACTGGAGTGGTTTTAATTGTTTAATGCTTATTCTTCACTGCAGCTAATGAGGCAACCACAGCTTTGACTCAGCAGTGGGACTCTGGCCAGCTTTAAGGGACTGTCTAGGACTCTCTGCCCTCTGGAGATATCCAGGCCTCTTCAATAGCGTGCTCCTGGAAACAGGGAATATTTTTGTTATCTGGGGACTTGTCCCATTGCTTGAGTTCTCAAGACAAGGGCACTGCATCGTGGTGCTGTCAGCTGTTTGCTCTGCAGTATGGAAATACTGTGAAAGAGCAAAGGTCTGGCTAACATCAAACCATGATCCCTCCCAAAACACTCTCACCAGCCTCTTGTTTGTTTCTAATCTGCCACCTGCTCACTTCATTTGATGGCACCCAGTTTTTGTCCTGAAAAAGCCCATGAACATTCCTTATTCACCTCCTCTGTTCTCTCAGGGTTTCACAGACCTGCATCATTCCTCTTCCAGGCTGGTGAGTTCTCAACCATTTAATTGCTCCTCCAGAAGTTGTTCCGTAACTCTGATTTATCTTCTCATCCTTCCCTAGGCCTTTTTCAGGTGTAGCTCCAGCCAGGTGCCAGGCATCACCTGCAAAGATCCATGAGGGAGAGTGGGCAAAGACAAACAAAATTGCACCTCACACCTACAGTCGTGCCTTCCTGTGATCTCCAAGAGCCCAAGGACATCCAAGAGGGCCCACAACCTGTGGGATACTGATGCGGAAGCAGCCATGATAATGATGGAGGAGCTGTACAGCACCTTAGATGCCTCTCTACCTAGACAGAAGTGGAGGATGCCGTCACAGTTAACTCCAACAGTAGCATCTCCTAGGGCAGTTTTCTGCATGGAACCTGGAAGGAGCTCTGTAAGGTTTTACTGCACAATGACCCAATCCCAAGGTGACCCCACTCCCCAGCCCGAACCCCCGCCAAAGGGACCCTGATGGGTGGCGCTGTTACTCAGCAGCCACCATGTCCTCCCTGCAGCCCGAAAGTTAGCCCTGATACACAGTGTTCATTTCAAAGCCCAGAATGAGAAATAACCAAAGAGTCAATTCCAACTCCCACATAAGCCTTTTTCCAAGCAAGAGAGAAAGACATCCTTGTAGCAAACACCCCTGATACGAGACATGCCCAGGAACAGCAATATCTAGTTACCAAGAGAAGAGTCAGAGGCTTCACTGACAATTATTTAGACCTGGAGACCATTCACTGCACAGTCACCTGCTGTCCTAGTAATAGCCTTCCGAGAAGGAAAGATTCATCTCTGACAAAAAGCCATCATGTTATTCCATCATTATCTGCCATATTTGTTCAAGGCTTTAAAAAAAACCAAACAAACAACAGACACCCAAAGGTTGTTTTTCTTCTCCATAATATGGATCATTTGAGAAAGTAAGTATGACCATTTATGCCAAACTTAATTTTATTTCTTTATTTTACAAACAAAAATATACATTTATTCTATATTTTCTCTCTTTGCATCCCACTCGCACACATAACACACTTCAGCTTAAGGACCATTGGGAATATGGCCCAAAGCACTATATATACATAAAAATACAACAGGAGGAAGGTCAGTCCATGACCTAGCGCAGAAGCTCCTCAGCAGCAGAACGTGGGACGCTCCAGAATTACTGGAGTCCTGCCAGCAAAGGACAGGATGGACATGTCGACCACCTGCACAGGTGATCCTTCAGCAAATACTCCTTGGGACGGAAAAGCAGTGGCCCCTTTATTTCTCAACTGCTCTGAAGACCTTCATATCTCTTGGTTCTGTCCAAGGCCCACCAACTCCAGGGAAGCTTTGCAGGTTTCCCTGTGCTTTCTAATGGCAGCTCAGGAGCAAGAAGAGCCACAGCAGGGCAATTGAGGCACCACACCATCCATCCCTTTTAAAGTAAGCAAGCGAGCGTGGCTCAGGGCAGTTCACAGCAAGTGACGGGAGGACCACGGAACACTTATCTCATGTGGCAAGGGCTGACTTGCCCAGTTGCTTGTCCAGCCATTGCATGGAGGGGAAATGTGAAAGGCTATTGATCCACAAGACAATTAAGCTCTCGCACATGGACAAATGGAAGTCTTTTTTCCTCAAAAGTCAATTTTACAAACAAACAAAAAAAAAAAAAAAAAGGGGGATGAGGGTGGTGTATTTTCAAGGTGCCAGTGCTACTTAGAGGCCTGCAGGGCAAAGTCCACAGGCAGAAGAGAGAGGCTGCATTGTTCATTAACAAAAAAAAAAAATAAGCAAAGGGCCTGCATAGTTTTGGCATCCAATATGAACTTCGTGTTCTTACCCAAACTTCCCCAATGGTGGGAACACCTCGTAGCTAATGCTTTCCCCTACCTGCTGATGATCCAAACTAAAACCTTCACACTGCACCCTGCATGATCATTTCCCAGAAGCCCTTACCTCAATATTCTTCAGGAACAGCAGTGAGCTGGGGCAAGGGATTCACACAGTCCCCAAACATTTGAAATGCCCTCTTCTACCATCTCTAATGGAAAGTTGCTATGGCTTATAGCAGATCTCCACCTACCTGGAGGACTCAGGTAGGAAAGCACCCCCAAAGCTAGAGGAATACACCTCTTCATCCTTGGAGAGTACAGTATGTCCCAGAAACCAGTCTGACACAGCTTTCAGCTGAACAGTCCCTGGACTGGAATACGATGTCTTGAAACTGTGTGCCAGACAGCTCAGACAACAATAGTCCCTTTTCCAGCATGGAAGAGATTAATAAGAAGTTCCAGATAGTCTTTAAGTGAACCACGCTCCACATGCACATAAGTATTTTCAACATATTGAGCCATAAAACCTATTCAGACCAGCAGAAGTCTGGGGATCCGAACTGCAACATAAGAGGACACTGCCAGAGAAACATAGCCATCTCCCACTTGCCTCCCAACTTGGAACACCAGACAGCTTGATCCTAGCACCCCTATGGCATTTGAGAGTTTGCAGTCACTAAATGCTGACAGCCTGGACTCGCCACGCGCTTCTGCTCTGCCTCAAGCACCTGAACATCGCTGGAGCCTTCATCTGCAGAGTCAGCTTCCTCCTTCACAGCACTCTCCAAGACCTTGCCAGAGCCATGAAACAGGGTGCAGGATGGAAAATGCACCTACCTCACAGCTTCTATTCTTGAAACTCAGCCCTGATTCAGTGTTGTTACCTAGATTTTCCTGCAAGTTCAGATGCACAGTAGTGCAGCCTCCATAGACTGTTTCACAGCTACTTCAGCTCAGCTACACAGCAGCACTGTCTGTCCTTCTGTCTCCCTACTGTTCAGTCAGTTCACATCCATGCTGCCGGCTACTAGCCCCCCAAAATACTCCCAGGGCACAAAGAACAGTTCATTCCTCTTCATTCCTCTCTTCTCATTCCCACACACCCAGAACACTCAATTAACCCCTAGCAACTGCAATTCATTATTTTCATCAGTATTAGCTGAAACCAGAGATGAGCCCAGCTGACCAGTTTCCCTCTTCAGACACCGCTATCACCACCTGTGCTGTTGCATTATGACAAGACCCAGGCAACCATGCTGCTTGAAAAAGCCCAGGAAGATCATCTTTGGTTTCAAACACCAAACTCTTTCTATATTCTACAATACAGCAGTCAAATCAACACCCTCATCCCTAAACACCATTCCCCTAATTGGCAGACAAGTGCTTTCAGTCATTGAAAAGGAAGAGGTGCAAGTCAGGCCTGTCTTCTGGGTCATATTCACATCTGGAACACGGAGGATCAGGAAGGTTCAGCGTTTATAGGTTTATGAACAAAACTTTTCTACATCGTTCTCAGGTAGCAACAGAAAACGTTCTCTCCAACAGGATTTGGACTGCAAACTTAGTTCCACAATACGTTTCGGAAATCCTAAGGAAGAGAGGAAAGCCATGGCAGATAGCCAAGGACAGATTTCCAATGGACATCCTAACAGCTGTGGCATCAGGGAGTTTGGAAGGAAAGGAATGAGGCATTGTGTGAAGCGGGTAGCCCTGCCTTAGGCATTGATGGCTTTCCAGCGATCACTGTCTACGCTGTTGATGCTGCCCACATGATACGGCATAGAGGCCACGTCATCCAGGTAGGCTGTGGTGTCAATCTGAGTGCTCGAGTAGAACCCAGAATCCATTCCTTCCTTCTTGGCAACAGCATAAGGGTGGGGCAGGTGCACATCCACATCCTCAGGTTCATCCACCTGACATTTGTAGGAGAAAAGGATCTTTGGTTCAGACCTGGAGTGATTAAAAACACACATGTAAGCAATGCAGTATCACAGCTACTTACCCTTAACAGAAACTCAACAACACTAAGAAATTGTGTATTCAAACCCTAAAAGCTCTTCACATTAGCTTTCAGTCCTGAAATATACCTAGCAGAGTAATTGCCATAAAGTAATGCAAAATGTAGCTTTGGACTAAGTCACCTAATAAATAAAAATGACAGAATCCCAACTCCAGCGTGGGAAAGGTGTTCTGATCTTTGGGAGTTTTGAATTACTGAGGGCAACAGCATCCAAAAGCCATTGGACTCCACAGCAGCCTGGTTACCGGCACCAACAGAACAGGAGTCCACCTCAAGTTCCATCTGTGCACATCAAGAAAACCAAAATACAAACACCTGGGGATTAGCAGTTTCCATCTCTAACTCCAGATACTGTTCCCTTGTGATTTCAGAAGGCTGAAGAGGCACATTTTGCTATTTTAGGAGTATGTTCTTAGTTATTTTAAAGCCTGCTGTTTCTTGCTTATCGACAATAAAAGCTAAGGCCTACAGTAAAAACCCATTTTTTCCTACCAAGATGCATCTCTTCCGAACGGCCACACGGCGGCAACCCCGACCCAGAAATCACACTCGCCAGTGCTTTAAACTGGTGACTCTTGGTCCCAGTACTCGGAGGAGTACTCAGCCAAGGGGTTACCTAATCCCTAGATTCTTTCTACCAAAACCCACCCAGGAGACCCTTTAGTCTTTCAGGACTCGATCTCTCACTAACCATTTAGTCACCACCTCCAGCAGCAAAACTTTGTACTAAACAAGATGCAGACACTGAAGAAGTGATCCTCATCAACGTTTGAGAGGAACATTACTATCAACTCTACCTTAAATACAAAGAAGTCTTGGATAGAAGCGAGCAGCCCTGGGTGACACAAGAAAAACTACAAGGCCATAAATTAAAAACTGGTTCCCTAACTGGCATTCTAGTCCAGCAGCTTTATTCTACAGATATTCTACAGTTCTCCCAAGCTTGGGTGCAGAACAATTAAATGACCATATATACCCTCTAAACTCCCATTCCTGGCTACTCACCCAAAGAAGCCTTTCAGGAATGCCACATAGATGAGAGGTGCAAAGAAGCTGAAGTAAAGGAACGTGGTAGCATCAACACAGCTGTCAAGGGCAAAAGGGAACATGAAGGAATTTAGCACTCAAGCACAATACGGCTGGATAACACCCACCACAACCCCCCAGAATGATCCCATTTCCCTCCAGAGTGCCCAAGCAGAGCACAAGAAAAGTCTTGTGCTAAACAAATTGAAACTGGTGCAAAGTAACACACATTGCCATCAACATGTGTCACTGCTCCTAGACACTCATGAGGGAACCATGCCAAGACCCAAGGTCTGACCAAGAGCAGTCTTTTGACTCTCAGAAGTGACGCTGA
Source organism: Numenius arquata (assembly GCF_964106895.1). NCBI lineage: Eukaryota > Metazoa > Chordata > Aves > Charadriiformes > Scolopacidae > Numenius > Numenius arquata. The sequence goes on from NC_133583.1 coordinate 12,735,995, forward strand.
TCCCTGCAGAATACAACTCCATACCTGAATAAGGTATCTCCATGCTATCTCTAGCAGACTACTTCCCTCCCACTTACTACCCATGAAACTTGAGCCAATGACCAGGCATCAGTGGATTCGAACTATTACTCAACACTTCAAGACCACTGCAGAGCACACAGCTCCACAGACCTCTCCGCTGTGAGTCTCCTGACCACTTAGAGGTCTTTTAGCACAAAAGAGATCTAACAACTTTATTCCTTCTTAGGAACACAGCACAAGTTTGTTTTCTTGGGAGAGGCAATGTTGAAAAACACTCAAATGCAACATGAGAAACTGGGCTGCAGACCTGCTCCCCCAGTGTACATACCACAGTCCTTCTATGATATCGACACAGAGGAGGGCACTGCCCAGGCCTTGCACCAGGTTCAGCAGTGCCAGGATTCCAGCATAAACATAAAAACTCTTCCTGGCTGTAGGAAAGACATGGACACAGGTGAAGCTCAACCTCATAAGCACCAGCCCAGCGTAAATCTGTTTGATGGAGATGGCAAACCCAACAGAAGCATCTCACCATCTTGTCTGTTTAAGAACTCCTGAAGAACTAAGACTGCATGTATCTGTCCCATGCTGACAGGACTGATGGAGGTATTAGCAGACTAACCCATACCCTCCTGCACGTGTATACACACACAAGATGGGCTTTGAAAACACATACTCATGGCAACAAATGCACAGACTTTCTTGGCAAACATCTGGAACCAGTCACATAATTGAACATAAGAAAAACAAAGAAAAAACCCACAGCTGAACCCACAGAAGTTGTGCCCTTCTGATGCACAGCACTAACAAAACTGCTCAGGAGACCCAGACAGGAGCAGCACGGTGTGCTGGACACTAGGTAGGTCAGGCCCAGGGCCACCTGCCTGTGGCATTTACCACACACATCCACTCCCTCGTGGTACACACACATAGATGCCAACACTACTTAGAGAGAACAGCCGAACACAAACAACTCAGTAACAGCTTCTCGCCCTAATCAAGACCTGCAGACATTCTGCAACAGAAAGAAAATACAGAGAAGCATCTTAAAGTGAATGCCCAGATAAAAAGTTATTAAGCGGCTCCTAATTAGCCTTTCTTTCCCAGGGGATGACCAGCACGTACACTTTAACAACATACATGCATTTCAAAGGAAGCTATTATTAAGAAGCTATTTCTCACAGCTCTCTGAAGATTATATATTTATATTACATCTGTATCATTAACTAAGCAGTAAATCTTGTTTTCTTCATGTAATTGTTCAGCTACTGATGTAGCAGTGTAATTGCTGTTATTCCCCTCTCCAAAAGGCACAACATACTATTTTTACAGGGATAACTTATCAGTCCTTTGCCGTATATCTGTACACTGAGACAGTAGGATGTACCTGCAGCACAACCAGATACAGGAACCTCTTACTCCCACCTATGTTTTATTCTGGTGCCGTCTCCATCTATACTATGGAACACACTACAGTGACTTACAGGGCAGTGAAATCCGGTCTTTCAGAGGAGTTTTTGGAAGAATCACCACCAACGAATAGACCTGTTGAGACAAAGAACCTACTGTTCCACAGCTGCTTGGCAACTGAACTCAACAATCTTTGCAGGGATGGTGTGTGGTGTCACTGCACTCCCTAGATGTCCTGGGACAGAGGCACAGACCCCCTGATATCAAACCCTGTGCAGATGTGAAGGCCCCACACCTCACCTCCATCAGCACACAAAGGCTGGTCACTGAGAAACAACAGAGTGAAGAACATCTGAGTTCAGCTGGAATTCAGCTGCCACAGCTTACACCACTCCCACCACACCTTTATTGCTTCGGCTGCAGCATGAGAAGACCCCGTGCTGCACTGTAGCAGGCAGGAGCAAGGCTAGGGCTTTATTATACACAGATCAACCTCCTTTCCCCATTTAGAAAATACAAAGAAGTTACCAGAGTGCATAATACATGCCCAGTACTTACCAGAAAGAAGAAACAGGAGCTGGCAAGCCAAAAGTGTCTCCCCCCATGGCCATAGATGTTGAAGTCTTCTGCTGAGAGGTGGGCATCAGGGTACAGGATTTCCAGGGTGCCCTAGGAGAGAAGTGGCACCAACATGATTCTGTTATAGGCAGCATCCTCAATAGAACGGGTGTCTGTACAAAGGAGACTCTGTTGAAAAAAGTTCAGACAACAGCTGTCCCTGCCACCTAAGACCCAACCATTGCTCTGCTTCGACCAAATTAAGCTCACACAGGAGAAGAGGAAGAAACTGAAGAAGCGACGGGAAAAAAGTGGCAAAAATCTGCATCTGAAGGAAATGAACATCAATGACATCCCAGAGAGAGACTGAATTAAAGGATAGGGAGATGCGAGCAGCTGTCTATTTGAAATAGACAGAGTTCCATTTCCATTTCTAAAGTAGACCTTTCCTGCTGAAACATACAGAATACAAAAGCCTACATTTGTGCAAGAGCTGGGAAAGGACACTGTCTCATTCACTTGAATTTCTGAGAAACAGTATGAACAGAAGCTCCCATACAGACAGTGGAGAGAGAAAAGTGCTTGTAAGCACCACAGAACCCAGATATAGCTCAAACACTTGATATTTAATGAGGCTCCTCCAGCATTATCATGTGGCAATGATCAACTCGCTGCCTCCGCAAGCAAGAGCCTGGTCGCAGAACAAAGATCTGTGTGTTATTCTGCTGCTGCCCCAAGTACAGAGACACAGGGCTGACCGCTTACATATTGAAGAGAATAAACCCAGACACATACTGCATTGTTCAGAGCGATGGAGACACAGCTAATCAACTGAGCTAGCAAGTCAGATGCTAGTTTGAAGGGAAGCAGGAGCTCTCAGCTCTCTAAGACACAGGAGACAAGGCCCGGTGTGCTGCCCTAATCTGGCAAGCACACCTCACATCTTCCGTCTAGTTTTGAGGGCACTTGAGGCTACATTCAAAACTTGTGGCTCAGGTATGGAAAAACTCTCACTCCTGTTCCAAGATTCACTAAACAAAGTAGTCCACCTAAACCTCATCTCATGTCTTGACCCCGGCAGAGCTGTTCCTGCCATAAAAAGGACAGGGAGATACAATGTATGCTCTGGGGACCCTGCTACACTGCCACAAACATCCAGTCTTCCCCCAAAATCTCATCCAGAGAGCAAAGCTGCCATTTTGCAGATAGGAGTCCCACACCTAACTCCAAGCAAAGCCCCCTCTTTTGCAAAGACTAATTCTCTGCTCCAATATACTCACCTGGGTGACAGAATATGCCAGAGACAGCACTGTAGTGATTGCTAGAACACGTTTCACACTTGACTTGCTCTCCAGGTGACCTAGAATTAAGGAATACAGAAGTGACTCAGGATGTGATCCCAGCCCCGCAAAAAATCAAAACCAATAGAGGACAACATTTGTATTTCCACAGGCCTTCAAGGGAAGGTTAGAGCTCACTCAACCACCAGAAACTCCTTCCCCGTTTGGAAAGTTGAGCCTCTCACAGACAAAATAATACTTACAAAACAACAGGGTTTAGCTTGCTTTCCTTCTGCTCACACTAGTATACAGAAAGCAACTAAGTCCTTCCTCTGGGGTTACAAAAAAAAAAAAAAAAAACCAAACCAAAAATAAAGGAGTCAGAAATTACTCCAGAATCATGTACAGTGATATGTTGTAAAGTTTCTTCTCAGGAAAAAGCTGACAGGAGACTGGGTTAGAGCAGGGAAAAAGGGCTTACATAATTTAGAGAAATCTGCACTGGAATATGCTGGAGCAGACAATCTCCAGAAGCTCCTTCCAACCAAAATTATTCTATGAGCCCTCAAGACAATGAAAGAACTAGTGCTCAGACATCCCACTGGCACAGGCAACAGTTACACCTACCAACTCCTCTCTCCTCTACCTCTGACCCACAGGAAGAGCTGCTCCAAACAGCTTTTTCATTCATACAGCTGCAAAAAGAGTTATAGATTGCAGGTACAGTTAAAGCAGCTGAATGAAGCCAGGATGGAATCAAACCAACCAAGGAGGGGATAGAAGGAACCCCAAAAGAACCATCTTAAATAAAATGGGGTTGAAGCAAAGATCAGACAGTTGATCTTTGCATAAGCCTCCTTCACCACATGCATGCAGGACAAAGCACATATAAATCCTGAAACTGCACAAGCCATTGATCTGTAAATATAATCAGGCTTTCAGGCATTTCTACCTAAAATGGCCCAATTTGTCCTTTGTCTTTATTCTAGAGCTCTTTCACTTTACAGAATCAGCATCTCCACAAACTTACAGATGCAGCCTCTGTGGAACGAAAGGGAATAGTAGACACTCAAAGCACTGAAAAACCTCCTGACACATACCAAAGGCAAGGCCTAGAATCACCACACTCAGCTCAATCGCCAGAAGGAAGAACCTTGTGATCTCCCACAGGATCTGAGGGATAACAGAAACCAGATAAACATGATTAGAGAGCGCCATGAACCAGTCGGAAGTTAATACAGCAAAACTCCACTCTCTGCTCCAGGGGATGACAGCCGTTGAATGGAGCGGGTATTTTCCACAAACCTTCCTCATGTTTCATGGGGATGTTAATTACATGCTTGTTCCAAGCCCTGTCCATGCCTGTGAAACAGAACAGTTGTGTGGGAGCAAGCAAACAGCATGCCTATGGAGAGAGGAAGTGACCACGGTATGCCATACTTGAGGATCTGTCGCTTGTCTTGGATGTGTTCTTTCTGCTGTACTCCCAAGGAGCACAAACCCAAGACGGCCTTAAAAGTATAATATTAAACAGGACCAGTTCTTAAAGCAGTAGATTCTGCAGTACAGTTATGACTGAATAAACTTTGTATTCTGCATTCCTCCAAAGCTACTGGTCCTGAAACCTAAAGTATATTCAACTCTAAAGCCCTCCCACTTACAGCTTATCATTTTCATTCCCATGTTTTATTTGGTGAAACAAGACCAAAAAGCCAGCAGGTGAGTCAACTTTCCAGGTAGTCATGCAATAAGTCAGTGCCAAACCTAGAAAGAGAACCCAGATTCTGGCTTATTAATCCCTTTCCTCTGAACACTGAATAGCACTCTCTTGAAGACACACAATTTTTTAAGGGGCATTTGGTGAGACACTCCTAACCTCAGAAATATACATAGAGTGTGTGCGTATACATATATATATGAGAAAGAGAAAACAAAAGAAACATAACAGACATGATAGAACATGTGTTTTTACAGCAAAAATTGACCGAGTATCTGTCTTAGTGCATGACTTCCCAGCAAGGTGCACTTAGCAGCAACACCAAACACAGCTGAAGAAAAGCACCTTCTCACGTCTTCTCTATTATTCAAGTCCTGGACCTACGTCTATTCAACAGAGGTGAATTAAAATGCTACAAACATCCAGCCACACATAAGCAGTGCATTACAATGCTTTGACAGGTAAAGTTAAAGGGAAAAGCAAAAGAACCACACTGATCCCAGAGAATAAAGTCAGATGACCTGTACTCTGTGGGCGCCTCTTGTTCCTCTAAGAACTAGAGTTTTTTGTTTTCGGTAATATTCTGCTGCAAGTCAAATGACTGCAAAGGAACAGCACATACAAAGCCGTTTCCTGTTTGCTAAGGGCTCGTCCTGTGCTCGGAGTGGCTGCAAGGACATTCAGGTATCAGTCTCAAAAGGGAGTTTGAGGGATTTGCTTTCAATACAAAAGAATTAAATATTTTTAAAAGAGCTACTCAAATATGGCAGGAGTAACAAAGGCCAGGTCTGGCCTATCCACTAAAGTTCTCTGAATGTTTAGCACTTGCAAAGCAGAATCATTCCATCTCTACAACAGGAAAGGTTTGCTGCCAGCACTTGTGCATCTATTTTAGGAAGTCCATTGTTTTACAGCCCTGGATGTTGTGATCATTTGGATAGAGCTATCAGAACAGGATTCCATAGTAGATACAGCTATGACTACTGGAAGAAAACACATTCTTCTTGTATGCATATAAAAGTGAAGCCTTAGCAGATTACTGTGACCAGAACTGCACAAAGCAGAGACTCTAAAAATCAGCATTTTACCTACCTTATCAGCGACTGTGGCAGCATCAGAGGCACTCACAGTCATGGAGACAACTGCACGGGCAATACCAACTAAAGCCACCACAAATACCTACACAAAAAGATACCAAAAGTGAGTTCATGTCAAAAGGCACGTACACAGCAGTGACCAGAAACCCTTTTGGAATACCATTTCCAGGTCAGCTTTCAAGTCTGACAATGTGTACTAAGGATTTTTTGTAGCAGATTAGAGTTAATTTCCCAAAGAAGATTCCTCAGGCCTGTCAGAGGTAGGAGTACTGGCTTAGAATTTAGGAAGGAACAGATTTCCTCAGCTGTCAGATTAAACAGCTCTAAAGAGGTCTCATCCACTCCTTACAACAGTACCTTTACAAGCAGTCTTCCCACCCTTTAATCCACTGTGGCAGGGGAGTAGAAAAAACAGACAAAAAACATATCCCTCCAAATTACAATATCAAGTGCTTGATATGACTGAATAAACACATCACATCAGATAACAGAAGCCACTCAATACCAACTACTACACTTCAGATCTGTGATAAAACTGCAATCTGCAGTTCTCTCACTCAACACTGACAAAGCTCAGGAACACAGAGGAAAAAAAAAAACTCAGCTCTAGCCAACGGCTTTAAAACATCTTACCTTGCTGCACAGTGCAACACAGAGATACCCAAGTCAGCTCATGCACAAGCCCAGTGCCCACACTCCAGGCCTGAAAGAGCTAACAAGACTTTCCACCAAAGATTCATTGAGGCTACTAGCCCAGATTCGGTTTTGATGCTTCTTGGGTTTTGCCATGCCAGTACCTCTACACAGCCCAAGGAGGATGCCTCCCTCCCATCTAACCCAATTCAAACACACATTTACTTCTACAAGCTGTACCAATCTCATTGAGGAAGAGCAAGAATACTATGCTATCCACTGAGGCAAGCCAAGATCACAAATAGCACCTATGATAAAGCTTCTGAATTACGTTTTTAAACAAATCCAGGTAGGTCCTTAGCTGCATTTACTGTGAGCAGTATCACAGTTAATAGGTATGAAGTTCAGAGATTACTATAGAGACTACTTTAACATGATCAACAGTTGCCCATGCCTCCTTAAGCTGGGGAGAGGTGAACAGACAAGGTCTTACACGTTTGAGAGTCATAACTGTACTGCCTGTATATTCTGTTTCCACCTTAAGAAGTAACAAGAACATCATCAAGTCAGTAGTCACTTTGATATGACAGGAAAGAAACTAACAGAGTTGGGTGTCTACATTCCCAGACTAACCAGAACCTTGTCACATCACCAGTTTCTACAGCTGATGACCAAGCTTTCTAACAGCTTCACGGATTCTCCAGAGTTTCACTTTCATTACCTCAGTGAGAAGCTGGTTTTGTGTCACGTGACCACAAGGAACAAGAAAGTGAAAGGTGCTAAATTCTGTGACAGAAAAGCAACAAAAGAAGGGGGAAGAAAAAGAAAAAAATCACCACAGGAGAACAAAATCCACCCAAATCCAGCAGATATGGTCCCAGAATCTGTGAAAAGCAGAATTCAGACGGTGAAAAAAAATAATAAAAATCTGTGTCTACTTCTTGTCGTATACCTTCAACTAAAGCCAGACTTTATACCTGTGAGGTTTGGTCTACACTCTCTCTCTACTAGTTCAGTGATATTGTTCATGAGTGGTAATAAAAAAACACTCACTCTTCCGTTCAAAAGCACAGAGTGGTACTCACTAGTATGTAGAATGTAGTGAAGATTGGGCTGGAAGTGACCCGGATTTTGGCCCTGGCAGAGGGCAGCTTCCAGAGAAGAAACATAAAGAAAAGCACATTGGGAACCAGGAGCAGAAGATCCCAGTAGCGGACTCTGCAAGAAGTAAATAAAACAGGTTTTTTTTCCCCCCTGTTCTTCAGCATCCAGAAGGCAAGGCATCAGCCCCGGTCCCTTCTCAACCAAACTGAGAAAGAAAGCTCTTTCCCCTGGCCCAGGGCCAGACCATGGTCCCATTTCCTCCATCTCACCTGGACTTCCCAATGTCCTCATAGAGCAACAACAGGCACTTGTGCGGCACAGTGATGTTGGTGTCATTGATTGCCTGCGTTGTTGTCGGGGTCAAAGTCGTCACATTACCCACTGCTGTCACCAGGGCAGTCGAATGTGTGATGTTGTCAGACACGGAAAATCTCATCACAGACATCCTGCCTTCCTTCTGGTCCAGGTCAAACACAGTGCAAGACAACCACAGCAGAGACAAACAGCAACATTAGATCAGTTGTGAGTCAGAGTTAAAACACACATCCCTGCCATTACGTTCCTGCATAACTGCTTCCTGCTTGTTACAGCAAATTATCATCATCAGAAAGACTGTATTGCACAATGAAATGCCACCTGCCCTTACTCTGCACACAGCCATTAGGGTGGACAGTACAAAACCACTATCTTATATCAGAGCAACAACCACATTCAAAATAGTGTAATACTACGCTGGATTAAATTTTGTGATTTTTTTTGAGCTTTGGCAGATTCATAGAAGAAATCAAGACCCAGCAGCAATACACAGCATCATCAGATGGAGACAGAAACTCTGCTATACCAGAACATTAATGATCATTCTAGCTCCCAAGAGCAATAAGTTATAGTCAATTATTTGATTTAAAATATTGCAAACTAAAAATGAAGTCCCCTACCTAAAACCCATTGCTGTTACCAACCCCACAGTCTGAGAGCAGGGAGAGCCTCACGTACTTTTACCTAAAGGGACTGTACAGACTTTATCTTCCAAAACCAACACTGGCAAAAGCCAAGATTCAGCATTTTTCTTCCAGCCCTCTGCAAGACACCACAGCTGTTCTGATTTTAAGCAGAACACTAAGGCTGTGAAAAGACAGCACCTTTCTAAAACCCTGTTAGTGTAAAGATCTCCAACTTCTTTACATCCGCCAGTCTCAACTGCATTGCACTTCTCAGACACAGATCAGCATCACCACTGTCACAAACCCAGAACCAGACGCAGCCCTACCTAACAGGCTTCCTAAGGTCAAACTATCAGGCAGCAGAGCACTACAGTCAGAATCACAAAATCATGGCACTAAGTTCTTTTGTCTGCCCTACCTTATAAGTCTCCTGCCTCTCGGAAAGATGACAAGACAGAACTTCCCACTCCCTTGATGAAACTTTTTTGAGCTGCCTTCCCAGAGAGAACATTCACTTCTTTTCTGCCATCTGTCCATTCCCCAGGCCCTACACTGCTGCGATATTAACTGTCCCTCCAGAAATTAAAGGGAAACTCTGTTCTGCCATCTATAAAACTCCACACGCTTCATGCCTGTGCCAGTGGCTTTGGCAGAAACAACAGCAGCAGCAGTTTATCCCTCTGCTGGTTCTACGATCACCTTGGAAGCTTAAGTAGACTATGGCACATGGTACTTCAGAGCAGTATTTAATATATACTAGAGTTTTTACCTGATTTACCTTACTAAGCCTGTTCCTGGTTCAATGTGCAAATCTCTCCTCTTCCCACCCTAAAACAGCAACCCTCACCTTAAGGCACTTGACTAGCTATGAGCTGAATGCAAACACAAAAGTCCTACCATCCCTCCTGGCACTCCCCAAAGAAGCTGTCACGGTTAACACAAAGATTAAAAAAAAATAAATTTCTATCATCTGGCATCTTAAAGATGCACATTGCCATAGACAGTGCTCTAGCAGTCTGTGTGCTAGGGTCAATCCGGGATTCATCTCAAAAAAAAAGTCTCCTTGTCTGACTTTAGCCCTGGCTGGCACAGCAAAAACTGACAGCGTCCATGACAGGACTCAGAAGGTATTTTCCCTGTGAGGTTCTGGGTGGCTCACGAGTCAGAAAGAATCAGCCCTGTGTCATCTGTTGAGCTCTTAGAGTTCAGTAGCACCTTCCCCACAAACTGCTCGAGACTGTCAGCCACAAACTCTTTCTTTCTCTTCAGAGGCTGAAACTCCTCCCAGGTCTTCTGAGGGGTAAGGGGATCACCCCAGCCTCAGCTAACAAACCCTCCCTTTGATTCATCCATGCTGACGGACACTCACTGAGCTGGGATTTTTCTTTTGCGACTGCCATATGCTGTGCTACAGAAGAGACGTCACATTAAATAAACACATGCGGACCTGGAAAGATCAACTTTGTGCTGAGATGGCAAAATCTGTGCCAAAAAATCCTAGTTCTAGTAGAGGTTCCAGCAAACAACCTTCATATTCCAGACTTCTCTCTCTTCCCTCCAGCTTCTCATTTCTCTGAATTGACACCATTGAGAATGATTTTCTGTTAATAATTTCGCTCCATTCTCTTCCTCTGAAACACCACTGCATCCAGCAGCAGCAAGGACAAGTATGTTCACATTTGCCAACACAGGAAAAAAATCCTATCTCGTTTTTAAAAAAGCTGGGAAAGGGTAGAGAAAAACCTTGCAGAGGATAGGCAGAATAACATCATCAACTGCAAACCACCAGAACCTCCTAATACCTCTTCTGGGACAAGGAATTCAATCTGCCTGTCACATTGACAAGAGCTTGAACATAAAGCTGCAAGAGAACTACACGGGAAAAACATCTTCCTTATGAAAAGAACAAACAGGCTTCATTCTTTTTCCCTAGAAGCCACCACTATCACACAACAGCAGCGAGCTGCTGATAAGAAGAGGAGTTGGCCACACGTAACAGAGCTCCAGTCACGAGGTTTCAAAGGGCAAAGCAGAATTAAGCTTACCTCTCAGCCAGGCTGCTCGCTACGGCCTGGTATTAGTATCCTATTCTTCCTCCCAAGACAGAGTATACACAAAGGCACAGCAACAGAACATCCAACACGATAAGAAAGTGCAGCCAAAGCCATCAGCCAGACAGCATGATCCTCATGCTTTTCTAGTAGCTAAGGCCTACAGCAAGGATGTGGAGAACTGTCCCGTTCCTGTCAAAATCACCAGCAAAAATTCCACAACAACGGGACCAGGAACTGATGGCAAGGATCCGGCTAGACTTTGTCGTCCCCAGCAACACCACTCTTTACAGCACACTGTCCAAACCCTTGCCTTGTCTAGTCCAAAATAAATCCAGTCAGCTGAGCATATCCAAGAGATCACTCACCACACCCTGCCTCCACTGGGATGTTCACTTCAGCCAGCCCAACCTACGCAACAGGGGTAAAATCACCCCGAAGCCACATAAAAGGAAACCAGTGCCACAGTCCTGGCCCACCTTTTTCTTCTAGCAGCAGCTCTACTCACCATACACCTGAAAACAAAATAAAACGGTTTTCTACATCACAGCTGAAGTCAACCTGACTTGGCTGAGGTCTCTCCCCCTCTCCAGGCGCTGGCCTCCCAAGCTGTCTTCAGAGCAAGAACCTCCGCACAACTTGCAGGCTGCTGGGACAGTCCGTGCTGGGGAAGGCTCGGCTGCACCTTCACTGGAAATGACCGCTGCTCACCGAGGGGATGCTGTTTCTTGATTCACGGCACCCTAACTGTATCAGAGCTCAGTGAAATTCGGGGCTCAAATCAGTAGCAATTCTCTATGCTCTCAAAGCCCAAGCACATAAAGGTGAATTACACACTACTGGAGTTTCAGCTCTAATTAAAAAAATGAAAGCTTTTTTCCTTTCTTTCTGAAAACTGCATCAGAAAATCTTGCAAGTACAGATCATACCAGGGTTACGATTTCTTCTTAAAATGCTGTATTCGTGCAAGAGAAAACCACACTGATCAGATTCCTGCAAAAAAGCCTTTTGCTTTCTCTTCCTTTTTAAGACCGCTGCTTAAATCTCACTCTTGGTCACAACAATTGTATTTTGCATTTTATCCTTAGAACAAACTCACAAGAAAAGCATTTTCCACCAGTGACCAAGAACCATTTTCTCTCTTTTCTCCAAGTTTTATTCTCACATCTCATTCTGAACTAAACTTAAAAAGAAAGGAACTGCAATGCTAAAAACAACCAAAGAAAAACATTGAGAGCAGAAGTATCAACAATAATCCAAAACTCTCAGACAGAGAATCCCAGTTCAGGGATGTCTTTCAGAAATAGAATCATAGAATGGTTAGAGTTGGAAGGGACCTCAAAGATCATCGAGTTCCAACCCCCCTGCCATGGGCAGGGACACCTCCACTAGAGCAGGTTGCTCAAAGCCCCATCCAGCCTGGCCTTAAACACTTCCAGGGATGGGGCATCCGCAACTTCCCTGGGCAACCTGTTCCAGTGCTTCACCACCCTCACAGTAAAGAATTTCCTCCTAATATCTAGGCTAAATCTCCCCTCTTCCAATTTAAAACCATTACCCCTTGTCCTGTCACTACATCTCCTGACAGAGTCCCTCTCCGGCTCTCCTGTAAGCAAATAAGTATATTAAGTTTTAGACTGGGCAGAGGCGCCTCTGGAGGCTCCTGTGCTGCAAACGCAGGCACAAAGCTGCCTTCCAGGGACGGGCTGCAGCGTTTGCGAAGGGCCGGGCAGAAACCCGGAAAGCAGCGAGGTCCGTCCCGGCCACCGGCAGCCTCTGAACCGGTACCGGCTGTACCGAACGCCCGCAGCGCCCCGGGCAAGGCAGGAAGCTTTCTCTCCTGCCTGTACGCCAGACCCGGGCAGCTGGGGAGCGAGGAGCGGGCCGCTAAAGCCTGGCAGGTCCGTTCCGGCTCCCGCTCACCCGGGGCCGGCCGCCCCGCCGCTCACCTCAGCGGGCCGCGGCCCCCGCCGCAGCCGGGCCGAGCTGCCGGGGCAGGCCCCGCCGACCCGGGCTGAGGTGCCCTGGCGTCCCTCCCCATAAACCTCTCCCTGTAAGACACCGCTCCCGGCGCCGGCCCCGCTCCTACCCGCCGCGGGCCCGGCCCGCCCGGCCCTGCCGCACCGGCGACGGGTTCAGTCTCGGGGACCCAGCCCCGCCATCCCAGGCCCCGGCCCCACCGCTCCCCTCAGCCAGGGAGCGTGGCTGAAGAGCGGCTCGAGCAGAGCGCCGCGCCGGCAGTGCAGACGGACCGGCGCCTTTTCGGCAGGGCCCAGAGGCGCTATTGAGGGAGGGTCCCCGAGAGAAGTGCCGTTTCGGCCAATCAGAGACCAAGCAGAAAGAGGTGCTGTCAAAGAGGCCAAAAGAAATAGAGGCGCGAGCCAATGGGAAGGGGCGGGAGGCGGGACTCTAGGGGCGGGCCCCCCGCGCGTTAAAGGTGCTCTGTCCCCGTCCGGACCCCTGCGGGACGGGGAGCGGAGGGCGAGGGGCTGGCCCTGGCCCTGGCCCTGGCCGTGGCCCTGCCCCTGGCCCTGGCGGCAGCCGTCACCCCGGGGCGCCGAGCCCCCTGCCCGGCCCTGAAACGGGTAGGAGGCTCAAAACCTCTCCATGAGCCCCAGTGCTGAGCCCCACTGCGCGGAGGCCAGGTCTACCCCTGCCGCTCTCCTCCCTCTCAGGTCCTGCTGCCATCTTGACATGGAGCATGGGCGGTGAGGAGCTCACAGGGCAGGGCCCAGCAGAAGCCTGGCCTCCCTGCGGGCAGGCGGGGGTAGATGCGGGCTGTAAGGTGCCGGCTCTGTGCGTTCCAGCCTGATGGTGGCTTTCAGGCCAGCCCACCCAACCACCCATCACACCCAACAGCCAGCACTCCCTGATCCAGCACCCGTATCGTCACACGCCTCGGGGGCGAGGAGAAATGGGATGCTTCTGTAAAGGAATTATTGATTCCAAGGCAGGGGAGTAAATAATTTTCTCCCATGGACTGGATCCTGTAATCAAGTCCCTGCAGCAGAGAATGATTAACAAGCTGGAGAGTTTGGCTTCCAAGGGAAGTTTAAAGCTGAACGAGTTAGCCCAGCATAGCTTGGACAACAGCAGCTAAAGGGAAATACGATAAATAATTAGCAGGATTTGGAGGCGCAAATACCAGACAGAAAATAACAGTTTTGTGTAGTAAATGAGGGATTAACTGGGACAAATGAGCCAAGATTTATAAAGGAAACAACTGGCTAAATATCAGCAGGTCATTCTCGGCAGTAAGAGCTGTCTGACTGAACAGAGTTTCAAGGGGATGCTTCTTATCTGAGTCATTTCAAGGGCCAGAGGATAAACTCTGGCGTGGTTTTCTACCAGTGGTTCACCTGGGGCTCTAGGGATTGCTTCTATAGGGGTGCAAGGCTTTTGCTGAGCTCGAATTTGCTGTACAAGGTCTACACCTCTTCAGAAGATCCATATATTGATCAAGTCTCATGCCCTGCTCTCACAAACAGGACACACAGCGGGTTTCGGGCCACCCCACACATACATCTTTCTCAACTTAAATCTGCTTGATCCTCTTCTCAGGTTTGATTTTCCAGTTTCGCTGCAGCAAGCCCCATGGAGGGGACGTACCCTGAGCCTGTGTTACCTGCCTCAGCCCTATTCCTCTGATTTTCCACCGGGGTGACGCAGGTTTTTATGCTGATGTCATGCATTTGGAATGACATCTGGAGAAGCCGGTCCTTAGCTTGTCTCTTCTCACACTGTCGTTCAGGCTAATGACATGTTGCAATATTTTGGCACGTTCTATTTATGGATCCGAGCTCAAAGGCTCAGCAGGCACCAGCATCTCTGAGTTATACAGGGGACACTTGCGTTTAAAGAGAGGTGGAGTGCTTCTGCCTAAAAAGTGCCTTGGTAACAGGAGTAAAATCCATGTCTTCTCACTTGTAGCCTCAGGCGCTAACTAATCAAACATGTTACCTCCCACATAGCTGTGTCAGAAGGAGAGACTTTGCTTTCCAATCCACCTGCTCTCTCCATCTGATCCACTCTGAAGCCAGAGCCCAGCCCTTGGGACACCAGCCTCAAAAGCTGTCTCTCGGGCAGAAGACTGCTGGGTGCCACCACAAGAACGGTGACACTTTAGATCCTGTCTTCCTCGCTGCTTACATGGAACAGAGGAGGTGGGGAATCCACACTTATGTCTCCCTTGCATTTACAAGCCACTGCCTTTCAGGCTAAACATGGTGTGTGCAAAAACGTAACTAACTGTGCTCATCGTACCTCCAAGGACTGCCATGTCTCCTTAACAGCACACATCCTCCCACGTCAGCTGAGAACCGCTGCTCCGTGTCATCTCCCCGTCCAGTGCATACAGGTGGTGGGGCTCACTCTGTTTGTCCTCGCTGTGTCACCTGGCGTTGCCGGGATGAAGCAAGACAAGAGGTGATATCTAGCAGCCCTTGCTGTAACCTTAAGGGCCCCAAGGAAAGCTGGCACTTGGTGCTGTACCTTCTGTGGTCTGCTGTCCTTTGGCAATCTCACCTGACTTGCAGGCTTCGGAGGCAGAAGGTGCGGTCATGGTTTCCAGACAGCATTACACCCTTGTATTGCCACCAAATCCCATGATTCTAGGACATTTTTATCTCTCTAAAATACTGTTTCAGCTTTTTATTAGATCAGTCTACTGGACAGGATATTACTTCTTATCCAAAACTGCTTTGCTGTTGAGGTGCTGAGCAACCGCAGAGACAGATGGGCCTGGCTTGTTTCAGAGCTGTCTACCAAGCTCCTGATTTCTAGTATTGGGCACAAATTTGCACCACCTGGGCTGCACTCCAATGCCTTCGCCCTTCTTTTCACAGGAAATCCAGTCCCCAGGAGTCCTCCTGTGCTGTAAGCCACCAGTCTGCAAAATCCCAGTGGCGTGTTTCGATACAGTCAGGAGTTTGGTGCTCAGCTGCAACCGCCCCAGCGAGATGTCCGTGCCCTGTCTGCATCCCAGCCCTCTCCTGCCCCAGTGCCTCCTCTCCAGCACAGCAGAAGGAGCCCTGTCCCCTGCATGGCAGCCACTTGATTTTAGGGATAGTTTTAGCTGCCCAACTTCAGCTCTTCCCAAAGAGACTGAGCACCTCGGCTGAAGCACAGGACCACTTGTAGCTGGCACCCAAAGAGAGCAATGAAAACATGGACATGGTCCATGGCCTTGTGGAAAGGACAGACAGAAGAGCTGTCTGTCCATCCAGCCGTCCAGTGCCTGGAGAGACAGTGGCACCCTGTGGTGAGACCAGTTCATCACAGTGTGTCACCTGGGCCTTGTCAGACAGTACCACGGTACATGGGCCCTGGGCTGCCTTCCTTTGAGCCACAATGGTCTCTAGTAGCCTAAAAGTGGGGCCATTTCTGAGGGTCCCTGTTTCACTCCGAGCACCAGCCAGCTCCCCGTCATCTGTCACAGAGACGAGGATGAGCCACTCTCCTATTTATATCGTGATGCTCCTGCTTTGCTATATTTGTTCCAGGCTGAATCATCCCGCTGGGCTCCTGGAAGACCCATTTCGGGTCTATGATTGTCAGCTGCCTCTTTAGTCACTTTTGCTTCTGGTGTCTCCTGTTTCAGGGTCACCGTCCCACATCTGACTGCAGCCAAGAGCAGAAATAGCCTGATACTAAATAGTGGTCAGAAACCCTTCAGAGAAGACAGATCTTGTCCCTGCCCATGGCAGGGGGGGTTGGAACTCGATGATCTTTAAGGTCCCTTCCAACTCTAACCATTCTACGATTCTATGATTCTATCTCCAAAATCTAAGCCACTTAATATTATGCAAGACCCTGTGGCCCGGAATGGAGGTGTTTCACCTCCTTGTTGAACATCAGCCCATTGCTTTTTTTGACTATCTGAATTCTTCTTCCAGTTTCTACGGGACAGGTGATCTTCCGTTCCTCTCCCAAACAGCATCACTTGCCAAGCAGCTGTGGAGACAGATGTCTCTGTTCTCCAGAATGGCTCTGCTTAGCTCCCCGTTACTGTTGCTACATACGCTCAGGCCAAAAAAAAAAAACCCCAAACAGCAGAACCACTTTCCCACCTCTTACAGTTTTAGTGTGAACCAGAACAAAGGCGATTCAAGTGACTCCCCCATGGGTCAGTGGCAAACCTGGTCAGGCCAGGCTTGGCTTTAGCTGCAGAAGAGGCAGACGCAAGGACACGGGAATCCACCGCGGGATCTCTCCCGTGGCTCGGGTTCCCGGCAGGAGGGGACCCCTCCCGCCCAGCGAGAAATGCCCAAATGTTTCCCAAAGTTTGCCACTGCTGCCCACCAGCCGCCTGAGCCCCCTCTGGCCGTGCCCGGAGGTGGCCGTGCCCCTCGCCCGCCGCCTCATCCATATTCATTAAGCGGGGCGGGGCCCACCGCTGGGTCTATTCATTATTCATAAAGTTTCGCGCGCTTTTGCTGGTCACGTGGGTCCGTTTTCGCGCGGAATCCGGCTGGGCAGGCAGAAGCGGCGGCGATGGCGGTGAGCGGCCGGGCTGGGATCGGGAGCGGTGTGCGGATCCCGGGTCCCCCCCGCCACGGGCGGCTCGGCACCGCAGCCACGGATGGGAATTTCGGGGGAGGGGGGGGAGGAGGAGAGGGAAAGGTAAATGGGGGTGCGCTCGCTGGGGACACCCGAAATGCCGTGGTGGGAAGTTTCCCACGGGCTCTGCACCAGAGAAGAGAACCGGGCGGGGGCTGGGGTCGGGGTGGGGGCGCGGATCGGAACCTTCCCCCCCCCCGCGCTGCGGCTGCGCTGGCCTCGGAGAGCGCGTCCCCCCCCCCCCCCCCCCCCGCTCTCCCATGCGTTTCCGTTGCCGTTTGCGAGGGGGGCTAATTATTTTAATCTTCCGCTTTTTGCTAACCCGTAGCCCCCTTGTGACCCCCGCCACCATTGCGGAGGCCCCTGGAAGCGCTGCCTCCCCTCTCCCCCCGTCGCCTGGTGCCGGTGGGGGGGGGAATGCCCTAGCCCCCCGCCCTCACCCTGTCCCTCCGGTCCTCGCAGGACTCCCCCGAGTCGCAGGCGGCGGCCACCAGCCCCGTGCGCAGCTCCCGCCGGGGCGATGCCTTCACGTCCAGCCCCGGCCGGGACCTACCCCCCTTCGAGGATGAGTCCGAAGGTCTCCTGGGAACCGAGGGGCTCCCCGAAGAAGAGGAAGAAGGAGAAGAGCTCATCGGGGAAGGGATGGAAAGGTAAGGAAATAGGTGGGAGTCAGCTTCTGGGGGGGAATGGTTGTGTCTGGGGATGGGGCTTTGCTAACAGGACCTCAGTGCAACCAGCGGCATGGGGGGGTCGTGGTAGGGATCTCTCTGGTGTGCTGGCAGCTGGGGTGAGGGGGCTGAACAGTGGAGAAGGTCAGGGTATGGTGTCGTTTGAATCCTGAAAGAACTGAGCAAATTGCGAGCTGGGAGCAGAGTGCCACCACGATCCAGTGTGGGTAAACCAGGATCTCCCTGGATGTGTGATGTGCATCCAGCCCAGCTCCTCACTCCTGCAGGTGTAAATTTTAACGTTTATTCAGCCAGGCCTGCCGGGAAGCTAGTGAACTTTACAGTACAAAGGCTTGAGTGCTGACATTCATAACCACGGTGCTGGAGCCCTTTGTACTGCTGGGCATCTTCTGCTGGGAAGTGCCTTCCTGCTCAACACGTTCAGTCTTGCTGCAGAACAACTGTCCCGACACCTACCCAGCAGTAGGCACAGAAGGGCTGGAGAAATGCTTACTGGAGCCTGGCCTGATTCAGCGCTGTGTGTGTGTCCTAGGGACTACCGCCCCATCCCTGAGCTGGACGTCTATGAAGCAGAGGGCCTGGCCTTGGACGATGAAGACGTGGAGGAGCTGACTGCCAGCCAGCGGGAAGCTGCAGAGCGAGTAATGAGGCAGCGAGACCGCGAGCTGGAGCAGGGCATGGGCCGCATGAGGAGGGGGCTGCTTTATGGTAGGTGCAAATGAGCTGTACTAAATGGGCTGTTGCCCCCCATGGGGCTGACTGTAAGCCAGCCCTTGTGGAGAAGCTGGACTCTCACCCTCAGAGTAGCAGGGAGGTTCCCGGAGCTCCAGTGTATTTGGGCCTTTAGTGAAATCTCTGGTTGTGGGTTTAGCTGGACTCCCCAGCGCGTGATCCCTGTGATTTGAGCTTCCTGGGAGCTCATTTGGTGTGTTCTTCTGGTTACTTGTTCGCTGCTGAAACAAAGTCGGGATTCTGGGCCTGTATCAAGGATTTGGGATTCCACCAAGTGTATGCTGTGGAGTTTGTTCATGTTGGTGTTTCTACAGATATTTTTGTGGGTTGGATGGGAGGGCCTTTGATGCACTTGGAAGCCTATTCCTTGGCCTTCCTCCCTCAGTGCGTTAACGGACATGAATTGTGTGCTGTTGCATACAAATCTTATTCATCCCCATAAAGTCTTTGGCTACATTGTGGAACTCGTTTTAGGCTGGGATGGTTCTTGGTTTGTATCCCAGGCTCCAACCTCTTTGCTTCTACAGCCCATGCAATCCAACCATGACTAATCCAAAGAGTGGGAATGGGAATCCCAACTCTTCAACATTTTTTCCTCCCAACTGTTAGATAGTGATGATGAAGAGGAAGATCGTCCTTCACGGAAGAGGCGGCTGGCGGAACGGGCTGCTGATGGCATGGAAGAGGAAGATGAAGACATGATTGAGAGCATTGAGAATCTGGAAGACATGAAAGGGCATTCGGTGAGGGAGTGGGTTTCCATGGCAGCTCCCCGGCTTGAGATCTACCACCGCTTCAAGAACTTCTTGAAGACCCATGTGGATGACCATGGGCACAACGTCTTCAAGGAGAGGATCAGCGACATGTGTAAAGGTAGGGCTGGGTGATTAGAGGCTCTCTCTTTATGTGGGTCACCGTACTTTGCAGTGATCCAGTCCATAGGTGGATTTTTTTCTGCCTGCCCTGTTTGTCTCAGACATTGAATCAGCACTTTAAGAAACTCAGACACTGATGGAGATAAATGAATAACGGAAACATGTCTACTATGTTCTTTGATTCTGGCTGACTAATTAGAAGGCCCCTGGCGTCTGCTACTCATTAATATTCATATCGTAGAAATGCTAGCAAAAGAATATGTGGGGCAGCAGACAGTGGGCTACAAGCTTGCGATCTGAACGAGACAACAATTGCTTGCTGTTTGTGCCCGTTACTTTCTCACACTGGAAACTAGATTATCCAGCAAGGGGACACAAATGGACCTTGTGACTTTGAAAACCATGTCAGTGTTGCAGCCTTGTATTCTGACTAGGTGCTGCCAGAAGAAGGAATCATTAAGGCTGTCATTGATAAATTTTAAAAGCAGAAATTGTCACATCTAGAAACAGCTTATGTAGCTTCTTCTTTATATTGAAGCAGAAGCTCCAGAAGCTTGAGTAGGAGATCAGGGTCAGTGTTATACAGCTAAGAAATAAAAGGCATTTGTCTTGTCCCTTTCCAGGAACATAAGACACAGAAGGGTTTTTTTGCCAGCCATTCAGTATAGTTGTCTCTCCTATTAACTCCTGTTTCCTGGAGATCTGTGAGAGTGTTGTGTGTTGGGCTGAGGCTTTTAGAGTCTCAGGAACACTGAGCCAGGGAAGTATCTGTGTTGAACTGGAAAGGAACAATGACACGTTTGGTACTGATAAAGAATTTGTCAGAGAAACAAATTAAGAAGAGTTTTCCACCCATTTTTAAATTGTTGACCACTAAAAATTTTTCAGGGAAGGTGCAGACATCTGCAAACTGCAGCCGGCAGGATACAGGCTTGGCTGTTCTGGCTGTCTTTTGCAGAGTCCTTGAGGAGTGAGCAGGTTGAAAATATGATTCACCCCATCTTTTTCTTAAGAGAACAGAGAGAGTCTGGTGGTGAACTATGAGGATCTGGCAGCCCAGGAACATGTCCTTGCCTACTTTCTGCCCGAGGCACCAGCAGAAATGCTGAAGATCTTTGATGAAGCGGCCAAGGAGGTGGTGTTGGCCATGTACCCCAAATACGATCGTATTGCTCAGGAGATCCATGTCCGTATCTCCCACCTCCCTCTGGTGGAAGAGTTGCGGTCGCTCAGGTAAGCAGCAGAGTTACCAGCAGTGGCTGTGGGGCCTGCAGCAGGCTTTGGGATGCTCAGCAGAACCAGTCTGCAAGCTAAAGCTCTGGATAAGTCCAGCAGGCTGACTGAGCTTATTACAGAAAAAAAGTCAGATTAAGGGGTGAACTTCCAATGTCCCCAAAGGTGAAACACAAACCCTGCGAGAAAACTCTTACTGATCACTGTTTCTTACTAGGCCTTTGGGAGTTGTGCCTTGTAGCAGGAATATTTCTGTAGCATGTTCTGCCTTCTGTGCCCTGCAGGCATCCAGCATCTCTCTTGTCTTTCCCTAGGCAACTGCACTTGAATCAGTTAATCCGGACCAGTGGAGTGGTGACGAGTTGCACAGGGGTCCTGCCTCAGCTCAGCATGGTCAAATACAACTGCAGCAAGTGCAGCTTCATCCTGGGACCCTTTTTCCAGTCCCAGAACCAGGAGGTGAAACCTGGTTCCTGCCCAGAGTGTCAGTCTCTTGGCCCCTTTGAAATCAACATGGAAGAGGTAAGAGATGTGCCCTGCCTTGGCTCCCACCCTTTGAACAGGCTTGGTGCTGAGGGAAGGGTCTACCGCTATATCCAGTGGTCTGTGAAGATAGATCTTGTCCATTTGAGCTCTTGACCTGAATCTGCCCAGTTTAGCACCCAAAAGTCATTTACTGCCTCATTGTAAGTGCTTGGGCTGAATCTTTTGCCACAATTGTCTCTGTGGTACAGATGCTTATCCATATTGTGGAAATGCAGACAGACTGTCCACCTCTTCTCCTTCTGAAGTTAGGTCAGTATCTCCTGATTTGCCAGCTAAGAAAACTAGAGGACAGTAGCAAAATGATAGATGAGGAGCTTCTGACATTCATTCTTTGCTTTATTGTCTTTAAGCATCACAAGTGGAGCATTTTCCTC
This sequence comes from Numenius arquata, assembly GCF_964106895.1. NCBI lineage: Eukaryota > Metazoa > Chordata > Aves > Charadriiformes > Scolopacidae > Numenius > Numenius arquata. The sequence continues at coordinate 12,757,814 of NC_133583.1, forward strand.
CAAGGAACTGGTCTAGTATATGGGTGGACAAACACTGTGGTGGCTGAAACACAGTGGTGAGATGTGCCAAAGTGGTTTCCTGTCCCCGTTGTTGTCTATCACACCCTGGAATTGCTCCTCACAGCCTCCATCCTCCCATGCCAATAGTTTTCTAACCAAAATATACTAAATCTCTGAATGGACCTTCTCTGGTGAGGTGTCTTTGGAAAGCATCGGCTGTGCTGATGCCCGCCAGACTTGTTGGGTAACTTCTATTTTGTTGCTGCAGACAGTCTATCAGAACTACCAGCGCATCAAAATCCAGGAGAGCCCTGGGAAGGTAGCTGCCGGCAGGCTGCCCCGCTCCAAGGATGCCATTCTCCTCGCCGACCTGGTTGACAGCTGCAAGCCAGGGGATGAGATTGTGAGTACATTGTTGAACTCAAGTATGGGCTGAGCACAGAGTGTTTTTAAACTCTGACAATAACATCGTGGGAACACCTGTGGGGAGGGATTATCCTTAGATGCATTTGGGCAGCTAATTTTGAGCCTGGCATCTTAAAATGGAGAGGGGGCTGTTTTGAGCTGTGCGGGCACTGACATACCATCTCCTGGTTCCCAGGAGCTAACAGGGATCTACCACAACAACTATGATGGCTCCTTGAACACTGCCCACGGGTTCCCAGTGTTTGCAACTGTGATCCTGGCCAACCACATCGCCAAGAAGGACAACAAGCTGGCTGTTGGAGAACTGACTGATGAAGACGTGAAAGTGATTGTGGGTCTATCCAAGGATGAGCAAATTGGGGAGAAAGTGAGTCAGCCTCAGACATCCATTCTTTTCCTGTTGATAGCTTGCTGTCACCTGGCAGCTGGATCAGAAAGTGATGAAAAGTATCGTCTGGCTAAACAGTGTAGAAATCCCAGTTCCTTCTGAATGGTCTTCTGTAGCTCTCGGGCAGCTGTTGATGACTGAGTTACAGGAGAAAAGAAAGAAACTTCCCTTGTACTTTCGGGGGTCAGATTTCCTGTTTCTCCCCTTCCTTCTCTGAGCCTTCTACATCAGAACAGGGCTGGAAGAGAGACACTGAGAGATGCTCAGACACTGCTTGTATCTGATGTTTTCTCTCCCCATATCTTGAAAGCAAAGTGAGGAAAGTGTTCTGAGGGGTCAATGCTTTCATCTCCAATCCCCATAAAGGGATGTTATTACTTAGCTTAAGCTGTGGTAGAGATCTTAGCTTTGCTTCTCTCTGTGTGCTAAGACCTGAATCCAATACTTGAAAGAAAAAAACTCCTGGATTGGTGCATGTTCAACCCCGCTTGGATCAAGTTTAAACTCTGTAATAGGGGGACTTTGTTGCCTTGGTCATGCTGTTTTTATATTGATTGCTGTTCCCAGTGCGTGGAGCAGCTTCAAGTGAGCCAGGACTGTTTTAGCATCAGTAGTTCTACAGTACCCGGCTATTATCAGAATGCCCTTGAGAAAATAAGCCGGTTGTTCATAATATTTGACTATGATGACAATTCATGTGTGGCGTAGCCCGTCCAGCTACTATCATGTGCAGTGAGTTAAGTCTCAAATCAAGGTCTCCAGCTTTGCAACAGTGGATAACGGCCGCTGCAGTGTGCTTTCTGTACAACAGGAGTGTGGAGGCAGTGACAGCAGCTTCCAGTGCCAGACTACACAATCTGCCATGCCCCAACAGCACCGTTTTTGTGAAGTCCCTTTAGGGGACTCTGGGTGGGTAGTTACCTTTGGTAAAAGCCCCTTCACTGTGGATAATAAAAGACTCTTCAATGACAGCAGTATTGTAAGGTTAACCATAGATACAGCCCCTTGGTGATTTTCATGCCAAATTCTGCCCAGACTGGGAAATGTTATTCCCTGGACAACTCGTCTGGTTTTCCTTTCAGATTTTCGCCAGCATTGCCCCATCTATTTACGGGCATGAAGATATCAAGAGGGGCTTGGCTTTAGCTCTCTTCGGTGGAGAGCCCAAAAACCCAGGTAGGTGTCACTTGGTTCTTCACTCAGCTGAAAGCAAATGGATCTGGGTTTGTCTGCGCTGTTGCAGTGAGAGTGGTTAGAGTTGTCTCTGTGGCTTGGTGACAGACGAGGTAACAGACTGAGGGATATCTGTGATGGAAGTGGCTGCCTTTATCATGCTGAAAACTCTGGTGTGACAGTAGAAATGCTAAGACTGAAAACAGCTCCTGCTGCAAACTTGGGCAAGTTTTTATCCCTCCTCCTCTAGGAGGTCATGTTTGATGCCCCTTCAGAGATTTGACCTTTTGGTGTCCTGATTTGTTACCTCCTTTTTAGAAGGATGTGTTCTGCAAGGTTAGAAATGCTGTTTTACACATGTGAATGCCTCCAAAGCTGACTCTCTTTTTCCCTCGACTTCCCTGTAAAGTGTTTCCCTGCCTACTCTCTGCCTTCCCTTCAGCTTTGTGGTGTCCAGGGCAGGGTTGCTGTCAAGCCATGCACTCAGCTGCCAACATGTTTCTCCTATTACTATTGTAGGTGGCAAACACAAAGTCCGTGGTGACATCAACGTGCTTCTGTGTGGAGACCCTGGTACTGCGAAATCACAGTTTCTTAAATACATAGAGAAGACATCTAGCAGAGCAATATTCACCACAGGCCAGGGTGCTTCTGCTGTGGGCCTCACAGCCTATGTCCAGAGGCACCCGGTCAGCAAGGAGTGGACTTTGGAGGCAGGAGCCCTGGTGCTGGCTGACAGAGGTGTCTGCCTGATCGATGAATTTGACAAGGTGAGGCCTAGCTTCATCTCTGTGGGAGGATTAGCTCTGGAGGGACCAGCTGTAACCTCTCTGGTGAGGAGATGCTATAACTCATGGTGCCATCTCCCAGCTGAGACTCCTGCAATTCGCTTAGGCCCGTACTGGTCCATAGTGCAGTTTGCTGCTCTTTGAGACCATCAGGAGCCGATTCCTCTTGGTGTGTTGGACAATGGGTATAGACATAAATTCAGTTTAAGTTGTTCTTGCTTTCTCGTAGATGAATGATCAAGATAGGACCAGCATCCACGAAGCCATGGAGCAGCAAAGCATTTCCATCTCCAAAGCGGGCATTGTCACATCCTTGCAAGCCCGCTGCACCGTTATTGCTGCTGCTAATCCCATAGGTAAGTGCTAAGAGACCACAGGACTATCTCAGGTCTCCAGCATGAGTCCTGCTGTCATATGAACTGTGGCAGAGCTTCCCATCCCGCTGCCTGGTTTCTCCACATCAAGCAAGCAGTAAAGTCTCTCTGTGCAGGAGGTATATGCTTGTTTCAAAGCTTCAGCCCCGGAGCCTGTGTTTGACTTTGAGGTTTGTCTCCATGATATAGGTGGGCGATATGACCCATCGTTGACATTCTCGGAGAACGTAGACCTGACAGAGCCTATCATCTCTCGATTCGATATCCTGTGCGTGGTGAGAGACACTGTGGACCCTGTGCAGGTACAAGCAATGATAGGAATCTGAGGTTGTGCTGGGCTTACGATGCTGCTGTTGGGATGCTCAGCTGCAGTTGCCCACTGAGTTTTGCTATCCAGTGAGTGTCTTCAGTGTCTGTTCCACTGCTCTCTTGTAGGATGAAATGCTTGCCCGGTTTGTTGTTGGCAGCCATGTCAAGCACCACCCAGGTAGCAAGGAGGCAGTGAATGGGGACGCCAATGAGATCATTCTTCCCAACACATATGGGGTTGAACCCATTCCCCAGGAGATCCTGAGGAAGTACATCATCTATGCCAAAGACAAAGTCCACCCCAAACTCAACCAGATGGACCAGGACAAGGTGGCCCGGATGTACAGTGACCTCAGGAAAGAGTCTATGGTGAGAATACTGAGGAAAGAGGGGAAGAATTCTGTTATCTAGACTGCAAATCAGCCTGAGACTGCTCCAGCATATGTTGACACGTTCTTGCCATTCCCGTCACAAAAGTCTGTGCCACTATTTGGTGAGAGACAGGCGGATCCTGCGGTGTCTGCTGAACAGATGATTCTTCATCTAAATGCTAAGTTTTGCCTGTTTGTGATCTGTGGACTGATGGGCTGGACACATGTACCTGTCATGGCAAAGTCCTCTTATTGTCACCCAGTCTGGCAGGCCCACAGGAGATGTTTGCATTCACTCGGACCCATATGCTCCTTGTACATTACAGGGAGCTGTTCTGTGTAGAAATGCTTTTCTGTTTTGCCCGTGGGATCTCTTGGGCTCGTTTCATGCTCCCCAAGGGGAAGAGGAATTTGTTGGGGTCAGAGGGAGATTTTTTGGAGCTTGGGAAAACTATATCTTTTCTTTTTTTATTTAGCTTTTTGTTTCTTTAATTCCTTCTAAAAGTGGGGGGAAATAGGATGGCAGTTCATGGAAGAGCAGTAAACAATGGCAAAGAGGGACCCTACATACCATCCCCTTGCACCCTGCTGAATTAAAATGTTGAACAGGAGAGCTTATGCCATCTGCAGAACATGCCAGCAGGTGGCAGAGCCTCCTTAGCCTGAGATAGTCCTCACAGGTCCAGAAGCAGCTCCCTACAGAGTGAAGTAGGTCCTGGGACAGAAGCTACCTGTCCTGCCCCATGTCTTTTATCCTTCAGTAACGAGTTACCTCCTCCTCTCCCCCCTTAGGCAACCGGCAGCATCCCCATCACGGTGCGTCACATTGAGTCCATGATCCGGATGGCCGAGGCTCATGCCCGCATGCACCTGCGGGACTACGTGGTAGAAGATGACGTCAACATGGCCATCCGGGTGATGCTAGAGAGCTTCATTGACACGCAGAAGTTCAGCGTCATGCGGAGCATGCGCAAGGTGGGCATCAGCTGAGCCGAGGGCTGTGACTGCACCCCAGACCTGTGGGTTCAGCTGCAGCCTCCTTACGCTGCCCTGGCCTCGGGCAGGAGCTCTGTGAGTCTGAGGGCACCGCTACGGGACTGCCCTTTGCTAGTCTGTGGTGGGGCAATGTTTTTGGTGGGGCTGAGAAGGGAGTGTGCCCTGAGCCTCTCTATGTAAAGCACTGCCGCATCTCTCTTCTTTTCTGATCCCTTCCCTGCTGTTTTGGCATGGGACTCGCTCTGCTGATGCTGCCGGGTGATCAGACCCAAGCAGGCAGTTTAGTTTCTTCACGTTTTTTTCTAGGGCTGCTCAGGGGACAGTTAACCACAGGGCAGCACTCACTGGGGTTAAGTGCACAGTCTGCCCTTTTCTCTGAGTAGCAGGGGCTGGCTCCCAACGGCTCTTGGCTGGCCACAGCCTGGCATTTATCCACTCCGAGTGTCTGCCCTCAGTCTGGACAACTCGTGGCCTCTCTCTTTGGCTGCAAACAGCCTCCCAAGTCTGCTGAGGTGGCACAGGACACGCTGGGTTAAGGGAAGCTGCTCTACGCCTTCCCCAGGGCCTGCTCTCCCATGGCTGCTTCCCCCACGGGCAGCACCTCTCCACAGCAGCGCACTGCCAGCCCCCGAGAGGTCCAGGGCCTCTCCAGAGACTTTTGATGGGTGTAAGAGCAGCTGGCAGAGGAGTGTCATTGCTGTCACAGGGCTGTGTTTTAACTGCATGTGCAGGTGGCAGCTTGGCAAGGCTGAAGTCCCTTAAGAGACACTAAGGGTGCAGGTGACAGTGGTGTCATTTGGTTCTCCTTGTGCTCCAAGGGAGGACGGGGTTGGTTGGTGTTGGGCACGAGAGACCTGCAGTGCGTCACTCTGTTCCTGACCTTCTTGGCTCTTCTCATCCTTCATCCCAGACGTTCTCCCGCTACCTTTCATTCAAGCGAGACAACAACGAGCTGCTGCTGTTCATCCTGAAGCAGCTGGTTGCAGAGCAGGTGATGTACCAGAGAAACCGCTATGGTGCCCAGCAAGACACCATAGAAGTCCCAGAGAAGGACCTGGTGGATAAGGTATGGGCTTATCATAACAAGCCTTCTCTCGGTTGGTTCTGGCTTTCTCTCTGTAGCTTCAGAACCAGAGGTACTCTCATACTTGTAACTTCCCTTCCTGAGTTATGGTAACAGAAAAAGTGGTGTTAATTTAACCCAGAATCAGGGCTGTCTCATCTGTACTTGCTCCTCACTTCTCTGGGGGTGCCAAATTCTTCCCCCTCAGCTCTTAAGCACCCCCATAAAGCTTAGAGGTTGGAGTGGTAAATCCTGCAGCATGGCTGGTGCTTTGCAGGTGAATGAGGACACAAGTTCCGTGGCACCTGCGTTTGAAGGAGTGAGCAGAAAAATCTCTGTTTGTATGAACTTTTCCAATCCCTCCCGAGGCTCACCCTCCTCCTTAATGCATCCTCATCCTGGTCCAGGGGCTGTGCTCCTGGCTCTGCCTGTGCAAAGTATTGACCTTGCTTGGCACTAAAGCAGTATTTGATTCCTGTGTTGCTGCTTTTCTGCTCCTTGCATCAGACGTGCAGAGTAACTACTTCCAGAGCCACCAGTTTGGTGCTGCCAGCATGACTGCCCCCAGTCAGGGGTCTCCTGCAAAACTGTCTCCCGCTGGGTAAGGTCTTAGGGGATGTTGGATAGTAGTTGCATTCTAGCTCTAGTGGAAGTAAAGGACGTGCTGAGAGCAGGCAGATGCTGAGCCAGCATCCTCTCTTTGCTCAGCTCAGCTCTGCCGATGCTCCTTTCTTCCTGACCTGCAGTCTCCCCTGCTACTGCAGTTCTGGTTCCTGCTGAGCCGAGCAGAGATTGCTGACTGTCAAATTTTATGCAGCCTCTGCTATGGAAAACCTCATGGTTATTATTATTATTTTAAATCAACATTTATCTCTCTTCTTCCTCCTCCCAGGCTCGGCAGATCAACATCCACAACCTCTCTGCCTTCTACGACAGCGAAGTGTTCAAGATGAACAGGTTCAGCCGGGATGTGAAGCGGAAGCTGATTGTCCAGCAGTTCTGAGGCTGGAAGCAGAGTTCGCCACGTGCTCCTGTGAGATGAAACCTCCATCTTGCAGCCCTCCCAGGAACGATCCAGAGATCACGATCCAGCAGGACTAAGCTGCACATTCCCTTGCTTACTTTGTGCCTTATGGATTAAGAGAGTACTGAGCTGCTGAAGATCTTGTAAATAGAACAGAGTTAAGTAGTTAAATGCCCAGCCGTGTCTGTTTAGCAACTTCGTTCAGTGTTTTGCCTTGTAGCTAAGCACAACAGGGAGAGAATTGCTGGCCACAGAGATGGCATGTTTGCTGTTTGTTTGTCACTAGTTGTTATGGTCTCATCTGCAGGAGAGACTGAGTGGGAGCATTCTAAAAGCATTTTTCTGCCTTATCCACGCCCCTTGGATTGCAAGCACCCTCAGGGATTCTCTTTTCCCATCTCTGGCGACTGTGCAGCCTGCTGGGTGATAATTGAGACTGCTTTCAACTCTCCACGAACCAGCCAGCCTCTCAGCCCCAGGCCTTTGTGCCTGACACTTGACATTTCCCCAGGTGCCCACATGGGTTGACCTTGTGCTTGGTTTCTGCAAGGGAAGGAGGGGAGCAGAGGAAGATGAGAACTGAAATAAAACATAACTATTTCTAATATTAGTGGTGATGTGTGTGAGCAGTGAAAGCTCCTTCAGTACCTGCTGGGGCAGTGTCCAGAAGCCTTAAGGAAGGGGCTTCCCCTGCCTTACTGGGTATTATCTCTGTGCGGCTGAATTTATGGCTGGATCAAAGTGCTGGCATCTAAACTGAATGCCATCTCACACCCATTTGTTGAGGGTGAAATACCCATGGTGCTGGTTTTGGGAGTAGCAAACAGGGGAGCCCGGAGCTGGAGATGTTCAGGAAGGACAGGATGGGCTCGGTGTTCACATGCAATTTTCTTAACTGTGTGCATTTTAAATACATTTGTTTTTCAATACTTTTGTGTTTTCTTCTCTTTTGAGAACTCCTGCAGCCATAAGTCAGCAACCTGGATGCTGGACCAGCTGCTCAGCAGTTTGCGGGATTGGGTTTGGGTACAAACACATCCTGTGCTTGCTTTTCAAGTTAGTAGGAACTGCCAGTGCTGGTCTCTCAGCTATTGCACATCTTCACTGTAGATAGATACCAGGACATGGTTGTCTACAGGACAGTGTCATGAACGCTGCCTTTCCTGCTAAGGCCCTGCCTGTAGTGGCTCTTTCCTTGTTTTGCCAGCTTATTGGAGCACTGAATCCCTTTGTGGGACTTTCTCCTGTAAATGTTTGTATCGCCTTGAGACTGTCTGATCCTAGTACTTATCTCCCACCTCCTTTCCTTTCCCGCTCTTGGGTTAGACAGCCTTGATCTCATGTCTTGGCTGCCGCTTTGATTCCAGTCTGGGAGAAGTCGTAAACCCTGTCCAAGGCACTGCTGGGGTCTGTAGTGAATGTACTTTGCCTGGCTCGACTTCTGCGGTCGTAAAGCATCTCCAGAATTTGTAAGCTGGCTGCTGCAGTTCTGTGCTGGCCAAGTAGACAAGTCCCTGGCTGTGGAGATGGTGGGGTTTGTCATGGTGACGCGCCTGCGTGTGTCCCCTCTCGGCCTGGTTGTTACTCAGGGGCTGGCAGCGCTTGAGCCCTGCTGGGGGCTTAGCGCATGACTCTCAGCCTGAAACTGGCTCCGCGTGTTGCCTTTTCTATCTGCCAGCTCCCTCCTGTGTATTTGTTTAACTGTTTTGGCTGTTTTTTTTCTCTTCCCAGTGGGTCTCTGTCTACCAGGGTTTTCTGCAGGCAGCCCATAGAGACACTTCTCTGGCACGGCTTCCCAGCCAGAGCTAGCCCTTTGCCCCCTGAGTGTGTGCCCGGGTCGGCTGTGCACTGGGGATGGCAGAGCTGCTGTGTGCCTGGAACTGCGTGGTGAGGCCCAGCGTGGTTCTTCACGGCTGGGCACAGAGCTGTTGGCACCTCACCTCCTCATGCCAGAGTCCACAGGCAGAAGCCATCCCTGGGGAGAGCAAGCTGTGCACAGCTCTGTGGGAACTCGCATACCCTGCTGGGGAAAGTGCTGGCCCTGAGGCAGCAAAACCAGCAGTAACAAGGGATGCAGCAAGCTTTGCAAGCAAACAATTTGCGTGTCATGGGGTGAACGTTGGGTGTGGGAGGAGAAAAAGGCATTGTGTTGTGTTGGAGAAATACAAAATGCAAACACTTGCACCCTTGTGAAGCCTCTGCTATGCCTGTAGTGACCTACACCGAGTTAAATACCTGGCCAAGCTTGTCACTGCAAACCATGAGAGAGTACACAGGAATAGAGCAGGGGTCCTGATGTTCCAGCTCTTTGCCCTGCTGTTGGGCAGGGCTGTTGACAGTCACCCTTGAGTTTTGTCCTACAACTTGCTCCTGCCTCCCATGCTCTGGTCCCACCTCACTTGGCACGTGGTGTGAGCAGTGGCAACAGAGAGGTGCTGCTGTTGGAGTCACTTCTTTGTCGCCTTGCTCACTCCGCCTCCTCCCAAATCCTCTCTACAAAGGCAGTTGTGCCCTCCCACCCTGCGTTGCCAGCATCCAGCAGAGCAATGAATTCTTGCAGCTGCGCCCTTGCTAATGCTGGCATCCGCCGCTCAGTGGAGTGTTAATGCCAGTCTGAAGGCATGTTCCTCCTCTCACGGCCACTGAGCTTTACAGGTTCCCTGGAGCAAGCCTTGGCTGTTGACAGCATCAGGTGTCTGGTCTGGACAGGGGTGCAGGCAGGGGTGAAAATAGATGCTGCTTTGAACAGGGGCTGCTTTGCCAGGGGGCATGTTCCAGCAGAACGTCGCGGGGATTTTACTGCAGGGCTCTAGAGATGGGCAAGCCAAGCCACGCTCTCATGAAACGAGGAGTTGCTCCCCTGACAACCCTAAGTTTAGCCAAGCTTGAGCACTTGGCTTCTCGCTGCTGCGATTCAAACCTTGCACAGTGCCTCTCACAACCTGGGGAAAAAGCAAAGAGGCTTGGGGAGGTGAGGTTTGTCCACAACAGGCTGTGCCTGGGCTCAGATGGAAGATTATGAGTGTGCTCCTCGCAAAGCAGACAGGGCTTTGTGAAGCCAGGCCGTGTCCCTTCTAGTGGTCATTCCCCCCTTGTGATTGTGGTTGTTGGCAAATGCTGGGTGACACTGGCTTGAAAGAGCATCTTGATTTGAAAAGGGCGTGATGGGCCAGACCCAGTTTAATTGGAACACGCTGTGTGCACACTCCTGAGAGAACAGCACGGCTCCCTGCATCTCATAAAAAGCTGTTTAACCTTAGCCCAGCATGGAGCACGTACACACACACACACACAAACCGTGCATATGTGCCTGCTTGGGGTACGTGAACGGGTGCCCACAGATAACCAGCTAACACGTGAGGGTATGTGATCTGGGAAAAAGGGGGAGACAAGCCCCCTCCCCTTCCTGCAAGCTCTTTCCTACCAATTGACAGGATTTAGAGTCCTGATAGCTTCTGCTTTTATTGTGATCATAAACCAACACACTACATCTGCAAGTCCTGGGTTGTATCCAGTGTGCTAACGGCTGTTTCCGAGGCTGCTGGTCAAATGGCAGATGCCCCTTGAGTAGGGGATGTTCTACCTCCACTAATACATTTTTTTTTCCCTCTCAAATTAATGCTGATACCACTTGGAAAAATTAGCATATGCAGCATTTCAGGACCAGCAGCGTTTCACTTTCTCTCATGCCAGACCTTGGCTGGAACCCGCACTGTCCGCCTCTGTGCTTACTAAAGAGCTGTCTGGAAACAGGTTGACAAGAACTTTGCCAGTGTAACTGTGCTCGAGATGTAGCAGTTGTGTTGGATAGCATCATCTTGCCATCCTAGAGGAGGCCAACCAGCTGCAGTTCAACCAGGAGGGCTGTTTCAGGTGCATATGGCTCTGTCCTTGTTGACCTCGACTGAGCTGAATACCTGAATTCCAGCATGTGATGGCTGACCTGTGAAGACAGTATGGGAATATATTTACAGATGTGGATCTAGAGATACAGGTGAGTCACTGGAGGCAGCTGCCCCTCATGCCACGCTGCAGGGAGGATGCACTCTGAACTTCCTAGTATTTTTCCATCTCCTAGAATACTTTTCCACTTAAGGCAGAGCCAAAATTGGATCAGGCTTCTGCTGTATTTTGCATCTATTATGCAGTTCTTGCTGCCATGACTGATTTAATGTCTCCATTATCACAAAGCACTGGCCTGCCAGCAACTCCAGCCATCCAGCATGCTCCTCAGCCACAACTAAAGGTCTGTGAGGAGCCTCGAGGGGCTGCAGAGCGCTGCATCTTCAGAGCAAAAGCTCTTTGGAAGTGGTCATGCCCTTCTCTGCTCATCTTGCAAGTCACTTCACACTAGAGGTGAGGTGGGGAGTGCCCAGGGGAGGTACCAAGTTTCTTCTCTGGGTTATCTAGTGCTCAGGGAGATCTGAAAGTAACTGTCCTGTGTAAAAGATGCCAAGGAGCTTCAGTCCCATCAAACCACATGGAAACACATATGTAGGAATGCCAGTAGTCCCCGTAAGCCAGTGCATGGCTCTCCTTAGAGCAAACAGACACTAGCCCTCTTCAGATACAGGCTACTCCCTCTGCTCTAGAAGATATCCACATCCCAGTTTAGGCAGCTGTTAAAGAACGAGGAGTTTCTCAGAAGATAACATTAGGCTTTTCAGTTTAGCAAAGAAAGGTATAAACTGCCTCTGGGTTCTTCCCAGTAAAGATACTTTGTTCATTGAGAGGTAGAAACTCCCCTTCCATTCCTCAAGTCATTGTGCAAGGAGAGAAACTTATGTTGTAAGGGCCCTGTAAGGTACTAATAGGCCTTAATTGCCCTAAGCAGGCTCACCTGGGGTCTCCACCCACTCCCTGGCCAGACCATCTATTTAAGCTCAGCCTGGGGCCCTCAGTGCTTGCTTGGGCTATAAGGTGGGAGTACTGGTTTTTGGTTCACTGAGGATGGTCATAGTCCCTATTGTTTTGGCCTGTGACCTCTGGGCTCCCTTCCTGACCTTGGTTCTCTTCTATTGCTATGGAGCTGCTAAGTGATCACTGGATGGTGTCTGACTATGGTTGCCATCAGCAGGCCTTGATTCTGGCCTATGGACTGGCTTCATCACCATGAGCTTCTCTGAGGATCTGGATTTCTAGTGGAATTTGGCTGCTATCCCTGAGCTGCTCTGCTCATCCCCCTTGGGTACCGGGGGGCCCTGTCCTGCTGGTTGTGCTCTTCAAATCCTGCATTGCAAGGGCTTGGCAGGCACTTATTTGGGCTCAGGTCATGACTGAAACAGGTGGAGCTAAGGCTAAACCTCCTGGCTCTGCTGAGCTTTAGCCTGCTTATTCTTCTGCCTCAGGAAAATGCTTCAGGAGGTCTGAGTTTGCTTGCCCTCATGGCATCTACTTTTCTACAGTTCTGCAGAGTTTCCATCCCTTCCAGAAGGGTGTTTGGTCTCTGATTAGGATCTGAGTTGATGAGCTCAATGCAGAGATAAGGAGGTTCTCCAAGCTGTGCTGTACATAAGCCCAGCTTAAATGATAAGAACAATCCAGGAAAGATGTAGTCCTTTCTCCCTTCTGGCTGGGAGCTCAGCAGTCACCCCTCATGTAAGTGGATGGCTGTGACCATCCCTCCGGACATTTGCTCCAACAGAGCAATACTGACTGGGTTGCAGTTCCTCTCGAGTGAGGAGCCCTGTCCCCTGGGCTATGAGGGAACCTGAGTGGCCTTTCAGCTGGAGAGCTGTCTGCTTCCTTGTTCCAGGTGGCTTTGTTAAAGGTTATTCTGGCCCCTTAATCAAATTCAATATAAACTGTGTTTGCCCTCCAGGAGGCTGCTGAGGTTGCTGTCAGAGCCTCCTGCAGGAGAATGGCATGGCTACTAATGCAGCAATCACCTCTGCTTTAGTGAGGAAAGAAATGTAAAGCTTCGGGGATGGGAGGCAGCAGGGGCATGAGAAAACTGGAGAAGTAAAGCACAACTTGTGCTTGCTCTTCCACTGTGCTTTACAGCCGGGGGTGGGAAACAAGCAGGGCTGGTAACAGCACCGTGTCCCAGGTGGGTGGCATGCCCTACCCTAAGGGGATGCAGAGAGGTGAAGAAAGGCTCAAAGTGATACAGAAAACCTTGCTCCCACTCCTGGGCTCTAAATAGAGCAGATTCTGTTCCCTTCTAATTACAGCGTACCCTGGAAGGCATTAATCGCTCCAGGTCACTCCTCTTGAAGAGTTTATTATATGTCTTCCCCAGCAGGATTTTGGATGAGAGCAGAAAGCGTGCCTTTTGCCCGGAGAATGGCTGTGTGCCTGGGATACGCAAGAATAGAGTGGGTACCCACCCCTGCCTGGTACAGTCAAAACGTTTCACAGTGTCCCAGCATTAAAAAGGCTAAGTCAGCAAATAAGCTTATATAAAGCCTGTCGGAGGCTCTGAAGTAAATTCACGTATGCTGGAACAAGGGAGAGGTTAAATCTTTTCCTTGTGCCTAAGGAAGGAGGGGCTGGGCAGGGGCATTCTCAAGCTTTCCCCTTATGGATGGATGAGATGCCAAAAGGCTGCGCAGCTTCATAGAAGATGGGGTTAAACTGCATGGGGTGCCACAAGCCTGCTGTGTCACCCATCCTCTGTCCCAAAGAGCCAGCCATCCTAATGGGACAGAGCCTGGGAGCAGGTTTTTTCCCTGCTGATCCAAGAATGGGCACAGATCACCTTCTGTTGTCTGGACAATTGTCAGTGTGCAAGGGAAGAAGGGTTAAACCCTTTTCCTGGTACCAGTGACATTTTGCATTTTCTAACACTGCAAGACCTTAACATCTGACTGCTTATTTGTTTTGCTTATTGTTTACATTCTTGCTCTGATGAGCAAGGGCAATAGGTCCCTTTCACCTTTGTCGGTGGACTCAGTTTTGCTGTATTTAGGAGAATAAAACATCTCACCAGCATATTTCAAATTAATGTGTTCTTTTTTTTTTTTTAAATGGAGCGTCAAAATAAGTTACATTTCTGTTGAGATTAGACCTCGTGGTTAATTTCTTTTTAATTAAAAAGTTGTAGGCACCAAATTCTTTCCCTTAGCTATCACCTCATTCCTCTACCTCGGTAGTATTTGTTTGCAAGTATCTTGGAACAAAATGTGACCCTTAAATTGAAATCGGAGAACTGGCTGGATTTCTGGAAGGCAGACGCTGTTACGGTAACTTACAGGGGGAGATGGCAGAAGGGTTTTCAGTTTTGCCAGCCTAAAATACACGCTTGCTTTCTGATTCTGCCTAACAGACGTAACTGTGAAATTGAACAATTTTGGGGAAGAACAGAAAAGCGCTGATAATGGTAATACCGAGAAAAATTTCTGAACAGCTTTGAAGCAGCTGTAAAAAGGCATTTAGTGCAATTGTACAGCCCCTGTTACTAGTGCTCTGAACATCTTTGGAGAACATACACCAGGTAGGGAAGCTGGAGGAGATCAAATGAGAAATTACAAGCCTTTGACTATAAAGCTGTCGATACGGCAGAAGAGAGCCACGCCAGCCATACCTGTTCCAGGGAGCGTAAAATGAAGACACAAGGGCTGGGTTTAAGTTCATGCTGGTTTTAAAGAGAGCTGGCGTTGCCCATCTCTGCTGGCTGTTTTCTGCTCCGCTGGCAGCGCTGACCTGGCTGATCAATGTTGCCACTAATTTTACTTAATTTTCTTGCCCGAGACGTGTCTTTTCCTTTCATGTTCCCCCTTTGTTGCTTGGTCTAAGATTGATGCATAATGTCAAAATAAATCCAGGGAGCACCATGAGCCTCGTGGAAAGTGTGCTCGCTGCCATGCCTGTGTGGTTTCCTTCCCTCTGATTCGAGGCCGCGTAATACAGGGGGGTGTTTTTTGCGCTTTCTTTGATGTGATTATGCTGCTTCAGACACTGGATTCAGTTTCTGAGATTGGGGAGCTGGATGTGGCAGGGTCAGGAGATCTGAAAGGCTTTTAGTTACCCACTTGTAGCAAGCCACCTGCATGTTAAGACAGCCAAATTACCAGCAGCAAAGTGAAAAATGACAAGAGCATTCATTAAGTGCCATGCCTGGACCAGAATCTGAGAGCACTGAAGTGTTTTTATCTCATCTAATGGGTAAGCGACAACTCGGTAGTTCCTGCTGCATTTCCTGCTCGGCGGGGGGTTGGGGGCTGCATTGATTCTGGGATAAAAAGGACTTTCAGAGCACTGGAAGGATGTGGTCCAAAAGAAGCCAAAGGCGAGTACTTTGGTTCCAGCCTGTTGGCTTTGCTGTGCTGCGTTGGGTGACGGGTGCAGCCAGTCTGTTACCTGCCCCTGTCACACTCGGGGTAGCTGCGCCGTGGAAGCATATGATGGAAATTAAAAAAAAGAGGCAAAAAGAGGCAGGGATTGCACAAAGGGGTGACGTGTGCCAGTGGTGGCCTGGTAAGAGCTGCGAAGGTCAGTATTGATAATACTGAGCATCCTCCATTAGCTGTTTGACTCACTAGAGGGTTCAGCGGTCTTTGGTACATGACGCCTTCCTCAGCAAGTTCATGCCAGAAAAAAGATACCATAAATATTTTTTTCAGGAGTTTCACTCTTCAACCAAAACAAAAGGTTCAATTCTTACAGAGAAAAAGTAAAAAAAAAAGACTCTGGGATACTTTTAATGAACACTTATTTGAGGAATAAGAATGCTTGGATTTAAAATCCTGATCACCTTCAGACCTATGTCCTGTTGTCTCAGCAACATGCTGTGTGGAGACATGGAGCACTGGCACCCCGTGCAAACATTGCAAGTGCGAAGATGCTTGGGGAGGCCATGGCAGCACGGCTGTCTCCTCACTCAGAGCTTCCCGTGTTGGATTTTAGCATCTCTTGCCCTTCTGGAGTTATGTGACAAGAGAAAATTGCTTTGAAACCAAAGAAAAATGCTCCTAGCCACTGCTGTTGAGGAAAGCTTGAAAACATGAGCTGAACGGGAAGGGACCGATATGTTTTTGGGTCCCTTGGCTTGGAGTCACACCACGTTTGCAGCCTTGTGATGCCTGGGGCTTGACCAGGTCTCTCAGATGTTTGGCTGGGGCTGGATCGGGAGAGGTGGCAGAGGCCGGAGGCAGGCAAGAGGGAAGCGAGAAGGCAGCAGCTCACCCCCCTGGGAAGAGGGGCTGCGTCCCCTCGCAGCCACCGTGGTATTACGGGACCTGTTGAGCCTTATTTCTTGGACAGCTGGCTAACAAGGACCTTGCTTGAGTCATTTACTGTAATGTCGTGCCCTGAGGCCGCTGAAGATGTGTTTAATTTGAAATTGAATGTAATTGGAGCAGTTGGCCTTATTGCTGTAATAATGATTTTCAGCATGATATTCAGCATGTTTCTTTGCTATCCGCCAAAACAGAGAACTGCCCAAAGAGCTACAAATCCAAGAACTGCTGCACTATAATTATTTTTATTTTTTTTTTAATTTTTTTAAAATTTTTTTAACAGATGCGGCAGTTTGCGCAGAAGGGCATGAAGACGGGGACATCAGTTGGACTAGTGTCACTGTGACAGTCTCAGATATGGTGGTGATGCCCCACAGAAGGGTTTCCCCAGCAGGTGTGGGAGCAGCTGTCCCTGCTAGGGCAGAAGCTTCCACGCAGACCCAGCTTTGGATGGCAGATACAACCCTCCAAGTCCCAGGCTGCAGGGAGCATCTGGGACTTCTCTCTCATGGCAGGAGAAATGTCCCTCTGTCCTGAAGGAGGTGAGATCTCTTGGAGGGGCTGTGCCACCAAGCAAAGGAGTTACAGGAGGAAGTGAGCAGGCTATGCAGCCTCAGAGAAGATGAAGGAGCATAGGATCTTCTCTGACACAAAACAGCTCAAAGAGCCCCTAATGCCAACTTAAGTAGAGAAGGTGGCAATGTCCACCCCAAATATAAAGTTAAGTGCAACCTCTGGAGAAGGTGAAGGATGGAAGCTTCTGACACCAAGAGGAAGGATCCTGCTCCCCCTAAGGACTTACTACTACTCAAGGTTGAAGAGGAGCCAGATGTCCTCTCTTCAAAGATCTTTGGCTCTTCAAAAAGCCCCCAGAAGTGCTGAGGAAGCTGGCAAGTGTCATTACAAGGCCACTCCCAATATCTTTGATCAATCATGGCAACTGGAAGTGCCCAAAGACTGAAGGAAAGCAAATGTCACTCCAATCTTTAGGATGGGCAAGAAGGAGGACCCAGGGAACTACAGGCCAGTCAGCCTCGCCTCTATTCCCAGGAAAGTGATGGAGCTGAAACTATTTCCAGGGCCACAAACAACAAGAAACCCATCAGGAGTAGTCAGCATGGCTTCACCAAGGGGAAGAAGTCATGCTTGACCAACTTGATAAAAAATGTCTAGCTTGGTAGATGAGGGGAGAGCAGTGGATGTTGTCTACCTGAAGTTCAGCAAAGCTTTTGGCACTGTCCCCCACAACATCCCCATAGACAGGCTGTTGAAGTGTGGGCTGGAGGAGCAGACAGTGGATCGAAAACTGGCTGAATGGCCAGGGCCAGAGGGTGGTGGCACAAAGTCTAGCTGGAGGCCAGTAACTACCAGTAGACATACTGAAGAAAGTCCAACAAAAGGGCCACAAAGATGATTAAGGGACTGGAGCATCTCACATAGGAGAAAAGGCTGAGAGAGCTGGCACTGTTTTTTAAGCCTGGAGAAGAGGAGGCTTGAGGGGGTCCTATCAATGTGTATAAATACCTGAAGGGAGGGTGCAAAGAAAATGGAGCCAGGCTCTTTACGGTGGTGCCCAGTGACAGGACCAGAGGCAATGGGCACAATTTGAATCACAGGAGGTTTCCTCTGAACATCAGGGAAGACTTTTTTTGCTGTGAGGCTGGCCGAGCACTGGCACAGGTTGCTCAGGGAGGTTGTGGAGTCTCCAACCCTGGAGATACTCTAAAGCCATCTAGCTATGGTCCTGGGTAACCCGCTGTAGGTAACCTGCTTGAGCAGGGGAGGTGGACCAGATGGCCTCCAGAGGTGGGGAAGTGAAGTTGCCCAGGGGCAGAAGTTTTTCGAGGTTATGAAGTGAGGCGGTAGCTGAGGGGTGAAGGAGGCACGGTGGCTCTGTGGGCCACGGGCAACTGCGGAAAGGTCAGGAGGTCAGGAGAGGGATGCTGAGGGTCTTTGGTCTGGGGACCGTTCCTCTGAGACCCCCCGTGTTTCGGCTGACGGGGAGCCGTCGTTCCCGCGGGGGCTGCCCGGCGGAGGGGGGGCCTCGCCGGCGGGGTTCGGCGGCACCCGCGCTCCCGCCGCGGGGGCTGATCACCCACCGCCGGCGCATGCAGCCGGGCCGCCGGCACTCGTTGTGGGCGCCGCGGGGCGACCGGGGGCGGCGGCGGGAGCGGGCCCTGCAGCCGGGGGCGGCCGGGCCGTACTGTACCGTACCGGGGGGCGGCGGCTCCGCAGACAGCAATTAGGTGCAAATCACCGGCCGCGCCCCGCCTCTGCCCCGGCCGCTCCGTCTGCGTACCCGGAGGGCAGTTAGGACCCCCCCCTCCTTCCCCTCCGCTTCCCCCGCCCCCGGAGCGGCGGGCAGCGGCGGCGGGAGGAGGCGGCGCCGGGCGGCGGGATGCAGTGCGGGGCTGGGCGGCGGGCGGGCGCGGCGGCGAGGGGCAGAGCCCGGCGGGCGGCGGGGCGGCCCCGCTCCCCGTGAAGAGGCGGCGCGGCAGGGCAGCGGCCGCCGCCATGCAGCCGTTGCACCGGGCCCCGGCGTTGCTGCTGCTTCTGGCCTCCGGTGAGTGAAGGCTGGTGGGGCCGGGGGTCGCCGCCATCCCTGTGGGCTGGGGCGGGCCGGTCGCCGGGACCCCCCGCGGCGGGGCTGGGCAGCGGACGGGTGTCTGTCCTCTCTTTGGGCACCGGAGCGCCCCGAGCACCGGGACCCGCGGCGGGCTGCGGGTCTGTCCCCCCAAAATCCCGGGCGGCCGGCGATGGGTCCGGTTCACTGGGACAGCGGGACCTCTGCGGGAGGCAGATCCCCATCACCACGACCCCCTGCAAGCACTGTTGACCCCCGGATACCGGGACCTGAGTCGGGTCCCCGTCCGCCACCCCGGAGCTCTCCCTGGGTACCGGGCACCGCCCCCCGCCCGGTCATCGGAGCCCTCCGGAGTGGCCGGTCTCAGCCCTGGGACCCCCGGGGGGGCTGACAAGAGACCTTCGGGCTCCTGGCATGGGGGGCTGGATGCACGTGGGTTACGCCCCGCGGGGACGTGGGGGCTCACCCGGGGTCCCCTGCCCCGGCGACGGGGTTCGCAACGCAGGTCCCTGCGGGGACCCCGCACGCCGGCGCTGGCGAGCGAGGATGGATGGATGGAGGTCGCCCCGGACGGGGCACGCAGCTGGCCCGGCGGGGTGGACCCTGCTACACCGGGGCTGCCCCAAAACCGCCTTCTCTTGTATCAATGGCTTCGTCTGGCGTCGTGGTAATTTTGCTAACTACCGCGAAACTGGCACAAAGGAAGGGGGAAACCACAAATTGCTCTGCGTTTCCCCAAGAGCCTCCTCTTGAAATTTGGAGAAGAGGTAGGGTGCCAGGGAAAGGCAATTAAGTGCCGGAATAATTATACTCGGAATAGTTATGAAGGCTCTGCTTCTATTTTTAAATAGTCTGGGGAAATTTCCCAACAAAGGGATCCCCCCAAAGACCCGTGAGGCTGAGATTGTCCTCTCCCTCCCTACCCCCATCGCTTTTGTACAGAAATCTGGTTAGCGTGGAACAGGAGTTTTGAACGGGGACATTTAAAGAGTGGGGGAGTCTTTGTCTTGAGTCATTCTGGCAGGGAGGGAAGGGCTCATTTCCCAACCAGTCGCTGTCTTCCAGCACGACCGAGCTGTGATACGGTGACATCCAGCCCCCTGGCACGTCTGTCTTATTACCCCCATCTCCCGAAAACCTTCATGGGGGACTGTGTCATCTGTGGAGCCGCTCTGTCCGTGAGCTGTGTGTACAGTGCCTCGCCCCTGTCGCCTGGGGCTCCCTAAAGGGAAGGGATAAAGCCTTTTAGGTTTGCAAACAATAGTGAGCTTAAAGAGCAAAATGGATCAGAAAACCTGTTGGGTTTTTGTGCCAATTCTCTGTGGCACAGAAGCAATACACCTTTCCAGAGCTGAGCGGGGAGCCAGTTTCGTGGCTTCCTCCAGGCAGGTTGCCCACATTAGGGGAAACCTCAGGCACAGCTGGCAGAGGTCCTTTAGCTGCACCTCAGCAGGAGACCCATGTCCCCAAATTCTGCCAGACCTCAGCCTCCTCCAGAGAGGAGGGCAAGGTGCATAGGGGGGAGGTGCCATGTTCCCACTCTGCCGATCTGCTGGCAAGGGTTGGCTCCATCCCCATCTCTTGAAGGCTACATTTGCCCTGCGGAGGAAGGGGACGGACCTTGTGGTAGTTTTAAAATCAGGTGGCCGAAAGGGCCACAGCCGATGCTGCTGTGCAGAGACGAGGGTGTGTTTCCTACTCTGCTGAGCCTGCTGGAAACTTTCAAGTATTGCTGTCCAGCTGGTGGTGGTACGGAGGATTTGGGTCCTTGTCTTTCCCTGTGATCCTCTCTGCTGTCCTAGCAGGAAGAGGCGTAGGGGTGGGAGGTGAGGGACAGCTCAATTCCTAATCTAGTGAAACTGGTAATCCTGGTGGGCTGTGGCAGCTCTGGCGGGGCTGGACTCAGTTGGCCAGGCATCTCTGGACACCTGGACTCCTACTGAGATGGGAGGTCAGAAGTTGAGATGCAGACTGCTGGGAATTTATAAATCAAGCCCTGTTTTGGCTAGTAGCTTTGCTTAGTGGTTTAGGATCTGTTCCAGTCTGGAATAATTCAGTGCGCTCTAGCCTTGCTCCTCCAGTCCCACAGGACAGGTACAGTTAAAACCGGGGAAAGAGCTGGAGGGGCTGAGTGCAGTTCCCCTGAGCTTCCCAGGATCAGGAGCCTCCACAGACCTGCGGGATGGGCTGAAACGGGACCTGCGCCTCATCAGGTCCTATCAGACTGCTGGGCAGCACAGGGCTGCTGGCAGAGCGTGGAAACTTCTCTCCAGGCTCTAGGGAGCCCCTTTGCTTTTACAAGTAGGAAAATGATGTGGTTAAAAGCCAGGGGGAGAAGGGAGGGAATTGGTCTCTTCCCTCTTGTTGTTTCCCCAGGTGCTTGTCTGCATGTGGGCCATTTAAGTTTTTGGGTTTGTTTTTTTTTTACCTTCTGCCTGCTTAGAAGATTCCTTGTTAGCATTGTGTGAACGAGCCTGCGATGAGGGAGTATAAATCAGAATGGACGAAAATTCCCTGTAGTCAGTTTTTCCTTGGCCTCTTCAGTGCCATAAGGAAATGTTCATTTAATTATAGGCATCAGGGGTAGAAATAACTACATTAAGCCCTCAAGGGGAACTGCCGGTGACGAGCTGCAGATCAGAGCGCACAAAAGTTGTTGGTTTTTTTTTCCGCTCGCTCAGCATGGGAAGAAGCTCCGGCATTTTGTGGGTACCGGGGGGAGCAGTGGTGGTGGTGGCGGCCCTGCCGCAGGGCTGGGGCAGAGGGGCTGCGGGGAAGGTGCACCACGGCCCGCAGCTGGCGGTCGGGTGAACTTGCTTCCCCTTCTCGTTGGCTATTGAAACACGTAATCCCAAAAGAATGGAGAGAGGCTATTTGTCAGCCACACGAGCGCAGCCCGCACAGAGGCAAAGCGAACACGTGCGTTGGTTTGTTCAGAGGGCCAGGGATGCTGGCAAGGAAGATGCGCCCTGCTGGGGCTCGGATCAGCCCCCACTGTCCCCCGTGCCTGGTTAAGCCCCATTTTGGCTACCAGGGTTTGGATGTACGTTCTTGGTTTGGGGATAATTTTTTTACTGTTGGGAAGCCAGCTTTGCAGCCCTCCTTCTGTATGACAACTGCAACTGCTCTCAGCTCTTCCTCTCCTGCCTGATGTGTTGTGAAGGTAGGCGGGACCTGTATGTGTGCCCTGGGACTGCCAAACCTTTGCACGAGCTTTTTTTTACCTTGGATGCATGATGATGCGTGTTTGGAGAGTGGAGCCTCTTGGGGGTGAGACTGCTGCACAGCATGCCAGTGTGTGGCAGGGTGGTCATCACTGCTCTGCCACAGGGGCTGGAGCAGAGCCTAATCCCGCTTTGTTCTCAGTGCTGTGCCCAGTGTGTTTTAAAGACCTTTTGGGGTGTAAAAGGCTTCTATTATATTTTGATGGGCAACTGTGTCTCAAGGGAAGTCCCACCTGTGTCTCTGATTGTGCTTGCTCTGCTCAGGCAGGGAGGCTTTGAAGATGAAGCAGCCACGAGCCTTTTTTTGGTGTGCTGGAGATCAGACCGAGCACCATGGGGTACATGGTCCAGGTTGGGACAGAGCGAGAAGAGGAAGCCCAGGCCTGGTGAGGTGATTCTTAGCAGACAGGTGAAATGCTTTGGGCATGTGAGAGGACAAAAGGATCTGTGGGCTGTGATTTTTCTCTTAGATAAGTGGCTTTCATCCTGTGGTCTCTTAACCCCCGGGGGCTGCTTTGAGGAGACCTATGAAGGGTAATGGAGGAAAGAAAATTCACTTGTGCTGTATACAACTGTCTACCCGATGCTGTTTCCCCAGGGGCTGCATCTCCCCCGCCCCGAGTTGGGAACTGCCTCTGTGGATAGCAAGAAGCGTGGAGGAGAGCAGACGTTGCAGCAGCAGAGGAGGGAGGTGTGAAGGCTACGAGACGATCTGGGGAGGGAGTGAAGGCAAACAGTCTGGGAGACTGAAACCAGGCAAGATTATGACTCCCGGCATGAATGGCTGAGCAAAGGGGGAAGGACAGGCAGGCTGCCCTGAGTTGCCGTGACCTGCTTGCGTGGAGTCTCTTCTGCGGAGACGAGTGGTGGTGCTTAGAGCAGATGTCGCTAATTGTAAAGAATGTAGACATGACTCTTCTCAGCGCTGGGCTGAGGATGCTCGGCACCTCTGGAGGTCAGGCCCCTGGTGCAGATGTGCTGACGGAGGGCACATCTGCAATTATGTGCAAAAGCAGGTGCATCTTCTGGCAGTGCCTTCCCATTTCCCACCTGGGTCTGCGTGCTGTGGATGTTCCCTGCTGCAAGGCCAGGGGAGGAAATGTTGGCAGTCCTTTGCGAGGTAGTGCCCGCTCAGTACGTGCAGACGTGCACACCCCGTGGCCCCGTGTTTGAGCTCTCTGATTATGGTAGCTGTAAAAATCTGTAAAAGCTTAAAGATGCTGGCACAGTTACTGTGTGCTCTAGGATCTCCTTCTAAAGAGTTGTCCCATTGCAGGGGCTTTTTCACTTGGGCCTTGTCTCCCTTCCTTCAGCAGGTACAGGTTAGTAAGAGTACGTGCTCCTCTCAGACCCCAGTGCTTTTCCCGTTGCTTTGTAAAACGTACTGGGGCCATGGGGAGGTGGGTGGTTTTAGAGGGACACTCAGTGAGGGACCTGGTTGCTGGCAGTACCAGGGGAGGATGGCAGTCTGATCTTGTTTTCTGAAGCCCTAGTTGGAAATGGTCTTGGAGATTAGGGACCCAGCTGGATTTGTAAGCGGTCTAGTGCAGCCTGGGAGAGCTGCAGTAAGGCCGTGTGGGAGCTGGGCTGGGAGAGGTCTCTTAGGTGGAGCATCCCAGCATGGCTATGGTCTGTAACTCTGAATTAGCACCAAAAGGTCTGATACACGGTTTTCCCATACGCTTCCCTGTGCAAGGTATGGAGGGTCTGGGGGTCAGAGACTCCAGGTGAGTGTGGGGGAATCAGCTTGGACATCCCTCAACTGAACATTTTATTCTCCTCCTCCACTGTCTGTGCTTGGGATCCTGTTTTGTTATTTAAATTACTCTGTGTTTTGTTATGTTCTGGAAGCGGTTTGTGCCGTTTTCTGTTCTGCCCTGGGGCCTCTCTCCTCTCTGCCCTTGGACCTTGCTCCCTGGCTTTTCCAGGCGTGGTGGTCTGGGGGAGGTCTGGGAACAGAATATCCCTGGCAGATGCTTCCCTCATCTGGTCATTGTGTTTCTGTCCTAACCGATTATCAGTAAATGACCCATTCCTGACCCAGCTCTCCTAGGAAATAACATTCTTGGATAACTCCTGGGTTTGGGGTGGGCTTGAAAGGAAGGTCAACGGTAGAAGGGCCAGATGGACATTGTTGCGGCTGCTGCATTGGCAATACGGAGATGCTCTGACCCCCCTCCCCGGTACCCATTGTGTGACTGGTGTTGTAGAGGCTCTGCTTGTTGGTGGTGGTGAGAGGCAGGTGAGTCAGAGCGTGTGCTCCAGGCGAGCGCTCTCCCTTTCAGCTGGCTGATCCTGCCTCCCTAGAGGGGTGATGTGGCCACAGCGCTTGGGAAGAAGAGGAAACACCAGCCTTCAGCTGGGTAAAATGAAGGACACACCAGCACTGCTATAGGTCAAGCCAATGTGATGACATCTTAAGGGGTGTTTGTGTGTTTCCTTGGAGAGAAAATTGAGGTTTGCTTGTTGTTAATTAGAAAGCAAGAAAATTTTGAAGGTGGTTTTGATACAGTCACAGCCAGGTTCCATTTCATCTCCCCAAATCCATCCTCTTGTTTCAGCTGGATACAGAAATGACTTACTTCCTTCAGTAGGCTAGTTGGGAGCTTTTAAACAGTTGTCCTGTCCTGTTGGAGGGGTGGCTTGCCTTGTGGCAAAGGGATAAAGTGGTTCTTGGTTGGCTAATGCAGAAAATACGTCAGGGTTCTTTTGGAATTGTTTAGAAATGTCAAACTGCTCTTATTCACAGCAGTTTGGGAGAGAGATGGCAGATGTTCTTTTCTTAGATTTTTTTTTTTTTTTTTTTTCCTGCTCTTGAGCAAAACTCTCCCATCTGCCTTGTCCGGGGCTGTTATATCGAATCCTCTGCTGAGCTGAACAGAGCAAGCTTCACCACTTTGACTTGAAACCGTTTTCTGAGGGTCCAGTGGGGTCAGCAACTAGCAAACTCATTTCATCCGTGTATCCTTCTCGCTGGCTCTTTTCCAGCGGCCTTGGAAAGGTAACACTGCAGTATTATCCCCTGTTGTTGAAATCACCCCATGCTGCTCCTTGCAGAGGTGAAGCATCTTTTGCAAGGTCAGCGTTCCCTCCACGTGTCACCTTTGTGGGTGCTAGCAGCGGGAGAGCTCGCAGCCAGCGCGAGAGCTCCCGTGCTGGTTTTGGCGCTCTCTCTCCTCCTTTGTTCCCTCTCCCCCCTCCATCTACCTCTCCCACTTTCTCTCCTTTCTCAGCCCTCCTCTGTCTGATCTGGGGAGGGTTTTCCCTCCCGTGCTTGCAGCCCTGCCGTTTCTCCGAAGGCTGGCTGCCCTCTTTAGCATGCAGAGCCTCATCTCCTCCAGGTTACGCAGAGGTGCTGCAAAAATAGAAATGAGAGACAAACGCCCCATTGAAGCAGCTGGCAAGCCCTGGCTCCGTTCCCTGCTCCCTCCCATCTACAGTCGCAGGGCTTTATTCATTTGTATTTCTTTATTCCTATCACTTGATCTGCCTTTTAGAATACAAAATTGGGGGACTGATGGCTGATAGAAGTCGTCTGATCCCTGTTCCCCATCCTAGGAGGAAAATGGCTAGCCACCGATGTCTTGGGCGTTGGATTTCCTCTCTTGGCTGTTCTCCCCTGCCTCCCAGCTCAGCTCCTGCTTTGATTCTTTCTTTGCCTCCGAGTCGACAGCTGCATTGAGCTCCTTTATGAGATGCTTGGAAGAGAGGGGGAAGGTGGCAAATCTTGGGTCTGCTGTTTGGCACCCCAAGCCTTTGGGGTTTTGCTGCTGGTGGAAAAGGTGTGAAGTGGTGTCTGGGTGCTGTCTGGGGAGGTACTGATTTCTACCCTGGTGCAAAGGTGCCGTTAGCCCTGTGGCATTTGGGCTGGTGCTGGCACAGAGGAATCCCTCAGGCTGGACTCGGCATCTGATGCCTGTGAATCAGGCCCCAAGGTGTTGTCGTACTCCAGATCCACCCCAGGAGAAAACTGGCTTGTTCAGGCTGTGTCTATTAATGACTCACTCTTAGGGATGAGGTGGTACAGTTTTATCTTGGGCTGAGGAGAGCAGAGCTTCCCAGTAAACATGATAATGCAGCTTAGGGGGTTTTAACTGGGTAAACACTTCAGAGTTAAATGAGGGTAAACAAACTCCCAGGGTCTGAGCTTCCTGTGTGGATGGGATTAGGTTCACCTGCCATGGGATGTCTGTTGTAGAGGTGGTGGGACGGGCTGAGCTCTGGAGGCAGCCCAAATGGGCTAAAGCTGATGGAGGCTGGGGGGCTTGAACCAGCCTTCAGAGCTGGCACTGAGTTGCATTTGAGGCTTTGCCTAGCTGTCTGGGAGACCTGGGATGTGCATTGTGGCGTGGCTGGATAGCCAGAGTGGCACATCAGCCACATCTCTGCTAATGGGAGTCAGGGTAAACTGAGGCATTGGGGTGGATAAAAAGCTGACGTAGGATCCAGGCAGTCAGCTGCAGTCCCAACTGCATCAGGCTTTCCTTGTGGTCTTGGACCTGCTGTTGTCTTTCCCCATTCTTCTGCTCCCCTTTTCTGGATAGCTTTGAGAATAACATTCCTTTTCTGCCCCTCACTGCTCTCTGTCATGTTCGCTTATGCTGTAAGCTCCTCAAGACAAGTGCTGTCCCCTCTGGGCTGCACGGGGCTCCACAGTGCTCGCTGTTAGTGATGCAGGTGTCTTGTGGCAGCCTGGGGAAGCCCAGTCTGGGCACCATCACGTTGGAAACTGGTGAGCACCACTGAGTCGGCACAGGGGCTGGCCGGGTCAGGTCTCTGTGGATCTGTGCTCCGGCACAAGAGGTGTGCAGCCTTCACTGTCCGTGCACAGCTCGCAGGGAGCCGACCCGTCCCCAGGGATGCCCAGAGGTGCTTTGGTTGGCTCCGTGATGCTGCAGTAGCTTCCATCCTCTGCAATACTCTGCCTCCATTGCCGTTCCCTTTTTGTTGCTGCACTGGTCTCAGCCGGTCTTGTCTTGGATCAATAGAACAAAATAAACGAGATTGAGAAGTGCTGAAGCCTGGCCCAAGAGTGTATGGGAAAGAGTAACCAATATTGGATTTTGCTCAGCGCAGAGAATAGCGGAGGAAGGTGGAGAGGGTTAGAGCAGGCAGAAGGCTTGAGAAATGCATTTCTAGCTTCCAACGTTCCCAGGACAGGTTTGGTAATCGGCGTGGCAAGTGGGCGGCAACTCCCAAGCTTTTTGTGCTAACAAGCCAATGTTTTCAGTCAAAAAAACAGGGCCAACCCATCTGCCTTTGCCCCATAGCTCGTCTTGGCACTCACTCTGATTTGAATTTGTCCTTCTGGGACGTGGAGTCGTAGGACATAGTGTGGGAAGGAACCTCAGGAGGTTGCCTGGTCTGTGCCCTTGCCTGAAGGCAGTTCAGCTCTGCTTAAATCATTTCAGGCCACGTGTATCCAGATCTGCGTGCAGCATCCAGGTGATGTCTCAGCAGTGCTTTGTAAAATCTCTCTATTTCTAATACTTCAGAACTGTGCAAGCGTTTTCACATCTGCATTCCAGTGATATCTCAGAGCTGTTTCTGATACAGGCGTTTCTCCTCTTAAGACATTTCTAATGGATGCTTTCCTATCTCATCTCAGAAATATTTGGTGCTGGTTCTTATGGTGGTGACTTATCACTTTGTACTATTTCTTTTTATAATATTTTTGTTATTTCCATTCTCAAGATCACCTAGCTGTACCTACAGTTTTTATGTGTAGTGAGGATATCTCCTTGCTTTATGTCCTTGGCTAATTTCATTATCGTGTTCCTAATTTTTGTTCCAAGGTCACTTAGGAAAATGTTAAAGAGCAGCAGATCCAAGGACAGACCTTGAGGAATTCCACTAATAACCTCCCTTCAGCACAAGCCTCTGTCATTTTTCGTATAGCCAATGCCTTACAGTTGCCTTACAGTTTTCCTGCTAATGGGTGTCTTCTCTTGCTTCTCTTGTAATTCTGCATGAGGCACTGTATCAGATATTTTACTGAAGTCCAGATGGATTAGATCTGCTGCATTTCTCTTGTCTGGAAAATCAGTTATCAAAGAAAAATACCAAATTAGTCTTCATTTCAGCTTATTCAATTAGTTCAGTTCAGTGACTAGTTCATTAAGAATTGAGAAACTGAGTATGAGCTGAGAAAGCGGGAAAACTTGTCCTTTTTTCTTCTAATCTGTGAATAAAAATCAGCTGTGAGAAGATGAGATCTTCTCGTTTTAATGTGCTGAAGAACAGAGAGCAAGGAAGCAATTGGTTCAGTTCACCCAAATTAGATACTTCGCTTGCTTAACAAAACTGTTTTAAATGTAAAACATGTTTTGGTAATTTCATTTTTTCCTTATGTCTCCATATTTATCATGGTATTTATCGGTTGAATAAAGCCAAGTTCCAGGTGCTGTTTTCTTGCTTTTTGATTGAGGTTCAATATGCATGTGAATGTACCTTGACACAAATCACAATTAAAGTCTCATCTAGGAATCAAGAAGTGTCAGTCAAACCTTGTAATATATAAAATGGAAATAACAAGGCTATAATTGTCGAAATAAAAGTCTAAAATGCAACCTGCCTCCCTGCTTAGCATTAAGTAGATGTTTGCTGTTAGTACATTTTAATTCTTACCTGTGACAGCCCTTCCTTATGAAAACAAAAAATGTGAATGAAAAATGAAGTTAAAGTCGATGACTTAAAAATAGATTTCCAGCCTGCTGATCTAAAATACGATTAATATTGGTGATGTAAATAATTTTGGTTTAAATCAGTTCCCCTGCATATAATGTAGCTGCAGATAGGGTGAGATCTTGCCTGGGTGTGACAGCTGGATAGGAAACTGTCATTGACTTCACATGGCCAAAATTTCATGGATTAAGTATAAGACATTCCACCTCCTCTCCAGGATGGGTGATTAACAAGGGACTCCATCCTTTCAAAGGGGCAAAAAACCTCAGAGAGGGTGAACCACCGCCGCCCCATTGAAGAAAGATGCCCCAGACTAGATGGCTGCTTGGCATGGGCTCCTCCTGGATTCACATCCTCCTGGATGTGAATGCTTCTCTGCGTGGTTGCAGATGTTTCCCAAAATGCCCTGATTTTCCTCCTCAGCCAGGAGCACAGCCCATCTGTGGGGCAGGTTACCCCAAAGGCAGGTGTGCACAGCAGGTTGGGTGGCAGGAGCGGGCTGCAAGGAGAAGACGAGCCCGGTGGGTGTCAGTCCTATCTCTGATACGGGTTTACTGTCATTATACAGGGACCTTGTGCCTCTGCCTTGCCTCTTCGGAGGAGCCAACTGCCGATGGCCTCACGTCCACTTCCCTGCTGGAGTTTGCCATGATGTCCCACCTGGAGGCCATGAATTCCCATGAGGAAACCAGCCCAGAGGCTGCGGAGCCTGATCTTGCCCCTGGCTCTCTGCATGCTGCCCCGGGATCAGGCTTTGCCAGCGAGGAGAATGAGGAGTCCAAGATCTTACAGCCCCCACAGTACTTCTGGGAAGATGGAGGAGAGCTCAATGACTCCAGCCTGGACTTGGGACCGGCAACAGGTAGGTTATTTTTACCCCATTCTTTCTCCCCGCTCTGCAGGGACTCTGGGGAGGCGGAAGGATGCAGGAATCTGTTTTCCTGCTTTGACACAACTCTTGCTAAGAGGGCCTGAGATTAAACGTCAGCTCTATTTTCTCACCTCAGTGCCTGATGTGTCCCCAGTGAACCCTGAGCAAGCACAGGCTTTAGAAACCAAGTCACAGCTGAGCCTTTATTCCTGAGCTGCTATGACCTGGGAAAAGTATTGCCTCCACCTAGTTTCTCTTTGCCTCGTGCCCTTCTTTCGCTCTCTCCTTCCCCTTTTTATGCTCTTCTCTCTCTCCCTGCTTTCTGTGGCTGTCAGTTAAGCACAGCCTAAAGGTCTCAAGACCGTGGCTCAGAAATCAAGGCCATCCTCGGGTTTGAGTCAGATCTGGGTTCCCTGGGCTAAATCCTGGATTCTTCACCCTGTGATTCACTGGGGATTTGGCCCAAGGGAAGACAGCAGGTTTTCTCCCTTGGGCAGCTGCCCTGTTGCCTACCGTGTCCTGCCTGCTCCCTGAGGGGTCACAGCCAAAATGAGTTTTGTTAACATTTGAGCTCACTTTCCTCTGTGGATTGTTTTTTTTGGCACCATTGAGTCCCTTCAGTGGTCTTCCTCAGAGCCCCTCGTTGGCTTTGAGATGCTCTCAGGGAGAGGGATGGGAGGAATGAGGAGGAGGAGAGTTGCAGGGTTTCCAGTAGCTTAGGAGATTATTTCACATGCTCCTGCTCTTAAGTGTCATGTGGGGCATGTATTAAGTGTTACCAAGGGGCCAGGCTTCAGCCTTATCCCTTCTCCCTTATCTGGTGTCGCTGCCTCCCTCTCAGCAGGTCTGACTGAGGTCTGCAATTAAAAAGCACAAGTCTTGTTTTATCTTCACTCCTATTTCTGTGACCTTAAAAAAGACCCTGTGCTCGCGCAGGGCTGAGGGCTGCCGCAGTGCTATGGCTCAGGCTGCCCCCCGGGGCACAGCGCATGCTGTGTGGGGCAAGGGCCATCCCAGCTTAGGTCTCCAAAGCCCTTTTCTCACTAACATTGCTGCTAAGCTCATCTGGCCGTGCTTTTGCTGCCCTGTGGCTCGCATGGCCACGGGGCACTTGCCGTGGGGAAGCCGGGCAGATGCCGTCCCTGCAGCGATGCTGGGGGTGGATGGTGCGTGTTCCCACCAGCACATCCTTGGGACATGGCTCTGGTTTTGCTGCTCTGAGGCGCTGGCAGCGCGCTCAGCGGCGCTTTTATTTGTGTGCCAGCAGGCACCTGCATGTGCTCACAGATCTGGACGTGACTTGGAGAACAGTGTGTGCTTGTGCATTGAGAGGGAGATGCACGGGGTACCGAACCCAGCCTCGCTTCTTGCACGTGCCTCGCCCCATTCGTATGCAGAACACGCTCCTCTCTCCTTCCGTTCTTGCCTGCAGTGCTTTCCTCCATGAACAGATGTGCTCTTTCAGCTGTCCTTTACGAGCACCCTGCCCTATCCACTGCCCAGCTAACCACTTCAGGGCTTCCAAGCACTGTTTCTTCCCCTGGCCATTGCTGCGTCCAGAGCTCATGTCTCGGTGGTATTTCAGAACCTTGGTTAATAGAACAGTTTGAATTATTCAAGAGCTGGGAGCGCATTTCTACTTAAAATTTAATTAGAAACCTGCTGTGTGTCATTTTACAATAAAGGATATTGTAATAGCATCCCTAAATTGGGCAGCCTTCTCCTGTCACGCAGAGCCTGTGCACGAGAGATGCACACAACCAATGGTTCTTACATGCTGCATGTGTGACAGATGCCATGTGATACCTTGTGGAACTGTGTGCTGACATCTGTTAGGTTATTTTCAACATATAAATCCATTAAACAGCTTCAAACAGCTGCTGTTTAAGAAAGGGGGAAAAAAAAAGTTAACAGTATAAGTTTTGCTTATGTGAGATTTCTGTCCAAATGACAGTGAAGTGTAGCCCGGTATAGTTGGTAGCTCTGTCTCAGGCACAGATTTGAGATCCTGTATCAATCAAAGCACAAAATGGGATTGTTATACTCCTGGAGAGAGAAAATTCCATGCTATGAAAGGAGACGTGTGCTGGTTCCTTTCTGTATTTGGTGTAAAGATACTGGGCCTGGACTTGGTGGTCT
Organism: Numenius arquata; assembly: GCF_964106895.1. NCBI lineage: Eukaryota > Metazoa > Chordata > Aves > Charadriiformes > Scolopacidae > Numenius > Numenius arquata. The sequence goes on from NC_133583.1 coordinate 12,789,407, forward strand.
TGTTGCAGATAGGCCAGATCTGCTGAGATTTCAAAGCTGCATTAATCATGTCTCTTTTTTATTTTATTTTATGTCCTTCTGAAGTCTGTGTGGGGAGACGATTCTGCCTTTGTGTGACTTTGAGGCTGCAGGAGATAAAACGTAATAACAATCTGCAGCTGCTGCTCTCTTTTTTTAAGTGCACTCGAACATCCTTTAAAAATATTTCTGGAAAACATGTGGCATCTAGGGCCACCTGTTAGTCCATTAGAAAGTGAGAACAAACTCCCACTGGCAGAGCACAGCTCAGCCTGGGGCTCTGATTCTCCTGAATAATGTGCTTTTGCTGATTTATGCTACAGAACAGTAAATCTACATTGACATCAGTGAGCACCAGCCTGTGGAAGGACCCTGAGATTTGTCTCATTCTGTGTGAGTGTGCTCAGGAGTGCACGTTTGCATGTGTGCTAACCCATGCACAGCTGCTACCCAGTGGAGCTGCAGCTGGAAGAGATGGATTAGGTCTGGTGGGATTGTGGATGCCATATCCTTACGGAAAGAAGCGGTGTGGGACTCATACTTCAGCCAAGAGGCAAGTCAGCGGAGCTGTGAACCTGTTACTTCTGCATCCCGCTGCCTTCAGGCTTCCAGGGAACCCAGAAGCTTCTTAGGTTGTAGTTTGGGTTTGGGTGCTTTGTTTCATCTTTGGTATCAAATTGGCCTGAGCCACGGATCAACCCTGAAGACAGAGTAGACCTGCAGCGACTCGAATCTGGTCCTTCTTTCCCTTCTTACCACCTTCCCCATTTTGTTTTGCCTGGAGGCTTCCAGTGCCCCATCTTTCCTACTGTCACACTGGATTTCCTGGATGCAACATCTCTCCTGGAGTGCTCCCTGGTTTGCATCTCTCTGTGTTCTCCTTTGGCTGAGCCAGAACGCAGTACTCCATGTGTTACTCTCCCAGTGAAGGCTCTAGGTTTAGGTAGCCTATTCATTATTTGCTGGGAACTACGGGCTTCAGGAAACGGATGTAAGACTCATAAATATCTGGTGAAAGAAGGGACTTAGTCCATCTCTTCCCTTGCCCAACAGCTAAGCCTCCAAGGACTGGGGTGCATCGTCACATCTTCCACTGTGATGGTGGGCTGGCATGAAGCTCGCTTCGTTACAGCCAGGGTCTGCTCTTTTAGCTCCAAGGTTGTGCCGTTGAAGACCAAGGCATGACTGTGCTGGGAGCTATCAGCTCTGGCCTTATAGGTTGGTGATTCAGTAGGATGGCATGTGGTGCTTTGAGAGGGGGGTGGGGGGGCGGAATTGTAATCTTTTAATTATTCATAGTAATTAGCAGAAGGGATTCCCAGGAGAGCTGGGATGAAGGATAGCAGAACACACAAGTTAGACTGTATTTAAAGAAAAATATTTTCTGACCAGTTAATGGGATAAAATATCTTCCATCCTCAACTCCTCTCTGATAGTGAGGTTCACTTCCTCTCGTGATGAATTACTTGCGTCTGGCCAGAGAGACTCCAGTCTCTCTCAGCCTTACTGAAATCTGCTGCCTCTTCATCCAGACTGACAGCAAATCTGCAGTTCTTAATACCATCTTCAACCTAAGCATTAATGAAATGAAGCACCTGGTAAAGACTGTCTGCATAAGAAGCTTAGCGCTGAGCAGCCCCTGCCTGAGCTCAACTCCTGCGGTGCCTCTTGTTTATGCCCTGGTTTAGTGCACAGTGACACGTTAGGTGATCTATCTTGGGACAAGCCATCTCAACCGAGACATTGCTGGCAAAGGCTGACCTATGACAAAGAGGGTTTCTCTGTGCATAGTGTTATTCTGGTGAAGCTATCCCAGACTGACTCTGTGTTTGGGTGAGGGTGGCTTATTCTAGCCTTATTGCAGCTCATGCAATGAGCAGGAAAAAGGCGTGGGGCTATTTGGGAACAGCTGTAGCACTTGGTGTCCAGGCTCTACCTAAATTAAATTCCAAGGATAGTGAGCCCTAACCACTTTGCTGCCCTGGGTCTGTCTTTTAACTATGATCTCTTTCATGTGTATGGACCTCTCTTGGAGTTGCAGATAGTAACTTCTCCGAGCTCTTCTGGAAGATTAGGATATTAGCCCCAACTGGCTCAATTCCAGCACCAGTAATTGCATTTTGCCTCTCTGAACCCCCCCTGCAGTTTCAGTCAGATGGAGCATGCCTTTTTGCAGTAAGCCTCACTGCTCTATACTGCAAAATGGTGAGTAGATACCACCTCAGACCTGGCTGCATTTTAAGCAGCAAACAGAGTGCACTCTGTACTTCCCAAAGTTGGCAGGTGCTTTAGTATGAATGTGCTGTCGGGGTGTGGTGTTGTGGTGGGAGCCCAGGAATGTTCTTGTCTTTATTACAGTGCCTTCTAGTTATCAGTAATTCAATCCCTGGTTAACATGATCTTCCAGTTTAATCCAATAAAGACCTTATGGTCCGGTTATGTGTACTAAAAACAATGAGGGTCACCCTTTTTCTGAGCTGTCACAGTTGCTTTACACAGCTCATAGTGGCAAATACAGGGTAGGGAGCCTTGTAGTAACTGAGACCAGCTCTTCTGAATGAAGATGAAGCAGAGATATAATGAATTAAATGCCTGGCCGGGGAGTCGTGCTTTGGCACAGTGCCAGGTCTTTGCCCATCTGGTGTCAGGGAAGTTTCGGTGTTGGTTTTGGAGGAAGCAGGACATCACCAAAGTGGCAGCTCTTGCAGAGGTTTGGAGCTCGTGTTCACCTCTCCCAGGGCATATCATCTCCCTGGACGAAGGAAATGAGTCTGTGCGACCCAGACCTGGGACTGCTGGGAGATGCAAAGGGCAGGACTTGGAGTGCCAGGAGGGCTGTGCAAGATGGCTTCTTTAGAATAATAGCACCTGAGGGTTTTTGCAAGAGAGCCTGGAAGGGAAAAGCTGTGAGGGGGATGCGAAGACAGCTACTTACTGCAACGTGAGTAATATCACCACTGATGGAAAGCATTAAGGGGTGTAGCTAAGGATGCAGTGGCAAAGAGGTGAGGTGGAGGTGTGGAATTTCATATTGGTGAACCAGACTCCCGAGGGGATGGTGTGACTGAGAAGCTCTGGGAGAGTACCTGACGTGGAGCTGTGGCTGCCTGCTACACTCATCTGGTTCATCCCTACTAGGCTGTTTGGCCAGAGGTGCTGGGACAGTTTTGTAGCTAGAGCGGGCATTTCTCCTGAGCTGTCCCCTCTGCGATCAGGCTGGCTGCATTGTGGCTTGGCTGCTTGTCTGTGGCTGGAAGGGGTACGTGGCACACACCACCTCTGTGTGTGGCCACAATTTCATCTTGTCCTCCAGCCTACTGCTGATCTTGATGGGAGACTTACAGAGCAGACCCCGGCAGGGAAGGAGCTGGTGGTGCGTGCAGTTACTGCCTCCTGTCTTCTCAGGTGCCCTTCTCTTTGGCCGTGCTCTGCTTCCTCACTGAAATTAGGTGAGCTGATAAACGAGCCTGACGAATCTGGCATTGTAGCCAGTTCCATAATACTTGTCTCCTTTAACAGAAGACCATGCACCACTTCTGCAACAGGAGCTCAGGTCACCTGAGTCTGTCCGGCCTCTCTGTTCCGTGGTTGCAGTTTCTCTCCACAAAATCTGTGGGGATGGGAGTGGATAGCACTGGCATAGGTAGATGGGAAGGTTTGTGGGTGCACTTCCATATGCCCAGGGCGCAGGTGCCAGGTGTAGAGGGTCTGCTAAAGGTAGAGGTGGGCCAGCCAGTGGGTTGTAGGGTTTAGAAGACCACTCGCTGAAGGGGAACAGCTAGCTGAAAATGGGAGATACCCTTTGAGTTCCCTTAGGGCTGGGTGGAAGGGGAAATCAAGGGAAATGCTGAGAAGATTCTTTGAATGGGGAAGCTCTTAGCTCTGCCTTGCACAGATGAGTGACGGAAACCAGCTTGTCTGGAAGGAGTCTTGGGAAGAACATGCTGGGACCATCTTAGTGGCTGGGATCATACCAAGGAGATGGACAAGGTACAAAAATTCCTTCAACTCATAGAAGAGGGATGTAAATTAAAAGAAAATATGACCACCTTAAAGAGACCTGGTCTTGAGAAGTGGACAGACTTCCTTTGTAGTGAGACAGTAGGAAGTGATTCCAGACAGAAACTAAGTGTCTAGCTGGAAAGTGTGGAAGGAAGGATTGACTTGCCATCCCTGAACCTCTGAACCTGGAAAGTGATTGAACCCCTTTGGGAACTGGGTTATATGGAGAGCTCCTTGTTTTAAGGAGCACAAACCAGCACAGCTCTTACCAAAACACCTTGAGTTTCACTGTTCTCCGTGCGAACCTGAATAACAGTCCTTGCAAGATCTGAGGGGAGTTGAGGTTATAATCAGTGGGGTCTTGTGAACCAGACAGGAAGAATGATGTTCCCGTCTGCCAGCAGGATAGTGGAGAGACTGGTGGCAAGTGGGGATGTTAACTCAGTTAGCAGTGAGCGTGAGGATTCCTGTGTCTGCTTCTGCCTTGTTGATTTGTTGGCCCAGAGAAACAGCTCAGGTTTCAGTCTTTGGCTGCCTTGTAAGACAGAAGGCTGCTGGGAGAGAGTGGGATGGGTTCTCCTTGAGCTTCCATCACCCGGGAGAGATGGCAGAGGCGGCAGTCCCTCCGGCATCCTTAGATCTTGTTGGTGGAAAGGCGACATGGCTGCATCATGCAAGGCTTTCCCCCATGGGAGCTAGTTAATCTGTGACAGAGCACCTTAAGGAAAGGTTGAATGTGTGAGACTTCAAAGGAGAGCTGGCAGGCCAGGAGCATTTCTAACTCCTGTGGGGCAAACCTCATGCTGTTTTTTTTGTTTTTCTGCTGTGCCTATCTGCCAGTTCTTGCTCTCCTCCAGGTGGGAAGAGGGGCAGGGAAGAGAGGAGTTGCGGAGGAGTTGAGAATAGCTGAGAGTGTCTTTAGGCAAAGGAGATGGCAGATTGGGTTGCTGATCCTTGAAAATAATATCTCATCTGACAGGGCCTTGTTTTAAGGGGCAAACCCCTAACTTTTCACCCACAGCACATTGAGGCAGGCAGAGTTCCTTTAGGTTAGTGGTTTTGGTGCAAACCTTGAGTATCCCTGCAGCAGAAGGAGCAGCAGAGCCTTGGGAGATGCACTAAACCTTCACCATCTGTCTAAAGAGGGTCCCAACCTAATGTCCTCAATCCTGTGGTCTGTGGCTGTTCCTGCCATTAACCAACGTCCGTCTAGCAGGGCAGTGACTGTGTCTGCAGATGCTGGGATGTGTAGCTGTTGGCAAGGGTCTTTGGGAAGACCAGTGCCAGGCAGCAGAGGGGAGATGGTTTCTCTATGTGTGTGCTGCTGCTGATTATTCTTACCAGCCTCCTTGGCCTCTGAGGGAGCATCACCAGCTAGGCTGTTGGGGAGCAGTGATCTTCTAATCCTCAGGGTCTTTGGGTAGAGTCTCAGTCAGGTTGGGTGCTCTCTCTTGAAACACAGCTGCTAAGCAGACCTTGTTTCTGCCTGTGCTGGTCAGTAGATCTCAGGGGCCTGTTTTCAGCCAGAACTGGGAGACGGTTACCACATCATGACCCTGAAGGTCAGCAGCTGGATCACGCTCACTTTTAGGTAGCTTCTGGAGGGACCTGCTGACAGCATGAGGGGAATGAGCTGTGGGTTAGGGAAGCCACTTGCTGGGTGAACAGGAGCATCTTGGTACCTCCTGCTCAGGTTGGAGGGAGCAGCGTGGGCAGTCCTGGTTGCCAGGGAGTATCCAAGGCAATGGATGTGTTTGCTGACATGGCCCTCCCTGCCTGGGAGCTTGTACCCGCTCTGACAGCAGCAAGCGATGGATTGGAGTCAGGGATGCATGGAAATTCCTTGTGCAGATCTCCTCTGTAAGGCATCCAGACAGCTGCTGCCCACTGTGCTCAGTGGAGCATCCTGGCAGGCAGGAGAGGAGATGGGGGGCCTTGGGAATTTCAGACAGTCACTGACTTAATAACCATAGATGGGGCTGGATGCTTGTTTCTGGCTGTGGAGGGATCCTCTTCCTTCTGTTTCTCAGTGAGAATATGAGCTGTTCTCATCTTGGGGAGAAAGGGAATTAATTGGGATGCAAACTCCTGAAACTGAGCTGCTTGGGTACAGGCAATTTCTCAAGAAAGATGAAGGTTGATTTCTGCTGGCTGCTCTGAGCTTAATGTGGCTGATCTCACAGATACTCTTATTATCCTGGGATCCCAGCTCCTTGGTAGCCTTCCAGAAGAAGCCACCGCCTGCTCCGAACTTATATCTGTGAGGTACCTCTTTCTCCTTCAGCATCTGCATTTGCTTAGTAGCATCCCGTGCATTCATGGTCAGAGCCACAGAACAACCAGGGGCTAAAGTTGGAGGGAGGGGAGTTAGATTTGGCCCCTGCCTCTGGCTTCTGTTTCCCTGCAGCAAAACTGTTCCTTTATGACACAGAAAGCTCATCATGCAGATGTTTGTGGGATGACTTTTCTGCTGTGAAGTGCTGTACAAACTGAAGTGCAGTTTCATTTCAAAGATGCCCAGGTAGATTCAGTTTTTGTTGGTATTGGGTGTGCCAGGGAGTAGGATTTGGTTTGCTGTGCTGTTGTTTCTCTTCCCTAGTATTTCCCATTTAGCTTGGGGCTGCTTGCTGCTACCACCCTGTATCTTTCTGGTTCCCATGTGAAATGAATCCCTGTGTCCCAGCTCGATTCCTAACACTCATAACCTTACCTTGGAGAAACCAGGTATCAAAGCTGTTATTTGCAGGTCTCCCGGCTAGTAGAACTGTGAGAACACCTTCAGGACAGAAGGGAGTGGGGAGAGGGAACATGTGAATTACCCCTAGGGAAGGTGGGTTTTCTGGGATGGGACAGGGAGCTGGGGAAGTGCAGGAGGTTGCATTTCACTTGTCAGATGGGATTGTTCTCCCCAGTGGCAGGCTGCCTGCTCTTAGAGGGTCTCTGCCATTTGACCTCATCTGTGGCTACACACATATAACGGGGCCTCTGCCTTTCAGAGTTCACAGTTACTCGTGATGTGATGTCACATGAAGTCTCGTTATCTTTTTAGATTACAGCTTTCCTGCTGCATCTCAGAAGGCCCTGCTGAAAGGGAATGGGACGCAGGTGAAAGACAACTGGGAAACAGGCACTGTCCAGCCACCGGCAGAATTTGTTGACCCTGACTTGCACACGCCTTTCTCCAGCACACTGGAGGAAGAGGAGGGGCTGCTCCCTATAGATCACTCAAGAGGAGGAATGGAGAGCCTACAGACCTCTGGGCCAGATGTTACATCTTCTGAACCAGTGAGCCAAGAGGACTTCTCTCTTCTGTTTTCCACAGCTTCTGCCAGGCCAGGTGTTGTGACCGAGGCAGCCACAGGAGGGCAAGAAGAGGACTCTGTTCCTCCAGGCTTAGACCTTGGGAGCAGCATGGGACCAGGTCTTCTGCCTGTGTCCTCTATTTTTTCTACTACTGCGGCTGTGAGGTCTCCCAGTATTTCAGAAGAGCCCTTCGAGGTGACAGCTGAGGACACATGGGCTGTTGAGGGAGCAGATTTGGAGCTAACTGTGGCTACCACAAGAGCAGAGCTTTCAGAGACCACAGTGGAGGCTGGTGGGGAAGAACATTCAGCCAGAGAGGAGTTCTTGGAGACCACAGTGGGGTGGGAGATGCTGGAGCCCACAGTGCTAACTGAAGTGGAGCAGACCGTGGAAATGCCTGTGGGGACACCCTCTCCTGGAGGCAGCTCCCCAGGTATCCAGACTCTTTCTGGCAGTGAGCAGCACTCCACTTCTACATCTCAGTGGGACAGGTTTGATGAGCCTGCAATGGATCCCATTTGGAATGACACCGAGTCAGCCACTGAGACTGTGTCAGCAGAGAGAAGCTTGTCACCGCAGGCTGGGGATGCCCGCTTGGCCATGCTGCCAACGGAGATGCCCTGGGACTCAGCACAGGTAGCACTGGGAGCTGGGAGTGGGTGGAAGGTTGAACTGGAGATATCTGGGTACTTCTGTTTGGGGCAGGAGTGCTTAACCCCTTAACCTTACCCATGTCCCTAAGCCTGACCGGTGGAAGTATCTTTTTCTGTTCACCCAGCCAAAACTGAATTTTGGGGGATATTTTTCACAGCACTTCTTAAGGGTATCTATCATCCTTGATGAAAACCCTGCCCCCTCTCATCTTCCCCAGCAAACTGCTGCTCAAAATCCTGCTTCTAATAAACACCTGCCCTCTGGGGCAGGCACAGCAGCAAAAGCTCCTTGTTTCCTCAGCCTGCATTATTGGAAGTGTCAGGACAAAAACGGCCCTGAGGATTTCTGGAAGGGGAGTGAGAAGGAAGTGCTATTTTTGCTGCTGCCTGCAGGGACCAGATGCGGAGCAGGTGGAGCAGGGCACAGCGATCTGTGAGGATGTTGGTCTAGGAGAGCCCGTGGGAGAGGAGGTGTGAGGTGAACTGCAGTTCCTGAATCCAGCAAACTGGCAGCTGGTTAAGGGAAGACAGGTAGCAGGAGCTGGCTGGTGAGAAAGTACTGGGGAAAGCTTTTCACTTTGCTTTCTGCCCCACATTACTCAGGAGCCTGAGCAAGTGACTTAATCCCTCTGTGTCCAGTCCTGCCTGCAAAGTGCTGCCCTGTCTCACCAGTTTAAGGCCCACAGAGGCTCCTGACTAGGTTTTGTTTTGTGTTGTGTGAAGTGCTGATCGCATAGAGAATAAGGCTGCAAGCTAGAGAGCTTTCCTCCAACTACCGGAGCGCTCCTGGAGTCTGCCTAAAGGTGGGAGGTAAGCAAGGCTGTAGCAAGCTGGTACAGTAATCTTGTCCCTGCCCCACGTGCTAGCACTGAAATGCTGAACCCTCCTTAGTGCAGAGAGTTAGAGGACAGTTATTTCCTTTGAGAAGTGCTTCTCGGGGGTATGGCACAGCCCCTTGCTCCTCTCCCTTGTGTACCCCATGCTTTCAGCAGGAAGAGCTGCATTCACAACCTGAACCCAGCTGTCTTTGTCTTGTCTTTCCAGGTGATCTGCAAAGACTGGAGCAACCTTGCAGGGAAAAACTACATCATCTTGAATATGTCGGATAACATTGACTGTGTAAGTCAGTCCAAAGAGTTTTGATGGCATGGGGGGAATAGTGCTTAGAGATGTGGAGGCAGGCACAGCTCTTGCTGTGTGCTTTCACTACAAAACATTCTAAAAGCACTAAATCTCAACGTCCCTACAGAGGCTGTGGAGAGAAGGGGAGGAGGACAGAAATATTCCTGTTCCCCAAGTGGGAAAAGAGTGGGTGGAGAGAGAGGATTTTGCTCAAAGTCTAGCACATGTCAGTCCCATTTTGGATTTTGACTAACTCCTGGCTGCTAGTCTGTGTCAATCAGTACCTGGATTGTCATGAGACATGAGAGCTTTTAATATTGCACCTCTTACTCATAGGAAACATGGCAGGATTGAAGTGTGATTCTCCTTCCCTCTTTTCCTTTTCCTTCCCCTCCTTCCAGGATAGACTAATGTTCCTCAGAGGAACAGGGACTCCCCATTTGCAGTGTGAATGGTTCAGTGTCAAGCAGCTGTCACTAAATTGTTCTTAAGTGCCTCTTCTCCCCACCCTGTTATCTTGTGTGTTATCTGGGTCCGTTAACCAGCCACGCTCTGCTAATCCAATGCCTGTCCATCCATCCCCATAAAGCTGCAGTTAATTCATGAGCCCAGAGCCCCTTGTGGTCCCTGGTAAAAGGGCTTGTTCACCTCTGCTGTGCCTTTTATCAGTCACTTTAAAACCAGTTGTGAAAGGCTTGGGGTCAAGGTGCCTTTCATAATTCTAAGAAATGATTACGAGCCTGGCAGCCTGAGACAGAAATGTTTCATTGGGGAACCGTGTTCTGGCCTCACGTGTCTGCACTCTCGCTTGCTGTGGCTCCTGTTGTGAGCAGAATTGGCTGGTTTTGTTACTGCAGGGTGGCTCAGTGGCACTGAGCTATTCCCACTACTGGTGAGTTGGTGGTGGGGAGGGGTTGTGTGGATTTTCTTTGTTTTGTGTTTGTTTTTTTTTTAAGGTAAACGTTTTTCAGATAGGGAAAACAGGAGAATTCCTATACAAAATAAATCATGCTGACTGCTTTAAGGGTAGATGAAAAGTCAGTCTCTTTCCTCCTGATTTAGGCAAACCAGTTTACTCTTTGGAGGGTTTTAAATATATCTGCTACAGTTCACAATTGCAATTCAGAAGATCAGACCTTGAAAACCAGAGTCCTGCTGCTCTGTTTCCTCTATGTTCTTGTCCCCATTGCTCTTTCTCCCATCTCTATGGAGTTTAAATTCTAGTTAATTTTGTAATACATAGTGGCTTCCTTCCTGTGGTCACTTTCAATTGTGTTGTTTAAACCACTGGAAGGGCGAGAACTGAAAAGCCAATGTGCAGATGTCTCTTGACCAAATTGTGTCTTTACTGTTGAATCCTCAGTTCTGCCTTGCTGAAGGAAGACAGTGCCCTGGGATAGGCAGGACTGAACTGTTTTTCTACTTGATTTCATGTTTCAAAACATATTTCCCAGGGAGTGGTTTGTGCTGTCCTCCCCCTTATTCAAAGGGACACTTGTCAACATACATATTTAACATGAACATTGCTTCGTTCCCTGCCTCCCATTACCACTTTGCATGGCTGAAGCTGGAATCAAGCTCTTCTCTTTTCCACTGATGTTGACGCAGTTTTTTTCCTACCCATGGTAATTTGCTTAGTTAGAGCAACTCACCTACCCTCTGCCTGTCCCTTTTGTTTTCTGGTTTCTGTTTCCAAGCCCTGTGGTGTTTGGATTTCCAGCGTTGTGAGGGAGAACCTGCATTGCAAGTGCTGTAGTTTAAATTGGTGTGAACGGGGATTCCTCACACATTTCTTGTGTTTTGATGCCCTGATCTGGTGTGGTACCAAGTCCCACTGAAAAGCTGAGGGCCATGGAGAATGCTTAGCCCAGAATGCTTCCAGAGGTTTGCACCTTGGGCTTTAAAGTTCTTCATAGCGCCAGGCTTTTACCTGCAGATGATGTCTGTATTGCTGGGTTCAGCTGGCAGCCTGTTTATTTTCCTAATGGGCTCTGGGCAAGGCAGTCCCTTCAGTCTCTGTGGGCACATCTCCCACTCAATATACCTGGGAATTTTGCCTAAGTGAGGACTGCAGGATCTGGCCTGGAGGTGACCTCCACCTTGGCGCACATGTGTTCAGGCTCCTTCACAGCTGCCTTTTCCTCACCACGGAGATTTTATCAGTGCTGTGCAACCTCTGCTTTCCCCATCACTAGAAGCATCTCACCTCTGCCCTCTCCCTTTTAGGCTCAGCCGCTCCCCCTTCTTTGCATCCCAGAGAACAGAGCCATGAGCAGGAGCCGCAGCTGAGCAGCAGCATGGTGCTGCATCCTTGTGCTGCATCCTCACGCTGCTCCTCCTGCCTCCCCCTGCCAAAATCCGAGGAGGAGGCACTGTCAGGCCCTTGTGATTCAGGCCCTAGTCATCGGTGTCTTTTCCAATTAGGCCGTTTTCGGCACAGGCCTGTGCCTGCCCTGAGCGCTTCGAATTGCCATGGCAACAAGAGCTCTCCATTTTATTAATCATCTGTGTGGCCTTCAGGTTGGCATGGCAACTGGAGATAAGAATAGAAACACAGGAGTGAGAAAGCAGCAGAGGAGCCCGCCAAGGGATGGCTGGAGCATGTCAGGCCAAGCAGCACCCGCTGACCCAGCGCTGGCTGCGGGGAAGAGCCTGGCTGCTTCCTTCTTGTATTACACGATAATGTCGCTTCAGGGTCCCTCTGTACCGGGCTCAGCATGGTGTGGGGCGTATGGCAGCCTCAGGAGCCCAGGAGGAGTGTTGGTGTGTCAGGAGATGTATGTGGGTCCAGCCTGGGGCACTGGGGATGCGCAGGGAGCATTGCACCAGGTTTAGCATCACTGGCTCTTGGCCACACCTGGTTCAGGGGCCTTGGCTGTGCAGTCAAGCCAGCCCTGCAGTGCTACATCTGCCCTGTTCCCACCGTGCACTCACCAAGGTCCCTTTCCTGTGGCAGGAGGAGTTTCGGCTGGAGAGGGGTCCCCAGCTGTTGGCACTGGTGGAGGACGCCTTCTCTAGGCAGGCGGATGGACTGCAGGACCGCTGGCTGATCTCTCTGAGCAAACCCAATGAGAACGACAAACACTTGCTAATGACACTGGCAGGGGAACAGGGTAAGTGCTGGGAGAAGGAGCCTTCCTGTGATGTGGGGGTGTATTTAAGGAGCTTTCAACCATGTTGGAAGGAGCTGTTGCTCACGAGTCCGTTTCAATCCCACCAGTTCCCAGTGTTAACTGGACTTGAGGGATGGAGGGGGATTGAGACCCTTTTTCTATGCATCTACCTTCTGGCTTGTCCCTTGCTGCTTGCACGAAGCTCCATCTTCTGCGCTTTGCCTCCTGCTTTGCTCCATCCCTGGATTGCCTTAACTCGAGCATCCGTCAGCTTTATCCCGATGCTTATATACTCTCCTCCATGGGCAGGCCACTGCAATGCCAGGACATGACGGCCTGCTCTTAGTTCACTTCTTAACACTTCCTAACTCTTGTCCAAACTGGGCCAGTCCTCATGGTGCCTCCCCTGCATCCCCAAAGAAACAAAAGCTGACAGTGAAAGAGGGGCTGGGCTGGAACGTTTTACCATTTCTTTAATCCCCTTTTGTTAGGGGGGTGCTTTTCCTGTACTGCTGCTTCTGCCTGCTTAGTGATGGAGGACTCTAATATTGACATATGGCCTATATAAAAACAAACAAACAAAAAAAACCAAACAAAAAAACCACAAACAAACAAAAAAAACCCACAAAAAAACAACACAACAAAACAATATTCTAAAATGCCCCACAGTGAGAGGAAAAGAGAGCTAACATTTAAGTGGCATTTGCTGTATCAATGCCTTAAATCACTGCATCTCTTCCAAGCCCTTGGGCTTTAGAGTGCCAGTGAAAAGGCTTTGGTGAACATTTGGTCTTCTAAATTTCTAAAACCTTCCTGCCATCATGAGAGGGGACATCCTCCTTCCTGGAGAAGAAAATAGGTCTGAACTCCAGGGGCACAGCCAGGCTGGGCCATATCCCTCAGTTTAGAAACCTCAGAAACCAAAGTATTTTCTGCTCTGAATAATCAAGCTTTTGTTCAGTTCCTCTTTTTACTGCTGTGCAAGTGAAGGGAAAAATGAGCCTCAGCCTCTCAGTCCTCCCTGACTTGCTCCTGCTCTCCTGCCTGGGAGAGCATCCTGGGAACTGTTAGAGAAGGAGGGTCTGAGGAAGGAGTGGCTCAGTGCAGGCTGGTGGCTCCCTGGCTGAAGCTGTCTCCTGCTGGGAGTAGAGCTGTTACAGCACATCTCCTGCAGCCTCTGCTGTTGTGCCAGGCACAGCACCCTGCCAGGGTGTCCTGCAGAGCAAAACATACCTGCTAAGGGTTGTGATAGGTGAGCATGGAGCTCTGTGGGAACATCTGGAGTGCTGCAGCTCAGGATCAAGTTGCGCTGGATGGGGAGGATGAATCAGGCAGCATAGGCACCTGCCTCCATGACTTTTTGGATGTTGCTGCTTGCTCCCAGAGCAAACACAGATCCTGAGAGCTTCTGTTGCTGTGGACAGGGCACTTAGGTGCCTCTGGTGTGAGTTTGTGCCTGGATTTTTCCGCCCCTTTAAAGAACATTTGGAGGCATCCTTGGTTGTGGTCTTTGTATTCTTTCAGCCTCCTAACATAAAGTACCAATGAACAAAAATGTGCATTCCCCTGCTCCATTCTGTTGGAGATTTCACAGTGATGAGTGTATCTATCTGAGCTAACCTGAGCTGAGAGCAGCACTGATCTCTCCCTCTCCTTCTTTACAGGCATCATCCCTACAAAAGATGTTCTCATGGCACTGGGGGATGTTAAGAGGAGCTTAGCCGAGGTAAGAGCCTGTCTGCCTGCATCCATTTGTTAAGACTAGCTATACAATTAAAATAAGCACCTTGAAAACTGGGAGTGTGTCTCAGTCTAAGTGAGTGCTGAACCCACAGCAGGCAAACAGATGAGTCAGACACTTGGCAAACTCCCCTTCTCCCCTCTGGTAGTTGCCAGGCCATCAAATGTCTGCTCCCATTAAGAGAGTAACTGTGGGTTATTCCCTCCCTGCTTTTTTGGCTTGGTTGTGAAGCTGCTTTTCACACGTTCGTTTTGTTGGGATACTTGGTCTCACCCCTTCTATGCTATCGCCTGTGGCAATCCCGGTGCTGCAGAGCCCCACAGTTTGGCCTGCTCACCCTACAGCTGATTTACATACGCTGGCGGCTCTCAGTAGCTCAAGCTTTGCTGAAGGAGGTGGGAGAGGTGCCTGGACTAGATGGTGCACGTTCACACACCTTCTTCCTGCAATCCCAGGGTCTGCATTTCACTCCTTTAGACAACTGCCTACTCGAGGGTAGGCAGAGGACCAGAGGCGATGGATGCCAGACTCCGCTACCAGCTGCCTCTAGCCCTTGCGTATTCCCCTCTAACCCTGGGCAGCTTGGACGAGGATAGAAACGAGGACAAATTAGTCCTGTGATCTTGGACTTTGCCCCTTAGGCCTATGGGATGTCTGGGCACTGAGGGCCTGACTCTGCTTGGGTTTTTTACACTACTGGAGTAATTCGGCTGACTTTAGCAGCAGAGTTGGGCCACTGCCTTGCTGGCTGTCTGCTCTCAGGTTTTTCCTGGGCATGACTAACTCGTGCAGTTAGACAAAGCAAGTTAAGTGCTCAGTGCTGTATTGACTGGCTTACACCAGAGAAAGTGCAACAAGCCAACCCTCTAGAAATTGTGTGACTGAAGTATCGGCAGCTAGAACTGTCCAGCGTGCAAGGTTTGACTTCTTTGTGCAACCGTGACCCTACGTTAACGTGCATTCTACCAGAGCGGTGCCTCATCACCTGCCTCCAGCTCTATCAATAATGAAACACTGCTTGTTGCACTGACCTTGTGCTAGCACAAGCTTGGAAGGAGGGAGGATATTCTCTTACACACGTCATACTTGCTATCAAATTGATACATAAACTGCTTGAAATCTGCCCAGTCACTGGGACTGATGTTGGGCTTTGTTTGCTGATAACCACAAGGGGCCTGTTTCTAAGGCAGCTTTTGGGATCAGCAGGTGACTGTCCTCTTTCAGGACCTCGGAAAGACCACTATACCCTCTTAGGACCAGAGCTTTAATGAAAACCTATTTAGTATGGTTTAATTCTCTGTCACACAGTCACTAAAGCCTCACCAAGGCTCCCATCAATGGTCCATAGTTTGTTTTGGGTATCTTAATCTTGTGCAGTTTCTCCCATGAAAGCCTCCTTGTCTTGCACATAGGTGTGATCCTTGTGCAGGTGAACAAGGTAAGATTGTACCTGCTGCCATTTGCTGATTTGTCAGCTTTCATGGAAGATGGTGTTAAATTTAGTCACATGCATTCTAGTCAGACAGTGTACGTCCTGAGTCCCCAACCCTGGCTTTTAGTTCCTCGGCCCACAGTGATGGTCCTGCATTTGAACCCTGGAAAGTCTGAACAGAATGCCACCTGACTGCAAGCCAGGGGATTTAGTGAACCCCTTCCTTCCTTCCTTCCAGATTGGCATCCAGAATTACTCAACCACGACAAGCTGCCAATCGCATCCCAACCAGACGCGCAGTGATTATGGGAAGCTCTTTGTGGTACTGGTGATCATCGGCTCCATCTGTGCCATCATCATTGTATTGGGGCTCATATACAACTGCTGGCAGAGACGCCTGCCCAAGATGAAGAACATGGTGAGTGAGCACTGGACAGGTGGGAAAGGTGGTCGGACTCTTTCCCCTTGGAATGGAGGGGATTGGAAAGCTAAGAGGGAGTTTTTTTTTTTCCCCTGTCCACTTACTGACATAGCTGGATACACTGCTGGGAACCCATTCAGGCGTAAGAGAGATGTAAACCTGTCTCTTGCTGTGCTCAGGACAGCTCGTTTCCACTGCAAGGGCTGGGCTAGGAGTAAATTTACCTTTCCCCACTGACCTTGCAAAGTCCTCAGTGACACTTGTAGCCTGTTCTGATTGTGCTTCTCAGCAGCATTAAGACTTGTCCTCATTTGTCTCCATTTGTGTTCCTCTGGTCCTTTGCAGTCGCACGGCGAGGAGCTGCGCTTTGTTGAGAATGGCTGCCATGACAACCCTACCTTGGATGTGGCCAGCGACAGCCAGTCGGAAATGCAGGAGAAGAAGCCAAGTGTAAATGGTGGAAACACCATCAACGGCCCCGACAGCTGGGATGTCCTGATCAATAAGCAGGCGAGCGAGGATGTGGATGTGTTTGAGGAAGACACGCATCTTTAGAAAAAGAAGGGAGGGAACTACCCCCTTAAAGGCACTTGTCTCTCTCCTGTCCTGACTGATGGACCACAGGATCAGGTGGCTTCTCAGGAACTTCTTAAAGGCTTGGGACAGGTCAAGTCTTTGGGCAAGTTTTCCCAATAGAAGTCCTGAGCCTGCATCTGAAGCTTGGAGCCAGGAGGATCACTGAACAGAGGGAAGTGGGAGGGGTGGGTGTGTAGGTCTCTGTGTGTGTATTCCTATCAGTAGCACCAATGCTTTCATCACCTGTAAATGCACTTACTGTAGCTCTCTGGTAGTGGCTGAGAGTGGCTGGGCTTGAGAAGCAAGGCTACCTGCCACCAAGAGTCCAGCTTTGGGGAGTGAATTCACTTTGGGAGTCCAGCTGGAGCTACGGCAGCCGGGTCCTGACCTTGAGATCATGTTCAGTCCCTGTAGGTGCAGGAAAACCTGTGCATTCTGGATGGAGGGAAGCCAAGACTCAGTTGATGTTCTGGGCAGAGTTTTCATTCCACATGTGAAAAGAGGTTTTCTAGTGCTCTAGCATTCAGCTGCTAGTTAGATGAGCTGACGTTTACATCCGGGGAAGACATCATGCTGTGATCTTGTTTTCTTCCTCGAACCACAAACTTCTTCAGCCCCACTCCCTTTTTCAGCTCCACAGCTCCAAGCTGAGTTCGCAAAGTTTGAGCACTTTACCCTTGCTTGACTGATTGCAGAGAATTCTGCGTGGTGCAGCATTGTAGCTGGAAATTTGCTTTAGGTTGGAGAGTTGCTCAAAAAGGACATTTACCTGCCTCTTTCACGTAACAGCCTGTGAAATCAGCAGCAAAGTATCCCTTGTTTAAGTCTCAGTTTTAGACTGGTAGGCCTTCTCCGCTCCTGTTCTATTTTCCCAGGGTAGTTTGGTTTCAGTTGGTCTTTTTGAAGTAAATATAAAGACTATGTGAGCCTTTTTAAATAGGGAGAAAAGTAAAAACTTGGAAACAGATAATTTTCTGGTCCTTTTGTTTCCTTTTCAGGATCCTGCCCTGAGGAGGGGAAGTGTTTAATGTCTCATAGGTGTAAATTGGGGTAACATCTTTAAAATCATGGCATTTAAGCAAGCGTAAAAGCCAGTTCAGATGAGATGAGAATCAGATCTAAGAGCTCCCCAAAGAACATTTCTCAGGCATGCCTCAGGCAACTTTGAGGCTTCAGCTCCCTGAAGAGGTGTGATAAAAGGCACGTGAATATGCATAATTGTTCTCTGAGCCCTGCCTAAACCCAGACTCAGAACTACTGTCAAGCCTGAAATCCCAGAACCTTTGTTTCTTCTGTCATGGAGGGATTGAGGGACTTGCTTTGGTCAGAGGCAACAGTGTTCTCTCTGTTACGGTGATCTGTGTGCTTGCTTACTGCGAGATGCAGCTTCATATTTGGTCTTTGAGGGAACCTTTGTACAGAAAAATCCCCAGATATGCAGCCTGATGCTGAGCTTGTAAATCTATCCCTGTATGTATAGATACTTTTAGCATGTTCACCCCTGATGCGAGTGCCTAAAGTCGAGGTACAAGAGTCTGTTGTTTCATTTTGTATAGCGCTTTGCATACAAACTGAATCACAGATCACCTCGATGAGGACCCCCTTGATACCAGTCTATTAGGGATTCAAGAAAGCTGATAGCCTTTGGTTTCCTATCCAGATTCCAATTTTCAGTGTTTTTATTCTGCCTCCATGCCTTTCCCCTTGTTGTGTAGGAGATGGTGACCATCAGCTCCTTTTGTATCTTGTTGGTAGGGTTGCAGAGATGCTCAGAGGAGTTCCCCTCTCCTGGCCCAGCAGCTGATAATGGGGGGACAGCCCATGTGCGTGGACAGCTGCATGTGGCCCTTCTCTGACCACCCCTGGCTGATGGCTCCTGCCGAGTTTGATGGGTCTGTGCAGTGAAACTGCACAAGTTCAGTGGCTGTGCTGATGGCATTTTGGGGCTCACAGGATTAAATGCAAGTTGTTATGGCGAGTAAATTAAAGCATGGAGTTAAAATTTGAGTTTGTATAGCACTTAGCGTAACGGGGCCTGGCCCGGCTGTGGCCTTTAGGCAGTTTCACCATGTAAATGTTTCTAAATCCACTAATCCTCATTAAATATGTTTTTCATGCCCAGTGGCAATTAAAAAGATAACGCCACCAATCAGATGTGAATCAGTTCACCCACAAAACGCTTCCTTACTGCACTTCATTGCTAGGAGCTGCTTCGCTGCCCTGTGTTCTCTCCACTTTACTAATTCAGAGAAACAACAAAGTGCAGATAAAGCACTGCTTCTGGCTGGGCTTAGCACCTCCCGATCTAGTGTGAAGTCTTCAAACTTTAGAGAAACCGAGGGGGCTATGCAGGCTTATTAATAAGCTAGCAAGTTATCCTTATTTGGTCTTCTGGCTGCTTATGGCCTGAAGGTTTTTCCAGAGACTCTCTTCTGCGTCTGGAGCATCCAGCCGATCTTGAGAGTCTCTAAGGGTGGCTGTCATGAGGCTGAGAACAATTTTCTGCTGTCTCTGACAGGGTACACCTGGGTGTATGATCTCAGTTTAGCTCCAGAAATCTACTGGTTAATAGCATTTCACTTTAGTCTGGTGATACTTTTTATACCTTTACCATTTGTTTTTTCTCTGTATAATTTTTTTGCACTAGGCTGATCTTGTTAAGTCGATTGCACTGTTGTCCCTCTCCCACCAGCCTTGCAGAGACGGGTCATCTCTGGGGACCTGCGGGCTGGGGAGCGCTGTAGAAAGGCTCTTGATAGCCCACTTACCCTGTTGGGTTTCCAGCTCTGCACACGGAGGATTTAAAGAGGAAGAGAAACTTTGTCTTAGCATTTGTAACAGGAAGCTTTTCTATCACCTTAATGTAGTTAAACTTTTTAACAAAAACTGTCAAAGCTGGACTTCTCAGAGCGGTGTGCCAGGCGACAAAGCAGGTACAGGAGACAAAGCGATTCCTAGAAAAACTGTTTCTCCACCTACTCAGAGTTCAGTGTAGTCCCATCTGCCAAACGTTTGATCGCACTGACACCTGGTGGCTGCTGGGAGTTGGAGACAAAAACTTTAAAAAAAAAAAAAAAAAAAAAAAGGATTTTTTCCCCCCTCTGAGCTCTGGGTATCTGTTTGCTGTGACTTGCCTAGGACAGTCAGCTGCTTTAGTCACGGGGGGCTGCTGGACTCTCCTGTGAGCAGAGGGGCTCATACCGGGCACGTAATGGTTGGTTTGGGTGAGGACATCCCCATCCACAAAGCAATGAGATGGGATGTTCCCTGGAGTCCTTGGTCTGGAGGCCCTGGGTAGCAATACAGGTCTCAGCTCCATCTTCCCCCTTTCTCCTCTCTTTGCCCCCTCTCCTCCCGGGGAGCACAGCCAGAAAGCAGAGGCTTTGGCTTGAAACAGAGGTGGCTCTTCAGAAAGAGCATCAGGTGCCGGTGTGAGAAACTCTGCACCCCTGGGAATACCGGCGATGGCATCGGCTGGATGCACGGCCAAGATCAGAGTGGCTCTCCATCTCTGTGGGACGGTGGCCAAGCTGCAGATTACTCTCAGATGTTGCCCAGATGGCTAGCACAGCATCTATAATGTGGAGTCCAACATGTGCTAGGACTTTGCATCCTGCAGACTGCCTCATGGTATGTAGGGTGTAAGGACACAATGGCCCAGTAACTGTGCTGTGGAGTATGTAATGCAGGTTGAGAATACAGTTCGAGATACCACCTTAAGGATCCCTCTGGGCAAAGGATGTGGTGTGAAATGGAGGTACATTATCCTATGGATTGTTGCAGTATGACCTTGGAGCATCACAGGGGGACCCCACTGCAGCCACTTCCGTCAGCGGCTCGTCTGTTCCTGTCCACCTTGGCAGCCACGCAGGAGCACCTCCCTCCTTCACAGGGGGTTTGAGGCAGCTCGAACAGTCAGAGACAACAAGCACCTTCATCCGTGCTGGCTCACGAGAGCCTCATGGGCTCATCTCAGCTGACAGCCACGCTCCCGGCCCTTCTTCTTAACGCCCTCGTTCCTGCTGGCCCTGCGCTGTCTGCGAGCCCTGGCCACCGCTCGGGACTGCTGCCGGAGAACGCTTAGAAACACTCGCGTCTGGCCCTGGAAGTGACGGGGTTGTGATTTTGTTTTCTTTGCAATAAAATGCACCTCCTGGGTGTCTGAACACTGACCCGAGTGTAGTCCTTTGCCTGAATTCACCTCCGCTGCATCTGTTAATGTGGTGGTGGCCGGGGTCCCTCTGCTGGGGGTGTCAGCCTCGTGTCCTACCCCCGAACTGGGAGAGCCCACCTTAATTCTCCCATCGCAGGCTGCTGTAGAAGCACCGAGCCGTGCCAGTTGCCGGGCTGCGGGGTCCCAGCTACCCCCGTGAGGTGACGGCCCTGGTCCCACAGGGTGCCCCCCCTGCAATCCTCCCAGGACCAGCCCAGGACCCATGTTCCCTGCCAGGATGGCAGAGCATAAGCCTCTGTTCCAGAGCAGAGCGCCTGCAGGCGCGCACACCCCTGTGTCATGCGTGTCCCGGGGCAGGTGCCCCCCCATCCCACACATGCTCCACAGCAGGACCCCACGCAACTGGGGGAGGTCAGAGCCCTGCCACGTGTTCCAGACACCCACTCCCATCACCGTTCTGGACCAGGCTTTTCCCAGGTGCGTTCCAGAGCAGCACCCCCCACCCCCCACCCCCCCCATGCTTGTTCCCGAACAGAACCCCCTTTCACGGAGCAGCAGCACCCCCGGTTCCACCCGTGGCCCAGACCGGCCCGCCCCGCTCCCGCCCCGCTCCCGCCCCGGGCGGCGGTTGCTCCTCCAGCCCGCAGGGAGGCGCTGTGCGGCGCGGCGTTAGGCGGGGTTGGCCGCGGAGCCGCTCCGCCCCGCCGACGTGTTTACATCCGCCGGCCGCTTCCGTCCCGCCGCTGCCCCTCCGGCCTTTTCCACCGGCTCGGCCCGGTCCCTTGCGGCTCCCCTACGCTCTCCGCGTCAATGCGGCGCCGCCGCCCTGCGGCCTGCCCCGGCCATGGACACCAGCGACCTGTTCATCAGCTGCAAGAAGGGGGACGTGAGCCGCGTGCGGTGAGTGGGGCCGGGCCGGGCGGCGGCCCCAGGCCCGGGGAGGGGGGGGGCAGTTCCCGGCGTCCCCCCGCATAAGCCGCTGCCTTTAAGCGCTTTACTCACCCCCGGGAAGCGGGAACGGGCCTGGCTGGTGGGAGCCTGGCGTCGCTGTGCCGCGTTACGATCTTGCGGCCGCCCGGTGGGCCCAGAGGCCCTGCCCGGCCTTCCCCTGGGCGCCGAACCCGGGCTGCAGCAGCCCTGGGTCTCTCCAGGGCAGCCGCGGGGCCGGGAGATACCTGGGGTGCGAAAGAGAGAGTTTGCTGCTTCGTAAATAAAGGCGCCTTGCTTTTTCTCCAGGGAAATGAGTGTACACCGGCTCTTTGCTAGTGCTCTTAGGTTTGCTGTAAGGTTTGCCTGTTTTCTTAAAATTCAGGCAAATTTTTAAAATCTGAATATCAGACAGTTGTTGCGTATCTCACTGGTGTGAATGCTGCCTAGGGCAAATGTCCTTGCAAAAGTCTCTTCTCATCAACTGCTCTTTCTCCAGCGTTGGAAATTGTATTTACATTGGTAGGAAGCTAGATCTCTGGGAAGTAATCATCATGGAAGTATTTAGACACAACGTGCTGCAGACTGTGGTAGTATCAGTGAGAAATACCAGGCTGCTAAATTTCAGGTCAAGCCTCCTTGCTTATATTGAAGCAGTATGGCTTAGCTGCGATGATTTCAGATCAGGAGTCAGATGGGCTTGTTGTCTGCAGAGTGAATGGATGCTGTAACGCAAAGGCCCCACGTTTACAACAGACTTCTGCTGCATCTCATGGTTTTGAGTCTGAGTATGCTCTTAACCTTTGATCCTACTTGATTCTTCCAGCTCCCGACATGTGAATCTTCCCAGATAATCAGAAATAGCCTCTCTGTTTAACAAAGGATGAACAGGCAGATGTATGAGGTCTGGGGAACATTGTTGTCCATTGTGTATTCATATTTGATTAATTTCTTGCAAGCAGTAAATTGCAGCTTTACTGTAGAAAGGGGGACCCTGCAGGTGGCCTTGCAGAGGTTTAAGATGACCAGCATTGAAGTGATAGTGGAGAAATGGTCAGTCTGATAATACTGTTAAAGCAGAGGGGACACGTGGGCTGAGTAGAAAGGAGCTGAGTTGCTTGGGATTTTGAATGTGGTCAGAGGAAGCTGAAGTTTGAGACAGGAAAGATGGAGTGAAAGGAGGGACTGATGTGGCAGATGGGAAAAACATCTTGAGAATCTTTGTGAAGGCTTGGGGGGACTTTTAAATACAGTTAGGAGAGATGGACTTCTACATACAGTTAGGATTACATACAGTAATTGGGGACAAGCTGTAACAAGAGCCAGGCTGTGTAGGAAATTTATGTGCAAGGCAAAGGCTGGCTTCTAGAGGTGCCAAAGAGGGAACATTGGCAGCATTTGGTATAGCCTAATTGTGCAGGACAAGGAAATGGCAGGAATTGAGAGCAGTCTGGAGTGACACTGATATTTTTACTTGCAGCAAGAAAAGCCACAAGCAGGATGGGAGTCCAGCCTTGGCCTTGTAAACACGGCCACTTATTTGTAAGCATCCAGGCTGTGAGCGTTGTAGGAGAAAGTGAAGGTACTGCCGAAGTGCTCAGGCTTCTTTTGTGATTGCTGCCCTGTTAGGGGTCAGCAGGAATTGAGTTTGATTCCCCTCTTTCCCTGTGAGCACCACTTCAGATTGAAGAGACCTGTCAGGCCATGCTGCAGAGTGCCACTCTTTGGGTGGAGGACTTGACTGATGCTCCTTCAGCCACAGCTGACAGCTCCCCAAGTTGAATGCAAGATCTTATCGTCCCTTTGAGAAGTTACTGTATAAACTCAAAGTTACGTCTTTTGAGAGAGGAGAATGTGACTGAGTGAGCAGCTGCATGAAGTTATAACTTTGCTCTCCCTTTTCTTCCAGATACCTTCTTGAACAGCGAGATGTGGAAATTAATGTCCGTGATAAATGGGACAGTACACCTCTGTGAGTCCTGCAGCCTAGAGCGCTGGCTGGGCTGAAGGGGAGGTCTTTTAAAGCTCTTTTGCACTCTCTGCATCAGCAGCTAGGAGCACCGTTACAAAACATCTCCGGTTCTGCTTTTTGGGAGATTTGGCTACAAATTTCTGCTTCTCTTCTTTGCAAGTGCTGTGCTAAATATGTCTTTGTCTCCCCATCTGACTGGTGCTTGCTCTAGTAGTGCTCAGAAGGGTGGTTAATTTTGTGACTGAATCACCTGGATTAAGCAGTCTGTTCTTGGCCTGATTAGGCTTTTTTCATGCCAAAGTCTATGGCATTCTGGCATGTCTTTTTGGGTGGAGGCTTGGCTTGATGAAATTCAAAGTGACTGTGGGATTGCTGTCTGGCAAGTCTGTGAACATGCAGTAGGTAGTGAGGAATCCCTGTGCTGGTGCTGAGGAGGGTGGTGTGAGCTTTTTACCTCCTCACGTACACAAACACCGTAACTCCAAATGTCCCCCCCTTCCTTCTTCTTCCTCCAGCTTTATATGCTGAGCCTGACACCATATGGTTTGGAATATCCCTTTGGTCAGCTGTCCCAGACATGTCCCCTCCCAACTTTTTGTGTGCCCTCAGCCTACTTGCGAGTGGAGTGGTGTGAGAAGCAAGTTGTTACTCAGCAAGAGCTAAAACATCTCTGTATTATCAACGCTGTTCTCAGCACAAATCCAAAACATAGCCCCATACTAGCTACTGTGAAGAAAATCAACGCTATCCCTGCCAACACCAGCAAACAATTCCAAAGTGCATTCAGACATCTGCAATATATTTAGAGCATGAAATAAAGTAAAGGTAAACTAACATTTGCCTGCTGCAATGCAGGTTACAGGATTCCCTTAGTTTGTAGGACAACTTGAGATCCTTGTGAAAGAATCCTGAAAGGCTTAGATTGTGAAAGAGAAAACGAAACTCATCGTAAGTAGAACTTTGAGGGGTGGATTTGCTGTACATCCGGTGTGGGTGCTGTTCCCTCGTTATCATCGTGTGCAGCAGTCAGCTTGACAACAGAAGGAGCAAGGAGTGTTTTTGAGAATTCAATGGAATTGCTGAGTGCCCATGAAATGAACTCCACAAAAATGAGGGTGGATTTGGCAGCTGGTGGTACAACAGAAGATGCTGAACCCAGACTGGGACCTTGAGATCTCCTTGCAGGACAGCAGTGCCTAAGAGTGCTGGGAACAGATCCTGCTTACTCTATTGCAGGGGTCAATTCTATGCTATTCGGTAGCAATTCCTCGCTCCTATGAGGAGTTATCTTCTAAGCTTATCGGGACTGGCTTTGTGCTGAGGTCTGCATGCTGTAGTGTGCCCTGACATGGAATTTTGCTTCCTACCGTGTCTCTAATTTTCTTTCTCTTGTCAGGTATTATGCTTGCCTCTGTGGACATGAGGAGCTTGTACGCTATCTTCTAGCCAACGGTGAGCAAAAGTGTCCTGGTTCTGTGTACAATATCTTTCTCCGTACTGGTCCGTAGGGATTGTATATCCTCCTAGCTGTCCCTTGGGGAAACTCCTTCTGTTACAGCCAGCCATCTCATCAGTGATCTCAGGCTGCAGTGTGAGCCCTGGACACACTTTCATGGTCCCTTTTGCAGGCCATTTGCTGCCTGAATTCCCTGCAGGGAAGCTTTCCTTGCTGACTCAAGGCAACATGACTTTCTGAAACCACAGCTGATGTTTTGCAAGGGTGCATTGCTGTTGGGAGTGTGCTGATGTAAGGATTGTACTTCATCTGAAGAACTCTCTGTGTAAAACTTTCTTGTAGTCTTCTGATAGCCTTGCTTTGTAAACAGGACTCAAAGGTGAAATGCAAGGGCTTTTATTAACCTCAGACAAAGCAAGACAAATTCTCCAGGCAAAGTGCCTGCCCATTTAGTTCCCAGCACCCAAATTCCCTTAGGTAGTGGTGATGTTCTGTGTTCTGGCAGAGGAATCGGAGTGCAGGGTCAGATCTCAAAAGGCTTGTCTCTTCCACCGCATTCAGAGCATCTTAATCAACCACTTGTGTAATTCTAAAATAGCAAAATGCAAGTGCCCTTCAAATGTCTAGCAGGGTGTGACCTAAAGAGGCATCTCTTGCCTTGTGCAAGGCAGAAATGCTTTTTAGGAGGAGCTGTTAGAAGTCCAATAAGTGATCGTACTCTGTGTACAGCGAGATTCTCTTCCCAGAACACTGCTGGAGCCCTGCTGAGAGGCTTATTACCAGGGTCAGCTTAAATGAGTCATGACTTCTTCAGAAAGGGATTTTGCTGTGGGAGAACAGCTTTAGGTTATACGCATGTAAGGGGAGCTTAGTTTTTGTAAATATGCTCAGTAGCATAGGGGATCACAGTGAAACGTGACATCAGCCAAAATTCATAGTCTTTTGGTGACCATTCAGGGACACTTGAGAAAGATGTAACTTTGCCTGCTGGCGTGTACCTGTGGTCATTTTGCAGGAGCGAAATGTGAGGCAAACACTTTTGATGGGGAGCGTTGTTTGTATGGAGCTTTGAGTGATGCCATCCGACGTCTGCTGAAGGAGTACAAGCAGATCACGGCAAAGTGCATGAAGAGAGACTACTATGATGTCTTCCTACAGCGGTAAGCAGATGAGGCAGCTCCATGTGCAACTCATTCTGTCATCCTTCCTTAGCTGTTAACCTGGATATTCAAGCTCTCTGTTAAGGGCACACTTGAAAGGCAACTGATCGGTACCCTGTCTCGTTCCTGGGCTTATAGAGCTTCTAAGGGATGTTCCATTGTGCCCTAAGGGAGGACTTGCAGGTATGTGTGCATTTGAAATATAGCCTCCAGTGACTTAATTACAGACTCCAGAGCCAACAGAAAGAAAGCTGGTCTTTCTAATGCAGAAGCATTAGACTGTCATCCTTGACTGTCAAACCAAAATCAGATGATTGGAACTGCATTAGAGATTTAGGATAATGTCAACTGAAATTAAGTTTCAAGCCTGAAGAGCTATAGCCTGTGAGCTGAGGTTTCCAGCAGTGAAAATAGGTGTCTCGTTTCTGAGAGAGAGCACCTTAAGAAACCTCAAACTGACTTACAGGGACAGTGCTCAGTTCTTTCTTCTTGTTCATTAAAATGTGTTAATTTTGCGATGTTTCTGGTAGTTGCCTGTCACACCTTGTAGTCTCAGCCTAGAGCTTGAGAAGAACCCTAACGTGCTCTAGGATTACAAGAATAGTGTAAATAGTTTCTTCTTGCCTTTTTTTTATACCCTGTTAGTTCTGATGTTATTACACAGACTTGGTTGGGTTTTTTTTTTTTCTTCCCATTGGACTAACTTAAAAAAATAACAAACCAAAAAGGTTTGAGCATCTGTTTCTTCAAAATTGGAGAGCAGATAATCCTAGAAAGATCTGACAATCTTCCCATTAGTACAGAGTCCTAATTTCTGATGCTGTGGGGAAAGAGAGGAGGAAGGAAACTCATTTATCTGAGTACAGTCATATTCTACCTTTCAGGGAAGTAGAATTTTGTAGGGTGATTTATCACTCCCCTGGTGAGTTCTTGGCTCAGATGATGCAGGGTTGAGCACATGTGAAAACTGAAATGTGCTGGTTTTCGCTTCTCATTCCAAACAGAACTTGCATTAAAATTGAAACAAAGGGCAACAGTAGGGGGCAAAAAATAACCGCCTAACTGCCTCTATTTTAGTTTTTGGGCAAGACACTAGTAGGAAGGATGTTCTAGTGGCAGGAGATTGAGATCAGCATTCAAGACCCTGCTCTGACATCATCTCCTTGTGTGACCTTCACACCTTTCTGTGCACCAGTCCTGGCTCTAGAAGGAGTGTGTTGCCTGATGTCTGCCTGATTTGACCTCTTGGGGATGTTTGCGAGATATGTATATGCAAGGGGTGATAGGCATTAGGAAACACTGGTGATGGTTGCCATAAACTCTAGAAGTAGCAATCTTGTTTTTTGCCTTTTAAAGCATGAGTGCCTGGGCACGCAATCATAAACAAGGCTTCATCGCTGATGAGGTAATTGCCTGCGTTTCATGCCTGCAACATCCTTCCTTCTTCTGAGGATGGTGACATCAAGTCCTCTCCTATTTGCTGCATGGTTAAAGTGTGCACGCTGACACTGCCCAGAGAGCAGGAAGGTTGCGCCTTACTTTGTGGTGGGGTAATTCTTTTGAAGATACACGATTCTGTAGGCTTTTTGTCATCTGACAATTTAAAAGCAGGATTAACCTTTAGAGAAGTGTTTGGATGGCAAAAAGTTCTCTTTAAAATCTGTTCCCTGTGTTCAGGGGTTCACCTGAGGCAAGAAGGTTTCATTTTCCAGCCTCCCTCTTGCGTTAACCTCTTTGAGTTGTTGGAGGGAGTGAGAGATCCCAGTGTAGAATGTGAAGTACCAGCCCCCGTGCTGGCGTTCGGGCTGAGCAGGGAGAGGCTGCAATGTCCAGAGGTATTTGTTCATTTAGACCTCACTGTACCATGTGCCCCACTAGCTTTACCCTATTCTTTCCTTTCTCGTTCCGCAACGAATTCCCCCTCTCTTTGTTCCTCACAGGTTGCTGGAGCAGGGTTACCAAAGTGACATTGTTTTCATTGTCCATGGCAAATCGTTCTGTGCCCACCGTTGCATTCTCGGCGCTCGCAGCGCCTACTTTGCGGAAATGTTTGAGACCAAATGGAAGGGGAAGAACATGATAGTGTTGAAGCATCCACTGGTGAGCAAGGCTGTGCTTCCAGCACTTTCCTTTCTTTTCCTGTTTCAACTGGGTGAGTAGGAAGGACAGTTGGAGGGTTAACTTCCACAGTGAATAGCTCCTGGAGCTCAGAATGACCCTAGTCAAGGAGGGGCTTGTGGAGGCACTTTATGCAGTAAAACAGCTCTTACTGGGATAACAAAAGGCTGTAGACTGCATACTTCCCTTTTGTTCCCTCTGTCATGGGCTCAAACATATCTTAATTAATTGCAGTAGCAGGTAGCTGTTACCATCTGCCAGCTGCGCCATGACTCCTCTGTGGCATGAGTTTAGTCTGTCTAATTCCTGGTGGACAGGTGGTCTGTAGTGAAGACATCACCTCCATAATTGGCACTAATTGAGTCCCTTTTGTTGCTCTTGCAGCAAGAACTGAATAGGCCATAAGTGCATTCCATCCGTTAATCACCAATACTCTGGCATATGTTTCTATGGCTTGATTGTGGCTGTGCAAAACCTCTCATGACAAACATACTTCCAGTTTCTCAGGACATTACTTAAGTCTCTCCTTTCTCTTTGTACAAGAACACATCTTTCCTCTCAAATTAAGAAGAGTTGGAAATGTTTGTGACCAGTGAAAGACTGGATTTTGCAGAGCCTGTGTTATAACTGTATCTTTGGAGCACCCCCGTTAGTCAGGTCCTGTCACCCCAGGGCACATGGATTAGCATCAGTTGTTCATTTAAAGACCTCTGTAAGGTGGGTGGGGTGGCAGCATTAGTTACAGGAGGAGCAAGGAGATTGCGTGCACTGTCTGAGTTGCTGTTTAAGTGGCATTTCTTTGATGTGTTCAGGATCATGTTTGGATCCAGGCAAGTTTCAAGTTCATTATTAAGTTCCTGGGAATTCTAAAGGTAACTTTCTTATGTTTTATTTTAGATTAATCCAGCAGCCTTTGGTGCTCTCCTGCAGTACCTATACACAGGTAAGTGACTTACTGTCTAGTTTATGTACATGTGGCTGGTGGGCAGCTGTCTGTGTCTCTGCTGTAGCCTGTTTTTGGTGGCATGTGCTTGCAGACAGACGTGTTTGGGTGCACCAGTTGCCAACACATCCTCTCTGCTGGCAGAGGGGGAGAATGTGAGCAATCCCCAGCTCTTCCAAGTTGTTTGTACCTTTTGCCAGTTGTTGTCTTGCCAATAACTATTCAGTCAATTAAAAAAAAAAAAAGTCAGCTTAGGTTGATAGGTTCAATGGATGTGGAGAATGTATTTTTAACTTAAGGAAGGTAAATCTGTCATCTGAGATAACAGTCCCATAAGGTGGTGAAAAGCCAGGTTCCCACATAAGACGTTTTAAGTTTGGCAGACCTGAGCAATGTGTGCCAAATGTTTTGACTACTTTCTAATATTTTTTCTGAACAGAAGTTGATCCTAAGCCTTCTATGAAAATGCCAAATGTTGTATTGTAGGCACGCTAAGTGCTGAACTATTTCAGTCCAGGAGGTGGTGCTAGAAAATAACTTTTTCTTCAAGGCTCTCCTTCCCCAGCCCAGTGTTCTCAGAAGTGTTCCTTGCCACGTTTTCATGACGGTAAAAGATTCTGAGATGAGACCTTCTGGCCCTAAAGTCTTTTTTTACCCAAAGCCAGGTGGCCAATGGTGGCACTCATGCATGCTGCTGTTGTGCTGCTATTTTTTCTTTTCTGAGGAATTAGATATATTTTGTATAACCTTGTTCAGTCTTTGCCCTCTTGAATGAAGCTATCAGGATAGACACTGTGAAGTGGGAATGTAAATTAGATGCCAAACTGAGATTCATCGAAGTGGTGGGGTTACCAAGTTTTAGCTTCTTGGACTGAGTGCTGCATGCTGAAAAGCGAGGCAATGTGTCTGATTACTGAATTTCTGTGCCATCAAGTCTTCAGTCCTTAATTTTTGCTGTTTTTACACCTAAGTGGTTTGGGTTGAAAGAGCTGGCTGCACTTCTTCTTGGCAGGTCGTCTTGATATCGACGTTGAATATGTAAGTGATTGCAAGAGGTTGGCCAAGCAGTGTCGGCTGCAGGACCTCATAGATGATTTGGAGACCAAATGTAAAAAAGTCTATGAATTTGGTAAGCATTTTATTTGCTGTTGTCTCTGCTGTGCCTGTGTGCCCTTTCAGGGAGAAAGAGGGAAGTGTGATGGTGGATGTTTCATGGTGCCCTTGGGGCTTCCAGAAAATTACTCTGTTGTGGAATTCCCACGTTTGCATGATAGTTTTCAGTCATGGGCTCTCTGTAGGGCAGCTGTAGTGGTTTCTGACACATGCTTGTTTATCACTTATATTGAATGTTTTCATTATAGTAGGCAGTAGGACTTTGCTGTGGTTGCCAGACATTCGGTGGAGCACTGTGGGGTATATTGGGAAGTGCCTTTCAGCAGAGAGCTTGTTTAAATCCCCGGGGAGATAAATGCAGAACAGGACTTTTAATTGTACATATTTTATCTGACCCCTAACCAAAGTAAAACGTGTGATAATTGGCTCAAAGTGGATACAGAGAGAGATATAACACTTTTTTAAAAGCAGAGAAGTATTTCTGAAAGCATGTGTGCATTTATAACACTTGCATGTGCCAAACTGTGAATGACGCAATCCTCTATTTAAGGGTTTTTTGTTATCCAAAGAGCTTGTGATCTAATCATGACATCAGCTTATTGTATGGAAACCAACAGTTGGAGTTTATCATTCATCTCCTTAGTTCAAGCTAAGGGACATGTGAAGAACAATCAAAACAGCACAAGTAGGACAAATGGGTGTTAGTCACCAAGTAAAAAAATTACCTTGTAACAAAACCTTCAGGCTGAAAACATCTGATTCTCATTTCATGCTCTAACTCCTTTACTTCAGTCAAGTTAATTTTGGTTTGAGAAGAGAATCTAGTCTGTAGCTTTTAAGTCAATAGCATCTTCTTCCTTGACCTAAGAGGTAGGGGTGTAGCTATTCCACTGTGCCCTTTTGAATTATGAGTTCTGATTATTCAGCCTCCTGAAGTTGCGGGGCTTTACAGATAGAGACAATACTTCTGGCTCAAGAAATTGCTTATCTTTCAAATCACATGGAAGATATTACCACGTGTATGTCTCCTCTTAGGCATGTGCAGTTGTTTGCTGGTGGTGGGGTACAAGGTCACCATGGTACAGCTGTGCCCATGTAGACCAGGGTGCCAGTCCTTATGGAAGCTGTATCATAAGTCTTACCTCAGCTGTGTAAACACAAATGTAAACGTGCATCTGAAGAGATTAGAAATGAATTTCTTGGTTTCTTGCTACAAACAGTGTAACAACAGTTTGTGTATTAAGGGGTGGAAAAAGGGAGTGGTGGTGAATAACATGAAGAGAAAATAAAAGCTACTCAGGTAACAATTATCTTGTGGCATCCATATCAGAGTAACCCAGTGAGATGCTGGAGATCTCTTTTTTGCCCTGTTTTTTCCTTTTTATCTTTCTTCTCTCAGGGTCTAGCTGAGACCCTGGAGCGACCATTCTGCCTTAATATATCAAGTTAAAATCTCATAGCAGATCGTGAGAGGAAAATAAAGTGGATAGCTTGCTAACTATCTGAAGCCATTGCATATTAAGTCATTGGCGACTTAAGGATCCTGAAGTCCAGTGGTTAAATTTGTCAGCTGCAAAAAAAGCTGACATCTCGGTGGGGTTTAAAAGTGGAAAACGGTGAAGTAACGTTTCAGGTTGGCTGGGAGTTTCAGATACAAGCTCCACTGGGAAATGGATACAAACTTCCTGGGTGGCACTGGACAAATAATTTAATTTCTGTGTTCTTTGGGAGGGAACAGTTGTTCTTCATTTGTGAGGTCTGACAGAAGACATAATGAATGGGTGGTGTAAAGCTCTGATGGAAGTACTAGGCTTGATTTTATTTATGACAGGTTGGATTCAAGTGAGTAAGCAGAACCGCTGATAGATCTGTTAGATGTTTGTTTCAGATCTCATGAAGAAGCCATGAAAATTTGTTTCTCCAGGTAATAATATGTATATAAGAATTACAGAAGTTGAAAATTGGGAAAGATCTTAGATCACATCATGTCTAGCACTTGACAAAGCATTACTGTTGCCTCCAGTGCAGTAGGGATTTCTGCTTGTTCAAAGTGCTTTCTGTGGAATAGACAGCTGATTCAGGTCTGCAGAGCAGGATCATGTCTTGCATCTGTATTGTAAAGTTGAAATGTGCCTAATAAAACAACGTGAACTCAAGCTTGCGCAACTCCAGTGGGTAATTGCAGTCTCCACAGTCTCATTATCTAGAGTTAAGGACCATTTCAAAAGCACTTAGTATCTTGGCATGCACATACAGTAGTTTAGGATTTTAGAAAACCCTGGAGAGGATGACCCACTGCCTTCTGTTGCACCTGAGACAGGCTTCATTGTGAATGCTTGCTTATTTTCCCTCATGTGTATATTGTGGCCATAACAAGAAAAAAACTGTTTCAGTGATTGGAAGATCTCAGACAGAGTTTGTCCCGATTAAGCCATAATCCTTTCTTTAGAAGTGGAGGTATTTGAAAATAAATGTTTTGCAGTTATTT
Organism: Numenius arquata; assembly: GCF_964106895.1. Classification (NCBI taxonomy): domain Eukaryota; kingdom Metazoa; phylum Chordata; class Aves; order Charadriiformes; family Scolopacidae; genus Numenius; species Numenius arquata. The sequence continues at coordinate 12,822,139 of NC_133583.1, forward strand.
CTACAAGTTTTAGGGCAAAAAGGTTGAGAGCAAGGTTTGTGATGCTTGCCTTCATAGTGGAGGCACTAGACATACATAATCTGTGGTTATAGCTAGTCATGGCATTGGGAGGAGGATGTATAAAGCAGGTATCTGAGTGTGGCATTGTTTTGGAAAGGTTTGGGAATTTGGTGGGGGTTTTTGTGGCTTTTGTTTTTTGTGGTGGATTGAAATTGAAACAAAAGACTACAAAGAAGTATTCAGCAGTGGAAACAAAGGCAGCTGATGAATTGGTGGGTGGCGTTCAGTGTTACACAGCTGGGCTAGACTGGGAAGACAGAGTCCTCCATTCTCAACTGTAGTTGGGTTATTCCCTCCAGCTCCTTGCATTGTTTATGTTGCTCTTTTCAGAAAGCCCTTCTTTCCTGCTTCTTGCAAGCAGGTGATGGTCACTGCTTGCTTGCAGCCAACAGTTTATTCCTGTCCTGTCACTTGGATTTTTATTGTTTCTGTTAGGAGAGAGTTGCTTGTGATACCAAGTGCTGTGTGCTCTTGGATTTGAGAGACGCAGTATCTGAAATGTCTCGTGGTAGATGTGCTTCTCAGACAAATCACTATTCTTTCATGTCACTATGAAAATGCATAGATGCTTTGTAGATCCCAAGAGAAGAACTCTTTCTCTTGACCACTGCTTAATACTTGCTGGGTCCATTAGCACTTACAGAGACTGATTGATTTGGCAACTGTTGCAATAGGCACTACACAAATATAAACGATTCTCTCTGCTGTAAAGAATTTCTAATTGCACAGGGAGAAATTTCCTTCTCACACACTGGTCTGTAAGTGGACAGGGCTCTTCGAGAAAATGCACTCAGTCTTGTTTGTGTTGGTGCCAGGTCTCCTCTTGACTTATTTACCCTGGAATTCATCTATCTAAAGGTACCGTTTAATGCTAATAAGAGCAGCCTGTCTACTTACTGGTGTAGCTCCCTGTGTAGCAATGATGGTACCTGACTGTCTTGTATTGGTAAATTATCCTTCCCTTTCCAGTATCTTTCTGGGATGTTCAGCCTGTTTGAGGTACAGTGGTGGCATATCTGAAGGGTGCAGCAGTAACGTGGAGGAGGGGGTGGAGAACTTGTTTTGTGGCACATCGTGGTCTTGTTTCGCCCACGGCCCAATGGAGTCATCTGATGGAGCTCATGTAATGCTGTGCAAAATATCAGGAAAAATGAGGTCTCAAGGTGGCGTGATTCACCTGTGAGGGGTTTCAATGCAGTGAATCATGCCTGTCAGAAATTCTTCTGAACGCTTCAGCATGGGCCGCTTAACTCTTCTGTCCTTGAGAGTTAACTCTGCGTCTCTCTGGCTCTCAGCAGCATCTCAAGCCTTCCTCACCACAGCTTTGCATTTTTCCGGTGGTGCTCCATCTTTCTTCGCATGCTTCCCTGTGTGCCAGGGACTCTTGAATGTCTTACGTGCTCCAGTCCTCGCCCCAAAGCATGCTGAGCTGAAAACAAACCTGGGGTAGTGAATTGCGGGAGGGAGGTGGCCAGAAAGAAGAGAGGCTGTGATGGCAGTGGTATTGTAACACAATAGCTGGATGTACTTTGGGCTGCCACTTGTTTGAAGTCAAAGGGGTTGGCTTTGATGAGCTCCACAGCAGCGTTAGTCATAACAAGACCACAAAAGTATGATCATGTATTTTGCTGCTTCTTTATCAGGCTGTTTAATTCTGTAGGCTGGTAGGGTAAGGCAGGAAGACATACTAGGTCTGAAAAAGGCAAATGAAGTTGCTATTTCTGTATGGTTTATTTAATTTTTTTTGGTGGTGATAGCAATGCTTATTGAATGTTTGCAAACAACACAGGCACGATCAGGAGTCCAGGTCTTTTGGGGGTCTTTGTGCTTTGGGGATCTACGAATAGAATAGAGAACAGACTCGGGTGTACAGAACTTATTACCTAAACAAGAATAAATCCCTTTGTTCCCTGGAGTGAAGTTAGGATGACACAGCTGAAATGGGAGAGCATGTGGCCGAGCAGAGAGGCATGGAAGCAGTTTTGTTTTACCTAAATACTCCTTGGCGTAGGCTTCACCTCAGGTGACGCTGTCAGTGGTAGGGGTGGTCGGCTGGGCAAGGCATTGTATGAGTGGCTCCTATAGGGATCAGAGGCAGCCTGATCAAGGGTCTTCAACTATAATTGATGATAAGGGTTGCAGAGAGCAACCCTTGAAATATGCTGTGGCAGCTTTGTGTTTGTCACAGTTGATATTCCAGCACAAGGAATTAAATGGAAGTTTGAGGAGAGACAACAATAAGTGCATCCCCTTCCATCCCTGCTCACCAGTTGTACTGAGGGGTGCTGTATGCATGTTTACATACAGGAATCACATGGGTTTTGCAGTAAAAAGCTAAACAGCAATAATACTGGTGTTTCCTGGAGTGTCTTTCTTTTCTCTAAATAGGAGAGAATGTTTGTAGAGGAACTTAGGCATCTCTGCTCTTTTGTTTTTTGCTTCTTCCAGTCTCTTCCAAGCCAGGGACCTGTGTGAAAGTGCTGACGATTGAGCCCACAGGTAACTGCCAGCTGCAGGAAGATCTGGCTCTTCTAGCAGACTGCGCCCTGCCAGCCGAACTGCGGGTAGGGAGCATTTATACTACTTCTGGTCTCTGTGGGGCTGTGATACGTGTTCCACATGTGTTCAGTCGCATTATCTCCCGTTTGAGTTTAGTGCTTGCTTGTTTGCTGGTGCTCCAAATGCTGAAAGCCTTTTATTGCTTGGAAATGCGGTAAAATTGTTTAATGAGGGTATCAGTGCTGGTTCTTTTCCTTGGATTTTTCCCCCAGTGGGGATCTTGGTAAACAAAACCCTTGCCATGCGGTTGGTGGGGATTTCCCTATTGACTATAATGGGACAAGAATTGGCCCCCAGCTCTTTTTCCTTCTCTCTGCCATCCTTCTTGAGTATCAGAAGTGCTTTATCAGCAGGCATTGGTAACCGAAGGGACATACAGGTGGAAGATGGCTTGCTGGGCTTGCTTGCTAGGAACTGACACCCTGTGGTGGAGAGGTGCTTTCAAACCCTGAAAATATTTCCAGCAGAAATGTGAGTCACTCTGAAGCAAATTTAACTTGACCGGCAATAGATTTGCTTTTCATAACTACGTCTTGTTGACCCTTAAAAATAGTCCACAGACCACAGGTGGATGATCACTGTGTTAAAATACCATCAATATTATTAGTTAGGCTCAGATATGTGAATCTTCTCTCCTCGTTGCAGAAGAACAGGATAAATATTCATGGTCTTCATTCTCCCTGCATCTGTTATTTTCTATGATATCAGCAGATTCACTTTGCTCTTATGTCTGTCCTTTTTTTTTTTTTTTTCCTTTTCTCTCTCATACCAAGCACTGAATTTAATAACATGAACTCATTTTTGGTGGCTGCTGTACCCAGAGATTGTATGACTGAGCGATGTAGCAAAGTTTATTGTCTTTTTTTCTTTTTGTCCCCTGGCACAGAGAGCTTGTGTGTGTGCATAGAGTGTGACTGACCTGCTGGGTAAGGTTTCTTACCTGTAATAAGCCAGCATGTTTTGTGCTGGTGTTTAGCACCTATTTCTCTGAGTACTGAGCACTTTATAGAGGGAGTTTTTCTCCATCAAGTTTCCATCTACCAATGCAGAAATCTTTGCTACATAACTTGCCTCCCCTAAATACCTATGTCTTTATTTGTGGCTTTCAGTATGCTTTTTTTGTAGATTTGCAGGCTTTAAAGGGACGTAATGCTATAAGTAGGCCTCGGATTTACCTCCCGAAAAATTAAAAGAAAAAGGATCATGGACTTCAAAACAGTGTAATTCACGTAAATTTTAAGTTACTTCACAAATAAAAAGAATACTTTCTGTTTGATTGCTTGTTCCCAGACCTTGATGTCTTCCTGTCAGTTTAAGCTTTTCTTCTCAAAGATTAGAAACACTTCCCTTTTAATTCTTTCCTGCAGAATAGGAGCTGGAAGGAAAATATGAAACTTGGAATAATAAAACCATCTGACAGCGCTATGAATGCCTCTGTGAGCAATGGTTTTCTTGCTATGTCCATAGACCAGAACGAAGGCAGTTACAGCAGCATTAGACTTGTTATGGCTGTAACAGTGAAGAGGGTGCACGCCTGTTCACTGGAGAATTTGTATGGATGCACAAGTGTGGGTGCTTTGTTTAAGCCTAATACATTCTAAAAGATTCCTGCTTTTCTCTCTCTTTTTTTTTTTTTTTTTTTTTTTTTGTTAACTTACAAAGACTATATGGACAAAGTTCTTCATGCTGTTGCCATTTATGTCTCATTCTAATGTTTGCAAATTTTTCAATTTTGCAAATTAGGGAACTTTGTTCTAGGACAGAGGATTCACACATCCTCATTCTTACACGGTTTATGCCGTACAGGGAATAGTATACAAACTATGTAGCCTAAAATGTCAGGGACAACTGAATAGTCATGTGCAAACATCTGTGTTCTTGAGAAAAACGTACATTTTTTCCAGCCTATCCAGAATAAAATAGATATTCAGCTTCTGGATAAAAGCCAGCATTTCTTGATGGCATTTCAGGTAACGATCAGAATTTGGCAAGAGACGTTCTGAGCTGCTGCATGTCATGTAATGCCTTATTACATGAAATTGGGATGTAAACAACTTTCTGTTTTTTATAAATAATTTGCATGTAATGTCTTTGAATGATGCAGAAAACTATGCATCCCAATTTCATAGTTCAGTAATATACTATATGACTAAACCAATATTTGATATCCAATCACAGTCCATTGTTAGTTTTTAGAGTAAGACCTATCTATTCTTTGTACTCTTTAACATGTTTATAATGTTGATATCTTGTTTCTCATTCCTGTTTATACTTGAAAGCCTTTTCTCTTTCAGTGTTTGTTTTTAGAGGTGTGGTTGTTGTCTCTATTTTGTCTTAAACTAATAACAACCAGGATTGTTCTGACCACAACAGCTGCTTCTTCAGTTTGTTGCAATTTAGCAGTGACAGATTTAAGTAAAATACCATCAAAAGCCAGGCAGCTGTCAAAAACCATGTGGCTTTCCACTGTCTGTCTGCCCAGAGCTTCATCTTCTGTCTGCCAGGTGACCTCTGAGTTAGAGACTCCAGGGCTTCTGGTATATGAGACTGTAGGCACAGTTTTTCACTCCCTTTTAACTGAAATCTTATTTTCCAAACCAAAATTAAATCAGACTTAAAAGGATCAGAGTTTGCCATTAAATACTGTTCTCTCCTTCTGTGTTGACATTTAGTGTGGCTGCAAAAAAAAGTCACCATTTGTCACTTTTGGGGTAAAGCTAAATCTTGTAACGTGTAGCAAGAACAGTTGGAAACAAGTAGATGGGTTCCATCGTGTCTGTCTCCACACCTGTGTAGTGTGGTTGTCCATGGCAGTTATTCCTGTGCTTTGCTTTGCACATTTGGCACAGGCAGATTAACTGAACTATTTACAACATGCTTCCAATTTTATTTTATTTTATTTTTTATCCAATCCACTTGCATCTGGTTATGTGCTGGTAATCTTCTCTTGGATCACTCACCCCTGTATTTTGTGGTTTTTTTGTGTAATTTATTTACAATTTTCTTGCTGAGGTAATCTGGCCAAGGTACAAATTGCTGCCACTGATTTGTTTTGTATGTGTTTGCCTCCAGCAACATTTCTATTTAAGCACTAATAGCAAATTTGTAGCAGCAAAGACTTGGTCCTCCACATGTGATGGCTGGAAGATCCTGTGAATGTTGAAAGCAGTCTTACGCTATAGAGGAGTTGAGAATATTTCTGGATGGTGAATGAGTTACTGTGAATGTGTTTGCATCTTGTAGGTGAGACTGTTCTGTGCTTCCTGGACAACATACTTAACTTTGGCAGCTGTGCTTTGCCTGGACAGGGCAGGATGCTCAAGAGATTGCTTGAATTGGGAAGGGCGGGAAGAATAAGCCTGGTTTTTGCAGGGAGATCCTGAAAGGGACATGAAATTCCTCAAGCGTGACGAGGGAGGAGAGTAGAAGTAGTAGAGACTTAAAAGGGAAAATTCTGCAAATGCACTTCATGCTGAATAGGAGAGACAAAGACATGAACCTGCTTTTGTAGTAGGAATTGGAAATGACCTTGTAAACCTGAGCACCGGAGCGGGCATCAGGCAAGGCTAAAAGCAGGAAATTGAGCCTGGAGGAGTTTGTAATTCAGGAGACAAACAGTGAGACAAATAAAACTCCCATGTCCATTCCAGAGGGATGGATTCCTTTTAAAGATTTACCTTTGGACAATGAAAGGGAAGCGAAGAAGGGATGCACATAGGAGATGTGGAGTTTATGTCTCAATTAAAATGCTTGTGCTACAAAGAGTGGCATCTTATCAAAGCCCATTCCTAGGTTTGTTTTACCTGTAATGTGCCTGCAAAGTGCCTTGAAAGTCATGTCAGAACTTCCAGGAGAGGACATGGAAGCTGTGTGCGTAGAGTGGGGGTAGCAGCAAGGCAAACAGAGTGGGCAGTTGGATCGTGACTGCTAGCAGTTGTAATGAGGTGCCACAGAGAGTGTGGCTGCAGATCCCAGACCAGTTTGTTCATTGCCTTGTAACATGAGAGACAGATAACAGCAAGATAGCAGCCCAGGGAATCTACAACTGGGACTATCCGATCTCATCTTCAGTGCTGGAGGTGTCCTTTGTGTTACAGATGTATGAAAAGCAGGTAATAGATCAGGTTGGGTGTTCCTTGAATTACTGCATCTCTTCTGGGAGAATTCCCAGATGGGGAAGGACTCCCAGGGGAGAGATGCCGCGGAGAGGCAGCGTTACTGTGACAGCCACGCGCACAATGTGAATGTCACCGGCCTTATTCTCCTGTGAACAGGAACCAGAAGCTGCCAAATGTTGCTGCGGACAGACAAAGAGCCTGGCAAATGGGGCCCAGTTGCCATGTTCAGTGGTGGCTTGAGCTTTTGCCAGCTTGGTGCCTTGCCACATCCTAGAACCTGCTTTGTGAGAGAAACCCCACTGCATGGGAAGGGAGCTTGGCTGAGAGCACCAGCCCATTGTGCTGCCAGTTGTGTCTTTGTTCAGTTTGGGAGGGAGGAGTCATCTGCCTCCTCAGTAAAGCTGCAAGTTGGTTGCTTTCAGTTAGGAAGGAGGCAGGCATGTTGGAAATGGTGCTTAGGTATTCTGTGACTGGGAGACTGATCTTCATGGTTTTCCCCGGTGCAAACTTGGGATGTAACTTTCTTGGATGAGAAACAGCGGTAATAAACTCCTCAGCACAGGCACCTCGGGGGCAAGTGTTTAGAAAGCAAGAACCAGAGGAAACTTTTGTTTCCAAAGATTAATTGTCTTGGTTACATGGTGTGAACATAAACTTTTTTTTAATAATTGAGTTACCCTGTATATAGGATTAGGTGAAAGTGAAAATATTTGGAAATGTTACTTTAAAATAAGGCAAACAGATTTGTGTGTGTGTGTGCGCTGTCTTTGTTGGCATGGGGGACTGGGAGGAGGTGTGATGGTGTTAAAATAATTCACTAGAGTATTAATATTCCAACAGCACTATCTTTGGCTGCACATCAAATGAGAAATTTAAAATGTGCTTTAGAAATGTTGGATTATTCAAGTGAGGCAGTAATTGTCGCCAAACCACTTCAAACTGGTGTGTACATCTATGTAATCTACACATTACTACATCCAGCTGTACATCTACACAGTAAAGGGCTAGTCCTAACCTCTAGTGTGCTTATGATACCCACTACAAGAAGTAAACTTCACCTCCGCTTTGTTATCTGCCTTGTTAGGTGGCACGGAAAAGTTTTCCAGAGGTGTATGGAGGCTCAGGGAGTTTCCATGGAGAAGGGAGGCAGCTGTAACTTGTACCAGGAATATCTCTATCAGGAGTGCAAGGACTTCAGTTCCTCACATCGAAATCTGTGTTCAGAGCATCTCTGGTACTCTGTGCTGTGTTGAGGGGACAGATGGATGGTTGCTTCTGGGAAGACCAAGAATTCCAAGCTTGGGACTCTGAGTGTGTTTAATGCACAAATATTAAAGGTAGGGTTTTCTGGTTTCTCTCCTTAGGTTGGTTTTGGGGAGTTGCCATTTGACAGCACCGACAACTTTAACAGTTGTCCCGACGTGTGTTTCCGGGTGGCCCATTACAACTTTTTGTGTCATAAGGTATGTGCTTGTGCTGTTACTTCATTCTCCTTCCTTTTTGCCATGAGTCTACTCCACCTGTCTCCCCGACTCATCCAGTGCTGGATACACTCTGTAGAAGCAGCATTTCCTCACCATCTGGAAAACCAAAAGTCATCTTGCAGCTGGAAACTATATTTAAAGCATATAACAAAACAGCAAACCCTGCCTTTCTTGCAGAGGTGAGGAGATAGATTTATGGATTCAGCTCAGCGTTCACAGCTGCAAAATATCCTACTGCTGGCTTGTGAGTTCAGTGTCTGGAGAGGGGAATGTTTGAGCTGCAAGTAAACAGCAATAAGAATGGATTTTGAGATCCAACCTCAACTCAAATTCCTGTCCTTATACCATGCTACTTTTCATTCTCTTAAGTTTACGAATTGTTTTTTTGGCTCTGAGGGTAGGCATGAATAGACATACGGTATGGAAAAATTGTTGGAGATGCAGACTCAGAATATAGGGAGAATCAGACTTTCAGAGTCTGAACTTCCGAAATGTCTTTAAGCTGCTCTGACAGCGGGTTGGTGGTGCTGTTTGCTTTGGTGCAGTAAGAAAGATGCTAGTGTTTCGGTCTTTCTTCCTTCTCCAGGCATTTTTCTGTGGTCGCAGTGATTATTTCAAAGCCCTTCTTGAAGACCATTTCAGTGAGAGTGAGGAGCTGCAGACACAGCCCAGCATCCCTGTGGTGACTCTCCACAACATCTCAGAAGACATCTTCATCCGAGTCCTCTACTACATCTACAGTGATGATACAGAGGTGAGGCTAGCCATGGAGCCTTTCCTCCTGTGCTGGTTAATTCGGGAGGTGTTCACAGCAGTGTTTTCTTACAACATCTGGAGGCAGGGGTGTGTGTGGTTTCTTAAATCCCGCTGCCCTACTCTGCTACATCACTTCTGTCTCAGGAGCACACGTACTGGGACTTGCTGTTAGCCAGACAGGGATCTAGTTTATATGCATGACATTCGGGAAGAAAATCCCTCGTCTTTCATCCCATAACAAAAATTCGGAAATTAGGTTGCACGTTGTATGTTGGCGTGATAAATGCAGGGTGTTGCAGATTTCCCTCTTGGGCTCCGTGGAAGGATAAGGTGAGCAGCTGCCAGTAGATGGCAGATTGAACACATTTGGAGATGTGGAAAGGTTGAGAGATTTGGCTTATTTACTCTTGGCATCATAACCCGCTTTTCCATTTGTAGCAAGCCATTATTTCCACTGTTATTTATTGCTGGGATGGGAAAAGGTTCCACTGAGAGGCCAACGCCTTGTTATGCTCAGTATTGCAAGCAGGAACAAAATGGCCCGAACCCACCTAGTTTTCAGCCCAGTGGAAGGTGCAGCAAATCTTGGCGTTCAAGCAGATTCCTGCTTTGGTTTTGTGCAAATGCTTTCAGCGGGTCTAGCTACGGGGTGCCAGAACACATTCTGGCGTTAGGGCAGTGATCAGAGACGCTGCCGCACCTGCCAGCGTCACTTCTCCCAAGCAGTATTTGTGCTCTGGGTTCGGTGCCACATACAGAGAGTGCACGCAGCTGTGACCTTGTTTCTGCTGATCCATTCACCTCCGGGTAGCAGCAGGGAATGTGCGGTAGGAGAAATGGCAGCAAGGGCAGGATTGCCACTGGTATGCCGGAGAGCAGATGCTTCACTTGCCTGCACTCTTCCCTCAGACGTGCACTGAAAGGGCAGGCAGAGAAGGAAAGAAGCGTGTTGGGGTTGTGAAGACCCACCTGACCTTGTGACTGCATTGCAACGTGACCCTGTTCTCTTGCACCTCTCCGGTCTGCCGGCCCTCCAAGCAGCCATCCCTTTCCCAGGGGTGCCTCAGCTGCCCTGTCAGGACTTGGAGCAGGAGGACAGTGTGTAGGAGTTGAAAGGGTCTTGCTCATATGTTTTCTAGCTTGGAAATCCAAACTAGCTTGGATTTCAAACTGAGCAGCCAAGATAAGAGCTTCTGCAGAGAGTTCATCTGTTACGAAAAACTGCTAGGAAAAATGGTCAGGAAATATAGGAATATAGCTCAAGTTTCACACTTACGTGGAGTGTTCTCCCTGCCCTGGGTTTCTCCAGTCAAGTGTCAGCATCCCCAATTCCACTTCTTTTTTTCCATAAGGTTTATGTCTCTCTGCCATGTAATAGTGACAGTGCTTGCACTAGTGCACACTAGAAGAGTGTGTGCAGAGGACAGAAAGGGTTCCAGACAGAGGAGTTGCTGACCAGGGTTTTTTTGTGTGCTCAAGGGGAGCTTTTGGAGGAACATTTTCCAGGTTTATCCTTGATCAAGCCTTTGGAAGCTGCTGCCATCAATAGTATTGACTCAGATGCCTCCAACTCGTGAAGTTCTTGGAGCTTATGAAAGGACAAAGCAGCGCTTGATTAATAACCCCAAGAGCTTTGTTACACCACTGTGGCACTATAGCGTTCATGGTGTGCCTCTAATACATCTCGCATCCTTCTGCACAGCTGTTGTAGGGTGTTATACAGCTGAGACATTTGCTGTGAGTAGTCTCTCCAGATGCCGGTGTGGGCAGCTGTAGGGGAAGAGATAATCAGCCTTTTGCAGTTGTCAGAGTGAGAAACCACATGTGTGATGTGGACAGCACTGGTTTTGCTGCTGAGCAGTTATCAGGGTACTGGACCACGCTGCACCAGAGTTACACTGGTCTAGATTGAGGAATGGTGGCTTGGTCTCTAGATGCAAGTGATCTCGCCTCCTTCACAGCCAGGGTATGCTGCATCCTGCAGATTCGCTGTTAAAATGGATGTGGGTAACTGTGCTCTTTGCACTTCACATTAGCAGGAACAGAAGTGTGCAGAGAGAGGCTCTAGTTCCAGGTTACTGACGCAGATGGCTTACTAAAATAGGATTTGCCCAGCCAAGGAGAAGAGACTTGAGTGAAGCTGGAGGTGGTGTCTCCAACATTATCTACAGCATTTTGTATCCTCAGATCACTTGTGAGGATCAAAAGTACCCAAGAGGGAAATGGGAGGGTGATTTTCTAGCTCAAGAGCCTGAAAATGTTAAAGGCCGTTCATAACAGTGTAAGCTTGACCATCTGGTGCATGAATTCTGTTAAGTTTGAGTACCTGATAAAGCTCCAGTAATGTTTGATATGCAGAGTTTGTTCCTTACCTAGTCGAACCTCACCTATAGTTTATTTAGGGTGCAGTTTTCTGTCCTTGGCTGTATCCCTGTGCCAGGGAGGTTGTGCTGGCTGAGTTCACAGAGCCAGTTTGAGGAGGAAACTTAAGAGAATTTTGCACATTTTTCACAAAATGCAAGTCCAGCAGTATAAAATGGGAAGAAGAGTCCTAGTGGGGACAAGGTGCTCTGTTCTGCCATTTGTCTCTTTGAAGGGCTTCCAGTACTTTCGTTAAAAGCTCCCTCCTTCCACTGCCACACTGAACATTTCTTAGCAGCCAGCTTTCAGTGTCTCAGCATTGCTTTGTGCTTAGCTAGAGGGGTTAGCTGCAGCATGGCGAACTTCTTGCCTTGTGCTGAACAAGCTGCCTCTGCAGCATTTTAAACTCTTCTGCGGTAGCTGGGTGGAAGACATAGCTCTAAAGCTTGAGCTCCTGTCTCTCCATAGTACTGCTAACGCTTGTCAGGTAATGGGCCAGACAGCGCTTTAGGGAATCTCTTCTAAAACATAAGAGAAGAGGGCAGTTTGCCAGAGACAAGTGAAGTGGGTAGGACTGGACGGTAATTCTCCTCTTTCCATTGCCAGCTGTCCCCGGAAAACGCCTATGACGTGCTGTGTGTGGCAGACATGTACCTGCTGCCTGGGCTCAAGCGCCTTTGCGGCAGGACCTTGGCTCAGATCCTCGATGAGGACAACATTGTCAGCATCTGGAGGATCGCAAAGCTGTTCCAGCTGACCCGGCTGGAGGACCAGTGCACGGAGTACATGGCAAAGATCATCGAGAAGGTAGTGGAAACACCCCCCGCTGCCCACAAATCTAACTGCACAGTGAACCATAGATACAACAGATTTAATGGTTGTCCTTTAGTCTGTAATAAATGGTTGCCCCCCTATGGTTAAATGTGCTTCCTGAAAATGAGCAGCAGTCAAGTAGCAAAGCACAAAGTGAGTTAGGACAGAGGATGAGGAGTGTGGCAGAACCTGATGTCGCTGCAGAAAGCCAGGTACTGGTGGCTGTGTGGCTCATCCCTGTGGACTGTGGGGTGAAAAACCTGCCCAAAAAGTTCAAGTGCCGTGAGCAGGTGACTTTCACCAAGTTTTCAGCCACTGTGGTGCAAAGCAACAATGGTGTTGCCTGAATACACCAGCTGCAGCCTGGAGAACCCAATGGAGTGCACAGTGGAGCTCTGTGCAGGAAATATTTTTGTGTTTGCTGGAGGGAGTTCTTCCTGGCATAATGCTATAGAAAAGAGTAATCAATGTGATTGCTAATCTCCTCCAGGATGACAAATCTAACAGTAGGGACTTCCACAGGGGAAATTTGGCTGCTGAACAGCCAGAAGTAATGAATCTAGCACTGAAGTTTTCTTTATGGGGCTCCATTTAAGTGTAATCCTGAGTGATTATAGCTTGACTATAATCAGGACTCATGGAATAAGTTGCCATATGGAAGGATAGACTAGAATCTATGGAGTCTTCTTATCCTGAGACAGATCTTTATAAATGACTTGTACAGTTCACGTGGGAACGTAATATTTTCACCTGCAGCTTGAAAGGTGTGAAATTCTTTTTGGCATGTGAAAATAGCGAAGGAAATGATTCTGGGGCTGTTATTCTGTTCAGTGTGTAGCTTGGGGATGATAAACACATCCGTATGCGCTAAGACTCTGGCTTCTGAAAAGGGAATTTGGTTTGAAAGCTGAACGAATATGCCAAGTAGAAACCAGGCAAGGTAGGGCTTTGCATTCCCCTTCGCTAGCCTGAGTGGGAGTCCTCGAACCCAGCATTGGCAATGTGCCTTCCTAAGGGTGTTGGCAGAAATGGAGCCACCCCAGCTGTTCAAACATCAGCAGCTGCCAGCATCTTTGTGGAGTTGCACTGATGATGGCAAGAGAGAGATTTTGGCAGTATGTGTAGCACAGAGCAGGGCTTAGCAACCTGCTGTGCCCAGGCACAGTTTGGTAGCGGAGACAGACGGAAGCTGCCTCTCTCCCTTCAGCACACCGCATGTTCCTGGGGAACTTGATGCAAAATCATTCATGAGTGACCTGATTCCGTCAGGTTGGGCGCAGAACGGAGCAGCTGCCTCGCTGTGATCTGCTGGTCGGCTCTTGGTGGTAGGGCTGAGAGTCATGGTGTCATCTGTGGCTTCTGGTTCTGAACTGGGCACAGGCACCCGCTTGTCTTGCCTGTTGCAAGACATTTCCCAAAAGTGTCTGGCAGTGTCTCCTGGTTCCTGCTGGGAAGCCTTTCTGGAGAGTATATTGTGTATATTCATGTGCTCCAATACCAGAACTATGGATGGTTAGTGGGTATTACAGTGCTCTGGTGCAGATTGCTTATGGTTGTGACCATTTATTGTTGGAGTATTACTGCTTCCTTAGGATGAATGTTAGGAGGCATCTCCAAGTGGTGTCTATAGGAGACATAGGAAGAACAGGTCCCCATGTGCCCTTAGCATTCCCTTTTCTTCTGGGTGTTCCCTCAACAGTGGCTGAGCCCACTATCCCAACCCTTTGCATCCCTTTACCTGTCTTCTTGTCTTCTTTTGTCAACCCTGTCCAGCTGGTGGAGTTGGAGGAGTTTGTGGCTGCTGTGAAGGAGAATGCAGAGGCTGTGGAGGAACGGCAGGAGACCGACTCCATTCCTCTGGTTGATGACATCCGCTTCCACATCACCAGCAACGTGCAGACTTACAGTGCCATCGAGGAAGCCAACCAGAAACTTGAAGCTCTGGAAAACCTCCTGGCCAGTATAGGGCTTGAGTGCTGATGTGTGCAAACCCTGCCTGTCACACACAGCTGGCGTAGCCCTCGCTGGGTTGGCTCGGAGCACAAGAACATCCGAGTCTCTGAATGTCTCTCTTCCCCTTTTTAGTCCTCCTTCCCATCCACTTTCAGGCATGATTTCCTTTTAATTTATTTATGTCTGGACATTTGCGTGTCTGGTTTGTGTTTGGTTTTATTTTGGTTTTTTTTGTTTCTCCTTTCAGAAGTAGCTCCCAAAGCTCAACCCAAATCAGTAGCTGCTCCTTTGTACAATACAATGTGGACAGGAGACTGACAGCTATTGGGAGTGGTAGGGGGGGCTGCTCTGGGGGCTTGGTACTGCCTGATGTTAGGACCCATCCTGTTCTCCTGCCCAACAACACACTTCTGAAACTTGTTCATGGCAGGATATTTGTTGAATTGGCACCATCAGAGGAAGAAAACTGGATTAAATTCTCCAAATAAATATAGTAGAAGGGAGGTGGCCTTTCTTTCATTGTCAGCATTGTAAGATTGGCAAAGGTGGGCAGTGTTTCCCTAATGGGGACACAAGGGTACTTGTCTATGTGGAAGGCACTGTCTTCACCTGCTGTTCTAGTTCTTAGATGAAAAAACCAAAGTGATTTCCAGGTCTTCCCTAGCTTTTCGTTGCTTTGAAATGCTCAGAATTTAAAAGCTTTGCTTTCTGAACAAACATCTTTGGGAATACAGTAGAGACCAGAGTCCTTCCGTTCTTAGAAAGCAGTAGCTTTCAATACATAAAAAAGGGAGAACATCCCTTTTCTTCCTAACGGGGAAAGGAAACTCCTTCTTCTTGGAAATAGCACTTTTCCTTTTATTTTGGTCCATTGTGGTAGAGCAAAACTGACTTGCTGGTGGGTCAGGGAAGAGGGGTCACCGGAAATCGTTTTTAAAAGGAAAAGGGGCCTTTTGGGTCTCTTGCAGGGCAGCTGTCCCACTCGTCGACCTTCTGGCTTTGCTCAGCCTTGAGCCTTGTAGCTTCATTGTTCTCCAGGAAATTCACTGTTTGTACTAATGAATGTTTTTGAATCTGTGTTCTGCAGTAGGTCTCGTTATCTCGTGTCATCTCCCTAGACTCGTAATGAGGGTAATAATGTTCTTTCTCCTTGGCACCAATCAGTGGGCGATACCCCTGCGTAAAGCTTGCCTGGTCAAACAGAATGGCATGTTCTGAGAGACTTGGGTCTCCAAGGCAAAGGCCAGGCATACTTTGCCGTGCTGAGAGTTGGGAGGGAGAAGAGGCATTGTGTGAAGCACAGAGGGAATCTTGCACAGGCAGTGGCTGCCATTGCTAACCCGTATCATCATTTTGGTCACTTTGTAAGGCAAGAGCTTGAAATAATCCCTGTCAGGTGTGCTTTTAGTGTTTGAGGTGAGAACTGGGCACGGATCCCCTCCAGCTTCAAGGTGGTGTTTTCTGTAATTGTAGTGGTGCTTCACGTGGATAAGGAAAGGATTTGGAGATCCAGTGTTTAGCAGGGACTTGCTACAGGAGTGGATGTACTGGGATGATGGGTTTCTCTTTGCTAATCTCACCAGGTAAGAAACTGATGCTCCCACACCCTGTGTGAACTGCAGCCTCACTGCCCCTGCTCCGAATATCTGTCCATTTCTGGCATGCGTTGTTTGCCTGTACGTGGGCAGGCTTTGGGCACCACTTGCACTGGGCAGACTGGGTTTGGGTGCAGCAAGGAGGGGGCACTGGGATTTGGCCGCTGTCCTCAAGAGAAGCTGGACTTCGGCAAAATCACACCAGGATTGAGTTGCACTTAACAGAAGCTGGGGACAGAGCTGGTGGATGCATTGACTTAACTGGACATCAGATGCTTGTGCACTTTGTCATCTGTGTTTAACTGGTTCCTTTTGCAGAACAAGTCTCTTTGGGGCAGGGGATGGTGGCTGCAGGGTTATTCAAGCAGGGAAGGCTTCAATTCTTCTGTTTCGAGATGCTTGTGAGGAAGTGCAAGGAGTTCTTGGTAGTTTGTTTTCTGCAGCTGTATTAGGGTGAGGGAAGAGGATGCGTCCCTGCAGGGATGTGTTGCTGTATGGAGGCAGGGAGGAGCAGGAGTGTGCTTCTGTTTGAGGTGGTGACATGGAGAGGAGCTGTGTGTTTGTTGTGTGATTTGTGGAATGTACCTCCGTGTCCATCTCTAAGCTTGGTGTGGCTTTGGCAGGACCACCAAAGAGCCCAGCACAACTTGAACTCATAAAGGCATCTCAGTGGACTTGAGGAGGAGAAGAGCTATTGAGAAGACTTTAATATGAAGTCCCATATATTTTGGAGAAAGAAGGGTGAAAGCAGAACTGCCTGTTTTCTTGCTCAGTGGAGTGTCAGGTTCATGAAAGCCTGCTACAGAGACAACAGACAGCTTAACCCAGCTGGTTCAGTTCCCCTGCATTTCTCTTCCCTATATGGCTGAAGATGATACTGAACATAAAAGCAGGATGTTTAGTTTATCTTATCCCCTCTGCTCCTCCTGCAAAATTCCGCATCTGACATCTTAGTAGTCAGCTTTCCACAGCAGTGGCTGTGACAGCCCTGCACAAGGCATGCATGGAGCCACCAGAGAACAGAACGTGGCCTTTGCCTTCTGCTTGTGCTGAGCGAGATGCAGGAACGGGATTACCGAGGAATGTGCTAATGCTTTTCTCTGCAGATGCCTTAGCTGCTAAAGCAGAATGGACACTGGGAGTGGGCAAGGCAGGAGGAAGGCAGAGGAGGGGCAGCGGTGCTGGGGAGCGTTTTCCATATGGCTGCTCCTGGATAATTCCATTCCTGTGTCCTTAAGCGTGGAACAAGTGCGGCTGCGGCTGTACACGTGGGAGGAAAGGTCAGTGTGGCCTTTTGATCTGCCTCCCCAGTAGCGCAGTTCCACACAGGCTGCCGAGCAAACGCCTCATCTGTCTGCGTGCACTTAGTGGTCGCATCTGTGAGCCCTGTCAGATTGTCCAATTACTCGGGGTCCTTTAACCGCCCCCCCATCCCTTTTGGCAAAATAGGGCTATCAAAAAGCATGCATAAGCAGATGGCCAGCATGCAGGGAAACTCTCTCATTAAGATGAGCCAGGACAAAACTTAGATTTGAATTCGCTTTATTCTTGCTGCAAATGATTTTATCATAAAATAAAAACCCCTTGATTTTTCTTCTGTTGCCAGTGTCCTATTTGTGTTCTGTTGCCTCTGTCCTTTTTATTTACTACTATCCACTTGTTGAATTAAGAAGATTGTAAAATCTATCAGAGCAACAATATATTTAAGAAGAAACGTGTAAGCATGTGTGCAGCAATAAAATAGTATATTTCACTATATCTGTTACTGCTGTGGCCTCTTTGTTACCAGCTGACAACATCAGTGTGGCTTTCTTTCCGAAAGGATTCGGTGGGCTCCTTCAGCTTGTTTTCCTGCACCCGGGCCGAGGGCTGGCTCTGCACCTCCTGGCTTCCAGGCAGTGAGGAGCGTGACTCTGCTCTCCCCCCTTGGTGACCCGCTCGTACACTCCTGCCACAACATGGGTGTAAAGCACCGGCTTGTTTTTTTACTGGCTCCTTCCTCCCAGGGTTATTCGGTTTCGTTAGCAGCCCTGTGGCGTGGGCTTGGTCAGTGGTGGTGGAGGGTGATGCCTCTTGGAAAGT
The DNA here is from genome assembly GCF_964106895.1 of Numenius arquata. Classification (NCBI taxonomy): domain Eukaryota; kingdom Metazoa; phylum Chordata; class Aves; order Charadriiformes; family Scolopacidae; genus Numenius; species Numenius arquata. Next base: position 12,839,920 of record NC_133583.1, read on the forward strand.
TGCTCTGGGCAGCCCCCAGTAAGTTGTCCCTCCCTCTCTTCTTGTCACCCTGTGCCTCTGTCATTGCTCACTGTCCATTAACCCAAGGATGGAGGTGTCTCAGCCTCTGTGCTTTAACTATTCTGACTTGTTCGGTGCACCCTCTGAAGAGTGTTGTTTTCTCCAAAACCTCGAGTCTGCTGAAGTGCCTGGGCATTCTTCCTCCTCCTCTCTGAGGACACAGACACTTATTTTCTCTTCTGCCGTCTTGTTTGTCTGGGTGGCTGCAGTAGTTTTGGTGGCAATAACTGAGCTGCCTGTGTGCAGCCCCTGTTGACTTCAGAGCGTGACTGGCATTCGGGGAATGAGGATCCAAGACTGTCCCTGTGGCTCTGTGTAGGAACGTGCAATTTTCGGGGGGGGGGGGGGGGGATACTAATAGCATCTGAATGACTAACACTGTTGAAGGGAAGGACTGGGCTTTGGTAAAGTTCAAGTGCTAATCGGGCTTTTGGGACTCAACAAACAGCACTTACAAGGAGTATCACTGTGCTGAGAGCCGGAGTAGAAGATGAGCCTCTTTAAGAGGCTCGAGCTGTTCCTGTTGGTACAGTCATGGTCAGACTGTGGAGATGGCACCTTCCCACGTATCAGCTCGCAGCCGGCGTGCGTTGACAGACTCGTCTGCTCAGGGTGACGCTGAGTTTCTGTCTCTTGCTGTGGGCAGCCTGGCAAAGCCCCTCACAGCCTGGGAGCTGGATTGTGTCTGTCTGTGCTCCGTTCCCAGGGATGAACGGACCTGGCTGGGGCTGGCGATGGGAAAGGAAGGCTTGGCTCCCTTCTCTGCACGCAGGGGGTGGGTTTGCTGGCAGAGCAGGTTTTTGTTTTACCTTCTAAGCTAAAACAGATTTGACACAACAAATTTATTAAGGTAAGAGAGTCCACGCTGGCAAGCCCTTTATCAGAGCCTGGGCCTGTTTTGAATGAAGGTGCTGGCTCCACCAGGGTTGCTGCCTGCCTCAAAGAAGCGCGGAGGGAAAAGGGCAGAGAAGTCCTTTTCTAGGGTTACAAATGGTTTCTAGGGCTTTAGGTTGGAAAATGGGGGGTGGGTTATTGGCAATAACCAAGGCAAGGACTGCAGAGAGGCAGCCTGTTAATTAGGGGACAGCAGCCACATTTGGGTGCAGCTATGGACGTGCAGATCATTAAGGCCACAAGCCAAGCCACAAGCTTCAAGGTACACGCAGACAGCATCTGGGGAAGGGGGCAAGCGTACACATGCCTTTCATTTTTCCTAGTTGTGGTTAACTTTGTAAGCCTGCAAGTTCAGGGCAAGGTTTGAAGGGCATTTCAGGAGACTAAAGAAAGCCTTGGAAGAGGAGCAGTACCCAGGCAAAGAGCTAGTTCTGGTCCCGAGGGTCTGGCTGCTCGATTCCCAAAATAAGCTCTGAGAAATGAGTGAGAGCTTTCCTCTCCCTCCTCCTGTTGCCGTCAGAGCAAGCTCGAGGGGAAAGGGAGCAGGATTGGAAAGTGAGATCTGCTCCCTGCTGACCGCAGCTCTCTGCTGCGGGGTCTGCTTTGTACCCTGCTCTGTTTGCTGGTATAGCAGAACATGAGGCCATTGCTTTGGCACGGTGTCTTAGGAAAGAGGGAGGTGGAGGGAGTGCTTGGTGTGGCCAGATGTGTCGGTTCATGGGCTCAGGGTGCAGTGGGGTTGGTCTCATTAAAGAAATCCAAAATAACTTGATGTAGCTTTCCCATGGAGAACACTGAGCTGATTTGTGTTGCACTGGGATGGCATTAAAACCCCAGTAAGAAAAAATGTCTCCCTCTTTATTCTTTTTATCATATCACTTTTTTATAAGCCAAGGTCATGCCAGTACCATTCGTACAAGGCTGCGACAGTGATGAACCGTGTGAGCAAGGCTGTGCAGAGACCTGCTCTGGAGGGAAGGCAAGTAAATGCGTTAGTTACTGCTCCTTGAGATATGCCTTACGAGATGAAGGCTGATCTTTCATATCAAGGCTAAGATGACATTATATCTCTCCCTTCTGCTCAGAAGGTTTTATTCTAACACATTCTTGGCACAGCACAGCAGAACCACCAATATTTCTATGAATTTTATTAAGTTTGCTTCCATAACGGGAGCCAGCAATCTGCTCTCTAGAACTCCTTCCACCCCCCTCCTCCCTGGATCTAAAACTGAACTTCTATCCAGGAGTTTTAAAACAAGTTTGTTGGCGGCAAGTTCAATCTCTCCCCCTTTCCCAAAGGCTCTCATTGAGAGGCTGAAAATGCTTCAGATGAATTGTCCGGGAAGCCTTTTCGGCCGTGTTGCTTCTCCAATCTGAGTGCCTGTCGGGCATGGTATCTTCAAAGCCACCCAAGGCGCTGGCTCTGGCTGTGCTGCTCCTGGGGTGATGGCTCCTTCCCTTCCCGGGGCTGGGTGAGGTGGTCTTTCTTGTTTCCTGATTTTTATCTGACCTTTTCCAATCATGCGTGCAATTAAAGAAAAGTCTTCCAGGTCCAAAAGCACACGAGGGGAAAGTGCTCCTCTCGCTCTGCCGACTGCAGCACTCGCGGTGCCGGCTGCGCTAACGGGGCAGATCAGTCTCGCGTGCAAAGTTCAGCCTTTGCTGGGCATTCAGGGCTTGCCAGTCACGCGAGTGGCCCCGGGCTGGGTTTTGGTGCAGAGCAGCCGCAGCGAGGGATGTGCACACGCTGGGCACGGGGAGAGAGGGAGGGCTTGGTGTTAAAAGTGCACGGGGTGAGCCCTGGAAGCTCAGCGCCGGCGGGGCTTTTGATACGGGTAAGACAAGGGCTGCCCTGTGCTGTGGGCAGGCGGCTCGTTGCTGGCACTGCAGCACGAAGCTGACCCCGCGGTCCGGCGTGGGGGAAGAACTGACTATTTTTTCTCTCTGGATGGGGGACCAGAGTTGTTTATTTCTTGCATGTGGCTATCCCCTGCTCCAAGCTCACTCTCTTGGCCTTGGGAGAGCTTTGCTGATGTTGCCATCACGTGTCTTTTCATCTAAGTGAAGGCACAACTGTGATATGAAGGCTGTTGGCCTTGGGAGGGCTGGAAAGCCCTGCTTTTTCTGGGGCTTCAGCTCATGGCAGGGTTTACTGTGCTCTGGCAGGGTCTTGCTTGCCTTTCATCATGGACCCTTCCTAAACTGGCACAGGGAAGGTACCCCTTGTCCTTTGCACCCGAGCTGCTGTTGCTTTGCTTCTGCTGTTCTCATCTCTGCCTGTTTTCTTAGAAGACAAGTGTTTTCCATGCTGGACATCTTGCCCTCCCCTCTGCTCCCCCGCCCAGGCCAAGCAGATTTCATTGCCAAGTTTCCTCTGTTTAGACATCAGCGCATATCATGCGATCCATCCAAACTCTTAATTGATCTCTTAGGAATTGTTTTCATCTGAATTCCTGGAGTGTTTCCAGATTCTGAAAAGCTTCCTCCGGAGGGAAGGGAAATTAATCCCATCTCCCTCCTTCCCGAGGAGCAGTGGCTACAGGAAGGCCAGTTGTTTGGCTTGCTCCTGTTGGGAGATGTGGGCTCTGCACTGTTTGCTCATGGACGTGGCTGTTTTGTTTAATAAGGCAGATGTTAGGAGAACTGCAGGAAGGTGAGTGGTAGCTCCACATCAGCAGCTTCCACGTCAGATGGAGAAAGAGAGCATCCCAGACTGGTAAGTTGGGAGAGCATTGCCCTGTTTCTGTGTGCAAAAGGGACTTCTTGTGCTCATAGGAGGGGAGAAAAGCAAACAACTGCTCAAAAACCCCCACTTTTGAGAGCCTGGAGTGAGCAGGAGGAGTGGTGGCAGAGAGTCAGGCTGCCGGCACGGCGCATGGTGTTGGTGGTGGTGGTCTCTAATGGTGTGGTGACACCTGCGTGGCCCTGTCGGCTCCATCGCCTTTCCCTGTGTTGGAGATCTCTCTGAGGCCGGGCAGGGACAGTGGCAGCAGCCAGAGAGGTGCCAGTCCCCGCTCGCCCCCACCAGTAGCTCTGGAGTGAATTGCACCCCCACTTCTCCCTCCTCCTCCAATGGCCTATAAATCCCACGCTTAACCATTTGCCAGCAGAAAATGCAACCAAAGCACTGATGGTTTATACGCTGGGAGATTTTCTGAATTAGAATTCTCCACCACTCATTGAAGCTGCAGTATTTGGCTCTTCTCTGGTGCCAGAGCCTGGCCTGCGTGATGGGCTGTGTGGTCCAGGAGGTCTGACGGAAGCACGGTCCCTGCAGCGATGTGACCAAGTGTAGCACCTCTCACCCCATGCCCTGACGGCAGGGCAGGCTGCCCGTCCCCACCAGCCTTGTCGGCGCAGCCAGAGAGGACTTCTTTGGGGGTTCACCCCCCCACCTACCATGGCACTGCTCTGGCTCCTGCTGTTGATCCCCACTTTGCACCAACCCCCAAGATAACACCAGACTGAGCACAGGCTGGTGGGAAAGAAATAGGCAAAAAGCTTCAGGCTTCCCGCAGACTCGCAGGACCAGACTAGAAGCACATGGCAAAACCAGAAAGGCTACCCACAGCCGTGACAGCTCGGCGAGCACCGGGTGGTGACACCAGGAAAACTGACGGCACCACGGCATGCACCCTCTGTCAGCCCTCACATCTGCAAGGAGCTTAATGAGCCACTGAAATACCAGGTAAAAGTGCAGTATTAAAGCAGGTCTTGTTACTACTGATGTTTTTTACTGCCACAGTGTGCCTGCTGGCTTGGCAGAAAGCCCCGGTGCCTCTCTCTGTGCCGACGTGCATCAAAGTCAACAGCCAGAGCTTCTGAGCCGGCGAGCCGGGGTGTGATCAGACGTACAGCCTGCGCAGGGCCACAGAAAGGGAGTATTATTCTCTTGATTCAGCGGGTTGAGGCATGAGGGGGAGGATGAAACAAGTTGCCCGAGGTTGTGGGTTGGGTCTGGCGCTGTTAATGAGTCCAGCCAGAAGGTGGGCACGTGGATGTGCTGTCCCCTCTGTCCCCTGCTGCGGCAGTGGCAGTTGTCACCCGTTTTGGGGTGCGAGTGAGCGGCTGGGGAGCCCTCGCAAACGCAGCAGCTTGTCCTGAAGCCTGCGCAGGGAGGGAGGCAGGAGGGGACCCTGTGTCTGGGCTGTGTCCCATCACCACTCTCCAGGTAGGAGGGACATTTCTGCAGCACGGGACACCCTGAGAGCTCCAACCCCAGGTTTGGATGGACCTGGGGCTCCTACAGCACCAGGACACTACCTGGGAGCTGAGAGCAGCAAACCCCACTCCCCAGCCCTCTCCATAGTCACAGCTGGGGGCAAAAGGTAGGATTTAAGTGGCTGCTGCTCCTGGTCAGGGTGCAGATGCTTGGTGTTTGAATTGGGTATGGTTCAGGACCAAGATGATATTTTAACGGGCTTGTAAATGCATGGGAACCAGGTCTCGACGCAGGCTGAGCTTGCCTGTTACTCCAGGCTCCTCCACCAGCTCCAGACTGCTGTTTCATCTGGGGTGGGGGAAGCACTTGGGCCAGGGGATTTTACTTTTTTTAAAGGTAGTACCTCTGCTACAATTAAAAAAAAAAAAAAAAAAAGCAAGCTTTGACTCTGAGGAGAGTAGAGAGTAGAGCTAGTTTTCCTTGGGGTTACCCAGCCAGCCCTGTTAGGTCACGGTTGGATGTCAAGGCATCTTACACCTGCAGTGCCCCGAGCTAATTTATTATTGTGCTGCTCTGGGCTATAGCAGATAGTGGCACGAGGCCGTGGGTTTCAGGGCTCTTCAAAAAGCTGTCCTTGAGGCAGAAAGGGAACCTCAGGCCTCTGTGAGATGTGGCTGTCCCCACAGCCCCAGTCCGCAGTGGCTGGGGAGCAGGTGCCGGCCACGCTGGCCATTTGGCAGCGCCCAGGGGCTGCAGCATCCCCCTCCATAGGCTGAATGGCAATTTAATACCTCTCTGCCTTTCCCTTCTCACCCTCCAGAGGGATGGCAGTCACCAAAGACGCTCTCAAACACGCTCTGTTCAGAAAACATAACTTTATTATTAGTTGCAATATACATTGTATTCCTTTAAGAATCCTAAACTTGTATATGGTTTTTCCCACTGAAAATACATGTGTATGTATATATGTTTTTATATATGTATATATATATAAATGTATTTTATTGAACTGGAACACAACAGAACAAGAGAGACGAGCTCAGAAATTACTTGGAAAAGTGTGTTCTCAACGGGTTTGTGCTGGCAGTGTGCTAAGGTGAGTGGTATAAAAAGAACAGGCTAAATAGAAAATGCGATGGGTTATGCAGTGGGGAACGGTCTCTCAGTGCTACAGGTGGTGGTATCTACAGTAGTTACACGTTGCTATTGCTCAGTCACGAGTGCCACCTTAGTCTCAAAGGCAGACCGGTCTCTGGTCGGCTCCGCACAGCAACATTCATAAGGCCGGCTGTGCTCCCTGCAAATGGTACCTGCCATTTGAAAATAGAGTTTAATTACATTTCCCTTGGCGGCAGCTCTGCTCATTACTAATCTGGTCAGCGAAGGAAGAACTCCTCTGGGGCACGGTGAAACCTAACTGGGTCAATATAAAGCAGCTTACGGGCAGGGGAAGGGATCAGCCGCAGCAGCCGGAGCTGGGATGCGCTGGCCAAGCTACAGCTGGTGCAAATCGGCATCTCGGCTCAGCCGGGCGGATTCGGCCCTGGCTCCGGGAGCACATGGGCAGCTCCCGCTCCGCAGCCATCGCCTGGAGGTGTGTGATGCCAGGCAGGCTGCTGAGCCCTCGGGGCTCTTTTTGGGTAGGTTTCTTTCTGTTAATTTCCTCAGAAGATAATTCTTCAGAAAACTGACCGAGGGTGGCAGTAACCCCTGCTGTGCCAGGGCTCGGGGCTTATTTGGCTTTTTTGTTGTTGTTCTTTCAACTTTCTGTTTGTTAACCTGATTTTCAAACAGAGCTTCCCCAGGCCACATGCTTAGCTAGACAGAGGGACAAGCCTTCCCCACATCAATGTCATTGGTTTCCTTTTATTTCTGCTGAGCTGCAGATGTTTTTTGGGTGAAAGGACACATTTTATCAAAGGCACTGACCACGGACCTTCCTCTGCCTGAAGCCGGGTTGGAGGGAGCAGCCGGGCTCTGACCTTCCTGCTGGAAGGTCACTTCCCTCCCCTCCACAAAGTGCTTGTCAGTTTAGGAAGGGATGTAAAGAATGTGGGCATTGATTTGCTCCTCTTGACTTCCTCGGGAAAAGTGCTTTCAAAAATCCCATCCTTAAATCATGATCTTGCTACTACCCCCGCAACGTCTGTCACCACTGGGTCACGCCTACTTGATTCCCCTTCCAGCTGAAGAAGCAGGTGAGGTTTATCACCGCTGTAGTGTTTCTCTTCTTGCTGTCTTTCCCCAGCAGCACCTGACAAGGAGGGATCTCGCTCAGGGAAAAGAAGCTGGAACAAACCAGGCTGCTGGAAGATATGAAGCAGGCGACCTGTGCATCGCCTCCTTCCCAAAGCAAGTGCCAGCAGAGGTTTAGCAGGGGTTTGTGGGAACAGCTGATTGCACTGGAATAATGAATCAAAAGCTAGTGTTGCTGGGAGAACTACAGCTCATCCCTCTCTTTAGAGGCAAGAAAATACAATATGAAAGTGCCTGGATCAACGTGTACAAAAGAGCTTTCCTGACTTGGGCCCTTTATGGCCACTACACAGACGTAACCTGCATCCACACATCCTTCCTCCATCCACGCTGCTGGGACCAAATGGGACCGAGCCCTGATTCTGACTGTTATTGCACAAAGGTCCCTTTCCTGAATCTTGCCAGAAGTGGCTTCAAGGGGAGGAGAGCTGGGTGACCCCCCGCAACTGTCACAGGCGGGATCCAGCCCTAGGGGCAGCGGCACAAGACGTAGTGATGGTTCCTACCACTGCCAGGGAAGGCAACAAGGGGGCTGGCTTCTCACGGGGGGAGATGCCCCACTCTCTCATAGTGCAACATTTGCAGGCATCTTCTTCTTGCAAAATTGGTGGGAGAGGGGCAGGTTAAACCCCTCCCTTTGGCTAGTGCCAAGAAGTGTATTCATAATTAGGACTATCACCCTGGACAAACTGACCCGCACAGCCACACTGTGATCACTGCGCTGCTTTTGCTGTATCAATACAATGCCTCCACTCCATAACTGGGTCCTAAGTCTTTCCTTTAGCCCTACTCCTACCAGAGACCCGAGCAACTCTAGGATTTGGCTTGTCTGCACCACTGGACCAGTCCATAAGCTCCTCCATGGCAGCTTGTACAGCAGTACCCCTGGATACCCCCAGTGCAGCAAGGTAGATGTTGGATGGATGATTGCACCCAAACTCTGCCTTCAGCTCCCCACGTTGCCTAAAGGGGAGAGCTCAGCCCCTCTGCTCAGTGATCTGCCCCAGAGGTGGCTGTGCTGATTAGGAGGAGACTGGGACGAGCTTGGATGGGATCTCTGTTCATGCTGTGGGTCTCCTGCTAAACCGGTGGACCATGAGGACACCCACTGCTAATCCCCACCCACCAGATGCTCTGCGCTTCTCTCTAGCATTATTTTCAGGACATTTTCCAACTGATGAAGGAAAACAACAGATTATGACTGTAAAGTTATGGTGAGAGGACTGGATTGCGGTAGGACAACATTATTCCTTGCCAAGAGAAGGAACAATTAACCCCTTCCTTATACTCTCTTCCCATCTCTTCCCCAGCTCCCAGCCACCTCTATATACATCATATATTATATTACTATATTCTTTTATAACTTTGACTTTGCTTTTTCAGTTTCAGTAGCGCAAGTGATTAATTTGAAAAGAAAAAAAAAAGGAAAAAAAAAAGGAAGGAAAAAAAGCAGCCCCTAGGAATATTTACAGAATAGTTAATTTTGCAGAGGAGATGGGGTTTGGCATTGGGAAAAGCATGGTTTTGAATGTGCGAAGTGGGTTTGATTCCACATTCCTCCTCTCTCCTCTGGGATCCTGCTCTGATGATGAAAATTAAAGAGCTGTTCAACACGTTTTCCCCGAGTGCAAACTCACAGAGGATGTGCAGGGCGGTGGGGAGGCTCTCTTTATGCTCTCCCCTGGCCTGGCCTGCTTATAAAGGCAGTATCCGAAGAGGTCTAATCTTGAAAACCAGCCTTTCACCTTCAGGGAGCTGCCAGCTCCATCCTTAGCCTCTCCTTGTTACCCAGCACTTTTGTTACTCCTCTCAAGGACCAGGGCTTTTAAGGTACTGGATGGTGGGGTCAGGGAAGGGACTATACGCACCTGGAATCAAAACCATGAAGTGGAAGATACTGACTTTTTTAACATACCAAAAATTATTGCAGTATAAATACACCCCTGTCACCCCAGCAAAAGCAGAGAAGGGGAAGTGATAGGGGAAGTTTGGTGGGTGAGGGGCATTTCAGTAAAATCACCCGACCTGGAAAGCTTTGACAGCTGCTCCCTCAGCTATCAATCCTTCCCCAGATCAGGGCAATGGCCATTTACATCAGCAAATAATGCCCCTCCCTGTGCCTCTCCCCCCACCCTCCCTTACGCTGTGCACGATAAAATATCCCAAGAGTCCCTCCACATTAGATCTTTTTCAGAGAGACTGCTATTAAGAAAAGCATCAATTCCCAGAAAACCCCAGTAAGAGCTGCAAAACCAATTGCTCTTAAGTATGGCTGGTGTCCTCAGCTGCTGAGACCTTCTGGCCAATCCACGTTAGTATTTCTGTGAAGACAGAGGTAGAGACCTCAGGCAGCTCTTTGTGGAGGGCGTGATAGGCTTCCTCATACACCTGCAACCAGCGAGAGAACGGAGATTAGCATAGAAAAAAAAAATAATCCGCATGAACAAAACAGCCTTCAGTCCCCTCTCGTCAACACCCACAGGTCCAACACGTCCTGCCCACACCTTGTCAGGATTTTTTCCTGGATGTGGCAGGCTATGAAATCAAAGAGATGCCATTGGTGGTGCTGGCCCTCCACGCAGGTGGCGTGGAAGGCAGGAAGGCATTGGCATTGCATGTTGACATCTGCATCTCACCCGAGCACCCTGCTGCCCTTTCGGGAGATAATGCATGTCCCAACCCCATGCATTTCTTGCTGCTTGTCCCACTAAGAAGGAGGAAATACTTATCATGCCCTTGGAGTTTAAAGGACAATGGGGGATGTTCCCATCATGCCTTGTGCAATTTTACTCCTTTTATGCCCAGACTATCCAGTTATTTTTCCAATGACAAAAGCTTTCCCTTGGTCTCCCTGTCTCTCTTTCAGGCTCATTCATGTGCTAACAATTGGTTAATCAGCTGTGGCTCTCTTGAAATGAGCAGATGTGAAGTGGCTTTTGTTGTGCGCTGCTTTGGAAAGGCCCGTCTGCACCTTTACGCGCTGGGGCATGAGGTAAGGTTGGTGCTCACACAGTTCAGGAGAGCTTTTGGGGTCAGCACTTTACTTGCTTATGAGCCTTGCTCTACTTCTACGCCAAGTTGCTTCATGTCCAAGAGACCTACTAGGTACACAACCACCCCTGGGTCAGGTCTTGCCCACAGCCCAGCTGTAGCTGGTGAAAGGCCACCACACTGTGCTTCGGGAGGGATACCTCCTGGTCAAAGGGGCTGTAAAGTGCTTTGTCTTGCCAATGCATCAGCCCTGCTTTGCCTCCAGCTCTCCAGAGCTCAGCAGGCTCCCTACCCCTCAGAGTCACTCATGCTTAGGCCAACGCTGACAGGATAATACTCCAAAAATCAAGAAAGCAAAATGACCTTGAGCGTTTTGTCCTGGCTCTGCACTGTGTCCATCAGTAAATAGGACCCTTTGATATCACAGAGCTTGTCGGAAGAGCCGTGTAGCACCAGGATGGGCAAAGTCAGCTTGGGCAGAGCTCGCTCGATTCTGGCAATGGCATTCATCAGCTGGATGACAAAGGAGACCTTCATGCCACCATGGTAGACCAGGGGATCAGATGTGTAAGATTCCATCTGGCAGGGAGAGAGAGGTAATTTAAGGTTAGCAATATTTCATGCAGAAAAGACAAAGCAGGTCAGCCTGGCAGTGAGGAGTCTCTTCCCTTGGCTTGCACGGTCATTTCCTACTCTGTCAGGACATCTTGCCATCAGAGTCAAGGTCCAGATCTTTACCGTGGCTACCCAGAACGGCTCACACAACCTGGCTTGCTCCCTGCTGTGTGTTTCTCTCTTACGCCACTAGAAAATATTCAAGCCAAAGCTCTTTCTGCAGTAAACAACCAGTGCTGGACAAGGACTGTTCCCATGGGAGAACCTGCCTGCATTTTTCTGCTCTGCCGTGTCTTTCTGTCAGTCAAAGGTGTCATCTCTCCTGCAGAGTGTTCTTCAGACTGCGTTACTTGAAAGCTGATGTGCCCCGGGTCCTTATCCTCTCTGCCGAGGGCTCAGATGTTCTCTTTCACCTTCCCTCTCTGGAGATGAAGACCATGACCTACACCTACAGACAAGTGACACACCTGACTGCAAAGCACTCTTACGCTGAGGGGTCCTCTCCGGGTGCAAAGTGTGCACAGACAAGGCAGCAGATGACGGCATTAGGTGGCAGGCAAAAAAAAAAAAAAAAAAAAAAAATCAACAACTTGCTCAGCCGTACTGTGAGAGGATAAAAATGTACAAGAGCTGGTGCGGAAAGTTGCTAGGAACGAGTAGTTACTGCAGCAGGCAAATCTACAGTAAATATTTGTATACTGTACATGGAGACGGCCCACACAGCCACTGCCATCTCAATATTTGCCAGAATGCTTTGATTATGGGTTGGTCTCTGGCACAGCCTCCAGTTTCTCCCAGCCCTGGCAGATGTTTATAGAAATGATGGTTATTTATAGGTTAACCACCAACAGTCTCCTGCTCTCCTCACAGGCAGTGGGGTCTGTTCAAATTGTCCCTCGCTTTGCAGAAACTTGAGGCCCTCTTGCTGCTGCACATGCCTGCCCTGAGGGGACCACTAGTAGGAGGTGACCCACAAGATCACCCCAGGGACATGTAGCTCTGTAGGTGTAGGCACAGGCATGCACTGTAGCAGGGCAGCATGGCCTGCTTGGTCCTCACCAAGAAGCCGGAAAGACTTTGAGATGGATTCTGTGTTCATCTCCCTGTGAGATGAGATTATCAGAGTGGCAGAAGGACGCTATGTGGTGGGGCTTTCCCATCTGGGGGGGATTAATTTGCCAGAGGGCGTAAAGCCAGTTTCTCTCCTCATTGTCTCAAATGTGTTGGGGCACAAAGCATGGGAAATGGAGCTGGCAGCACCCGAATCTTTCCCCATCACCTTCTTGCTTCCAGTCCCCACCATCTCCTGCTGCTTGAGCTGCTGGTCCCTATCTCCAAATGCAGCAAAGGGAGGGAATGGGTGGGAGTTTGAGACTGTTAGGGGCTGACACCCATCAGTCCCAGCCCACAGTGCTGACAGTGGTCAAGGGGATGAGAGCTGTAGAGCCACTCTAACTTGTGCTGGAGTTGGACCAAAGAAATTCAAGTTATTGTAGCGCTCTTTTAGGGACCCTTGGATCCAGCAACATTTCCAGTATTTGATTAAGGCCATTATTGTGTTTTGGCCTCTGTGCAAGATTATGGCTACTCTGAAGTGAGGGGTAGTTTTTGGCAGGAAGACAAACACAGCAGTATCTCACCACAGGGTCTTAGGTCTAGTATCTCCCTTTCAAAGAAGCAAGAGTCCGTGCACTCTGAGGGTTTAGAAAACTCTATAAGAGGCCACTGCAAAGATGAAATTGTGGTTAGGGTAAAAGGATCCACTCTTAAGACGTGCTGAGCATTCTCCGCTCCTGCTAAACGCATGTGATCCTCCTGGCTCTGCGCAGACTCTCCTGCAGAGACTTCTCCCGACCAGCTTGTTGGTGCAGAAACCTCCACCTGTGTCCTGCATCCCCTACACTGCTCAGCCTGCCTGCCTGCCATGCCTTCCTTGCTCTACAAAGCGCCTCAAAAGAGCAAGAAGCTGCCTGTGTTTAGAAAGAAGCATCATCTCGTGAACGTGCTCATGGAAAAAGTTCAGCTTTGGTTTCCAAAACACCAGCCACCTCTACTTTGGCTAGCTCTGCCATTGACAGCTGGGTGTACCCTGATATCTGCAGCCAAACATGTTGATTTTTCATCAGCATTTTGAGCAAAACCACCGTGTTGCACTGGCTACTTAGCAACTGGCTTCAGCCTAATCTGGGAGTTGCTTGTCTGGATCTATGCGTTAAAGCAACACAGCTTTGGGAGGCGTTTCTTTTTATTTTTTAGGATTTTTTTTAATCAAAGGCAACAAATGAGGGACTTTGCAGGGGGCGAATCAGGAGGGGTGGGCAGATAGATTGGCAGAAGTTCCTTTCCCATGGAGTAAAACAATGTTGATGAATTCATGTGAGCTGGCCCCCTCCGCAGCCACATAAATGCAAAGAGAATGACCTAGTGGGTTTCTTTCTTTCTCTTGTTCTTTTCTGAAAGAACAGGGATTTTTTAGCTACTGAGCATCCAACAAATATTTCTGTATAGATGATGGGAGGATAAAAAAATAATAACCCAGTTTTAACCCAGATCGATCAGGACTGTGGGGGATGGATCCTGTTCCCGGTCGATGAACAGGAATCCTTGTTAGAGTTAATGTTCAGCGCATGGGGCGAGGGCAAAGCAGCAGCTCGCTGGGGAAAGATAGGGAATGGGCTTTATATTCTGCAAGCTATAAACTCCAAACCCTGCAAGCCCAGAGCTCCTGTTGGCACACCGAGCTCTGGGAGTGTGGGACAAGCAAGTGAGGGTGTCCCGAGGAGAGCCTGCAACCGCTTCCAGCCATGGTCCACCAAAGGCTCTGCAGGGTCCATCACAACAGCTCTTTTTTCTCTTTATGTAATTCTAAGACAGAAGCAACCATCAGGGCTCCTGCTGCATTACATTCCCCTGCTTAGAGGTCTGTATATCCCCTTTGCATTTTGCAGAGCAATAAAATCATTTTAAGGTAATTACAGCCTCATCCTATGTGGACTCTGCAGTCGCAAGACTAAAGTCAGGGGGACTGTTCCACTGAATCAATGGCAGCTAACAAAGATTAATGGGGTAAAGGGGTGCCCACCCCTGTGATGTTATTCCTCCTTGGAATAACAGGACTGGGTTTTTAAGGTTGCTCCTTGCTCTCTTTTGTGTCTCTTGCATCTGATATAGCAAGCAGATCAAACAAACATCACCATACCATCCTGTGTTTCAGTCCCTACACCCCGAGGACAGCCTGCTGGGAACACAAACTCATCAGGAAATTCTTGGATGATGTCCCAAGAATATTTCTAGAGAATAGAAAGTTGGTCTGGCAGAAGAATATGTTTAACATATAAATAATGGATGTTTCCAGCACATTGTGTGCTTTGAAGCTGCGCGTCTTGAGTCCAAAAGGAGGGTGGAGTGTGTGTTAGAGGCAGCCAGAGGACCGAGATGCTGTGCTGTCTTCAGTGAGTGCCTGGGGCCTCAAATCCTGGTGTTTGAAGATGGTTGGGAAAGCGCTTTACATTGCAATCCACAGCTGCTATGTCAGCTGTGTGTTCACTTGCAGGTGTGCAGGCAGCACAGCAAGAAGGGGCTTCTTGTCTCATTTTGATGACTACTCCATTATAAGCAGACTCTAATGAAGCAGACCTACATCTTTATCCACTGCAAAAGGCTTCCTCTTGCTTCAAGGAAAGGGAAAGAGCAGAGGAAAAACAATACTCAACACTCTTGAGACTTGGAGCATCATAGAGCAGAGGGAGCAGCAGCAAATATTTGTGTAGAAAGACTACAGAACAGCATTTATTATACACTATGTCCAGTGGTTGCTGTGGTGATTCCTAACATCAGCCCAACAGCCTACATGGAAACATTTAGTCAATATCGTGCACCAAATTAAGGGAGCTCACTGACACTCTTCTAAATGCATAATTAGTTGGGATGTCCCCACATTGTCACTTTTCTCCTGTAAAGCTATTTAGTGCAGCACCAGCATCTTCCAGCACAGGATCCAGCTATCGGAAGTGTATTTAAAACTGCTACCCTTAAGGACCACCTGCGGCATGGAGTTCAAGTGCCACACAACAAATCAGCGCAGAAGCAGGCAAAGACCCTGCGTCCCAGCCATGGTCACTCTTCAGGTAGGGGGTAACACTCTCAAATTCCTCCCCTCCTCCAGAGCACTGATTGCTTTTATCCTCTAAATACAAATGCAGAAGGGAAAACTTTCCTCCATGTGATTTTAGTGAATTAGTTCTCTAATTTAAACCTTTTCTCTGAATTATACGCAACAAGTTATGGCAGCTGAATGTAATTAAGGACAGGTTTCTATAGCTTGACTGGAATCAGCCTTCTTCCCAAGTAAGTATTTTGTGCAGCCTCATATGGTACTTAAGAACATATGTCATATGGTGCATCAGTGGATGCAGATGAACTTGCTCCGTGCTCGTCCTGACAGTTTCCTAGAATCTACTTTGTCTTCCTTTTCTCAGCTCCTCGAATCTTTCTGCCGTCAGCCCAGTGAAACGATATGCTCTGCTCACAGATAAGAGAACTGAAAGCTGTTTGACCAAAAACCTCTTTGGCAGAGCCAAGAAACAGCCCTGAACACCTTGTGGCTATTGCGGGAGACTCTTTGCTTTCCAGTTTACTGAATGGGTGAGTCAAGGAGGTGGGATATGACGAGGCTGAATCCGAGGCAATGACATCTGGTTTTGCCACAGATGGCATGAACAGGCTGCGATAGTTATTACCACAAGTGGGTATGAATGGGAGAAGAGTCCCAAGCTGTGATGACACTACAAAAATGTCACCCTGGAACATGTACAGTCTTGGTGGTGGAGCTGGAATTGGGTTGTTACAGCGGCTGCTTCAATTGCAGCTCGTTTAAAGTATTATTCTCAGGCACAACACGAATACATCGCTTGTTTGGAAAGGCTGTAGCAGACCCAGTGTGTAATCCGGGAGACCTTGTAGGTCTTTGGGGCAAGCACGCTCTTTTCCTCTGTTTGATCCGGCACAATGTGATCCTGGTTTGTGAGCAGGAAAACAAATCTCTGGCACTGTAGAGTTTTGCTTGGTTTCACTGCAAAAGACAGGGTTGGAAAACTTGACTTTAGCAGTGTGTTTGCAACCTGTATGAGCGGGTTTTTGCCGCTGCAATGAGCCGTGGTGGTGCAGCAGAGACAAACACCCTTCCTGTGTGCTTCCCACCACAACCATAGCACAGATCTCTGGGGCGTCTTGTGTCCAGAGTGGCTGTGGGTGCAGGGCGTACCGGCGGGAAGAACAGCTGATTTCCCACGTTGAACTGAGTTTTCTGCTTTGTGTAAAGTTCATTCCACTGACTTCAGAGCTGTTTCACCTTTTTACACCAGCATAGATCTTGCCCTCGTGATTTAGCAAAACGCTTTTTTTTAAAACAAAAGGAGAAATGGCAGGACTGGGATGAGATATGACTATGCAGTGACTTTAAATTGCATTAAGGTTCTCACCTCCTTCTTGTTCCGGGAAATTGCGTTTGGATCTATCGATCCCAGTGACAGGTTTGGGAGAACGAAGTTGAGCACTTTCGCTGCAAAAACCTGTGGGAGAGGAAAGCAAGCAGTTACAGAGCTAGTTAGAGCAAGAGAGATAACAGAGAGGGCCAAATCCTTGAGAAATGCCAACTGACACTGAAGAAAGATCTGTCCTATATTTAAAGCATTTCTCTTAAAGAGAAAGTGGTTAAACTGCTCCTGGGACCAGGGAGTGGGTGTGCTAGTCTGAAATGCTGTCAGCTGTCCGTCCACAAGCATTATCACAGCTTCATTGTACTTTGCCTTTTTCTCATTCTCAAGTTAATTTCTAAAAAAGCCTCAGTTAAACACTTTGATAGGAAAAAGCCATTTCCAGCCTTTAGAAGGGCTGGGTTTTGCTGTTTTACTGCCCCTTCCTTGCTGCCACAGCTCTGGTTTCAGGCTGCAGTGCATAGTTGATGTTTGGTGCGATTTGCCTAGGCTGCACTCCTTTTGATAAGCGTATTCTCCAGGGAACCTGTAAATAAACAACAGCAAAATGTGCATGCATTGGCTGAGGAAATCCATTGCTCACTTGTCTCCTGGGAACGAAACACAAAAGCATTCAGCAGCCCAGGCTCGAAACCACTGGTAGAAGAAAGGGTAACATCTTTCATTTCAATAGCACTACAAGCACGTTGATACCAGGCTTCTGCTCTGATCTTTGATAGCTGTCTTTAATTAAATGATCACCACTTAAGTCACAAAATACGCAATTAGTGTTTGTTGGGCTGTTTCATGGCCCTTTCATGTTCACTGCTAACACTTGCAGGTAGGCTGTCACCGATGTTCTCTCTTTCTGCTGGTATAGAATCACTTCTGAAGCACTCCCTGACATTTCAGATCACAGATGATACATGACAGAGTAATGGTGGTATTAAAGGAATAACACAAGGTTGAAGTCAAAGTCATTCAGGAGTGAAAAGTGGTAAAGACACACAGCAGGCTTGAGAACATGTGTGTACCTTGGGGTGGAAATGGCCAGGAACCGGTGTCTCTGCCAACCAGTATATTGAGCCCTTCACTGGCTATGACATTGTGTCAGCAAAATTAATTTCTACTGAGCTCTCTGGAGTTAGACCAGTAAAATAACATATCCACACCAATGCAACTATGAGCTTATGATGCAAACAATTAAGAATGGGGATTTCTTTGTTTTGTGTTAACTCCAGGCAGTGATGATTTGGGGAATGCACCTTTATGAATCCTAGGCGAGGTTATGGACCCTGCGCTGACAACGCTGTAACGGGTTTGCTTCTCTGAAACCACTTACAATGACCCAGGTATACGCCACGTAACTTTGGACACTTCGCTGAGGTATTTAACTTAGAAGTAAGTGCAATTGCCCTAGGCTTTCTGCTAGACTGCCACAGGGATAGGGCTGGCTTCTGACCACAAGAACAACAGCACGTACCATCCTGGGTTGGTGATACCAGAGAAGTCATTTCTGGTGTTCAGCTCTACAAGAGAAGCGCCAGGCCCTGTACATAGACATGTCAGATGTACTTACGCACACATTCTCCCTGTGTGCACAGAAACTCTTATTTAGGCACAGGCAGAACTAACCTTGGTCTATAGGCCCGATTGTGAAAAGACTCTGCCACCACCCTTTAAGGAGCTGCAGGAAATGCTCCATTCCCTCCAATGCCCTCAAAATTCAGATGTAATTTTGATGATTCTTGGAGGCAAGATCATAGCCAGAAAAATGTTTTATGTTATAATCAAAAATTCAGAAGGTTCTCCTGGGCCTTCACTGATTTTGCGAGCACTGTGATAGTTTGTGACATGCCTGACTTTAATTAAAAGCTGTGTTGTTGAACTGTGGGCTATATTTGATACATGAAAGTTTATCTCCCTGTTGGTTCGAAGTGGCAATGTCAGTTCTTGAGAGAATAGCTCCCAAATGATGAGGAAAGGGTAATACAATGATGGGGATATTACTGGTTGGGCTGAGGACGGCACTACAGAGCAGTGGTTATTAGAGCTGCTCAAAGCCACCGCAGGTGTGTGAAACACTAACAGTGTTCACATCCAGCCCTTCCCTCTCTATAAGAGAGATCTCAGAACTAAGATTGAAACAGATGGCTGAACATTGCCTCTTGACTGGAAGTGTAATTTAACAAGTAGGTCGATGCTGCTATCAGGACACGGGATTTATAGGGTATTGATGAAATTGTGTTTCTGCAAAGAGCAGAATTTGATTTTCCTGCGCGTCGTCTGCAAACACGCGCGTTTCTGCTGCTGCCAGGGCTGGTTCGGCAGCGAGGGAAGGTATTTCTAACCCGGGCTGAAGGACCCTGTGTGTTATCTGGCCCACTGCTATTGCTGCTTTGAACCCTGGTTTGTTTAGGCCAAGGTAAATTCCTGCTCAGCTGGAAACTTCCCCAGCAAAGGGATGAAGGCAGTGGTCCTTGGGAAATGGCCCAGGGCCGAGAAGTTGTACCAGTTCCAAGGGAAAACCAAAGCCTTTACGCCTCAGAGGCACAAACACCACTGAAATGTTTTTTGGCTCTCAGGGGAAAAAAAAGCACACAAGGGTTTTCAGCTCAGTTTAATGGGAAAACGTGGTTTACACAGGAATACTCTGCCTGTTTTCAGTCCTTCCTCTTGAAAATACCTTTTCAACTCCAGGACTGCTTTCAACTAAATTTCACAGAGCAGAGATATTTCAGGAATAATTAATTTTTTATCAGTTTTGAGATGCAACAATAGATTTGAAAGAAAAATAAACTCACTGTGCACTTGTATTGCTGCGTGTGAGAGACTCTCTAGGAAAGTGACCATTTAAACACCTCCAAAATACTGCAGTTAGAGATTAGGATTTCCTACACCGAAATAAAGCAACAATCTGCTACAGATCTGCAAGAAACCAGATTACAGTATACTAGTTCCCATAGAACTGGTAAGTCCTTATTTCAGAAAGAGTTTAGCATCTGGCAAAATGTATAGCTCTAGAAGAAGGAAAATCTTTCTATATTTTCCTTGACTCGACTAGAAACAGGTGGATAACAATGTCCCTCAGATTCAGACCCTATACTTTCTCTTAATATTTATTTTTCTTTTTCCAAAGTGAGAAAAACCAGGGGCACTGGTGCTTATGCCAAGTCAGGTATATCCTCACCTGTGAAGAATCAGCTACCAGCCTCCTAAAAGCACTCTTTGGTGCACTGACTCCTATTTAAAAAAGTTTTCCTGGACTGGACGATGTCAGAATTCCCTTCCCCTCTGACAAGCAGGTGGACTGTGGCGGAGGCACTTAGAGGGGAAATATTGACTGCCATCCAGGTGGCGCAGATCTCAGCAGGGTTTTGCATTTTAAGGCTAGAGGTCTTAACACGTTTCCTTCAGTGGAAGAGTGAGGTGATTAAAAAGCACCCTTTGGTGCTTGTAATGATCTGTGGGGTCAGTAGATGGCTTTGGTTA
Source organism: Numenius arquata (assembly GCF_964106895.1). NCBI lineage: Eukaryota > Metazoa > Chordata > Aves > Charadriiformes > Scolopacidae > Numenius > Numenius arquata. Next base: position 12,859,864 of record NC_133583.1, read on the forward strand.
CAGCAGAAAGTGCGAGAGGATTATACTGAAAGCTGAGGCAATCTGTTTCCTTTCTCTTAGAAGAAAAAAAGCCAGCAGAAATAGCTTAGAAGTAGATTAAAACAAGCTAGCCCTAGGAGAAGACTCTAGGAAGAAAGGATAAAGGAATGAGTCCTGCGAGAATGAGATGACCTGTCATTCCTGATGAATTTGCTGGTCCTTCTCTTTGCTTCCAGCTTCTTTTAGGATTCTTGTTTATTCTTTTAAAAATCCAGAAAGGAGGGGAGATCTGAGGGTCAGTTGCCTTGCAGAGCCTCCCTGGGGAAGGACAGAGCGGGCGGTGCAAATTTGGATCAGAAATAGGTCTGGAAGGGAGATGGGAATGGAGCGGGGAGGTAAAGCCAAAATGCAAACTGAAGGAGGTGGTCTGGACAAGAATCAGCCTCGGTACCAAGCCAAATGGGATGCTGCTGGGGAAGTGATGCTTTAGCTGAAAGCCTCCTTTGAGGCTCATGAAGGATTCCTGGGACTCAAGAGCTCTAGTTTTGTTTAGAAATTGGTCATCCCCCAAACACCAAAAATAACCCTGGCCTGACTTAGCCAACAGCCTGTGTTGCAACTAAACCAGACTCTGTATGAGTCAGGAAGAAAACTGTAGGAGAGGAAGGGAAAGGACGGCACTGTGTGGGCTGCAGCAGGGTGTGGTGAAGAAAGCACAGTCTGCTCCCACCTCCCGAGGTAGCATCGTTCTCTGACTCTCATTCAAATAAGTTTTTCTGGATGAGTTCGGGATTCACTTCCCTCTGAAAAGTAGGTGGGACTGTGGGGGAGGCACTTAGAAGTATTGACCGGCATCCAGGTGGTACAGATCTCAGTGGGGTTTTGCATTTTAAAGCTAGAGCATTAACGCATTTCACTCGGAGGAAGAGCGAGGTGACTAGATGCAACACGGGTTTGCTCTTACCTTGATGGGAGTGGCAACTTCTGGGCTGGCTACCACTAAAGGAGAGATTAACAGCATGCCTGAAAACTCGCTGGGTCTCTCACTAACCGTCAGAATGGAGATGGCTCCTCCCTGCAACGCAAAATAACAGCTCAGAGCTTAATACAGGTGTCAACATCCCATTTATATAGCAATCCTGTTACTGGAAGGGTTTTAGTCCAAACAAGCAAATTATTTCTGCCCCAGTGAGAGCGCAGTGTGGTCAGCGAGGTAGGCTGGAGGAGCAGGGTCACTAGAAGTGGCTGGGTTTTGTTGAGGGAGAAGAGACCTAGTTTCTTCTCTGATGCTGTAAACCCTCACATCCCACTAAACTTGATGGTCCATGCAATGTCTGTCAGCTCCCTAGGATGCTTTGTGTCCTCCTCAGTTGAAAGGACTAAGAAGAAAATGTTCAGGTGGGGCTTTGAGCAACATGGTCTAGTGGGAGGTGTCCCAGCCCATGGCAGGGGGATTGGAACTAGATGATCTTTAAGGCCCTTTCCAACCCAAACCATTCTATGATTCTATGACTTGAAAAATACGTTGAGGCTCTTTCAGTGTGACAGACCGGTGCTGCATTGGGAAGACGCCGTGAAGCCGGGCTGGCTCCGTGCTCGTGGCACCGGTAACCTGGGCAACAGCAATGCTGCCACCTGGCATGCGAAAACCTTCACTAATTAGTGGAAGTTAAATATTCTTCTCTTCGGTGTCCCCAGCCCCTCCAGCCTACAGCGCTGTGCCCAAGGCCTGGTTTTGAGCTGAAGGCCAGCCAGGCTGAGCCCTCCTGCATGAGGACAGTGGCTGCTGGTGTGAGGGGCGGGGGACAGAAGGGACCCGGCTGGCTTTCTCAGGAAAGTTTGCAGAGGATTAGTTGCCAAGGGAAATATTTGGTGAACTTCCACGCTGCCGGAGAACCAGGGGCTTGTTAAATGGAGCGGCAGTGAGAAGCATCTCAAAGACCTCACTGGGAAATTAGCTCCTTGTTACAGCGGCTTTGGAGCGCAGCGAGCACTTCGGAGCATGCCATGCCTTCTTATGCAAGAACACTTGTTTATCTGAGCATGGCCTGAATCCCAAAGTACTTATTCATTTTCGTCTCCTCTGGGAAGGCAGGGAGAGCAGATCAATGACATCACTGGGAATATTGCTAGCTTGAATGAAGGGATTTGGCCCATGCTGTCAGAATCAGACTTCAGATCTGTTCACCAAATCAGTGCCTTTGTTTTTGCAGCCCTAATCCCTGGTACATTTTCCTGTTAGGTTGTTTAACAGAATGAGGCTACAGGGTATTTTCATGCTTCATCCCCTGGCCACTCACAAAGCTTTGCAGGGCTTAAAATGAAAGCAGAAGCCCAATGCTGAGGGAGGTGATGGGACTTACCATGCACCTGGTGTCAATGAACGGTCCTATTTAAAAATAGACCCATTGTTGCAAATGACACTAATTAGGGCCATGATCCAGGTAGAAAAGTTAAGTACTGACTATACTCAAGACAGATCTCATGGGGTACGGCACGCTGGCAACTCAGTCAGTGAATGAAGTGGAAGGGAAGGTTGCTTGTAGTTTGCTTTTCCTGCTGTGGGCTGAGTAATCTCCTGCCATCCACAAGAGAACCACCATGCTGCGACGTGTCCTGGGTACTGCCGGGAGGGACGGGGGATAGTGCTTACCATGGAGTGCCCCAGAATGAGAATGGGCAGCTCGGGGTGCTCTTTCTTCATGAGATCAATGTGCTGCAAGCTGTCCCTGACGAAGACGTGGAAATCTGAGACAACCATACGATCACCCTCGCTCTGCCCATGACCAACTGTAGGGGAAAAGAAGAGCACACACCTAAGTCATTCAAAGCAGTGGTTGCAATCGAGAAAGGCTTAGCAGAAACATGCCTGTTAGACTGTTACTGTCCTAACTTGACCTTCTCCTGCAGTCATCTCTCAACAGAAAGAGTGCTACAGAAATACAAAGGAAGCTGCGTAGAACAATTTAAAAAGTGCCACAGTCTCCATGATATGGTTAAAAAAATAATTATATTCCCCTGTGTTTCTCCCTGCTCTTCAAAACGGAGAGTGCTGATCTAATCTCTTGCAGCCTTCAACATCAGGGTGAGGAGGAAAGAAGGGCTGTCTTGCCTTGATGTAGGGATGGGAGGTCACTGCATCCTGGGAAATGTTTTTTTTCCCCAGGGACCATAACCGCTGGGGTCTGATGGGTCACTGTTCACACAGCCAACTGCTGTGTAGGTCTTGACGAGGAGCAGAAAAATTCTGAAGACTAGATATGGTTGCTATAAACTTAATGGGCCACGGATTCAGCTTTTTCCAGTGCCTTGGTGTGCGTGAGCTTTGTAGAGTCCTGCCTTTTCTCACTGCTACCCTGGAGCACTGGGTTAGTGAGTGCTGGGTGGGCTGAAAACCTTCTCTGCTACGAGGTGAAGTACTCTCAGCAGAGGAGGCCAAGTGACAGTGGTTGCAAGAGCCTGCAGTGGGAAAGTATCAAGTGGCATGGTCCTCCTAAACAAGTGCTAGTGCAAACTGTACTGCACCTGGATGCTCTTAGTGCATTCTGTATCTGGGAATTATCTTTTCTGATCAAAGGAAAGGGAAAGACTAAAATGGGAGATGGTGAGTTGCTATGGCAACAGCGGCATCCCTGGCAGAGGTGGAGCCAACATCACCACAAACACAGTCCCAGGCAATTTTGAGCTTGCAAAGGCTTGAAATTAATATCATCTTGGGAAAGCAGTTTGCGTGTTCACCTGATCACACATACATGTTATTATCTATCACAAATAGGATTCTTTCTTTAAGAACAGTCTCCTTGCTTCCTTCTGTTCCATGCAGGTTGTTAAGGAAAACTGGGAAGGGGAAAAGACATCCCATCCATATGGACAGGGTATAGGCAGTCTCAAACAACACCCCCCTCTTCTTGTATGTCTCCCTAGGCCTTCTCCAGCGGCCACTTAGGCATACTTAAAGGCACAAAGGGACTTGTCAAAGGATGTGAAGTGCCTGACAATAGTTTACATGCTGGATGGTACCCCCTCTAGTGCTCAACAAAGACAAGCATTGCCTACCCAGCCAGAAAGGTAAAGACTTTTCAGTTGGGTCACACCAGAAGAAATCAGTATGTCTAAACTTAATTTTCTTGCAAGCCATCCAAAAAATCACCTTCCAAATTAGACAGAACTTCTAATAAAAAGCTGGACTAAATACACTTCATCTAAGAAAAACAGAACCCCAAACTTGCTCTTCTTTTGTCCTGCCAGGTGCTCTCCAGAGCTGGGTCTCTTGGCAGTGAACGCTGCAATCAGCCATGCTGTCTGCCAGACAAACCCATAGATGTCTTGCTGGTCAATTATAAATAACATATCACCGGTTCTGCTTCCCATGCACACACTTCAATTCCTGCCAAAATATGATATAGCAAACATTTCGGTGGATCAGTGACCAGAAACAAATCAAAGAGCCAATTAAAATACAAGTTGCAGTAATCTACAGAAGTGAAGTCATGTGTGTGCCGGATCTATTGATTTTAAACTGATTTTTATTACAGATGGAAAGTGAACTTTCCCCAACTTTTATACACATCCAGACCACTCACTTTGTGGACCTCAAATGTGTTACCTACCTATTATTTAAATTTCAAATTTAGCAGGTTAAAATGAGGTGAACAGCCCAGTGAGATGAACATTTCTACTTTGCAGAGGTCTGCACTTCCACTTCATTTTTCTCTGGTGCTGCTTGCACTTGCTTCCAGTACCTCTTCCTGTACAGTGTCTGTGTAAGTTCAGCTGAACAAGCAGAAATAGCAAACCCTCGTGGCCCAGGTCTGTATATGGGCCACGGCTCCCTGCTGTGGAGCTGTGAGGGTTTGCTCTATTTTTGGATGAGACAGAGGCGGGTCTGGAAAGCCTCCTGGGTCCTCAGCATGGAGAAAATCCCCTGGTCCTACCACATAACAATAATACTGCTCCTAACAGTCAGCGTTATGATTGCAGAAGCCAGGAAATACCTGTGCAATAGCAGTGACAAGCATCTCATTGGATTTCTGCAGGTTTTGGGGCTTTTTATTAACAACTTAATGAATCCACCTCTTGACCTTGTTTTTAGCTACTAAACTACTGTTCCCCACTCAGATGGCATAGAGCAATGCCTGAGGAGCAGTTCATCTACGTGTAAGGTAAAGGAAGGACATGCAAGTCTTTGCTTTGATAATATCCCTGCCCCTTGCGCAAGGTTAAGCAGGACGGCATTGCTGGGTTGTGTTCTTTTATCTTACTGTTTTTCTCTCTTCCCCTCCAAGAAACCAAGCTTACTTCACCAGAGAGTTAGTTTATTGCAAGTTTCAATCTCCCAGCTAAGAAAGCTTCAGGGTGAGGAACTAAGACCTCTTCTATTAGATGAAAGACATGTGCACAACCAAACATCAATACAGTCAAGAATATTGACATTTTTTTCTCTGATCTTTTGCCTTTAGAGCTATTAAGAATGAAAGGTCAGGTTCATCCTTGATGTAAAGCTATTTGCTTTGGGTTTTGCTGGGAATGAATCTGACGTAGTGGTTCTACAGTGCCAGTGGCATGACAGTGGGCGCAGGAGGAAGGGAACTGCCTGTGCCTGGGAACTGGAACTAACCAGAGGCTGCTCCACACCCAAGTGACACAACAGCCGAGGGAAGCAGCAGAAAACGGTCACAAGAATGACAGCTCCATGAGTTCCTCATCACAACACTCCCCCTTGGGCCCCTGGTTTCAACAGGGTGATGCGAGGTTATAACCATGAGACGCTCATCTGTGAAGAGCTGTGATTGCCAGTGCACATCCACATGGCACACTTGGTTTTCAAAACCTGTCGAATATGTTTCGTATCTGGCTGTCTTCATATCCCACTTGCACGGTTCACTGCTAGCATTGTGTGTCTGTAGTGGCTCAGTGATGAACCATTTCAGGTTGCGTGTACTGAGGTAATTGTGGGCACCCCGTCCTGCATGCGAGCCTTTAAAAACGAGAATCCAAGACGCTTTTTTACAAATTGCAAATCTAGAATTAGAAGGTCGAAGGCCTCCATTTCCAACCAAATGCACTACTGCAAAATAACATACTTCGCTCGAGCAAAATATGAATAAAGGCTGCAATGACCTGGCCCGATATGTAATAGATATTAAGTTCTACCCTCTGTATTTTCTGCATGAGCTTGCTCACACTTCAGCTCTGCCACTGTAGAGACAAGAACAGTAACTCGTGATCACTCAATCCTATCGGAAAGCATGACTTCAGAGCATGATTTCACCTATGATTATAGATCCTCCAAAGCTACACACCTCTGGATGGAAGAATACTGATTGCCTGTGCAAGAAGACAAAGCTGAGGGTTCAGCGATGAAATATTTGAGGGTGTGAGGGCTCTGGGGAGCACGTTATCACCATGTGGGTATCATTCTGTCTGCATAATGGATCCTGTGGCCCTGCAAACACATACTTCTAAAAGTGCCTCCGTTCCTCAAATGCCATATTCTCTTGTGCTGTGGGGCTTGCATTTGAAGCCACTCCAAAGCAGCCAGACTCTTCAGCTGACATTGGCTCACATGCCTCAAAAAATGTTACATCCTGGTCAGACTGGAGACATGCAAAAAAAAAAAAAAGTAAATAAAAAGGACTTCCTTCCCTTCAGTAAAGACCAAATGGGAATGGCCTGAAGAAACAACCACCCCAGCTCTGGGCTTGCTGGGCAGAGTCATTCAGATGAGGGGAGCTGTGCTGGGTCTCCACTGGCACGATGCCTTTGTGCTGGGGCTGTGGGACCACATCATAGCTTAAGAATCCTTAAATACACTCAATAAGACCAACAGAGCCTGGCAGAGCCTGTCTCCACACACTCTAGGGCTCATTAGCTCCCAGCCCTCCAAAGCACTGCAGGGATGGAAGAGCACAGCAGCACACCTCGTCTACCCTTAGATATTAGCACAATTTTTGTCTTAAACACCAACTTTTATCTAAGCCACACGCTATACATATTTCTTTTTCTGAGTGCCAAACCCTCCTGACAAAGGCACAGCCTGACCCTGCACGTTCAGGTGTGGACCGAATCGCTCCTCAGAGCTTCAGCAGGAACGTTTTACTATGGAAGATGAGGTGACAGGGGAAATGCAGGGTCAGATGTTGACTTCAGCTATGCTGCTGTAAATTTATGGATTTCAGTGGTGTTTCATGAAGCTTACATTCATGGGAGAGCAGAAATTATGGGCTATGTTGTTTTTTCAGCCTTTGCTCCCTATTTATTATGGAAAAGCCATAAAACAGAGCGAGGGGACATGGGATATCTGCCTGGGGAGCAGTAATTCTCCAGGCAGGATCTGGATCTTGACTTTTCACATATTTTGAGATTTCCAACTTTGGTGGAAAGGGGATGGTTTGGATCCATTTTTATTGTAGTGAGGACACCATCACAGGCATCTGTGGGGTGACATGCTCTCTTCTAACCAACTGGTGGTAGAAACAATTAGGAGGAACACAAGGCTTGACTCCTGCCTTGGGATCCATCACACCCTGTGTTTGTTTTCCCGGCTAGATACCTAACTCCAAGATTTTGAAGTGGGAGGACCAAGAATAGGGAGGATTAGGAGATGGTCAGGCACTCCAGGCTTACCACTCCCTGAGCATAAATACATTTTGAATTGCAACGGCACTAACACAGGAGCGCCGGGAGTTTGCAGAACTAGTTAAAAGTGAGAACTGCCACTACTGCAAAGTCAATGATTCAGCAGCCGCATCCCAGGAGCCGCTCCTGTACCGCAGAGCCCCATGTTGAAAGGACACTTCTTAATTAAGTCAGAGGGGGCCATTGGCAAGGCTTGGTGCCATAGCGTGTGTTTTAATAAGTGGGAGCATGGGTGCGATTCAAAGCCCGGAGGAGCCATTGGAAGCCAGAAAAGGTGATTTTACTGATTGAGCGCTGGCTCCGCAGTAGCAGCAGCACATTACAGTGCAGACAGCGGGGTGCAAAGGAAGGATTTTTGTTAGAGCCCACAACCAATCTCAGGCTGAAGACCCTCTTCTTTCACTGCCTCCTTCATCAATAAGCTTATTGAAGTCTGACAGGTTCATTTGAAGCAAATGCCTAAATACTTTCTGGAAAAGGAGGTATTTACATGAGTATTACATGTTTATTAGCTTTCTGAAAATTTTGTTTTATTTCTGAAGGCCTCTCCCTCTCTTTTCTGCCCCAAACTGGAGATGGGATGGGATGCTGGACCCTGCAGCACACAGGGAGGTAAGCCCACCTCACCCTTTTTTGCTCTCACCCCCTAGCAGGTGATGCTGCTGCTAGAGAGACATGAAAATAGTATGTCCTTCCTGCTGCTAAACTATCTGGGTTAGGGGAAAAAAAATGTAATTAACAGAATCTCATAGATGCTTTCACTCTGCAGGTGGTCCACATGGAGGCTCAATGCTGGGTCTCGAGCCCACGGGAGACAGATGCCAGTTACAGAAATTTGGATGGCTCTTCTGGTGCGCAAGGTACAAATGTGCCAACCTAATCCCTCTCCCGCAATCTTCCTGAGCTTGTGGCAGCTTGCTCAGGTGGGGACCTCGCTGTGGTGGTCCACAACCTGCCCTGCAATCCCACTGTTAAGGGAAGAGACCACTTCAGTAGCTCATTTTAATATCCAAACCCCATAGACTGGGAGACAGTGACCCTTGTCTGCCTCCACTTTCTTCTCTCCCCTATATGAAATGCATTCAGACTTGGAGGTAAAACTTATACTTAAAGCACAAAGTGAAGCAGATACAGTTTTCAGGAGTGTTTCAGTTTTGGAAGTCAGTGCAACAGTTAATTAAGTGATGTCACACAGCACTACAGCAGATGTCTGTATTTATGAGATCTATTGAAACGCGTCTGAGCAAGGACTGCTTTTTTTTTTGCACTTGTACAGCACCCAGCACTGCTGGGCGTCATCACAGACCTTGGTCCAAGGTACTGCAGGATCCAAAAGTAATAATTAACTCTAATCGCAGACTGTAAGGCAGCACGGTTTTGCAGAGGAGGAGATGGGAGAAAGCACATAGATGGAGAATGTGGGTGAGACAATACACAAGACGACACTAATAATGGGTTTACATAGCAAATGTTGTGTGAAGCCTTGATTTTCTGCTTGGGTGTTTTTTTAAGGTTTAATGAACAAAAATATTAATGAACTAGTAAACACTTCAAATTGTCATAACAGTTCACTACTGAAAAAACTATACTTGTTTGGTAATGAATCGAGTACACATCCTTTTCATCAAGTGAGCAAAGCTCATTAATTAAACATACTGGATTTCAAAGCTCCCAATGTTTAATTGTTTGTTTAACAAGCAGTACATCTATTCCACCATTCAGACATACAAACAACTAAAACAACAGGAAGAAGCTTCAAAGCAGGACAATCAACATCTGGAAAAGTCAACAGACTGTGCCTGTATGGTCAGTAACATGTAAAGCAAATGTTGCCTCCCAGAAAAAATACACACAGGAAGCACCTCCGAGTTCGTCCTGCAGATTCCTACCCAAAAAAAGTGGCTTCCTTGCCCTGAGAACAGACTTATCATGGCAAGGGAGCCTGTTCTGGTTTTATTTTCCCTATCTTTTTCCCTTCCCCAACCAAATCAAATCTGATGCACACATCTGCATTCAGTAGCATCTGCCCTCCATACGTACGTACTCTTCATTTGGCATGAGGATGGCAAGCAAAGGCGGGACAGAGACACCTGAGCTAGGAGAAGCAGGGTAAGCTGTCCTAGGTGTTGGATGCTACCTTGACTCCGATCAAGCTGCCACCTAGGTCAGCTGCTGTGCTACGGTGTATTTTGTGACAAAACCTTGGAGGTGAGCTTTTCAATGTCCGTCTGACCGAGCCTTAGCTGTGCACCATCTCTCATCCTCTCCCACAGTTCTGGTTTCCACAGGAAGAAAAAGCAGTGCTTAGGCTGGAAGGGAGCTGTGGAGTGCTCCAGCTAAGCCCGTGATCCAAACCACCAGCAGACAGGACTAAGGGGCACAGTGCAGAGTAAACCTGCTCTGCAGTACTGGCAAGCTTTACGCTGTCAGTATTTGATACAAGCCTATGGTCTAAGGCTTTTCCAAGAGGACTACTTCCACGTCAGATAGGAAGCAATAGGAACCAAAAGGAGAGGGTTCACCCTCACCACTGATCTGAAATACAGCTCAACACATGCTTATCCTTAGTAGCTCTTGTCCACTCTTCTCTGTCTGGGTAGTCCTCAGCACCCCTTCTTTCGCACCACCCATATACATACAGTGAGTACACTGGGTTTCCCACGGCAATAGGCACATTATAAAACCATTGGATATGGTACCCATCAGAAGTATCCCTCCACCCTTGGTGTTTTATGTATACAGCATGTACCTAAGAATTACAGATGGATTCTGCCTCTCTCTTACCAAAAGGGATTCTTGTGCTGAGCACACAAGTCCGTCAGCTTCCCTATTCCTTCAGAAGGTTAGGAAAATAATTTTCCTTTCAGCATTTGCTGGATAGTTTTTATTCACTTGCCTCACACAAAGAGTGCAGCAAACTGAAAGCCTTCTCCTCCCACATCAGAGACACATTTGCAGAGCTGAGATATTTTTAGAATAGTGCACACACAGAGTTATATTGTTTGTTGTCTCGGTTAGGAAAAAAAAAAAAAAAGAAACAGGCAATTTTCTATACCAAAATTATTTGTGCCTTATTGCTGGGGAGCAGAGAACTAGTCATCTTGCTGAAGCCATTTAAAATTTCTGTACTCCAGAGATTACAAACAAAATGACCTGGTACATATCAGAGCAGTCGTTAATTCTGTCCAACAAGGCAAACTGTTTCTGTCAATGCTGAGCGCAAATCCATCTCTAATGGACACAAGCACGGTTCTTTTGGCTTTGGAAGAGTTGCCCAGTTCTTGTGCTGTTGCTGATTTTGGCTCTGAATTACAGTTCCTTAAAAGTCTTTCTGGAACATCATGTTGCTCATGAAAACATGCTGAAAAAAAACCCATCTGAGTGTTTGTGTTGCAAAATAATGAGCTCTTCATAGGCTGCATTTACAAACAGCAGTCACTGTGGCCAGCACTAGAAATGTAAGTGTCCCCTGGGACGCCATGTAACGGACGGGAGAAAACCTGCGCATACCATAGTCACTTCCCATGCTGCCGGGATTAGAGTGGCTTTGTCAGTCCTGTCACAAAAGCAGGGTGCTGCTACGGCATGGCTGCTGGAACCTGAGGCCCGAGAAAGAGGAATACAGGGCCCGGTTCCTTTTCCACAAAGCTCACACAGAACAGTATTCCGCTTTCTTCCTGAGCCCTTTCTGCAACGCCACCTCCCAAGCCAGCCCTCAAGAATATTAAAGCAAAAGACAGCTGAAGGGAAGGCCCTTCCCTGCCAGGCTACTGGGACCAGCCATTTGAAAATGCTGCACAAAGCCGGCATAGATGGTTGAGCAGCTGCTGAGTTCCTCTGCAAAAGAGCTTCTTTTGGTGATGGGTGAAACAATTCCTATCTAATCTCTTTTCCCATGGGATGACAATCACAATATAAATGTAAGATATATAATCAGCGAGGCACAACTTATGGTGCCTCTGAGGACTCTTATAACCTGGCACTAAGTGATTTTATTTAAGGCCCTGTAACAACTGTTAACTGTTATTCTTGCAGTGTAGCACTGAGATTTTGTCCTTTCATGAGAAGCAGATAACTTCCTGAAGTATAGTTGAGGTGACTTTATTTAACATCAGGGTTGGTCTTCAAAGACTTATTCTGGTGTGACATAGAACCAGTACCATTGCTCAGATACTGCAGAAAAAATTGCATGGACTTTGCTGGAGTTAATCTGGGGTCTCACTAGTTCACTTGACCTATATGCTGCTGATCTTTTAAGAACCGAGAAGAGCCTCTTTTCTGCTCTCCACATATGATTTAAGATACCACTAATAGTAGCTAAAGTTTCACACTCACTAGAAGGGTAGAGCAGACAAGGACAATCTCTCTGCTATTTTAATTTATCTTTAAAAACATACATGAAATTTTCCTCTCTTGTTTTAGTGCCATAAAATAAAAAAAAAAAAAAAGGGTGCAAACTTTATTTTTTCCAAAATGAAAACTAGGATGACAGTCTACTTGCATTAACTTTCTGATCCAAGTTCCAGCTTTAAAACAGCTGGGGCACCAATTCAAAATGTCAGGGTTTTCAATGAAAAAGCCAGCGCTGGAGTGGAACTGCACACTCCCCTTCCCCTTCCCTGCCCATTTATTCCAAAGCACGGCTGGCATGTGGGTTGGCTCTCTAACACGCACATGCTATTAAGTCCTAAATGACAGCTTGTTTAACTAGAAAACATTTCCATTTTTTCCTTTACAAAGGCCATTCATTTCTTGCTCTTCTATTTGCTTAAAGACGGTTTCATTTGCCCTGCCTGAGAGTTTGCACAACCCGCCTGATTGTTCCCCTCCAAATAGCGCTGCAAGTTAATGACCCACCTCTTGATCTCCGAGCGGGGAGCCTTGCCCAGCGCTCTGCAGCATCATCAAGCGAGCTAGTTACATTGCAAAATCCATACGTCTGCCTAGAATATTTTTATGCTTGAGAAAACAATGGAGTCAGTTCATCTCAGGAAAGGCAGTCCTAATTCTTCCCTGCTAACAGCGGATTAGGCATCAAGAAGAGAAAAAAAAAAGAGGAAAGCTGGATCGTGTAGGAACTCCTTCCATGCTGTTGACTAATGTCTTGGGAGACAGGCACAACTTCCTTTCAAGCCATCTTCAAAAGCTTCCTCTCCATTCAGACCACCCATTGGGAACCCACATCAATAACACAAAAAAAAAAAAAAAAGAATTTAAAAGAGCCATTTTTCATCCAATTTATTTACATGTTAAAATAAACGCAAGTTCCCATATAGAGCAAGGGCTCCCGGTGGGTTCTGTTTAGTCTGTGAGATTCTTGGCACCTGAATACAGCATTTCTCTATTCCAAAGCAATCTTGGCACAGATTTTTTGGTTGTATAATTTTTTCAGCAACTGGCAAATGAATAATAATAATAATGCTTCTAAAAAGTGTGAATCATGTTCTAAGACACCAGCAAGGTGTTTTACCAATTAATCTGCCAAGAGGTCATTAGCAAACCACAGCTTCCAAACTCCTGCATTCAGGGTCACTTCTCCCCACGGGTTGCACTTCCAGTTCTCAATCAACCTGTCCGAAGGGAGCTTTCCCACAGAGTTAAAGAGATTTTCGCTTTTTGCTTCGCTCCTTTGCATTGCCACATGGCAGTGCCACCCTCATTAGAGTGGATTTGTCCCCGTTCCTGACAAGGCATGAAGGAAATACCACTCTTCCAGAGCTGACAGCTTTTTATACCCACTTTGCACAAGCTCAATGGGTGAGCAGCAGGTGGATTATTTGAAATAAGGGTAGGCTTTTTTTGTTTGTTTGTTTGTTTTTTTTAACAGGGTACATCCGCACAGAGCTATAGCTCACTCAAACCCTACCAGACCTGATCGGGACCTTCTTTTCCCAGCAACGCAATTAAGAAAAAACCCTTCTGATTAAGCAGGCCTGGCAGGGAGCATTCCTGGGCAGGACAACCCTGCCCAGCGTGGCAGAGCAGAGTCCCACGGCTGCCAGTTGGCTCATGGCTGGGTGGTATTTAGATGGTGCCTGGGGAAAGTCACGGGGAAGCTAGCATGGCAGAAAATAGCTCTACTAATTTCATCTTGCAGCAAAAGCTGTTGCCCTTTCTTGGTAGAGATTGATTTCAGCATTGTTTCAGCTCGATGCCCTTTTCTCTGTACCTCTTCTCCCTGCAACTCTGAAATCCTCACTACATATATATTTACCAAACAAGTCAGGATCAAACAGGCAGGTTATTGCTTTGTGTGCTCTGTTACTCATTTCAAACTGTGGCTGGTTGACAGCAGACAATGAATACTAGCTGGCAGGTCTGCGCTTCAGTAAACAACACACAGGTACAAGTGTTGAGCTGTTGAAGGTTATGGACCTGTATGTTGCTTTTGGGCTGTGCAAGCTACTTTCCAATCAGCCAGCAAGGGTGTATTTTGCAGCTCAGAAAAAGTTCTCTTCAAAAATCTGGGCAGGATAGGGGCAAGGTTCATGAAAAGGCAGGGGACTGTAATCAAAATAACGGGTTGCATCAGGCACTCTGGGTTCAGAAGAGCCCCCAGCCTCCTCTCCCTTCCCCCAGCCCTCTGCCGAGCTGAGCATGAACTTGGCACCACTGCGGATCTGGCTGCTTACTCCTCAGCCTTAGACAAATTGCCAGGGTCTCCCGGCACGCTTTGTCTTTGATAAATTCAGAAGCAGAAAATAAGTGCAGTGTGGAGAACGTCAATTTTAAGGGATCAGAGCTGAAAGTGTTAGTCTTTGCACAATCTACAATTCAGCTTTTTTTTTTTTTAATTATTTCTGAAGCTAAACAAGAATTCTCAAATTGGAGAGTACTGCCAAGCCCTGAATAAATCCCAGCATTAGAGATGCTGTGGGTATAACAGCTTTCCCTATGAATTGAATCTGCAGACGGTATGTTCAGAGAAATTAACCCCCATGTGCCACAGGACAGGCTCTGTGGCATTAGCTTTAACGCTGTAGGAAATCTCACCTTGTGATTAAATCAGGTTATTCTGACTCATGGGGCAATACTGACAGAGAGTGGAGTAAAGCACAGGCTTAGGTGGAACAAAATAACTTTTCTGCATTGTTTGTGAAGTGGTCAAATTTCCAGGTGCAATCCTGAATACAAATTCAGTCAAAGGACATGCAACCACCAAACTAGTCAACCAGCATGTAATTATCTGACATACGATTGTTTGTTTTCCACCTACAACCCCATTCCTTAGCAGTTCCAAAAGCAAATGCTCAGCATTAGGACATAAGAAAACACGATACGGTTGTAATCTAACCTTTGTTATTTTTATGCCTCACCCCTTTAAATAATGGTGAGATATTTTATTCTAAGCTGCTCTCTTCACTGGCTGAATCTTCCTCTCAGCCTGCAAAGAGCCATTCACAGAAACAGTTCTGCATTCTTGGAGCTCAGGGCTTTTCGGCTGCAATCTCTCTGGAAGTGGGTTGGTATCACGTTTGGATTTTGCCATGAGTAAACTGAGATGTAGTGAGGTGAAGTGTTTTTCCTGAGATCCATGAGGAACCCGTGACAGAGCCGAGTAGGATTTTCTAAATACCTTCTTGCACAGTCTACTACTCAATGCATAACGAGCCACATCCTGATCTGAATCACACGGGATTAATCGTATGATTAATGGGAAGGGCTACCTGCAAGAGAGATCCATGGCTACTAAACTGTTGAAACATCTCAGATAGTAGGGCAGACCTAAAGCTATGTGAAATCCAGGGAAGTCTTCGGAATACGGAGCAAAAAAGCTTTTCTAGTTCGGGTCACTACAATTTGGCCAAAGCTGGCACAGACCAAGATAGTCTACCACCTGAGGACTGGCTGTTGCTCACAGAAATGGGTCGACAAGTTCTCATTCGATGTCTTAGTGCACTACAAAATAGAAACACCTCTGCTGCAACTGCTTCCTTGACCACCAGACTGCACAGAAGGCTTCATAGTGGGCTCCACACACTTTTAGATAAGACTTCTTCCAGCTGGCCATAGGTTTTGCAGGATCTTTTACAATCCTCATTTCGTTTTTGTAAAGAAGGAGGATGCTCAAGGCTGAAAGGAATGTTACTGTGATGCTGGAGAGTCTCATCTGGGTTGGAGAGTGTACCAGAAGCTAACCAGATGTTCTGCTTTACTTTACTAACGCAAATAAAGAGGATCACATTGCCAGAGGCTTTCAGTTATGAAGATTAATTTTTTAAGTTTCTGAAATAATTTTCCCAAATCACCAAGCGTGATTCTCATAGTTCCTTGCACACTCCTTTATCAGCTAAACTGATCTTTTCTTCTCTAAAACAATAGTCCAAGAAATGTTAGCTTCTTTCTGAAATAGCAGAAACAACTTTAAAACCCATGAGTCAAATCCTGGCCCCACTGAAGTGAGTGACGTACTACTGCCGTCAGAGGGTGCAAGTATATATTCTGTGTGTGGAGATGTAGAGCTCAAGCAATTAAGAAACAAAGCCCCAAACCACGTAAGAATCACATTATAAACACCGCTTTAATTTAAAGGCATTCTGAAATTGAAGAGAAGCTGCGGTGCTGAGGTGGGAGCACACACACTGGCACCATCCCTGAAGGAGCAAGAAGCAAAGCTGAGGGTATCTGAGATGGACCAGATGCCCAAAGGGAGAGGAGAGGCAGAACCAGGAATGGTCCAAGGGCTATGTGGTGCATAAGGGAGAGACGTCAGTTAATGTTAACGCTCTGCCAGGCTCCGCAGACGATGCGTGAGACCAAAAGAGAAATACTCTGAACAAGCATGTCGTGGGTAACTACTAGATGGAGAACAGGAAAATACTGGCACTGAACTATATCACCCTAAAGTGGGCAGAAATACACTGGGACAAAAAGTGAGAAGTTTCTAAGAATCAGAGGAGCAAGACCCTGGAACGGCCTGCTCAGCTGGAACAGCGTTTGCTGGCAACCAAATTTGGTTAAAAACTGAGCTTTGACCATTTGTGAAAAGGACTCGGGGATGGTATTTGCAGGAACAAAAGACCAGATAACCCAGGGAGTGTCTTCCTGTCTGTGCTCCTAATAAGTGTATGTTTTAATAAACAAAGAATTGTACTGTTTCAAATTCAAAATGAATGTGTAATAGGAGGAACAGGATTAACTGAAAACACTAGACACTGTAACCAAATATGTTTCTCTGACCAATTAAAAAGGGAAGAATCTGAATATGTGAATCAAAAAAGGATGAATTTTCCCCTCATCCACTGTCTATTTTGCTTCTGGGACTTGCTGCTGCGATATTCAATGTTGGGTTTGCAGTCGCTGGTAGAGAACATTTTGGTTTTTTAAAAAGTCTCTGCATCTTTTTTTAATAAGAAAGATGTCAGTTAGTTTTAGGACTTGTGAGACAGTCCCTTAAAAGGGCTCGTGGTCTGTCACAAATAGAGCGACTCCCAGTAAAATCAAGACGGCTAGTTATTTATGGAGGAAATCCACCAATTTCCATCAGGCATAGGAGCTCTATAACAACAGACCACACTTTATGAATGAGTAAATAAACAATCAAGCAACAACCCTGAGAATGACAAAGTATAAAAAGCAGTATACTGGCTGTTTCTGCATCTTTATTTTGGCAAGGTAATTGCTCCAACCCTCAACCTGGTCTAAGAGGATGGTCCACTAAGGGACATCCACTGAAGACTGTGAAGCTGGGGGGGGGCTGATACCCCACTTGGAAGGAACCTGTAGTTGGTTTAGACCCTGTAACAGCTCATGGCATTTCACAATGCACTAAAACACACAGTGCAGGAGGTTTGCCTGGGGCAGGCCCAGGGAATCTGTTAATAGCAACATTTGCTGAAAAACAATGAGACCGCCAGTTTTGATCAAAGCACACAAATGCATGGAACTTAAGTGAGCCCCCATGACTTCAGACCGCTACTTATGTTGTAAGGAAAATCAATTCTCTCATTCGAAGTTGCAAAAAGTTTTGCTTGCTTTAGTGAGTAATTCCCCCGATGCTGTAGCTGTTCAGTTCAGCAAGAACAATTTTATTCGGTGGTTTCCAATGCAGGTAGGGCACAAAATACATTAAAAATGAAGATGAAATGGCTGGCTTAGGCCATTTATTGACTGGTTATGTGTTTCACTTCTCTTTGTAAAGCTGCCTGTCCTTTGCCTTTGTTCAGTGCAAATAAGAGCTCTCTTTGAAACCACACTCCTTAATAGGGCTGTTCCTCCAGGTTAGTGCTGAACCAGACACTAACTGAGAGGGACTGTGCTCCTTTGGCTCTTGTTATCTATCCAAAAAGGTATTGACGGAAACCAGACTATGTCTTAATCCAACAGGAGTTACATACACAAAATATATTTTCTTCTGTGCTTCTCAAATGATGTTCAGTAAATTGGAACAGTCATTTGTAACTCAATAGGACGACAAACTCCACACCTGTATGAAGATACATTTATAGGAATCATCAGTAATTAGCTTCTGAAACAACCTCCTCCAAATTAGACACATCTGACAAATAAACAATAGGAAAGCTAGTCACATGAATCAAATGCTGTTGCTATGGAAAAATTGTCCCTGTAAAGGTGAAAGTTAAACACGCTTCCTTTTTCTCATTGTGAAAAGACATCAAAAAGCATCTCCCTGAAGATGAAACAGTTTCTCATTGTAGATACCATTAAAGTCTGCTTTTAAGAGGGCCATTTCTTCACCCATTTCTAAACCTCCTGTGCTTTAATTTTGGAAGCAACATCCCAAATGCTAGCAGCTAGGATGCTCTTTGGTTCATAAAGAATAATTGAGGCTGGAAGGGACATACAGAGATTATCTAGTTCAAACCCCTACTCATAGTGTTTCCCATTCAATCAGGTTGTTCAGAGCCTTGTTGAGTTGAGCTTCAAATATCTCCAAGACTAAAGATTTCCCCATCTCTTTGGGTCCTGCTCCAGCTTTTGACTGCCCTCATGGTGAAAACTTTTCCTTGTATCTAACTGGGATTTCTCATGCTGTGACTTATGTCGGTTCCCTTTCATCCCATCACCGTGCACCTCCAAGAAGAGTCTGGCTCTGCTGTCTCCACACCCTCAACTGGGGACTTGTAGACAGCAATAAAATCCCTCTTAGCCTTCTCTTCTAGGCTAAATAAACCCAGTTTTATCAGCCTCTCCTCGTACATCTTGTTCTCCAGTACCCTAATTGTTTTGACAGCCCTCCTCTGGCCTTGCTCCAGTATGTCAATGTTTTTCTTTTACTGGGGAGCAAATTGGACCCAGTGCTTCAGATGTGGTCTCACAAATGCTGAATGGAAGAGAATAATCACTTCCTTTGAATTGCTGACTATAATCTTTCCAATACAGATCAGTATGTGGTGGCCTTCTTCACCACAAGGTCACACTGTTGACCCATGTTCAACTTGTCTGCAAGGATCCCCAGGTCCTTTTCTGCAAAGCTGCTTTCTATTCATTCAGTGCCCACCCTTTAATGATGAATGGGGTTACTCCACCCCAGATATAGAACTTCACAAGCGCCTTTGTTAAAACTTCATAAGGTCCTTGGGAGTCTGTTTCTTCAGCCTGTCAAGGTCGCTGTGAATAGCAGCCTTGCAGCATATACTCACTTTCCACACTTGGGTACCCCTGTAGACTTGCTGAAAGTACTCTGCATCCCATCATCCACGGCATTAATGAAAAAGGTCCACTGATAGTATATGCAACATGTACTTATTAATTTTTCCATTAAAGAATACAGATTCCTCCAACACTTCTTGAGGCCAAAGCCCTTGCTGACATGAGCTAATGTCCTGCCATGGATGTCAGAAAAGGAAATGACCCCTGGAACAAAGTTTGAAGGAAGTTTGATGTCTGTCCAATAGCCCCAGATAATAGACATAGCTAGCAACATGAAACGATCTGTTCTCTCAGCCTTAGCTCTTTAATAACAATCTGGTCCTTGTCCTTCCACCCTCAGCCATCTTGCATGCAGACGTACTCCTACAGCTAGCAAAGCTGGTTTTGGGCGAGCAAGTAAGCTGTTGAAAACATCCCATGAGGTTGCCAACTCCCCTTCAGTAAGAGGAAACGCAGTTACAGGTTACATGCCTGAACCTGCTTTCTGACACGGTGACAGAGTTATCCTGGATTTATCTGAGCATCTGTGAAAGCAGAATTTGACCCTTGATGTGGGGATTGATTTATATATGTAAAGAATGAGTACAGATGACAATTGCATGGATCTTTGAGACAATAAAACAACAGATTTTAAAACGATATGAGCTCAGTTCAGTCAAGGCTATTTCCTCTTCAGTTTCCTTTGTTCACCAAAGTGAACCCTTGGTCCAAATAAAGGAGTTTTTATTCCTGACTATCAGGACCACTTGTCCAAAATTCCTATCACTTATACCCAACTTTATTGGCACCCAACAGAAATTTAGTGGCCCTCTCCTCTTTATCACGGAGGGTATCTCTCATCTGAGATACAGAACCACAGAAGGGAAGCCAAAAGAAGGACTCAACCCTCATGGGAAGAAGGAAGCCTTTTAAGTTTCCCGAATGAATGACACGTCTTTCCTCTGCCATGCAGTCTGTCTCTTAACAGTTAACAGTGACAGGTTGAGGAGCCCAGTCTGGAAGGTGGCCAGAGCCCACAGCTCCACGGTCGGAGTCGTTGTGCTCAAAAGGGAGCACTCTGTTCTTTCTGCTGCTGTGTCCCCTCTCACTGGGGCCCGTTGTTACAGCCTCACGCCTCCTTGTGTGAAGGCCAACAGCGAGGCTTTGTTCAAGAAGCAGCTGCTGAGAAGATGTACTATCTCATGGAATGACCCACTGACATTTCTCCCTCTGCTCATTAGTAAGCAGTGAATAATTAGGAGAACTAGGGCAGATTGCACGGCCCACTTCTTCCAGAGTAAAAAGCCAGCTCCTCAGACCCCAGTGTGTCCCAAAAGGGATTCCCTCATCAAGTGGGCTTGCAGCAAAGCCAGGGGAGCTGCCTCTGTAGCACCTTATTCTCATCACCTGATGGAGTGAGGAAAGAGAACAGCTCGTGCCAGAAGGTGATGGGGCAAGGCTGGAGTATAGGGTGTCCCAGCCCCGCGTCACTTGGAGCTCAAAACCACACCTCTGCTGCACCAAGAGCAAGCCCAGCTCAGCCAGGAGCTGAGCCAAAGATCCTGTTTGACTGGATGATATGTTGCTGTTTATTCAGTGTTCTGTTACAGGGTGGATCTACAGCAGTGGGGAAACGGCTGAGTGGTCGGAGGGAGCAGAGCAACTGGGGGAATTTAAAAAACCATAACCATTCTCTTGCAATCTTTACTGCAGTCCAACATGATCATCTAGTGATGCCCACATGTAGGGGCAGTGATGAAGGAGCATTTGCATTGCCTTCCCCCACATTCAAATGCCTGCATCCAGCTCTGGGTTATAGCACAGAACTTATCTGCCTGTCTTATATCACTGATTATACCACAATTGAATCTGACTTTAAAAAATTACTGGTCAGATAAACAAAGAGGTTGCGTTGAGCAGCCCAGGATTGGTTTGATATGTTTTCATAGCACGGAGTAGATGACACTACATGTCTGATTTCAGGTGCTCTTGCTCCTATGTGTATCCTGTGTGTCTCCTATGTGTCTCTGCTAAAGGTGTATCCAGTCCTCACAATTTCCAAAACACCTTGCCTAAAAAAAAGATGCAGGACCATGCTTTCTCCACTTTTACATCAGCATGGCTCCAGTATTAATCTTGGAAAGTCCATGAAACATAGAAAGTCTCATCCCCTGAGTGGAGTGGAGGAGAAACACCTCTGACTATCCCCTTCCCCTTTCCTAACCCAAGCGTTTTAAGCAAAACACTCCACTGCAGCTTATGTGTGCTCTGTCAGATACATCAGCTGTGCGCAGCCTTACTGTCTCTTTTAGTTTGCTGTGGTCTGGCTGCTTCCTGCCTCAACAGTGTTGTTTCATCTGCCTTCACAAGACAAACAAAATAAAAGCCACGCTTGCCATTTCGAAGTCCCAGCTTGTGGCTTACTCTAGAGCATAGGACACTGTAGGTCATTTGCTTTCATGATTCGCCTAGTGTCTCCTTGCGATTGTGTAATTGCTCTCCTCAAACAGAAGCACTGCTTACTAATGCCTGAAAGTAAGGCAGGGACTGGGGGCTGTATGATCCCAGCGTGAATGAAGGGCGAGCACTAAAGTGGCAGAATCACTGCTGAGATGACTTCACCAGAACAAGACTGGGCTGTAACGAGCTTCTCAAAAATAAAAATCATAGTGTGCACACCTCCGTTTAATAAAACCCATCTCAAAGTACTTAAAATTGCCTATTGTGCCACAGGCTCAACAACTCCCCTTGGGCTACACTGCATTCTGATAGAATTATAGGCACATCTCAGCATCATTGTGTCGTAGGAGGTGTATCCAGACCACTTCTTCCTGCACTAGATGTGGCCCTTCTGGGAGGTACTATCTCATGACCACCAACAGAGCCCAGCTCCATGCAGCAATTTGGGACAAAGTAAGAGAAAATACACTACCCAGTTGAAAGAGTGTGTTCAAGAGCTTCTCCAATGCATGGGGAAAGGTGCATCTCTTAGCAGTATGAATCATTTTGCCTATAATTACAAAACCAACCTGTTTTCCTTAGCAAGCTCTCACTGCTGCTCTGAGACCCAGTACTACAAGACCAGTTGACACTGAGAAGAGCTGGAGGTGAGAAGTGACTGGTTTCACTTTGGCTGGAGCTCATCAGTAGTGGACAGGCTGGTCTCCCAGTTCATCTCAAGTTAATTTTGCTTTTTGGTTTTCAAGTTCAGAATTCACGTCTGTGTTAGGAGAAGCACAGACTGCAGCCCCACTTTACATGACAATCTCCACAACCAAAACAGAGGTAGAAAAGGGTGGAAGAAGGAAGTTCACTCAGTAGATATTTGTTTTATAGGAGGACTTTGCCTCAGGTTCAGAGTTTTCTCACTGCCTAAGGAATTACATGGAGTACTGCAGTATCTGAACTCTCACCCTGCAATTACGCTCTGTGGTTTCACCTTCTGCGTGCCCCACACATGCTAAGCATTCCTCACCACTGCCCTGGAAGGCAGATAAGCCTGGCTGCTACCTTTTTTCAATATCTGGAGAAGGAAAAGCTCGGGAGAGCTAGGCTGGCTTGGGACCATACTGAATACAGAGTCAAAACAGGAATAGCTAGCCAGGTCAGAGAGCCATATCCTCCGATCCTCCTGCTAAGAGGAACCTATAGAGGATGCTTGAAAGAGAGAGCATGAGAGGTGGGGCAGACCAGCCCTATCCCCTCAGTTTCCGTCTCTGCCCGCACTCCACGCAGCAGACATCGCTGCCCGCTTTTGACGTCACAGCCGTGTTTACGACTCAATCTTCCCCCGGGTTAAAAGGGGAGAACGGATGAATTCCAGACAGGGCTCACGGGTCCATATGACACTTAACATGGATCAAGGGTCAAAGAATCACTTAAGTGTTCCTTTTTATTCCTGTTGGTTTTGCTCTGTCATGAGCTTTCAATCTAGCAGTTTTCAGAGCTGTATGCACAAAGATTTATGTCCATACACTTGTATCATGGTGGGACAGATTAATCACCGCTTAGCAGCTCTCTCTCCACTCCAAAACAATTATCATAAAAGACTGAAAGACAGACAAGTTGAGATAATTTGAAGAACAAAAGGGCTAATTTCCCCACAGGGAATGTACTTGCAAAGTTTAATCTGAAGCTCTCAAGAACTTCCTTCTTCTTTGCTTGACAATCCTAACAAACTATCAGCGGCAAATGCCCCCGCAGCAGTCCTCATTTGACAAACACAAATGGGCTAGGACTCTTCAGATTGGAACCGTTAGGAAAAATACTACAAGAAAGAGTTTTCTTGACTCTCGAAGAGTGGAGTTTTATGCAGAGGAAGTACATAGAGAGAGAAGGGAACTCAACCCAACAGCTGGGCTCTGACTCTCCTGCCCTTGCAGCCACCACTCCCCTCCATGAACTGTAACAGCATTTTCCACACACACCCCTGGCACTTGTGTGTGGGAATCACTCTGGTTTTGCACAGTGCAGACCTCACCGCCTGCCAGCCATGCTACCCAACAGCGGGAGCTCTGCCTGCAGCACGCAGTAGGTTCAGGACCCGCATTTATGCATGGGGCTGGGCAGCACTATGAACTTCTCCGGGAACAACAACTTTCATGACTTCAGAAAAGGTCCAAAACAGGATGCACTAATACAGATACACAACTAGTGTGATATTCTCTTTCCTAAGCCAGGGACAGCATCTGTCTAAGGATGAGCGCATGGGTAGCAATCCAGCTGCTCCGAGTACAGCTGCTGGTGTGGTTCAGGTTGTGCAGCTTCAACTGCCAGCAAATCCCAGTTCTGTTTGAGGTTCTTCCTGCTGCAGGGGCATGAATGAGAACATGGAGAACAGTCTTTTTGCACTCCTGCAAATACTAATGTGTCCAGACCCGTGATTATTTCCAGTACTGCATGCAGAAGGATTTATTTCCAGCAATGTTCAAGTGTTATGCTGAAAGCCAGGAGCCTTTCTCTAGAAAAAAAAAGATAAAAATAAAAAATGCCCACAACCTATCATAAGCCTCCTGTCAAAGGCAAGGCAAACGATCAGTGCCACTCTTTCCTATGTCTCTGCAGAAAAGCAGTTTAAACTTTGCCTGCTCTGGTGAGGTGGAGTCAATCAGGGGAAGCAGAAAGAGAGGAGATTGCTATGGGTAAGCAGGCCCACACCCAGCCTCGTGAGCAGCCACCAAGGAACAGTTCTGCTGCTCTGCGAGCAAACCAGCTCCGAGTAACGCTTGCCAAGGCTTTCCTGACTCCATCCCTGGAGATGGCCCTGAAGCCTGCCTGATCACATCATCAGGGAGCGATGCTCTCCAGGAACATTCCCTCGCGCTGGGCTGCATGAGCTGTTACTTCTCACTCCCAGCACTACCCTAATGCTTGCTCTTATTAATGCTGACATCCTTCTTAGTCATTTCCCCCCCTCCCAGTTTGACCATGTTTAGTCCTTTTTAACCTTTCTGTGTAGATCAATCCTTCCTAGTGCTATGAATAAATAAAAGCCTTCTGTTCTCATCAACAAAATGGTCTTTTAACAGTTGCAAGAACAACATAGCAATCACTTGAAAAAAAAAACAAAACCAAAACAGCTAATATTTGATGCATTTAAAAATCTCTGCTCCGGGTTTTTTCTACTTTCTTAGAAATAAGTCCTTTGTTAAATAGAGAAAACGGTGGGAAAATTAATGGGGAGCACAAGCAGCAGTAGGTGTCTGAGAGAGACCCGCTAACCCATCAGAAATGCCCACCACACCCAAAGTAGCAGCAGGGCTGAAAAAGCAAGCTGAACTTCAGTTAGAAACATCTAAGGAATATGAATAAACTGTTAGAGCTGCAACCTTTCCCTTTGCTTTGATCTGACATTACACATAACTCGAGAGTGGGAAATGCAACAGCTTCAAAGAGGGTCACAGAGTCAGAGGTCTCCACGTACCAGGACAGGTAGAGGTTTTACTCTGCCTGTAGAGAGAGGGACGTCGGAAGGGCTGTCCTCAAGCCCCTAAGGAATAGGAACTGCTGCTGGGTTAGAGCTAAGTATTTCACCTTCCTCATCTTCCCATGAGAGCCACATTACCCGTAAGAAGCATCAGCAAGTCCAAGTGAAAAAGAGGGTCAGTGCCACTACTGTTACAAAATGTAAGAGAAGCAAATGAATTTTTGTGGCTCTTGCATCTTGGAATTGCTTTTGTAACTGCTGTTAGTTGACATGTACTTTTGAAGGCGAAATTGCGGTTGTTCTGGGCTCTGGCCGTGTAATGCAACCATAGAGAGTAAGATCTCAGCAAATGAGATGTTACAGGAAGAGAGATGAGGATAGCTGGAACATCATGTGCTTTACCAACTGAAAATGCTTGGTATGAGAAAACAAAGACACATTCTCTATCCTTTATTCTCATTTTCCTTGGCTCTCAGCTTTACAGATCCCTAAAAATACTGCATTATAACTAAAGGAGCTGCAATCTGCCTGCGACTGACTGAAGAATTACAATATCACTCCACTTTGATGAATCTCCCACGGGTATTCCTTCTAAGAGGGCTTTCCTAAATTGATTGCCAATAATCTAATGTGTTTGCCTGTCTCTTTTTTCTGTCATCAGAATGTTGCCATAATAAAGGAATAGTGATACAGAAAAGAAATGGAAAAAGTGAGATGTCATTTCAAAATACCTAAAGCTTGCAGAAATGTATAGCAAGGTCATCCCAGCAGCCTTAACTCTTCGTTCATGAAGCTGCACGCCAAGTAAACCCAGAAACCACGGGAACCTGTTACCTGCCTATTAAAAATACCATATAAGAGACCACAGAAAAAAATGCTATATTACAAAGAAATACCATTTTCCTCTTTCATGGGATTGATGTAAAACAAAGCAATTTAACAATATTAGATGTAGGGTTAAGAGGTCTTCTGGAATTAAATTTTCACCACCGCTGTGGAAATTTTCTAATACATATCTATGAGGTCCAGCAGTCTAGGGATTACTATGAAATACCCAAAAGACTAAATGACATACTAAGAGAACTGAACCAGTGATACCTTATAAGGGGCAATACTAAGACACAAATTTGGGTGAATACTGTTACTCTGTGAAGTGCCAACCTTTTTGCTGAAGCCTTGCATAACAGGAAACCATGGTGCAGAGCAGAGATTTAGAGCCAGCGCGTAAGCTCCTACAGACTCAGCAATATAAATGGAAATAATTTTTCCTTCTTTTGACTGAAGGATAGACACAATATAAATGAGTCAAGTCACGCATACTGCAGCCCTAGTAA
Organism: Numenius arquata; assembly: GCF_964106895.1. Classification (NCBI taxonomy): domain Eukaryota; kingdom Metazoa; phylum Chordata; class Aves; order Charadriiformes; family Scolopacidae; genus Numenius; species Numenius arquata. The sequence goes on from NC_133583.1 coordinate 12,886,333, forward strand.
CTTCCCAACTCATTTGGGAAATCATGCTAGCCACGCTGTGGAAGTGCATTAATGATCTCACGGATAATGCTCCTATATTGGGAATTTTATCCATGAGAATACCAGAATCAGAATAAAAGTCCAGGTTGGGAAATCTACACCAAGCTCATAAGACTGAGAGCCACTGTAAGAGATGGAGAACAGAAAACACTTATTTTGCTAACACAATTGAATAATTAATATTATCCAAAGATATCCAAAGGACAGGACATAAAGAGGGAACACACTGGTGAAGTGATTTGGAATGGACAAAATGGCGGAGGAAAGCTATAAAATTCCCAGTCTGATCAGAGCAAATTTGGCAATGGAGATGTTTATGTCCTTCAGCTCTCGCTGGTATCCAGCTTGGGCCATATTCCACCAAACAAAGTTTATCCTCACCGCTTACCTCTTTAGGCACAAAGATTAATTTACAGACCCTAAAATATGTTAGTTGTCTTTCTAACTTACAGTGAATCTAGGCTCAGTTAAATTAGCTCTTTGTGTAACACAACTGTGTTTCCATTGTTCTGCTTTTGGGTTCCTCTTTGCCCTCTCCCCATTGCCGATGAATAAAAACCAAACTGACTTTACAAAGAAAACGGTAGGTTTGACAGGGAGAATGAAGTTGTTAACTGGCCTGAGCATCCAGATTTGTACTAATTGAAGTGAAGTAATTAATCCAGCAACATCAGTCTATAGAAAAAAACCCCACATGAAATATTAATGCATCTCTAGTCAAAAAGATATTAAAGGAAAAAGAGAGCAGCTTTAACCAAACATGCCTGACAGGAACCTTCACCCCAAAGGTTCTTCTCCATCACCAGAAGAGGCATTCTCTGTATCAAATCCATGCAATAAATAAAATGTTTTATCCTTTTTTTTTTGTTACTTCAAATATTGTTATTTGAACTCTACTTCTTGAAACCTTTATCAGGTTTCAAGGGAATGAGGAACTAAGGCACGACATTAAGCATGCACAGGGAGCAACCGCAGTCTCTCGTAGGCCCACGGTGGCTCTGAACAAATTGCTTCTGTGTCTTGGAGTTCAGTAACTTTTTGTGTATATTGTCTGTGATCTACTCACAGCAGCTGCAGAGTGGACAACACGTGGCCTGTTCCGTTGCCTTTCTCATGAACTTTACACCATACAGATAATCTGAGAGGAATGGAGACACTTTCTACCGGATTACTGCAGACTCCTTCTAGCCTACGTCCAACTCAGAGGGAAGTGTATTGAAACAAAATGAAAAAAATCAACACTTAGAAATACTGTGGGAAAAAGAGACTCTCATGGTCAGCAACAATACTTCCGCACCAGTCAAAGGCCTTTGTAAAGCCACCCCTGAATGTGGCATGTGGAATGTGGCAGTTGTCAGAAAAATCACATGGGATTTATTTATTTTCCTTGCAAGCTGTCCTGAGGACTAGGTATTCTCTTTTTCAGGGAAAATATAGGGTTCATTTTTGCATATTAAGTGCAGCGCTGTGACTGAAAGGCAGTCATGAGAGCAAATGCAAGGGGAAGCCTTGGTCATCTGGATTTGGTAAGGTCTTGCCTTTCCTCTCGCAGACTAAATGGTGCAATGCCTCACATGCTCTAGCTCCTACAACATTCAGGATCTTCAAGCTCAAATTCAGCAGTCCTGTCTTTGAGGAGATCTAGGGGCAGGTTTGAGTCTCAGCTTCAGCCAAGTAAACTGCAGTATACTTTCCAATGTTAGTGGGGGATCTGCCAGAAGGAGATCCGATTTACACTAACTGAGATTCACCCCATTTCAACCTGTCAGCTCAGAATTTGGCCTTGCTTTTTGTTCCACTACCATCATTAATCCCATTGATTCATTTTGCTAATATCTAGAGTAACTCTTGCAGGAAGGCAGCAATCTGCAATGATAAAAACAAAGCAAAGTCTTCTATGCACAAGGAATTAACGAAGTTGTAAAAGTCAGGTGTGACAGGAGGCTACCAGAGAACCAGAACAGATGGTTCAAATATGTTTGGGATGTTCAAATATGGACTGGGATGTCCGAGTTCACACGCTGCAGGAGATCTGATGGTACCCAGCATATCTGTGCCACAGAATGGAGCACAGAGCGGAGATCTTCAAGCCAGAAGAGGCTGGGACACTAAGTCTACATGGCACAGCACTGCCCAGACCAACTGGCTGAGGGCTGGATATATCAGCCTTGCATGCACTCCTCAAGCTGTTTTCTCATCAGAGTTGAGGTGTGTACAGCCAGCTCCAGTGCCTCTGCTGGACTGTGGAGATGTGGCCAAAGAAAGACCTGTGATGTCTCCATGCCTGTCCATGTCCCAGGGGTGCAGCAGTCTAGTTGTAGTGGTGTGTGAAAGCTGTGCTGTCATTTCAGCCTCCCCTCTGGGATCATTCAGGACAACAAGCATGGATCCAACAGAAATGGCTCCTAGTCCAACTTCCACAGTAGATAATAACTCCTCATCCCCAAGATACAGGTGAAAGAGAAATAATCCTTAGACAGAGGTTAAAATATCACCATAATATCAATGACAAGGCTGAGGAAAACTCAAGGAACAGGGATAGCTTTTTTACAGATTCAATATACAGATCTTTACACAGCAACAGATGATCCCTTTCTCATTTATGCTAATGTGTAAATATTTTATTAACTCTTCTCTCTTTGCTGAGGGGCTTTAATGGCATTTGCTTCAGCAAAGTCCTAAGCTGCTGTAAATCAAGTACTGTTTTAGGCTACTCACCATGGTCATGGGCAAAAACAAACAAGTTAAGTCCTGTCAGCCTCTGGGCCAAGTCATCATAGCGGCCGCAGTGTTCCCCAGCGCCATGAGCGATAAACACGAGGGCCCTAAATGGAGCATTAAGGTATAAATCATTAACTTGGCAATCAACACGCAAAGGCTTCAGAGCTGCAAGTAAAAACAGCATATTCAACTTAGCAACAGCATTTCAGACATCAGCAAATATAAGGCAAGTATATTGTGACTGCGGTGGGTTTTAACAGAGGAGAACCTACCGCCATCCTGACCTGCCATTGACCTGGTGTTCCCCAGGTGTGAGCAGGACAGACCACATGGAAGTCAGCTGCTCATGGGACAGACACTTCTCTTTCCCATTTGTCTGCCACCACGGGCTGCTGCAAGTTGAAGATGCAGGTGGGCATCAGCATCAGTCCTTGAGGTGGATAACTCTGTCTTGGGCTTGAGGCATCTACATTGCTCCTAGAGTGTAAGTGTTGCCATTGATTTCTTTGGGGATTGGTACGTCTTCATGGTTTCAAATGCATATGTATTGTCCTTAACTTTATAACTTGCAACATTGTCTGATGCTACAGAGCACTCTTAAAGATGAAATTTCAGGTAAAGAATAGGTTTCAAGCAGAGTCCAGAACTTCAGTTGGAGTTTGGAATTTTACCTTTTGACCCAAATTCTGTTAATTTTACCACTCCGGTTTCTGCAGTTGCTTCACTTTGGTGATTAAATTGACTCTCATATAGCCACCATACAACCACAGATAGGGATCATAACAAAGCCCCAGTCTAATAGACACTTCTTTTTTAAAGACATACAAATACTTATCTTTGAAGATTCCAGTTTTGCCAATGATACTTTACTTTTACTGGAACGGAATCAAGTGAGAGCAACTGAAGTTGAATGAACTTTTCCAGTATTTTTACAGGGAAAAGTTTGTATAGAATTAGACTAGAACTATAGCAGAAGTGGCAATGAAATTACAGAAGTTTTGCTGAATTCGACAGGTGACTACTTAAAATCCAGCTTTGGCAACAAAAACATAACTTGTTCATTTAAAAGTACCATCTGTCATTGCAACATCAGCAACCACCAAACAGTTTGAAGGCTACAAGTTAGACATTTTTGGTACATTAACAGTGAAATATTAAATGAACTGACAACAAAAAATAATGACAGCAGTTTACAGCTAGTGAATTCCTCAACTTTATTTTGATTGAGGTTTTGAATACATTTTTAAAGAGTGTATTCACTGCAATAAATGGCTTTGGTCTTAATATATCTAAACTCAAAAAATATGTTGGATGATGTGAAAACTCCTGCTCTAGCTCTTTGATTAGCACTTGCTTCAGAGTATTTGCTCATGCTAGACAACTTGAAAGCACACCCATCGAAACCAGAAGGATTTTAGAGACACACGGCAAACACAAAAGCAGCAATGCAAAGATGCTCTGGTATCTGTCTAATACTAATTAGCAAGGCTGAGGCTAGGTCATGTAGCATATTTAACTTGCTATGCCTTACAAATGTTCTTTAGCATCACTGAAGGTTTCAAAACGATTAGTGTGGAGCAGTCATTTCGTCCTTTGCCATCTTCCCCAGTCAATAGATTTGTCAAGTTATCAATGCACTTGCCAGACAGTTTGATGTTCAGAGTTCAGGGTCTATTATTATAGCTCCAAATACTGAAGAAACGGAGAGATTGCTCATTCCACAGTGGAGAGTATTAAATTTTCTGCAGCTGAGGGATCGTGGCTTTACGTGTCCCACCTCTCCCAGACCCAGGCAGCCCAGCAGAGACACTGTGGCCAGTGCTGGAATAGTGAGTCGTTATTCTATATAAGCCCCTGAAAATTGGAGGCACCATCCAAATGCTTCTGCCTCCAGCTACGCATAATGATCTGGCATCTCAGCCCTGGTCCTGGGGCACCTAAAGAGACCCCACATCACAGTCCCCACATCTGGGGCTGGCAGAACTGCCAAACATTCCAAAATGCAGAAGGGACGGGGGGTGAAGCAAAGCCAGGCTGTTATCCCCCAGGCTCCAAGCTCTGCGGCACAGCAAGCAGTGGCACTGCATGCACAGGACACCGATGCAGAAACTAAGGAAATGCGAGAGAAGATTCCTGTGTACTCATCACCTTGATATCCAACAGACTCAGCCAGGCTAAGTCTCTCTGCTAGGTACCTCCTGTTACCTGGCTCTTGACAGCTTCCCTGCGCAGTGTCATACTTAAGCCCTCAGTTACTCTTCAGAGGACCTACCTTTTTTTTCTGCTGACTAGGCACAGAGATTAAGGTGCAACTTGGCTGACTGAATACAGCCCTTCATTTCCCAGGGAAATATTATTTGAATGTATGCACTGAAATTCATCAAGTGAATGAAACCTAATGGATAAAGCTGGCGAAGAGATCTCTGCCAGGAAATTCTTGCTGTTATTTCATCTCCCCTGACAGCAAAGCCCTAATGTTGCTTTCATTCACACTGATGCAGCACCACGACTTTGCCTGACAGCATCCTGCTAGATGCTCAGCCCCCTCATCTTCTGTGAAACCAGGGAGAAAAGAAAAAAACCTCGGTGCCTGAGAGAGGCAAGGTGTTCCTGCAACCTCTCCTCTCAGCCAGCATGACTGCCAGGCTGGGCAGAACTGAGCCTTTGGACACCACGGGGAAGAGACCTGGGTTATTCTTTGTCTGCAAAATACAGAATAAAATTCCTGAGACTGTTTGCGCCCTATGAGCCCTAATGGCAGTAGCTGTCGAGAAGACTTAGACACTTTTGAAAGTTTTGTCCTTTCAGTAGTCATAAACAAGGAGTAACATTTCCAAATTGTTACATCGAAGCAGAAATAGCTCATTTTGCTGTTCAATAAGAAGCGAGAGTGACTTCACCGACTGAAAACTAGGTCACTTCTACACAGGTCTGTAGTTCCAACCTTCAGGTCTAAGCACAGGGGCCATACATTAAACACGACAGCTTGAAAACCTGAAATTAGTATGATATCATCTGAGCAAGGATTGAAGGATTTGGCTCTTTCACCTAATCTCCCATTTTCCATTACAAAACAAGCTTAGATTTGGCAAATAATACCTGAAGGCAGTATAAAAAATACATGGTTCAACATATTTTCACTAGCAAGCTGGCACGAAAATACAAGCGATTAGATTGACTGACAGCAGTTCTTTACTGTATGTAAACATTTTTGCAGACACCCCTGCTCTCGAATCGCAGCCTGCTCTTTCCTACCGCAATGGCTGGAATAACAGAATATCAGAGACGGCTTTCAACAGCGCCCTTTAAAATTAATACAGAAATCCTGCAGGCTTGAAGATTTTGCAGGACTGCAGTGCCTCTGCGTGACCTCGATGGAAGTTTTGTTTAAACAAGGTTTGCCTCTTAGCCGTGTATCAAATTGATCCTGGGGAGATACTTCTTCACCTCCAGCTCTTGCAATTGCAGTGGTGAAATCCTTGGAAACTCTCACATCTCAGGTAGAAAGCATTGAGCACAGCCTGCAAAGCTCTCTGGTGGAGACTGACCTGTGCCTGAACCCGTGCTAACTCCAGTCTCTCTAACCGCAGGCAGGGAAACCTGATGTATCTTCGGATGCTTCGGCTGCCTTTGGCTGGTGGAACTGTAATTGTTGAACATCTCAAAATAGCATTGCTTTGGCATTTGCTCAAGAAGGCACCTAATCACACAACAGCACCATTTCCCCACGCTTGGCAGGTGTGTCTCCACACAAAGCCAAGGTGTGAGCTGAGCATCCACATGCTTGTTTCTCACCTAACCAGTGCAACAATTATGGCTATTAAAGGAAACCAGTTTATTGACTGCTGTTTGCAAAAGCAACAGACAGCTTTCACAGATCCCTGCCCTTCCCATAGCCTTCACCACCTCCTCCTCCCTCCCCACTGCAAGTTTCTGCCTCCTGGTACTGCACAGCTTGGACAACAGATGCCAATGTAATAAGTAACTACTTATTACAACAAGAGGGCAGGAAAATATTTGCCTTTGCTGTTCCAGTCATCTACTGGCTGTGTTTACTTATCTCCCATATAGGAGTTGCTGCTCCCACATCTCCACTGTGCTGGTCACCCATGACTGGTATCAATCCCTCTCGTGTTGCAGCTGCAGTTTGCCCAGTAAGTCGTACACAGCGATGCCGCACGTGCAGTTGGTGCAAGGCACACACAAACATCCTTTCCCGAATCAGGGAGGCCGGGAGTGGCAGAGACCAGGCTGCAACGCCAAGTCGGTGTGTACAAACCTATATGAACTTTCCTGTCCCGTAAGTCTTTCTGTCCTGCCTCCCGGAGAGCTCACCAGCTGATCTAAGCTTAGCTGTTTGCAACCCTTCCGTGTTTCTCACTGCAACTTCACAGCCTCTAATAACTCGCTACTTGTGTGGGAAGCAGCTTGGCAGGGCAGGAATTCAGCTTTAAGTGCAAGAGCAGAGCCAGTTTTAGAGGTTCCCACCTTCTTTATTGCTGGGCACATTTTGCCACCTCTGCTGTGCCAGTGCAACTGTTTAGAGATGCAATTCCACAATGAATTGCAGGAGAAGAATTGCTGGGAAAATAAACTGCAGCACCGGGATTACGCAAATGAGCAAGAGCCCCCTTAAACCAGGACTCCGTCATCACAAGAGACATACCTTGAAACAACACTCAGAAAGGTGCTGTGCTATGAAATCTGGCAGGCCAGAAACACAGCTCAGGATTTGGGTCCTGCTGGGCACAAGGCACATGTTCTTGCTTTATTTTCAACAAAAATCACGTTGAAATTGAACTAGATGAGGAAGATTGTGAGCGGGGTGGTATGACTTTAACATCTTGTGTCCTCTGGGGACAGAGGCATTTCTATGGGACCCTGCACATGCTCTTTTATTGCCAGAAAATAACCCAAAACACTGGGAGTAGACCAAATAACTGGAGGCAAGCTTCCTATGACTGCATATATGAAAAATGCAGTCTTTTCCACTCCATTCAAAAGCATCCCTCTTCAGAACAGTATTTAAGTTCTTGCTTAACCTCAGGAAACTTTCTGCAACTCATGAAAGTCAGTAGGACTTACAAAGTACAAGATAAAAGTCAAAAAAGGATTTATGAAAGCTGTCCTGAATAAGGGCTGATTTAATCACATGTGGGCACGATTTCCTGAATCAACCTCTTGCAACTTAAGCTAATACCACGTTATTCTACGTAAAGCAACTATACTTTTCATTTGGTATTATGTACGTTGTTACCAGAACCATATCAGCTCTAACAAAGAACATCTGACTTGAGCAGTTTTGAATAATTGACACTAAATTTATAAAGTAATTTTAAAAAACTAATGGCCAAGAAAGCTCTGAGTTAGCTAGGCTGCCAGAAAAATGAGTGGCTTACTGAAATTAGGTATCACATTTTGTTGTGTTGTTTGAGCTGATTTCTCAGTTCCTTTGTAGCTGGCATCAGCCTCAGTCTTAGAACCACAGTGAACAATTAACCTTTATTTATCAGAAACATTTCACTGGTGGCATTTTTGGACCAGCAAGTGGATAGCTGCTCACAGACTTTTTCAACTTGTTAAAAAATGTAATGTCATGTATGTATATTTTGCTTCCAAAGTATATTATAATGGAAAATCAATTAAGGTATGCATTCTTGTGTTAGCTGCGTAGTGGTCCTTGCTGATTATGAAGTTATCTTTCACATAATAAGATTATGCATTAAGCAGCTTGTAACTTTGTCAAGCTTTAACTCGACAAACTCCAGTTTTCTACCCTTGGTATTTGGTTAAAGATTACCTTATTTTTTTAATTTCCAGCTAATCTTTTCCAAGAACATGTAATAAAGAATGAATTGTTTCGTTCACTTTAACAGACATTGGTGACCTTTTCTCTGGGGGCCTCTCAAGCCTCTTGCTTTGGGTGTAAGACCTGAAGTTTGGAAGAGGGATGTCTCTGTATCTGCTTTTTGAGTTAACTTCTGTGCTTTTTTTTTTTTTTTTTTTCCCTCCATTTGTGTCCTGAAGCAACCCTTACAAAAAGTGGGCTGTGGGAAGGGATTACAAATAGTTATGGCAATCTCTCTAATGTTGTGTGTGCTTGCGACCTACGCAGTTAGCCAAGAGTTCAGCCTGGTGATGCCGGTTAGACAGGAAAACTGATGGTGGAGTCAGGTGTGTCCCTTCATGCCGTCCTCCCGTCTACAGGCAATATGCAGAGTTATGTCCCTCTGAAGACACAACAGGCAATGACTTTGCTCCCAATTCCAAGCCATGTTTCAGGGAGGCATTACGCCCAAGAGCTTTGCTTGCTCTCTTGTTCAGTTTTTTTGAGAAATGCATTCTTAGCCTCTGCCCTACTGGCCCATATACGCTCAGCTTTGCCATGTAGGTCCATAATCTGGGTAGCCACCCCTTTTTTCAGCCATCACTGGAGTTGAATAATGTTATGTTAAACTAGCAGTTCTACTGCTGCTTTTCCCAACTCAGGAGAAAGAACAATTCAGAATAGCAATAGCCTGGAGTCAAGTCCCTATCAACCTTCTCTCAATATCACAGACAGTGCAGTACCAGCATGGATATCTCACAGAGATCCAAATCTGGAGGAATTCACCTCTTCCAGACAGACTGAGGTAAGTAGTAGTTCAAGACTGTAGTAGTTCAACCTGTGAAAAACCTTTGAGCACCACAGAATACGTCAAAAGACCGTGCACTACGCTCACACTACATAATTTCTACTTGATTTTATAGGGCTTGTGGGAATTTAGGATTCTGCACATTTGTGTTTGATGTGGTTTGGTCAAGTCTAGTAGGATCAGTAGCTTCATTCCTCTCCAGATCCTAAACTAGCAATTAAAAAATAAACCTTCCAGCAAACTGCTTCGTACTTTTTATTCAGGCTTGGAAGTTTCCATTCAAGCCTGCCCAAAGGGGCTGCTGTTATTTTGGGCAGCATCCGACTGTCTAACGTGCTAGAGACCTAGGGCTCAGACTTAAAATCTGTGCTTGCCTCCACGAGCATCTCTCTTGCAACATGTCTGCAAGCCTGGTCTCCTCACACATCTCAAAATCACAGCAAACTCTCATCAGCATCGAGTTAGGAGGACATTTGAGAACTGCCATGACCTCCAGGAGGAGTAACATGGGTAGGTTATTCAACAACACCAGAAAGTGTAGACACCATAAATCAACGGAGCAGAGACAGAACTGGGTAGTGCCGATATATTTCAAAATGAAAGTTTCAACAGGATCTAGCTAAAGCCAGCACAAAACAATGTGGAGAAACAGCTTACAGTGATTTATTGTAGCTCTTTGAAAAGCAAGTCCTCACCAAGAATAACTCATGCGTGGTCTAATACAGGGAAAAGAGAGGAAGGAAACTTCAGGTGGGGGTGGGAGGGAAGGAATTATTGGAACCTGGCAACTGCATAGTTCTGGACAAATCTCTGCAAAGTTAACATTTGAGACCAGCTGCATTTTGCTCCAAGGAAGCTTTGAAGTAGTATTTTAGGGGACACAAGGCTGAGATCAGAGGTGAAATGTGCAGTGTGTAGCTTAAAATTCATGGGGCGGATCTTCCCACCCCTCTCTTGGATAAAACTGAAGAGAAGGGATTCTAGGGTTACACGGACTGCCTCGGGGAGACACTCCTCCTCTTTGATACCAGAGATGGGATTTTTCCTCGGCAGAACTGACTGCCAGGCTTGCCGCTCTGAATCTGCAAGGCAGAGAAGCCTCTGGAGACACTGGCAGCAGCTCAGGGCTTGGAGCTGCACCTTCCTCTTGCTGCTGCCCCTCTACAGAGCACAGGAATCCTTGCAAGCAGAATTACAACTTGTTTCCAAAGGGGCAAGGTGTAGGCATTGCTCACACACATAGGACTGAGGAAGGGATGACCTGGGGGGAGGCCGGGCAGAACTGTCCCTGGGCCTGGCTGGTTGTAAGGCTGGAATCAGACATCCTGGTTCTGTACTTTGCTCTGCTTCAGCCCTTCCTCCGTACAAGGGCTACAAGAGAGATAAAATGGAGGTCATATCTCTCAAGGGGAACTACAAGGATGAATGCATAAAACAGTCAGTGTCTTTCTAAGGAAACTGTGCAAAGCATTATTTAAATAGAAGACATCAGCTGCAAAATTCAAGTTGATCTGAAATCACACCCAAAATTTTTAGATCAGCTTTAGGGTGCGGGGGAAGAAAATTCAAAGAAGCGAAAGAGTTTCTGGCATAGATCCCCTTGGAAATCAGGAAAAATAAGATACTTCTTGCTAATTTTATTAAAAATTAATTTTCACTTGGAAGCAAAGCCACTGCAGATGGAAGATGGCTGCAGGACCACGATTCTCAATGGAGAACCAACAAACATGGAGTAAGAGCAAGAACAGTTTTCGCAGACCTCCCCCTCCTCTTTCATGGACTGGCACTGAACCTCTAATGATTTCCAAAGGGACAGAAATTACCGTTTAGCCAGTCGTGTAGCATTTTCTTCTTGAAATCAAAATGCAGGCACTGCCCGGTGAGCCGAAGCCTTGGAAAAAGAAAGGCTTCTGTAATTAGACGGACTGTCCTTTCAAAACATGAGAAAGCTGCAATTAAAGGGCCAGAAGCTTTCCTCTGCACAGCCACTATTGCTTAAACTCAGCACTACTCACTAGTTCAGGATTAAATCTGTTCACTGAACAAATAAGGTTTTTGTTATATAAAAGTATGTCTCTGTTTCAAAGTAGTTATGCAAAAATGGTTCCTTCTTATTGAGTTCACTTGCAGCCTCAGCACATTCAGAGCCCTGGTACCCGTTCCAGGGACAAGTCACTATTACTGCTGCAATAAGCTCATAGCTTGACAAAACCAATTTAATCCTAAAAGACCAAGCAGGCTTCCTAGAAAGGATCAAGGTCTGCTTTGTGTTTCAAGCCATGCAAGAATGCTCCCTACATGGCATCCTAGGCCCATTTTGACCATTTCACCTCAGCTTTCTGCATAGCACGGAAGATGGAACTAGACAGCAGTATCAAGGTGAGGAGCCTCTGTAGGTCTCAAATGATGGAAATTACTTTACTTAGTAAAACCATCCCACTGGTTAGGTTCACACAAGTACTCGGTTACTTTTAAGTCCTTAGAAACATGCTTGCTTGCTCAATTATTGTCAAATGTTTGCTAAGAATTGCTTTACAGTTTGAGACAAATCATGAAGTGGTGCAGAGGACGCTACATCTAAGTGTTAAGCAGTGTTCCCTAAAGTCCTCCAAGATAACTCTGCAGACTTTTTCTGACTTCACTTTTTTCATAAGGTATTTTTCATGCAGGAGCTGGACATCACTAGTGGTCTGAACCACTAGCTAACCAGGGGTTCTCCATGGTCAGTCTCCTCACAAAATCAATGGTTCTTCAAAATGGGATTGTCCACATTTTAACTCCAGCATTGGCTCTAATCACCTCCAGTCTGGAGCTGTTATTTCAGGGAGTGGATGGTACAGACAACTCATGACAAGCAATATTGAAAAAGTTACTAAAGGAAGAATTCAGCTCATCACCCCAGCACCTGTGGGGGGAGGAAGCTGAAAAGTGGACACCTGGCACACGGGGGTCAGAGCATTTCCAAGGCATTCCTTGCAATAAAAACTGCACAAGTGAAGTACTTCGATCAGGCACTTTCTTACGTGGGCAAATCTTCACTAGCTTGGAAGAGAGCTGTGAGTAAGTAAGGAGCAAGAGAGCTGTGAATAAGTAAGGAGCAAGAAAGGGGAGGACACTTTACCTGTTCTGTGAACTCGAGATAGTATGATATTATTACTTTTTAATAAAGCACTGACTGTGCAATTCCCAATTGTATGGCAATGGTTTAAAGCAAAACAGAAGACTTCAATTCCCTGAAATACTTAGACCTGATAGTATGGTTTGTAACCAGACAATTCCACCAATAATGTGGAACTCTTGGTTACTTCCTGCACTGAGTCAATTACCCATCCTCACTTTTACCTCTCTGATCGAATTTTGTCTATGGTCCTCTGTGTTGGCAGAGATCTTAATTGGTTGTCTTTAACAAACTGACGAACTCATAAAAAGTTCAGACGAGTCTCCACATCGCCAATCTTTTTCTGCGTGAATTTCCAAAAGCCAGGGTGGAATTATCCCATAAACTTAGAGAGAGAAGCTCAAGGATTGATTTTTAATCATAAAGCACTTATCTATATTTTAACATACTTTGAGATTAAGCACATTAATTTGCAATGAATAATCCTATCTCGGCCCATCCCAGAGCTGCACTTCAGCCCTGCCCAGCTACGAGAGGAGTCTTTGCAGGCTTTATAGGCTCTGACAAAATCAATATCAGCAGCCATTCCTCTGGGAAATCAGTAATGTCACAGGCAAAGCATTTGCCAAGGCTTTGAGCATGTTTCAATTAATTTACTATTCCACGTTTGCCGTAGACCTGAGGTAGGAGAGAAAGTTGAATGCGAGCAGTTAAATGTGAGACAGAGGAATCCTGCTAAGACAGCGATCGCTGCAACACGTGCTTTAAAGGCTGAAATGTTTATTCAAGTTTTGAACCAAAGTAAATTTGAACCGTAGCTGAGGTGTAATGGTTTACCTACAGATGATTTAATACTTAAAAAATGGATAGAGACTTCTGCCTGGGGTTGCCAAATCCAGGTCTGTGTTATTTCTTGGTTACGCTGAACTGATCTGGCTGTCCACAGACTTTAGCTGTGGCAGCCTTGTTTCCTAAAATGCTCATTCTTTTCTAGCACCAAGGCAGCTTCACCTGTGGCAGAGAGGGCTCCTGCGCTAATGTCAATAAGAAACTACTTGCCATGAGCTTTAAACACTGTCTTGATTTGCTCTCAAAAAGGGCTAGATGTAAAAGTTTTAAACTCCAAAAGGTGAATGGATACCCGACCAACTCGGGGTGCAACTACTAAAATAAGGACGAGTGGTAACAATAAAATAAAGGAGTATTTAGTTAGATAAATCCTTGGCCGCAATCACTTTAGGTACAGGCAAAGAAAGCTAAAGGCATGTGGGATGCCTTTTCTGCAGAAAAGCTTAAAATAGAAAAGGAAATCAATACTCATTTACAGTATCTGGCAGTCGCTGAACCAAAACATACATGTACACCTACAGCAGAGCAGAAATAACAACATTTATTTAAACCTCAAGCTGTTATTCTGCTGCAGGAACGCTGTGTTTTATGTGGAGCGCTTCACCAGAAACTGCGAAGTACCGCATATTTCTGACCATTTTCAAAAAGCCTCAGCAGTATCAAGAGCAAATACTTTCAATACCACAATGATTAACCCCACCACTGCCAGGCTGGCTTCGACTCCTCCGACAGCCAGCAAAGAAAGAGTCAGAGCTGATGTCTGCAGCAGGGAAGGTGTTTTGTCTTTCCTCCTGAGTTTCTCTTCTGCCAACTTGCAAGACACCATTTGTTGGATCACATGTGAGTGGTGCATCTGTCACAGCCTGAACAGGAATGGGAACGGGAGTGGGAATGGGAATGGGAAGAGCTTCAGCAGCTACATCACCACAGAGCAACATCGCGGCGTCGGAGACACAGAAGTCTCAGATGAGGGCTGGAGCACAGCACATGCTGTGTGGGACATGGGCAGGAAGAGATACCTCAGTTCTGTAGTTGTGAGGTGGGGACGGGGCTCGGCAGCCCTGGAGCACCCATGGCCGTGCCCCGCATGGTGCCCGAGAGCCGGCGTGGGCGTGCGGGGCAGGAGAGGGGTTGGTAAGTGCCTGCAGAGCTGTGGGGCAGGGACACGTCTGCAAATGTTCTGGGCTTTGCAAAACGTAAACAAGCCTTGATGCTACATTTCGCTGCGCATCTGAGCATCTCTCCCAAAGCAACAGGCAAACGCACACAGCGGGAAGCAAAGCTTTGATGGTCAGAACCCTTAAAGGATGCTTCAAAAGAGAAATGTATATCTATGTGTAAAAATGACACAATGTTTCCACTGACTGTGTAAAACTAGGGGCTTTAGGGGGAGGAGTAGTGTTTAACAAATCAACGTTCCCCAAACACTTCAAGTGAAATTAAATACAAACACAGTGGATCTGCTGATTGATTTTTTTCCCCATTCCCAGCTCCCAGAAATGTGACCAGTAAATAAACAGCATAAATAATAACAACAGCTGGCTTTTGTACAACGCTCCTCATTCACAAAGACCAAAACGCTTTACAAAGGGTGCAACTAGGTTTGTGGTAGAGTCACAGAACGCAGAGATGAATGGGACCTCAAGAGGTCCTCTGATCCATTGCCCTCTGCCAAGCAAGGATCAACCCTTCCTCCCACTGACACGTAAACCAAAGCACAAGAGGTGCCTGCCCATGGCAAGACATCATGCCAGAGGCAGGGATGGACACACAGCGTGAGGCAAAACCCTACAGCAGAGTCAGAATGTCACCGTGGGTTCCCTGATCTCCAGCCCTGTGCTACATGCATGGGGCCACATCGTGCTACATGCATGGGGAAAGAAAAAGTCAATTTTTAAAAAGCTTTCTGTCTAATTGAACTCATGGGCAGCTAATAACCTCAGAGAGATGATCTGTGTCATCTTCAGGACAACCTGGGTTGAGATGTGTGGTGCTCCTTGCTAAAACCTTTTGCAGAGGACCACAGGATGACTGAATGCTGATCACTTGAATATCCTTTAAATAAAATGTGATTATGAATGCTGCTCAGAATACAGTTTTTAATGCTCCAAATATTGTAGACTAGCTCTCATATAAAATTGAAAAAATGAAGAAAAAGCTTAACCATTAAGTCAGCTAGATGTTATCTCTACAGCAATTTAATTACTTACTGCTTCCTTGTCACTCCTCATGCCTTTAGCCCAGCAAATTAAGCCACTGCAGATTTCTGGAATTTGACAGTTGAATCTGAAACCTCACTGAGATAGTTTTGAAAAATAAAAGCAAAAAATATGCTGAAAAATTAGAGAAATAAGCTCATCTTGCCAGCTGGTGAACTAGCTAACCTGCTGACACATACAGCAAATTAAAGCAACTTTCTGTTCTAAAAAAAAGGCCAAAGATTTAATTTTTATTCCCTCACTCTGCAAGCTTCAAGCTTGATCAAGGAAGAAAGAAAATAGACAGAGCAAACCCTTTTTATCACAGGTCACATAGATGGCTGAAAAATGCCAGTAATCTTTCTGGCCTACCAAATTTATAGTAGGTTATACATTTTCTGTTTACCCATCTATACACAATACTGGAGCAAACGATTGCTAAGCTATTACTGCCGAATGTTTGGCTTTAGCCCAGTTGTCAATATTCTGTTTCCTTCTTTTTTCCCCTCTCTTCTTTCTTTTAACAGACTGCTGCTGAGACAATTTACTTGTAGCTGAACAGCAGAGAATAACTAAGGCATCACTTAGTAGATTTTTTTTCAAAATCTTGCTTCAAACATCAGGCATTCTTCAACCACCAAAATCTCAAGGAATAACTTACTTTCTCTGGCAACTTTCTAGGGACTCCAGACCCAATTTATTCACCTGCCTGAATGATTACACCCAATTTTAGATGAGAAAACAAAAGCATAAAGAAATTAAGGGTCTGATTCTGTCATTCACTGCCTAATGACTTGTCTTGACCATGTGTTTTACCTGTCTTCTGCTCCTCATTGGCTTCTTTATTCCATTTTCTGACACTAAATTTTCTAGGTCTAGCAAGCTGCCTTTGCCATCACTTAGTAATGGAGGATTCAGAGGCTCCCATCATCAAGTGAGTGCCTGCCAAGCCCAGATGAAGATAGCTCCTGGCTGGAGAGCAAGTGTCTGACATGCAGAAGGGGAGTCTGTCTCCTTCCAGTGGAAGTACTCGTGAAGTTTGGCGTTACTCAAGGTCTCATGACATTGAAAATGGCTACACGGCTGCTACTGTGAAAATAATGAATCCCTTTGGTGACAAACATACTTCATCTGCCTAGGAGAAACAAACACATCCCCAAGGAGAGCAGGCTCTAAGACCCATCCCCTCTCCTGCTCCTAGCTGTTTGTGGACAGCCCGTGGGAGTGTGCTTGGAGGCAGGCAAATCTGACTGGAATCCTCTGGTCACCAGGACTGCTTCTCCTGGCTGCTCTCTGCCTGTCCCCAGGGCCACACCTTGGTACGACAGTCTAGACAGTGAGTCTGGTCAGCTTTGAGCCACCTTCCTGGCACCACCATCCACTCCCTCCCCCAGGGCTAGTTGCTTCAGAAGGTGTTTATGGTTGGGACAAGCCTATGGTTGGTATTTGGGATTGTTGTACCAGCATTTCTCTTCCAGTTAACATGAGTGAAACGTTATTGGTCTTCAAGAAGAAACTGTAGGAAAGATACAGTTTTAATGATGTTGAAAAACTTTACCCTGGTGCTGCTAATTTCCTTCCTATAGGATAAGACATACTGATAGAACGTCCAAATGTCTGCACTGGTGGAGTCAGGGCAGGGATGTATGGGTATAATTAAGGATATATCTGGGGTGTGATGAGGTAAGGGACCCGCCTAAGCATATTTTACAGAATCTTATGTGCAGGATGCAATACTATCACCTTGGATACTTAGGACAATCAGCCATTTGCTATCAGGGTTGTGTCACATCTCTTGGATAAGGGACAATAGAAAGTTGTTAAACACTGATGGCTTCCATTCAAGTGGAAGCACATTAGGACAATGGCACGCCTGAACCTAGGGAAGGCAGCTCAGCCAAATGTGTCTGCAGGGACAGCTCTTGGAACAATGTTATTTCCCTACAAGAACAAAGCGATCAGATGTTCACCCTGGCTCTGAAAAGCAGAAAGCCACAGCAGCTTGAAGGGAACTTGCAAGGAAACACAGCCCAACTCTTCTGTAACAGGCATCTAGAAAGAATATCCTCTTCTAGCCAACACGACTATACCAGCCAACTCTTGTTGTAGATGTATTTTTGGTGATCTAAAAGAGCTGCTGTGTGTTCCCGAGGGACGTTCAAGAGTGATGAAGAAATTGAGGCAAGGAACGGTGTGCAGCCGGTTTTATTATTTTGTCTAAACCTACATATTTCTTGTGCTAGGGAGGTAAAGTGCTCTTACATCTGGAACCCTGATAAAGATGATGAGTTTGTCTGCTTCAACTATTGCGTTGTTGTCAACAAACAACTGCTTTAGAGAGCTCCCAGTTTGATGAGCTGAAGAAAACTTACACCACAGCATATGAGAGGAGAGTCAGTGCACAGTCTGCTCAGGATAGAGACCTGGAGGGACAGGCAGGGCTCTAACTGCTGAGTGACCAGCTAGGGGATCCATCAGAGTCATGGTACAAAGCCAGTACCGATCATCACACTTGTAATCCCATTAAAAGGAAATGGACTATTTGCACGAGAGAAGCAAGGTTTGCTTAGCCTTCTGTCTCTAGCAGAATAATGAGTAGAAATTGGGTTTTACAACACAATCTCAAGACCATTTTTCTTCTTTTCTCCTATTTTTACCTCTGCCTCTGATATTCACCACGTTGGACAGCACTGTTTCCAAGAGTTCATCAGGTGGCACACTGAAAACCAACACTGATTTTGCTTCCTTTGCTGCTGTCTCAGGACCATGATGAAATTTTACTGCTTTGAGATTCACAACAGGGAACTCCTAAAGTCACCTTGTTCCCACACACCAATGTCACAAATTTGCACACTTGTCCTCAGAAGCTGAGTCTCTCAGTGCAGTGAGCAAAAGGGATAGTTTAATTACAGTTGTTATTCTCTTTGTTAGTTGCCTTTTTCATTGGGTTCTGTGGAATAAAAGGCAGACTTGCTTCTGTTGAACATCCCTGTGGGGACTGAAAAAATTTATCCTACTAAAAAAGCCGGTTGGAAACATCTACAGCAAGAACCAAAGCTGCTCTCCTGTCTGTTGGAGTCCCTCTTACGCGAAGCTCGTTGGCTAATTTGCCTGTTCTCTGGAAATGTATAAGAAATCATAAAAGGATGCCCCCATTCACAGTGAATAAGACAGTCACATGGAGCAAAGAGAACACAGGCATTAAAGGAACGCATACATGTCTGATGAATAGAAGCGAGGCTTTAGAAACTTGAGCAATAGCAATACAGCAAGCAAAGCCTGAGGTGTTGATTCGACAATGATAATTGTTATTTCCCCTGTGCACTGTTTATGATGGGATCAGACACAGAGGGAGCTGAATTCATCCTAGGACAAACTGTGCTGACATAAGTCACTTTGCACAATACACATTTGGCCCTTGTGCCTTAGTTTGAAGTTGACCTCATTAGTACAAACAAAAGTGTTCTTCCAGAGTGACACTGGATTAGAAATTCCTTTAAGTATTTCTAGAGACTAACACCACACAGTATAATTAGACATTATAATTAGTGACTTGATTCCCTTTGCTTTGACTTCACTTTGGTTTATTTATTTATTTATTCATTTTGGAAGGGTCTGAAAGTCAAATTCAGCTTTGTCATCCGCTCATGCTGGGAGCTGTGCTGTTCTTCTGGAAATGCCATGGAAATGCTGGCAATGAGGTGCCAAAATCAGCAAGCAATATTCACAATTTAAGGGCCAGTTGAAATATAGAGGCAGTTTGTGTTTCTGCAAAGTCCTTGGGGAAGAGAAAAATATTTTTTCTCCTTATTGGCTTGGCCAAGGACTTTCACAAGTCAGAATGAATGACAGGCATTTTTCAAAGAGTAAAACAAATTTTAAAAGTAAATAGAAAAGCAGGTGCTTTTTGTTTGTTCGATTTTGTATTTTTAATCACACTTGTCAGGTGTAGAACTGAAGGAACTCCTTCTGTTTACTCAGAACAGGACACTGTTTACTCAGACAACAACAACTCTGTTTACTTAAACCATGGTCACGATGGCTGAAGTTGAGCCAACCTGTTTCAGTGTAGCATGAAATGCTACACTTATTATCTGGCTAACTAGCCAGATAATGATTTCTGTTTGATAGATGAGGAAGCTCAGACACAAGGATGTCTGGAACCCACATTTTCAAAAGCATCATCTAACTACCAGTGTCTCAGTCTTCAAGTGTCCAACATAGAGTGGCCGATCTACAGGGAGAGAGCTGAGCACCACTTTCTCTATCTGAAGTCAATGGTGGCTGCAGGCTATTAGCACCTTTGAAAAAACTACTCCGGGTCAATAAATCTCACAGGGTTTATTTGAGGTCAAGCAGAGGGGCTGCAAGTGCCCCAGAGCAAACTGTTCTTATCTAGGCACTGACAAACAGCTGAAGCATCCAGAAAAGACTATGGGGATACAGACCAGAGAGGAAAAGAAGGTCATCTCTGAATCTCTCCAGGCCCTTTAGGGGCCTCAAAGGAAATGTCTTGACTTCTCCTCCCAACTTTCCTTCCCCTTCCTCATCCCACCTCTATTCTTAGCAGCTTTGTCTGAGAGCTGGGAACAGAGCATGGTTTCGTAATTCCTCACCTCCTTTACCTCATATTTTGACTCAGATCGCCCAGGGTAGTGGCAGAGGTTTTAACCTTGCATGAAGCCATTGTTTTTGTTTACACAAAGACTGCTTTCCCATTTAGTAGGATTTCCTCGGCTACTGGGACATGCTATAGGCACAGGATCAATCTGCTTCGGTACCAACGATTTACTTCCTCCAAACAGTATTACACGGTCCTGAAAATGCCCTGCCTTGCCCAGATCTTAAGCTTTGCCCTCAGTGGTGAGCACTCAGTGCCAAAGAGTTACCTGTTTTCATGCTCCATGAATCCTGTTGTTGGCACGATACATGAAAATGACACCAAAACATACTTCTTTTTCTTCCCTGCTGCATTCAGCAAGACCACTTAATTACATCTTAAGATGAAACTGGCTCAACAAGTTGGGCAGCTTGCAGGGCTGCTGGTCAGGGAAGTTGCACCTGCATTGCTGCCCGCAGACAGCAACAGAAGACACCCAGTCCCCAGCCCTCCTCTTGGGAGTGACTTCCCACCCGAAAAACAAGTGGAAAATACAGTCTTCCTTCCTTAGTCCCATTACTACCTACTCCATCTACCCCATCTAATCATTATGACATCTGAGTGCCTTTGTGTGTCAGCTTCCTGTGAAGTAATCACCTAAATCCCCCTTGGAAACAAAGCAGACCCTGCTGAGGAGCTCACAATAGGTGCCTTTCAGTCACAGGACAACCTTGGCCTCCGTGGCACTTATAACAAAGCTTCCATATGTGCACCAGTATAGGCTGATCAGTCAGATCAACACCACACAGCATCAGAGCCTGGTTATTTGTGAGCATGAAGTAAAAGAGCCTCACAAAATCTCCCCATCTTCCTGACTCGTTTTTTTTTTAAAAATATGCTACAGCACATTAGTTTGCCACAGCCTTTATCCACCTTTGCGCGTCCGTTTGAGGAGATAAAAGAGATAAAAACCAGCTCTGAGGGGTGATGTCTGCCGGTTGGCCCCACTCTCAGAGAGTGCCCAGCCATTGTTTGCTCTTCAACCCCAGGCTAGGGCTACTTTTTAATTTTTCCTTTGGCAGATATCCCATTTTTTCCCCTCCCTGAGGGAGGGATCAAGGATGATAAGTTCTATTCTAATAGAAGACAAGTCAATGATAACCTTTGGGCATCTGCAGTGAAGAGGTATTTCTATAGCCCTAGCTGGGATTAGATGCATAATGGATCAATGAAAGATCCCACCGCTTGACGGTTATAGCGTCATTCATTAGCGTTAAGATTTGAACCTAAGTCAACAATTGAGTTAGATTGAAAGAATCACCTCCAGTATCTGAAATAGAATAAATTTTAACAGGCCTGTAAAAGTCCCCTGAGGTGTCTCTCTTTGTCTCCTTATACACATATATATATATAGATCACTTTCGCTGAACGTTTAAAATTAGATGAAAGTTGCTGAGCTTCTACATATGAAGCAAAAAAAGCCAAGCTACTTATGAAAAGTGAGAGGGAGAAAAAAAAAGTATTTTTGGTTTGCCTATCAAAGGACCTCAAGAGCATTCTTGACTGTAGGATCCAGGCACTAAGTTGTTATTCGGTCACTTACCATCTCTCTCATACATAACAATGCAAAAAGAGCTAAGAATAAACAGCACGCCCCTCCTTATACACAAACACACAAATGCAAACACACACATGCACACACATAGGAACCATTTGTAAATGAGCAACACTGATCCCATCCACTTTTGTTGTCACAAAACTAGGGCAAGCTCGCTCTCAATTAACTGCTTGGTGCACAGAGCCCTAAAAAAATTAACTACTCAGAGGACTTAGACACCAAGTTTTAACTCTCAGCTCTTTATCATCCTTTCATTTCTGGATCAAAGACTCATCCACTCACTACTAATTTGGTAAGAAATTAAACATGAAAAAAGAAAGCCTTTCCACAACTGGGTGAAGAACCTTGTGGACAGTTAATGATTAATTAGCATTATAATACAAGACAGCCTGGTTTCACAGTAGAAGCTTGTTTTGATAGCATTTTTTTTTTCCTGTAGAGGAAATCTTCAGGTTGGTGCAGACTATATATAAATATATATATATATAGCATCAGTGCCAAAACCTCTCCTTCTTGTGAGTAGAAGTAACTATAAAATGCTCTGTGGACCAGGTGATCTTAAACCAAGACCCATGTCTTACAGCCCAACCAGTGCAATAGAGCTACAGTGGAGCGCCTGCACTGTCCTCCCCTCTGGGGCCAGTGATCTTCAGTGCTTGGCCACGTCTCAGCGCTATGTCATTCACATAGTCCCCTAGTCTGACAGGCATAAAACCCAAGGCCAGCTAACTTGGACCCGCATCCATCTCTCAGCGCAGTTGCAGACATTTAGATGCATTTGGGATGATGTCTAACCTGTTGGGTGGTCAAGGAACAAGTTTAACTCCCTACTACAGCTTGAACAACTTTTTCCTGTGACTGCTTTCCAGCTGCATAAAATCAACACAGCTTTTCCTGTTGGCTTGCAGAAAAATAAAACAATAAAACAATATCCAGATTTTTATGAAGTAGCTACGTATCTAACTAGTGGTAGCATAAACACGTGCCAAGCCAGCAGACACCGGGAGGAAGAAGAAAGAGCATAACTATGGGAGGAACAGAGATAGCTTTCTATAGCAGATCCTAATCAGCACACAATCAGCTATTATGGTAGAGGGATTATTTAAATTATGACAAAAACATTACAGAAATTTCTCTATCTGGCTCCTTGTCTGTGTTTATTACTGAGGTCAGCTTTGAAATCACAGTTGCCAGTGAAAGAGCTCTGTAAATCATTTACTAACTGTAAATAATTAAAAAAACCACACAACAGTCAAAAAGCAATGCAGTCAAGCCATATTCTGCCTGTTGCCCCGAGATTTTGACTACTACTGTTGAAACTGAAGTCAGATGCAGATGATTAATTTGTTGACACTGAGAGACTGGGAAGAGTGGACATCCCAATGCCTGTATCCCACCCCTCCCACCTGACTGCCGGTGCTATTAGTTTGAAGAGAGCTGTTTATTGCTGATAGGCATCAGCCACCTGCATGTGCTACTTGGTAGCGCACTGAACTGCCAACCGAGCCAGCTGTGCATGAAATGACAGTAACTGCACGTTTTACATCTGTAAGGCCGACTTGAGTGAGTAAAGGTTTGGAGAACACAGTCTTTACAGTAGGGGCTCTCTCAGATGGGAAAAATCTCTCATAGTGGCTCTGTAAAGCTCCATCCACACAGCCTTGTAATGCCAGTCAAGCTATAAATAATAATTACACAAATAGTGTCTTATTTACTAATAGTAAAAAAGAACGTTTGCTTGAAAGTGCTCACCTGGGAGTTGCTGCTGGCTTCCAATACCTGCAGAAGAGATACTGCCCATCAGCATTGATGATATGGGGCAGGTCCTTGTATGGGATGTTTTGAGGACTCCGCTTTGGCGAACTTTCCTCTGGCATTCTGGAAGAATGACCTGCAAGGTGTTGGAAAAAACAAGACATACTTTAAAACAGGTGAAGGCAAGATACAAGTGGATAGGCTTGGTAGCCACAGACATTCAAGAAAGTCAGTTAGTAAAGCCAGCACCGCTGATGGGAGTCTCCCTCCAAAACCCCAGCCAAAGAGCCCCCAAAATCTTTACTCCTTTAAAACAGAAATGTAGCATTTTGTGTTCAGAAAAGGCTCACATTTGGGGGGAGGTCATTGAAGGGGGGGAAGGAGGGAAGATCAATCCACCATCACTACTTCATTACAGCTTTCTCTCCCCCACTTCTCCCATCTGTGTTTATTTTGCATCATTTTGTGAAACGGATCCTAAAAAGAATATTTTAGCTGCAATCAAGTGCAGATTGTGCAGCAACCGCTACAGATATGAAAAGACAGCTGCATAAAAGATTTATCTCTGCCTCGACATCTCCAAAGAACAGCGGAGGGTACGCAGCAGAGGTATCTGCCACCCTGTCATCATTAAGATCTTCTCTGACATCTCCAACAGGAAGGTGGCGGCGGTGGGGAACGAAACATTTCCAGGAGAATTTGCAACAAACCTGTTTTCATCCTGTGCAAGGGTTTGCATTCTAGTGAGGAGCCGGCATCGCAAGTCAAATGCAAGCAGACAAGGCTTTTTGCATCTCGCTGCGGAGATGCGTTCACACTCCGCCAACCACGCAGCCCCCACGGTCCCCGGTGGGTGCCCCGTGGGTCCCCGCCGGGCAGCTCCGGTGCGCCGGGCGGGCTGCGCGGGGCTCGCCGCTGCTCCTCTTCCCGGCTCGCTCGCTCTTTGAGGAAAAAGTCGCTTGGGTAATTCACCACTTCTTGTTCATTTCATCACTTTTTTTTTTTCTTTTTTTTTTTTTCTTTTTTTTTTTTTTTCCTCCTTCTCAAACAAATTGCGTGTGTGGGCTGAAGTGGCGGCGGTGGGAGGGGAGGTTGGGAAGGGTGGGGGAGAGGGAGGGCTGACGAGTGGGAAAGCTGCAGTCCACTTTCCAGAAGCTGCTGCACGCACATCAAAGGCACCTTGAACACATGCAGCTGGAGCAGCTCAGAAAGTTCCTGCCGCTGCAGGTTGTTTGCAACTTTACTTCCTTCCTGCCACTTACTGTTCGGAGGCCACGGCGACGGGGGGAGACGAGGGAGGGGGAGACCTTGTTCTCAAAGCGATCCCCGCTGCGAAGCCATCTCGCCTGTAAGCGCAACTTCCCCAGCCCCTCGCTGCCAGGCGGGGAGCGGGAGGGAGGGGAGAAGAAGAAGGAGGAGGAGGAGGAGGGATCCAAGCACCGACGCGATCGCAGGTCGCAATCCCCGCACACGCATCCTCCCGCCGCCGCCAGCCGGGCAGCCTCCCCGCTTCCCCCAGCCCCAGCCGGGCGGCTCCACCGCAGGCTGCGCACCGGCCGCTCCCGGCGGACCGACGGGTGGGCGGGCGAGTGGACGTGGTGGCTGCTGCCCCCCCCCGGGCTGGGCTGGGCTCCCACCGCCCGAGCAGCGGTGCCCTGCGGGAGGGTGGAGCGGCGGGCAGGGCGGGGAGCGGAGGACACCCCTTCCCCGCTCCCCCCCGAGCCGCCTGGGTGCGGGGAAGGGGGGGGAGGAACCGCCGTCCCCCTCCCCAGGGCGGTGGCTGTGCGGGGCTGCGGTGGCGGTGCGGGGCTGCGGGTCCTCCCCGGCCGCCCCCCCGCCCTCCGCCGCCCCTGGCCGGCTGACAGACCCCAAATACGGGGCGCTGGCCACAGAAGCGGGCGCTCAGCTGGCTCGGGTGGCCACGAGTGACACCCTGGGGGCGTGGACCGCCTTTAAACGCCAAATTTAAGAGAGGGGAGACTATGAAGCCGTGCTGCCTTCTGGGCTTCCCCGGGCTGACCCACTCTTTGTAGTCCCAAATCCAAACTTCACTGTTTGTATTTAGATATGCGGCTCTTCAGTCTTGGAAGCCACGCCAGAAAGATTGAGTCTCTCGGATACTAGTTCAGAGGAGCACCCGAGCCCTCTGCTTTGCACCCTCACTCATGGTAAAGGCACTCTATAAATACACGATATCATTTATACACACACGGTCTAGTAGTGCACCTGATCACCATAGATTAATATCCAACACATATGTTGCCACTGTGCAATTTGAGATCCATTTGATGGGGTACATGATACTTGCTTATAAAAATTGTCACAGCAAGGTTCCCCGAAGTTAAAATAGCTTCCCAGCCTCAAGGCATCCAGATACTCAGTTTTGTCATTTAATACTGGTAAGTGCTTAGCATTTATTGAGCGCTTGTAGATTGTTTATATTAAGGGCACAGATTCAGGCCTTTTACATTTCATCAGGATAAAATTATAAACTTTAATTTTTATACACCTACATATACCTAGAGATCTCAGGCCTTTTTAAGAAGAGGCAACTATTAACAATATTTTTTAAAGCTAGGCAATGTGCTCACCAGGTCCAAACCTGGGAAGAAAAGGCTGAGGAAAGGAAAGAAATGTATGCTAACATTAATAACAATAAATGCAAAACCTCGGAGATGATCCATATAAAAACAAAAAGGAAATCAAAAGCAGACTTTTTCCTCTTTCGGTGTCATTTATATTAAAAGCCCTAGAGGGGTTTTTAGTTATAAACTGCAAAAGCAAAATTACATATTCCTGTAACTGCTATTGTTTGGAAAAAACCCCACAACAAAACCAAACACCAACATTTACATTTGTTTATAATAAGCAAGATTTAGGTCAGATGGGGTCTTACCCAGAGCCCTGGGAGCTGTATTTGGAGGTGTACAATTTGCTAGGCCAGCTACTGTCTAAGCATGAATGGGTGGAACTAAAGAGCTATCACAAGCCAGCTCCGCAGCGGAGAGAAGCAAAGGCATATATATTTATTTAAAGGATACAGATCAGATAATAACTGGATTAAGAAGAGAAGAAAGAAGGAAAGAAGCCTCTTCCCCTGCTCACACTGTTTATCTGCCAGGAACACTTCACTGCTTCCCTACAGCCATCCATGAAACCTGATGCCAGGAACAGGCTCCTCTCCTGCTGTGGTGCTGGGAATATCCGAGTTCCCAGGGCCACAGAGAGGTGGAGGAGACAAGGAAAAAAATCTCTTTCTAAAATTCAGGGTAAAAATAGCATCTCAAAGAAAATGACCTTGGCTGGGATAAGGGCGAGATCCTGTCTTTGAGAGCTTGCCCTGGTCAGTCCAGATATATGATTCCCTTGATACCCCGTTAACCTCCATGTAGCTAATATTGGAGGCGGCAGAACTGTGGTTCAAGCTGTGCTCTCTGCCAGGCCCAGATTCTCACCATTGCACAGGAGGGGAGGATCATCCGACCCTGCTTTCCCTTCTCCCCAGCTTACCTGAGCCCCCAGGAATTTGAGGACAGTTCTTTTCGTAGATAGCACACCCTCTCCCGTGTCGTGATAACATCATCAAAATGAATGAAAAGCAACTGCTGACTAGTTACCTTATTATTTATGGAGTTGAAGCCGTGAATGAAAAGCCACCTGAGAAAACTGGATTGGGTCTGAAGAATCCACCTAGCTGATATCCAAACAATATACAGGGCTTCAGCAGAGCAATTATTGCACACTAGCTCCCTGGGCGAAATCAAAGGGATGTCTGAGCATGCAGTATTTATGAGACTGTAACATCTTCTCTTGTCTCGGTGGAGTGAAATATGATTTAGAAATACAGTTTAAGCTAAATCAACTTCTTCATAAGAAACAGAAATACACATGGTGAATCTTTACACTAACTCAGTAATTACTTAAGCCTTGTAGGGAACGGTGTTTGGTTTATTGAAGGCTGAGCCCTGCTTAGCTTAAATGTCTCCATTGACACCTAAGGTACCCACAGGAGTATAGAGAAAAGGATTATGCCCTCAAATAAGGCAAATTTTAGGAAAAGAATAAATTTCTGGAATGTCAGGGAAAACACATATAATAAAAACTTGCTATCACAGCAAGGGGAGAGAGAACGGGCTAGGGAGAAGCGAAGGGAAAGAGTAGGGTGGATGGGAGACTGTGGCAGGCTGGCGTGTAATTCTGATGGTGGGGTAAGGAATGAGTTAGGATTTTCTTTGCCTTTAGACTTTCATTCACAAAATGAATTTTTAATGGATCATATCCTGTTGGCATGCAAAGGTAAATAGACTGTATGAGACCCTCCTTCTCTGGTTGAGGATACCATGCTCTTAAATTGCAAAGGAGTATTTTTGTTTGAGAAGTGGTTTTGACAGGGTGTGGGTGCTAAACATTTGGGATTCTGCTGACTAGGACCACAAAGAGAACTTTTGCTGATGAGAAGGAGGAAAAAAATAATAGGGGAGGATGCAATAATAAAACATCTAAGAAGTACGTGGTTACTGAAGAATCTGCTCTGACAGAAAAATGCTGGAAGTTACAGTAGTCGGGAAGCAGCTGGAGAGAGCAACAGACAGCGCAAGCACGTGGGAAACGATGGGAGATGAAGCATGAAGAGGAAGAATTAAAATCCAGTGAGAAGCAAAGAAGCCAATGCCACTAAGGCTGTCAGTTTGGAGTCATTATTTTGGATTTGTCTTTCTATTTGGCTATTTTTGTTATTTATCCCTAGCTAGAGTCCAGGCATTCAGTTTTACTTATTTGTGAAATCTGCCTTTGCTTTCCTGTTGCTATTCCTGAATAAGACATGTATGGGGATGAGACAGGAGTGGGGGCTGGGATAAACTGCTCTGGTTTTCGTGTAAAATAGCAATTTTAATGCCTTGCAGCCAAAATCTAAACTTGGTGTCAGGCAAACCAGATTGAGGAAGAAAGTGTTCACGGCCAGTATTTCATTGAACAGGTTAAGCTTAACAATTTCAGGAGAAATTATAACTAGCTTGGCATTGGTCTGCAATTCTGCAGTCTCAGGTACTTCTTCACAAATTAGTGCCAAGTGAAATAGAGAAAGGTTGAAGGGTTAGCGCAGGGATATCTAAGCATCGCAGAAATCATTTGCAGTCTTTCACTGATTTGTTGCCCATCAGTAATTTCGCTTTCCCTAATCAGTGGGAATAGAATTATTAGATTTAGCTACAAGTGGTTTAATACCCCAAGGTGCAAACTACAGTCAAGTAATAAAGTATTTTTACCATGTAAATGAAAATAATTAGTGGTAAAAATAGTCCTAATTTTTTTTTAGGTAATAAAAATTCTGTGAATCGTGCTGTCATTAGAAGTCGCTTACAAAGCCGTGACTGCAAACAGTAGCTGTATGAGTGAAGTTATTAGTATCTTGCCTGTGCTCCTTATTTGACAGGACCAAAAATACACATTTAAAAATATACTCTTTGAATATAGGTTTCAGTCCTTTAAACTGTTGTCTAGAAGATGACCCATCCTACATAGATGCTAATTTGAGAGCTGGTTGTTTTTAATTACAGAAGCAATATACATATTGTTTGGCGGTTCATTTGGTTTTTTTAATTAAAAAACCCACAAGAATATTAATATCAGATTCTGAGGCATGCTTAGTATGAACTCTATAAAAGGCATCCTCCAAAGGCAGGAAATTCACAAGGAAAGGTGGAAATTCTGCCCTAAAGTTTTATCTGTAGAGGGGAAGTTTATGACAGTTATTCTAGCAACCCGCTCACTTGAGAATAATTCCGCCTTGGGAATAAATATGTTTTTTATAAAAGTCTGGAATTGTGTAACCTTAGCAGTGTCCCAGCAAGGGAGCTGGTGGCCCTGGGTGCTGCAGGAAGAGCTCGCTGGTGCGTTTTCTGGGCTGCAGAAGCCCCTGGTCTCTAGAGACCGCAGGGAGTATTGCGGGTCTCGGGCACTAGAGGGCACAACCACAGCTTCTCATGTCAGCCCTACCAAATTCCCCTTATTATTTTCTTTTTAATCATATTCCACTCTATCATCAGAAGGTTTTCTTTAAACAGTTGTCCCTTTTTATCTCCGCGGCCCAGTATTGGTTTCTAAATAAAAGTTTCCTGTGATGGTATATAATTAGTCCAATTTTCCCTCTGGATTCACTCACGTCATGAGAATAAACTTCAGTGGTTTATGCTGTGGACAGGCACATTGCTGCAGCACTTGAAGGGAAATCCTGTCCTTGTCGCTGTGAGGACAGACGGATTAATGAGTCTGTTATGGGATGGCATTTCCTATTTTACTGCGATATGATATGACTGCATGTAGCCATATTACTACTGATAAAATGTTGGTCACCTTGGTAGAAGCAGGGGTTTTATGGCAGAAAACGTAATTAAAAGGCATCTTAAAGGAAAAGAGTCTAAGCCTTGAATTTTAATATACATAAAAATCAGAACAAGGTAACATTATAAATTTTATCCGGATGGAATTATTAACGGTCTCAATTTTGAGAAGTACCTGACCATTCCTTTTCTCATTTCTATTACTAAGGATGACTGCATAATCCACTTTACAAACCAAGCTTCATTGTATCGGGACTCAATAATACAGCCAAAAGATACAGCTATTCTGTGGTGGTTAGAGGGGTGCTTTATTTTGGTAGCCAAACTGGAAGCATTGACTGGAGAAGAGTTATTATTGTGCCGCCTGGTTTTCTTGCTGCTTTGCTATTGACAAAGCGTCATTTATCATGCTTTGCATTCCAATTTTTCTTTGCATGTTTTCCAGCTCATCATAACATAATTATGTTTCTGTTTCTTCCAGCCAGGGGCTGATACTTTCTTTTACTAAGACAACAGCTGCACTGCACAACCTTGATGAATCCCCATAAGGGTAAAATGTGTCTGTGGTGCTTGTTTCTGCCTTGGCAACCCAAATGTTCGAGCTCTTTTTAATGACAAATGCTGTTCTAAAATGCACCCAACCCCGATGCTTTGATAGCATTTCTCAAAATGAGGTTTTATATTGTAATTTAGACTTGAAATATTAAACATCCTGGCTGGTTTGTAATTTTAAAGGCTTCTTTTGTAGCATTTCTTTTTATAGTGTTTATAGGTTCATAAATTCTGAGATGGAATTTTAGAGGGCCATAGTTACTGATGTGCAATTTATTTATTGATTTTATGTGTGAAAATCAGCCCAACCTGGAGATCTGCTTTATGCCCCTAAAAGGCATCTTAAGGGAGCTTTTGTGGTACAGGTGAATCGTTTCCTTACGTGGCCTCAGTTGGTCCAGCCGCATTGCAACGTGAAGGGGATTATACCAACCTCCCCTACGAAGTGCATTAACTGCTAGTGATGGAAAATGCCATATAAGACACGCAGTATTTTTATTATTACTTACTGAGGTATTGTATTTAACTCTAATTTAACCTGAGTTTTCAAAGTACTTTGGAAAGGAAAGGTAAAATTTTTATTTTACAGGGGGGAAATCAGGACAGAGAAAAATAGGGTCAGTGCTGGAGGCAAGCTGAGGGCAGAATCCATTCTTAATGCTCCTGATTTTGTTTACCCAATTATACCATCACTAACTCCCGTCTCATCTCGAAATCTATCCATCAGAGCACTGTGAACAACTGAAGCAGTAACTTTTCCACTCAATAAAGATTACCTAGATTTGCAAGTATGGGGAATATTCTGTCCCAGGCAAAACCACAGCCTGGATAACTACATTCTTATGGCAAATTTTCCCTACAATTTTGCTTTCTATCCTGATCTCCTGGATGTTTTTACTGTCGCCACCATCATTTGAAGATTGGTTGTATTTATATATACAAATACAGTATATATTTATTTTTATATATAAATATTTATATATATTTATGTATATATTTATATATACAAATTACAGTAATCCTGTACACGGAAGCAAGAGTTTTAACTCATATGATCAGTCCTATTTGCATCTATGTGCGCTGTGATCTAAGGACACCTTGGGACGTTTGAGCATGAGGGTGTATGTACCAACGTTTTAGTTCTGTCCACCACATTGTAAGCTGAAACGCTCTTAGATGTTGATTAAAACTGTAGCTGCCCAGCCAGGGCTGCCTTCATCTTCTCTCCATGAATGGTGAGTATAATTCTGCTATTGCTAGAGAAGTATCAGGCTCGTTGTTTTGGATATACAATGAATGTATGGCGAAGAGCTTGCCTTGTGCTGTTCCTTCCTTATAACCCTATGGCAAATTCTGGCAGATTCTGCTCAGATATATTTTAGCTTTTTTTCTCATTTATCTTTGGTTTCTTTACTCAGTCCACTCACACATGTTCAGCGTAAGACGTGCATTTTCTTTTGATTCATGTACAGTAATTACTTCCTAACATCTGCCTAGCAGATTTTGTAAGAAAAGTAACTCTGCAAATATTAAGAAAAAAGTTAATGTATGAAATCTTTGAAATCTCTATTACTGGGGTTTGTTATCCACAGCTGACTGGATTCATTCCCAGCCAGGAAGCTGGTTCAGCAAAACAGCTGCATTAGTTATTTAACTGGAGGCCTGATTCTGCTCTTGTTCACACTGATGTAAATCAGGAGTAGCACTAGAGAAAATAACGAATATCCCTAGCGCAAAATGCATGTTGGACAAGAAGTAAACATTATAGTGTGGAACAACAAGAGAATTCTGGGAGACACTTTGCCATCCTGGTATAGGTGTTAGGCAGTATCTTCATGTCTTAAAGAAACCTTATACCAAATACGCTGCTCGCTCCCGGGAGCACTCTCCTGTCTATATACTGTGGTAGCACCAAGTGGCCAACAAAATGAAGGCCCAGTTGTTCTCAGAGTTGCACCCTAATACCATGAATTCACATGGGGCTTATTCTCTCCTAAGCACCACATTCATTGCTATTTGCATCTGGTTCATAATTGTTCCCTCGCAGTTATTTAATTTTTACAGTATCTGCTACAGTTTACTTTATACCTTCTAGTGCAGGAAAACACACTCATTGGTTTTCCTCCTAGGCTGAATTAATGCATGTAATAATTAACCCAGAAGTACACTTTGAGAAAAGGGATGTCAGATGAGGAGCACTGCAGTGAAAAAGGGGACAAAGCATCCGTAGGCAAAGTATTTCCTATGTCCTATAAGATGACAATGCTGTATTTCAGGACGACAAAGGATTGTTACCAGAGACTCATGTGCTTCAGAGATGGACATCTTCAGTCCTCAAGGCCATTAACACCCTTCATATGTGATCTTATTGTAAATTAGCAGCATGTGCTGTTAATAACATCAAAAGTTACGGTATCTGAGAGTTCAGCCCACAACCCTCATCCTGTTTTCCTCCAACACAAGATATCTATTATATCTTGGCTACAGTCATAGATTCTCATGTAGAAAAGGTATCTGTGGTTTTGTTTGTGCTTTGGAGTCACGAGCATCTGCAGTTGCTGTGGGCTGGTCATGTCGGTTCAGATTCCTGTTACAGACCTGTCGGTGGGGCTTCCTAAATTCCTGCACACAGGAACCTTCCAGTTCACAGTACTATGCTTTGATACCAGCATGTGTTGAATATTTTTATTTATTGACTTTTCCTAGTATGTTACTGAATCTTCTCTGGAGTTACAGTAACTTCTAAAATGGAAATCTAAGGTTTGGAGATGCTACCCTTTCAGGTACAAGAAGAAACACTCAGCTCCTGGATGTAGGTATCTGCATGAAGTGCCATCATTCCCAGACCCTGGGAGGTTTTAAGGAAGAGGACAGCAGAGGGAAGGCTGCAACATTCAGCAACAGAGCCAGAAAGCACAAAGCATCTCTTCCCCTCCTGTGCTGTGAAATGTATATGAGACACACTGAGCAATGCGTGTGTCCTCAGTCCCACCCCGAGACCTGTGCCCAGTACCTCAGCACCCTCAGGGATGGGACTACAGCAGCATCTACGCTTTGGTTTTCAACAAGGACAAACTCCAAGCCTTTGATGTTGCGGAGCTTAGTCTGAAATGAGACAGGGGTGAAACCAATCCAGCAATGCCTTCCAGAGTCCAAAACCTCCCTCTGCAGACGTGTACCCCAGAGTGCGCCCTGGCAGTACAGGTCTCTGCCATGGCTCATCTGCCTCCACCTCTGCCTCCAGTCCCAAATCTCTTCAGCAATAAATTCTGCAAAATGCAAGGATTTTGGGGGCAACTTCAGTAAGACCAGAAAGATCTCCTTCTGCTGCTCTGAAACCTGTGAGTGTGAAGGATTCATTCAGCACAGCACCCCTTGCCCATTCATATCTATCTGATGATCAAATATATTTTGCATTATCAATCTGAGGTGATTTTTTTTTTCACTAGACAATACTCAACTGTATTGTAAGAGCTGTTGGGAGTGAGCCAGAGAATTTGGCAGCAAGATATGGAGCATTTGGGCTTTTGACACTTAGGAACATATGGAAAGAGGTTTGGAAGGTTGCCACGTGGGGTGTAACTTGGAAGATGCTACATTTCTTCATCCTTTTTTTTTGTGGACAGAAGTAGAATAATTTTTACTTTTTTGAAGGCTCCGAGTTCCTGTTCATTTTCAATGACGTACTGCTGCTCTAGAATCAATTACTATGCTCAGTTGCAAGGTTTGAGCAAAATCAGCTGCATGTTTACGGGCAACTGCAGATGGGTAATTAAAAGAGTGACAGTATTGCAGATCTTTCCAAATTTTTACCACCTAATTCATGAGATCCCTCACAGGTGAACTCACAAAGCTAACGTCTGGTGACTCAGACCATGGAGTGAAGGAGGATAGCTGGTGCCTACCCTGAGTCAGGAAGTTGGCCATTAACTGAGCTCTTTGAGGATAAGACCCTACTAAGTGGCCCACCCTTGCTCCCTGTGACCATCTATCTCCCCACCACCTTGGCACCCATGGATGGCTAGACAGTTCAGGCTGTCTGTCTGCCTCTGCGACACAGTTTCATCCTGTGGGTTGGAGCTCCAGCACTATACTACAAATGCCAGCCACGTTTGGGGCAGCAGGGCATGGGAACAAGGAGCCACCTCCAGCTCAGTGCTCAGGACTGGGCACCTACAAACCAGCATCATCTTCATACCACTTCAGGGATAGATGCCTATGCCCATTATGGGAGAAGTCCACATCTCTCAGAGGTATTGCCTCTGTTTGTCAGAAAAGCGATGCATAGTTTGCTTTGTATTCGGTATTCACTATAACCACTGTGTAAGAAAGGGGTTTTAATGCGTTTTTGATAGCATAATTGTGCACCAGGTTGGGGGGCTGCAGCAAATGCAGAATGTATTGGAATACACAAACCTGGACATCTTTCTTAATTTGCACAATTGGCACATGGGCTTTGCAGCTTAGTGAATACTAATTAATCTCTCTGGTAGAAAAGCATCATCATCCTGGTTTAGCGATGAGGGTAAAAGACCAAAGAGAGTTCAGGGGCTTGTATTGAGTGACAGATAAAGTCATAGCAGCCAGAATTACAGTCATCTGGTGTCCTGAATAGTAAATCACCCAAGTTTTCCAAGACTCCATCTGAACAGCAGGATGGAGGCACTTTAGGGTTTTTCCCTCAATCCCTGTCCCCGATAGCTCAGTTCAGGGCAGGCTGCAGCTCTCATCCCACATGAGTGCTCAGGTTTCCCTTCCTCAAGGAGTAGGAGCGATCGGGAGGAGGTGTATGCCAGCTCTGCCTTCAGCAGGGAGCTGGAAACCAGCCTGGGTGTGTGCTCACTTCTGGGAATTGGGAAGCACTCTCAGCCCCTGTGTTCTGGTTATAGACTGAGTGTTTCTTGCCCACAAATTCACTGTGGCTTTTTTACTTGCATTTTTATGCGACAGTTAGTTTCAACACATGCAGCGAAATAATGACTAGACAGGGCAAGTTCCCATTATTTCTTTGCTAACAGCATGCCGGGGGTCACTACAGTGTCTCTAGGTTATGAGAGGGCTAAGCGAAAACTAAGAAGGTGACATCCAGGAACAGGAATTGAGCATGGAGGAACTGGTGACCAGAGCGGAGGAAAGAGCATGTCCTCCAAAGGAATTCAAAGACCTGTGGCAATAGCTCTTGATGACTGACCATGTAGGTCAGGAAAGCAAAAAAAGGATAGGCAAATGCCAAATAATTTGAATGGGATTTATTTTAGAATGAAACCTCTGCCTTTCTGAATAAAACCTGGATGAGTCTGGAGCATTTTTTTAGCCTTATATCCTGCGCCTGCAGCATTTCTGAGCCAGCTAAAATCTGATTTATAATGTTTTTAATATTGTGCTTCCTCTCGCAACTCATACCCTGAGAAACATTTTAGGTATTTCTACTTTCTGTGACCATAACGGCCCCAAGTTCTGCTATTCCGAGTATGCACTTCCTTTCCTGAGTTTCAGTTTTGGTGTCCATTTAGATATCTTTTTGACCTTAACAGTCATATCCATAATTCTCTTAGGGAGATTAAAAAGCAGTAAAACTGGTGTACAGAACAGCATTTCCACAAACCCCATCCAGTTACATGCTTCTTTGCATCTCCATTCCCATCTCTACTGATCTAAAGGGAGAAAAAATGCTCTCCTATCAGCCCATTCCTTCTGTCTGATTTACTGGCGGCTATCACAGGTCTTCCTTCGCACTATTAGTTTCATTTCCAGAGAAAAAAAACTGATGGATGTCGAGCTCCTGCATTGTGGTATCACTGCAAAAAAAAAAAAAAAATATCAAGTTTCTGTTTATACTGAAAGGCCGGCAGTACCTCCTTAATCAGGCTGTCTGTTCATTGGCAATCAGCAGATATTTTGCCTAAAAGCATCCGGCAGTGCAGTATAACTCAGTAATAACTGCTTCTCAGGGGATCGGGGGGAAACCCCAGAAGAAAGACTGTAGGTGCAGTTAGAAACAGTGGTGAGTAGTTGACTTTGGGGGCTTTCTTTTGCCTTTTTTTTTTTTTGTTTTAAGATCGCCTGAATTTGATGGAGGCGCTTTCATTTAAAAGACAGAAAGACCTACAAATTAAGCAACATCTAGCTCCTAATGTGTGAAACTGCAATTTGCATACATCACGGCAGCTGCTGAGTTGGTCCTTATTACCTCTGCTGGAGTGTTAATTTAGCCACAACTTTCTCATTTATTTAAATGAAAAAGCAGCGGGTGGCTGGCATGCCACATTATCTGTCAGGCAACCTGGGAATCAGGTTGACAGACCCAGAAAGAGATTTCAATTCAGAGGGACTGCAGGGGTGCTGCCCCCCAGACCGGGGGTCACAGGCGAGCTCAAGATCGCCCTTGGTCTTCTCTAAAGGTCAACACCTACCCTAAGAAAGAAAAAATAAAAAAATCAACGTTGTATTTGGACTGACATAAGAGAATAGATAATAGGATTAAACTGGAAATCTCTCTGTTTCTGTTTTTTCTCTCCCTATGTATCCAAACGGGCACTGTGTATATGGACATGATAACCAAAAAATCATTACTGGTTCTAACATAATACGAATAGAATGACCGCCATTTGTCGAGCACTGTGCTAGTGTACTGTGGTCCAAACCCACCGTCAGGGCCTGAAGCAGAGGATGCCAAAGCTGCCCAGGAGGGATGTGCTGGGAGGAGGGAGCTGCTGTGGCAGTGAGCGGTGCCGGTACCATCACGGCTGTGGCCAGCCCTGAGGTGCTTCCACACAGGGCTAACACCAAGTGGATGAACAGACATCACCTAATAGCTCACATACGGCAGGTAAAGCAAATGTGAGTCCCCAAACCAGAGGGTAACCCACTGTCTGGGAAAAGAGGATGAGGAGCCCCAGGGAATTGCTGAGCTGGGAGGAGCGAAGAGCAGTGGCCAAGCCGGGGAGTCACCCGCGGGTACGGAGACAAGCGTGAGGCTCTCCGCTTCCGAGCTACAATGTTGTGCCACCGTTTAATGACGTGCCTGTATAAAACTAAGTATTGGTCAGTGGAGAATGCGCCAGAGCAAAGCTGCAGAAGCACAGCAAGAGGAGATGGGTTTAGTTCAGCACGTTGACTGCAACGTTTCAGTGGCAGCAAAGAAAAACCACATCCTGAGAGCCACCACACACCACCCAGATCTTAACTGACCCGATGGAGGTCTCTTCTAAAGTTCAGCTGTATATATAGGACTGTGGTTTGTTTGTTCTGCTCATTGCAAGCCCTGGCGTATCTTTGCCTGTGGACAATTTGCATGCACAACCGCCCATCAAAACAGGTGTCCTGCTTTTGGATGAACTGTAAATGTTGTGTGCCCCAAGGTCTGCACTCTTGGAAACTGGTCCAACTTTTCCCTAAAAAGGGAATGTTTTTCCAATAGGTGAATCACTAGCAGTTGAGATTTAGAAGGGAATTTCTTCATTCACGCAACGCCAGAAGGGACTGTCTGACCGGTGCCATGCAAAAATTGTTCTAAAACATTAAATTCAACACATATTTCGTAAACACTGAAATATTCACATGAAATGAGTCTCTTCTGTCTCTGACACCTACTTCTTATCATTGTTTTAAAATACGCTGTGTTGAAAGATCAGGCGTTTGTTGTGTTACCACAGATATTTTTCCCTTTGCCATTAACTTAACGAAGTTCAGCACAAACTTTTGTCTTCGCCCACTTCTCAGCCATTCATTTTTATAATTAAAATCACCATGACAACAGATAATGATATCAGAATGAAAGGATTATGACTTAATTACATGAAGAAGGTGAAAACAGGCTTGGCTTACAAGCAGAGAAAGCTTTTAATTCTAGCAAAAATATTGGGGGCCTGATTCACGGCAGCGTTACTCCGTTTGTGTAATTACAAAGTGCTGCTGAGAGCCGCCCAGCAGTCGCCCCACTGCAAGACGGGGTGTCCCAGTTAATTCAGTGAAGTGCTAGAGGAATATTCAGAATTTTGTGCGCGACAAAATGGGATT
Source organism: Numenius arquata (assembly GCF_964106895.1). NCBI lineage: Eukaryota > Metazoa > Chordata > Aves > Charadriiformes > Scolopacidae > Numenius > Numenius arquata. Next base: position 12,924,778 of record NC_133583.1, read on the forward strand.
TGTCTTAAAAGCATTAGTTAGTGTTTTTGTGAAGCAGGGTCATTATAGAAATTAGCTGAAGAAATGCACCCATAAAGGAAACATGGTTATTATTATGGTAGTGGAGCAGTTTCATATAAATAAAATTCATTACATAAATAATCCATGTTAACCACCACGAGACTATAAATTGTTCCACATAACAGGAGAACAAGGCAATTTAGGGGTATGGTCCATTTTTATCACAGCTGTGGCATTTCATCAGGTCACTGTTCCATCTCAGCTTCTGTGAAAACTATACTATCAGATTGGATATTTTTATTTCTAAGATACAGCTGAACTTTTAATAAGAACAATCTGGGAGTTTAGATAATATATATCTTTGTAATCTGATTTAATGGGTATCCTGACATGAGTAAACTTTAACCACTTTGACATATTTTTCCTAGTTTTGTTCACAAATGATATGAAATACACTTTTTAAAATTTTGTACATCTTAATTTTTCCCCTAAAAACAACAAGCTGCTGTTAACAATTGAACATTCCTGAACACTCCCTATGTGGCTTTTGGAAAAACTCTGTAATAAAACCATCAGGCTAAAAATCTAGATAAGGAAATGCATTTCATTTTCAATTTTCTTAGAAGCTATTATGATCAATCAACCAATTAGTACAGCAAATAAATAAATTAATGCCATTTAAAAAAGAACATTCCAAAAATCCCTTAATGTCTTTCTCAACTAAAAGTATAGGCTCGACATTAATCAATTTTATAACCCTAATTTTTGCTTAATCTTTTTTCCATCTTTGCTTAAACATATGGAGATATAAATAGTGTATTATGGCCCTTTCTATTCCCCTTTAATTTGCAAAGTACAAGATCTGCAGCTGATGTAAATCAGTGCGGCCCCACTATTCCGGACCAATTTAGTGGATCTGTTTCTGATTTACATCAACACAAACAAGAAGATAGTCAGGCCTCATATCTGATTAAAAATATACAGATAACACTTAGGTTCGGTCAGGAATCCTTATTTTATGCACAACTTCAGCTTTTAGTGATCTGGCAAGGGCAGGAGAAACAGCTTGGGGCAATTCCTCTCAGCTGTAGAGGCAGTGGCCTTGATTTCAAGAGGGACTTAGATAAGGTCAACGAGCAACAGCCTCTCCTCTGGGGTGGTGCCCCAGCCCCAGTGGTAGGTGGGAGCCAGCCTGGACATCACCTACGCTGGAACCCCTCCAACTGCCCAGAAACGACGGTGAGATGGAGATGTGCCATATGCCTGTGGCGGCGAGGGGATGACACACACTTAACTCTTTAGGTGGGCCACCAACACGAGAGGTGACTGTGCCATCCCACAGAGGAGCCTGTTGGCTTCTAGCCCGGGGTCTGGCAGGCGGTGGGGCAGGCAGGGGGGAAGGAGAGCAGGACTGCTGCTGCCGCCGGTCGGCTGAGTCCTAATGTACCCCTGAGCATGACATTAAAGCAGCTCCTCGTCCCAGCCAGGAGCCCAGCGCGGGCTATTTATAGCCCTAGCACCTCGCTGCTCGCCAGAAGCTCTGTGCTGCTGGAGGAGATCTCTGTTTCCCTCTCCCACGCACTCTCACAGACACCCGCCGCTCCCGGCATCGGAAAGGTACATTTAAATCCTTTCCCCACTCAGAGCAGGAAAGAGGAGGGAGTTTGGTGCTGAGAGGGATGGGCGCTGTGGGAAGGCCAGGGCCAGGCTGCTCTGGGCTGCTGGGTGCCGGGGGTGTTTGTGGGCAGGGGTCCTTGAATGTACGTCCTGGGGAACCCGTAAAGGTGCTGGAGAGGGGCCTATACACAGCGCTGTGGGGTCAGTGCAAGGCAGCCATATGGCGGGGAGGCTGTAGGACCCATTGTTGGTGCCAACATCGACGCCCTCTCAGTTCCTTACAGCGTCTGCTGTCCAGTTCATAAAGCAAATGGAAGAGATTAGTTACGAAGTGAGGACAGGAACCTCTGAACAGTATCAAACCTGGGGTCCGTTTGCAGCTATCTGGGGTCTGCCAGCAATGTGGAAATAGGATCAGCCTGCGGATGTGGAAATTTCAGTGTCTGGGGTCTGTGCATGGGGGTGCTGTGCATGCTCCACAAGCCAGCAAACATCCAGGCTTGCTTCCAGCAAGGAAGCTCGGAGAAACTCTTGCTTCTCCCATCATGGTATCTATATGTGCCTGGGACTGTTCCTTGCCATCAAGAGGCTGAGCGTTTGTAATACGAGGGTTCAGCAGGGATTGCAGGTGTAGTAGGTATGGAATATGTGTGTTCGTGCAGGGGCCATTTTGGAGGTGGCGCTGCGTTGTTGCTGTGGGTTGCTATGAGTTTCCTTTTCCACGGGTATGGACATACCCAGGTATTTGCTTGGTAGCGACTGAATTTGCAACTAGAGAAATTTATGTGGAAGACCGGATTTGAACAGTAACTAATGGAATGATGACGTCAAGTTATTAGGGTTTACAACTTGCAATTTCTTTTAATTTCACTGCTGACAGGGATATTACAGCTCTTACTTATTAGCGCTTGCTCACCAAACGGATACATACTTCAGAGTTTTATGTAAATATTAGCAATTAGAGTTCACAATCTTTTCTATTGTAAAAATGCAAATAGAGCCTAGTTTGCACCAAGTTATTAATTTGTGTTTCTTTTAACTGTGACACGGTCCAGTTTACACAGTGTGATATAATTGTTCCAGAAAGTAAGCCTTTCCTGTACTCACCAGTATGTTTAGATAAATGCAAAAAGAGAAACCTCTAAGACCTTTGATATGCTGCTGAAAGAGCTACTGAAAGATGTTTTGGAAATACATTTTCCTTCTGCTGGCATCTATCATTGGATATGCAAAAAACTTGTGCATCCTCCTTCTGTGAATGAGCACTTTGCCATTTCAATTAGTTTTGATATGTAAGAAAACGATCTGTACATGTGAACTGTAAAAGAAATAAGCTCTTGTATGTATATATTTAGCTTCAATTCTTCTCATGCAATTAATGCACATAATTGGCTCAGACTGGGATTTGTTTATAAGCACTTGTTTGTGAACAGAGCCACATCCATTTTCTACTTAAATCATTGGGCTCTTTCGACCGACTTCACTGAGCTTTGAATCAGAGTAAGATTAAGGTCAGGTGAAGGCGTATTTGAGAAGATGGCCCACAGGGTCTTTCATTTTCAGCTTCTTTGATTTTTTTTTTTTCATGAATCTATAATAGTTTAAAGAAAAAAATATGCCTGGTATTTGCTGAGATAGGATCAATATTAATCCAATCCCACATCTAGTTCTCTGTCTTGGCAGTAAACGGAGCTCAAACTGTCAAATCTTTCCAGAATCGCGAACTACCCAAAGGCTTTGAAAACTGATCAAAGCCTCTTCAGGTCTCTGATGGTCAAATGGGCTCCCAAACACGGTTTCTGAAGCTTGCAGGTTGCTTAAAATCCCTCTGTTGCATGTCAAGCTTCTCCTGGCCCAAAGAGCCTTGTTAAGTCCCATTTTATTTTTATTTTAAATTAAGAGCAATGAAATGAGGAGGAAAACAAATTAGCTCCTGAAGAAAGGCCAGGCTGTGCCCGTAGCAGTCTGAGTGGCGGTGACTGTGCTGGCAGTGGGATGCTTACAGCGGCAGGGTGATGCGTGTGAGGGAACATAACACTGACACAACTCCCTGCCTCTTCAGCAGCAGCCTGTCTTTCCGCACCGAGAGCTTCCTTCTGCGCTGCCTGCAGACTGTAACCTGGAGCTAAGGAAGCTCCCATAAGCATGCCTAGCAGCACGCGTCCCAGCAGAAGCTGGCCCGTGCTTGGACAGCAGGAGACCTCTGACTGCCTTGACCCTGGCTCCTCAATATCAGATGGCAATATCAAGGTGCCACAGGGACTGAGGGAGAAAAGCAGTTAAAATCCTGCTCAGAAGGACTGTCATACTTTATCTTATGTAGGCTAACGACATAATTGGATTTATAGCATTCACAGTTTCAAAACTTTACAATTCCTTCTTCCCTTCCAGCAATAAATCATTTCAGATCACCTGAAATGTATCTGCTGTGGGGCTGGTCCCAGGAGACTGATAGGGATGAGCAAGGACTTTAATGGGAAGGAGATCACGTCATCTGGCAAACCTTTTAAAACTGTCTATGCAATTTAAAGCTGAAGTTTTACCTTTGAAAGTGATGCAGACACTTCAGTTCCTAAATTGCACAGTCGGCTTAAGTAGGACTTGGACTTTTAACTTAATTAGATGCCTTTGAAAACCTGAAAATCCTAAATCTCCAAGTAACTAGCAACTGACAGAGTATGGAAAACTTCAGAAAAGGTATCCTGGCTGCTAGTAGCTATGGTGATACTTGAGACATATCCAAATGCTAAATGTCTAATTGTCACAGAGAATCATTTATTAGAGAGGCTTATCTGCATGCCCTCTCAAACCATATCGATAAAAATTTCCTAAAAAGAATTGGATGTTCTCCCACTTAAATGCTCTGCCACGAGTTTGTGTATTTTATCTGGACAGAATGGATGAAATTTTTTCAAGAAATATTATCTAAGTCAAAGCAAGGAAGTAAGCGTTCCCTGAAACTGTGAGTGACCTTTTCAGCATAGATCTCTCAGCACAGACTAGAAATGCTTCCCAGTCTGACCATTGATAACCATTCTTTGAATGTGCTTTTTCAGGCAGTTGGGCATCTAACTTATGTTGATTTAGACAGTTGATTTCATCACAATTTGTTTCCAATGATATCATGTGGGACCACATCAGTAACTTCACTCAAGACAAAGTATCTAATTTATCCCCTATTAGATTGGATTGACACAAGTTGTTCTTGATAAATAGGTGCTATAGCTGCTTTTATCACCTTATTGCCCTCTAAATTCTTATAATTCAATTGTGTAATAATTTATTCCAGTGTCTTTCCAGGTATCAGGATAATAGTTCCTATTATCCTATAGATATAGGAACATCTATAATTCCCTCAAAGCTTCCTTTCTATATCTTATTCTTATTATACCTTTCTCCTATATCGAGATTAGCATTGTTATTTGCCCTTCTCGAGCACTGCGGGATCTTTTGCACGGTTTAAAATCTTGCTCTTAAATGCCAGCACAGCCTTCATAATTAAACCCTGAGATTATAACATTATCATCATCTGGGTACTGATTTCTGCCTCACTGTGGCTGTCAGCCAAATGTCATAATGCATACAATTAACAGATTTGCTTCTCAGCTTACTGATAACAAAGGAAGCACAAATAATTCATGGGCAGAGGCACCGGTTCTTTGATGTGACTGAACTCTGATCCTTTCAGCACCTGAAGGGAGGCAGGCTGAAGACAGGACAGCCTCATTAAGGCAAAGAAGAGGAAAAAAGGAAAAAAAAAAAAAAAAGGAGGAAGAGGAGGATGCAGAAGGTGCCCCCTGCGTCGCAGCCCCCTACCCCATGCTGAGTGCTGTGACCTCTACCGGGCCAGGTCCTGCAGCTCCCACCCTCCCACCATGGTGCGGGAAAGAGCAAATTCCTTGGGACTGGGGAGAAAGGACAAGAAAAATCTATGTCCCAGACAAAAATACAGACAAAATAATGTCTCTAATTACAAGGTAGTTTGTTGTTTTTTTTTTCCAGAGGTTAAGGGAAATTCCTGATGAGATGCTTCCATCTGGTTTACAGTCCCTTTGCGCTGGGCCAGTTCAAAGAGGCTGCAGTGTAACTGAGAATTGAGGACAGCATTTATTTATAGTTTGATAGCCTCATAAAATCTGTAGAGCTGAGCTCACAGCAGTGCGCTTATTTATGTTTTAAACTGCTCATGCAGCACCCCACTGCCTTGCAAAACATATGCTGTAGCTCCTGCATAAAATTATATATGACTCTTCATAAGGTTCATGACACAAAGGTAAAAAAAAAAAAAGTGAAATTAGACTATCAAAACAGCAGATACAAAAAGAAAAGTAGCAGCTAAAACTAGAAGAAAATTAACAGCACGGCTCTGAAATAAAGTAACATCAAATGAAGATTTGCACCTGAATCCATTTTTTCACAACAGAAGAAAAAAATATCCCAAAATTCTGAATAAGGTAATAGCTCTGATTTCAGCTCCTGGTGACATTATAAAGGATTTGAGCCTCACACTGGAGGTTTTATAATGACAACCCAGCCTCTGGCACAATCTCAGTGTAGTGTCTCACTGCAAATTATATTTGTATCACATTTATCCTTTCTTTTAATATCAATGTACCATCTTTTTCCTCCGTAACCCAGAGGGGAAAGCAAAGCAGCACTGTTTCATTATTACCCTTTAATAGTCTTTCCAGTGATATAAAGGAGAATATTAATATCCTTCCAATGACCTCACCTAAACACTGCTAAAAGCCAGAAGAGGAGTGACAAGTTTGTAGCTAATGCACAGGGATGAATTTCTGAAGTTAATGAAAGGATTTCACCCCTGGGCTTTAATCCTGGTTCTTTTTAACCTTTTAGCTTCATTTTCCTCAGCTGTAGGACAGAGAAAGAAGACTTGCATACAAGTCGACAGCACGATATTTATTGAGTACAGTTCAGTCAGGAGCTTGGTGTGATATCAAGGAGATGAAGAAGGTGCATTCTTATGAGGAAAGGCAAATACTGTTTTCCTGAAAGCGAAAGATAATCGAGCCCTGCCTGTAGCTCTGGCTGGGGAAGCAGCACTGCTCTGTGGAGCTCCACGATGTGGGTAAAGAGGAGATTGGAGGGTTGCAGGTGATCCTGACTGCAAGGTGGAGACTCTTGCACAAGTCACCCCAAGGATGAGGTGATGGTTGGGTATGGAGCAGCTCCAGGAGCAGGAAGGCCATCCCATCTGCCACTCATGGGCTGTACTCTCTCTGCTGCTCCTGGGGAGGATGCCCAGAGCCACCCCACCAGCTTTCTGGGTGGCAGAGGAGACCACCCCACACGGGGTGCAGATGGGCACTGCCCTTCATCATCTGGGTAGTGGGTGCAGGACTTACCTGTCAGATAATTTGTGCCTAAAGCAGTAGATAAATGGCATGAGCTATGTTGTGCTTTAGGATTCCTGTTGCTAATGTCTTAATGATGAAAGAGAGGAGAAAACGGCTGTGAGGATGTCGTGCCAGATATCCTAATCACTGTTAAATGAACACACAAAATTCACAAATCTGCTGAACGGTGTAATCAAAGACACAGTGTTGCTCTTGAGAAAGCTAAATAAACAGTGGGAGAAAACTCAAAGGTGTCCAGGAAAGGAAGTGAAATCATAGCTCAGTTCTACACACTGCTTTTCCTGAGCTGTACAAAAGTCTGGGAAAGATGATGACGATTAATCATCTCACTTGTTCTTCACATTAAAAATGCACATTTTGTCCACTGTGGAAAAGCTGGAGGATGTGTGAAGTTCTAACATCACAAAAGAGAAAGATGTTGATGATTTTAGTGGAAAAACCCTGGTTAGTCAGATTGTTAAACAGGATTGGGGTCTTGTTGGTAGCTACTAATACTTTAACCAGGTTGTTCACTCTCCAACTGGATAAAAGATGCTACAGCTCATCTGCTGTCATCAATACATGAGGTCATCTGCTCATCAATACATGATCTTTGAGATACGGTGCGGTTGCTTTATCAAAAGGCAGTAAAGATCAAATATTATAAGGTGATAAAATAGCAAAAGGAGAAAACAATAAACTGCCTATCTAATTATGATGCAGGATTGAAAAAAAAAAAACAAACCACAAACCCAAAACACTTTGTATCTTATATAAGGCTTCTACTGACTGTAAAGACTGCTCCAGAGGCAGCAGGATTAAGACCTACATGCAGTATTTCATGTCAATGTAGTCAGCAAAATAAAAAAAAATTCCTAGATTCTGGAAGTACCATCACTTTATTTTTTTGTACTAAACTTACTGCCTTTGATTTAAAAAAAAAAAGTAACATAAGAAGAGCTTAGAGTTTGGCCCACATCCAGACTATGAAGTTAATGTTTTGTCTTCCAAATCCATTTTTAAAACCTGGTAATAACCCAGATTCATTTCTCAGATGTGTTGCTTCTAGTTTCAGATTTGGAATATAGAAAGAATTGATAAAATCAAGGAAATGCTAGTCTTCAAGCATGCCTGGCTTTTAATTTAGCACTCTAATTGAAGAATCTATGTAATTTGCTAAAACAGAATGATGAGTACTTCCAAAAACAACTGAACAGCTAAAAGAGTAGGTCTAAGATTGATGATATAGCTGTAGATTTCCTTTTCAGCTGGGAAATAACTATAATATTTTTTAAAAATCCATATATCTAGATTTGTAGAGAAATGTGGACTGTTTGTAAAAATACCTCTAGGTGGATTTCAAATAATTTTGTGTACTCATTTTTTATGTTGATACATATTTCTTTAATGAAATTAAGACTACTCTTTGTGCTCCTAGGACCTGAGAAAACCAGTTCAATCTGCCGTACAAGACCCTGATCCTGCAAATATTTAAGCTGGTGACAAAAGTTACTCATTTGAATAGTCCCATTAAGCTATTGGTAGCATGGTTACAACGCATTTCAAACATGGTCATACCACCACTTCAGGACTTGTCTGTGTATTGGTGATTCATGACGTGAGTCCTTAATGCATTTCCACAGCAGCACTGTCTCAGTACCACATTAGAGACAAAAACTGTGTTAAGGACTGGTATCCCTCAAGTGATGGGTAAACATCGTTCTCCCATTGACAGCTCTACCACTGTACCTCGCGTTCTGCAGCTTGCTCATCTGAAAGCCTGAGAGGTTCAGTTAAGGGCACCCCCTAAAAACCCCAGAAATGGGACCATGAAGTTCTTTCTATTTTCCCCAGTAAATAAAACCAGAGGGAGGTATGTGAATAATTACAATTTAATTAAAAATCCCATTTGAGGTTACAGTAAGTGGAACCAAAACTCTGTGAATCTGCAGCGCTGAAACATCCCGCTGAGAAGCAGGAGGACAGCTCAAAGGCTGGCCCCTATTTACTAATCCCTTATTTATCCCAAAGCAAACCGGCAGCAACTCTGTAGAAACCAGGGACCTACACTTTGGTGTGAAAGAGTAAAGAATCTGGCCAGTTGGATCAAGTTGCTTCCCACCAGTTCCACCACCACACTTCAGGGGTGGAAGCTCTCTCTGCCCACAACACTGTCCTGACTCTCTCAACTTGAAGCCTGGGGACAGAGCTACTGGTACAGCAGGGCAGAGACAAACCCGTTGTTAATGAGGTGGCAGCTTCCTAGCTGCCTTGCAAGGGGGTAAGCTTTTGAATCAAAACTGTTCTGAAAATGGGTAGCCAAGTCTGGTGGTAAGGCAGAGCAGTAAACATCCACGCATCCACCTATGCCTCTGTAAAATGCCAGTGAACTGGGTTGTACCAGTGACTTTATTTCCCACCTGCTTTGCAGAGGTGTAGATCACTGTAAAAACTAATGAGAGAAGCAAGTCAAATGTTTTCCCTTTTTTTATTTATTTATTTTTTTTTTTAGTCTTGTGAAATCCTTTTCTGAAGTTTCCACTTGGGCATAACTCCCAGTTTGAGAGGACCTGTTAGCACTGAATAGACATGACTCTGTTGTAGCTGTCTAACCTAAGGGGCTGTTGAAAATATAAGGTACTTTCAGCATCTAAGCAAGGACTAATGTCCTTCAGGTGTATGTGAGAGGCAAAATTTGAATAGCCAAGTGACTAAGGGCCTGACCTAGAGTTTATTAAATCAGTGGAAATCTTTCCTTCAAATTTAATAGGATCAGGATCTAGGAAAGGAGGGAGAAGGCAGCTAGAAAAGACTCTTTTGTGGGGAAGTCTGTAATTTTCTTTAAATAATCACAAAAATTGTGGGGGAGTTGACAATCATTTGAAGTGTTGATTTTTATTTTATTTTGTCTTGGAGATCTTAAGCCCAAGACCTCACTGTAATTTTACATACTTTTATGCATTACTGATTTACATCATACCCTATAGAATTACTGTCTTTAGATATTAACAGAAATACTCATTTGCCCAATAATTTGTCCTTATTGGACAATGTTGTGCTTCTACCTCTAGAAACATTCCAGATGGAGACCTTGAATTCTGAGGAGATTTAAAAACAGGAAGTTTGGAGATCAACCATGGATCATAAGGCTGAGGAGAAAAGAAAGCAGCGCCATAGCTGGACTTTATTGGAACAAGTAAAGAGAATGAAAGAATCAACAGAGATAATCGATGTTGTCCTAGTTGCAGAAGGTGAGAAATTCCCCTGCCATAAGGTGGTGCTGGCTGCCTTCAGTCCCTATTTCAAAGCCATGTTTACCTGTGGCTTGGTTGAATGCACACAAAAAGAAGTGGTGCTGTACGACATGTCCGCAGAGAGCGTGTCCGTAATACTCAATTACATGTACAGTGCAGATTTGCACCTCACTAATCGGAATGTGCAGACTGTTGCGGTTGCTGCATATTTCATGCAGATGGAAGATGTTTGCAGTATGTGTCAGAAGTACATGATGGACCATATGGATGCTTCCAACTGTGTAGGCATCTACTACTTTGCAAATCACATTGGGGCAGAAGATTTATCTGATCAAGCGAGGAAATACTTGTATCAGCATTTTGCTGAGGTGAGCTTACAAGAAGAAATATTAGAGATTGAATTCCAGCAGCTATTGACTCTCATAAAATCAGATGATCTGAATATTTCCAGGGAGGAGAGCATTCTGGATCTCGTCATTAGATGGGTCAAGCACAGCAGAAAGTCACGTGCGGAGCACCTTATTGAGCTCCTGAAGCAAGTGAGGCTGGTACTCGTCAGCCCTTCTTTTCTCATGGAAGCCCGGAAACGGAACACAATGATCCTGTGCAATGCAGAATGTAACGATATGTTTGATGAAGCACTGAAAACCATCAAGCTCTCCAGCCATCCTTCTCTCAGCCTGCGATACGGCATGGAGACTACTGATCTTTTGCTCTGCATCGGCAACAATTCTCTCGGCATTAGGTCAAGACACGGTAGCTATGCAGATGCCAGTTTTTGTTATGCTCCTGCGACACAAAAGACTTACTTCATTTCCTCTCCAAAGTACGGAGAGGGGTTAGGATGTGTTTGCACTGGTGTTGTCACTGAGAATAATGATATTATTGTGGCAGGAGAGGCAAGTGCTGCCAAAATGTCTAGACAAAAGACCAGGAACATCGAAATTTATAGGTGTGTACCCTCTGTCAGAAAATCCCTAATTATTTAAAAATTTTAAATCCAAATGATGTTTCTGGGGACAAAAAAAGACCATTAGACAAAGCATCCTTTACTTGAAAGTCTTCCCAGAGATTTTGATTACTCTAATCAATTTGTCACAGTTTGTCATCATAGCACTGAATTATATACATACAACGAAATCTTGATGCCTTTTCTCCTGAAAGAAGGAGGATTTACTCTAGTGGCATCTCTGTGTAAATGAGCTCGATTAGATCTTATATCAATGTATGTGAATTTTATATTCTTCTTAATCAAATCTCAATGTTTTCCTAGGATACTCTTTTCTAGGTCATTAGCAGGGGGAAATGAGTCAAGTGAATGACCCAAGGAGTCCAGTAAGACAGAGAAAACATGTATCTCTGTCGATGTTGATGATAGTACTTCAGAGGTTAAAGGATAATGATTGATAGCTTTAAACCCTCATTCTGCTTTTACTCATGTCTTTTTCAGATACACCCATTTTAAACAAAAACAGACATTTTCTGGATTAAAGATAAAATTAAAAATGGTGACAGCACTTACAAATACAGATGCATAAATTTAAGGAAGTAAATCCATACTGAGGCAAGTGAAGTGGCATTATTTTCAGCAGTGTTGAGCTCTTGCGCTTCCCACTGGCTTCAGTGGGAGCTGACTGAGCAGCACATACAGAAATAAGGGACTTCTTACCTTTATTAGGGTCAATATCTTTGAAAGGATGCGTAGGGTTCCTTATAGTAAAAATGCTTGATCTTGCAAACACTTGGCTCAATTTTATAACTTCTCTGTGAAGGAGAAAGCTCCTCTTGTCATTGTGACATCGTCTGAATAAACCATTGACGATAAAGGGGGTAATGTTTCAAAACAAGGCAATGGAACCTCAGTGAACCAGGGCATTTACAACTTTGGATTTTCCTGCAGGTACCACCAGCAAGGAAACCAGTTTTGGCACAGCCTGTGCAGCACTCAGCTCCGTGATCTCTATGCATTGGGCACCATCCATAACGATCTCTATGTAATTGGAGGGCAAATGAAAGTGAAAAATCAGTATCTTGTCACAAACTGTGTGGAAAAGTATTCCATGGAGCAGGGCACCTGGAGAAGCACGGCACCTCTTCCAGTACCATTAGCCTGCCATGCAGTGGTGACAGTGAAGAATAAGCTCTACGTGCTGGGTGGCTGGACCCCACAGGTTAAGAAATGTGCCAGTTGATTTGTTTTGTTTGTTTACCAACAAGCAGAGCTATGCTTGGTTTATATGATGTGTAATTCTGTGGTGCTTCTTGCGTAGGAAAAGTACATCAGTGGTAACAGAAGAATAAATTGCTCACCTTCCTCTGATTAAACACCTTTTGTAGGAAAACCAAACTGGGTGAAGAGGAATAACATCCATCTTATGCCATCCTCACTGTAAATACCACCTCAGGAAGGGCAGCTATTTCACAGAGATGTGCACAGTGAGCAAGAGTTTAAATTACATCTCCTGTGCCAACGTGGGTTCCATTTTAAATAGCTACTGGGTTAAACACCTGATTTTTGAAAAAAAACAAAACAAAACCCAAAAAAAGCAAAAAAAAAAACCACCCACAGAACCCTTGAATGATGATATTTAGTACTTATTTGGCCCCTTTTTTGCCATGACAGGCTGTGAAAAATGGATTAACTTCAGCCTTTCTTTACATACCACCTTTACTTTTCTATGTATCAATAAATAACAGTATTTACATCATAAAGGGACCCTTAACTGAGCCCTGTCTTCAAAAAGTGTGCACACAGGTGAATTTCAGACAGATTTATATGTGAAATTTAAAGTTCACCTCAATTTCTCAGGAAACCTTCTTGGTTAACTAAAGTTCATTTATTTAACTTTCATTATATTATATTTTAAATGAGAATTCAAAGCATTCTCTGGAAAACAAATTCCTTTAATCAATCCGTTTACTTGTTTCAGTTGCATTGCTTGGCCACGTAAATTTTAACGGGAATTTTCAGCAGGGCCACAGACACCATATGCAGTGGTACAGGGAATGTACAGAACTGTGCTAGGAGGAAGATGGATGTCAGGAACAGTGCTTGCTCTCTCCAGTTGCTCCCAGTGTGAAAGATCTTTTTAAAGAGCATAGCACATTCTTATTTACTGCTTGGTGCAGCTTAAATTTGAACAACCACAATAAAAGCCCCACATTCAGTTGACAATGAAGTAGAGCATCTGTAATCCTTATTGCTGACAGCAATATGTTCAGACTGTCATCACGTCTCATTGCTTTGTGTTCTCTTGAAATAAATTAGTTTAAAGTACTTAAAAGTGAGATGCATTCAGCAAATAAGATTTTCACCTCTTTGGAGGTTCTGAGTGCAGGATTCCCCAAAGGAGACAACAAAGGATCAGAGAGTATTTCTGGTACTGAAACAACTGGACAAGCATACCTCGCTATTTAAAGAATTAAAATATAAGAACACTTAATGTAGATACAATCTGTCTGTTAAAAAACTTGAACTGAAAGATGCGGTATGTCACAAAGAGAGATGCTGCAGTCAGGCAACCAGCTTTGTCTTTCTTAAGAGTTCTCCAGATTGTAAGGGGAAAAGTGGCTTAGAAGCACAAGTCGGGAATATTGAGCCAAGAATGGTTTTAAAAAAAAATAAATACAGGCACCTGTAAAACACCCGAAGTGGATACCTGCCGACCAGTACTATTAGCAACTATACACGGGAGTCTGAGTTTATATATAAATAGGCTTGAGATGAGCAGATTAACAATAATTGATTAAAAACTATAGCTGTGTAAGATTAGGGCGTACCCAAACAGATCAGAACAAATTAGCTAAAGCTCTCAAAACAGTGCTTTAAGACCAGCACTGTAGAGTGCTGGATTCCTCTGGTGCCATATCTCTCCCACACTCTCCTGTCAGATGTGGTGACTGTATACGTGGGGCTACCACAGCCGCACTGTGAAAGCAAATTATTTCGTCAAGCCAGGATTTGTCCCTACGCCCAACCAGCACTGAATGTTCTGTCAGTCCTGAACAAGTACTAACGATGCAGCATTGATAGAGAGCTCTAAATGCACGTGTCCGTTACAGGACAGAGATAAATACATGTTCCCTTCCCACTCAGGCTTTGCAATTGAAACAAGACAAGACAAAGTCAAGCCAGGGCATAAAATGACAGCTTAGGAGGGCAAGGGCTGGACTCACAGCAGCGTTGCTCCGGCTCAGCTTTGGTCCAGCCTCACTGTTGCTGGCGGATAGTTAAAAACTCTAGCCTTGGTAACTGGGGGCTCTTAAAATGGAAGAAAGCATTTGGTGAAGTTGAGAGGAAGGTTTCAGACCCTTGACACAGCGAGAAGGGCTGCTGGGTGTTATGTTTTCTGTACATAAAGAGCACAGGGTGCGCTCCGAGATGAATGTTACCACAAAAATGAGGTAGGATGTGAATTTACAGCATGTCAAATGGTGTCTGCTCCTAAGTACATGTTTACTCTGTCTGTTTACTCTGGTTGGACTAGATAATCTTGAAGTTCCCTTCCAACCTAGATGATACTATGAAAATACACAGCTTACCCCTCTTTCAGTGAATAAATTAGTGTTTCACACTTACCATGGAGAAAGAACATGCCCCTGGGCACTTGGAGTAACCAAGGGGCTATATATTTACTTTCTAGTTTGCTTCCTACTATCTTGTCTCTGACATTAGTGTTGGAAAGGTCTCTTGGGAAAGAAAAATAACAAGCAAATCAAGAACACATATAACACCGTAACAGGTAAGTAAAGTAGTTCCCTCCTTCTCACTCTCTCTACGTGAAACCTTTCATCCCAAAATATTTCAGGATCCTCCCCCCACAGCCTATTGCTTACATTCAAGGGTTTGTACCCAGAAAATATAATCTGAGTTCCCTGCATCATACGAGACAGGCAGAGAAAGAGGAAGAAGATTAAAGAGAACAAGAGGAGTAGGAGTGAGAATAAAAAGAGTATTATGGCAGCAAAGATATAGCGGGTGGTTAGGAGCTTATTATGAAAACTACTGAGGGAGAAATTAAAGTGGTTGAACAACGTTACTCAGGCTGGGCTGACTAAATAAGCATGCAAATGACTGGAGAATGTTAGGTATATATACGGGCCTGAGAAAAGCCAGCAAGATACTGCACTGAGACTCATGGTACGGTCTAAGTAACAGTGGGAATAGATTTCAACCTTTAGCAGGAAGAAAAAATGTCAGGTAGACTGTTTTTCTCTCTACTATGGTTAGGACTTTACAGCAACCTTGTGAAGGAGGTACATTCTGCTAGAGCCGGGCCCGTGACTGTATTGTTATTACCCAAATCCCCAGCTTCATTGCTGCAGGATACGGATGCTCCCTTATTCATGTGCCTTCTGCAGCGCACTCCCAGCCACAAGTCATGGGTGCTCTTAAACCCTAGTGAGTATGAATCACTTTGCAGCTATAATTGATGTGTTTATGTTATTTATCTGCTCAGCTGTCTGCTGTGATTAATTGCATGCAGGCGTGTGCAGAGGGCTCCAAATGTTGTATTATTATATGGCTGTCATATTTCATGCAGATGGATCTGCCTGACGATGAGCCGGATCGATTAAGTAACAGAACGTTTCGGTACGACCCGGGCCAAGACAAATGGACAGAAGGCGCGCCAATGAAGTACTCCAAATACCGCTTCAGCACAGCCGTAGTCAACAGCGAGATTTATGTCTTGGGTAAGAGGAAACAGATTTTTAACAGATAGCACCATGACTTTTTCTTCTTTCCAGCAATTTGCCTCTGCAAAGTGAAATATATCACCCTTTGCTATGTATCACAGGACAAAGTGTGTTGGACTAAATGGATACTATTTTTCTAGAGTCATTTTTCCCCACATCATTTCCTCCTTCCTGTAGATTAAATTAATTGAATGTTTAGTGTCTGGGATTAACGTAACAAAGATACTTTGCTTTTTAAACTACTTTTCTTTGGAGTATCTGTGTGTGCTGTAAATAATAATGAATTTTAAAAGGTGTCTAGAGAAGTCTTGTTAGCACCATTTCACAGGTGAGCAGTGAAAAGCTAAGGAACAGACCCAGCGCCATGAAGGAATGGCATAAGGAAAAAGAGAATTTGGATCTCCCAGTCAAAACCAACATCATTTCTGGATTCTGATAAAATTCAGTGAATCATTCTCTTCCACCCACTCCAACACTGCATTTTTCGGAAAATCTAAATCTTTCATTTTGTCATTTTTTGATTGAATCTTTAATTTTTTTGTTTCAAAACAGTATTTTGACTGAAAGTTCAAAGACTTGTGTGAAAGAGTTCAATAATCTCCTACCCCAAAACCTTTGTTCCAAAATGATCCCCATCCATATCCCAAGTTCTACACCTCATCCATAACATGACTCTTTTCCCAAAGACCATCCATCATGGCCCCATCTCTTTCCCCAAGCCAACAGAAAGAACACCACCTGTTTCTGAACACTAGCAAACACCTCAGAAGGTAGCAAGCAAGGGATTTTTATAAAAGAGAAAATGATGATGTAAGGCACAGAAAGCCAAATGGAGAAGAAAGGCACTGGGGGCATTGGGAATGACATGGGCAAAAAGTTGAAGGGGCATCATGGAAGGAGAATAGGAGCCAGAAAAGTGATCAAATGAAGCAGAGAACAATTAGAGATAGGTCTATAACTGAAAAGTACTTGAAGAAGTATGAACAAATTTCATACAGTCAATTAATCCACAGGTGGGCTGCAGGTTATTCATGCCCTTCCATGCTCCCAGGGTTCTGTGGGCAGCATCAGACATGAAGAAGGTTACAAGCACATCAGCACCTCAGGACCTTTCAATCCCTTCTGCTTCAAACTACGCCTGCTTAAAAGCTTATCAAAGTGAATAGAATAATTACGGTCTTATAACACCTTAATACACCTCCCGTATAAGGGGTGTTGTGGTTCTGTCTGGGTTGTTATATACCATGGATAAAGGAGAGTTTGTTCCTGGCATGTAATACAGAAAGCATTTTGCTGGGGGTGCATCTAAGAAAGGTATCTTTGAAGTAGAAAAGGAAAATGGCTTTAACACTGCATTTGTCTTCTTTTAGAGAAACTACTTTCTCTTAAGTGGCTTGAAACAGGCCCACGGTCACAACCAGGAGAAAGGGTGAAAGAAGCCTGTATGGAAAAGAGAGTTTTACAAACAGAAAACCATTTCATTATTGTCAAAGGTCAGTGATGGAGAACATCAGTTTGCTGTTAAATAACGAGTGTTGGCTGCTCAGGTTCAAAGGTGCTTCAAAAATGTGGAAACTCCATCCTTTGTAAAAGGTTAAATATCTATAATTATTTGTACTGACACTGATGCCGTAATGGGGCAGCAGAAGCAGCAGTAATAGTTGGGAAGAGAAAGGCTGCATTCATGCGTTTCAGTAAGAAGTGCTCTGAGATCAAGACCACAAACGCTGTGATGACACAAGAGAGCCAGGGAGAAAAAAAAGGAGCCGCCTTGGGATGCATGTGATAAAACAAATTGACAGTCTTCTTCACAGCAAGCCTGACACTGAGACAAGGAAAAGGAGTGGCTAATAAGGAAAACTGCATCCATTTTCTCCCCTCAAAATCTCACAAAGCAAGAAGCGTATCTGAGTGATTACAGTAATGAAATGTACAGATTGAACACAAAGCACAGTATTAAATCTGAAAAGCACCTGTTTAAATAGCATTGAGGAAAGTTCATGGTCTCACAGACCTTCACAAGCATTTTGTTAATGTACAAAAATAAAAAGCATTGTCTTACTACATATAGCTGCCAGTGCCAAGGTATTCAGGGAGCTGATCATTGACTTGAACTTGAATTCTTTCTTACATTCTAGCAAGTACCAATAATTTTTTTTTGAGAAAAATTGGATCAGCGAATGGGCCAGAACCGACTCTCGTTTTGTCTCCATCACTTTGTTGGTTCACATACCTTCCCATGAGCAGTCCTTACCCAAGCAGTCCTAAGGGAACCAATGCACTTCATCCTGAGATTAACCATTTGCTGCACTGGACACTTCACTCTTGCCACTAAATGTAACTAAATATACATAAAGGCAGTATTTTCTCCCAGTTTTGGCAACGTAAATCTGAGGTAATTTCACTGTTATGAACAAACTTGCCTGTGATTTATACCAAAGGTAACCAAGCTCACACACTGCGCTGGGGAGCAGATTTCTGAGAAAGATTGTGCTATTTTTACCATTGTGTTTCTGAGCCTGCCTCTGTTCTGCTGCTCCGTCCACTCAAGGAGTAACTGCAGCAAGTGTAGACACAAATGAGTTACCATCAGGTAGCATGAATATCGATTGCAGGGAAGACAATTTGACCTAGGTCTGGGCTGTTTTCACAAACTCCTGATTGCCTATTTTCACAAACCTTGTGAGGACTTTACTGTCCATAAATCTGTAAAATTTGGTTGCAACTGGCCAACAGGCACAAAAGCTATGAGAGACAGACAAAATAATGTAAACACAGATACAGAACCCACATGTAGTGAGGGTAATTGCATAAGTCTTGTTTCCTTAGGAAATCAAATAATATTAGAAGTAATTTTTTAATTGAAAGACAAACCTGACACTGAGCCAAAAATGATTTGTCAACAAATTTTACCTTTGAATATGCTGGTTTAAATCCACCTTTAACAGTATGGGTGGAAATGAAGGTTTATCTGTTAAAATTGAGAAGATTGTGGTTGGTAAATGTTAACCATCACGGTCTGAAAACTCTGTGGACGAGATTAAAGCATTTTCCAAGCCCTCTCAAAATGATGAAGCAATTTCCAAACAAATTCTGTTTGGAAACAGTGATACAGTCACTGATATTGGCATCTTGTTCTGCTAATATCACACATGCCTCATCTCCAGCTGTAAACTCACACTCGCCAACTGTAATTAAAACCTCACACAGAAAAGCTACATTCCACGGTTTATTCATGGTGACAAGTTCTTGTTACCTTGTGAGTTCTCAGGCTGTTGGGCTGCGAGGTGGGTACAGTTTTCCTTTGGAAACAATTGCGATGGTAACCCCGGCCAGGTGAACAGGCAATTCATGGCATTGAAAGGAAGACGGTGAAAGCGTTCTTAATCTGGCTGATGTGGTACTTGATCATGCAGATGACATTGAGGAGAGAATGGGAATGGAAGGAATGAAGGTTGATGCTGACAGACCAAAGAATAGCAACTGTCATGAGGGTGGTAAAACCATCACAGGCTGTTCAAAGCTGTAGATCACTTGGACAACACTGTGCTTCATAAGGAATGTCGGGCATGGTGGGAGTCTAGAAAAATGCTGTCAAGGGCTATTTGTGCAAAAAGACACATTCTGAAGAGGATCACAGCTCCCAGGTTGTCCTCACATCGTGACCTCAGAGATATCTATGCTCAGGCACAATGATTAAGCTTTTGTGCTACAGATGAGAGAGAGACTTCTGTGGAGTCTCTACCGTTGCCATTTATACCCCTCCTCACTCCAAATGGGGATTCCCTGTGGTGAAGTGTGTGTGCACAGAACATGAACATCTAACAGGTTCCCATGTAGCTCCAGCCATGGGACACCCAGTGAAGGAGCAATACGGAAGCTGCTCAATGACATTGCTTGCATTCCCACAAGCATCACCCACTTTTCATATCATATTTGTTCCTTTTGTGGTGCACTGTCTCCATGGGCCTCCTGTAGTCTGCACTCATTGAAGAAGATCCACTGGGGGGGCAGAGGAAGGAGAAGGAGGGAGGCAAGGTGGAGGGAGGTAAACGCAAGATACCTTCTGTATGCCATATGACATGAGGACCAAGCCCCGCTTCACAGAAATAAAAACATGAGATAAAGAAATATACAGCTCTAGCTGGATACATAAAGTCGTGTTGCAGAGAAATGAGACTTCTTTCAAGCAACTGCTGAAAACAAAGTCCTTGAACAAAGTAAGTTTGTCAGCTTTTTGAGGCAGGATCTCTGCCTTCCTATACAGTTCATACAGGTGTCAGCACATTCAGGATTAAGTGGAACTCCAGAGCGTAAATGAAAAATCACTGCACTAAAAGTTGATCATCTCTAATATCTCTTATGTATAAATGCAATTTCTAATGTAAATATGAAGCAAAAAGCGTAGATGGGGCACTAGCTTTGAATAAGATGTGGCAGCAGACTCTTTGATATACAAGCCTGATTTTTGCTCTCATCCATATAGGTGTAAATATGTAGTAAGTAGCCTGCTGATCTCAGTTGTGTTGTGTCAGACTCATTTTGTTCTAACCCAGCTCAGAATCTGATGCTTAGCCTTTGAAGTGTTAATTTCTGAAAAGTCCTATTGGCGCAGAACAGAGAGTACACAGTCACTGTCCAAAAACTCTTCCCAGCCTAATTGCCAGCTCCAGTGTGTAAAACCCTAATGACTTAAATGGAATTATTCTAGAGACACACTGATGGAAGGAAAATGGGAAATAGATTAGAGTTTTTGGTCTGAGTAACAGCATTGTTCAGGAACCTGTACCATGTCTCTTAATCAGCAGTCCTGCAATATAATTGTCTGTTGTGTAATATTCCTAGAGAATCTTATGCTATTTATACAGTGTACACAATCCTCATAAGTAAATGAACAGCATTTGCTAAGGCTCAAAGTCCTTTCTCCTATTCATCTCATTTGACTGCTCTTAGCTCTTTCTCTCCATATTTTCCCAGGAACATAACTATATTCGTTGGAAAGCCCAAGAAAGAGCAGTATTGTGTTCTTAATGACAGAGGCAATTGAGATGCTTTTGGAAGAAAACCAGATGGGAAGGCTCTATTTAAGGTCATGCATTTTAATCTCTTGCTTAAAAAAATATCCTTTCCAGCTAAGTCTCTGAAAACTCATTACAGCCAGCAGACAAATTAGGAAAATTTATCCAAATGTATTCATTAGCTTATGTTAAAACACATTCAGTAGAACTACTGTCTCTGCAATACAGGTCACTGGTAAAAAATGTTGTATCACCATGACAGCTTTAACCATGTGTTGCTTTTATGTTATATAACTCCAGCTTTATAAATAAGAACATATAGAAGAACTTAAGTGAGAAATCCTATTAGGAAAGATTTAGGAATCAAAGAATTTTTGTTTATCCTCCTTAGCCTGGCATCCAACCTCTTATAACTTGGGGTTTTTTTCCCCCTGAGTTCTTGCTGAGAGCTTCTTTTAAAAGTTTTGAGCAGTTAAATGAGGTTCAATTAAATACTGAATGTCTCGACCATAAAATACTTATTTGAATATATACTTTGGGGTCCCTCTGGAAAGGAAAGCATGTGTAGGAGGGGCTGGAAGGAGGTATTTTAGCTTTCACACTTGAGTATTAACTGTGTATTTGAATAACACCTTCTTCTAAAATAATCACGTCTATTTATAAATATGCTTTGGACTTCTGACAAGTAGCAGCTTATGGGCTTGATTCTGCGCTGTTTTACCTGTGCAACAGCCTCCGGAGTGCCCGTGTGCAGGGAGGGAGGAACAGAAGAGGCAAACATTCGGTCTGATAGATGAGATCAGAAACACTTTCTACTCACTTAAGGATTATCAAAGGAAATGAGAACAAGGCATTACAGGAGTAAAGAAGGAGCTGGAACCAAAGTGTTGACCGTGTTTAGGAAGACAATCATCTGTCTTTTCAGCCCTGCTTCTAATCAATCTTTTGCTCTCATGTCTTCTACAAGCTGCATTACCTCATCTGCTTTGCTGTGTGTTAGTAAAGAATGACAGTGTTTCTCGGTTTCATCTTTGGAAGTGCCTGCCAGGGCTCGCTTTATTGCTCCCTTATTTCTCCGAGAAACCAGCTATGCAGCCCTACTTTGCCGAGAGTGAGAGCAACGTAAGTGCTGAGTATCTCAGCTTGAGTGCTGTTAAAGAGTAATGAAGGGAAATGTTACATAAGAGATTAGCGCTATGAAATCCATTGTGCATTCCAGAGATCAATTTAATAGTGAATTATTTTACGGGAGGCAAAGCTTAGATTTCACTTGCTTGTTGGAGAATTACTCCTCTTTTTTTTCACCTATTTCCTAGGTTCCTTTGATAAAAATTCAAAGAGGCATTACTAAGAATACATGTTGCTCGGTATTGTGATCTGAGGAGTTAATTATATGATAAAGAATTAAAGTGTCAGTGCCTTGAGGGCACTAATAGGTCTTGATCATCCTGACCAGCATCACCTGGGGCCTCCACCCACACCCTCTGCCCACAGGTCCAGGAGCATTATTTAAACACAGCCCTGGGGGCTTAGCTCTTTCTTGTCACCTTGCCTTTGCCTGACAACTGCTGGTAGGACATTCTGCAATTGCCTGCCTCTGGATCTGCGGAGCTGCGCCTTGATGGTGAGCTTCAGTCACCTTCCCTTTGGAAGCAGCTCTGCTCTTGTTGCTCCCTGATATACTGCCCTGGCTGAGAGGCTGTAGTTTGTGTCTGATTTCAGGTGCCTGTTAGTGGGGGAACCAAATTAAATGGTATGAAGTCTGATGTTCAGAGGTCCCCATCACTCTGCCCCTCTCAATGGAGTACGTAAATTCTTTTCAGTCCTATCTGGAGCACCAGCCACCTCATAAATGTCATTTTAGTCATCCATCTTGTCTGCGCAAGGAGAAATCTAGACCTGGATTTGGGTGGTTTTCCTGGGGCAAAAAAATATTGTCCATGTTGGACTCGGCTGCCTGACAGAATTAGCTGCATAAGAGATTGGTGTGGATGAGACTTGGAAGTGCAATTGCACCAGTGCCTGCTTTTACCAGTATCAGTGACATGGGTGAAGGCATGGGTACATGTGGGTAGGAATGTTCTCTGTCTCTTGAAACTCAGCTTCATGTCAGTCTCACCTCTATAGGTATATATGGATATATGTAAGGCACTTATTTCCTTTGCTCCTGCTGATCTAATTATTACTAGTGACTCTTCACCACTTCACTGCTGTTACAGACGTTCCCCCTCACATGCTGGAAGGGTGTTCTGTTATTAGAACTGATGTGACTCAAATTGCATTCGGTCTCCTCAGATGAGCATGGGGTAAGGGAAGGCAGCTGACCTCAGCCAAAGCAATGTGCTTTGCCTTCTGCCAGCCCCGAGCGGTGCGTGGGTACAGCAAGGCACAGAACCCTGCCTCATTGAGATTCTGAAGACGTGCTAATCACATCACCTACCCTGCTTTGCCTTCTTGCATCAAAGGCTTGTCTTCTCTATCCTGATTTCTTAATAAAGATCATGTATTTTATTTATATATTTATTTTACTAATGGAGCTTCATGTTAAATTTAAAGTCCATTAGAACCACTGCTTACAGAGAGTCCTTGAAAGTATGTTTGATTGCAGAATCATCCAAGCGTGATACGGAAAGCTCTCAAGCATTAATGGGTTTGGGAACACAAAGGTGGTTTCACTGGCTTTTTTTAGTCCTTCAGTGGCATCTGAAATATCTCCTAGGGAAAGCGCATAATGCAAAAAGCCTAATGTGTTGAAAGGGTGTATTTGTAAGGGGATGGGGGAAGACTGAGTTCTGGGATTAAATCCTCATGTGTGATGAATGTGAAAATGACAGAAATGTTCAAAACTCTCAGTGAGAAATCTGTCTCCCCTGCAAAAAGGACATATAATTGGGCTTTATGCAGACAACTAAACCAAGTGGTGTTGAATTCACTGGCTCTGTTTGAGATGAGATAGCTGAGTGTAGCTTAATGAAGGACCCTCCCTAGCATCCATCCCAGCTCAGGTGTGGAATGGGCAATGGCTGCCCTTGGCATGCCTGGCGGGACTTCCTGGAGGCTACCACTGCAGCATGTGTGTTTTAACGATCCCTTCTATAGTTCTGGGTGGTTTAAGTTACAATCACAAGTTCAGATCCATGAGCTGCTGGCAGGTCACTTGGCACAAGAGTGTCCCCCAAGTGACCTGCAACCCCCTGCCCTCTTTACTGCACTCTGCCTTAGCCCCTCAAAGGTTACCCCCATCTTAAGGAGAGGCTCCTGTAGGAGCTCATGGACTCAGTTGTTCAGCTGCTCTACCCAGAGAACGTGAAATAAAGACAATCTTCATGGTCTTAACTGTAATTCCGTGTGTCTCCACTTGGACTTCTAATGGTTTCATAAATCTGAATGAAGAAGGCAGTGGGACAGGATGATGGGGAGTCGTGAGTGACAGAGCACAAAGCAGCCTGAATTGTCTAACACAGCAAATTTCTTTTTTTCTGCCAATTTGAAGTCTTGCATGATATATACATTCTAGATAATGGATAGCCTGGTGAGATGCCTCCACTTGGTTGCAGATGTGAATTGATTTACATTTGAGAATTATTTCTTTTTTTGCTGATTCGTGTATTCAGTTCTTTGGGAAGAGGCCTGAGACATCAGTCTCCACAGAGGAAAAAAAAAGAAAGTATTGTCTCACATGGGTATTTCTCAACTACCGCATCTGAGAACACAGCAAAGCACTGTTGGAAGAGTCTAATAACATCAGATTCCTTTGTTAGCAATATTTCAGTGTTAGCATTGCTTTAGAAGAGGAGATTGAAATGCTTGATTTCTTGTTTTTCAGAATACTATTTTCCTAAGCTTGAAAATTAAACTTTACTCCTCTCTGATTTTTCCTTCTTACTTTCTGTTTGCTGAGAACTTAGCTTTGCCCGTGTTGTAAATTGAACATGAACTTGGATTTATCTGAAATTCTTATGGAGACCCTAAATACAATGGAGATATTTTGTACCTTCAGGGCTGCCTCTGATAATGACAGGATTAAAGGACATTAAGTTTATGTTGCTTGAACTATCCAACGAAGCTTTCATAAATGTTTGAAAATATGTGGTAGCTCTTAAACTTTTGAAAAGAGGCTCCAATAGGTCATTAAAAATTACAGGAAAAATGTTTGGTGGCGGATCCCTGGCAGCTGAATGTCTTCATTAATTGGTAATGGCTGTGATTTTTTGCAAAAAGTCACTGACTCTGCTGTAACAGTTTTGTACCTGATTATTTCTGTTCTTTCTGAAGTTATCATGCCCCACAGTTACTCAAATTTAGAAAATGACAATAAAAATGCATTAAGATATAAACAGCAACTACATTTCTAGAAGAGTTCGGGAGCATTTTGTCCACTGCCCTCCCTTGAAATATTAAGGCAATGAGCAAAGCTATTTTTCTTTGACTCTGACAAGCCACACGCATTTCCTAACTGGTACTATTCATTCCTCTGATTGAACAAGATGCTGTTTCATTCTTCATATGAAGACTTTTCCTATGGGTGAGTGCATATTCTTTAGTGGTGTACACGGACACCTGGGCTAATTTAAAAAAAGCCGGCTTGATAACCAGGAGCAGTCTGTCTTTGGCACCACAAAGCTGTCTTTTGAACAGATCAAATTAGTCTGTGGGGACCTTTAATATTATTGGTTCCAGTTAAAACTGTCTTGAGTATCTCTTTCTGCACTCCGTAGACTATACATACCCTGGTAGCAATTTGTCTTGCGTGCTGTGCTCTGTGATTCTACCAAAGGATGCTAGAGAATCGACAAACTACACAGTAAGCAATCCATTTAAATAGCCTTAGCAGTTAAAAAAAATGGATTAGCCCTTAAAACTTTTCTTGATAAATTGAAGGGAATAGTGTCCTGTCCTTAGTGTGGTACCTCTCATAAGCCATTAAGGAGTAGTGGAGAATACTGCATAGAGGAAGATGATAAAGAACAATACAATAAGTAAATGTTTGAATTCTGAAGCTTATTCTTGTATGTAAATAGTCCTAAGGAATAGCTCAGTGAGACTTTGTCATGAGAAAGACTCAACATCATGATGCATACAACTCCCTTTTTGGCATGGAAATGATTAGCAAAATTCCATGACCACAATTACTCATCTCTCTCAGGTGAGTGAAGCCTCAGAGGAGGAGCCCATCAGAGCAAATGCTGCTTAGTTGGGGGTGTTAAGCTAGTAGTGAAAGCATTTGGATTCTAGTCTTGTTTAAGCACACACAGAGGGGAACCTAATACAAACTGCGAGGACCTTCCTGGTAGGTCTTAGGGCAAGTAAAGGTTTGTTATACAGGGAAAAAGAGCAGAAAACCAAACCCAGGTAAGGTTTTCAAATTCAAATAATGAACTGAATCAAATGTGACTAAGTTCAGCTGGAGAAAACCTTCCTGCTGATGATAACGAACACTGAATTTGGTTCTAATTTTGATGCTCTGATGCAGGAATAAGTGATCTTATCTTTACCTGACTCTAAAATACAGATCAGGAATGCAGTGGTAGCAAATTTGGAGCATTGTGGTCCCCATTTACGTGTAGTTGCCTCTTGCAAATACCTTTGGAGAATACATAAATATTGAAAAAAATAACACCATCCATGTTAAGAGGTAGATGAAAAACCATATGCAAGTAAAACTTTCAGCACTAGGGGCTCATTTCTCTGACAGACCAGCTCAACAGCACCAGGGGCAATGTATTTTAAAAGCACCACCACCAACCTTGCACAGGTTATACTTGAAGTCCTTTCCCTCTGCACATGCAAGGACATAATTACATGCCATACAACGCATTTGGGATTTGCACAATTGAGCAGTCCTACACGTGTATCTGGAAAGCTAGCCTTCATGTGGAAATTGCTTGCATATTGCAGTCATTTTATATTTAAAAGTGGCCACATAGACACACATGCACAAAAGAACTGCTTCAGCACGCCATCAGCGCTCATTACAGGGTATTGTGTCCATTGGCACAGATGGAAAACCTGCCAGGGTACATCAGCATATTAATTCTCGAGAACCTAAGGCTGTGAATTCAAAATCTGGATTTGATCACTGGAAAGGATTTGCAAAGGCAGCGTTTACTCCATGATTACAGTGTGCAGTGTTTGCAGTGTGCACTGAGATCTCAGGTACGTCCACAGCCTGTTGCTGTCCCAGCAAATGAAAACCGGGATCTGTTTCAATCCTGCACGTCGACTTCAGGCACCTGAATTAACCCTTCAGCAGTAGGGCTCGTCACAGATAACTCCGCTGGCACTCCTGCATGTTGGATGGGTTTGTTTCTGGAAGTTGATTTTCCTTATGAAATGGGCGCAATCTTTTTCTGTTATTGAAGGCAACTAACCAACAAATCTAAATGATTGTTGGTTAACAAGTGTGAGGGTCAAATACACTAATACACTGGAGAATAACTTTTGATCCATGGCAACTTAATGACAACGCAATTTTTCCAGTCCACAGAACAAGTAATTAAGACCATTTCTACCAGCCATATAGGCTGAAAACAAGACAAAATACCTTTGCATTTTGAAGACATGGTGCTTGTCCTTCCTTTGATACACAACTTCAGAAGTGATCTTGCTTCAGTAGATAACGTGGAGTAGCCTCTGCTTTGAGTTTACTTTCTAACAAATTCCTGGAGCTGCAAAAGGGAAAAGAAAGGGAAGGACGTGAGGACACGTAAACAAAAAATGATGCAGCCAGCAATGCATTTTTCAGCAGAATCTGCAACTACTACACTTGACCTACGTATCTTTTGCAGGAGGAATTGGGTGCCTTGGTCGTGACAGGGGACAGACACGGAAATGTCTTGACGCAGTGGAGATTTATAACCCTGATGGCGACTTCTGGAGGGATGGACCTCCTATGCCTTCTCCCCTCCTCTCCTTACGAACCAACTCTACCAGCGCAGGCTCCGTGGAAGGGAAGCTGTACCTCTGTGGAGGATTTCACGGAGCAGGTACTAAAAGGAGTCTGACATTCCCTATGTAGTTGAAATCAGTTTCACTGTACACAGACTGACCTGATGACCGATCAACCCTATCAGGTGGCACTGGCATGCCCTGGAACCACAGAGCTGATTCAGCCCTTTGGACTGCCGGCTCCTAATGTCAATATGAATTGTGTTCTGTTTGCCCTTTGCTTTTTTCCTTAACAAAACGTGAAAAATTAAGGATGTTTCCAATCTGTGCTAAACCTGTCTAAATCTACATCAGTAGAATTCCTCTGGATTTACATCCAGAGCTACCGAGATCAGGAGCTTAGTGTGTTATGGACATTACATTTGGGCATATTTGTTGAAGATTAAGGCACTATCCAGCTGTCCTTAGCCAAGCTATCTGGCTCTGCCTATTTACTTACATGCTTTTCATAATCGGTGTTGAAAAAGCTTGTGTATTTAAGGAGTACTCTGGGTAGGGAACTGGGGTACAAAGAGACAAATTCCAGATCTGGTGGTTTTAAATAGTCCTAGCTCCATGGCCACCTTTATTCTTTTAAGTCTTCTTCCTTCCAACTGTGTTTAGTTCTAACTACTTCTTCAGTACTGCTAATCATTATTTTTTTCATTATAAATGCAAAGAATCTCAAAGCACGCACACTTAAACTCTTCTGCTATGTACAGCTGCTACCCCAATTTCCTTTCTAGGAGAAAGCAGTAATACAGATGCATTATCCACTGCTAATAAATGTCATGTCAGACTCGCTGTTGCCCAGGAATGGCCATGTGGTACCACTGGATGATGTGTCCTTCAATTACACTGACTCCAGCTGCGTCAACTTTTACGTGTATAACAAACTCTAAACTTAAAGCTGCTGTTATTTTAGAATGATGATTTTCATCAGCTAGTTCACAACTCACCTTCCCCTCGCTTCATTTGCTACAGGTAGAGGAAGCTGCTTCCTGAAAACAATTGTATGGCAGCTCTCTAACAGGCATGTTCTCGTGTCATCTCTGATGGAAGTTCTGTGACCTCAGAGCAATTATGGTTCTGATACATCACTGGGTTTCCATAGCAAACACTGTGCCATCATATTTGTCTCTTTCTCAGCAGTATTAGGAAAAAGCCTAAAGTTAGTGGGTACAAATTTAAAAGGCCGATCATTTGCACTGGCAAATGAAGCAATTTCATTCAAGATGACTAACAGATTAGTATGAGGTTTTCTGAATAAGGTAGCTTCAGAGCCATAAAAACACTCTCTGTACAATACCACCACGTTCTGTCACTGAGTCATGTATAAAGAGTGGTAGTACCGGGAGAGGCTGAAAGTCCCCCTGTGGATTTCAAGACGGCCATCTTTTGTACATTTGTATAATGCCAGCTCAATGGGATCCTGACTCCTGACTGTATTATTGCAATCTATATAATTATGTACAGAACTCCCCTGCACTAAAAGTGTTATTTAGATTGGAAAACAAGAAGTCAGAGTTAGAAAATGCCAGTTTTGCAGTTACCTGTGCAACCTGAATTCTGGCCCCCTAGGCGTGCATTTTGTATACCAGCAAAAAAATAGCATGTGATTGTGTTGTTAGAGGTTGTAATGATGTCTATTAACAAGGGAGCCAAAATAAGATTCTCACTGTCAGCTGTAAATCAGATGTATAGGAATGTTTGAGGAGTTGAAAGGAAGCTGTGCCTTAAAGTCAGGCTTCTTAATGTGACTTTCAAGTTATTAAAGAAAAAGGGCTTTCTAAATCTTCATAATAATAACACCACCTTCTAGTTACCATCATCAAGAAAAAGATGGATGGAGTCCATATGCTGAACCTGAAGAGGTTATCTAGCTGGCCTCTCTCCCTGGCCCTGTCTTCTCTGTGTGCTGGAAAGAGCACTTGCCTGATCTTCTCTTCAAGGGTGAAGGGTTGAGAGAGCATTATTACTGTCACATGGGAACTTGGAGAGGGTGGCTTGACTCTGCTCTTTCAGAATTACAGCTGCTCAGCAGCTTCAAGATATTCATGGAACAGCATGTGCTGCTTCTGCTTTAGTAGCAGATAGGGTTATTTTAGAATGTGCTTGTTTGGTTTTAGTCTTTTGGGTTTCTTGGCATGTCGCTTCATTTTTTTTGTGAGGGATGCAACCAAGAGAGGATATTCCAATTTTACAAAACATTGTAATTTAGTTTCAACCAAGTGGAGATTTTGGAACAAGCTGGAGGCACAGCTGTAGTCTCTGGGTTTTCCGCCTGCTGAGCGCTAAAGGGCTGCTGTGAACATTCAAGAATGAGTGCTTCTCAAAAAAAAAAAAAAAGAAAAAAAGAAAATAAGCCCAAAGCAGTGCTGCAATGGAAAGTCTTAACTAATGTATACAAGGGGCTGAAACCAACTCCCTGTATACTACAGATCTGTCCCTAACTCCCCATGCTCAACCTGCCTTTCCATTTGCTTAAACCCACTCTTGATCCAGCAGTGTGAAAGTTGACACACTAAGGGCATTGTTGCATCTTAATTTTACTCGTATGTGCCATGCTCTGTATGCTTTTCTGCATGAGTATTGACTTAAATGGATAATTAGAGCCCAGAGATGCCGTACACAAACACAAAGCTGAAAAGCAGCTGTCAACTGCTCAAAGGGCCTTAAATTTGGATGAAAAGACAAGTACTGCTCAGCTACTATCTCTTCAGAGTCCCATGTGATGCTTGAAGTACTGTGATGGCAGAATTCCCGTCCCATATATATTGCCTCTCACAAATCTTTGTCTGCTTGAAGGAGGGCAAGTGGCGCAGCCCTAACAGCATCCCCAGGAGCAGAGGAAGAGAAATTGCAGCTACTTAGAGTCTCCAGAGGGAAGCCAGCTTGGCCAGCTGAGTAGCAATGCAGAGCACGGTCTCTCTAAAGGATGAGTGGACTCCAAAGTGTGTCCAAGCTTCATCAAGAGAAGGCTTCCTCTGAACTGCAAGGAATGCTGTTCAGTGTCGAGCTGTTGGTAAACACAGCTTGTAGGACTTCCCCTGCTGAGGCTCCCTCAAGTTAGAAGCTTGCTCAATGCCTGGCCGTGAAAGGGGTAAGGGGATTAATTCAGCTGAAGTTTAGACACTTATGTGGAGTGCATACGCTAAGACCTTAGTGACCCCAGGCTCCCTGCAGCATATGGAGAAGCACTTTCAGAGGGAGACTCAGGTCCTTTGTGCTTTACATCTGCTCTGAAAGACAGAAGGCAGTTCAGAACACTGAGGACCTCTCTTGTCTCTTAATGCTCTGTGTTTCGATCAGGATACAAAAGATTCTAACCTGGCTTACCTAAGGCAAGCACATCAGGAGCTTGCTGTCTATGGGTAGATGTTACAAACCACTCTGAAACCCCTGTGCTGTATCACTAGCTGACAAATGTTGAATGTTCTTAGGATCATAAGTATGCCCAAAAAACCAAACTTCTGCTTGTTTTAATGTGTTTCCTCCTTAGCAGGACTTGCAAAATTTCATCTGTTAGTAGTTTATACAAATTAGCTCATTTTCTGCTAAAACTATTATGGCAAATAGGATCCGTTAATCTGCTTGTCTGACACTCGGCTCCAGCTCATGGAGCCTCGTGCCGTGAGTGTTGCCTGTTATTTTTCAGCAATACTATAGCATTCATCAAGACATTCAGAAATTTTTAAAATGCTTGGTTTTGTCCATTAGTTTATAGTTCTGCACAGAGTGAAAACATTAGCCGTAGTATGAATACTCAGAAGGACTCAATGCGCAGTAGCCAGCCAGCTCTCTGCTAATTGTTAAAATATGTTGCCGCATTTACTGCTGTAACTATGGTCTTTAAACCAGCCTTTGCAGCCGGAGTGTGTAATGTTCTTGTTGACATGTTTTATTTCCTTCGCCTTTACATAGAACTAAAACCTGCCACCTGCGCAGGCTGACAGCGATTAGCGTTAGCCCGTGCACGGCAGAAGCAGCCTCATTAGTGTCTCTCACCGAAGGAGCTGGTAAGCAGCTCTTCAGGTATGCAGCATTACACGCTTGTAAAATGCCTGCCAAATTGGGTTCCCTTTCTTTTTGACTGCTTCCGAGTATTTTAAATATTTTTTTTCCTGGTGAAAATAATGAAGGCAAGGGTGCCTGCCTGTTGGCTGGGGCTGTGTCACCTGCTGTCACTGCCAGCTTGCGGAGGCACATGTTTGTTGACTTTGCATTGTTGCTGCACAAATACAGATCTCGTAGCCTGTTTCTGGGGGCTGGGGATTGTAACTTTAGTTTCAGACTATAGATGTTGGTCCAACTGCCTGTCTGACAGATTTGAATTAATAAATCCAAATCCAGAGTTGATTTTTTTTTTTAACTTGATGATTTTGATTAGAATGCCATCTTTACTGTACACCCATGTGACATCAGCTGATGTGAAAGTAAAGGGACAACCACTTAAATGCAAATAACAAAAGGTTTAACAGGTCTGCTATTAGCAGCACATATCACTTAAGAGCTCTTATGCTTTTATCTGCTAGTGGCACTTCTGTGGAAATGTCTTTCTCTGAACTGGCAGTTTAGCCATTTCCCTCCGATGTAGTTTACAGCAGAGAAGATAAATGTACTGCCTCCCTACTATACACGCTGAAAAATCCTGTAATGTGTTTAGCATCCTGTGTGGGACCAGAGCTGTTCAACCCAGTTCTGGTAATTACTTACTGATAGCAAGTAGAATTAATTTTTCACTTAAGCGGTGTTACAGTCAGAGGAAGAGGAAAGGGAAGAAATATCTATGAACTTGCAATGCAAGAATCTCAATTTTGTGTTTGCAGCTGTTAGCCAAGATAGGTGACGCTGAGTCCTACTAGCTGTGTAATTCTGATTCTACTAAAAATCTATCTATACACTTACCCCAGATTCATTTTCTGGCGTCTTCTTCCTCATTTACATAAATGGCAATCCATACATTGGTATAGAAGCGGCGCTGCTTCGGGCACCACAGAACCGTGTAGTAATTACTGTATTCCAGCTGAGCTAATGAGTTTGTATCTCCACGCCGTCCTCTCCTGACAGTGGACTAGCTTAATAGTTATTTATTTTGACTAATCTCCCATAAAGGCTGTTCCCCCTAGTCTCCTCCATTATGTGATTTAGACGGGGAATCATTCTAGTGCTTGTTTTTTATTATAGTGGTTATGGAACATTACTGGAATCAAATTAAATTTAGACATATTAAGGAGTCTGGCACAGTAAATACTGCACTTGTGAAGTTTGGGGGTTGAAGGATTGGAACAAAACCTGTTTCTCCAGCACCTTCCCATGTTCCCAGCTAAATAAAGCAGAGGGGCAAACCCCGGGCTGCCTATCTGCAGCACTGTTTGTTTCCCTTGGTTAGAATTTACCGGGCAGAGATGAATAATTGAAGTCCTCCTGCCCACAGTTGTTACCATTTGAATACATATTCCCACCGACGGAGGGGATTCAGGCTCCCTGCATTTCGCTCGGCATAGAAATGTGCCAGCGGCCGCCCGCCCTGCCGCAGGCACTGCCACGTTGCTGCAGCCTCCATGCTGAGTCCATCCCGAAAAACACTGCTCGACCATTCGCCTCATTCTCCCCCTGGCACTGGTGTGAGCTGGGAGAGATCCCCCGGGCTCACTGCCTTCCCAGGGAGGGCTGCCCCTGTCCCCCCAGCTCGTTAGCTAGAAACTTGCTGTCCTAAATAAGGCCAGTTCAGGTCAGGGGAATTGTTGGGGAGCAGCACCTGCTCACTTCAGATCTAAGTGGGACCCAGTATCTGACAGCACAGTGTTAGTAATTCAGTCAGGCTTCTTACTGAGGCTCACTTATAGTTCATAAAGGGTTAATGAATGATTAATAGATATTTTAATGCATTTTAATTAATTGCTGAAGAGGTCAATAGGTTGTTTAGAAACATGGCTTGAAGCCATGTATGACATCTTCTATTGTGTTCATAACTGGCTGTTATGCATACAGTCTAAACATGCTTTATATCCTCTATTAATAATGTATTAACCCATTGTAAGGCATTTAGAAACAGTATCTCAGGTTGGTCTGAGACCAGTAATTCTTATTCTGATCTTGCAGTTTTTACTCTCATGAATGGTGCACTGACTTCAACAGCACTGATCCTGCTGCCCCTGCAATCTGTGATCCTGTTGTCACCTGCAGCACAAGCAGGGCCAGCGCCGGTAAGATTGTGTCTGAAAAGGCCTGGCCTATGAATAACAGGCAGAATCTGGAAAGATTTTAGAAGCTGGAGTAGCTGGATCAATCCCAAGAAAAACACTTTAAGTAACTGAATTAGAAGGTTCTTCCTGTAGACCATCCCATTACGTATATATATATAAAAATATTTTTTTTAATTTTAATATATATAGATTTGTGAGTGAATGGGTAGATCATGAAACTATGGTCCTGAAGAATTACACAGCAGAGCAAGAGGATAGAGGTCCTGTCTATGACAGCAAGTATCTTACCTTACTCCACGCAGGTGCTCTGAAAACAGTAAGCTGCCACAGTCGTAAATTCAAGCCCCAACCTGCCTCCCAGCTTTCGCTGTGTCTGGTGGGATACGCTGCCTTGATACTGAACATCACGAAGGCTGGCCAGCATGTTAAACAGCCAAGCCAAGTTCCCTCTCCTGTGTATTATCTGCCTGCTTCTGCCCACAGGCATAGATGATGGATGTACTTGACCCCACCAGGGGTGTTCGCTGTGTTACGCCAGCAAGGCCGGTAGAGTTAGGGGGCAGCTCACATACGCAAATGGGATTGAAGGCCACAGACTTGATGAACTTATTCTTTTTCCTACTGCAAATGAGGAGCCAGGACATCTGGTGGTAATGATCTAAATGCACTTTTATCCCATTGCAACATAAACGTGAATTCCCAAGTCACCTAAATCCACATCATGTAATTATGAAAGCAGCTATTAGTGGCGAGGAGGCTAAGTAGCAGAGGCTAGTCCCATATGTTTAAAATCATTCTCTGGTACAGATAATGGCATGCAAAACTGGGTACAAACAAGCAGTGGAGGTTGAACTGCTTCAAGGCAGCTCCGGGGTGGCTGCTAGGTGACAAGAACTGGGGAAGCCAGCGAAAGGAACACCTGAGTAAACATTCTGGGGACTGTTGGGGAACTGGCAAGCACCTTGTGATGTTCAAGTGCTATTTTCCACAGAAGGCGCAGAGCAGACAGGTAACAGTTTAACCACCACAGGTCTGGTGTCTTTTTTTTTTTTTTTTTTAATGTATGTATATAATCTGATTTATGGCAAAGGAAGATAGAGCACATTAGGAAACTTCAGACTGGAAAGGAAAAGTTGTTGTGACAACCTGAGATCCTACATCAGCAGGAGCTCAGGCAAGCGGCCTGTGTGAGGATGTCCCGGGACACAGAGCTCGTGGGCAAGGACAGACATGACACGGAGACTATCCCCCACCACACAGCGCGGTTCTGTGCTGGGGAACCTGGCGCTGCTCTGGATAAACTTACTTAGCTACTGCTAGCCATATAACAGTGTATAAATATGTATGAAGCTATGCAGCAATGAGTAGGCAGGTGAGCTTGTCTGAAACTTTGGGTATCTCTGCCTGGCACTGATGCAGAGGCATCATGGCTTGTGACTTGGCACATGTTCTCACTATCTCCATAACTCTTTTTCCTCATGCATAATGGAGGTAATAAAGGTAATGGAGAGACTCATTCTAGATGTCATCTCCAAACAAGTTGAAGAGCAGGGGGTTATTGGAAGTGGGCAACACGGGTTTACCAAGGGTAAATCATGTTTGACCAATCTGATAGCTTTCTACGATGCTATAACTGGTTGGCTGGATGAGGGGAGGGCAGCAGATGTCATCTACCTTGACTTCAGCAAGGCTTTTGACACAGTCTCCCATAGCATCCTCATTGGGAAACTAAGGAAGTGTGGGCTGGATGAGGGGACAGTGAGGTGGATTGAGAACTGGCTGTGTGACAGGACCCAAAGGGTAATGATTAATGGAGCCAGTTCAAGCTGGAGGCCTGTAACCAGTGGTGTCCTCCAGGGGTCAATACTTGGTCCAGTCCTGTTCAACATATTCATCAGCGACCTGGACGAGGGGACCGAGTGTATCCTCAACAAGTTTGCTGATGATACTGAACTGGGAGGGGTGGCTGACACCCCGGAGGGCTGTGCTGCCATCCAGCGAGACCTGGACAGGCTGGAGAGCTGGGCAAGGAAGAACCTCATGAGGTTCAAGAGGGAAAAGTGTAGGGTCCTGCACCTGGGGAAGAAGAATGTTAGGCACCAATACAGGTTAGGTGTGGACCTGCTGGAGTCAAGTTCTGAAGAGAAAGATCTGGGGGTCCTGGTAGACAGCAAAATGACAATGAGCAAGCAGTGTGCTCTTGTGGCCAGGAAGGCCAATGGAATCCTGGGCTGCATAGGGAAGAGTGTGGCTAGTAGGTCGAGGGAAGTCATTCTCCCCCTCTACTCTGCACTGGTGAGGCCACAACTGGAATACTGCATCCAGTTCTGGGCTCCCCAATTCAAGAGGGATAGGGAACTACTGGAAAGAGTCCAGCGAAGGGCAACGAGGATGATTCAAGGATTGGAGCATCTCCCTTACGAAGAAAGGCTGAGAGAGCTGGGGCTCTTTAGCCTGGAGAAGAGAAGGCTGAGGGGAGACCTTATCAATGCTTATAAGTATCTGAAGGGTGGGTTGAAGGAGGAGGGAGCCAGACTCTTTTCAGTGGTTTCCAGTGACAGGACGAGGGGCAACGGGCACAAGCTGGAACATAGGAGGTTCCACTCAAATATGAGAAGAAAATTCTTCACAGTGAGAGTGCCAGAGCCCTGGAACAGGCTGCCCAGGGAGGGTGTGGAGTCCCCTTCTCTGGAGATTTTCAAGACCCGCCTGGATGCAATCCTGAGTAACATGCTCTGACATGCTCTGGGCAATCCTGCTTCAGCAGGGGAGTTGGACTAGATGATCTTTATGGTCCCTTCCAACTCTAAAAATTCAGTGAAATTCAGTGAAATAAAATGCAGGCAAATATACCAGCCGATGTCAATGGGCTTCTATAAGAAATAGTGGAATATTGACCACATTTTGGCAAACTTGTCAGAGGTTTAACTGCAGTGAACTAAAACTCAGCATGAATTTTTCAGTTCAATGCTCTGGACACTAAACAGGCTATAGTAGAGTGGATTTATTTGTATTGGCTTACAAACATAATAGCTGCATGGTTAATAGTCCTGGATGACCTATAGATTTCCTACCTGTTAAGCGTGTTGCGTAATTCTTCTACATCTGCCTCACTTTAACCCGCCCCACTCAGAACCTAAGAATTGTATCTGAATGTTCAGTTCCAAATAGGAAAGAGAAAGCAAGGTCAAAAAGACCAAAAGTGATAATAAATACTATAGTCACATGAAAAGTTGTTCCTTCCCCCAACCTCCAAATCACAAATGGAATGCAGTTAAACAAAAAAAAAAAAAAAAGTAGATCAAATATTTATGTTGCCTGCAGTCATATTGGGGGTCTTTCCAAGAATGGTTCATCCTGATTTATGGTCAGTCATGATTCAAATGACATGAGAAAACTTACAACATGAAATGAGTATCTGGGGAGCGAATCATATTTGAAAATAAATATTTAAAAGAGAAAACGTGATTGTGTATATGGAGTGCAGGCAACTACGGCAAGTTAATATTTTGCTTGTGTTTTCTGCACATTCAAAGAAAAATTTCATATGAAAAATGGTGGGAAGGTTCTTTGTTTACAGACCAGAATATAAAAGAGAATTTAAAGATTAGACTCATTTTACTTTCACACTGTTATGTTTGCATATATGAAATATGATTTTAGCATTTATAAATTAAACATTTTCAGGTATAACTCAAATTCTTTCACTGGGAAAAGATGGGTTTGTAGGCTCAGTGTTAGCCTTCGGTTTGCACTCGTATGTCAAAAAGGCATAACCATACCAAAAGGGCTCTGACTTTCTTTTAACATACCACAATTTCTCATGGGGATAAATTTATGTTGGAATTAATGCTCCCTATGCTGGTTTAGCCTTTTCCTTTCCTGAATAAGAATAAACCATAGTGCTATAAAAACTGTTTTACTACTTGATAAGGATCTGCATTAGGGTTAGGTTTGTACTACCTGAATAATTCTAATATAAAGTGGTTTAACTCCTATGCAGAAAAACATAGTGCAAAGAAAGTTTCTTAAAACTTCTCATGGTTAAACAAGAATGGGCAGAAAAATACTGCCTCATTTTGTAGAAAAAAATGAAAGCATTTGGAAAGGAGTTAAATCCTTTCATTAGGTAAGGTGGTTGTCTGGTAAGTGATGCAGAATAATGCCATGTATGACAGGGAGTTCTGTGGGGTGGCTTTTTAAGCAGGTAATCTGTGTAACACAGCCAGGTGTTTTTTTTGTAGATGTCATATTATTCTCCTGTAAGCAAAATTGGCAGCTAAGATATTGCCTTTAAAGAAAAATTGCAATTAAATAAGGTGCAAATAAATGAGGCAGAATCTGGAATTATTTCCACCTTCAGGCTTAAAACTGTTTATTTGGATTAAAGCTCAAATCCAACTTTACAGCCTGGAATCAAAGGTGCTATTCTCTTTGAAAAACATTACCTTTTCTATTGTCCTAACCAAGAAAAAAAAGAAAACCTTAACAATTGAGGTGTTTTAACTCATTTCTTTTAAAAAGAAAGGGGGAGGGATGTATTTTTTTTTCTGAAGTATGACTGTATTTTGAGCAGTGCTTTTCCTCGCATGAACTTTCTCATCCAAAGGGTGCTGCTTCCTTTCATATTAAACAAGATAAGACTAGAGAAATGATGGCTTCCCTTATTCCAACAACATACTCTTTTTATCTCCCAAGGGTTAAGAGTTAACTAACACTCCGTGTGCTGGAAAGCAGAATCTGTAGAGTGGAACAAAACCCGTTACAACATCCCACAGAAAAGGGAAACAAGGGACACGAAAGGTTGTGAGTCACCAGGGTCAGGAAAAAACACAGCAAGGCTTGTAAGGAAGGGTTGCTGAATCTGCCTTTGATGTTTTAATTATGATTTTTTTTTCTGAAGTGTTGCAATTACCCACAGAATGTCTCAGTTCCAGTGTTTGATTTTTTTTCCTCTGATTGTCTCATTTTTGTCATCATCCATGCCAAAGAAAATCCAGGCATAAAAATTTATTGCATAAAGGAGATGATCTAATAATAAATACAGGGACTGGAGCCTCCCATGTCACAGCTTAGGTCTGTTTGTGTCTCCGTCTTTGCCTCTCAGGAAAAACCTGATCACTCTCGCAGGGTCATACAGAAATGAGCTCTTTGCTGGTACTGGGACGCGTTATTTGTTTGCAGTTTGTCAGTCATGCCTTCCCTTGTCACATGTTACTGGGGTTTTTAGCGGTTTGCTGTCTTCTCTCTTGGATGGGTGCAGCTTTCCCACATATTATTATTATTTTCCTTTAATACCCAGGTTCACTAAGCTAACCACTATGACTATTGTTTTACCTTCTGTGAACAGCAGAAAAGAACGGAACAAGGATTATTCAGATAGGCAAAACCCTGAAATCTGACCCAAATTTTCACAGAATCACAGAATGATATGGGGTTGGAAGGAACCTCTGGAGATCATCTAGTCCAACAAAGCAAGCTCCTAGAGACCTATGAAAGTCTCATTGGTCTGGGTTTGGACAAACAAAAATTATGCCACAATTAATTGTGACACAACTGAGGGGAAAATGAGTATGGGCTGTGGACTGGGGGGTGGAAACACTACTGCACTCCTTTATCAGGTGAGAAAGGGGGCAGAGATGGTGAATGGTTGGTGAGCAGTTTCCTTAGATAAACGTGACAGAAATGTGCAGAAATTTCCATAAAGCTGAGACATCCACAACTCCTGCATGAGCAGAACCTGCAGTAAAACAGAACTGCCCCGAATCAGCTCAGATGGGAAACCGATCCTGGGAGGGGAAGAAGTCGTGTTTCCATCTGACCCTCCCACATCCTGAAACTACTTTCAGAGGAGCCTGAGGGGTATTTTAAATCCCCTGGCACTATGTCATCATAACACAACGCCAATTTTGCATGGAACCAAAACCATGACAGCACTATCTTGGGTGTACTAAACCCCCAGGATTGCTGTCCTCTGGAGGAATGTGTGGTCTGTTTCCAACGTGACAAACAACATATGCCTCTAGATGCTCTTCTCTGTCTCACTCTTTTCCCCTTCTTCAGTCCTTTGCTGTTGGTTCCACAGAAGGGCAGTGTCCAAACGATGACATGCACTCGATAGATGTGAAGGATAGAGTCGTTTGTTCTTGGTTGGTTTTGATGTTGTTTGTTTTGTGTTCTGTTTTTTTTTAAAAAAACAAACAAACAAACAAACAAAAAAAAACAAACCAAAAAAAAGCTTTCTAGAAGATTCAGCTGAGTGGGAACCTCAGTCTGGACCCTGTAAAGTTTAGCCTGTCACCAGTCTTTTAAGACTCAATAAAACAATGTTGAGTATTCAATGTTTCTTGCTATGATGGTACTTATTCTGCTACCTGTGAAGTGTCCGTGCTAGGAAATCTCTTGAGACCTGGCTTCTAATACATCTCACCAGTAATTCATCAGAAGGAAGCTGACAGTAAAGCATGTGCGTGTCCTCAGCTCAAAGTAAGAAAAGTTTAGACAGAGGTTACTTGCTGTGAGAAAGCAACTTTAAGATGAAAAGAAAAAGTGAGCAGAAATGAAAGACACTTTATTTTCAGGAGAGAATTTGGCTTTGAGTAACAATTGCTGGAGAGTTCAGGACTTTTGTGTTCTTATAAGAATTTTAATATAGCACTGCTGGTTGACAACTGTGAACTATGGTTCTCTGCTGCATGGTGATTCTTTTATTATTTTTTGTTAGTCTCAGTAAAAAGCTTCCTGTCTTGAGCTTGGCTGTGATTTAATGGCATTCTTCTAACCTGACTTTTCATGACAAATTCCTCAGCACTTCAGAACAGCTAAAGTACTTTTAAAGCCCTGGAGGTTTCTTTCTGTCTTTATTTCTCCCCAAATCACAGGATGTCCAGACTTCGCACCCAAGTAAAGCCATAGTTTTGGAGTGCCGCCAGGAGCCTGAGAACTACATTTTAGTGGGGGCAAAGAAAAGACAACATACTGCATGTAGGCATGCTCATTAACAATAGGCGATACTCTGTCTCTAAAAGATGAACATTTTACAATTGATTGCACAATGAAACGCCACCTGCACACTTGTACCAAGATGGAGCACTTCATGCTTTTGTCCCTGCAGCTGCACCTGCAGGGGAGCCCAGAGCGTGCGGGCTGAATACACCATGCAGATCTCCATCTGCGCTACTTCATTTGCTGCATGTTGACAACTCGCATGTTCTTCCAACAGCGTAGCTGTTAGTACCACAAAAATTACCTTTTCACTGCCACCTTACAGAAGGGTCATAATAACAACTGCACAAACCTCTTTGATCCTGTTTAACTTGACTGCTGGTGCCTGCTGTTGCTGCTTCTGTTTTTCAGCTCGTCACGAAGTTATCACCAAAGAGATCCTCGAGCTGGATACGTGGGAGAACCAGTGGAACGTGGTGGCCATCAATGTCCTCATGCATGACAGCTACGATGTTTGCCTTGTTGCTAGGCTGAACCCGCGGGATCTTATCCCTCCTCCCCCAGATTTAGTGGACCAATAGAAGTTCAGTGACTCTCAGTGCTTCCAGATTCTGCAGAAAATGAAGAATTTGGAGAGACAAATGCTGCATTGGCTCTGGATGACAGCTGAGTCCTGCAGAGAGGAGCCAGCAACACATGCTTAAGGACAGAATTGCCTTTGAGCTGTGCTTCTCATATGATGCTTAATTTGCTCATACTGGTACTCTGGACTTCTGTGACTGAAAGTCGAGGTTGCCCAGCCTTTGTGTGTGGCTCTTCATCTTCCATCTGGCTGTTCAAGCTCCAGTGTTGGGTGCAGCCTGGGCTTGTGGTACCCTTTGGCTCGCAGGCACAGTGGCAGCCCAGGGCTCATTTCACAGCAGAGCATGACATATGAAGGAAAGCTTTAGCCAAGGAAATCCCTCCTTTGCTCTTCATCCCACCTGGGTCTACTAAGCTACCAAGGAGGCTAAGAAATATATTGTCAGCTGATGAAAACCAGTCCAGCTGTACCAAAGAGCCAGACTGTACCTGACTGATGCAGGAGCAGAGGGAAAACAGAGAAGAGCCTTTGTTTGTTTTAAACGAAAAGACATTAGCCAAGGTTCATTAGCCAAGCACACCAGCTACTGTAAACATTATCTAACCCACAGGACAGTCAAGAGATCCTGTCTTTGCCGACGGAGATGAGCCTGTGCTAGTAGAAAGCTAGTCTTTTGGCAACAAGTCACAAGTGACTCTTCCAGCAGGGTTAGTAGCAACCTGTACCAAAGACAAGAAGAAACCTAAATTTTCACGTAGATCATACCTGTTACAAGGTCTGCTGTGACCAGAACCTTAAAGCTCAGTTAGAAAACTCTCTTCCTTTGAAAGATGGAGAAGTGGATGTAAATTAAAAAGTAATAAATGAGACCAGTATTATCTGCATATCAGCTCTGCAGCTACAGGAAAAGGATAGATGTGCTAAACAATAAATGTTTATATGACAGTAGCTGGGTTTATAGAAGTAGATTTAATGAAGGAGCATAAAGTAAATTGTCTACCATCAGAATTGGCTATAATCACAGATAAGAGGGGTAATTCAAACAGTGCTTCTTAAGGCAGTATTAGCCTTTACTGGACTTGAAGACAGTAGGTTAGAGAGAAAATTGTTACCAATACTGCTATCCCATTTGAATTAACAGTAACTATGGTAATTCAATTGGTAATTGAACTTCATCAGTTCTCTGGTGCCTACATTGTAGCAGTATCTGTCTGTCACTGCCTGGGCAGTACAGACAAGAGAAGTGGAAATCTCAGTTGTGCTCTTGGGCCAAAAATGCAAATGATAGTATGCTGCAAGGTAGAGTAAATGTCAGGGGCAAACACTAAGAGTAAACTATGATATAGTACAAGAATGATCACTGTCAGCAAGAAGTTGCTTTTGATGGCTATGAAAGCAACAACAAAACTGGAAGGAAATAATTGGCAAAGAAATGAGGGATTCCATCAGGTAGTTCATCCGTAGTTACTTGCAGGATTTGCACTTCAGAGCATCTTCATTTTCTTTTTCAATTGTGTTTTAGGCTGCAAAAATCCCAGCTTTTTTTTTTTTTTTTGCCTGCAATGCTTACGGCAGAGGAGATGGAGAGGATGACCCCAAAAACCCTTTCCCAATTCTGACTTTTCTGATTCATGAACTATTCTCTAAAATATCCAGTGGGAATATTAAGCGGTCATATAAAAACAATTAGCAGGAAGGTCATTAAAGTTTACCTGATAACTATAGTAGGACACTGAGGACTGCTCAGACAATAAGGGAGTTGGTGGAAGGGAAACTAAGGAAAACATGTCAAAAAGGAGTACATCTGTGAGTCTTACAGCTAATCTCTTGTCTCCCTTTATGTTTCCCAAGCAGAATAAGTGTCACAGCGTAAACACATATTCTCATGTTTGTATCGTTTCTGTATCACTCAGTCATTCGTTTTTTCTTTCCATTGCTCATATGTAGGTCATCATCTGTGTAGAAGAGAGTTGTGACAAGCATGAATGTCAGTGGTACAAATCAGTGACCAGTTCCTAGAGTCTTAACCACTCTGGTTACTAAATGCCCTTGCAAGTATAAGATCACGGAGGCCAACTGAGCTTTAATATGTTTTTAAAGAAAATCAGTAGAAAGTTTTTCCAAGTAACCATCCAATATTGGAAACTCTTTTTCTAACTTTAGTTGTTTCTGCAAAGTAAAGGGAATCTTGTTCTAATTTCTCTACAGAGCTCTCAAGGCAGCTGGAAGCAATGGTCTTGAGCATCAGTTAAGTGTTTCCTTGTGAAACTCCAAATTCTGCAACTGTATCTACTGATTTTGCTTCTTTGGCCTTTTTTGTTTTAAGGAAGAATGTTTTAAAGGATTTTTTTGTCTTCGGTCTCTGCTCTGTGGTCTATTCCTGACAATTCAAATCCTCCTGAGGTTTAAAGCCTGAGTTAATCTACTGGATTTCACTCTCTGAAAGTCTACTTGGAATATCTGAAGGGGAGAAGGGGGACTTTTTGAGGCTTTCATTAGTTCTATTCAAATGTGTATGTGGAACACAGCTGAGACTCCTCTATTAAACTTTTATTCCAGTCGTGATCTGGCCTTTTCTTTCTCACTACGCATGTTTTGATTTTTAGGCTGATATTTAATGAGCTGGATGGAAAGAAAGTATGTACTCTGAGAAGGTCTGTCTTGACAACCAAGGAGAGTAATTCTGTATGTTTTATATACTGGCCTTGCCAACAGCTAGCTCGGGCTGTACTGGGCAGTTAACAGGTTTTTCTTCGTGCTTCACTGGCAAGTGACCTGCCCTCGCAGGCACCGAGCATCGCATTCCCTGCTGCCCACAGGGTCCGACTGTTAGCAGGGACTCTTGTGTGTCTGTGTCGCTCCGATTCTGCCCACGTCTGAATGTCTAGCACTACATATCCAGCAGAGAATTGTTTTCTTCTGGATTAAATATCTAAAATGGGGGCACTACCTTCTTAATTTTCTGTGGGCCCCATGTAGTTCATGGTTTGCCCTTGGGGCGATGACAATTTCTAAACCAATACTTGCAAATGAAAGCTTGACTGAGGAAGGAAGGAAGGAAGAAGGGGAAA
Source organism: Numenius arquata (assembly GCF_964106895.1). NCBI lineage: Eukaryota > Metazoa > Chordata > Aves > Charadriiformes > Scolopacidae > Numenius > Numenius arquata. The sequence continues at coordinate 12,969,456 of NC_133583.1, forward strand.
GCATGCTTATTGAGAGCTATAGATCTCAGCCAAAATCCTTCTGAGAGTATATGAATACTGCCTGTCTGATATGTCTGTCTGTGGGTAGTCTCACATTGCTGGGAAAATCCTTAAGAGTCTTAATTTCTTCTATTTCAAATCCTGATGCAAAAGGAAAAAAACCAACAATCCAAAACCCCCCTGACAGAATATGCATTCTCCAAGCTTGGGAATTTCACTGAAATAATAGTTTACTTCAGCCCCTTTCCATCTGAGCAGTAGTTAGCTGAGCGTTTAATCAAGGCTGTCTTAACATCATCCATAATTCTAAAATGCAAACAAAGCAGTGCTGGCAAGCTACCGACTATTTAAATGAATGGGGGATTATTAAGCAAAGGCATACACTTCAGTTTCACTTGAATTGCTGAAGTACATCACTAGTTGCCAAATATGAAGAAAAATGTTGGAGAGGTAGCCGGTCATGTGGCACACAGGGAGTAAAGCAAAAAATTAAATGCTATAAAAAGCTAATTGAAGCTCTCCGTTTTTATCCCCAGCTAATGTTTTATTTTGACATTGTCCGTGTATAACTGATTTCATAAGGATCCCTGTAGATCCCTCATCTCTGTTTTCATACATGCAGTCATAGGAACTGCCCACCTATGTAAATCATCAGGTATCTGACTACCCACCCTCACATACCACGGCTGTGATTTGCCCGTGGCTCAGTCCCTGCCTGCGCCAGGCAAACACACACATACATTTTGTATGTGTGCAATATGGAAATTCATGGGGCAGTTTCTGTATTGTGCTCCAGCTGCATTGTGCCACTCAGGAAGCCTTGATTTGCCAACAGAAGATTGCCTTGGTGCACACACAGCTGTCAGATCCTCCACCAGCGCTCCCAAATATGCTCCAGGTAAGAGGCTGAGGGAGCATCAAAACCAGGAGACTGGCACCAGAAATGAGAGCTGCTCCCAGAATGTTACAACATGCAGTGGAGCCAAGTGGCTCCAGTGGAAAAATCCTCCCTATCTCTTCCTAGGGAAGGTTCATATCTAAAAGGACTTGGCCCTGAATCTTCATGTAATTTTTTTTCTTCTACTTCAAATGTGAGATCCTTGATCACCTGAAAAGCAATGAAAACAAATGCTAGAGTAATATATATTTTTTTTTAATGTTAAAAGATATTAATGAAGATCTATATTGTTTTTCTGCTGATCTGGAAGACAATAACATTCTTTTAATAAGCTGTTTACTTAGTGATTGCTCTCTTAGCTATAGTAATGGTCTTGTTCACAGGCTGCTCTTCTAATGGATTATGTAGCTCCTCTGAAAATTTATTTCATGAATCACAATGCTTTGAATCACCAGGTCAGAATTTCAGTTACTCTTTTGCAAATTTCTGTGGTTCTCCCTACAGCTTTTCAAGTGGACGCTAGCTTCAGCTTCAAAGAAAAGCTATTTCACCCCCAGTTGTGCTCAGCTGGAACTAGTACATTTGCAATTTACTATCATTTGACATGTAGAGGTTGAAAGCAAAAGAAATATTGGAAAATGGCTAAAATATACATAGAATATATGCGGAAGTACACTTTCCTCCTTTTCTTGGTGAATGTCTCCTTTGTGTTTACTGCCCTGCCTGGGCGTCTGATGGAATGATTTACTAATAACCTCTGATTGTAGCCACCGTGAAGGCCACGCTGGGGCTACGTGTTTGTGCTGCCAGAGCAGAGGGAGCCAGCGTGGTGCAGAGCTGTGGCTCCTGACAGCCTGGCCCACCTCGCCACAAGAAATCACCTTCAAACTAAAATGTATTTAAGTGTTCCAGGATGTATACTCCTATGTGTTTCATATACATATGTATAACATTATTTTTAGAAGTTCTTTACTGACAGCAGTAAGATCCTTTTCTTAACACATACCTGGCAACTCTGTCTTCTGCATAGCTCATCAAAGTACATAAAAAAAAAATGCTGGTCTTTAAATACATGGAACTATTCCAGGCTTCAAGTCAAAAAGAATCTTAAATTCCTTGCTGAGCTAAGGAACAACTGGGGAAATCTTTCAGCCTTTGCCTATGTCTCCTTCCTTCTCCAATTTTTTGCTGGCTTTAGTGCTCCCCTCAGAAGCTCAGAGTCCTCTTGAAACCTTTGTGCAAGCCTGTCTGTTTCTCTTCCCCTAACCCCATTTCTGCCCCAGCCTGCTTGCCTGACCAGCCCTTAAACAACTCCTTTTCCCCTTCAGTTCCCCAGAAGATGGGAAAAGCTACTCAGGGTGTTCACCAGGCTCCAGGCTTCTCAGAACCCTTTCGCTCCAGCGACAGATCAGCTTTGAAGGACAGAAGGAAGGTCATATCAGCTCCCTGGATTTGAGGACACTCATCTTTGAGCAGGTTCTAGCCCCAGTGCAAAATCTGCGGTTCAGTCTCATCGCAAATAAAACCTGCCTGCTCTGCAGTGTCGCTGGTCCTCTGGCTACGACCAGCGTTGAAAGGCAGGTGACCTGAATTCTACTTAGTCTTACCGCCCTCTCACCATGTGATGCTGGTAAGTTTGACATTAAATGCCTTGCATACTGTGCGTGCCATAGCTGTAATGATTGCAGGCACAAGCCATTATCATTATCTCTGATTCCTGAACACTGGTTGCTACAAAAACTGTCTGACGCACAGAGGGAGGCGTCTTCGTTACTGCATTATAGCTCACGTCTTAAAGCCAGATTTTCTCCTGCAGTTTCAGTCAGGCCAGGTTTCACTAAAGAACCTTGCCTCTAATTTATCAGGGTTTAGTGTTGGTATTTTTTCTCCACTTTGCCTTTTTCTAGTCATTCTTACAAGAATGCAAGTGACTTCACCAGCTTTTCTACAAAATGCATTATCCAAACTGGCCTCCTGAGGCTGCCGGCTTTTCATTATCAGGGTCGAAGAACAGCCGCTGAAGTGCCAGTCAGCTGCACTACTTTATTTTCTCATTCAGCAACTTCATAGTAGAGGAAATGTATTTCATCCGTACATACAGTAATGTGAGAGGAAACCACTTCCCACATACACAAATTCCTGACTCACTCCTTTTAAATGTGGCGGAAACAACTGCTGAATCCTAACATAAGAAGCTATGATACCCATTCAATAGGCTTTTCCAGGCTTTCCAGTATGAGGAGGAGGATCACAGGGAGACGTCTTGTAACTAGAGCCCACATTGGAAATTTGAACCTCTAGGCTTTGTTTCCAGTTCAATTACTCTATTTGCTAGTCTTGGGCATCTGGTCTCTGCTCCTAGGTTCACCCATGTGAAATATAGTAATACATCTCTACTTGTTTTGTGGGTTTGCCTTGCTGTGGTTTTAGAGGGGGTGGCTCACAGGTGTCTGTAATGTTATGTTGAGACCCACAGATCAAAAAGTGTTATGCAATGGTAGAATAATAGCATTATTGCGCTGCTGTCATCTCCCTAATTTTTGGTAACACAGTTGTCCACAGCATTCAGAAACTGAGCCTTCCTGAGAAATCAGAGACTGGATGTGTGCAGCTAGCAAGGGTATTTTGCTTATTCTGTCATAGAAAAGCAACAGGAGATACCTAATTGTGTAATATGTTAAGCAGAAGAAATGTAAGGCTTATTGCATGTGCCTTCATAGCCAGTCATACTTCTGCACAGGCAGCACTAATCTCAGCAAATTGAGAGGTCACTAATTGAGGCTAAATTTGAACAGTAGTAATTAGAAGAATGAGTGAGCTGTATTTTTCTCAAAGCAGATTTGATTTAATAAATTATGCTGGTTAGATAGCCATATTTGCTACACAGCAAAAAAGAGAAGGTGCTGCTTTACAAAAGTGTAGTAGATTTATGGGCAACTGAGACCTGAATTTAGATGATCTACCACAGCTTTGATAGGAAAGGTAAAACTCTCTGGGGATTCCCATAATGAACTTATGATGCATTTAACTAGCCATTAAAAGGCATTGCTGCATTCCAGGAATCGCCTACAGAATACGCATATGAGGGTTTTAGGATATTGCTAATATTTAAGATATTGTGGCATCTACTTGCTGCGTTACTGAATTGATACTAGGGATTGTGTTGCCTTTCCCACCAATGCACATGGGTAAATAATCTTAGTTGAACTGACAAGTAATTTATAGTACTTACTGACAGGTTATTGATAATACATAAGCCCTGAGATTCCAAAAATCTTTTAGGCTAGGACAAGTTTTTCAGGGTAGAGAATGTTTGTTACTAAGCAGACAGTGAGATATACTGGCATTTCCTTGCAGTTAAAAACCCCCAAGCAAACATCAAGATAAATAAATGCAGTTATTTGCAGGGTGGCACTGATCAGTAACTGCCTAATTGCTTTCTTTCCTTTTAATATGTTAGACTGAAAGCCTGTGTGCAACAGCTAGTTGGTAACCTTTTAAAAAAAGCAGTTCAAAGGGAGTTACACAACAAAATAAAAAAAATAGGACAAATCTTTCTCTCACACACACTATTGTAAGTCAAGTATAACTGTTTTTTAAGTCAGTGATGAAACAAAGGTGTGAGAAGATGCTCAGACCTAAGACCTACTACCTTATTCAGGGGGAGGCTCATGGTGTTAGGATTTCACCCTTCTGGTGAGGATGAAAAGGCAATGAAGTGAAAGATGAGATGTGAGAGACTGGTAACGGAGACCTACACCTTTCTTTCTAGCTATAAGGTCAGATATAGTGCAGGTCAAGAGCTGCTGAAAGTTACTCCCTGTAGATGGCTCTCTATTGACCACTGCTAAGCATGTTTCTATATGGCAATCCCGTATCTAGTGGACAGAGAATTAAAATGCTAAACAAACCCCACCCCAACAAAAAACTCCATTATCAGGGCTGGCCTCCCTGCTGGGACCCTGAATAGCAAGGTCAAGGTCTAAATAACCTGTAATATTCATGTTCCAGTCTCCAGATGATTCCTGTTAGCAGTGTTAAAGATACCAGGCAAGGGAATTTTGCACTAGTTTTGTTTACGTCTGTAAGAGGGAGAGACAGAACAAAGATTTAAGGGAAGTCAAGCCGTGGCAGTGGTGAAGAGAAGAGGAAGAATTCCTAAACCAGCCTTGTCTTTAAAACCGTTTCAGATGTGTCTGTTCCACCTGTTCTTCATTCTGCCCCTACTCTCAATTAATTCACCACAGCAATACCTCATTAAAAACAAAGGGAGCTGTTCTTTACTTAAGGTCAGTTCAAAGCCTACAGGAAGAAAGCCCATATTTAATCTAGGTCCCAAATGTCATATCAGACATTTCAGTGTCTGTCATGTGTGTATATTTTTCTACATGCCCCCAGAATGACAGGCCAGGTGCTCACACTGCTATCTCTGCAAGCTCTCTCTGAGATAAAGTGTTTGAATTCTACTCTTGATTACAATGACAGTCATCCAGCATAGGACAACCTCTACCTAACCATGTTCCCCAAAAAAACAGATACCCTTTGCGTTTCCTAGAAGGCAAACCAATAGAAGGACTGATCTTGCTAAGTACTATATGCAGAGGTGGTCATGACTACTCTAATGCATACAGAAAAAACAACATGCCTAAATCCATTGTCCTCTCAAATAGCCAAGATTAAAATTACAATGGTGAATATTGTACTCTGTGACAGTTGGGGACATGGACTCTATCTTCCTTTCTGCCTTTAAGAAGGATCAGAGCAAAGGACTCTACATGGATCATGTCCCACGGAACTGTACTAAGCCATGTGCTATTCACAGGACAGGTCTTTCCAGATTGCAGTGAAGTCTTATCTTCTGATTATAAGCTAGAACCTACAAAGGTTAAAGCGTTTTTAATATGCTTACTCTTTGCGGCATCCTTCAGTAATGATGCCTTTTAGGGTTGTGTTGCCCACTTAACTATTTAAACAGTTTACAACAACACAAAGTGCACAGGGAAAGTAAGAAGATTTTTAAAAGTAAGAAGAAAAGTGGCTTTTAAAGGTGCCTGATTGATAGATTCCAGCTCCTCTCTTCTGTCAGCTGCGACACACCCTGGTGTATTCACTTAGGTGTATGTTGATAGTAAAGCCACAGCCATATTGCAGTTGTGATTTTAAGCTGAATAGATGTCCTCAAGCCAGATCTAATGATTAGCAATGAAGATTCAATAGTCCGGGTGTCAGCTGCCCTAGCAACTCAGTGTGATCTCTAGCTGGCTCGGGCAGCCCATGCTGAAGCCCAAGCTGTTACATGCACACTGCTCTCATTAATTAAGAGTCTCAGCCAAAGCCAAGGTATTCACTCACATCGCAGTCAGAACTCCGAAACAAACACAAAAAAGACCAAATCTGTAGTTCAGCTGCAGAACTTGACAAAGTCTTCTGCAGCCAGATCCTCTCGTAGTCCATGTTGCCACGAAGCCTCAAAATTGGCTATACTGGCACAGCACAAAGCGAGGCACAGAGACAGAACAAGTGCGGTATGGCAGCTGCTTGTGCCAGCACTGAAAGTTCACTCATCACACCGTGCCTTAACGCGCCAGCGTTCACCTCAGCTCTGAAGCGGGCCCACTGTAAAGCCTGCTATTGGGGGTGCTCGAAGGGGACAAATAGTCAAAGACTATATAAAGCTTGATAATTGCTGCAAAGCCTTGTCATGACTCATGCATTAATAGCTTACTGCTGGATGGCTGCTCGTGCTCTTATACAAAGGTGCCAAATAGCACACGAACAAAACCATGGGAGAGGAAGTTCACCCTCTTTCCAGTATTCACAGTTGATAAAACCTTCCTAAAGGTTTTCATTGAGCACTTTTTTAAAATGGATTAAGAAGCCACCCCTGCTCAGCGCTGCAGCGTGGAGCAGTCATCTGATGCACAAAATAACTGTTATCTTGCCAGGAAATTTGTTGCACTAATGCTGCTGTCCTAAGCAGCTCAATCTTTAATCTGATTTCTTTGTTTCTTATTTCAGGCAATCTGCTGTAACAGAAATGTTCAGTAAAGACTGCTAAGCCACTTGGCATGTCTATAAAACTCAGGCGTGTTAACTATTCTCTTGCTCCTTCCAGTTGGACAGGGTCCTGCTCACTTGCATTTAAGGAGGACTTTAATGTGCTATGATATTGCACAGATCAGCTTGTAGTTACTGTTTTATTTTCCTAGCTGAGCTAGGTAAATCTTGATAAACACTTATATGGGTTACTTTTGTGAGGAAAGTAAATCTTTATAAGCACAAATTCAAAATGAAGCTTTGTCTCGCTCTTTTTGGAACCATCTGTGCACTGTGTATTTAATCATATTTCTGTTGTTATTGGATTTACTGGATACATTTTATAAACTGCATTAGGAGATCCATAGGGATGTGATCCACTCAGAGGATGTGACCTGGTCGGATTTTTGGCCAATGATTGTAACAGGAGCAGGATCAAACATAGCCCATCATCCTGTTAGCATTTACAAAGACTTCTCTGAGATCAAGAGATAGATAGTAATCAAAAGTCGATTAAAAAGAAGTGGTATGTTGTGAGTAATTTTTATCTAGTTTGGATTTAAACTGCAATTTTTAGAAGGAAAGGAAGTTATCAAGAAAATACTTTGTATGCCCACCCTGAATATAAACCTGAAATTATCCAGCTGCTGAAAGTCACTGTTGTTCCACTGAAAAACATGAGTGGATCAATTCTAGAGAAGGAACCCACTACTGGGAATAACAGTATAGAAATCGTAACGTAAAACCCACTGTTGAAACAGTCACAAAGACCATCTGCTCTATTTAAATCATAGTAAGTTTTTGAGGGGCATTTGTTAAAAAATCTACACCAAATTTCATGTCAATAAAAGAGTCGAGACAAAACTGGAGTCAAAGAACAGGGGAAATAGAGCTGCCTGGGGCCTGCCCACAGCCAGCCTGCAGAAGCGCTGGTCACTGGGTTAATGATACAGTGAAACCCTCTCGTAGTACGAGAAAAGAAAACCCATTAGAAAAACCTACAGAGACATCTAGCTCTATTACCTAACATCTGCAGTTGTCGGCCATACAGTGGTATAGTATGGAGATAAGCAAGCATGATAAAAATGTTATAACCACCTTTAAAAATGGGAGACTGGAAATACAATGCTGTTTTTACTTGCAAAGTGTTTCTCATACAAGTGTCCCTGGGAGATGTTTTATAATAAAGTTTGAATGAAATACAATAAAAATCAAATCAAAGCTCATTCACTGTATACCAAACAGAACAGCTCAGGTTTCAGCTTTGGTTTTAAAGCCAGGAAGAGACTTCACTTGATGAATTTCTGCTGCTGCTCAGAATTCCAAAAAAGAGAAAGACAATGGCTCAAAAGGTAATTTACAAGTAGTATGGATTTAAAAGCTGATGTTGTCAAGAGATCAAAAGTGAAAGACTCAAAGAATTATTCAGAAAGCTGCAAATATCCATAAAATAAACAGAATTCAGATCTATTCCAGGCTCAAAAGCATAATTTTACATGTACAGCATTTTCTTTTCAAGTATGCATGTGATAATTACTGCATGCAACAATATTAATGTAGTACATGTTTCGTTTGCATGAAAAAGTTACGCAATTACAAGCAAAGCTCAGCCCCTACTTTGTGTGCACCACAGCAGTAGACATTCATGTACAAACAAAGAGTGTAACTCTATGTCATCATGTGCATGAGGTTATTTATTCAAACCCAATATCCAAACATTGATTTGAAAAACAACAGCCTGAGCAGATGCAGAAGTCCAATGTCCACGTCGTTATTTTTTTGCCTACTGTCAGAACATTCCAGCTGGACTAAAGGGATCCAGCATCATTTTGATTACTTCAAAACCAGACAGCCTCCTCGTATTGGTACTTTTCCACTCCCAAATATAGGTCCAATGTGTTGAGCTTCAGCAGGGGAGTTGGACTAGATGATCTATATGGTCCCTTCCAACTCTAAAAAAAAATTCAGTGAAATTCAGTAAATTCAGTGTTTTTAGCAAGAAAGGTATTTCTGCTAATGCCTCATAAAATTCTAAATTAAATTAATGCCCTGTGCCAAAAGCTGTCTCCTCAAGGTCTAAAGGCTCTCTCAGAAGGTTAATAGCAATGATTTCTAGTCCTGGCCAACTTCCACATGGTGACTGTTACAATCAAGCTGGCAGTGATTTTTATGTAAATGAATCCATTATCAGAACTATATGTATCTGGTTACTAGACTACAGGCACATAGGGGAAACTGGCATCAGTATTTCCAAGAAATGCACCTTTTTTCATTAATGTTCCAAACACTGTTGTTTGGTTGGGTTTTTTCTCTAAACAATGGTTCCAGGTCAGCAGTTTGATGATTAAAAAGCAGATCACATAAGAGAAAGCTAGTTCTTAATCCCTAGAAATATGAACATGTTTGGGTTAGTTAGCCCTATCATAGTTTTTTACAGAATCCAGTTAGATAAGCCTCAGTAAAACAAGTAGGGCATGAAAGATAACCATTCTGTGGGGTGTTATTTTTTTACAGAAAAAAATACTTTGGAGACCTCAGAAGTCTTAAAAAAGACAGGAAGAGAGCACATGGGAAGCATTTAGATGTTAGAAAGAGATTTTATCCTTGTATTAGCTGCGGGCCTTTTGGTCCTGCTGAAATGTTCACCTGTTGGTTCCCCATGGTGGGCTGTCATGTGTGGGCTGTCAGCTGAGAACCAGCCGTTATCAATCTCACCAGCAGTTCTGTGGCCAGCAGCAGCCAACACCGCATCCCTCGGGGAAGGATGTAAAACCTCTTCATTCTTCTTGCATACGTTTCAACTGTCCATATTGCTTGTAGTGACAGTGGCAAGTATCTGCCTGACCTTGTCTGCTGATCTGCATAATTTTACCATAATTTGTCATAATTTGTCCCCCTCGTGGCACATTTTAGCAAACAGAAGGTAGCTTCTACAGAGCTTTTTCTGAATCAACAGCACTGCTATCACTGCAAAACTACATGTTACATTTTGTTTCTACTTGAAATATTAAGGCTTCCCTTGATGCTACAGGATGAAATGCTGGTCCTACTGAAGTGTTGTTGTTGTTGTTCTTTGACAAGATCAGGGTTTAGCCGCTGGCTCTTTGTGTTACACAAGTGCGTGCTACATAGAAGCTCTGTCTTATCAGAGCCGGAAATCAGGATCCGAGATACTGAGAAAGCACTGCTGTAATACTGCCAGCGAAGAGCGTGGCAGATTAAAGTCACCGTATTATAAAGTATTTTAGATACCTTATTAAGTATTGCCATAAATGCATGGAATAAAGTGATGTTCTAAGAGCGCCTGGGTGAACAAATTGGAGAAATAGGGGTGTGAGTCATAACAGGAGTTCAGGATTCAAAACATTTCATGCAAAGCAGTACAAAGACATTCAGTTAACCTCTCATGTCCTGATAATGATGTTGGAAATTCTTTTCTGCATTGCAATATTGGACTTATGCCTGGTGGGGAAACTAAGCTTACTTCTTTTGATGTATCTAGGGCAGTTCTATTTAATCGGTGGTTTGGGTATCTCATTTTAGATATCTAAATTGGAAATTTTTTGCAAATACCCACAGGTATGAAACACCCTATGATCTTCAGGATAGGATAAAATTTTGCATTTCTTACTCAGCTGGACTTAGGAGAGATGAATTTCATGCCTTTTAGAATTTGCTGGTTTCATCTTTTAGAACGCATTCCTTCAACTGGAAATCAGCTAGGCAAGAACGAATTTACATTTTTTAAAGCCCCCTCTATTAAGGAATCCGAGGGCTTGAGTGGCTAGAAAAAAATTAATTCACTCATTTCTTTGTTTCAGTTACATAGAAGGACCTTTTCACAGGACATCTCATTGCCCTGTCCCTCTCATTGCCCTGTAAAAAAGTAAAGTTCAAATCTATGTAAGAAAATGTTGTTCCATGATTCTCCAACTAGAAATGTGGCTCTCAACTTCTCCCCACTACAGAAGATTCCTGTCCGCCTTTTGGCACGCAGCTTCATGTTTCTCAGGCGAGCTAGGAGATTATCTCCTGAGCACAGACTACAAGGGGAACTCTCTCTAGCTCTGTTGAAATCAATGAGTTTGGCTGTTGGCCTTAAAGGAGCTAGCAGTTAAGTCTCTTTTAGGTTAGCAAACAATTTGTTTTTAGAAATGTTGTCTACTCAGGATTCCCTGAAGGTCATCCTTATGACCATGCTCACCTGCCATTCAGAGCATGAGCTTCCACTTGTGACCTGAATTCTTTCATGCATGCTGCCACCTCTCACGCTGCCTTTATCTGCCTGGGTAGATAAATCAGTAAGGACATCTGAGAAGCAACTGTCAAACAGCCTGAGAGACAGCATGGGGGTGGCAGGCAGAAGGGAGGTAAAGCATGTCACAGTTGTGGTTGCTCCCTGGCAGGCTCTGTCAGAGCACTGGAGATCCAGCTGCTACATCTGAGCACGATTGCATGGAGGTCCCCACGCACCGACCTCTTCGGGGAGCCTCACTGAAGTGAAGGGATCTCTGACAGTATAGCCATACGGTGCAGAGAAAGAGACCACAGTGATCTCCTGAAGTATCAGGAGATACTGAGCACTGTGTGGGGCACTGGGATCTCTCTGCAGGCAGCTCCTGGTAGGACCAAGGACTTCATACATAATACACTTAGCACAAGGACTTCTGGTCCGGAATGGGACCCTTGGGCATTGATGCATTATAACAATTAAATAATGATAGTAATAACACTTGCCTATGCTGTTGTATACATTTCATGCAAGCTGAGATGGCATCATAAGTAAAGCAGTTCTTCCACCTTGTGGTTAGACAGACTTCTACTGGCAGAGTTTATACATCAAAAATCACAGACCATGTACAAATACTGCTATTAAACAGACCCAGTGCACAAAGGGCTACTGCTACCACAGGACCCCTCTTGCAGACCAATGCTATAAATATTAACTAGCCCTATTTTGTAAGGGGAACGTTGCTGTGCATGTGTATTCTTATACACGTGTATACAAACGAACAGATTTGTAATGCCCTCTAGCGATCTCAGCCCACGGATGCTATGAGACCTGGTCTGACAACAGCTGCAGTGTCTCCTTTATCCTCCTGGGTGAAAAAAAGGCCTGTATGCAATGCAACATGCAAGCTTTGACACACCGACAAAATGCACTGTTGTGGGAAGAGAGTGTAAGCATTTCACAGATGTGGAAAATGTGATCTCTTCAAACAGAGATTGTAGGCAGTTTCTGCGAGCAATGCCACTAGAACTAAAAGGAACCATTCGGAGGCAGTGAAAAATCTATCTGTGCTTCTCTCCCCGTTTCTACTCTCTGCCTCTATTTTCTGCTTTTTACCTCTGGCTACTGAAGCAATGATATGGTCTTTGTTGTTTGCATCGGGGTACAATTCAGCACAATTGGGTCCAGCATCTGTAGTCAGTCGCCACAGAGTGAATCCCAATTTCAAAAGCAGTAATTAAATGTCAACTTTGTACTAATGCAATAGAGGTATATTGAGACACGTAATTTTGCAGTAAATGCTGAAGATTTGCACTGTGTGAAACAGCGAAGCACATCGGCTAACAAACCTCAGAGCCAGTGAGTGAATATTAATGTTTTTAATGGTCCTAAATTATAGCATTTCCAAAGCAGGATTAGCTGGTTATGTAAGAGGGACTGATTTGGTTCAAGGAAGAACAGCAAAACATGAAAAGAACAAGTCACTTAAAATCTACGTCTGCTTCTCAGATGTTGCTGCTCTCTAAAGAGCAGTTTATTAATTACATGCTATCCTCCTCCTCCTCATCATCATCATTCCAGTTGTACCAGCTGGCACCACTCCGAACTGAGTCCTCTTCCAGTAGTAGGTGCTTCCCAAACACTGTGTAAAAATCAACCCTAGTGAATCAAATTCCCTTTTTTTTTGCCACTCAGTCTGCAATTGGCTGCCAAAATAGTTCCCCAAGATAAACTGCCAAAGTTGAGGAGTCACATCAGGCTAAAATTTGACCCAGTGTCTCACATGGCTTTACTGTACTAACTCCCCAATAACTGTATCTTCATTTTCTTTTGTTCTTCTCTTCTGCAGAGTGACAGCTGATTACAGAAAGGAGCTGAACTTGGCTTCTCTAGATATTGTTTTTAATTCAGTTGGCAAAACAGGTGGGTTTTTTTCTTGGTAAGGTCCTAAGAAAGCTAGCTTTCATCAACCATTTTTTCGACCTAGAATTGAACTTCAGTGGTAAATTTCAGCTGAAGGACTGTACCCTTAGCACCCCAGATGTGAAATTTTTCAGGCCCAGAATGGAAAAAATAGAGATGTAAGCAAAAACTAATGAGTTTTCAGCTTCCATGCCTAAGTAGACAATTCTATGTAATTATAAGGTTCATTTTTTACAGTAGTAAACCAAATTACCTTATTGTCTAAAATTATTTTAAAAAACAACAGGAACCCAAGAAGTCTGACAGGTGGGCCATGCAAAGAATAACAGTCTATTAAATATTGTTACCTATTCTTATGGGACAGATAAATGCTGGCACGTTCTTATGGCACAGAAAAAAGCACGTGTGACTATCCCCCAAAGCCAATTTTTAAGGATAGACTTATCACCATGCAGGGGAAATAGAGCGAGACCCTAGAAGATAGACATTATCTATTTGTCAAAAGAGCAATTACAATAGGAACAGCAGATTGACAAGCTTCCCCTCAGACTCCTTCAAAAATGCCCGAGCTTGATTCAGAGATAACACCTTTCAGAAGACACTTTTAGTCTTCATGGGTGGAATTCATCTCTTCTAACACCAGATGTCTAAAATATAGGTATCTAGTCTGAAGTGTTCACCTTAGTTCCCTCTATAATCAATAGAGATAAATACCTCTGGAGGATAATTCATCTAATCTGAAACCAGATGTGTAAGATAGGTAGAGCGAGTATTTCTCCACAGGTGTCAACTTGTATCTCCATTGACCCACAGAGAGTCTAGACAACCACCTAGACACCTGACTTCTAGGGGGCTAAAAGCAGATGAGACATTTAGATAAGGATAAAGCCATGTTACCCTTTCTAACATAGGAGTGATCTGGCATAGTGATGTTATCAGCACCTCTCAATAGTTTCCCTTATTTTAATAAATTCAGCAAATTCTGGCATTTTGTTGCACGCTTCTACCATTGATCCCCGAGATCGCTGCTGTTGCTTCCTCGCCCAGACTTCCACAAAACCACGGCTACTTCTTTCTTCTTTTCCACCTCTCGGCTCTGGTAAACCAGTGCCCACGTTAGTAAGTCAAAACGATCTTATCAAACCAACTCTGCAAGAATGCATGTATGTTGGAAAGCAGTTGGTTTATCTCTAATTAGAAATAGGTGGGATAAAACCAGTTTCAATAAACTGGATGTTTTGAAATAAGCTGCTCTGGACAAGAACTGACTAAAACATTCTCAGACCCGTTGGTGGATGTCTTCAATAACTCCTAGAGGAGATGCATGGTCTCAGAAGCCTGGTGAAGGGCAAATATACTGTCCACCAATTAAAAAAAAAAGAAAAAAAAAGGAGAGAGAGAAGAAAAACAGGAAGTGGGAATTAGGGCTAGTATTTTAAAGTTAATCAAAGCAAAGTAGGGATCAAATAATCAAAGAAAGCATACCTAAGTATCTAGAAAATAACAGGGAGATTTGTGGAAGCCATTATGGGTTTCATAGAGCCTAAACGCTGACTCTAATTGCTTTGTACTAACACTTCTATTTGCTTTTCTCTTTCCCCTGTTTACCTTTAATTTTCAGACTGGTGGTAACTCCCTCTACAAAGGCCTGGAAAGCACGGAGGACATGACGTGACTCTAGAAACAAACACCTGCAGCAGTAGACCTTCAGAGCACATTTCACCTGTTCAATCACAGAAGCACAGAATCATAGGACACCAGGTTGGAAGAGACCTCAAGGATCACCAGGTCCAACCTTTCAAAGGTCAACCTTTTCCCCTTGTTGGCAATACCGTGACATGTTGAAGTACCATGACTTTTTTGGCACGCAGCACAGTATTTCACATTTTCACCAATGTTTCATATTTTATTAGAAGCCCAGCTTGATCTGAGCGTGTTAAACAGCCTCAGGCACGCAGTGACAGCACCAGCTGCCATTTTGGGGGGGGGATGGCAGTGCAGGGAGTTTCTTACTGCAGTGAAAGGCCTAAAACATTCCACTATAAAAACACAAAAGCAACAAAGAAATTTTAAGTGTTTATTTATGCATTTATCTGACGAATTCTCACAAACCAATGTTACGATTTCTGGTCGCTAACACACGCGTTCCTCAAAACAACTCACGACCCCAGCACCTCCCCGTAGCCTTCCCCACGTGCCAGCCCTACGCCTCATTAAGATGGCGGCCGGGGTGTCATTCAGACTACAAATCCCAGCAACCCACGCGTCGCACGTCAAGATTGGTTGCATGGGCCCGCAGGGAGCCAATAAGCATCAGGAGGCCTCCGCCCTGCCTGGAGGGTGCGGGTCACTCCGGCAGCAGTGCATGACGGGAGTTGTAGGCGCTTTGCCGCGGGTGCTTGGGAGGACTACGCAGGCAACAGCGCCTGCGCAGTGGCGCCCGGCGCGTGGCAGGAAGCGGAAGGGGGCGGCTGGGATCAACCCCTGACGTGTCTCTCCGAGGCCGCTGCCGCCGCCGCCGCTCGCTCTCTGCTCCCGTCCGGCGGCCGCCATGGGCAGTGAGTACCGGGGCGCCTCGGCCGGGCGGCGGCAAGGGAGGGGAAGGGAAGGGATCGGGCTTTCCGCGGGGTGCGTGGCGGCCGAGGGCCTTGGCTCGGCCACCCGCTCCCCTCTCACAGGCACCTTGGGACGGGCCCGTCCCACGGGAGCCCCTCTGAGGGGTTACCCTGCCCGCCGCCCCCCAGCCTCGGCCCGGGGCCTCCCTCCGTGGCCTGCGCCCATTTCTCTTCCTCTGGTTTGTAGGCTTCCTCTGCATTATTTCCCCCACCCCCCTTAGGGTGAAAGACCCGTTTCCTGGTTATGGCAGCTATTCCTAGCGAAGGGAGCTTGCTCTGTGGTGCCCGGTGGCCGGGCCGCTCCGTCGGGCGGGCACATTGCATCCCGTCCGTCCCCGTACCGCGTCAGGGAGAGACCGGCTGTCACGTTGGCCATAACGCTTTGAGCCAGAAAAATCAGTGGCGTTGTCAGAGTAAACTCTAAAGGGTGATCTGCAGTCCAGAATGAATCCGAGTGAATGAAAGTCTTTAGAGTCTGCAGCCTCGAGGAAAAGCTGCTTGAAAAGCATCTTAGTCCATCTGCATATTATTGTAAATGCAAGAGAGAATCATGGTTTGGTTTAAGTTTAAAACGCCAATCCATTGTAACTTTTCCAGCACTTAATCATTTGAAATTAAATAAATCATTTTATGGACAAAATTGACACTGAAGTGGCTGCCTTCAGCAAAGCAGTGGAAAGCCACCAGTAGTTTCAGTTCTCCATCTTTGTACACTTCTTAATTCAAATCTGTCCAAAATATGTGTGCAGTCTTAGATTTGTCTTAGGAAGTTTAGTATTGACTGTTAAAATCACATCTGTCTGCTCATAGGAGGATTTGTGACTTTGCAGATACTCTTCTTTTGTATGCTTTTTCTAAGACTGACAACTTTTCTGATGTAAGGGTATGTCTGTCCTTTTGACTAGAAGGAGATCATTACATGAGATGTTCTGTAAAGTAGCTTGAATTGTTGCTTATGAACAGTGTGTAAGAATTCTTAAGCTGTATGGCCCAAAAGTAAACCCTGACTTAAAATTATCTTGGGTATTTCTCAAATATCAGGCTAGAGGAGATGCTATTATGAAATAAAAGTTCAAGGGTATTGATAAACTCATGCAAAATAATTGTGAACTTTTTTTGTGCTGCTGTCCACCTACTCAGGAAAAGGAGAAAACTCTTGACTTTTTTTTTTCTGTTTCCAGTCCATATTGTACTTACACAGAGGGTCAGCTAGTGAGTTGTATTTAGAACAGATAATTTAATTTAAAAAAAAAAAATCCCCAACGAACCTTTTTCTGTAACTGGGACTTCTAATATATAAAGTATGTGTCCAAATTCAATTTTACTTGACCTTTTCCCAGTATTCTCTGTATCTGTGTGTTCACTTTGTCTTTTAACTAATTTCCTTACAGTAAAATTTCTTGAAGTAATCAAGCCCTTCTGTGTTATCTTGCCTGAAATCCAAAAGCCAGAACGGAAAGTAAGTTAATAAAATTTTCTTCACATATCTCTATTTGTGTACTATAAAATGTTTACAGCTTACTTTACATGTGTGGGACTTGGATTTTTTTTTTTTTCTCCTGTTGGGAGAATGGTGGTTCTAGGCGCCATTGTTTTTAGTGAATTGTTTGTCTGGTACGTCGCATGCTGTGGATATGGTTGTACAAGAATATATTTACTGGTAAATATAGTTGTGCAGATGTGGTTATGCCATAATCGTAGCAATGACACCTTGAAAGCAGTACATATTGGAGTGTAAACTAGAGTAGTTTAAAATAACAGCTTTGCTTCCTAAGTTCTAAGATTATTTAAATAAGCTTCTCTGTATTGTCATTTTTTTTTTCTCACCAGAAGCTTGTTTTTGCGAAAATGTAAGATTTATTTCTGTGGAAGTACTAGAATTACCTTCCATTGATGTAAGCTTGTTTATTTGGATTAAAGTTTCAATAAAGCTTTATCATTTTCCTTGGCGTTATATAGTATAATAGGGATAAGGAGTGAGTTATTTTCTTTAGGATGTCCTGTACTTTGTCCCTTCACAAGAAAATCGTGTGCTTTAGCTACAGTGAAAGTTTGGCTGATTAACTAGATCTTGTCATCTTGACAGTTTTATCATTTTTGGTTGTTGTTTGGTTTATTGTTTTTTTTCCCCCTTTAGATTCAGTTTAAGGAGAAGGTACTATGGACAGCTATCACACTCTTCATCTTCTTAGTATGCTGCCAGGTATGTTTCTTTCCCTTGCTTTTAAGGAAGAGCTGAAATGGTTAAAGGATGTTACGAAGTCTCTAACTTAATCCTGTTTTCCTCTGTTGGCTGGAAATTCAGATTCCCTTGTTTGGTATCATGTCATCAGACTCAGCAGATCCTTTCTACTGGATGAGAGTGATTTTGGCATCAAATAGAGGTATGGTCAGTCTTTTAGGAGCAAAGTTTTTAACTAGGACCAAAATGTTTCTGCACTTGTTCTTATGTTGCACTCTATTTTAATTTTTTTATATGAAGTAAAGCTTTGCCTGACAGCAAAATTCTTTTTTCAGCGAACGTAGCTCTTAAGTAATGTAGTACTTCTCAATAGCTTATCAGACTGAGTTTTAATAAGCTTCTCTTATCATTGAAACCATTTACTCAATGGAGTTTGGAGTTTTTTATCTTTTCCATCATCATACAGAAGGTGGAAAAACGTAACTTTGAACTTCAAAGGTGCCTGGGTATGGTACCACCCCAGTCTTTTCTTTCATCGTGCTTCCTGTGGTCGGCAGGTACGTTGATGGAGCTGGGCATTTCACCTATTGTCACTTCTGGGCTCATCATGCAGCTCTTGGCAGGTGCCAAAATAATTGAAGTTGGTGACACCCCAAAGGACAGAGCTCTCTTCAATGGAGCCCAAAAATGTAAGTAACAGCTGATATTAACGGCTGATGTTTTATAGTATCTAACCCTAATAATACAAGGTATAAGCTGACCAGGTGATGAATGTGGGAGTCAGATATATGGGTTTCTGTAATGCTGTGTCTTCATGTTGTACTACAGTTTCCTGTATTTCATCAGTCTTTCACTGACTGCTCTCTGGCTTGTTAACTGTTAAATGTCAGATAGGATTGTAAAGGAAAAGTATCAGCAATTGGCAATGCTGTTGAAATCTCATCAGATAAACAAAGCAATATATAGTCTGTGGGGACCCAGCCTTTAAACTATGTTGGTCAGTGTTAACGTAAAAAAGATAATATTAAGATGTTTGTTGTAGTTTTTACCTTGCAATTTCAAGCATGGCTCTTTCTCAGCAGTAAGAGATCTCTGTGCTCACATGATAAATGGCTTTTTGAAAAAATTGAATATTCATTAGCTATTTTGTGCTATACCGTGCTGCTTGCTGATCTTTTTACTGGAAAAAAAGAATCATAAGTTACTAAGGTAATATCTTTACACCCTCAGAGTTTTCAATACCTAAATCAATTTTCAATAACCAAAACCACTGGCTTCTAAGTGTATTTGTTTCTGAAGTGTCTGTGTGTGTTTGTATTTTCAGTGCCAGATTGCAAGACAACAAATTTAACTTGGCCTTGAATTTAAACGTCCCGTGACTTACGTATTCTATCCCAAATTTCTCTATGAAGGGGTGATTTATATTTCCCTTAATTGCTCACTGACATAAATCTCCAGAACAAATACATACTTTTTTTTTTTGTGTTCTGCAGTGTTTGGAATGATCATTACCATCGGACAGTCTATTGTTTATGTCATGACTGGAATGTATGGAGACCCATCTGAGATGGGTGCTGGCATCTGCTTGCTTATCACAATTCAGGTAATTTCTAGTCCTTTCTACTTATTCTCCCTAAGAAATAATCAAAAAATCAACCTTACAGACTGCCTGTCCCACATGCAGAGGAAAAAGATCAAAGTGAGCCTGCTTTCTTTTATATATATATATAAAAAAACATATATATAGTCTTTCCTTGTCTTTTAATACAAGTTTTTGGTTTTTTTTTTTTTTAACAAAAATCAAAAAGGGATGGGACTAATGCTTTATTTCTTATTTTTACTGTAGCTTTTTGTTGCTGGATTGATAGTTCTGCTGTTGGATGAGCTTCTACAGAAAGGATACGGTCTTGGTTCTGGCATCTCTCTCTTCATTGCTACCAATATCTGTGAGACAATCGTGTGGAAGGCGTTCAGTCCCACCACAGTGAACACAGGACGAGGTAGTATGGCACAGACCATTTTCTTTATTTGTGTTAGGATTGAATTATTTTATCAAATGAAACATAAAAAACCAAGCAGCTTCCCCCCATATTCTTTTAAAATTCAAAGTCTTTGCATTTTTATATAGAATAGTACAATGATAATTTAATATATAAAAATGTCAGTTTTAGAAAAGTCTTAATTTTGTACAAAAAGGCAAAAATTTTTTTTACTGCGGTATATTAACTTAAAAGGCAAATGCTGTTACTGGCATCTGAGCTATGCAGTGAATCTTGTTAGTACAGCTCCTACGTGCTCCTATGCAAGGTGCAAGTACAAAGACACTTCTTTTGAATTTTGTAGTATCTCGCAAGATATTTCCTCAGCTTGCATTTCTTACTTTGCTGCCATTAAACCCCAATAATGGTAGGCTGCTGTTGTATTACAGTTGCCGCCCAACTTACTGACAGGTATCATCTGTTTCTTTCTGCTCCTTGCATGTCTTGCCCTCTGCCCTAGAGACCTTATTCTTCAAACCTGACAGGGGGTGATCTTGTTTGGTGCTGTGTAGTAGGTTGGCACATTTGCTGTAATACAAACACTTAACTAGCATCTCACCATGAATGATACTACAAAGAATGCTGCCTCCCTCATTTTTTTTTTTTTTTTCCTGAAGGAAGGAGGGAAAGAACTTGGTGAATGTCAACGTTTCTAGAGAACAATAAAGTTATCCCATTTGATTGTTGGGTTTTTATTTAGTTTCTAGGCAACTACAGGGAGATTTGAAAAAAAAATGTTGGAAATAACATAGCTGATGTGAAAGATGGCAGTAGTAAAATTCTGAGAGTATGCTCAAGATGAAAAAGACTTGGAGAAATCTTACTCTGAATCCTGTAGTTCAGAAGTACACCTAATGAGACGAAGCACTGAAGTTTGGAGATAATCACAGCACGCCTAATCTTGTTTTTCTTTTCATTTCCAAGGCATGGAGTTTGAGGGAGCCATCATTGCTTTGTTCCATCTTCTGGCTACTCGTACAGACAAAGTCAGAGCGCTTCGTGAGGCCTTTTACCGTCAGAATCTCCCCAACCTTATGAATCTGATTGCCACCATCTTTGTCTTTGCTATTGTAATTTATTTCCAGGTCAGTTGGATTAAAGAGGACTGTAAAACTGTTTGTATGGAATTAGATCTATAATCTGCTTCCTTCTGCAGGAAGTTGTATTTTCACTTTCTAGTGCCTTCAGAAGGCTTGGTTTTTGTACCTGCAACATCTGTGTGTTCATTTAGCATTAGCTTCTTTTAATCAGTTTCTGCGCTTACTGTAACCACACAAAAGACTTGACCTACTTTGGTCTTTGGGGAAAAAAAAAAGCAGCTGAGTGTGTACATGTAATATTGCCTAACCCAAATGCTATTGCTTTTTGCTGGAAAATACTTTGAAGCCTTTAAGCCTGTATGTCTCTTACTGTTTGTTGCAGCAAACTGCTGGAGAATATAGAAAGTTAATTTTCCTTTTCCTGGAAGCTATATTCAGTTTTCTTGAAACTTCAGATTTCTTCCCATGTCTACGTCTTTCACACCTTCTTGTATGTGTCTGTTAGGCAGCCCTGCAGGCTTCCAGGCCCTTTGCAGAGTGTTTGCATGGATAGTCCTCTGGGTAGAATATGTGTATTTGCACAAAATGATTGCAGGTTTTTTCTGTTGCTGTCAAGGCCTTGCACTTGCAATTTGTGACCTATGGTACGGGTTTGTGTCAAGATATAATGGGAGACTTTCTTTTGAAAACTTTTCAGGGCTTCAGAGTGGATCTTCCTATCAAATCTGCTCGCTACCGTGGCCAGTACAACACCTACCCTATCAAGCTCTTCTATACTTCCAACATTCCCATTATTCTGCAGTCCGCCCTGGTGTCAAACTTGTACGTCATCTCCCAGATGCTTTCTGCTCGCTTCAGTGGCAACTTACTGGTCAGCCTGCTGGGCACTTGGTCTGTGAGTATTCCTTCTAGTCTTGCATACAGCTCTATAAGAGCACCATTAAATTCACAGTTGAAGAGATGGTCCATATTAAGGCACACTTCTACAGGCGGTTGTATACACTGAAGCTCCTAAATTGGTAATTTGTTTAAATTTAATGGTAGAGTATGAGACCTGCTGTGATGAGTGTAGATACTAGGTCTCCATTTACCTTTTACCCTGGGCTGCTCTTTGCCATCCTGGGTATTTTTGCTGTTCCTCATTGTATTCCATTTCCACTTCAGAAACAGCTCATGATAGTAAAGTTGAATCTTTGTGTGATGCTGTAGCTGTAACGATACAGTGACATGAAGGTGATATAAACCCAGCCTTAACTTCATGGCTAAGAAACGGTGAGAAAGTTGGTGACCGCTTGCTTCTTTCTTCTAGGACACGTCCTCTGGAGGCCCTGCTCGTGCTTATCCAGTTGGTGGACTTTGTTATTATCTGTCACCTCCAGAGTCCTTCTCTTCAGTGTTAGAAGACCCCGTCCATGCAGTTGTTTATATTGTATTTATGTTGGGCTCCTGTGCTTTCTTCTCCAAGACGTGGATTGAAGTCTCTGGCTCCTCTGCAAAAGATGTAAGTTTAAAATGATAAATATGTAAGCTTACATGATGAAAACAGATGGGCTGTTGTAAGAATAAGACTGACTGACTTCTGAAATAGCTATTATGCTAGTAATCTTGTTGGTAACATTTATCATTTGTATAAACAGTGACTTTGATTCTGGTTCACAAAGAGCTTTTAAAAATGAGAATTTTCGTCTTTTTTTTTTTTTTAAGAGGGGAGGATACAGGCAGAATGGGGGTAATTTTCCCCCTGTTTTCTTTACTGCTTTTTAAAAAACAACTAAACCCAAATAATTGCTTTCATTGGCATTAGGAAACTTTGAACATTGCTCTGTAATGTCTGATCAGTGTGAGGGAAGGCAAGGTAACAGGAAAGGCAGAAACTCTTTCGGTGACAAATGGCAAATGCACTGTGTGCAGATGTCCTGGTTTGAGGTAAAACAGAACTGATGTTCTGTTCAGTAATTTTACTTTCCGGCTAAGCCTCTTCTAACTAATTGAGAGGTTGGGGAGAGCATCTGTTGTCTGTTTCATTGGCCAGTCCGGCCCAAACCATGACAGATAGGCAGGTGCCACCTAAGAGCTTGCAGGTAAAACTTGAATATCCATGTCTGGCATAGAGAGTTCTTCATTTCTCTTTGGGGAAGATTAACCGGACACTGTTATTTTTAACTTGAGAGTGCTGATAACAGAGAAGATAGTGCAGTGCGTTAATGTACCTGAGCCTAGCTTCTCAAAATTTCCATTTGCTACAGGATATTTGATATTCAGCAGCTATATCATTCTGAAATTGGAATTGGAAAACAAGATGGAAAATAGTTGTCATTGTGGTATGTTTGTATTGTGTGGGTTTTGGGTAGGAAATCAAGTTTGGCAGCCATATGGAATGGTTTAATCCATTCTTTAACAAATATGTAATAGTTGCATAGTTACTGTAACAGCGTGAGCACTCTCTTGTTTTGGACTTGCCTCTAGCTGCTTCTTGTCAGGCGTGCAGGCACTCGCAGCCATGTGTAGCCAGATTTTTATTTCAGTATAAACTAACATACAGCTTTTAACACTTTAATGTACTTCCCTGATACTGAAGAAAATTATTTTAAGTTTCTGTAGACGAGGTCAAGAATGAAAATTGCTAAATCATTAATGAAGTGTTCACAATATAGTGGAAAACTGGTAACTTAATCATCGGAAAGTGTGTTTTCTCAGTACATTAGATTCAGTAACAGGCAGGTTTAGAAGGTTCCTGCTGGAGTTTCAGTTCCCCTCAGTTGTCAGTAAAATGTTTGCAGGGGTCTGTTGTAACCCTGTACAACTGTAGAAATCCAATTTAAGAATAATGTTCCAAGAAGGGATTCTTTCTAAATTACATCATTTCTAATATGGCCCTACATAAATAATTAGCTCAACTGAATGTGGGAGACTGAATTGTAGGAGCGGGCGCTTCACAGGATGGTTTTGCTAACATCTACTAAACCCTAACCAGGAGAAGTGTAGGTGGCAAAACAGGAATTGAATTGTGTATGAGAGCCTACGAATTTCCAGGGTTTCTTTTTCTCAATAGGAGTAGAATTATCCAAAAAGCTCTGCATAATTGACAGTGTGGAAAAGTGCCTGTGACTACAATCTATCTGAAGTTAAAATACTGGCTGTTTTAAACTCAGATGAATAATATAAAAAAAAAAACAAAACCGAAAGAACAACCAAACACCCCCCACCACCCCCCCCCCCAAAAAAAAACCAACCCCAAGCCAGCACCAGTTACTGAAGTGTCTTACTTCTGTTTTTCCATGGCCTTGGCAAATGACACTGAACTTGTTCCATTCCTTGCTTCAATGCAGGTTGCCAAACAGTTAAAAGAACAGCAAATGGTAATGCGAGGCCACAGAGAAACTTCAATGGTACATGAACTAAACAGGTGAGCTATGCATTTCACAGGCTATTTATGCAAAGTGTTATGGGGAAACATTGCAAATTTTGCTTTGACTTCCATTTTCTAGACCCTAGAACACCAATATTTTTCCAGCTTCAGTGTTACATGCATGAGACTAGAATGTTGTCTGTCATTAATGGCTGGATTTGCAAAGTCCGGCATATTCTTGCCTTACAATTAGAGAATGTGCCTTAAATTCTGGAGCTTGTATTTTCCTTTGTTACAGTTTTTTCATTTTTATAGGGTAGTCAATGAGCATTTGAGGGTATTTTACTACTTGAAAGTGACACAAGTATTTTTTACTCTACTTAACGTGTTACGTCTTGTGTACTCTTTTCACGCAGACAAGTAGTTACTTAAACCTACTGGATACAGAGGTTGGCAGGGGTCAGTCTTTAGGTTTCTAATGGCAGGGTAGGACCTATGCACCCTTCGTGTTACTGAAATTTTATTGTAACTTTAGATTTCAGTCGTCTGCAAATGACTTGAGCTAGTAGCCATAAGCTTTAATCTTTGTGCTTAATTGCGTGGTAGACTGTAATACCTTCTCTTCTTAGCTTAGCATTTTTTTCCCCTCCCGTCAGGGTGAACTTTTTATTTCTTTACTGGCAGTAATGCATGTTCCTTATCTTGGATTGGTAGACCCATGAGAGAAGAGCTTATGCTGCCACTGACTTTTTTCAATTCACCTAGATTCACTGGGTTTTTTTGTTGGTTTTTTTTTGTTTGTTTGTTTGTTTTTTGTTTTGTTTTTGTTTGTTTGTTTTGTTTGTTTTGTGGTTTTTTTTAGCCACCTGGGTAGATTATCTCTGAAGTCTTCTTTAGGTTCTCAGTGGGATTAATTTTCTAGAAAGCAACCTACCTCTGATCTAGATATTTCCCATAGATCCTATATATTACTAGCCCTCGTATGTTCGTAATATCCTGAGCAAACTCTCATGGTACCTTTTCTGTTCTCATTTTGTGTTTTACAGGTACATCCCTACAGCTGCTGCGTTTGGTGGGCTCTGTATTGGCGCCCTCTCTGTCTTGGCAGACTTCCTTGGGGCAATAGGGTCTGGAACTGGAATTTTACTCGCTGTCACTATCATTTATCAGTACTTTGAAATTTTTGTAAAGGAACAGAGTGAAGTTGGCAGTATGGGAGCTCTTCTTTTCTAAACCTAGCTTCTCATGGACCCAGGAAGGAGGAGAGGAACATTCTCAAAATATAGCCAGTCAGGTGAAAAGAAGTAACGTAAACTTGATAATGTCATTCTATAGGAACATATATTTTAATGTTTCCAAAGCGCATTCCCTTGTGTTCAAACTTTTCTAGCATACTGTTTGCATTTTATAAATTGATGAGGAAAAATGTGCAAAAAAATTTTTTTAAGAAAATTGTTTTTTAATTATGTGTTAAGAGAATCAGCTTTCTGAATTGGATTTAGTTCAATGAATCTTGAAATTTTTTTGAGCCCCTTTCAAATTTGGTATATCTGAAGCCTTTACAGGTTTTAGTAAATAATTGTGGGGAGGGTTGAATGTTTGGAAGGGATTTTTTTTTCCATTTAACTTGTTTTTGCAGCTCCTTTGCAGTAGTGGTGAGAGAAATCTCTCCCTCTAATGCTCAAGTTCCGTAATTATGGTTGTAAGCACAAACAGTGTTTAATACGTTCAGTTTTGTGGTTTTTTTTTTTCAGTATGGCAGATTTGGAAGGCAGTTGTTTCTTTTTACTAAATAATATCTCTAATTCCAAATGTTTTGTCTTGTAATTACTACGCTAGACCTTGTCAGATGTCAAATATTGGCTTGAGACTGTTGTCAAGTTTCTGTTTAAGATAAGAACGTGTTCTTTCCCACCATCCATCCTCCATAAGCAGAAAACTCAGGTCAATCTAGATTCTGCCAGAGTCTGTGCCTAGGAGTTGCAACTTTGAAACTTTGTCACACTGGCAGCTTTGTAAAACCCTCTAATTTTCATCGCCATTAGTGGTAGTACTTCTAGTTCTGATGCCGGCTGAAAGAAGTGGATGTTATGGCTGCTTAGATGCAAATCTGCTTGTGCTCTTTGCTGAAGTGTAATTTTCTCTTATTGATAATAAATTCTGGTCTTGTAGCACTCAGGGTGTTATCTGACTACTCATATCTAGGGAATTTTGAGTCTCATTACCGCAAAGGAGTGGGAAAAGAACATATGTTACTTGTCTGTTTCTATAGATCTAGATATGAGACCCTTGTCAGATAACTCTTGTAGTTGCTTATGTAGAAGACTCTTCCATCCTATAATCTCATTGACGTGAATGGTGAATAGAAAAGTACTTTTTCAGAAGGTGTTGGGACTCCTTGTTGTGAGGATCGCACCTTCAAATTGGAGAAGTCACAGTAAAAGGCTTTAATGGACCAGAATAATACTTAATTTTCCATTTTGGTTTAGATAGTCAGTACTAATCAGGTGCCTAGGACCAAATGCAAATACTTGTGTATGAGTCTTGTAAATACACTTTTCCTCAATCAGTATTGGACACCGTGGAATCCAGAGTGAGGACTTGCAATGTGGGAATGTTTCTCTACACTGCATCAACATGCCTTCTGTGCGGTTTTGCACGTTGGGCTGACAGTATGTGAATTGCTGTTTCTTTTGGCGTGACGGGACTCTGTTACGTACCCAAGAAGCACAGATGACACCCAGAAGCCCTTTTTAATGCACTAAGCTCAAATACCAAATGTGTGAGAAATCTGCAAATTTGGAAAGAATTACATCTGTCAATAAAAGTGAAACTTCTGGGGTGAGGATCACAATTGGCAAAGGAACAAAAGTATTGGGATAAAGTGAATTGCTCTGCTCAGTACCACCCATTCACTGTTATTTCACACTACATCCAATAATTTTTCTGTCTTTCATGAAGTCCTAGTATGCCACAGCACAACTTTGATGTGAAATAAGGGACGGTTAAGAAGTGACTTTAAAAGGAGAGGGAGGGAGCATGGTGTGGTTCTTCTGCTTTGGGGATTTTGTTGTTGTTGTTGTTGTTGTTGTTTTTCCAGGAAGCCCAATACAAATTTTGTTTTGAAATAAAAAGGACTCCACTTTTGGGCACGCAGTTCTGGCTGGGCTGGAGCTGTACTTGCGTGTTTGGTTGTATCATCTGTTTGAACTGGTTGCAGTTTAGACCTTTAGCTCTCGGCGTCTAAGCAGCACTTGTTCTATGCATCTGTGTTTTTGTTGTCTAGTGCTGGAATCTGTCTGTTATCAAGCAGCTATGTCCTCAGAGCAGGACCTGCTGGTCATTCAGTGGATGTTCACAAAAAGAAATAATGCCTAAACAATCTGCTTTATAATGAAATAAAGTTCATCTTTGGAGCTACTGCTTGGCTTTCAGTGCTTTGAATACCGTTGAAATTCTCACACTCGTAGCATAACGTTACCTGCCTAAGGGACTGCGAAAGCAATCCTTCTCAAAACAGCTGGTTAGAGGGTCAGTGTCAAATAAAGACAAATCGTATTGGCTCCAAGGTCTCCTCTCAACAATAGGTTGCCAAAATAACAGAACCTTAACCATTCCTCTGGGCTTCTGTTCCAAAAGAGTTGCAATTCAAGAGGCGCTGCACAAGTAAATGGTGGGAGAGTGAGGTGATGAAGCATCAGTTCAACAAAACCTGTATTTCCGTACGGCATACCTTGCCAATCTTTTTGTAGCATGATAGTAGTAACAGGGTATTAATTGAAACATCAAAACTCAAAGCCGATGATATTCCCAGTATTGTTTTGCCCTCTGAGTTTTTAAACTTCACTCGGAGTAAGGAAAAACTATCTTCCTCCTGAACAGAAATATACTTAGAAGCCAATTCATTTAAAATACTGGTACTGGATGCAAGAAGTTCAGCCAAGATTTTGGTCGTGTGTGAAATAATTTTGAACAACAGCTCACTTTCTCCCTTGCTGTTTTATTTCTCCCCAGGAAACTTATATTAATAGTAAGTGTGGTTGCTGTAGGAATATTGTCACACATGTAATCACAGGAGTAACTGAAGTCACTGTAGATGTGATGAGTTATCTGCAAGACAAACGAAATCCCAGCACCAAGGGGTAAAGTTTGAGATCCTCTCTCTGCTGGAAGGATTTTAAGTGCAGAATTCTTCTGCACTGCAGATTTCAGGAGAAAATTTCAGTGCTGGATGTTTGATTTTGTCCCTGTCACCATTATTCACAAAGTCTTAAAAATCATCTAAGTTATTCTAGTTCACTTATTCCTAGAATGTACCATCTCCATACAATTTTGCAGTGGCAAACAAAGGGACTTTTTCCTAATTTGTCAAACATTTTTTTTGCTGGGGTTTGTGTTTTTGTTTTTTTAAAAAAAAAGCCCACACTTTTTGGCTGCAACTGTAAAGGTTGTTGCTTTTTTCTATGAAACCTTTCATGGCTTGCTTCCTCTGTTGCTTCTGGGGATATCCCTGTCCCTGTGCTGTAAACACTGCGATTTGTGACATAGATTTGTCCACCAGCTTACGGTAAAGGAGGAGGCCGAGTGGCCCAGTAGCTGCTTTTCCTAATTGTTCTCTCTTGCAGCAAGGAATAATAAGCTTTTGGTGGCCTTCAGTTTTGTTACCGCTTTGGGGAGATTGGCGCAGGTTTCTGTAAGCGGTTGTTTGCTTCCCAGGGAGGTGTGACCCAGTGGGAAGCTCCTCGGTCAGCCCTCGCTGCCTGGAATACTGAAACTGCTTCCCGATGTTCCAGCCTTTCCCACCGTGAGTGCTCATCTTTCCAAATACCTGATGGCTGCAGGGTGTTATCACCAGGAAAGAAGAGCACTTTCAGGGAAAAAAAGTAACATTTCCGATGCCCTGTTTTACTCGGTGTGTGGCTTGTCCTGCCGGCTCCCATCCTCCGGCTGCTCTCTGCCAGCTTTCTGACACGAAACCCCGGCCGTCGCCGCCTTCCTGCTTGAAAAAGGTCGGGGTTTGAAGCACGGCCAGGGGCGAGTGGCAGCGCTGGCACCCTCCCAGCGGCGCGGGGAGATGTGCAGGTGTTCAAACAATGCCTGCTTGTTCTTGGGGGCTGGGGGCTGCGAAACACTGGCCCCTCCAGAGTGGCCAAACCTCCACCAAGGAGTACGCTGGCATGCCAAAGGGGAGTTTGCCCGCCTGGTGGCAATGTTACACTGTGAGTCAAGGCACCGGGTTCTGCAACCTGGAGGGGAGCAGTGAAATGAGGGTTAAATCTGTTCCAAATGTCTGTTCTTTCTTTCCCTTTGCTGCCACGCTGATGCCCCTCGTACAATGTAAAAAGTTGGGAACAGAGTTCGCCAATGTTTATTTGCACTTCCTAGAATTGGGGCCAGGATTGAGAGTGTTTTGAGCTGAAATGCTGAAAATGGTCATCATCTCCTTTTAGAGTTATTATAATATTTATAATATTTTCTAATATTTTTCAAGCATGCTAGGCATCAAGAGGCAGTTGCCGTTACAGCCACTTAGTCTGCTGAATATTGCTACACGATTTAAGCCTAGACTGAGACAGTCTATGGGATTGGAGAGAAGATGAGAAAGGAAGCGTTTAAAAACAAAATCAATATCCTGAGCTGGGGACCTAATTAGTCAGCCAGCCTTTAAGCTGCTGTTTTATAATACGCTACTGGATGGATCTGCTAAAATTGAAACTCTTCTGTGGGCCAGGTTCTGGCGATCCTCTGGCTACTGCTGATGTGACGCCAGCCAAGCTGGCAGCGCTCGGCAGAAAGGAAATACCCTGACAGTTGGCACCTCCTTTGGCAGTTGTATCAGAGGGGCCAGAGACTGAATGAGCACAGACATGACACACTTTGTCATCGCGGAGTGGGCTGTCAAGGTCAGAGATGGGAGGCCTGCTCTGAGATACTCCTTGCTGAAGAAGAGGACGACTGGGCCAGTCCATTTTCCAGCAATATGTGAATACCTGGGGGCTTAGAATAGAGGGAACCAATAAAACAGAAGAGCAGTTGGGATATAAATTTTTAAAAAGCTGTTTCAGACATTCTTATATTGCTTGCCAGAAAATCAGGATACACGGCACATATATAATCCCAGATTCCCCTTCTTACATATTAAGGCTAAAGTGGGTAATTCCAAAAATGGTGTGAGCACTGTTGGGGGAATATTAACTATCTGAAATCTGAGATGAGTATTATCCACTTTAATCTTCAGCGTGTCTTCAGCCGTTTGATGTTCTCACAGCTCTGATGTGTCTCTCCTGTATATCTGTGGTGCGAAGCTTTATAAAAGAAAAAGGCAGCTCCAGACATACGGGAGCAGGAAACAGTGAGCAGAACATTCTGCGTGATTAACTTCACTATGTAAGTGTGGATTTTATTTTTGTTTAAATAACTTTATCTTTCGGCAATGCAAGAACCAGGAATTGATACTGCTGTTGGATTCCCAAGGGCGGCAGAGCGATGCCTGATGCACCTAGAGCAAGGGCTCACCATGACCACAAGTGTAGTCATTTATGCAATGATTGGGGATCACAGAGCTCAGCTGCAGGGAGCAACTGGTGGAGGTGTGGTGAGAAGCCATGGCTCTGTGAAGGGATTGTGGGAAGAAGGCAGTGAGGAGATGTGTCCTTGTGAAGCTGGGATGTGGTGGTATCATGTGCGTGTACTTCAGTGCATCTGAGAACGCTCTCGAGCTCCGGGATTTTGATGACTGCTGACAGCAAATGGTGAGTGCATTGAGCTGATGGGGATGGTGATTGAAACCGCAAAGGGGTAGCTGCCTGCGAGATCTTTGCAGTAAGAGAAAGCCCAGAACACCCGTGTGCTATAGAAATTGATGTTTTGTTTAACCCTGGTACCCCAGCCTGACCTGGTGTTCCCTTTCCACTGTACAAAGTTTTCTCCGTATTCTGCAGATGTAGAAACGTGTAAGATGAGGAAGTGTGTGTTAAAAGAGCTTAGAAAAGGAATTCATTTACTTCAGGTGCTTGAGGACGGAGCTTCAACTGGTGATCTTCAAGTTATGGGAAAAGCATTTTTTTAACCTGGCCCCTCTTGCTTTGAGTAACTCCTGGAAGGAGGAGAGATTCACGGGGCTAGGGGGGGTTAACGTCTTTAGGTAGGAAAAAATCTGCCTCTGATCTCAGTCCCTCCCATTCCTTAAGCAGTACAGGCTGGTGGAAGCAATCCAACATTGGGGATAAGACTTATCCAATTTAATGATGGAACACAGTAACGTAAGCCAGGGGGTCTAACACAACTTTCTGCAATTGAGGTTTTTTGCTGTGGCTTTTATTTAGCTTTAAACATCTACCTTTTTGTAGTAGGTACCTGGAAGCTCATGGGATCCTTTAAACTGGGATGGTGATGGGGTATCTTGTGTGTGAAAAGAGAAGAGCCCAAGTTGTAGAGCAAATAAACTAGAAGGGTTTCCATTTTTATGAAGTGGATTCTCAGCTGCTCCTTGTACTGCAGGAATTGCTTGTTTTGCACGAGAGCACCCGTTTTAGTGGGTACTGGCTGAAATTACAACATGAGAGAGATTTTTTGGCTCTGAAGACTGTTCAGTCTGAATAAAACAAACTCCACATCTTTTTTTTTTTTTTAAAAAAAAAAAAAGGGAATGCTGTAGAGAAGGACAGGACTTGTCCCCGGTCATACAGCTGGTGACTGCAAGAGTCCTGGCTCGAATACAGTGTCTGTACCATGCCACCCCTGTACGTACCTCTTCCATTGATGTTGCCTGTTCTTCAAGCACCAGAATGGGTTTCTGAAGAAGCCCGTTAACTCTGTAGAAACTGAAATGCAGATCCGAATTGTACCTGTGTGTGTATGTATAATAGGCGTCTTTAAAACAACTGAGACTAGCTAATTAGTGAAGTAGTACGCTTCATTCTGTCCTTAATCCCAAAATCAGTGTGTCAGGAGTGAGCTCATGCCTGTAGGTAAAAGAGGGTCAGAGAATCGAGTGGTCCATGTGTCGGCATGGCCGTGTTTTGCTTTGTTCTTCCAGAATTGCTGAGAGGTCACAGCCTTGATGTCATTTCATCCTTGTAGAGTATCCCCACTTCTCCAGAGAGTGTCCCCTCTATGCATAGTCTGTTAAGTGATGGTCAGAGCCTTGACTGCCTGCAATTCATCAAGTTTAATACTTTATGTTTACTGTAAGAGAAGACAAAACCATTTGTCTGGGATTTTTTTGTTGTTAAAAATAATTGCTAAAAACTTAACTCAAATCTGGATCATGTCGCTAGGCAGAGGTGACAGATTGATGCCATCGGGGTTCTAGATACTGGAGAAATAATGAAATTGCCTGAAGGCTGTTACATTGCCCATACAAAGCCCTGGGAGCTTTGTATAAGTATAATGAAGTAGAAGCACCCTCTAGAAATCGGGAGAAAGGATCATTATTTCGCCCGGGCTCCAGCCCACAACTTGAAAGGCCTGATTAAAAGCCTCCTTCCTACTTTCTTGTGTTCCACAGATGGGTATGCGGTGGGAGGTTCTTGCATGAAACAGGTATTGCTCATGTCAGAGCTTCAGTCCCTCTGTGGATATGACCCTTGGATTTCCCACACCTCACACTTCCCCCGATAATGTGCTGCAGCAAAGGTAAACACATTGACGAGCACTCTGTGTCCATGAGGATGGGGCAGTAGGGGAGGAAGGAGGGATGAAATAGGACAGAACTGAATTTGTTCCTGTGGCTGTAGTTTACCAGGACATCCCTGATGTGAGCTGAGGGGTAGCCAGCGTCCTCCACCATTTAAACGTGAGACTGAGGTGGAGGGGAGGTAGGAAGGGAAGCCCTCTCATCTGCATGCAGCCCACTGATGGGGGCGTCTCTCTGCTCCTGAGGAGCTTGGCTGTGCTCTGGTTCCTGCTTGGGTGGGGGAGCAGGGGGGCTCTGGGTGACAAGTACTGACAGACTTTCAGTACCCGGCTGGGTATCTGTTTGTACCTGGGAAATTTCCATCTGTGTCTGATGTTCCCTGATAGCTGGAAAAGGAACTTGTTCGGTGTTGCTCTTGAAGACGCTGTTGTGAGGGGGTTGGTGTGGGAAAAGCGTGAGAGAGGACATGTTCTGTCCCTGCCGCAGAGTCGCTGTGTTACCTTACGGTTGGGTATTAGTTAATCTCCCTGTGGGCACCTGTTAGATTTCATCTTTCTCATATTGGGACTTGTTAAATGCTCTGAAGCATTTAAGGAAAGACGTTCACAGAAGGGCGGTGCGGTTTACAATGGATCGCTTCTGTGGATTTTGCACCTCCTGCCATTGCGTGTTTCTGTTACTAATAAAACACTCCTCAAGTTACCTGCTACCCTGAATGGTGAATAGCATCCTGCTGGCCCCTGGGTTTTCTGTGTAATCTGTCTCACAAATGCTTTGAGAAGACGCAAGGAGATCAAACCCGCCTGCACTAAGCGCAGCCCTGAAGCAGGTGCAGGAGGCTAAGCCCGAGCGTGCAGCCCACCTCCCTGTTTTCAGAAAGTATGTGGGTATTGTACAGCCTGTAAGTCTGTAACAGCTGAGCACAAGCATGTTAAAGACCTCAAAAAGCCATCTCCTCCCTGCGCACTGGCATTTGCCCATGAGCCTGGTGTTTTCCTGCACATGCAGGTGCTCCAAGTCAGAATCCCCCGGCCCGGAGCCCTCCCAGCAGGTACCTCTGTCATCCGGAAAGATGCTGCGTTGTTCCTTTTCCCAGCAGAGCCCTTGCTGCAGCAATAAAGTGCAGATCTGACAGGGTGGCTTCGCCTTTCTCTTGTAAATCCTCTGGCCAGGAGCCTGATGTGATTCTTGCCAAATACCTCTGTAATTGGTAGAAAGACCCAAGGGGTTTCAGGAGCAGGATGAACGCCCAGAGAGGCGGGCAGCGGGGGTCAGAGATGGCCTTTCTTCACTGTGTATCAGAGCTTCGTGTCACACAGATGTCTGCTGGAAGGCACTAGAGCCTGATCCCCTTGGCTCCCAAGTCAGATGGGGCACAGGAGCTTTGTGAGCTTGTCCAACACGATGTTGTAAAGGGCGTGAGATGAGCTTCACACAATTTTTCATCTTGCAATAGGAAGAGGAATTGTTTTGGTTTATTTCTGTCTAAAAGGCTTAGGGAATGCCTGGATATACGTTTTAAATTTTCTCGCTTTATCCTATGTATGTGTTCCACGGGTCTTTAATTGTCATTTGTTGACTGCTTACCTCCTGTCATGGGATGGAGTTACCCTGCTCTGATTCTGGGTGAGGGAGGGTGGCTGGTGTTTCTGGAGACAAGTGATGATATGTGTGAATACTCCTGGCAAGATCCTGCCTTCTGGATTGGACAAAGCAAATTCATCCTCTGAAAAAATCTATCCGGAAGGACAGGACCCTTTAGGAATATATAGTTATCAGTCTCTCTAATCTTAGGTGTCTATCACCTGTATCCAAGTTGTACAATATAGATGTCCAGAGGGGCTGGGGCCATTCAATAAAGCTGCTGCTATAGTTCTTTACATTAATACTGAGCTAGAGCACATCACTCCTGCGGTCAGTGGTCTGGAAAACTACATCAACTCTCAGACCCAGAGAGCATTTGGGATAATAAAAGAAGGGACAGGCTGAAGCAGGGCTGGAGGTCCTGACTGTCACCACTTGGGACCCAGAAAAGATGTTTCTCTGGTGCTGGGGGGTTGTCTTCAGCCTCTCTGGCAGTGGTTGGCTTGCTAGTTTCCACTAGTTACCTAAATATGTTTTTGGATTGTTGCAGCTCCTATTGTTTGTGATAAAGGGTTGGACAAAAGGTCCATTGATCAGGCAGTTCTTGCTATCCATCTCTGTCTGCCTCTCAAGACAGCGGGTTTGTGGTTGCAGTGACACCGCAAAGCCGCTGCGCTGCATCGGGCTGGCACAACGAGCCAACCTCCCTGGGAGGAAAAAAAAAAAGGTGCGATAGCAGCGAGTACAGGCTCGTGGGTCCTTTTTGCTTTCTCGCCGCATGAATACGCGAGTCACCGTGCGAATATGGTGCGATGTGTGACAGGCTGGGCCAACTCGCTCTATGCCAAATCCAAAGCCGATAGTGAACTTACTCCCGTGTTTTAGTTTAGCAGGGAGCAGCCTGCCAAGTTTCAGTGTGCATGGCATTCAAGCCCTGCGTGGGAGACTATTGTAGACAAAGATGCTGAATTTTATAAAAGATTAAAATAAAAAAAATTGTGGGCAACTAAAGATTAGAGAGAATCTTGTTTCTGTAAGAAAGCCCCTGAGTTTCTTAGGAAAAGTGAAATGTTTCCTATAGTTGTTGTCTGAGCTAAACTTTGTCTGCTTTTCTAGCGATAAAAAACGGTGTTTGGTACAATTAGACAGCATATGGAAAATAGTCATATTTATGATATACTTCACTTGTTACTTCTTTTACTGTGTCATATTCAAAATACAGGCCAAGTTAGAAATGAAATTGCATTGCACGCAAAGATTCTTGCACTGACAGAGAAATGAAATACTTTTATCCCTAAAAGAGGAGGGAATAAGATATTGGAAATAAAAAGCATCAATATTGCTAACGTGCACGCAAAAAAGAAGGTTATATCTTGTGGCTCTGCAGTGGAACTTAAATTCAGACATAATAATGCAGATACACAAGAAACTTCCATTTTAGAGAACTATCTGAGAAAAAGGGATGTGAGATTTCAATATAGATTCATTATAATGTAGTTAATAGAGTGTAGTATTAAGGACTGACAATAAAATTGGCCAGCAACAAATGGGAATTATAGTTACCTACTGTTTTAACTTAAAATAACTCAATTTGAAATAATTATTCATTTTATAGAAAGTTTTTTTTTTTTTCAAGTAATGGAACACAAGAGTAACATTATAACTTTAAAAATTAACATGTGTAAAAGGATGTTTGTATATTTTCTTAATTATTTTTTTAAAATTGGGCTTTCCCTGTTCCCGACACCTCCCGTCCCCAATCCTGCTATTGGGGAAGGTTGGCATGAGGGTCATCCAGCTGGATCCAGGGACTCGGCCCCGCGCTTGGTGGTGCAGATGCTCCAGCTGTGCTGGGTCCAGGGAGCTTTGGAACTCGGGGTGCAAGTGGTGCCCACCAAGCATGGGCAGGCAGGAGTTGCCTGAGCTGGGGGTGATGCCAAGGCAGAGCTCCTGACCTGGATCCAGGAAAGGCTGCCTCCTGGGCACAGCCATCATGTCCAGTTACGGTAGGATTGAAGTGCGAAAGGAGCCTGTGCCTCATTGATGTCTGTAGGCTTTGGATGTGTCCACTTAAGCTAGTTTCATCAGCTAGTCCGTTAAGTGTGGAAGTCATTAACTTCACCCAGATGGAAAAATTGTCTTGTGCTCCTGCTCCAAAGGGAGTCTGCGATGGTTTCCTCCGTGTGATGAATGCACGCGGTGGTGGCCCTACCTGCTGCCGCTCACCGACCTTCTGGCTCCTTCCTCCTGTCTCTGCTCTGCCCTACTCCGCCGGTCTCTTCTGTCATCTCTCATTTGCCATCCCTCACATCTGCGGGGTCGGGCGCGGGCCCCGCTGACGGCTCTCGCCGAGGCTCTCTCATCGGTGATATGCACATCGGAAAGATCAAGGAGTGCTCTGACAATGGGGACATTGTGCCTGGGTTTCTGCACCCTGGCTGGGGAAGCGAGTGAGAGCCCCGTGTCCCCAGTACCTGGCGATCCGTCAGCCGGGTGACACGGGTCTGATGCCGCAGATGTGTGGATGAGGTGTCGGAGAGAGGCTTTGGTGGGAGTGAATTGTGGGGGCTTTTGGCTAGTAAGATAATTGAGGGGAGCAAAGCTGTTTGAGCAAATAATGCGATAAAAGGGGGTGCAGGATTTGAGGTCCCCTGTGCACACTGATTTGGAAAGTGTGTGGCTGTGGAGGTGTCTCTAATACAAATTGAATACATGGTTTAATTCATAACTTGAAGTAAAAACTCTGTCTGGGGTTTTGGTGGATTTGCTTCTATACTAATGTTCTTTTTTAATTCTTTCTTTTCTTCTCCTGGCATCAGCTTCCTTGGAAGAGCGTTGCCAGGGAGCCTGCTGCATCCTCTCAGGGGTCCTTTTCTTTCTTTTGCCTTCTCCATTTCACCTTTCTACTCTGTCTCTTTCCCCTCTCTGTTCTCTTGTAATGCACAGCCTTCTCTCAAACACCCCGTCTCTCTCCTGCTTCTCCTCTTGCTTTCTCTGGGATTGCATCCACAGTACAGAGGGTTTATTCTTCCTCTCTGGTTTTGCTTTCTTTTTATTAGAATATTTCTGCATTTTTCTTCTCCATTCTCTAGATTTTCTTCCTTCTTCCTTGCACTTTCTTCTCCTTTTTTTGGGAATTTTCCCTTCTTCCTTTTACCTTGCTGGCTCACCATCCTCCTTTGCAATGTCTGCTCCTTGCTTATCAGCCCCTTTCTTCCAGTCCCTTCTGCTGTCTCCTCATCCCTCCACTGCTGTATCTCTGAAGTGAGATGGTCCAGCCTGGGGGACAGCAAGCCACAAACAGATTTGCTGTGTTGCTCCATCGTAGACCTCCTCTGCTTGGGCTCCTCCTGGGCAGCAGCCAAGCAGCAGGTTCTCCGCTTGATGGCTCAGTGATCCCCCCGCACCACAGGAGCGTGGTGGTCCTTGTGGAGTCATTACCAGGGGCAGGAGAAGTTGGGTGTTGATTACTCCGCTGGGCAAATCTTGCGCAACCACCCGCAGCCAGTGCAATAGTGAAGAAGGGGGTTGGGGCACATCAGACATCCCTCCTCTATTCATTTAAATGGCATCATCCTGCCAAGCTCATTCAGCTAAGATGTAAAATACGGGTTTGGCTCCTGTTATCCTGTGAGATACTGGGTGATTGGGTTGCAAGTATGAATCGAATGATACTCGGATGATACTCCGACACATCCATGTGGGTGGCCTCTCATTAGGCAATAGAGACCATGGCCAGGCCAGAGGTGCTGCCCAGCGTGACGGGCAAATAGCATGGTGCTGGGCGCTGAGAGCTGGGTTGGAAACTTCATATGGTCTAAATGGTCAAATATGACATCCTGGTCTTCACACCACCCCTGCAAATGAATAGAAGGGTTACCTGTGTGGGGTCACTGGAAATTGCACCTACCTTGCTGGCTTTCTCCTCACACCAGCAGAGGTAAGATGGTATCTGCCGATCATCCTGAACTTCCAGTTTAAAAGAAGCGATGCTGAGCCCTGCCCACACTGGTGTGGTGAAAACAGGGACATGGTTTTATCTTGTTAGGAAGTCTGCTGCTTCTCCCGTGATCTAGTCAGACCTCGTCACCCAAGAAATGTTGGGATTAATCAACTTGGATGGGGAAAATCACCATAGATGCAGAGAGGCTGAAGTAGGTGATTTAGCTTGAGGGCAACCTTCCTTCTGTGCAGAAGTGGACAATGCTCCCGTATAGCAGAAAGGGTCCTGGGCTGTGAGAGATGCTGTGGGTCAGCTGGAATCCAACATAACAGTGCTCACAGCCCCACACATCCTGGTGTCACTCGTCATAGGATTTAGCCTGGTGTAACTCTGTTCCTGACCATTCAAACCTGGCCTTGGCAGCTCAGGAATATTCCCTGCTTTCTTCTCTGGGCTGTGTGTTTTTTCAGACTTTTCCAGAGTGCACAGCATTACTCTGTTCCTTCGGACAGTCGCGTCTCACCCCCGAGATGGCTGCCTCTCCATAGAGCTGAAGTGAAGTAGTTGAAGTACTACTTGGGCTGGGCCACCATAAAATATTCTTTATCAAAAATAAGCATTGCAAAGAGTGCTGCAATGACCCCCTCCCTTTTTTTTATTTTTTTTTTTTCCTGTAGGAATATTTCCTCTATTTAATTAATTTTTTTTTTTTAATATCTCTCTTTCCAGACTTTTTATTCCAGCCCGGCTGCCTGCGATCCCTGTGGGGTGAGGGGAGGAGGGCTGAGTGACAGGCTAATAACCTGCTCCGGCTCTCGCTCCAAGCCCAGTGGCAGGTGTCCCAGCGCCCCTATTGAATGCCACCATCCAAAAAAAAAAATTATCAACAATCTTCCTTCAACAATGATTTATTATTGCCATAATTTGCCTTGATACAATGAGCTGCGGAGCGTATTTCTGCACCCGGCTGACAGGGATTTGATGGCTCCAGGTTCCTATTTTATTTAGTCTTGAGCCTAATATGATTTGGTTACCCTCGCCCCCTCCTTCCCATCCCTCTCCTCCCTCCCCACCCAACCTTTTCTCATTTTGTTTTGTTTTCTATGAGTGTGTGTTTCGCATAACCCTGGGCCGGCTGACAGCGCTTGTAAAAACCAGAAGTCGATCTTGCAGTGGCTTTTCACCATTAATCAAGCTGCCTGGAATTGGAAAGTAACACTGACAGGCTTTTATCTTGGAGAGAAGGAGGATGGCAGATGTATTTTATGGTGGATGAGCCTTCACGGCTTCTATTAGACTGGGACTTCAGTGGTACAAGGTGGTGGTTTGGGGGAGGAGGGGAGCGAGGGGGAGGAGAAGCCGGGGAGCAGCCTATAGATAAATAGATCCGTCAGTCAGGCGATGTGGAGGTCTCCAGGCGGCCAGCCATTGTAGGTGACAGAAAAGGCAATCAAAGACAAAACAAATCAAAAGGTACATCTTATCAGCAGCAGGCCAGCTGGACTTCCACCGCACTCGGAGGCCCCGCCGAGGGCAGGAGAAATTAATCGTGCTGTCGAGGCCAGAGAAATTGTCGCCGCTGAAGGTCCAAGTTCAGGCGAGCGGAGGTGGCCAACATTAAAGGAGAGGGAGAGCGGGGGGCGGGAGGAGAGGAGCGAGGAAGCGAGTGCTGCCGTCCCGCCACCTCGCTCCCTCCCTCTCTCCCCCGGCCGCCGCGGGCTCCTGACAAGTGCATTCATCGTGCGATGATAGCTCGGCACCTATGATTGGTACCTTTAATAATATAGCCCTCGCTCAGCTGTCACCCTGAAAGAACAATTTTTCCTCCCGCTTTCCTCGATGCAAAGATACATCCATAATGAGAAGGGTGACAGAAAGTGGGAGCGTGGGGAGCCAAGGAAAGTTTGGAAGAACATTAATCAAAAAGTGAAGCTGGAGGTGATGCCGGCTGCTTGACTCGCCCGTGTCTCCAACGGGGAGCCAGCATCGGGTTTGAAGCTCCTGTCATGTTCTCCGGCCCGCAGTGCTTCGGGGTGCCCTCAACAGGGGGGGTGGGATCCTTTGCCCACCCTCGGAGAGGAGAAACTTTGAAAGCCACCATCCTTCTGCACAGCAGAACTGGTCGTGGCAGGAGGGACTGGGCAGTAGCCCCTTGCATGAGGAATTCTTGGTGTAAACCAGCACAATGCTGTTGTGTGCAATGGATTTACAGTGCAGAGGGACAAAGTTCTCTTTTGTCTTCTCAGCCTGGAGAAAGAAAAGTTTGAGTTTCCCTGCAGCGGGGACCTACTTGTGTCCTGCTCTGGATCACTGGGACTCCATCCTTTGGAGCCAGCCAGACTCAACCCCCAACCCCATCCTTAGCAGTGCTGTATGGAAACCACCCTATTTCCCCAAAGGAAGAGTTTTGTCTTCCAGGGCATGATGCCCTCCTCTCTGGGCTGTGATGTGGCTGGCCCCTGGCCCATCATGCTCTTACATCTCCCTCTGCGTGGAAGATGCTTATGTGTCAGCCCAAAGCCCTGAGTTACGGACCAAGTCACAGTGTTGTGTTGCTAAAAGCCACTGCCCACGTGTGGATCAGCACCCGGCCCCATGTCACTGTGTCTGGGGCTATCGCAGGAGATGTCGAGGGCTCCTGTTGCAGCCACCCAGTGCCGCGCACACCCATGAAATCACCACACTGTCAGTCCCTCTGAGCAATCGCGCCTGTGGGGGGACCTCCTGGGGAAATTTGGGGGGGTATATTCCACCCCCGGTGTAAAAGAGGCGCTGTCAGCCCCGTGCTGGCGGGCTGGGGAGAGCAGCAGGCATGTACGTCTGCGGGAGGCACGGAGGGGGCTCCTGTTTGTTGTACTTAAGGAACACGTCTATTTT
This sequence comes from Numenius arquata, assembly GCF_964106895.1. NCBI lineage: Eukaryota > Metazoa > Chordata > Aves > Charadriiformes > Scolopacidae > Numenius > Numenius arquata. The sequence goes on from NC_133583.1 coordinate 13,010,811, forward strand.
AATTTAAGGAATAAGCAGTGATGCCCTCAAACGCGGTTATCTACTGTGGTTTTTAGCAGCTTTCCAGGCTGCCCGGCTCCACTCTGTGGTTGTCAGTCCCTCCCTGGGATGAAGCCCTTGGGCTTGAATTCTTTAGCATTAGCGTTTGGCAGTCAGTCCTCTCATTCTGCATATTTGCTCTCTTGTACCTACAACCGATTTGCTAATCTGCATCTGTTTTTGTTTTTATCCTAATAAAAGTGGGGATTATGTGCAGATCTGGATCAAACAGGTTTGTCTGTAAAAGCTGGGGGTGCTGGTCTCTGCGGTCCGTCATCTCAAATCCCGGAGGATCACAAGGAACGCAGGGAGGGTTAGGCAGCATCGCTAGAAGTAGTTTGTTCTATATGGTTTCCAAAAATTGAACGGTGATTGCTTTCTGCCTTTTCCATGAAAGCGGGTAACTTCTGTAGACAGTAGTTGGCGGGTGTGTGAACCATATGGCTGGAATAAATGTTGGTAATAAGTAGTGGTGAAAACAATCCTGGAGGGACATTTCCATACCAAAGAGTTGAACCCAGAATGGATAAGCACAGCTTGAGCAAGGAAGCAGAACTCTGGTCTCCACGCAGACCTCCTTAGCAAGAGCACAATGAAGAGTAAATGGGTCCTGGACAGTTGCCTTGGACTGTCCATCCAGGAGCTTCAGAGCCATGTGCTTAAAGGATGAACGCTTTGTGTATCCTCTGCAAAGATGATACAGATGTGGTTTGCTGGTGCTAAAATGAGGAAACGATGCTTTTGCCTGGTAGGATTTTCTGCAGTGTATAGACTGGTGTCTCCATGTCTGGAGCTGTAAGAACAGGGATTTCTAACTCAAATGCCTGAGATAATTTTGAAAACTAAACAACTAAAGCCTGAGCTTCACTGAGACTTGGGCTCCTTCTAGACACTGTGGTGCTTTGGGAAAACACGAACCCAGCATCTGAATTTCCTCTAGTGCTATCAACCTTAGCATAAGAGTATCTATACATCTGAAGCTTGAGTTTTGCAGAGGTACTGTACATTTTTAACTCTCATGTGCCCACGATGTCTAAAACATAAGTGCCCGAAGTAATGGATGCTGGGAAACTTACTGAAGAGAATGGCTCATTGAAGGGTGCAGTGTAAATCAGGAACAGAGTTGGGTCTTGAGATATCATGACCTGACTCCTAAGTTAATTTCAGCTGCTACTTCTCCGGTGGAAGGATGCACTGTGTGTGCAACTCAGGCTTGGCTTCATGCTTTCAGAGCTTGTCACGAGGGATCGGCTGTATCTCTAGAGTAAATGCATCTACAGGGACTTGCAACCTGGCACCTCTGCCAGGTGGTTCCATCTAAATCAGTGGGAACCTGGGAAGCAAGTCCTTTTCTGTTGCAAAAAGTTATCATGCTGACGTTACTCTCTAGGCTTGGCCTGATTACCAACCCTTTGGGGCTAAAAACCAGGTCTATCAGGGAATCCTGCACAAACATCCTACGTGCTGCTGGAGGAACAGAGCCTCAAGACTAAAGTCCTAGAATATATGATGATGCTGACATGCAACACATGCAGTGCAACCTGCGTGCTGAAAAGCTGTTTAAAATTGTACCACGCTGCTTGGGCAGGTACACAGTGTGAGTGGCCTGAGTCTGAAACGGCCAAAATGACATTACACAAAGCCCATCCTCACCTCCATCTAGATCCACAGCAGCCTCATTGCAATCAGTGCAGGTTTGTAATGATGTAAGTGAAGCCAGGGCTCCGTTTGTGATGTAAATATGGTGAATTATAAAACAAACCAGGTTTCAAAGTGCTTTCTTGGCCTGTGGTTAATCTCTTGCTAACTCTGTGAAGCACCAAAGAATTAGGTACTGCATGAAGTCTAACCAGAGAGGTTGTCACCTTGGGCAAGATGGATTTAAACATGAGATGAGGTCATGTTCGCATCATATTTACTGTTATGGCCGAGCACAAATATGTTGCAGTATTTTGATTGCTTTTCCAGATGGGATCAAATTGTCCTTTAATCACGTTAAAGAAATCAGGTTATGAGCTGGCTGCTGTAGCACCATTCCACTAAGATAATTATGAACAATTTGGTTCCGTCTGCAAACATCTTAATGAAATGGGGAAACTACTCAACGTTGTTGAATTTGCAGTGTAGAAATGACTCAGTCTTTGGTGTCCTGCTTTTACCACTAGACAATACTAATCATCTGGCTCTTATAACTTCTTAAAGAGTTGAACTTCTTAAAGCACCTCAAGATAGCAAGCCCACCTCCACCCTTGCCATGCACTGGCTAGTGTTCTGTCTCTGCTCCTCAGCAGTAAGCAGAGCCCTTGGACCCTGCCACATCTCCTGGACATTGGTAGGGCTAAGAGACCCCGAAGTGCTGCCTCTGCTCCTCTCTGGCTCTTGATGTAGCAGGAGCTGAGCTGTGTGCAGGGTGTTACTGTGACCATTGTGTTTCTATTTAGAGAGGTGGGGGTCAGTCTCTTCTCCCAAGTAACAAGCGATAAGACAAGAGGAAATGGCCTCAAGTTGCACCAGGGCAAGTTTAGATTGGATATTACGAAAAATTTCTTCACTGAAAGGGTTATCTAACGTTGGACCAGGCTGCCCAGGGAAGTGGTTGAAACATCATCCCCGGAGGTATTTAAAAGACAGGTAGATGTAGTGCTGAGGGACGTGGTTTAGTGGTGGTTTACGCGGTGTTAGGTTGATGGTTGGACTCGATGATCGTAAAGGTCCCTTCCAACCTAGACAATTCTGTGTGTTCACAGTTTTCCCATGGAGTGTTCTTGGTCCCAGTCTTGCTCTCTCCCTGCTGGAGAGGGGCAGCAATTCCCTGTGAGACAATGGGGAAATAATTTCACTATGGTTGAATTTTTCCTGGCCCAACCTGCAATACTTCAGCTGGCCAGAACTCTCGCCTGCTCTCCCTCCCCAGCAAAGGTCAGCATGGACCCGTCCAAAGTTTTGCTGGAAGTGTCTCAGCAGCACGTCCCACACCTCCTTGCAGTCTGCATGGGATGGTTGGTGGAGGTCAGAACTAGGAGCCTATTGCAAAAGTCAGCATGACACCAGATCATGGAAACCACGGGGTTTTTTTTAACAGGAGACTTCAGCCTACACTGTTTTGTGGTTTGTTGTTTTTTTTATCATCCCCCAAAGAGTACAATCTATTTTCTAGTCTCAGAAGGTCTGTTTCAGAAGCCGGGATAGCCAGTCCCTAGGAATGTCCCCTATTAAGAGCTGCATTTGACACCAATATACTGCCCATCTTCACTGTAAAGATTGGAAGCTTTCCAGGACAGAAATCAACCCTTCCTGTGTGGGCATGCAGCATCCCGGGCAACGGAGCCTTGGCTCCAGCTGGGACCTCCAGCCATAACCAGGAAACAAATCAAGGAAACGGCATGTGCTTGGCAGATGTCCGATTTGGGCCAGACACGAGGTTACAAGACAGCCTTAACAAGCTTTTCTTGTATGCTTTGTCTTTGTTGCAATGCTCTGGGGCTCAATTCAGTTGCCTGAACACAGGCCTTGAGGTGAGGCATGTGTCTCTGGGCCTCCATGGCATCTGCAGGGGGTTGGCAGCTGCGACACATGGAGCAGCATCTGCAGTGGCACTGAATGCTCGTGCATGAGCCCCGTAATTGCATGTTGTGGTTTCACATGCGGCTGCTGCTGTCCCTGGGCAACGCCTTTGCTTTTGAAAGCGAGTCTGGAGTGCTCTGTGATCTGGCGATGCTGGTCTTGCTGTCCTTGACCACAGCGGTGGATTTAGTTGGGGTCCCTGGGAAGTCACAGGTTTCCCTGGAAGTAAAATCCATTTTGTCACCTGAGATGACAATGCACTGTCAGTTCCACCATTGTTTTTGAGGGGAATAATAGCCCAGGAAGAAAATGGCAAGTGGGGCATCAAGGGGATAAACTATTGACCCAGAACACAACTATTATGGTCACAAGCATGATGAGCACCCCATCAGGCAGAGCTTGTTGTGGCCGGGGAAGTTCAGTGCACCGGGGAATTGGCACTTGCAGGGACGGTGCCCCAGGTCTAGGGGATCAGGCACACGCTGGGAATGCTGCTTTTGTCCTTGCTGATGCTTGCTTGACACAAGTCCATAACAGGCAAATGGCTTTTGCCACGGAGAGGTTAGAGCCACCCCCCTCTCCCTGCTTGCACAGCAGCAGCCCCTGCCAGGAGCTCAGCCCGGGGCTGGACCAGGGCAGATGGACCTCTTGCCAAGCTCCACACCCCTGTCAGCCCAAAGTCCAGGAGCCCAGACCCGGCCTCGCTGGCTGTCTCTTCTGCACAGGCTTGGTCTGGAAGTTGGGACACTAACATGTTTTTACCACAGCTGCCTTTGACAGCCCCTGTGGCTTCCACCTTCCCGTGGGAGATGGGATCCATGCAGGCCAAAATCAGGGGACTTGGCAAGTGGGCAGTAAAATCCCAGGTTGTGCATTTCCCGCTTTTCATTCCAGACTCAAGGATGTGAGTTTTCTTTCTTTGGAAAAGAGAAAGGAAGCATCAGCTGCAGATGTTGAGAGGCAGATGTGAGCGTGCTCTTTGCTTCCTTGCTGTCCCTGTGCCCCTCCCTATGCCTGCTTTCCGATCTGAAACGTGCTCAAGTCTCTCTTCTTTCTCCTTGTTTGCCTGGTTTTACACCAGAAAACTGGTGTGTACACCAGAAGGTGTGGTGGCCGCTGGCAGAGTGGAGGGGGCAGCGACAGAGCTGGGGGCCGGTGCCTGGTTTGGGAATCAGGGCTGGGACCCCAGCAGAGCTCTGCAGGCTGTACGGTTACAAGGTCGAGTGAGCAGCATTAGATCTCCTCCTCTTTGGACAACTTTAATTGGCACCCCAAAAAAAAAACCAACCAAGTGAGGGTTCTTGAAAATATTGTTTGTAATAAAAATAAATTGGTTCCTAATTTTTATTGTTTAGAAGAAAAAAGTCTGCTCTTTCCCTGGCCTGCTCATTTAATCAAAATCTTCCCTCTACATAAATTCTGCCGTCGTAACCTTGCCCACTCCCATGATAACGGTGCTGTCTCTTTGCCTGGTGTTAGTGACTTGCTTGGATGTGCACAACTAAAATCTGTACGATGATGCACAGGCTCCAAAGCTGTTAATCGGCAGGGGAGATACGGATGGTGGACAGAGAGCCCAAAGTGTATTGATACCCAGCTCCCAGAATTGACGCAGAGCTGGGTACTTGCATTTGTCCCTTTTAGAGGTATCAAAATGTTAGGCAGGAAAAGCTCATGTTTGCTTCTGGGCACTCTGAGGCTGGATGAGGACAGTGGAGTTTAAAATAAACTCTTGCTGGTAGTGACTCTTGACTACCAGCGTATCCTCTGCCAAAGCAAGAAAAAAGCATCATCTTCTTCACCTCTCTGGGGCATTTCCCACCCTGAGGAACGCTGATGTGTCTCACGCTCCAAGTGTGTGCGTGGGCATCGGCAGAGAGGAAGGGTTTCCCAAACGAGCGTTTTGCTGGCCCTGCCGTGGTGCTGAGGGTGCAGGGTCTGAAACGGGTCACTGCCGTAACACCAGCGCGTCCTCCGACCACCCTGCATCCCCAAAGCAGGGTCACACCACTCATCTCGTGTCTGCTGTCCTTCAGCGCAGCCTGTACCCGCCCCGCGAGCTGCTGCCCACACCCCAGTGCTGTTCTTTGTTGGTGCCCCAGTTTTAAACAGTAAAGGCCAACGCGAGAGGGAAGTCATGTCATTTTTCCATGGAGGGCATTTGGACCAGTTTTTGAGATGGAAAGTTTTTAGGATGTGGGTGATCGTGTGTTTTCTTCACATCAGTGGTCTCCTTGCTGGGTCAGTTTTCGGAGTATCTCTCATTTTTCTCATAAAGGTTAATTGTGTTTTAGATGCTTTTGGCCACACGAAAACTAAAGACGCGGCGATTTCTGACCTCAGCATGTATAAAGAGGGGGAATCAACTTTCAATCGCTACCACACCGTGGCATCTGCACGGGAGGCACGTATGCTGGATTTATGTGTATCCGCTGTCTCGGAGCAGGATCCGAGTGTGGCACCGCTCCACGTTGAAAGGAAATCACAGCTTATAATATTCAACTGGTTACTATAACCCCCACCCACCCCAGGTTTAATATTAGAACTATTTTTCACGTTGAAACCGAAATAGTACAAAATATGGGCTTGCTGTAATTGTTGTTAGATTATGTGTCACCCTGATAAGATGTAACAAATATTTTCCTACACAGCAGGGCCCGTTTCCCTGCGAGTAATGGATGGAGAAACTTCTCATAGTGTGCAGGCAATCGGTTGTAAAAACTTCACTTAGAAGATTAATGCATTAAGTGCAACCTTTGTGGAAAATAGGAAGAAAAGAATTAAAATAATAGTTTGTTCTTTCACGTTTAATATTAATAACCAAACTTACTTGGTGGGAATGTTCCTTGCTGCATGTGCCTTCCCACTTTAAGGGGCAGGTTTGTGTCAAATAAGCATTTGTGGTTTTTTTGAGGTCCTTCATCAGCAGCTATTGTATATGGTGCAGTGATTCAACAGAACTATTTTTATCGGTAATATGAAAGACTATTTTCATGGGCAAAGCTTTGACATCAATAAGTCTGCCAGACGTCACTTAATAGGCTAGATAAACATTGGCTTGCCATTTAGCGTAGAAGGATTTTCCCTTTATATCACGGCTTTACGTCTTTCATAGACACGTAATGGCCGTTAGAGAGATGGTACCTCGGGAGAGAGCTCTCCACAACCGGCGCACAGTCAGAGACGAGGCAGGGGCGTGTTTGCTGCTGCACGAACATTAACGTGCACAGCAGAGAAGGGAGGCCCTTCTTGTCATGAGCCGACTTGCCCCGGGTCGAGTCCCTCAGCAGCAGAGCCGAGGGCTTAGGAGGAGCACATCAGTAGGTGGCCCCTCCTGAGCACACCCTGCACCCAGTTCTGCCCTTGCCCATTGGAAGGTTCTTCTTCCACTCCGGGGGCCATTGGGTACCATCGGCAGAGCGGTGGCTGTGGCTGACTCGGCAGATGTATGGATGGTCTCACATAATGAAGCAATGGTCTTCCTTTCTTTCTCTCTTTTCTTTTTTTTTTTTTTTTTTTTTTTTTTAAAAAACTGCCCAAGGTTTGGGAAAAAATGCCAATTTAGAATGATTGCTGCTGCTTTCCCCCCATGTGTATTTTGAGATCTTGTTTTCTTCCTGAAGTACATTTCTGTACTTACAGTCAGTCCCAAGTGACAGGCACCATCAGTCATGAAGTCGGCGATGAAACTAGGGTCGGATGGGGCTGCTAATCTTCAGTGTGTGGCGCCCAGGTCACTTCTTCCTAGGTCTTCGCTTGCTGTCTGGGGTCTGGTAGGCTCTCCAGCTTCAGTTTTACACAGCATCACTTGTTTCACCACTTGTAAGAACAGATACTTCTTCCCAGTTTTACAGAGCTTGATTTTTTTATCAAGAGCATTTTGTAAGCAAAGAAATAATTAGTTTGCCAAAGGAGAAACAAGAGTTTCTGCCTTCTCCTGCCGATGGCAGGCAGTGGGAACAGCGGTCCCAAGATTTCAGCGTTCCAGGAGGCACCAGCCTTCACTGCCCCAGCAGGTCTTTTACTGCTGTGTGAACAGAGACAAATTTATCAGTAAAAAGCCAATGCCATCAAACCTTGATTGGGACTTTAAACAGCTCTGGCATTCAGAATTATTTAGGGCTTATTCAAACTTCTTTCTAAATTGATCAGTCAGATCTTTCAGAAAACTCAAAGAAAAATGGTATTTATATTCTTAAATAACTACATTCATCATTGCCAAGAAAGACTTTCAAGCTGCATCAGGGGAAAAAAAGGTTCAATTTTGACCATGCAGCAGCTTAATTCAGCGGGTCTCTTTGCATCGTGCCACAGCACGAAAACGGAACACGCCATCCCGCCGCAGTAAAAAGAGATTTTAGGCGCGCCGTGGCGATGAGTCTGATGGTGTAGCTGCAATCTTTATTCATTCGGAGTCAGTGACAGAGAGGGGTTTGAAGTTTGAAAGCAGGATTGCTCCTTGGCCAAAAAATATTCACAGATAAACCAAAATTCATTCATTAAATATCTCTGTCACCACTGCTTAGTTGCAGATGTAGAGAAAGGAGTAGATAGATTATTTAAAGCACGAAAGCTAATTAGGGTTGGCTGACAGACTACTGAATTTTACTTTGAAGAATGGGACAGGTTTTTACATAAGTGAGATGGTAGAGTGTGATCAAAACATTATTAAATCCAAACCGCCCAGCTTCCTTCCAGCTCTGCTTTTCCTCCCCAGCAGTCTCTGCCGTCCAGTCCACGGTTTTTTGGAGCTGAAAAATCATTAGCAACTTCCAGAAACAGCACTTCAGCGCAAGGAAGAGACAAGTCTCCAGAGCAGACGGGGGTGAGGACAGGGGTTTTTAGCAGCTGGACAACTTCCCCAAACAGACCGTGGCTGAGCTTACGCATCAGTTCTATAAGTCAGAATTCTGCAATGTAAGGAGGAAGCTTTGTTACATCGGATACTTAGCAATTAAGCCACATAAATGTATTTTACATAAACCTGCATGCTCTGGGATCATTTTAGCTTCTCCAACTATCAGGAAATCTTAAAAGAAAACCTCTTAGGAAAGCAAAATGAGTAATAAGAGGTGCTTTTAACCTTTTTTAGAAATAAATAAAAGAAAGAAAAAAAAAAAAAAAAGCACAATTGCCAGTGTCTGCCTAATACTACTCAGTAATACTTCGGAGATTCTCCCAGTGTGAGATGACTTACTGGGGAAGGATTCATGGATGGGTTAGTAGCTGTAAGTTTCATACTTGTCAGAAAGCTTCTCGTTTAGGAATGTGGATTAAAATTTTTGATGGGATAAAAGTATTAATTGAAAACTTATCTTTTCCACTTTGCAGCAAAAAAAAAAAAAAAAGGTATTTAAAACCGGGGTCCTGTGACAAGTTATTATTTCTCCCTTTCCTACCCTCCCCTAAGAACTACGCTTACTTAAGTGTACATAAAGTATTTTAAATCACTAAGGGCTCTAATAAAAAATGTGAGGTTACTCACTTTATAAAGCTTCTACATTTTTTCCTAGTTCATCCATTTACATGGTAACCTAGATTTGTATTGCAGTGTTACAAGGATCTTAATCTTTATATCATTTATCCTCAGTGCTGTGAAGCAATCCAGTATCCACACTTCACAAAACAAGGAAGCACACTTTTGTGAACAAGAGCCTAAGGCTAAGGTCACACAAAGTCTGTGCGGAGCAGGATTTAATTTTTAGTTTCATTTTTCCCGATCCCAGGCGATCAAGAAAGTGGGGATAGAACATAGTGAAAAAATAGCTAACCATGATGGAAAACAATTTTTATTTAATCTGCTTTAAGAAAACCCAAAGAAAGGATAAATTACTCTGGAAGAATGGCTTTAAATAGGGCCAAGATAATTATTGTTATGTATTTCTGCATTCTCCAAAGAAACCTTCAGAAAATAAAAAAGAAAATCTACAAAAAAGTAAACACTTAAAAAAGGTCCCATTGCTATTTCTTTCCTTTGCTGTAGATCCACTTCTGTGTTGTAGATACATTTTACTCATATTTGGCTTTGTTAATTCCAACTTATTTTGACTGTTTCTTTAGTCAGGTCAACACCCAGGGCAAACACATGCAAGCTTCCAATATTCTTGAAATATTTTATTATAAAGCACTTCAGACAAACTTTGATTCCAAAAAAAAAGTTCTCATCTGTAAAAGGAAACTATTTTAAAACAACATTCATAAAGAAAATAGACTGTTCTTAAGCATCAACTTCAGTTAGAACTCTTCTGTAATGAAATCTAAAGACAGAACTGACGGGTCAAGAGCTATTCATTTCATATATACTCATAAAAGGGAAACTAAGATGTTACATAGACATGATGGAGCATCTTATTGTTGACAATGAAATAGGAATACTCGATAGTTAATTCTGGCCTGACAAAGCAGTCCAACATTTAAATATTTTTCAGTCCCGAAAGAGACAAACCATTAACATTTCTCATTCAATAATTAAGCTAGCCCTGGCTAAGGGTTAAAGCCACTTCAAAGCATCTAATGTGATAAGCTCTTCATTTCATGTACTTCTCCTGTTGATCAGCCAAGATTTTTGCTGAGGATTTGGCATCATAGAAAAGTTCATTTATTTCTTCAATATGCTCTTTCTCAATGCTGTCTTTCCCATTAATCTTGGCAAGCAGGTTAGCTGGGGTCAGTAGCTGCACAGCATACCTGTGATCAGACAGAGATGGATGAATAATTACAATTCAGTGCATTCCAGTGAACTGAATATATGTAGGGGAGGGAGATTTGTTAGGAAACACACAGCTCTATCGGCAGTATAAAAAGTCTGCAAGATCCTCCAGCACGCACATTCCTTAAAGAAGGAAAAAAGAGGATTATTACTCTTTTCTAAAGTTAGCACTGCTTTTAATTGACCACATTATTGTATGGGAGAGGGTTGTTTCACTTCCAAGCATGTTTTTAGACCCAGTCATATTTAAGAGAGAAGCCAACTGCACTCAACTTACCTTAAGGTTGTCTTGGTACCGATTTCCCCTAGGTGGTTTAGAGCTTCTTCACTAATATTAATTCCTTCTGTCTGAGCACGAAGTTTTATGATCTGTTGGGATGAATGAGTAAATGAGGAAGCATCCCAAACAATGAGCACGCTGTACTACTTAGCTTAGTAGCTGGAAACTGTCAGCTTAGAGATGAGACATGCTAGGAAATGAGATGGTGTGGGGAGTTATCCCAGTTTAACTTACCACTAAACTGGAATTTGTAGAATTGCAACTCTTTGAATAGGCAAATATGATGTTAAAAAAAATGATTATAAAGGCAGGAAGAGGAACACGTCTGGACTACTAACCCTTCAGGATAATTCTGCATGGTTAGCAAAGTATATCTGCTAATAAGGAGCAGAATAGGAGAACTTGCACAAGAAAATGGGAAAAGCATGCAGGAAGTAAGTGACAGCCAGAGTCTTGAGAACAGCTACACCAATTAGTTACTAAATTTTGCAGTGTACCATTGCCACTATACAGCAGAATCCTCCAAAAAGCCCTACAGAAAGCTACGCCCTTTCCTTAGCAGCTCACAACACACTTTTTATTCAATTGACAAGAAGATAGTAAAATAAATCAAAAAGTTACTTTCTATGATTCACCTATTCTTGCAAGAAGAAAAAAATCGCTAAGAAGAATCTAATCTTTCGAGAACAGTCTCAGGCTTGTACCAGTTTGAAGATCTTTACAAAGTTGGAGAGCAAGATATCACCAATAAGCCTGAGCATACAAAGCTGTAACAAAAGTGGCACAAGTCTCTCGGTAGTCGGTATTACCAGCTGAGTGATAAGGGGCAGACTGGATAATGATGTTGTGTTGTAGTGCTGAGATAACTCTGGAACTGCAAGCCTCATATAATACAGGTATTTTTCACTTTGGCAGCTTTGTAAACAAGATATCAAGAAGCACTCGTTTAAATTAAAGCCATAAAAATGCGCTAGGGAAGTCAGAGTAGGGAACAGAGTAAAAGAGAGGGGCCTGAAAATGGCAGGAAGTTGTGCTAAGATATTAATACTGAATATTGGCAATGCTGCTGCAAATTGCAATTTCCAACTGAAGATTTTTTTCTGTCTTTTAGATCAACTCAAACATCACTTTCCATTCATTCAAATACAGCTACTTTACTCTTCCCCTTCTAGAAACAAGGTGTCTTGAATGCCACATCTTTAACAACTTTTTATCTAGCAACTGGGTAGAACTTTACTGAAGGATTGGGGCCCAAGCCATTAACCCAGCAAATACATACATAAATTAAGTTGCTATGAAATAGGAAAAGAAGTGTTTATCAGGTACAATACATTGGGAACACAAATCCCAACAAAAGTCCCAGTTATAACCTCTACTATCTAACCTCAGGCATACATGCAAAAATGTTTGATTACAGTAGCTGACTAGAATAGGCATAAAAGTGATTTTTCTCCCTATTCTGGTTGCACTAAGGTAACTGTGGGTCTTGCTTTCGGAGCAGAGCTACATAGTGGGATTTCTACTTTATCAACACAATGAGAAATATTTTGAACAGGTTATGAAGAAACTTTCAGTAGATAAATGGACAATTCTTGTGCTGATAAACAAATCAATTGTGAAAGGCCAAGGCAAAGTGTCTCACACATAAACATCAGCAGTGAAACCTTCTTCTGAGCATAAAAGAAGAATGGGAGCAAATACAGAAGAATAAATGTATGGACATCTTATTTTTAAACCACCTCAATTGTATTTAGTTAGAAACCACAGTTAAGTGTTATAGCTCCTCCTCTTCTCCCAAGAGAAGTCGTCATTCAAAAGCCTTAATTTAAGGGAAAATGAGATTATCTGACTATGGGAACATGATTTATGGAACATAATGTCTGGACTCTATTTTTAGCTTTAGGAAATGCTACTGTAAACAGAGTGGAGAGGGAGAGTGGAAATCACAGCACTTACCCAGCTCTTCTGAAAATCAACAATTCAGAAACGAGCTCTTTAACAGTGTATTATCTGCATGACAATACAGCACACTAGGCAGGTACTATATATAGCAAACTTAACGAAAAGTAACTCAGAGTACATACTCCTGCTACCCTAACTACACAAAATTCATACACAGTGTAGGGAAATCCAGACAACAGTCTTTAACACCTCCAGAGTGAGTAAAAGTCATGCTCTAAAATTTGGTTTCTATGCAGACAAAACATAATCGTATTATTAAATCACTGGGCTGCTTCTATTGTAATCTATGCCATAAAGCTTCAAAGTGTCCTTTTAGGTACAAAAAAAATCATCTTAAGAATGGCTCACAACAGCCGCATGTGAAAAGCTCCTCAAACCAAGTGAAATGAAGCTTTGCTTCTACGTTTATATTCGATAAATGCCTCGGCTTCACCTTGGCACTTATCCAGCAGCAGGAGACTATTATCTCGTGACAACGCTCTCCTCCATTGACACTATCTCTTAAATAATACAAAGAATTGACATGATAAACCGTAATGTCTTCTGCATCGTGTCACTTCACAGCATTGAGACGCTAATGAGGGGGATCTTTGACACGATGCATCATAATGGCACCCAAGCATTATAATCGATACACAATACATTGTGATGGCCCCACAGGAAAAGTTTCAGGCATTCAGAAGCATATCTCTGCAACACCTACTGTGCTTACATTTCCAAACTTGACTAGGAGCATGAAAATCCTCCCACTTTCAGGAGACAGTCCTCGTAGGTTAAAGCTACAGTACAGGGCACAGAGGCAAAAAGGCAGTGTGTGAAGTTGCCTTCCTCAACCCTTCTCATCTCTCAGGTGGAGGAACAGCCTGAGGTCAGGGACCAAAGGTCCCAAAATGTGACTTTCATCTCATACCAACTGAAAAAGCACTACCTGCTGCAACCAGCACACTCTATGGAAAGCGCATCTGCAAGAGATGAGGTCAGCAGCAATTCGTGCTATTTCATGCAAGTGAGCTGTCACTTTCAGCTCTAGATCTGCTCCCCAATACAACTCATCAGTGGGTGGAAATCAGACAGAGAAATTGCATGCGCAATTTTAACCAGCTTTCTGCAAATGGTTACTAAAGCAGCATGCACTTAGGAAGCGGTAAGCTTTCTGGCACAAGCCCTGGTGACCACAAAGTGTCAAACAGCTCTATAGTACCAGAATACACAGAGACATGGCAGTCATCCCAGCAGACTAGAACTCCAGGGACTTTTTAGAATTTCTCTTAAAATGCCGCACATACCTGCTTCATTTCTTGGGGTGTGTACAGCATGGTTCGGATAATCATCACTCTATCCAGCAGGTCTAGTGGTATTCCATGAGGAGATACTACATCCTCCGTACCTCTAAAGGAGAAACCAAACAGAAAGAGATTAGATACTATTCTGAGTTCAGTAAATTGATTTGACTGAAGACCACCACAATTTGCTGTGAAGTCAAGAGTGAAAGGTATCCAGATTTCATGGGATCTATAGAGATTGCAGGTAAAACCAGTAAAGTGCTGGTAGAGAGCTGCATTTCTAAGTTCAGTGCCAGTATTCAGGCACTGCAGCTTTAGCCGTGCTCCTCCTCTTGGAAATTAATCAAAATGCCCTGCAATCATCTGTTGTACTCTTGAGTAGATGGTGTTCTCCCCTCTGAAGTGATTCCTTCTCTTATGAGGTTACCGAATCAACTATACTATACAATTAATTTTTCCCCAACCCTTTTAAGAGCCGGGGCAAATCAGAATGTCGCTAACTACTTGAGATAACAGCGTACAGTTAAGAGCTTGCTTCTAGGGACTTAATTTAGCAAAATAAGATACAACATTCTATGCTAATCTTCCTTTCTTAAATCACATTTTTTTCATAACAAGATCTACAGTGAATCCACTGACTGTATTTGCTCTACTTCTACAAGACAGCCTTTTTATGCCTTTGCAAAGAGATCACGGCAATGTCCACCTTAAACATTTTTGAAGGGCTTATCACCTTAACTTCCAAGCAATGCAAACAGAGAAAGATTAATACCAGATGAGCCACTAAGAGGGAAAAGAATAGCTGGTTACACAGCTGAATTAAATCAATTTAAAGAGTAGCAATCATTGCTAATGACAGCTTGTTTAGACATAATTAGAGCTAGACCACAAATTAGCAGTAGAACTTAAGGAAGAATCTGAACATGCAAAGAATGCATTGTGTGGGTGCAAAATACTGAAGTAGAGGCACGAACTGGAGTGGAGATGAAAAACAAGTTAATTAGCAAGACCAAAGAATCACAAAAAGCCAGACCAACATGGGAAATAACAAAGGGTAGAGAGAGGCTGAACTGTGACATGCTTTATTAGTAAGAACAGGAAGCTTAAGTCTGATGCAATGAGGACAGCAAACAGCAAAATGACCCTGAAAAAACATGAAACTATGATGTTAGAGGTTTGTAGCCCTGGTGCTTTTGATGTCCCTAATGGGCAAACAACAGATGCATTGAGATATCCAATGAGAAAGGTAATTGTTACAGTTCACCCAGGAAATAAGACAATTCAGATGCTGTTAAGAGAAAGAGGGACTTGTCAGTGGAAGTAAAAGGAGGAATTCCATTCTGCTTTAACTTAGGTCAGCCTGGCATTAAATGCCCATCCCACCATGAAGCTCACAAGCAGTTCTTGAGCATTGATGCAGCTTGTAAACCAGGGGTTATCACAGATGTCAGTATCAGAGGCAAAAGCCTTCAGAGATTATAAATCTGCTGATACAGCTAATTCCAAGGTTTACGGACCAATGCAAACTGGAAAATTCAACTTTAGACATCATACCTGATAACACAGTTTCCTCGATTGGAAGCAAAGATGACAATGGGGGAAATGGAAGATTCTAGTGCTCGGTGCAGGTATGTGAAACATTCGATATCCAGCATGTGAACTTCATCCACAAAGAGTACACCTGGAACTAGCTCAGCGATGCCTTGATCAATGTATTTATTCACTACCTTATTTATCTCTCCTCGAAGTTTGTCTGAAAACAAAAAGAAACTGTTAGTTGTTCTGCTAGTGAACTATAGGTCTGTATGAAAGACTTAAAGTAAAAATCTCCTTGAATTTTTTCATGGTTTGGAATCTTACCGCCACAGGGAAAAATCTCTATGACACTAAAATTCTGTGGCATTCTCTACTGTATTGGGGAGACATCTGTCTGAACTTGTAGCACTTCACTGGGGTAGTCTGCCCCCTCACATGGCTTGTGAAAAACTATTCAGGTTAGGTATTGAAACAGACTTTGATCTAAATTTAGATAGTCACTTACTGAAACATCATTTCTTTCAAAGCAAAAAGGAGAACAGATCTTTCTGTAGACTTTTTTTCTCCAATGGTCTGTAGGTAGGAAGAACAGCAGTGCACTTAGAGCATCAAGCTGCAGTAGAGGTGTCTAAACCAAACCAAGGTTAGAGTCTTTAGACGCCGTTTTTCTGCTCCACAGAAATTTAGTGTGGTTGCTTCGCATAAGCACACATCCTAACAATGCTTTTTAGATTGTTTGTTGTTGTTGTTCAGTTTGTCTGTTTGTCAAAGTGTGAACCTCACACTCTCTGGCAGGAGTGTTTTGAGAAAGGGGGACGGCACTAGCATTCTAACCTCTCTCTCTTCACAAGACTGGTGCAGAGTACAGTATTTTATCACTCTACGTGTGAACCAATTACATGTTGGACTGTTTCCAGCCACTGCAATTCTAGCAGCTGTATCATTGCTTTTTGAAATCCGAATATTTATGAATAAGTGTTATGCAGACATTCACTTAGAGATGGTACATGAATAACCCTAGTTTTAACGCTCTTCTAACTGGCAAATATATAGGTTATATTGGTCTAAAAATATCATGTAGGATTCATACCAGTAATTTCAGTTTTCTTAGGCTTCATTAATTGCCCCATCATAGAAAGGATGTCTTGCCCACCCTAGGAGAAGAAAGTTACAGATCAGCTATGAGGTCTCATAGTGAGCATATACCACCAGAATTTTATAAACCAGGAATTGGTTAAAGAAGTTGTTACTTGCACTTAACTTGATACTTTGTATCAGCAGTGGTTGACAATCTGTCAAAGGCTAGGTCATTGCACTGCAGCAGCATTTTAAACATAATCATTTAGCTACCTCCTCACCCTTTCTTTAGCCATGTTCATTTGGAGAATATAGAAAACCAAAATGAGGTATCCTCTTTTAAAAAAGTTGTCACAGAGAAGCTCATAAAGACTAAAATTATCAGGGAACACAGAGACTTGGATTGCCTGCGTTCATGGTAGGTGTTCAACCTGTAAACACAGGATCAATTATGCTAAGTTTTAAGAGTTTTGAACACCTTGATTTTTATCATGTAAATGGTTTTGTTGAAAAAAGGATGTTTATTTTGAAATGGAATAGTTAAAGGCTTGTAGTATCATACTGTAGGGATGCTAGGCTTTAAACAAAGATACTGTTTTGTTAGTGGCTTATGTTCATGACGCACACGGAATTCCCTCAATACCAGGTTTATGTTAAGATAAAGCAAGGAGTAATTCTCCTATTTTCATTTTTTTGCTGCAGTATGTTCAGAACTCTACTGAAAGTCACAAGGAAATTTAACAAGAGGCTAGGAAGCATTTCTGAAGGAAGCAGGGACATCAATAGAATCTGCAACAGTCAAAAATACTTAGTGACCTTTTATCATAGTGCTTGCAGTTTCCGTTTCGTGGCCGCAATACCATAAACACAGAGCAGAATAAATTAATCTGTACTCAGAACTTTTGGCAAATAAAATGATGCAGATCTGGCTGCTGCTACCTCACACCTGTCAGGAAATTTCCTTCTGGAGAGAAAACAATAATCTCTTTCCTTGGTCAAGAGGAGCAGCCTGCACTGCTCTCTTTTTGTAGGGGATGGAGCACAGCGGTGGAGGGAATGGGAGAGCTAGGTCTAGATTACGCGTTAAAACTGTGAAAGTAGTGGATCTCAAATATCCACGTGGAAGCTCCGCTATTGCTATAAGGCTGTTCTCTGTAGTGTTAGGAAATGTACTCTGATAAATATTCCATAAGCAGGTGCATGAATCCTAACCCAGCAACTGCCTCTTTAACCTGTATGGCAATGCTGCCGAGGTAGCCAACTGCAGCATGACCTCCCTCCAGAGAGGAGAGGTAGACTTGCCTTCACGGTGTAACACCTCCTTCTTTTCCTATAGTGGTGTCTCTGAGGGTGATTCAGGACAGCTCAGCTTTGTACATCTGCTTGATTATTCTAGTAACCATCACATTTATGTCAAATTATTTTACTGTAAAGACTTCATCCATGGAGTCAGATACCTGAGGTCGAGCATTGGCCACATCCAAGTCATGCAGGGTGACATCCTGAATAATTTCCTTTTTCTTGTGTACATCACCCTTTGGCAAGGGAACATACTCTTCAGCTTCAAGGTCAAATTCCGTAGCATAGATATCACACCTGCCCTGCCTCTGAGAGAAAGCAAAAAAAGAGAAACCCAGGTATAGAATTGGTTTCAGCGCCAAAACCTTGAGTGATATGAAATTGATAAAGAGCTTGGTTCACAATTCCAGTCCTGACAAGCTTCAACTGACTATTCAGACATCCCATTCCCTGCTTAGCAACAGGCATTCCCTATCTACTGATCAAAGCTCAAATACTCTGTTGAAAAACACCTGATATTTTCAGTGGTAAGAATATTCCACTCCCCTCTCCCCTTCTTTTAACCGTATGCAATTCTTGCTAAAGGACAAATCCAGCAGATCAACTAAAGATTGGGAGAACTGTTCAAGATTCTTTTGTAGGTGGGTGATTTATTATATGACACAAAATATTATGCTCATCCATTAAACAGCAAGTATCGCTGTACACTACTTTCTAAATCAGATATGAAAAGAATGCTAACTAATGCAGCATTCCCTTCTACATGTATATATCTTGTGGAGAAAATACCAGAGCGATAAAAGAAAGATTAAATACACTGCACATGTCAGCCTGAAAATGACTAAAGTTGCTTGTTTTTTCCCCCCTTCCCTTAAAGATGTCTTGATCTTACAGAAAAGAAAACTCATCCGGACAGCATCAGTGATAGCTTCCTTGCCAGATGACCTTAATTGTGAACCAGATGACCACGTTCTTTCAATGTAAGAGAGAATTTTCTCTCCAGATAAGAAAAATACTGGGCACTTTTTAAAACTTCCATGTAACCATTTCATGTCAGTTAAGGTTAATAAATCGGAGAGCCTTCTGAAAAAGGCAGAGAAAGGTCTGCAAGAATACATACACCTGCATAAAAGTGCATAACTTTTACCTTGACGGCTCCACTGTTTGCTTCAATATAAATAACATCACCGGTTTCCACTCGCTCTTTCTGCAAGCTCTCAAATATGCTTGGGTCCAGCTGGAGACAAGTGAACACCACAGTTGTTCAAAATGGTTCCATATTGTTACAGTAAGCAAGGAAGAGAAATTTAGTTCAAAGCTCACTCCCACCAGACAAAATTAAACTGCAACTCCCCCCAACAACACTTCTAGGATTTTATACAGCTGTAACACTTGGAGTAGTGGTAGAGAATAAAAGTGGAAGAAGATGCACAGAGTTTACTTTCTTAACAAAAAAAAAAAAAAATCTGCTATCTGAAGGAAGTGACAGTAAGTGCCAGAAACAATGATATCAGTTACTCTCAAGAAGTATGCCTTTGTGTAACGTGACAATATATTTATACCTAGGATGCAGTACTTCTCTTGCTTTCTAAACAAAACTTTTATAAAAAAATCTGGCTGTAGCACTGGATTATGCTACTTGATTTCTTGAATCTGCATCCTCTGTGGAGCTGTGTAAGGGAATGTGGAATATGTTCGATGCTTTTGTTGTTTATTCACTTTTGCTCTGCATTTTCTTGTTTTCAGAGCGAGATGGTACTTAGCAACAGATAGCTTTCAATTCTCTCATACGCTGACAGGGATATTGAAGAACATGGACAGAGACTTGTAGAAGAAAACAAAGGGAAAGTGGGTCTGAGCTGGCAACATACCAGCTCAATTTCCAGTTCAGAATCAAATATTCACTAGAGCATACCTCCCCGTGGAAAGAAGGGATGTGACAAAAAGGACAATTTATACTGAAGCAGGTAAGATTTCCCAAAACCATCCTCAAAAATTCAGTTGAGAATCAGGAAAACAAAACCAAACAAGACCTTTCTTGTACGTTTGTTAATCACGAACATGAGTTTATAGCCAGGGTCAGTGTGAGGTATCACAGACTGAGACAGATCATAGTTCACATTCCCAACTCGGCCCATTTCTCTGTGGTACTAGTAATGCTGCAGAACTGCACCAGGATCACTTCCTGCCTGCACTCTCCCTTAACTCGCTGAAGACATACAAGTGTGTGCTGTCAAAGAGAAACATTACAGAGGCTGCTGAGTGATGGGTTTACTCCCAATTTCAATTAGTATGAGACAAGACTAGCATCTAAATATTCTACACAAAACAGATCTAAGTACACATTCAGGAGTAGGATAAAGTTGTCTAGCAAAAGAAAACAGCCTCCTGGAATCCCCACTCTATAGAGATGGGGATCAAGAGCTTGCAATGGAAACAAGAAGTGCTAAAAATAGAAGGTGAAGACCTGAAATACTTCAGGAAATTTTTCAGGCTCTACAATACATACCTTCAACTGTTTGGTTCCCTTTGCAGTTTTGAGTCCTATAATTACGTGGCTGATGGTTTTGCCGTAACCCCCCATAGGATTTTCAGTCTCACATGGAGTTAGTTCTGTGACTTCTCCTTCATAAACCTCCTTGGTCTCTTTAATCCTCAGCCCTGCAAGAAATAGTTTAGAATAGTGTCAGTACACAAATCGATGGCTGGATACAGTCTGCTGCATTACTGCCAACAGAACGTAACATATTATTAGGTTGCATTACATTTAATGGTAATTTTTTACTTTCACAATTAGAAAGGTCAATTATTGTTCTCTTCCTCGATATTAAGTGAGAATATTAATCCTGTGTCATCAGAGCGAAAGTTCAGCCCAAGTTCTGACCTGCAAAGCAGTTTGTTAAACTCTAAGAAACTATCTTCTTTCTCTCTGTTATTATTAGTTCTTGAACCAAATGTAAGTATCCTCTCTCTTTTCCCTCCCCCAAAGAGGGGATTTGCTTGATTTGTTCTTCTAGGCTAAAGTCAAAGAAACAGTTCATCTTCTGAAACTAAAGATCAATGACACTAATTGTAACTGTAATTTTTACACAATTTTTGTACCATCAGAAAAGCCCTGCAAAGTAAGGAAAAAGACATGAGAAAAAAAAGTAACTTCATGAAAATCTTAAAATTCTAGCAACTAAGTTGAAAATACCATAAATTGATTAACAGGTATTGTGTCATAAAATTAAGAAAAAGTTACTGTAGAATTTAAAATATTTTTCAATTTCATTGCACAAGGTGAGCTAAATAATTTAGCAGAATCTGCTATAATGCAAATTTAAAACTATTTCAAAACAGCTGACAAAGCCATCCTTACTTGGTTAGTTTTCAAGCAGTTGAGCAATCATCGTAGTATCTGGGTATCTTCTATTCTAATCAGAACTATTGTAATGAACTAAGTTATTTTAAATTGATGAAAAATATAGAGCTGAAGAGTTTTACGGTTATACAGTTCCACAGAAAAACCACTATCATCACCGCCACCACTACAATTATGCAGATGTTCTAACTACATAAAAGTTCAAAGAACCCACATCTGAAGAAACTCTATAAAGTATTTTATGAGACACACATGCCATACCAAAAATAATGAATGGGCTGTAACAAGATATAAGGAAGTCATCCTGCCCAGTCTGAGGCTATTAGGACTTTATAAAACTTTCCTTGTTCCATAACTTTTCATTTTGCTTTGAAATAGATCAGACACTTCACCAGTAATCTTGAGTTGCTGATAGGGAAGTATAAAGAACTGACAAATATGAGTCTGTCTCCCTCTACTGGACCCAAATTAAGACTAGGAATTGAAATGGGAGAAATGAGTTAATTGTGGCTAACATGATAATTTCTTGGTAAGAAACGTTTGCTTCCTCTTATTTAGCACTACATAAAAAGTTCTATATGAAGTTCATTTCAGTAATTTTTTAAAATGTTTTCCAGGTATGCCAAAACAATAGATAAAAAAAAATAAATCAATGAACCTTTGAGTTATAAAACTGACTTAGACAAGGCTGTATCACGTAGGCTACACATGCAAGGAATGTGAAGCAATATGGGAACTGCTGGTGGTGAGAAGTGGACGTTCACAGGTTTGTTTTTCCTTTTTGTTTTGTTTTTAAACTTTCAGCATGATCTCTATTCTGCTCTGATAAACTGGAAGCCCATTTGTGTTTGGGTCATGTTTTGTATGCTGCTAAAGCACATTTTCCAGTTTCATTTAATCTGAAAAGAATCCAGGTCACATGCTCAGTCTGCTCACAACACAAACCAAAGCTGAGGCAATGAGGGCAACCCAGAGATTTGCCTCAACAGCATGCCTCTGATCTAAACTAACGTGCTCATATAGATGTGTCTATAAAAAATGTTTTCAGGTTAACATGATCTGAACAAAGGTAATCAATACTTTGAACTTGCTGCCGATTATCCTTTGTTTTCAAATGAATCTGCAACTACGAACTTCACTCTCAAAAGAGTTCTTTAACTTAGACATTTCCTACTTACAAATCAGAAGCATGAGTCTAAAAAGACAACTGCAGGCCATTTCTTGTTTTGGTTCAATAGCACTACATGGAGTTAAATAGTGTTTGCTTGATTTACTGGCAGCTACTATTTGGAGACACAGGGAACAGATATGCTATTTAAGTGGTTATTCCAGTAGTTATTTTTTACTGCAACTGAGCTCTAACATTAGCTACTGTCATCATCCTTGCCAGCTGCTAATAAGCTCTACACAGGATTAATCTCTCTCAGCTTTTTTAACCCATACAACAATTCCATCTTCTCATTTCCCACTCTGTCCTTTTATGTTTCTTAGGTATCAGAAACTCTACTATACCCCAGGCAGTACTTGGCCACGAGACTGTGTCCAGTCTGTTATTAAAAGACTCCCAAAAATAAAAATTCTGTAAACTCATACATCCCAGTTTCCTTATACGGTGACGGGTCCAAACCTGTCAGACTCTGTTGTTTCCAAGAAAAAAAAGAAAGATAAAGTAAAAAATTGATGTTAACATGCCTCATCATTTTTATAAATTGAGGTGGTTAAACCCTCTGAAAGTAAAATGCACAATATGAGCAACAGATGATATGTACAGAACCTGCTAATAAGGAATCATACAAGACTCCTCCCCACCCCCCCAAAAAAACCCCAAATACCTAAGTGAATACTCGTTGACATGTGAGCTCAAGCTTCTCTTGCACCCAGTCACAACTGACATTGCACTGTGCATACAAAAAAATTTTTTTTTAAAAATGCACCCTTGTAAATTATTTATTTACCAGGCAGGGAACCTAAAACGTAACTGAGATTTAAACATGATTGGAAAATGTTCCATTACAAAAAACAGTAGTTACTAGTCCTTTAAAATATGTCAGAGGTTTGGGTTTGTTTTTTTTTAACGTTGATAAAAATATTCAATAAAGGTTGTATTATGAAAATGTGACATGTAATTCAACAGAAAGGAATGAAAGAAGTACCATCTTTCATTAACACCAATATTTGTTTAGAAGTGTCTCTCTATTGACATTCAGGGAATGCAGGGAACTAACAATGTAGCTGGCTGTTAAACCTCAGACAGTTAAAATACTGCTATCTCTAGGAATGACAACATGGATGGCATAAGTTTCATCTGTTGGTTCAGGTTTCCAAATCTCTGACAGGGAACTTCATCACATCAAGGAAATATTGCAGACTACTCAGTTTCTGGCTTCCCTCCCTCAGGCCCTGCCAGATTCGTGGTAACCAGAAGACCAGATACTACTGAGAGTTGCTTTCTTGTAAAAGTCAACGGAATACTTTTGTTTCATTGCAGAACCGAGAGACTTCTTCACCTTACTGCCACCGAATACTTAGATAAATTCCAAAGGGAAACATGGTACAGAAACCAGGAAAATTAACTGTTAATATGTTCAGGACTAAAATCGGTTAGGTTATCTTTAGCCACTCCTCATACAAACAAGGGCCACTTCCAATGGCATTTATCAGCTGTCAGCACCTATCATATAAGAGATTTTAGATACTCATTGAGGTTGTGTTGCAAATTTAACCAATTTACATCAAGCTTGTAAAAGCACTCTGGAATTGAGGAAGAAATTAAGGTAAAGTATTTCTTTTGTTGGCATGAAACTTTCTTTGTGCTTGCTGAAATACTAAGTCAGACTAACACTGCCATTTGGGAGTCCCTAATTAAGACTGTTTGCTCAGTAGGGTGAAATCACTAAAATGAAAAAGGAGGGAGTGTTTTTCTGTCTGCAAATATTTCTGCTAGTGTGAGAAGCTACAAATCATTTTTCTTTCAATTTTATTCAGAGTCACAAGGCAAAACCAGGAGATAAGCCTGGAGGATGAGAGGAGACACCAAGGAAGTAGAATGAACCATAATACAGCAATTAAGTTATGGTTTATAAACAGAAAACCTTACTGACTGACTCCACTAAGTGTGGAAGAGATTCACTAAATTAGTATCGGCACTGAAAAAAAGAACATACCATGATCTGAAGACAACCATGACCACTGAAAAGTCTTTCCTTTTTAGATGACTGGGAAAAAGCAAAGTGAGTATCATGCGAATACTTAATTCTTCTGGTTTTCTGAAACCTACCAATTGCACGCCGGAAGTTTTCCATTAGAACTTCTGTTTTCTTGATCTCAGTGGAATAGACCTCACTTCCAACCATAGGACAAAAGGGAACTTTACTTCCCAGTTCCTGAGCAATAGCTAAAGCCAAAGCAGTCTTAAAAGAATAGAAAAACAAGAACCTCATGTTATTTTTCATGAGAATTAACAAACGATTATTTCTGCACAAATTTAACTTTTTCCTCATCATATAAACTTCCGTATATCAACTATCAATTTAATATTAAGACTATTCTATCTGATGCATATTTCTCACATGTAACAACTCTCCTCCCCCAAAACAAGCTAGACACATATAAAGTGACTTTTATCAGACTTATAAAAACCTTAAAGACACTGGGCATTTGAATTAGACATCTGATACAAATGCAAAAAGCCTTAAATAGCATGGGGAAAAAAATAAATAAAACAAAAACTATTTAGGCTTCTAACATGAAATTAATTTCTAAGACGACTCTTCAGAGACCGTATTATCTGTTTGGTAACCTACAACATGTGGTTTAACACTAATGATGCCTGAACACACCACTGGATACTGCCAATGTTGATGACATGGCAAAAATCAAAATATAAAGCAGGAAATCATATCGATACATTGATGAAAAAAAATTCTAGTAGAAGGAAACATTAGGAAATGACTATCCTAAAATGGTTTTGACAACAAATTAAAATAAAATAGATTTGGGAATACTTTATCTCAAAAAAGAAAAATAATACCTTGCCAGTTCCAGGAGGTCCTGCCAACAGCACAGCTCTGCCAGCCATTTTCTTGCTTTTGATTAGTTCCACTATAACCCCACAAGCCTATAAGTTAAATAAGCATTTACACTGTTAACACAAGTATTGCCATAATATCTTTTGTTCCAATACTAGTAAAAGCGTTTAGAAATATTAGGTTTTGTGACCCCACTAGAAATAAAGAGGATTTCAATTTCATGTACACAAAGTGAAGAAAGATCAGAAAAATCTACTTCCTACAATCATTTTATCTGATACAGACATTATAAAAACCAAAACAAATCACAGACCACAAAACTCAGCCTAAGAGCACAGACTTTTTTGCCCCCCTGTGGTCGTGTGCATATTATAAGCGTTTAAAAATAAAGCAGGAAATCAATCTTTGAGTTTCAGAACGACATATCTGCTAAAGCCACGACGAGATACCGGACTGAAACAGAAGCTCCAATCTCCACTTGTACCAAATCTCTCGATTTTTGGTAGGTTCCATTGCCTTCAATACCCCAATTTCTACGCCTAAAACCCGGGCGACAGTCACCTGCCCTTGCCGCCAGCTAATGCAAAAAAGTAGCGGCGTTAAGGAATAGCCTTGATCACCCCCGTCGCTCCTCGCACAGCAGCGGAACGCACGGAGGAGCCCAGCAAAGACTTTCACTCGCTAACGGGACTTAAAAAGGCATCCAGCACAGGCCGAGCCTGCCCCCCGGGGCCCCTCAGGCTTCACCTCAGCCGGGGGGGAGCCTGCAGAGCCCCCGGGAAGCCCGGGCCGGGCCCTGCCGCCCCCCGTCGCTCACCTCCCGCGCGTTCTCCTGCCCCACCAGCCCGGCCCCCGCCGGCTTGGCGGTGCCGCTCTCGTCCAGCCCCAGCCCCTTGACATGGCTGTGGGCGGCGATGCGCTGCGTCTTCGAGGTGCTCTTCACCTCCTCGATCTTCATGGCGGGGCAGAACCGACCCAAACCACCCGCGCTCGCCACACGCGGCCCGCGCGTTACCAAGGCTCCCGGCGCGCGGCCGCCCCCGCCCGCCCCGCCGCGCTATTGGTTCATGTGGCGGCGCTCTCTATTCTTATTGGGCGCGGCGCACGCCTGTCTCCGCCAGGGGGTGCATATTTTTAGGGTCCGTCAGCCCGTTTCCGTGTGCGACGGCTCCGCAGGGCCCGGCCGGGAGCGGGACTGTGGCGGAGTCGGGCCGGGGGCAGGAACCGACGGGAGCCGAGACGGGGGGCGAGGACAGGCCCTCCCGGAGAGGGAAAAGCAGCTTGTTCTTGCTTGGCGGGTTTCTTGGCCCTACATCTACTTGAAAATCTTCTGCCTTCGCTGAATCCGGTGTGGGGCTGGAGTCAGTGCTTCCCGCCCCTCTCCCTGGGTGCCCCTCTCCCTGGGTGCCCCTCTCCCTGGGTGCCCCTCTCCCTGGGTGTCCTCTGGCTCGCTGTGGGGCTGGGTGCCCCTCTCCCAGGCACTCAGGCTGCCCGTGACCAGCTGTTAGCAATGCTTTCTAAAAATCTGTGCTAGGTTTAGCTTACAAAAGTAAGTCGAGGCTTCCCATGGGTGTTTTCTAGATCTTTGTGAAAGAAAAAGTAAGGGTGATCTCTTACCTGCTTGGTGTCACTCGCTAACTTCTAGCTTTCTGTGTAACTGCAAAATAATTCTGTTCCATGTGTCCAAAGCCTTTATGTAAGCTTCTGAGGCTTTAACAGATGCTGTACCTACAACAAAACTTATGTTCCTGAGCTTTGACCTACTGAAATGAGGAAAAATACTTCCATCTTCTCAACAGGTAGTTTCCTGGCCTTGCAGACCTTACCCTTGTTTCCTCAGGTCTGTGAGGCTCCAGCTTGTAGGCTGTTATAGCTGCTAACTGTGGTTCAGCTGTAATTCTGCTGTGCCTTTCACATAATGTTTAAATGGTTGAGATGGAGATCACTCACAGTGAAATTTTCAATGGGATCTGGGAACCTGCAGTTCCAGTGACTTCTCCTTGCTTGTAGATATTGGGATCTCTCTCTTCTGAAAAAGAGGAGACTCTTTCCATGAATGTATACTGTTTTCTATGTATGGCTATAAAATTATGGCTGTGTCTGCATCGTTCAAGGCTAATGAATCAACATGGTATGATGCTGGACTGCTGTCTGTACAAAGGGATGGTGCCATCTTGGCTCTCCCATGTGCTGCCAGGGAGAACTGCAAGTGGGATCCTGTGATGGCACAAGCCAGGAGAGTGGCTTTTAGGAAGGATGGGAGTTATGGTTCAATTCGCAGAAGCCTGTGAACAATGTGTATGCTATTCCCTTTTTGTCTAAGAGCTTCCATTAGTTTTGTTATAAATGTTATTCAGCAAAGAAAAGACTTTGCTATTTGTTTCTTTTTCTGTTAATTGTTCTGTCAGTTTATATTTACATAATCTAGTTTAAATTTGTAATTACAATATAATTGCACACATATGTAGTTCAACACCTTTGTAAGGATATC
The DNA here is from genome assembly GCF_964106895.1 of Numenius arquata. NCBI lineage: Eukaryota > Metazoa > Chordata > Aves > Charadriiformes > Scolopacidae > Numenius > Numenius arquata. The sequence continues at coordinate 13,038,443 of NC_133583.1, forward strand.
CTATAATACAACTGTTTAGCTAAGAATTTTTGAATGTAACAAATATAAGCTATCTTTTAAATAATTAAAAAAGCGGGTATACTATTGGACTCTATACATCCTCTTAGGGTCATATTAGTCACAGAATACAAATGCCTAATACGTACTGAACTTCTTTGTAAAAAAGTAAATATACAACTTTGATTTCTCTAGTGCATTAAACTGCTGCAAGTGTTGTGGGTAAGCCTGCTCAGAGCTCAAGTTTCTGCGAGTTCTGGAAGAATAATTAGCAAGTCTTCTAAGAGCTCTGAAGGCAGTGATGCTGTTAATGAGGTCCAGGCTGGGTATGGCCCTCCTTTATGAAGGACTACCAATGGGTGAAATACATATTCTTTTATTAACTTAAACTGAAATCTGTCCATACGTTCCATGTTATCTTGTTTGATGTTGCAGTGAGGCCTATTTTTGAGATTGTGGAGTTTCAAAGACTATTTAATAATATTTGCTTTTTTTCTTTTTGGTGAAATTGAATATATAGGCAGAATAGAGAATTGCTGTTAATCTTCATTATAGCTTAGGAGGAGGATAGAAATATTGGATATATGTAAAAATCGGATATGCTACATAAGGTCCTTTAACTTTAGCAATACTAATTCAATTAGAGACTTTTCCTGATAAAATTGAGTAAGAAAGAGAAGTGTTAATTGTTTGATGTCTCAAAAATAGAATTGGAGTAGAGCCTAAAACTTCAGACTGCCAGTGACTGTTGCTGTTCAGTAAATCTACTGCCACGATGAAGGTACAATTTTAGTACAGACCTGCAGAAATTGTTATGAAAATGGTTTGAGTTTGTATTTGCAGTAGAAAAGAGTATTTCCATATGAAAAAGAACCAGTAAACAATTGTTTGCTTGCTAGATGTGGAACTGGCTTCTTTCTCTTACTTTCTCAAGTTAGTATCGCTTAGCAGAGTTTACAATCATCCATGAACTATGAGTAGTTTGACACATCTCATTGTATTGATTGTTTTACTCATTCCATATGTTCCTTGAGCATCATACTGAAATTGCAGTTAAAAAGGGGGAGAAGAGTAGGTTTGGGTGAGGGAAAATAAACAATAACCCTTTAGACCACACAGGATTAATTGTTTATTCCCCAGAAAGAATAGGGTATATGTGGAACTACTGCAAAGTCTAGAATTGAACTTAAATAGCTTAAATGATCTTCTGTGATTGATGTCTGATGTGTTATGATGCATCAGTATGAGGAAATATTGAACCTCAACCTTAACATGATTTTTGCTATTTATTTTTTTAATAGCTAACACATTAGAGGGAGTGGGTAAAATAATTAAGTTGCAAAGCATGACTCATCTTTCTCCTTTGTCCATGCCACCAGACGGAACATAAGTAGGTTGTTCGACCATTCTGCCCATCTCATATTATAGATGCTTTGAGTATAATTTAATATTTCACTAGCCAGCTAACCAGAAAAAATAATACCTGTCACTAACAGTCTGAACTGTTATTCCCCAGGTTTAATCAACTCATTTTACCAACGTTTCTTTTGCCCCCCTCTTTGAGGTCTCCTATTTGGCACAGACGTCATGCGATACCCGATGTGGGAGCTGGAGACTTGAGAGCTGTTTTCCTAGACTAAATGTTTGAGGTTACAGGACGTGGCCCAGTTTCACATAAGCTTTCAAATTTCAATGGGACATGCTGAATCCTGAAACTGTCAAATAGTGTATTATTTTTGGAGTGAGAGAGAGTACGTGTGTGTGAGTGTGTGAATGACCTTTACATTTTTACCCTATCCCAAAAGTCTGACTTCCTGCCCTTTCTCCCATGAGTCCATAAACTTTAGCAATTAAAGTGAACGCTCCTTAAGGAAGAAATTCAGTACAGGAGAGAACAACTGGGATGAGGAATGGTGTATTAAGAAGAAAACAAGGAAAATAGCTTAAATACTGTAGAAAAATGCTATAGTGATATAGAAAAATCTGAAGAAGTTGGGATTCTTTCATTTTGCTACGTTTCCCTCTCCATCTTAGTAATATCAAGACCTCTGTGTTTGTGGTGTTCTGGTTTGTTTCCTGCAACAGAAGCTGAAAGGTTTTTCCTACTCTTCAGCAAAGCAATAGGAGTGATGAATCTTAATGAATGCTATCTCTCAATTTCCAAATCTGTAATTAACTCTAAAACTTTGTAAGCTAACAGAATGGACCTCTTGTAACACTGAATAAAGGTGCTTATGTCTCTATTTATCAAATTTCTCCTCCTTGATCTAAGTGTATTCATTTCATAGGTACCATGTGCATCCTGAGCTTGCAAAGAGCTGTGTCTTCAAGTGGTATATTGGGAAATCAGATCCACAGACTCTAAAATCCTGGAGAGAGAGGTATGTTCTGAGTGGTACCAACAAAACAGTTAACATTGTAGCAAATTTACGTGTTTGTTTGTTTTTTTCCTTCCCACTACGCAAGGACAACTGCCTTCTCTATCTAGAGAATTTTAAATCTTTCCTGTGTCTAAAGGAAGAAAATAAAGAACAAATCCACATTTCTACCCGACACCCCTCCTTCTTGCAGGTGACTCATGAGTAAAAGGTTATAAAAGAAATGCCATCACTTTTACGTGAGCAGTGGAATTAAATCCATTTTCCCATGGATTTTTATCTTCCTTCCTTACATCTCCTTACCAAAAAGAACTCTTTTTTTTTTTTTTTTTTTTTTATCGCCCCATGAGTTCTATCCAGTATCCCTCTAGTTATTGTCTGAGCAAAATGCAGCTCATCATTCCATCAGTAAGTTGGCAGTCCAAGGAAGAGTTCTTGCTGTAGCCTCTTGCCCTGTGGGCCATTGAAACGGGCACCTCCTTTACCTCATTGCCAGTTTTCACAAGAGTGGTAGTAATTTTTAGACCTCTATACTTTGTCAGAGCTTGTTGAAAATAGCAGTTATTTTAGAAGTTCTGGGAGGGCTTCCGAATAATGCTCCTTCTGGTTAGGAATCAGATCTTTCTCCACCTCTTCCTTCTAAACTCCTCTAATAATTAATGCTAAAAAAATAATTAAATGGTAGGTAATGTGATACAGGGATATCTGTGTGGATTATAACTGTGTAGGGCTTTTTCTTACGGGAATAGAACTTCACTTTGCAAGTATGTATTGATATAACAGATTGAGACGTTCAGGGCAATGAAGTGTACGTGAGCCTTATGATTTAACAGGAAACTATTCAAAGCCTGGGAACTTAGTCTGAAAAGTGACATTATGCTTAATTTGGCTCCCATGACAGAGCTCCCATCAAGCTGAACTATTCTGCTCCAGAAGCCGATTAACCAGGCTAGCTCAGTGCCTTGGCAGCACTCCTTGCAAGTTCATTTCGTTCCTTTAGGGAGATACTTGTCTCTCAAATAGCACCAAGCGCTAGGAATGACTGCTATTTTTTTTCCTCTGTCACCGAGTCATTGATTCTGTCATCTCGACTTCTGTGTATTTGGGAAGGAGGGGGAATTTGTACCCAACTTTAAAGTGTTGTTCTATGAAGCAACTTTCTTTGTAAGGAAAAAGCCTGGAGTTTGGAGTCAAAGCCTAAAAACTAGATCCATGATGCTGGCAATAACCTCAGGCAAGTCATCTTACACTTCTGCCTCATTCATTAGTTATTCAGATGTGAATGCTAAACACAATTAGGAACATATATTACTGCATAGGGAGAGCAAAAAAGCACTGCTCTCAAAGAAAAAAAATCTGTAGAATATAGTGCATGTCTAGCCTACTTGGACACCTATGGGAGGTCTATAACACAGTATTGCTTTCTTGGCTGGAAAACAGCTGTTATCATTTGCAGTGGTATTTAGTAGTCACTAATGAAGATGCAGAGGACATGAGTTAAGCTTTATGGTGTAATGCATTTGGCCCTGTGTGCCTCCTGGGTGATCAGTGAAGCCAAGTGACTTAAACCAGTGAAAATGTGCTCCGAGATATCTGAGACCCCTTAGCCTCTCCGGCCTCTCCAACGCTCATCTCCCCAGCTGTGGATTTTTTTGTGGTTGTTGGTTTGCAGGTGAGCTATTCATCACTGTTGTTATTCTTGATTATTCTTAACCCCTTAAAGGTATGATTTTTAAAAACGATCCTACACAACATCAATACACTTTTACAGGAAAATGAATGATGCAAACCCAGAAATTGGTGATTAAGTGTAAGGAGAGCAAATGATCCAAATCTTGAGCTGCTTTTTCGTGTGAATTTGCAATGTCTGTTAGACTTTGAAATCAAATCTCAGCACCAATCCTTCCAGCGGCAGCAGGGTGGGGGTCTCCGTGCAGGCAGAACCAAGGTGTGCTGTGGCAGCGAGCGGGATGAGCTCAGCAGCCTAATTAGCGTGGGCGAGTCCAGAGCCAAGTGCCAGCGCCCCAGGGGCAGTTACAACAACCCCTGCCCCAGACCTCTCTGCAGCCGGTGCTCTTGGCTCCCTCCTGCTGCCGTTAGCCCCGGTGAGCCCCAGGCACGCACCTGGGGAGGGGGCACCAGCTGTTGGGTGTGTGGCCATCAAAGTAAACTGCTTTAATTGCCTCTCCTGGGGGGGGGAGGACTGGGCAGAAGTGGTTGAGGAGTCCTGTGAGCAGACGCTAAGGTGAGCCAGGGCTGTTTGTCCGGGGTCGGGTGGCTGTCACCCTGCGGGTTCGTCTGCCTAATACACAAATAGTGATGAATTTGGCTAATTTTTTGCAACTGTGGGTCACCCTTCAGTGACGCTTAATGCGTGTTTTAGCACCCTGCAATGCCGTGGAAGGGGAAGCCCGCACCGTGTCGCGGGGGTAGCAGCCCTCCTTTCGGCTTTCGCGTCCTCCCGCACCGTAACCCCGGCGGGGCAGGGTCGGGCCCTCCCGCCGCCCGGGGCTGAGGCGGCGGAACGGCGGCGGCTGGGCCCGCGTTGCCGCCGGGGCGCTGTTGGGACGGACCGGCCGGGTGCAGCGCCGTCATGGCCGCCGAGCCCGCGGACCCCCGCGTCCTCAACTTTAACGTTGGCGTCCTGGGCCACATCGACAGCGGGAAGACGGCGCTGGCCCGGGCGCTGAGCACCACCGGCTCCACCGCCGCCTTCGACCGGGCGCCGCAGAGCCGGGCGAGGGGCATCACGCTGGACCTGGGCTTCTCCTGCCTGCGCACCGCCCTGCCGCCCCAGCTGGGCCCGGGGCCCGGCGAGCTCCAGTTCACCCTGGTCGACTGCCCGGGGCACGCCTCCCTCATCCGCACCATCATCGGCGGTAAGGGGGGGGGGCAGCGAGGGCGGCCACCCCCGCCCCGGGGCTCTGGGGGCGGGGGGTCACCTGCCGGGGTGCCCCGGCCCTCAGCGAGGTCCCGGCGTCCCCCGGTAAAGGCGAGCAGGGCCCTTCCAGCCCGCGGGAGCCCGCCGGTGCTGGGAGCTTTGCTCGAGCCCGTCGGGGCCCCGTCTCTGGCTGCCCGGCCGTGCCCGGCGAGGGGACGGTGTGGGTAGGGTGTCGGGCTTGTCACGGGCCTCGGGACACGGTCACACTAAGTAATTGCCCCTCAAATAAAATAGTGGTACTCTGAGAAAAGCAGTTAGTAAATGTGAATCTTTTGGGTGCGCTCGGGGCAGTCAGGCCTGGTCAGTTTCCTTGCACTTACTGGGAAAAAAGTTTTCCGTATTGTGTACGGAGACCTTGTTTGTGGTACCTAAGGGCAGGATTAACTTCTATTTTCTCACTCGTTAGAGCTGTCGGAGCTCAGAGCGTGTTCCCCGGCTGAGAGCTGTGGTGTACCTGCTGGACATGCTCCTGCTGGACTTTTGTCTTGGGCACTGGGGAATTCTAACGTGATAATCTTATGTTTGCTAAAATCCGTGAAAATTATTTCTAACTTTCCATTTTAGTCTTTGTAGATGATATTGGAAAGTTAATCTGGTTTGCATTAGAGCTCTTTTTAAATTAGTTCACCTTGCTCTATGAGAAATAACACCTCCCCCTTCCATCTCCTGTAAAAAGAGTTAAGAGGTGGTTGGTGCTTGGCTAAGGATATAATGGAGTTGCAGCTGTTAAAAGTAATCGCAGGTCAATAAATTGCAACTACCAGGGACCTTTGAAAGTTCAGTTCCTATGCCTTTCCATTGCTAGTGTCTCTTTAGTGTCATGTGGTAGTTTTGTAGTACCTGTAGTCAACCGGTAGTTTTGTAATGAAGTCTTACGTTTCTTCTCAGCTAGACTGAGGTTCAGACCAAGTTACATTCATTCATCATCATGAAAAGTATCTCATCTGTATTGAACAGATGTAATGTTTGTAAATGGTGTTAGCAGCAACTGCATCGTATTGTTTGTATTTCTTTTGGATAGGATAATAAACATTTACTTACTTCTCGATTTCACCAGCAGCAAAGAGCTCTGTGCAATTAACGTGTGCTCTGCAGCTGCAGGGGAGGAGTGGCTGCGAGCTAAATTCCAGAAACCTGTGATCTCTTAGTCTTCTTTTGTACTTCACAATCAGCTGTTATCCTTAAGTAATCGTAAGCACCTGATTATCTTCTAAAGAACAAAGTTTACTTTGGCAAACGGCAACTTTTCTTGGATGTACTGAAGAGTGACTTGTAGTTAGACATTCCTTTCTGCCAGAAAGAACTAATCTGAGTGGGGTAAACTTTCTCATGAAGAGGACATGGGAAAACCTGGAAAAACGGCTTTTTTCTTTTTTTTTAATCACTTTAACGCTTATCTGAGGTGATTGTTTAATACATAGACTACTTGTCTATGCTTCCTATCGTTTGTATGAAGAGTTTCAAAGCATTTAGTTACAGCACTCCACACTGGTTAAGTAGGTTATTCTAATTTCCTTATTGATAGGCTGTGCTGGGAGAAAAAAAGTTGTGGACAGTGGATTAGAGTAGACTGTGTGACAGAGTTTTCTCCCCAGCCAAAATGATTCTTTACAGGTAGCAACTCGGCTACATAAGCATGTCAAAATTGCTTAGTTCCAGTTATACTAGATTATATGTCTTAGTGAAAACATTTGATTAGTGTGACTTACTGCAATTCTGTGTATTAAGGAAGAGTTGTAGAGAAAATGCAGTATTGTGTTAATACTTAGTTTAAAGAGTTAGAAATCTCAGTTTTCTGCTTTATAGCATACGTGTATCTTGGTAGTGGATGCTTTTTTTTAACTACCGAGTTTAAAAGGTGAAACCTTGATGATAAAACCTGATCTGTGCCTGTGGGACTATTTAGGTGCTTACGGTTTCAGTATGGTTTGGTGAAACTCAAAGTGAAGTATACCATATCTTGTGTAACAGGATACATCCTTCACTGTTTAGGTGTCTGTATTTCAATATTACTAACTTTTCCCGCTCTTCAGAAATGGAAAACCAGGCCTCCCAGATAATGATACTTTAAAAATCTGGGTTGTTTTTATCTGTTTCCTAATAATGACTGTTTAGGGTTCATCATTCCAAGCATTTTCTTTGCAACCAGGAATGCTACTGCTTTTTTCTTTTTGATGGAATCCGTGATTTTCCTGTTACTACAGATTTTCTATATATAAGGTTTTTAAATAAAACATAAGTGCAAAGTACTTTATTTTCCTGTGTTTATTATGCACCTCAGATTTCTCACACCTCTTTAAAATACTGCTCTTCTGAAATGAAGTCCTGCGATAGCTGTAGGTGTGAGTTAACCTACAGAAAAGCAAGAGCTGGGAAGGCTGTGGGAAAGGGAGTTGGATGTGAGGAATCAGAGGACAACAGAAGGCTCTGAAGTATCCTTCTTGTCTGTGTTAGTCCTGTGCATGCAGCTTTTGCAGTAGAAGCTACAGGTGGGAAAATATGTTACTGTGTGCTCTTATTTAAAGCTCTCTTTTTTTCTTTTTTCTTTTGTTTTTTGCTATATTGAAAGTGGTATAAACTAGTTGGCTCCCCCTTGAGTGACCCTGTCTTATGGAAACACTATCAGCTCTGGCTGGGTAGCACCAGCATTACTCAGTCAGGTCTCCCAGGAGGCAACTAGCTCAAGGGGTTCCTTCTCGGGAGCTCCTCACTGGCTTCACAAGGGAAGCCAGTAGCCTTTTTCTTTTATTTCAGCTCTTCTCTTCTAGGGTGCCGTTTTCATCAGTGGTGTCCCAGGCTATCTTCTAGTCTGATTCCATCCTCTCAGTCATCTTTTCTGTGCTCCCATAGTGTTCTGAGGGTTAATTCCTCTGATAAATCTGCTTACAGATTAAATAATACTATTTACCATTCTTTAACATATTTCTGTATCTAGGTAATACTTGAAGTGGATTTTTTCGTGGCTGGATCTAGTATTGCGTTTTTGTCATCCTATGCCAGGTAGTGCTTGACCTTGCAAATACTTCTCACAGTTGCTCACAAGATGCTTATTTGGAGACAATGCCTTAGGATTAAATGAATGCAGAATAGTTGAGCAGTAACCAAATGGAATGGAAAATAGAAGTCGTATTTCATTCTGTGTGGCTACATTTTTCTTGCAAAGCTTGTCCTTGAAAACAAAACATATCAAATGTTAAATCAAAAGATTATTTTTTTACCTGCATGCTGGGAATTGGAAATGTTGCAGACAGTTCCACCCAAGACGCTTTCTTAAAATTTTAACTGGAAGGTGATAGTCAAGGTTGGAATGGAATAAATGATGGGCACTTACTACAGAACTGCTTACTGTGTCATGCCTTTCACTTGTATTTAAACTGTACTGGTTTATTCTTCAACAGCAGACTCTTGTGCGTCTGATGTGGCAGGGATGTATTGTTATTGTGGGTAGCTGTATGGCTTACACTGTGTTATATATTTCTTTTTGTCTTACTCTTTCAAACAGCAAGAACAGAATTCTTTATTTTACAATAATTTAAAGACTTTTTCCCATGGTCTAGCAGGATTTTGTATATCATGTATCAAGCAATGCAAAAAATACTGTATTTATAGCCATTCCTAGTTGACTTGCTAAACCTCAAGTAACCGAATTTTAAGGGTCAATTCTTTAGCTTGTCACAAGCAATAAGAAGCACCTGCGTCAGCCTCATGCCTGCTTTCTGCACTGAGGGAATCATGCAAGATGCAGTACCGCTGCTTTTATAATTTCTGTGCTTTTCTATTGCTATAGAGGTTTAGAGTGTGATTTTGTTGAAATTTCACACCGAGATGCGGTAGTTTCTGTCACAGTCCTATGGGTTTTTTTAAGCTTTAGTTCTTTTGTTAAATTTCGGTAAAGTAAAATAAGAGTTGCTTTTCCATTTGTTTGTTGCAGAGCTCTGCATCCAGCAGGGTCTGGAATGGTTTCTCCAACGAGTTCAGCAGTAAGGGATGCCTGCAGAGAGGTTATATGAGTTAATCTGCCAGAAGAAATTCAATCCCCATATTTCATTTTAAGACCACTTTGCGTAGCAAAGTAGTTTAACCAGTAGCAGATTTTTTACTTGCTGATGGTTAATTTCATGCCCTACAAAGGGTCAGCACACTAATACAGAAGAACATGATTACCTCATCCTGGCTTCCCCACACAGGCAGCGAAGGGACGCCGCCGTGTTTGGTTTGGGTGAGCTGTTGTCAGATGCCCTTTATCTGTTGGATTTTGAGATGGGTCCTCAAAAGAACTTCTAAAAAAGAAAGTTGCCTTTTTTTTTTTTTTCCCCCCATGAAGTTCAAAGGACAGAGTAGCCTTATAGGGTTTTAATTGGAAAGCTACTGCTTGACCCTGGTTGTCTAAACCTGGGGAGGGAGGGGAAATTCTGACAAACTTGTAGTTTTGTAGCTCTTATGCCTGTCTGAACCTTTGACCTTTTTACTTTATAACTAGAGCTTCATTGTCACCATTTGTCCCTGCAGTTCCTTTCAAAGAAAACTGCCTTGCGAGTGTCTGTTTCCACTTTGCTGCTGTGTTCTGTTAAGGAAGGGTATTAATTCATACCTGATACATTGGAGGGGCCAAGACTTTTGAACTTGCACAAGAGCTTGGGGAGGGGGAAAGGAGCGTAGCAAAAGCATGTCTTGCTGATGCAAATGAGTACAATGAAAACAGTCTTGGGAGATCAAGGGAAATGTGGTCTTGCTACCAGCATTCAAATTCAGTCAGATGCAGATTATTTGTAAGATTAACAGAGCGCACACAAAAAAAGTATTTTTATCACAGATTGTTTTGGTGAGTTTTAAGAGGATTTGTAAACTCAGGGTTACCTTTGGGTTACTGTTATGAAAATACACTTCTGTCAGTGTTAACTCTTGCTTGTTGACACCTTTGTGAAGGTGTGACAGTTCTCATTTTTTCCATTCCAGGTGAGTAAGCAACTAGAGTTTTATAGTTGTAGAGTGTAGGGGCAGATGGCGTAAGTTGATGCTGTTGAATGCACGTGTTGAAGGGAAACCTAAATGTTCTCTAGAGGAGAGTGCCTTGTGTTATTCAGTGGATACCATTCTGGTCAGAGAGAAGTCGCTGGAGACTCTTGAGGACTCTGGCTGCCCGCTTGAAGTGAGAATAACGTAATAATGAACCTTGCTCTGGTGAAAAAAATATTAAAATACAACTCCCATGTCATGTAATTCACATTAACAAGCCTTTATGTAGTGGTTGATGTTATGGAAGTATGCATGGGGCAAGAGAGTTCAACTAGCACTAATGTGAATGTTTTCTAAGCCCTATTAAACTTGTTGGGTTCATGGTGCTTGTAAATTGCTGACGCTGCTTTGTATTAAAAATGCAAATAAATAAACATTTCTGTAAATGAAAACACTTTCCTCTTGAAATTGAAACAGTGTCTTTTTTTTAATTCACTTTAAGTAGTTTGGCTGGTGCCTGATACTCGTCTGAGAAATTAAAGGAGTATTTTTTTATTGACATTTTAAAATGAAGGCCACTTCTAATTAAGGAGCTATGCATAAAGAAAAGGCAGCTGGTATAAAAAAATACTGCTGCTCTACAATTCCCCCCAAAGTGCAGCTTTGCCTCCTGGACGTGTCAGTGCACAAGAGGGCAGTGTTTGCTCACAATGTGGGATCCTGAGGACAAGGACACAGGGTAACAGGTCAGCAGGGATGGAGTGACCTCACTTTGAATCGAAACAGAATTAAGGAGAAGATTTGGAACATAACTGTGGCTTAATTTTTCCCATTCCTAAAGAAAATACCCTCTGTTTTTTAAGGAAGGTTAGTCTTATTCCATCTACAGTTTGAATAGTGCTTTTTATACCTGATGCAATAAAACTGTATGGGGTGTTGTCTTACACATTACATGAGGTGTGAGTTACACAGGTGAGATGAAACAGCTGGTTTTCACTCAAGTTCCATGTGAGTGCTGTAACTCTTCATCTACATAGAAAGGGCTATTTTTTTAATTTACCTTTATGGAAAGTTTATCTGCTTTAACCTGTAAAACAATTGGTGATGTGGGAACCATGGAATTTAGTGTACACAATTATTTTTTTCTGCATTTCTTCATGTCGTAACTGAGCAAAACCAAGGCAGTTGTACTGAATCTGTGTTGAGCCACTTTTGTGCTATGTAGGGTTTGTTCGGTGAGCTTAAGAGTAGAATAAAACTTGGTTTTGTGTTTCTACCAGGGCACTTTAAATAGTGGTCTTCATGTAGAATTTTTATCTATCTGTATTGTAACTTTGATGGTTCTAACTTTCCATTTATTGTGCAACACTTCTCACTTCTGCGTGTATTAATGTTTTTTGAGTTATGTGACAGCAAGACTAGTCTAATTGGGTGCTACAATTTCTATTCTATGCCCTCCACTTTTTTGACTTGAAGCTGATTTCTCTGTTAAAGTTACGCAGAATCAACAAGCTCCTAAACTATACCTCAAATCTTAAGTAATATTATAGAGCAAAACAGGGAGAGTCTTCCTTTCCTTTTATGGGTTGAAAAGTTTAAAAGAAGCAGGAGACCATCATCTTCTGGTCTCAACAGTTAGAGTGAATAATCACGTTTTCTTCTTGTAAGAATCCTGACAGTAATGTACTGTTTCCTGTGTTTGGTTAAAAAAAAAAAATTAATCCTGCATATCTTGTTCTGAAGATGTGATTTATAATTGAATACTCAATGTTAAATATTGATTGTAAACATGAGTGGCTTTACTGAACCTTGTTTGAATGTTAAATTGTCTCTTGCTAACATAGGACAATTTTTCTACAAAGCTTTTGAGTGGTTGTGTGCATACTTGCTTGTATACAACAAAATTGTGCTAATTCACACTTCATTATTTGACACAAAAACTTGACAGCTTCTCAGGAAAACATAATAACCAAGCGCTGTAATGGTGCTGACTGAGTCTGTTTGATCATTCTTCCTATTGATTTAAAAACAGAATTTCTTTGTTCCATCATACTGTGTGCAAGTATTCATCAACCAGCCACAGGCCCTTACATTTCACTTTTGCTTCATGTTTCCCCTTGCTTGAAATTTATTTTCTAAGCTGCTTGGGAAAGTTGTCAAGCTTTATTAATCCATTTTCAGATGTTTTTAAATATCAGCTAACATAGTGAAGTCTTATAAATACCTGCATAAAATCTAGAACAACTTACTGTAAAATATGAAGCATGGTTATAGTTAAAATTACATGTGTCAAAATAAATTTAAAGCACATTTTTCAAAGTAGTATTGTTACTGATGATGTTTGTTTGCTTACTAAATAGTCCAATTTAGCAATTCAGTGGTCTTCTAATCAACAAACTGGCTTAATAAGGTTCTACTGTATTTGTTCTACAGCGTGATTTAGAAGTTGTCTTCAATTAGTAGATGCTAGATAGATGTTGAATGATATGTTGCTTATGTATAGAACCCACTTTTAATAGCTAGTTTAACTTGATGGAGCCATGAACTGAGCTTCCTTAGTATGTTTCTCTGGGCTTTTTTGTTTGTTTGTACTAGATGTAATAATATATGTTCTTGGATGACTGTTAGAAAGTACTGTTTATCAAACCCCCTAGAAAAGCAAAATGCCGATGGAAAAATCTAAGTTATAATTGTTAAGTAGACACAACAGATCTTGTAGCAAAGCGAGCAAACCAAACCCCCACATTGTCATTGTTAAAGTCCCTTAAGTGGAATAAAAAGTTATTTCTCTGTGTGGCAGCTAGTTGTTTTCTGTCTAGGAACCCCTAAGGTTGGCCTGGCAAGCTGGAGAGCAAGGACAGATGTTCTGTGGTGGTAATTTCCAGCTGGATTCTTGAATGCATTGTGTTCTGTGGGTCACAGCTCATAACGGAGCATAACTGAGTGAGAGCTCCAGCAAAGAAAGACTTGAACAGCTTGTACGCTAGCAACGATTGCAAAGATACTCTGCATTCTGTGAGAAAATATTCTCTGTGCTATCTGTAAAATTCAGATTAAATAGCCATTCTGAAGTGCTTCCTTTAAACTGTTTGCTTTCAAAAAGCGTTGCAGGCTAAGTAAATACCAATAATTCTTATTTTCCTATCTCCTTATCAGTTACTCTACCAAAATGTTCTTGCACAGCCTATCTAATCTCTTCAAGTGAACATGAAATGGTTAGTGTTGGCTTCCAATTTGAATTATGATATCTGTTTCAAACTTCAGCTGATTAATTCTATGTTAGATTGTAATTATCAGCATTACCAGCACTAGGGGTGGTTGCGGCCAGACAAACATATATACGTATGTTGAATGTAACAGCAGAGCGAGTTGGTGAATAGTGGGAGAAAAGGAAATGGAATATAGATGATAGCTTACACAAAAATGAATAAATTTGTGTTCAGAAGCATCGTGGGGGTAAGGGATGATAAGGGGGAGTGAAAAATAAAAGTTTGAATTTTCAGATTTATAGGAGAAGTTGACCTAAGTAAAAATCCAGCCCCTCAGCCCCAGTTTCAGAGAAGAGATGATTCATTTGGGGTTACGGTTTTGTTTAAAAACTTATTTTTCTTTTACTCTATGCCATAGAAGGAACACGAATGTTGTTTTGTCCGCTGCAGATCTGCTTTTTCTGCAGTGCCAGAAAAGTGAATTTAATCCAATCCCCTGTAGCAGTTGCTTGTCTTCTGTGCCAAAGTTTTCCTTTGTTTTGTGTCTTATTTGGGATGCAACAAGTGGTTGGCATATAAGAGGAGCTGGTACTCTGAGATTTTGGGTGATCTTTTTAATTGTGGAACTTTGCCTCATTTTGTTTGGCAAAGTTTCACCTGTTTTTCTTTCCATTAAATGTATTGTGGAGCAGGTGAGCATATTTTAGAGATGACTCCTGTATATATAAAATTTGAAATGGTTTTTGAGAACCTGTTGGGTAAGGAAAAGCTATAGAAGTGTTTGAGAATTGTTGGTAGAACTATCCAATTATATTAATGGGGCTAGGCAAGGGGAAATGTCTTTTGTCGTAGATGTTCATTCATACTTAAATCTGCTTTTCTTATATTAAAGGCTTCCCTTCCAGCAGTATTGCTTTGGAGAAAAAAATTTCCAAAGCATGCAAAAACTGCGTTTCAGAGAAAGAAACAAAATTATTGTAGTTTTCTTTTTTAGGATCAAGAAGAGGGGGAGGGAAAATGGTTTCCTTGTATTTGACCGTGCTGTTGGATGGAAGACAAAGCTCAGTCTCTCTTGCTGACTAATGTCATCATCGAGGCATTTTTTTCTCCCACAGAGCAATTTTGTCTCCATTGAGACCCCCACAGCCATTGGCAAGACCATGGCCTGAGATTAAATCTCATGCTTGGGTGAAATTCTAATGACTGTAATTGTTTCCTCTTTTTAAGTCTGTGGTCCCTTCATCAAAGAGTGGTGCGGAAATTATGCATTTATGTTATAAAAAGGGAGGTCATGATTACCTGAACCTGTGGTTGACTTTGGGGGATTCTGCGTTGTGTTCTGGCAGTGGTTATCCGTGCTGACATTCTAGTATGTGAAATGATTTAAAGTGTGGCTTGGAGTATATATGTAAAGTGCTAGCGCTGTGCCTCGGTCCTCTCGGGTTTGTGCCGCTCTCGTTCGGCTGTCACCCGCTGCCGTGTGACTGCACCACGCAGGGGAACGGTAGCAGCTCTTGTGTTTTGGCGATTTGTTGGAATGGGAGAGAAGGAAAAATAGTAAATGTGGGTCGAGGTAGGTTTCTGTGAATGATCCGTAGCAAGGGTGAGCTCCTAAGCTAGGGCAGCCATGAAATAGTGCTGGAGTTGCGTCTCCCCCAAATTGCAAAGGGCTTAGGACCTATCAGTAAGTATTGCTGTTAACCTGTAAAAGTTAACACTTAAAAGTTAAGTGTTTACTGGAGGTGTTCGCCATCTTGAAGGATCGCACCGGTGTGGCAGTGCTGGTTGTGGAGGAACTGAACATCAGTGTGGCTGTGAATGTGGATATGAAAAAAAAGTTGCACACAATTTCATAGAGGTAGCTTGCCTGATCCTGCGAAATTGGAACATTTGTGTGCATCAGTCTTGCTGTGTGATGGAAAAATTCAGATAAGTATTTTGTGTTATTTGACTTTATTGTGCAGTTCTATATGTATACAACTTTGGAACCATACTCTCCCCTAACTTCTTTGAAGACGTATGAAAAAATAACATACTGTGCGTTTAGCATAAAATTTTTGAAGTTTATACTCTAATTTATGAAGTAGCCTTTAAACACATCAGAACACAACACACTGACGAAGAGGCATTTCATCGGAGAATAAGGAAAATGTTTCAAATGATTCTTAATTTTAAGTGTCTAGGCTGCATTTAGAGACTAAAGAAACTTCAAAACATTGTCATTCTTAAAACAATTCAGCATCAGAATCTTTCCCTGATGTGAGATGATAACTATTTAGTTTAGAGTATTGAAAAGTACAACAACAAAATCCGAACTGTCAGCGGTGCTGTTCACTTCAGGGACCAGCTTTGGGCATCTAACACAAACTTTGCTGCCTGGCAATATTGTAACTCGATAATATGCCTTATTTTAAAAATTCCTTAAAGCCTGAAATGCAAGGTTTTACACCAAAACTATTATTGTGTATTTATACATGTATAAATAAAATCCATAATTAAAAAAAAACCCTTGACATAATTGTCAGTAATATTTATCCTTGTGTATGGCATACCAACAGTATTGCTAAACATTCAAAAGTCACGAGTTGGGCATCCTTAAGGAAGTTGCTTAAGGAAATAGTTTTGTTCTTTTCAAAGTGCTTGCTCTGTGATGGGTTTTCACCCTGTGTCAGGGACCAACATAAGTATTTCTTTCCCTGAGCAGGCTTTTCACCTGACTAACAACTGAGATCCTCCCATCATTTCAAGTGCTGTGATAAAGTTTGTGGTGCCTGATGATGTTTACCCATGTGTTTGTAATTGAGCTCTCCCTTCACTCTCTCTGGTGTGTATTATGATATCCAGTAATGCTACCTTTCTCTGTCCAAAATTGCTATTTAACTGGAATCTCTTGTGGGAAGAGATGCACTTGTCTGTGGTGCTGTACAGTGCATTGAGGGGCAATATAAAAAAAAAAAAAAGCATATTTGGTTAAATCAAACTGTGCCAGACTTTGCATGGAGAAAATACCCTTTTGCTTAAGGGAAAGAAAGGGTTTTGAACTGAAGCTGAATTCTTTAAAAAAAAAAAAAAAAACCAAACAAAACCAAAATCAGTGGCTGAAAATCCAGTCTTTACAGAAAGTTCATCTACGGATGTGTTTTCATTACCAAACTGTGTTCAGTAACAAATTGTGTGTGTGTTTGGGTGTTTTTTTGTTATGCGTCCCTAAATGTGTTTTCTTTTTTGATTTGAAGCTTTATTTACTGTATGAAATAGTTGATTATTCTAGTTATAGCCAGCACTGCTTTTGTGGGGTTTAATGTTTTCTTTGTTGTAATTTAAAGCCAAACAATGTGAAGATAAATTTAACTTTTGGGGTATTTTTAAACATAAGCCTCACTGTCCATTTCTTTACCCATCTGGCAGCAAGAAACCAGCGAGTGCTTAACTTATCTTAAAAGAACACTGGTGTGTTTTTTTTTTTTTTTTGGTTGTTTTTTTTTTTTTAGAAATGTAGTGAAATTGATGCAGTGGTTGAAAGTTATTTTGATTACTGAACTTGTTTTTCCTGTTGAATTTTAAAAATCTTTATTTTTGTCCCGTTAAGAAAATGGTAGACTGTAGCTGGGAAAATTGTAGACCACATATAAAGTGAGGTCAGGTTTATGGAACTTTTTTGTGTGTTCTTACATAGAATTGAGTCAATCTTAGGTAAAACCAGAATTGACTAATGTGCAATTTAAATTAGTTGACAGTATCCTTTCAAAGCTTATGCATACTGTTCTAGACATTTTTGCACTAACTTATGAGTTCATATAAAACATTCTTGTAACTATTATTCCAATTGTTCTTAAGTTGTCTGATATCATATGCTGCTAAAATGGGTAGTTCAGCAGCATTTTCAGTTTGTATTGGGGAGGCAACAACTTCATAGCATCTCAAATGCAACTGTGTTTACTGCTTTTTTTGGATGCTGAAAATTTTCAGGACACTAGGATGAAATAATCAAAAAGCACGCATTTTGGGGATGTTGTTACTCTGTTTGGAATCTGTTACGCTTTCTGTGAAAGATTTGTACTTTTGTCCCAGTCTGTGTAGGTTCCCCTTTATGCGCTGTTTGCTCAGAAGTGGAATAAATAAGTTCTATGAATGAGAAATGCGTTTCTGCTAAGAGAATGCTGAAATGAGGTCAGTTCCCTAAAATAAATAAATAAATATTCATTTAGGTGTCAGAAGCATTGTACAGTACAGATGCAGAAAAGCAGCCAAGATCTGTTTAGCTGAAACAGAACATATATGAGAACTTCTCATAAGAAGCCGAGCTGTGCAGTTAACAGTCATGGTTGAAATACAGGATGCTCGAGCACTAGCTTATAGGCGGCAAACGTGACGTTGTAGTAGGTCAGCAGCATAGACCATCAAGCTAGTTTTCCAAAATTAAATATATTCTGGAAAATACAGTTTGCTGCTAAGTGGTAATGATCACTGCAAAATATTTTAAATGCCTGAGTTGTAATCTCTCTTTCTACTTCTGTTAGCTCTGAACAACCAGAAAAAATTGAGCTTTAATCACCGAAGCTGTCCTCTTTCTTGGCAACTTCAGCATTTCATTTAGCAGTGATTAGTACTCTTCAATTATGCATTCGTTTATCTTAGTGATGCATTTACAGTTAGAGATAAGTTGGTTTATTGAATTTGGCTGATGCTTAGCAATTTCAGCAGGGTTTTTTTTTCTTGCCGTGTAAGAACATGCAAGAAAGCAGTAAAGAAGGGTTTATAGTCTTGGCATTGCTTTTAATGTTAGTCTTACCTGAGGGTTTTTTTTTTTTTTTTAAGAAAAGCAAAAAATGAGTTTGGGTGTCGTTCCCCTCCGCCCCTCAAAGTTATAACTTTCAGAAATTCTGTTCTGAAGTCCATCTCCAGGCTTTGCCTGTCTGCTGGACATCAGTGGTCTATGGAATGCCTCTTCCAAGTGCAGGGGAA
The DNA here is from genome assembly GCF_964106895.1 of Numenius arquata. Taxonomy (NCBI): domain Eukaryota; kingdom Metazoa; phylum Chordata; class Aves; order Charadriiformes; family Scolopacidae; genus Numenius; species Numenius arquata. The sequence goes on from NC_133583.1 coordinate 13,056,889, forward strand.
TAAGCAGTGGAGCCGGCTGATCTTGAAGCTTGTAAATGAAATGGGTTTTTCTCCATGTTCATAAACTGGCAGTTCCACAAACGAATTAAAAGATCTTTTTCCTTTTCTTAAGGGGGGTCAGGGAAGAAGGAAAAGAGGAGGGACAGTGTAGTGGGAAATAAGAGTTGAAGAGCAATTTCTTGGTACTTGTATGTTGTGCTTTCCTATATGAGTAAGAGGGAGGAGGAGATAAAAGCTGCCCTTGTTCGTTTTTTGTCATAACTGGGTAAGAATTAAATTTAGGTGGGCACTGGTGGACTGTGAGGTAGAATGGTTTGTGGCAGGGGGAGTGGTGTTGCTGATAAATCACCTTGGCTTCACTTCTGTTTGTCTCATGTTTTTTGTTTGTATGTGTTAAGAGTATGTATTTGGTTTGCTTCCAGATTTAACAGTATACAAGCCTGAGTTCCAGTTTATTAACAGAACTGAAGTATTCTTCTTTTCCTGCCCAGTGCTGCTGCAGAGGGAATAGATTGTTGCTGCTATTTCTTGGTACTGAAAACTTCAAAACTTTCATTTTGCTGGTAAAGCCCTTCCTAAAACTTGTGTACTCTGAGATGTTGTGATTTAATTTTCCTTGGACCAACAGATTTTAGTGCTCTGGGAAAGGCAAATCTTCTCATTGCACACTTAACTCTTATCTTTCTGAGTAAGAGAGAACATTATGTATGTTTAAACATGGTGACTATAAATGAGCAAATTTTTTTAAATTTTTTTTCCCCTTGTGGTCTCTTACGTCTCCCCCCCATCTCCAATGTGTACCTTACTTAACAGGACAGTCTAGTGGTAAAAATCATAGAAATGGATGATAGTGTTACTTTATTAAGGAAGGAAAAAAAATTTAAATACTCATTTATGTGTTTTTTATCTTTTTTTTCACCTCTCTGTAGACCAGTCATTAAAGACTATTTCATTTTCTGTACTTATATTACTTACTTTTTTTCCTCCTCATACACTTTATTTCAATGCTATATTTTAACAAAACGGCAAGATAATTTTTTCCTCAAAAGCAGATTAACTGTGACATTTTAAACATAATTAATAAAAAATAATTTCTTGGAAGTTCTTTAAGGAACTCTTCTAATAAAATTTAATTTAATTCTATAGTAAATTGTCAGTAAGAATATACTTAATAAAGTTCCTTTGTATTTCTCTTCTCTTATTATTATATGGTTCTTCAACAGCAGTTGTCTTTATCGTTTGATGTGAAGACTGAAGTGGCTAGATAACAAATGAAGCATATTTACTTAAGTTCATTTGAAATTAAATTCTCATTCTGAGCTTCCCCTCCCTTGTTCTGTAATTCTAGTTCTTGCTGTCAGAAAGCTTAATTTAGAATCTATTGTTCTCTCGGAGTCCAGAAGATGTGAATGGGGAAACAAGACCTAACAAAATGTGAAAAGTAATAGTTAAGAATGAAAAAAAAAATATAAAAAACTCACACAAGGCAAAATCATCTAAGAATGGGTTTCTGTGGAGAGGGAAGTGTGTAATCTTCAGATATTCTTCATATACTTTTGATACTGTTTTGTATTCTGGCTTAGGAATTTCTTCTTTTGGTCACCTGCAAAATTGTATTGCGGAGGTTAGATCAGTGAGTGCAGGTGATTTTCCTGGGCTTCTGGGCACTTTATTTCCATAATCCCATCCGAGCTGGATAGTGATGGCTCAGGGCTTGTAGTTGCTGCTCTTTGAACTTTAGCTGTCACTAGTGGTCTCTTGAAATGTGCCATTTTTAAACAGTGAAAATGCAAATTTACAGGTATGGCATACTATGGAATAGAAGCATTACTGCTTTGCACTCCATATTATTTTCTTGTTTATCTGGGATTCATAGTCTGTGTTGTGTATTTCCATTGAATAACTTGAGCGGTGCCAGCATTCCTGAGAGCTGGTCACATGAGCCTGGCAGAGCAATGCGTCTTCTGAGCGGACTTTGTTTTCTGTAGGCTTTCTTCCCACTTCCCTGGGGATGCTTTAGCTTGAAAATTTCGATTTAGATTTGGGAGAGAAGAAGTAGTTCTTAATTATCAGCTGAAACCTAGGAGGGTGAGTGTGGGATGCAGAGCTGGGAGACCTGTTGTACTTTTTCTTCTGGTGACCCTTCTTGGTCAAAGAAGCACAGCTCTGGTCATGATGAAGGTTTTGATCTTGAGTAATGTTCTACTTAACCAACAGGTGCTACTGCTCACAGGCAGTGTATACAATCTGCCGCTACTACTTGTAAAACGCCTGTACTTCTGAGTCAGCACTTGCGTTTTGTTCAGTTGTTCATTCATCCTAGAGAAAATGCTGGGGGACTTGCTCTGAATTATTCTGAAATACCTATGCTAATCTAAGCATGTTCTGTTATATATAGTATTTGAGCTGTACTGTGAAATTACTGTGCAGGGTTGAACAGCTTCACCCTTTGAGATTCCTCAAAATACCTAATAGAAAACTTTTTTTTTCTCTAATTATAAGGGTTTTTAGAGATAAAAGGACTGGTTTTGTATGTTAATGGTTTCTATATGTTCACCTCAGAAGATCTATGCTTTTCTAAGTATAAAACTGGAAGCAATACAATAACCTGGCTGTGTCCAAGATTAAAATGTTTTCATTATTGGTCTAAATTTAGCCTGTGAGCTTTTTAAAGCTGGGGCCTTGCTTTGTGTTTATCTGTGAGGTGCCACACGTGCTTGTGGCTCTGTAGAGGTAACAGTTCAGAGCCCAGTTGGGTGATCTGCATCCACGCAGCCGTGTAGCAATGAGCTCTGTAAGGGAGCTTGCAGGATTCAGGTCCAAACTAGTACAAACTCAGACCAGATCTGTATTTTGCTCCTTAGTTGACTGCAAAGCTTCATTCATACAAGTATCTCCTTTTAAATAATCCAAAGCGTTTTTTTTTTTTTTTAAACTAATACTCTACCAGTGAAATTTGTAATATCTTTTTATGGCACTTACTCTGCTGTCAAATTTTTTTAAAAGTCATCTGTTTATAAATTACGATGCCTTAGCTTTTTCACCTTCCCTCCTATTAGTACTGTTGAAAACATTTACCTCTAGTATTGCTACTGTCTCTTATCTCTGTGTAGTTATAGATCATTAAATTCCAGCCCCTCTTAATACAGTATAAATTCTAATCTTGGCAAGTATTGTGTCTAGTTTTATTTAGTAATTAAACTCTGCGCTGCTTTCCTCCTTTACAGTGAGCATTACCTTTTGTATTACAGTGGACTTTTATTAATTATATGGAGAATGTATTAATGTGAAACACGAATACTGTACAACCTGCAATATCTGGAGTGCTTTGTAGCATTGGCAATTTAGATAGTGTATCCAGCATGATATAGTTTGATTTATCCTGAAGTACTGGGATGTGAGATTTACATGACTGTTGACCCCTTGGGGCTATTCTGAAATGAGGTGTGTATCTTGTGCAATCCTAGTCAGCAAAAATTTAAATAAAAATAAATATACTGTCAAAAGCCCTTCCGTTGGCCTGGCAGGAAGTATGAAATAATACCATATTCTTGATAACAGCTTCCTCGGAGAAGATTCTCTGGCACAATGTGACATGACTTACTGGAACGGCAAGCTGTGCGGAATGCTTGTTACTGTCATGATTTGATATTGAATTGTTAGGCAGGGCCTGATGTCTGCCATGGATGGAAGGCGAGAGAACTGAGTACAAAATAAATCTCTTTTTTGGAATTGGAGGGGTGAGTCAAATTGATCTTTTAAAAAAACCAGTAGTTGTGGCCTTTGTGAATATTGAAAAGTCTGTTAAAGTGAACCTGAGAATAAACTAGGAGATGACTGCTTTAAGTCTGGTTTCAAGTGGTAAGTTTGCAGTGGTTTTGCCTGTAATACTGCACTACCAAGGGAAGTTTTTAGCTTTTAAAACCTTAGCAAGAATGATTTAATAGCAACATTTAATTCTTCAACTGCTCGTATCTTCATCTGAAATGTGTAAGTTAACAAAGCACCTAATATTCAACATTGCAGCAAGGCAGGTTAACTGACTGCTGGCTAGACTGTGTCCAGAAAAATTTCTCTTCCAAAATATTGCTGCTTACTTTGGCTCTTATTATTTGTGCAGAGAATGAAAGTATCCTATTTCCCAGAGCTGGCATCCTTAATTTAATTGTTCGGGACTGATTTGTTTTAGAGATTTCTTTCTTTCCATGTGCTGTACTGCTGTAGCTGTGTAGTAATACAGGTATTTGAAATAAAAATTGGAATAAAAACTGAAATTGTTTGCAGGGTGTCTTTCCTGAGAACAACCTTACCTTTTTTTAGATAGATATATTTTTTCATCCTTGATCTACACTGCTGTTCTTGTTAGGGTTATAATTCTTGTTGGCTTTTAGAGGTGGTGAAGGTTTTGAAGTGAGTGTGTTAGTTGTAGAAGTCTTGGAGAATTGCGTATTGTGAAGTTGAATTAATTTTCCGGTTTGCATATGGGTGGATGGAGTTACGTGACACAATGGGTAATATACTTGTTCTTCTATCTTTATTTTTCCATCTAGTTACATGCTGCAGCAGAAATACATGCGCAACAGTTTTCTGCATTACTGTCACAGAAATCAAGGCGTTTGCATCATAATTAGGTTTCACTGTGCTTCAAAATACAGAAGACTGTGAAGGCTAAATGTAATATAGTCCTACTAACTTGATCTCCTGGTTTCAGGTAGAACAGGACCAACTGTATTCCTTCTTTTCTAGCTTCTCACTAGATATTGGTAGTTCTTCTAGTCATTCTAGATTGAACTGCTTGACAGAGAAGGAAAGTTGAATGTATGAGAGGTGTGTAGGAGGTTTAAACTGAAATAGACATGTTTAGTACTGTTAGTAATAACAGTAGATCTCTTCTTTGTTCCTTGTTTTCCCCCTCCATTTGATTCTCAATTGTAGTGAGGTTTGCCCTTCCTTGATTGATGTAATTTTCAGACTCTCCATAGCATTCCGTCAATGCAGGTGATGCCCAAGCATTACTTAGCTCTGCAGCCTTCATGTCATTCCGCAACTGGGCACCACATTGATCTGTTGGCCAAGCTTTCATGGCTTCTGATCAAAGCTGGGGTTCCCTCCAAGAACTTCTTGACCCTTTGTACTTGTACAGTATCCGCCTCGCAGGCGGACTCCGGAGCCATCCTCTGGAATGCGTGTCTAACGCGTTCCACTCAGACCCTCAGTTCCATTCCATAATGTTAGATTTAATTGGCTGTTTTCAAACTTTCATGTACAATTTGGTTGTACACGGTAAATTACCACCCTCTTCGCCTTTTCCTAAGAGCAAGAAACTAGAACCCAGACCATGCTTTCTCTTGCTGCCTTTTGCTATTGCCCTTGAGACAGTCTTTTAGAGAGAGTGCTGGTGGGTAGTGTTTCTGTCAGAGGACAGACCTTCTTTTAATAGTGGTTTTCTTCTCTAATCTCCTGAAGACTGTACTTTTTAAACATTTGTTGTAATTTTGGACTGACTTCTGCATTTTAAAAAAAACTTTCAAATGATTAATGCTTTCTGTCCAAAGAAGTCCCAATTAAGTTTGTCCAATTTAGTAACTGTTGCCTGGCTCTTAGCGTGGCTAGGTATCCAGTCTGTCTTCCAAGTGTTTTTTTTATATTCATATATTTTAATTTTAATTCACTCGTTTCTGCATATGAGAACTTCGTGACAGAATGCATCGTATAACCAAGGTTTGCCTTTACAATAAAAGAATGCCTTTGTATGTGCTTCTGAAGTGTCAGAACTTATAGCATGGGCAGAATGATAGTCTGCTGTTGTACAGATTTCATCTACGCTTAAGTACTTAATCAGAGCATCAGCAGAAGCTATTTTTGAGAAAGGGGTAGTTTAGTTATGCGAGAGGGGAAAAAAGTTGGCAGTACTGCTTACAAAACAAATTTTGCAGTTCAAACTCCAAACCAGTGATGAGCCTCTTGCTCATACTTGGTATGAATAAAGTAAAACAAAGCCTGCCTTTATCCTCCATAACAGGCTTATGAGCTCATGTTTCGGCTTTTCCTTTCCCCTCCTTTTCTGACATCGACTCTCTCTTTCTTTTTTTTTTTTTCCTTTGCTAAATAGACAGTAACTCTCCACAATATTTTTAATCTCAACAAGACGTCCAGCGGCTGATGATGCAAAAGTGTTGCATCAACAGAGGGGATGATAGTTGGAGCATTCCAGGTCTGACACTTTTGGCCAAGGAGCCGTGTATTGTGGCCACTGGTTCCTCCCCGCACAGTGTGCGTGCTTTGGGCAGGAGACTACATTTCGTTGACTCCTGTTGTGTGCCTCCCTGCTCCTTATTTTAGGCTTCCCCAAGAAGTTATGACTGGGAGTCTCATGGTTTTAGATGAAAGAGCCTGTTGTCTTGTTGAATTATCTCCTTTCTGTCTATATTTAAAGCAAAGCTGTCAGGTATAAAAAAGGAAATACAGTGAAAGAAAAGCTCTGTTATAGTAACAGTAGGCTAGATTAGAATAGAAATTAAAGAGTGATCTAATGTGGGGGGGGGGGTTTATGAGTTTGTTTAGGCTGCTTGTTTACCTGTAGTCCGTTGGTACCTGGCAATGGAACTGGACTCAGTGTATTCAACTGTAGATGGGTTCCTGGGCACTGGTGGGATCTAACGCACAAAAATCTGTTCACTGAAATCAATGATAAGTATTTCCCCTTTTAGATTAAAAATTGTCCTTACACAAATTGGATATTATGGAATTTTAAAATAATATACATGTGTAATCCTGGGTATTGAGAAGCTGTAAGCATCTTGTACTCTTAGATTTTTGAGAGAATTGTTTTTAAAACCTAAACCAAACACTTTCATTTTTTTAATACTGTAGTGTAATAATTTAAGATAAGTTTTTTACTGGTGGCTGAAGTGAAGGCAACTTGTGAAAACCTTTTTGTTCACTAAAAGTATACCTGATACTTTTAAATTGGATTTAAGAACTTCCTCATGACAACTAAACTTCTTGAATCCATATAAAAATCTGCTTAGATCACATAATTTAGCCTTGCAGCACTGGTTTTTATTGTGCAAATAAACTATCAGAAATTGATTTATAAGCTGGTTGTTTCATAGTTGTGCCTGCTTGTTATGTACGACTGTTATTGTTGTAGTCTGTATTCCTTCACGGCATAAAGCCTTCAGACATCTCTTCAGCCGAGTCTGTTGGGCTGGTACAATCAGGTACTTCTTCTAGTCATCTTCTAGTCATGAAGTTTTCCCCAATTTAATAAAGGCAAGGTGGGATAATTTGTTGATTTCTACCTGAATGCATCATTAACCATTACAAGAGGGGAAATTAGGGCACAGGTTTGGTGTCTTTATTTTTTTTTTTTCTCTTGTAAATCTTGTTTTTGATGCAAAGGCAGTTCTGTCGCCAGCCAGTCCAGCGTGCGTAGACTCTCCCCCCCACCATAAAACAATGAGCACATTCAGGCACAACTCGTGTTTTCAGTTATTAAAAAACGGAGCCGTCTGTCTCTGCCTGTGACTTTAATCTTTAAGCCTTTATTCCCTGTACCCCACCCCCTCTTTCTTTCCCCAACCTTTTGTTTGTGAAGTGCAGAGCTACAGGATATGTGGGCCTGGAGTTTCTGAATGTATTGTACGTTCCCCTGGCAATTACAGATGTTTATAACCCTGACTGATGTTATTTCAGTATTGTGGAGGGCTAAGGGAAAATTAAAGAACTCTCTTCTTTTTTTTATTTTTTTTTTCTTTGCCCCTAGCAGTCTTTAATTTTTTTTTTTTTTTTTGGGGGGGGGGGGGATAATTGTAAACTCTGAATTTCTTCTCTTTAAAACAAATCTTGTTCAGCATCCTTGGATGAAAAATACCTGAGTGCTGTGCATGAATCTGCCTATAGCCTCTTACTCTGGGATAGTGCGTTCGGTGTTGTAAAAAGCGTGATAGTTCTGGTTTTTAGTTCAAAACAAGCTCCTTGGTGTGGGGTCCGTGACTTTTGGATACTTTATTTCAAAGACAGAGACAAGGTAGCTTAGGGCTTGCAACGCTTCAAGAGTAAAATCACGTTTGTTTATTTTCAGCTTTACATAGAACCTGAGTTTTCCTTTTTGTAGAAGAATGATTTAGAATCTGATGAATTAGAGATTTTTTTGGACTGGTGACTTGCAGAATTGTTCAAGAAAATTTATTTTTGTTAGTCTTGTAGAAAGATGCTCTTGATCTGTACAAGGTTTAAAATAAATTTCTTATTGGTGTTTCTTGAGCAATCTGAAGCTGCAGGTGCGCTGTGAGATTAATGTTCTTGAACTGGCGGGAGAGGTGGAGAGTAGAGAATCTAGCCACAAATTTCTGTGATTAAAGTGTTATTTTGCGTGTTTCTTGAGGATTCCTGAGCATTCCGTGATCTTCAGAGTAGTTGGCCTAAACGTTGAATTTAAGCAGAGGAAAGTTTAATGGAGTTGTGAAATTCAGGATGGTTTGGCAGGATCTCTAAGGCACAACTTTCATACCTGTTTTCCGACTGCGTGTGAGCTGCTGTTTATTGGTTGTGTGAGTTGAGAGTTGCATGTTAAGTGTATATTCAGGTCTGTCTGGCTACACCTGATATGATGATGGTCCTTATTTCTTAAGACTGCTGCATGAAACTTTTTGTTAGATTGATCTTTTGAAGGTAGAACAGAAGAATAAGAATTCACAATGAGATGTCCTTTGGTGAGGCAGGATTTTAAGAAGGTAACACAAAAAAAAGTCTTACTATCACCTAATATTAAACTGATTAAAATATGCTTAAAAAAATTGTAACATGTTCTAAGATGTTCATAATTCAGTAATTCTCTTAAGCACCCAGAGGGAGGCAATAGATGCTCTGTAGTAACAGATCTCTAGTCCTTTGGGAGGGAAAAAAACCCAACTAGTTGGTCATTAAGCACAGCACATTCTTTTTATCCTGAGATAGTCAAGTGCTCCAGTTGTATATTGCTTGTGTAAGGATTTCTGAAACGCACTATTTCTTTTTGTATTACAACACGGGCATAGATATGATAGAATCCCAGATATGCTAATGTAATGATATCATCTTGTAAGAATTTTAAAAACTTGAAAAGATGAGGAGCTGAGTATGAAATATTACTTGTATAGAATAGAATTTATAGAAACTTGGTACTTGTTATTCAGGTGTCTGGTTCCCCCTACCTCCCTGAGTCCAGTACTGGGCCTGTATATAACATTATAGTCAAATACGTACAAAATATGAACACATCAGTTAAGAAACATTTCAGTTAGTTGTGCTGTTCTTGGAAAACAGTGTGTTAAATTTGATGAAAAGCTAATAGAGAAGTTCACTGCCAGCTAACTGGTTTGAAGGAAAATGCGTGCGTGTAGGTACTGTTTGCCTGTTTATGTGCTACACCTCTTTCCCTGAAACAACCTTGGAAACTCTATCAAGTTATTCCAGTCATCTTTAATGTACCACTTTTCTCTCTGCAGTACAAACCTGGTTTTCTATGATTGTTGTAATTCATAACAATAGGCATATAGGTATATCCTTCTGTAGCTGAAGCCTTAGGATCCTGTAGTATCTGGGAGTTAGTGGGAATTTCACTCAGTCTTTGTCTCCATGCTCCAGTGTTTATCATTAGTGGAGAAACTTCAGGTGCAACATTCTGGAAGCTGGAAAAATAGTCTGTCTCTTTCTGTCTGGTGTGAACTGACTCTTTAGAAGATGGAGCAGGACTCCAAGTGGGTGGAAATCTGGCAGAACTGGGGATGGGCTCATGTCCTTGTTCATGCAGGTTCCAGGTGCTTGATTCCTTTTATATTGTTTAGCCACTATTTCTTTCTAGTCTTGGAAATAGCTTCAAAGATGATGTCTGTCTGTACTCTTTGAGAGATGGAGCAGGCAGAATGGTTGTACCTGTAGTCATATTTTTTGCAATATATTTAGCATTATCATATGCAAATATATTAGTGGGGTTTTTTGTAACCTGGTGGGAAATCCTGTAGAGAGCAAATGTGAAGCTCATATGAGTCAAGACTATAAAAAGTGTATATTTTATCTTGTTTCTTCTGACCTGTTTGCTTTTAGTGTTTACTGTAAAGGCTTTCATGGACCTTCAGGGGCCATTTATGGCCACTATGTAAGGCCTAAGTGTAATGTTACATTATATTTAATTCTCAGAGCAGTGAAAAAGCACATGTGGCCTTGATACCAAAGCAAAATACCTCTGAATAAGAAGTCTAAAACTTGAACGAATCACTCATCAGGCGTTGAGCGCACAATATCATCTGAGGAGGTCAAAGTGGGGTTTTGCAAGTATCCATTTTTTTTATTTTGCACCTTTGTTTTTCCTGAAGCAAGAACATATAGTGCTGATTTACTTATTGCCATATTGTTTCAGAAACCTTGGTTTAGGAACTCAACAACTCTAGGCAGAAGGAACAGGTCACTTCATTGTGGACCTCTAAGTTTGAGTCTGATACAAATCAGTGGAATTATAGATACTATTTTTGTATGTCATTTGGGAACCCAAAAATTCGACATGACTTTTTCTTGTTGAGATGTTTTGTAGTCTGGATGCCAAATTATGGAGCTGGACCTGTTCGGACTAGAGATGTAATACAGGCACGTAGTGGGGAAAAAAAAGGTTAAACCCAAATGCTAACAACCCAGTTATTTTCTTCTGTGCTTTGTTTTGCTTTCAAGTGTATGAAATAACCGTGTTTCCTACTATATGCTATGGATTGTACTCCAAGGATGATGAACAGTGTCATGACATTCAGTCTGAAATGTTAGGTAACTTTTACTTTAGTTTTGTGCAGTATTCTAAATATTTAAACTTTCCAGCTTTACTGTATCTGCATATACATATATATGAATGACACTTTAAAAAGTTAATGTTTGCTAACTAATTCACAATTTATGCACTTTCAACTTCAAGCCAAGAAAGAAATTAATGCAGCTGAAATACCATGGTGTTGTGTAATTCAGCAAATGCTAACTTTTTTTGTAGCAGTCATCTGTGTCCACTCAGAGTGATTGTTGCTTTTTTCAAGTTACGGAGGCTTTTTTAAACCCTACCACAGTTAATGTTTTCAGCCTTAAAATAAGCAGAGGTCTCTCTTGGATTCTGTCCAGTTTGTGCCTTGTCAATGTAGAAATTCAGCTCTAGTAATGGGTAGTATTAGAGAAAAGGACTTTGCTCCGTATGATGTTTTCTCTCAATTTTTACACATGCTACGCATTACACGGCATTTCTTGTTACGAGGCAAGGGTTGTTTACTTTCCAATAGACAATGAGGGGAGAGCATTCTAATTCGTGGTGATATTCTGGTTTTCTTCAGAAATATTTTGAAGAACAGGAATTGAAATGACAGACCCTAATAGTTACTCATCTAATTGGTTACATTTTCTTTGGAAACAGTGGAAGTGAATGGTTCAGAAGGTCAAAGCAAGAAAGTCAGTTACGAAATGAAGTGTCCCTTGCTTTAAGTTTTATCCTAGTGCCTCTTACAATGTTTTATAAAAAGTGAAACTTCATCCAGCTGGATGTAGCTTTAAAAATCTTAATTGCGTAAATGTCAAATCTGTATTTTCATTTGTCTGAAGCCAAAGGGTGTCTAGCAGCACCGAGTTTGGGATTGTTGTGCGATTCACTGGTATATAATTGATTGTGCTCTTTCAATAGAGGTGTTTTATTTCCCTTCTCTTGCTCAGCTTCGTGTGCTTTTGTCATTGCATGCTGTTAACATGGATTTTTCTTTGTAAATGAAGTTGTATGTGAAGAGCTTAACTGCATTTGTCTTGTTTCCTTTTTTTTGAAGCCACTTTCTTTCAGATTCCTTTTTCAGAAAGTGATTAGATCTAAAAGGCAGTATTTTATTTCAGTTTACATCGCATATGCAGTCTAATAATTTTTTGACCGCTTCTAAACATAAGTCAATTTTGCAAAAAGACAGTCATTATATGCTGTTCAATTCAATTTTCTAAAGCAATAGCACTAGTTTTATGTAAGTACACATGTACTTAGTAAGTTTCTTCCAATGCTTCCTAACAATGCTAATTGACCATTTGTTCAGCTTTAAGTTTCTCTGAAATTCCTCAGGTTGCTGTTTGATGACCAGCTTGGCCTGCAGTGGCGTCCTGTCCCTAGAAGCAGGAGGGTTGCTTTGCTCTTTCCTCTTTTCCCCTTCGCAGCTCCTGGCGCTTTGGTCCTGCTGCCTCCCTTGTGCCACCTCTGGCTCTCCCTGGAGCCCTGCGTCAGCTGGGTCGCCTCGCTAGCCCACCAGAGAGCTGTCTGGTGTTGAACTGACAGGTCTGAGCTTCAGCTTTGCCTTTCCTCGGACCCGTTGTGAGCTGTGGGAGAATAAGCACGGGGTTGGGGAAGCGGAGGTGGGAGCAGGAACTTCCCAGCTTGCAGAACTGCAGCCTCCATCACCAGGGTATGTTGGGGTGAATACCTTCTCAGTGTGCTCCACTGATGACAGCTTCTGGGTAGCTGACTATATACAAATAGCTATGTAGATTAATACAATAACAAAGCAAAACATCTGATTGCCTTGGCTTGAAACTACATAGGTAGGAATGCCTTTTTGACTCGCATATTTTATCTTTCAAATGGCAGTGAAGGAAAAATCTACTTTCATGCTTCTAAAAGTATGCTTAAGGTGAAGTGGAGCCTTTCCTTGCCTATAGAAGTGGGTATCCTTGGTTGTGGCTGTTACTTGTGCGGCTCTTGCTTATGCAAAGGCTGAGGGCGGGTTAGGTGTGCTTGGCTTCTCTTTGCCTTGGGCAGAGGGGAGGAGAAGTGTATGAAATTATTCTGATACCGAAATTAAAAAGTTTCACACGTGTTTGAGACCATAAGTGCAAGTATGCAGTGAGAAAAAACTTATTCAAAGCATTATTTACTTTGTATTAAGAATAAAATACCTGGAGGGGGGGGAAAGTGGACTTTAAAATAATTGGTCTTCATGCACAGTTCTGCCTGAAACTTACCTTTGCATAACAATGAATTATTTAAGCCTAAGATCTCCAGGTGCATATGGACAAGTCTTGTTCTATACTCTTGTGGGTTTTTTAAGTGTTTTCCCTCTTATAGCATTGTCTCATCGTAAAATAGTTCAGGTTGGAAGCAAACTCTGGAAGTGGTCTGCTTTTACCCCTTAAAGGTGGGCTGGGCATCTCGAAGTGGGCATCTTTAAGCTAGGTCAAGTTTCCCAAGATGATTTAGGGCTCCATGGATGACCTAGTGAACAATACCTCACTGAAGAGGCTAAAGGCAACACAGGACTCTTTACCTTCTGTAAAGTCTTGCAAAGGATCTCTTGATGACCTTCTTTCTTCCTGTGTTGTAATGCTTTTTTTGGGAGAGTTTTCACTTTAAGGTTTGTAGGGCTTTTTTCCCCTCAATAAGTCATCCGTTTAAAATAAGCTTATTCCTATGTGCAATATTGCAATAGCTAGATCAGCATGTAATAATAAATTACTGGAAGATATGCCTCAGTCTTTCTTAGTGTGACCTTCATGGAGGCCGTATCAGCTTTGTTCATGCCATTTCAGCATGGCCAATCAAGCCTATTGACATACTCTAATCGTTATAGGCATTTCCTCCTGTTGAAGAACACAGACTTGTGTCTGACATGTAGTTAGAACATATTCAGACAAGTGAGATCCTCGGATGACTTGACAAAGGAGAGGGTAGAGGCATTCATTGCCTTTATCTTCTTTGGGACAATATTGCACACTGGTTCATGTGGGACATGAAGTTTAAAGTATATTCCGAGTGGATTCTTGTGTGAGGTCTTTTGCAAAAGAACCCTTTTATTCCTTATTAGCAATTATCTCTTTCCATCACTTACTATTTGTAGCCGAGTTGAACTCAGGATTACAAATAAATAACTGTAAAAGACAGGTTATTTGACAAATAAGAAATGGACTTCTTAGAATTATGCCCTTATGGTCATCCTGCTTTCTCTTCGTAGCTCTCAGTTTAGGAAAGACCTTAGTGGCTGGTTTTCATTTAAAGGGAATTTGTGCAACCAGCAGTTTCTTTATTGTTCAAAAATCAAATATAACGCCTATAATTCTAAGCTTTACTGTGCATTCGGGAAGAAGTCTTGCGGGTCGCCAGTCTGACCCTCGCTATCGGAGAGACTCCACGCTGTCTCAGCACCCTGTTTGTGCTTAGAGCTGCTGAAATCTTTAGGAATGGCTTGCCTGGGAAACGGTGGTGGGATGCTTGAACCTCCGAGTTCCTGTTCTTTTCTAAGCATTTCCTAACGAAAGTTGTGGTATCGGTTTTGATCCATGATTTGCATTGCTTTACAGAGGGTTTCTTCATGAGTAATTCATGCTCTCCAGTTGTGCGTGTCTGTCTCCCCCCTCACACCTCCTATTTCGGTTTAAATTTGGGGAGATTTCCTGTCCTGTAAAACATCTTCCTTATTCATCACAATGCTTCCCCCTAAGGTACCTTGCAAAATCCTGTGTGACTTGTAGCATCTCCCAAGGTGTTACTGTATATGAAAGCAGAGAATAATTTAGTTGTTTCTGAATAAAGATTCTTAACAAAAAAATAAGGGGGGTGGCTGGGCAGGGGGAAGTTTCATACTCGCTGCATGATATAGACAATATTTCCTGAGACAGGAGATACTAACCTCAAAGAATTTAAAATAAAACATTGATTTTATTATTTTTTTGAAAGGGGGATAGGGGAGGCAAAAATGGTAGAATAGTCGGTCTTTTTATCCTACGTGCAGATGAAATTGATTAAACCTTAAAAACTCGCCTCAGTCCACCCGGTTTATTAATTGAAGAATTTCCTCTTCCCCAGAATGGGAAGTGCACATTAAAACAGAGCTTTGCCCCTGAGTAGCAATGATACTTGAGAACGGTGCATTTTCTACAATCCTATTTTCTCTTCTGCACTAGAGGAAATCCTAACATGGTAAAAAGCATATTTAAAAAAAAAAAGTATGTTTAAGGAAGTCCTCTTTCATTTCCTTGTGAAGCATGAAATCAAATTATAGCCCATGGCCCACAATTATTTTATTTTTACATTTCAAATTCCATTTTCTGCTTCCTTTCGGGGCCTGTGAACAGGAGTTGTACTGTTTGTGCAAAGTCAGTTAAAAAGATTACCACAAACAGAACAGGACACAGTAGCTTAAAGAAGCCACGAATAGGAATTTGTGCTTGTGTTCTCTGCTGGTGCGGCAGCAAAACCTCCCACTCATTCACACAGGGGCTCAACCCCCTCCCCTTCCCTCCACTAGCCCAGGTTTTACTGGGTTTTTTTATATATACATACATATAGCCAAGTTGCTTTATGTTAATGGATTTGGGGGAATCTAATGCAATACTAAACTTATGCTAGCCAAAACGGTAGTACTTGTAAATGCTGAAATATTCTCGATCTATATTTGTTGAAGAGAAAACAATTGAGATTCTGCCTATAGCTAGTTTAGTGCTTGGAGTTTATAACCTGAAAGTGGGTGCGGTGCACATAAAATAGTAGTAAGCTTTTGGAACTGGTAAAGTAATATGAGAGGCTGAAATGTTGGGTTTTTTTCCTCTTTTCCCTAGACCTTATATTGCCCTCTTGAACATACTGTAAATGTTACGCTTTGCTGTAGGGCTCCATCTACACACAGCTCAGTCTGGGAGTTTGGGTACATCATTTACAAGCGTGCAACAGGTTGCATGAACAGAAGGTGTTTTGAGGTCATGTACATGCAGAACTGCAACAACTTCTGTGATGGAGGTTGAAGGAGGTTTGTTATTTAAGATGTAATGCTCTGTTCCAAAATAAACATGGCAATTACACTGCTTTACAGGTTTTTAAAAGTGCAGCCAGTAGGTTGGGTTACTCACACTGATGTGTTTTCCTATGAATACTGATATAACAGATCTGGTTTTACTAATTGTATGCTTTTGTGTAAGGAAGTAGTATGTAAATATTGCAGAGCAAAATCAAGTGCGCTTTATTTATATAAGCTGTGTGGAAATCAAAGGTGTGTGTGATGCTACTTAACACATTTGAGGAGTGAATCTAATGGAGGGGGTGAAGGTCTGCAGCCTTGTTGCCCCCGGCTCTGGGTAGTCCTTTCTTCCTGTTTCAGTAAAAGTTTGAAGATACAATATACTAAATAACATAAATGCAGAGAATGCAATAAATTTTCTCCTAAAGATTAAAAGTTCATCAGTACATATATTTTTTAAATGCATACTGTTCTTCGGGGTCATCTGTATTTTTCGATGTACTCGGACAGCAGCCGGTGAGTTCCTTCAGGATCAGGAGTGAGAGGTGGCTACGAATGCTGTGATACAAGTGGTATCATTTCACTCTTCCCTTGGAGAAACGGAGCCAGTGGCCAGTTTAGGGAAACCGAGTTGCTGGTGGCTGCTGCCTTCTGTGCTTTTGAAACTTGTCATAATCTATGACATCTCTGATTCAACCAGTGCCGTGAGTGAAGAATAATAAATTATTTCCCTGACGACTGTTTATAATTGGTTACTCTCCAAAATTCAGAAGCAAGAGTGGGCTGGATGTGATTGTTCAAAGCAGGGGCTAGACTTTTTCTTCTCCGTGAAGGTCTCTGAGTGTGGTGTTCCCTGACACTGTTGTGGTACGAGTGAGTGCTGCTGCCTGGTCTTACTTTGTTTTCCCCGTATCTGGCTGTCATCCAGATTCTCTCTGTTCACGTGTTATCTTCCTTGTTTGTTTTTCTTCGCTTGGACTATCTACTTTACTTTGTGTTTTCGCTGTGGTTTAGCTGCTTATCTTGCAATGTAATTCCCATCTTTCCCCACCCCCTTGTGTTTTCTGATGACAACTAGTTTGTTTCATTTGCTTTGTACAGGGCTCCATCTGAGCTGTATGTCAGCACGCCAAGGATACTCCCATAGTTGATCTTTCATTTTCAAGCAAAGTGAGAAATCGCACATCAGGAGGACTTTTTGTCTTTTTGAATGTTCTTGAACACCTCTTTCATAGATGAAATGGCAAATGAAAGGTTACACCCCTGTCTTTTCTGTTGGGGAAAATGTTTGAATACCCTAGTTTATCATCGATTCTATTCAATGCAGATAAAATATTTTTGTTAATTGCTGTGCTTCCTTCTATGCAGACCTGTCCTATCATAGAATGGTTTGGGTTGGAAGGGACCTTAAAGATCATCAAGTTCCAACTCCCCTGCCATGGGCAGGGACACCTCCCACTAGAGCAGGTTGCTCAAAGCCCCATCCAGCCTGGCCTTGAACACCTCCAGGGATGGGGCATCCATGACTTCTCTGGGCAACCTGTTCCAGTGTCTCACCACCTTCACAGTGAAGAATTTCTTTCTAGTATCAAATATAAATCTCCCCTCTTTCAATTTAAAACCGTTACCCCATGTGATTACACTTTGCATGTGTGTCTGCTTCATTCAGAGTAATTTCAAGCAGTTTGCCTGCTTTGAGTGCTTGACGAACACTCTTCTCTACCATATTGCTGCTCTTAACTGTGTAGGACAATATCCTGTCTCCTTTTTTGAGCAAAAGCAAGGTGTTTCAGTTCTCTTTTGTTCCATTTCACACAAGATCCCATGGCAGGCTTTCTGTGGTCAGGCAATGCAGATGTATTGAGTGATATCGTCACCTTCTTGTGTTGCTGTGTTTGGAGTCTCCATTGTGGCTGTAATATTTTTATGTCTCAGTTAAAAGGTCTTTCCAAGAGATATTACATACATGAGACTACTCTTAGATAATCCATCCTCACTTTACCTTTCCTAGTGAAATCTCGCTCTGCTGTAGAAAGTTCTCCATGTTGTTCCATTTGTTGACTGAAATCCAACATGGTAGTGATTTGATTGATTACTAGTGTGATAGAGATTATTTAAGTAGTGGATATGAAGTTAAGCATATTGTTAGTCTGCTATTACTGCTATTTACATGCTGTGAGGGAAAATTATACTGAATGAGATGTCCCACGTTCACTGAGGGGGTTATAGTTTTGTCACCTTGTTACAAGTGACCCACCAACTTTCCTGATTAGAAATGTTACATTTGTGAATCCCTGTGAACTTTGTTTTGACTCTCCTAGGTTATTTCATTTTGGTATTTAATGAACTATTATGCATGGATGAAGGACAGCTAAGGAAATGGGTTATAGAATAAAACAAAATGTCTAGGAGAAGACTGAAGGGTTGGGAAAAAGCTGAGTTGTCAAAGATGGCTTATTAAGTGGCTCAAAGAGGAAAATTGTGGAACTAAATCTCAGTATTATTCTTTTTTTTTTTTTTTGCCTTGTTACCTGAGGGTCCTGTAGGCTTGAGCATTCGTGTCTTGCTGTGCATGAGTAGACATGTACACAACGCCCTCATGCCTTGGGGAGAATGCAGTTAAAGTATTTCTGTCAATGCTGTCCCGATCTTTCCCTTGGTTCCACGACTCCGTCGAAGGGCAGCAGCTTCCCACCTTGCTTGGCTGCCAGCTCTCCCCTTGCCGGGCTTTCTGTTCCATCTTGCAATGTCTCTTAGGACGAGTTGGCACATTAAGGCTTTGGAGGGGAGGCACAATATTTGTACTGAGGCACCTGTTTGTGAACTTGGGTGTGCTGCCGTTTCCTTGACTTGTAATATATTTTTGTCTGGAGGGTTGTGGTTATTTTTCCTTTGTTCATCTTCTCTTTGCTTTGAAATGCCCTGAGGTAGACATTCTTGACTTTCTAGCAACTGGACTGATGATTTTTATGGCTCTTTCAAAGTATTGCTGATAGCTTAATAAATACACCAATTACCAGTATTTGCTTTATAACAAATGTATTCAAACCAGCTGATTTAGTGTTTCAAGATAAAGTGGCCCTTGTACTGAAACTATGTACAACAGTTTCAGTGCAGATTTTGCCTCCTGTTGGAGGGACGAGACACCATGCATCACATATAAAGCATCTTGTCAGCCACCCTTTTCGAGACCAGATTTGGATCTGGTTGCTTTGGCTTAATTCTGGAGTATAAGGATTGCTGTGCTCTAGTAGTCATAGCAGACTTAGCCAAAAGTTAAGCTGCAGCTTTTTTATTTTACTAGATGCACTTTTAATAGTATTAATAATCAATTTGACTTCATGGTTTATTAATTATTAATTCCCATTCATTTTAAGGATGTCACTTGTGTAGTAAGAATTACTGTGTGGTTTAGTTTACTACAAAATACATGTGTTGTATTAAGTCTAAAAAAAAAACCCTGCTGTATATACTCACAAAATCAGATGCATTCTGATTGTTCAGCATTTTGTCCTACTTTAACTATTTGTATGCTGTTCGTTCCCCTTGCTTACTCTCCTTTAGGTGTGCACTTCTATGTGGTGTATAAAGTCTGAGCCTTTTGTACAGCCTTGATGATGCTTGTGTTATAATTTAAGCAATTTCTAAATTAATACAGTTCTTGAAACAATAAAAATTAAAAATACTTTTGAAGATATAAAGTCTATCTTCAATTTGTTATGGAGAGATATTTGAAATGATTGCTGAAAATTCTGCAGGAGCTTTGGAAATGTCATGATTATCCAACTAGCACTCTGAAGGGTTTAGCATTCATTATTTCAAGATGAAAGCTTTGGTAGGTTGAAAATAGTCATTTGTTGTAACCATAATTTTTTTTCTTGTTGTAGCTCCCACCCACTCATTCACCCCTGCACTTCAACCTCAGAATGATTTCCTATCCTGAGTTCATGGGAATTATGAACAAGGGTAGCTGTTGTCATAGCCATTGTAAAAGTTTTTTTTTCTTTTAAAAAAAAAGGCGGGAGGGGGAGGAGGGTTGGAGAGGGCGAAGGAACAAGGAACAGTTGTATCGATTTCTTGTTCTTCTGGTCAAAAGCTTAAGGCAAACATTTAAAGTACTTAATTTCAGAATGCAGCAACTTTGCATGATTTCTAAATTCTATCACTTTTCAAAATGTGTTTTTTTGACATGACTTTCTGGTAACTGAGCTTTGGATTTTGTTTTAGTTTTTTATATTTAAACTTTTTCAACATTAAAGTCTGTTGCACTTTACTTTTTTGGTATTCAGAGTATTTCAGTTACCTGGGGGTGGGAAAACTCTGAATGTAATTAGTGGAAGGCCCAACATTCATCAAAAACTTCCTTGAAAACTTATTTAAATCATGTAATTCAGGTTGCTTCAATCAAAGGGGTAAGGGTTCATGACAACAATACTTTGAAAAATAAAATAAAAATAATTCATAAGCATGATCGGTAACTTCAGCCTGAAATTTTTCTTGAAGAGATATAAGAATGGGGTCTGTTTGTGGCTGGGTATGAAGGCACATATTCAAGTTACGTAGATCTGAATTGGGAGTGAATGACAATATATTGCAGGGTTTAAATCACCTTTTCCTCACCTTGAGGGATTGTAGGAATTTATTTAGACTTGGGATAAACCTGTCTCTGGTGCTGGTCATCTTGGTTTCACTTTTATAAAATTTTGGACTTTGAAAGAAGAAATGTTGGGAAGCAGATGGGGACCGAGGGTTGCAGACGTAGTTATGTCACATGTAGGTGGCTCTTATTGGGGTTGCTCTGAGTGTGCAACTGTCTGCAGTGTTGTTGTGTGTTTCTTTGGCTGTACCATATTCTTATTTAGCTTCTTAGATTATCTTCTAATTGAGGCAAATGTCATACTTGTGTTGCTGCAGGGGTGGTTTTCTTAGCGGTTTGTTTTTTTTTTTAATGCAGTGGTAACATCCTTATACTTGAGCTGTTAATATGGAGGAATATGTAAGCTGTCACATGCTTCCATATTTTTTATGATCTGATGGTAGCATATGATAGCTTAAATTTCTGAGGTCTGATTTTTAAACACAGCCGTGCATTTAGTGCTTACTTTGACTTGTGGTTTATTCATATTTCTAGGAGTTGCTACATATCCTGACAGTTTTAATGGAAACTATTTGAGAAAATGATCCTCGATCTTTTTATGGTACTGCAATACTGACTGTGAATTCTCCTCCAGGTGCCCAGATTATTGATTTGATGATGCTTGTAATAGATGTGACAAAAGGAATGCAGACGCAGTCAGCAGAGTGCCTGGTAATTGGGCAAATTGCCTGCCAGAAGATGGTGGTAGTTCTGAACAAAATAGATCTCCTTCCAGAGGGGAAGAGACAAAGTGCCATTGAGAAGATGACTAAGAAAATGCAGAAGACCTTGGAAAATACAAAGTAAGTTAACAGTAATATTAACAGCTAACTTGTAACAAAATGTTTAACAAATACCTAACAAATCTGGCCCCTGCTAGGGGAAATACAAACCTAGAGAAGTCTAGCAAAGATGATGGGTGGGAAGACTACCAGAAACTGAAATGCAGTCCTGAATTTGCATCTGCAAGTATCATGTGTAGAGAAATACTATTTTCCTACAATGAAGCTTTGCAGTTTAAAGAGCTGCTTGGAGTTCAGGTTGGATAAAACAAAGCCAGAATACCAAGAGCTGGGTGAAGAACTGTTGGGTTTTTTTCCCAGTTGAAAAGAAAATGTTAGGGCTTTTCTTTAACTGAGGGTGAAAAATGTGATCACCCTGACTAGGGAGAGCAGAATGATGGACGTTTATATAACGTAATGTGGCTCTGGCTGGGATGGTGTTTGTTAGTCCTGTTTAGGTAAATTAATTGAGGTGTACATAATGAGTGAAGAGCAGTGAGATACATGAGTGGAAATATGGCTGTTACAAAGTGGGAAGATACAGTACAGACACAATACTCATTTAGTGGTTGCACAAATTGAAGCAAAGCTGCTCTTTCAACTGTGCAACTGCCACACAGTTGGCAGATCTTGGTGTCTTTCCAGCTCCTGTGTTGTTCTTGGGTCTGTTCATTTTGCTGGGAATGTTACAGAGGTCACCAAGAAAGTGAAATTCTGTCTTGTGAACTCAGAATCCTACAACTTCCAATTCTCTCTGGCAGATGTCGATTTAAGGGCAAATAAATACAGGGTGGCTTGGTTTTCTGTTGTAGATTCCTGCCCCCTTTTTAGGGGAGCTGGAGAAAGGAGACACCTGTAATATATCAAAGCATTTTGGATCAACAATTTTTTATAGCTGTGAGTTTGTTGATCCCATTCACAGGTAATCCCAATGGGGGATAGCATTGAGATAATAAAGTTAATAAAAACTTAGAGATAATTATCTAATGGTTTTCTTATGGTTTTATTTGGTTGTTTGAAAGGTTGATATATAGAATGTGAATTAAGCAGCACTGCAATTAATAGCTATTTTTTATCTTTTTCTCATCTGCGCAAGAAGTTAATGATTTTTAAGAGAGTTTATCTTAATATACTGCTTGCTTTTATTTAGTCTTTCTTATTTTAAAATCTGTTTATTCTTCTTGAATGGCAGTACTTGCTGCTGCAGGTGGTACTTAATTCTTGGTTTAGTCCAAGATATATTGTGAATGTTTAGGGAAGAAAACCTTGCTACTTGCATATTCATAAAAGGAAGACATATTTTGTGCTCAGATATACTTTTTATGTACACTGTTTGAATTAAATCTTTTTTTGCATGTGCAGTCTGTGCTTTATGGTGCTTTGAAAGCACTGCTGACCTGGGCTTGATTATAAGGTGCTTGTCCTGTTGTATCTTGGGCATGTCTTGTTTCTCAACAGCCTCTTTTCCCACTTGACTTTGGATTTCCAAATGTATGCTTTCTAACTGTTTTTGTATTTCTAAACTACTCTTATTAGCAAAGCACATGCTGAGACCACTTGACAGCTGCCTCTCACCCCACATGCTTGGCAATGAGTTTTTTTTTCCAGGAATGGTTTACTCGTTGATTATTATTTCCCTACACACGCAGGCATGCATGCATAATTCCATAGTAGTAAGCGAATCTGAAGTCTGTTGCAGCTATAGAGTAGGTGTTGCCCTTGATGCTGGGGAAATTATTGTAATGTTGTCAGGAGATTCCATGGAAGGTGGAAAAAATAGGTAGAGGAAAGTAGCTGTCATATATATGAATAGTTTGACACTTGTAAATTTAACCTAATCAAAACTTGCTTGTTCCATGGATTGATGCCAAAAGTAAAAGCAAGCTGTCCCTCTGAATGGAATTGCTATTTTTTCATAATTTTCTACTCATGCCAGCTTTTATCTTTGTCCAGCAGGATCTAAACTGTGACAATAAATCAGTGTGATGGAGTAAGAGTTTTAGTAGGGCTGAATCATGTTTGGAAGTGCCTCCAAAGGCATTATGCGTTTACTCCATTTTGTTCTGGCATATGGGAAAAGGAGTAAAGCACCTGGTTCAACATAAATTTCTATTTATTGCAATATAGTGCCCTGAAGCATTTGTATGAAAATAAATTTACAAAAGTTTTATGGTTTATCACAGGAATTTTCAGTGCACGTTTTTAAATTAGCCTTTATTCCTAGATGCCTCAGACTTATGGCATATAAACAAAGAATATTCCTTATGTGCTTGATTACTGTTTGGTCACTAAATGACCTCCCTTTATAGAACTTAGCAATTTTTCTTTATCAAGACACTGTCTTTTTCCTCCCAGCTCACTCCCTTTTTGAGATAAAATTTACGGAGGGTGCATGTCAAAAGGATGACAACAGTAATTACTTTTGGTCTGAATCTGTCTCACAAGAATCAAGTATCTATGAGAACCAATCACTTTTTTGTTTTATTGCTGATTATTATTCCATTGCTTTAAAAATATATATGTATTTTTACACGGTTAATCCTGACTTTTGCAAAAATGCAGTATTAATTTGGCTCATAGTCTAACTTCCCTGTCCAAAATAAAGGCAAAACAAGCTATCAGATGATTGAAACACTAGGTTTTAGGGAGCAAAAGTTACAAATTCAGTCAGCAGACTTTTAAAAAGCTGCTTAATATTTAGGACTTGAAGACTAAAAATCATTGCAAGAGAAAAGCTGAACTGAAGTCAGTGGTGGAGGTACTGCTCTTCTCTGAACCTTTGCATATTTGAGGTCATGGGTTTCATGAACTTTGATTTCAGTAGATTTAGATCTTTCTTTTGTCTTCAGCTCTTGCAGTCTGCCTGCAGACTTGGGTAGACCTCATGTACTATCTTGCATTTGGCTCCTGTTTTGAAGGGTATGACTCTACAGCTAGGGTTATAATTGCTTTAATGAAAGTTGAAAGCGGTGCCAGTCTCTAGGTAAAATGGCTTGAGTGCAAAGCCACTGCAGTAAGACTGGGTAACAGACCCTTGCTTCTGGAATAAAATGAAGTCTTGCTTTTGACTGCCACAGATTTGAATCGGTAGCAAATAAACAGGATTGAAGATTTCACAGTGAAGTCCAGTAGCGCAGGTGCTTGTAATTCAAGAGAAAAATTGTCAGTTCTTCACTAAGGGGGAAGAGCAGATAAATTGGAATTTGAGGGAATTTCCTTGCCTTCATTGTTAGATGAGTCTGGAACTACTTTACATTGACACAGGTAGGAGATCTGTGGTCTAATGGTTGGGAGTCTTTCTCTCTTTCAGGTTCTGTGGGTGTCCCATTGTTGCTGTTGCAGCAAAGCCCGGTGGACCAGAAGCCCCAGAGTCTGAGAATCCACTAGGTGTTTCTGAATTAATTGAGGTACTTGCTGAAGAACATAATAATAACATAAAATGTGCTAAAACTTTTCTTTAAGTCTTTAGGAGTATACTCTATTAGTATCTAGAGCTGAGGAGCTCCTGCATTAATGTCAGTTTTAAGGAACTTGATTCTTTAGGGATTCCTTCTCCAGTATATGGAGAAGTTGAGGTTGCATACCCCAAAAGTAGATCTTCTTTTTCAACTAATAGGCTTCAATACCTTTGAATAGCTGTGTCTTAAGAAACAGCTATCACATGTGGTGGAATTGGTTTTAAAGTTGTAAAGAATTATGAAGCATAATGAATAAAAATAGCTTTAAAATTCTGCCATATCCTTGGTAGTACATGCTGTTTTGTGATTGTACCACAGTTAAAAAAACAGTAAAGCTGTGGTCAGGCACTCAAAAATTACATGTTGGGAATTGTCTCCTTCCCTCCTGTGTGTTATGATCCAGCGTTAAAGCACATGATTCTTTATTCCAAACAACCCCTACTTTCTTCCTTGCACAGGATGGACAGGGCTCAACTAGTGAGCAGGTAGTCTGTATTTTGTTTTAATTCTCATTATTCTCTGTGTGGCCTCATGACTCCATTCAAATACTGCTCTGCATTCAGAATGATTAATTTCCTCCTGGACTTTTCTTTGGCACACATCACTGTGGTCATAAGCACTTGGCAAACAGTTAATTTACTTCCAAAAGACCTATAGGAAGTGTAGAGGTGACTTTAATCCATATTTAGATTGGGAAGCTGAGGCACAAAGGAGTTAAGTCCACTGAATTTACTAATTTTGGTTGCCAAATTTGAGGAAACTAGGAACTCTTTTGTGACATGCTTGTTTTCAGATCATAGTACCTGCCAATTTTGATTGCAATTGTGAGTGCTTAGGACTTCTGTTAAGCTTTGAGGTTTCTGTTTTGACACTCTGAGGGTGTATAGTCAGTGATTACCTCTGGAAAGTTTCATTTTTTAAGAGAATGACAGTACACGGGAGTTCTGGCGTAAGCAAGTGTAGAATCCATTCTGTAGAGGAGCACCACCTGCCTTCACAATAAGCCCATCTTTCTCTGTGATAGGCTGCCTCGCTGACTGCATGCCTTGCACATCTGCAAAAGATAAAATGCGTGGCCTGGATTTACCCTGTGCCCTGAATGAGGCAGGGCCTGGAAAAAAACTATGTGATTGTATAACTAACATTATATCAGACCCATACGAACAAGAGAAGCTTTTAAGCAAACTAATGCTACACAGGTATACTTAGCTCCGGCAATGTGAGTTGGGGTTTTTGGTTGGTTGTGGGGTGTTGGTTGGTTTGTGGAGTTTTTTTGAGGTGGGAGGAAGGCAGGTGGGAGAGAATAAATTCTCAGGTTTTCAAAGAAGTAAGTTATACAATAAGTTATATGGCATGAAATTACACTGTGAAGGGCAGGACACTTAAAATAGCTGTTTGAGAGCAGTTTGTAGCTTGTAGTAGGCTTGTCACCGTTTCTGTGAATAAGCTCTAGGGAAAAATAGCATCTTTGCCCTGGAGGGGTGTCACTGTTATTTGCAGGCAGCAGAAAGTAGTCCTAAAACAAAGGCATCATTCTTTTCAGGCTTAACAAGGTCTGATTCGGAAGCTTTGGATGCTGCCAGGTTTAAAATACTTGTAAACTGCTGAAGTTAGAGTGCAGCACCAGTCATCAAAAATCTAGGGATGTCTGGCACAGGGCAGCCTGGCTTGTACAAAGGCAGGATGTTCCCCAGGGCTGCTGAGCATGGAATGTCCTAACTCCTCCCAGGCACTTGTGACCTGCAGTGGGCACGGCAGGGCTGTGGGCTTAGGTTAGATTTAGCAAGAACAAGGCTGGCCACAGCAATGTCTAGAGAGGTGGAGATGGGAAAGTCCTTAGTTCTGCCTTCATCTGGTTCCGGGTGGAGTTACTGGGCTGTTCCCAAGGGTTAAAAACGTTGAAGAAAATACTCACATTGCGCTGGTTCTGTTGACTCTGAGACCTAATATTAGAAGAGCTGGCAAATGCTGTGTGAGCCCTGCCATTGAGCTTCAAGGTATTATCCTTTCTGTCCTTGATAAGAGACTCTCTCCATTGTTCTGCTGTTACAACTTGGGCTTAACCTGCAATTTCTGACCTTAAAAGGAGACATTAAAGTCAGTGCCAAGTTTATATGATGATGTTATAACAGAGGCAGAGCTCAAAAGTGATTTGAGACAGGGATGAACCAGTTCCTCTGAAGCATCATTGGGTACATGACTGCGTTTCTGTAATTAAGGTCTTCTGTCTATGATGATATATTTTAAAAAACATAGTATTTATAAGCAAAACAGAAATCCTAAACTTGGAGAATTTCTCTAGAAAATGATACTTATGTAGTTATTTTTCTTAGTGGTTTAATCCTCCAAGAAGTGTTAACAGAAATCTGAAGGGGAAGTTGACTTTGAAAACTGAACTTGATGTCATAGTTTTGCTGGGAGGGAGGCAGGGATGGGCTTTATGGGGCACTAATAGCTGTGTATAAGTTCATTTTCACGAAATCCAAAAAAGCTTAAATAGCAAAACACACTATAAAATTGTGCTTTTGAGAGAGGGGAGGAAAAAAAAAAGGGGGGGGGGGGACAAAAAGGATTTTTTTCTCTTTGCTTTGCTGCAGTGTTTGTATTGAGTTTGGCAGCAACTTTATTGCCAGTGCAGTTTTGCTAACCAAGCTAAATGTGCAGCACCAAATCTTTCTAAGGCAGAAAATCGAACTGTTCCTGCTGCTAAGTATGTGTCTCCTCTATGGCACGCAGAGTTAGTTTGACATTGGTGCGTTCTAAGCTCATTGGGAGATGCTTGAAATCAGTAAAACTGCAAGCTTGTTCAATCAATCATCCGCTTGCCTTCCTTTTGCTGTATGACTGTCATGACTTTTCACCCAGGCATGGTGCTGCTTTTATCTCTTTTTTCAGGTCCTGAAGTCTCAGGCTTACCTGCCATCAAGAGACCCCTCGGGACACTTCCTTATGGCAGTCGACCACTGTTTCTCTATCAAGGGTCAAGGCACAGTGATGACAGGGACTATTCTTTCTGGCTCTGTTAGCCTTGGTGACAATGTGGAGATTCCTGCCCTGAAGGTGAGTCTCTCATTTTCACTCCCCCCCTCCCCAGTTTTCCATACAGAAAGACACACTCAACAAAGAAGAGAGTGTTCTCTTCCAATCTGAAATTATTCAGTTATTTTCAATGTCTGTCTTTTTTTGCACTCTACTATAAGTCAGCCTGTAGTAGGAAGAGACATAAGAGATTTCTAAATAAGGCACCTAGTAAAGTTGCCTGCTCAATTTTAGTTGAATGAAGAGGAGACTGACCTAGATTAGCGTGTTAGACTTTCAAATTCAGAAAAGCAAGGCGGGCATATTTCCAAGATGGGGTGTCCCCGAGGACTGAATAAGGCTTGAGTTGAGGTTACTTTCATTTAAGTGGTGCTGCAGTGAGAAGGCTTGCAAAAGAACCTGAGTTAGATAGGCTTCCTGAGATGTCTGGAACTGAAGGAAATGACAAGAGGAGAGCATTGAAATGCTTGATGCACATTCTCTTTACTTGCTGGGGCTTTAATTGTTATCAGCATGTTCTGGGAGAACTGTGGGGATGCAGGAGGTGGCTTGCTGTGGTTGGGTGCTTTAGAGAGTCTGTAGAAAGTCAAGAGGCCTTTGAATGGCCTCTGAACTGCTTAACTGATGTTACTATTATTTTTTTCCCTTAAAATATATTCATCATTTAAAAGAAAACTAGGTGACTTTATGGTTGGAACAGGGGAAGCCTATTTCATAGATGCTGATCTGGACTGCTTGGACTTTCCTTTTTTATTAATTGCCCAAAATGAGTCAAGACTTGAGGAGTGTTCTGTAGCTGCCACCTGAGTTGGAGACCCAGCCGGTTACATTCTGAGAGTGGGCAGCTTTTGGCTGAACAAGCCTGGATGGGACCCTTTTGGTGCTGTCAGTGTTATCCTCAAGGTGTGTTACTATAAGGACCTCATTCTTTCATTGAGTGAACATGCTGCTTTCTCATTTTTGCCTGTACTTTGTGGGCAAGTGAAGGACTAAGTGAGACATTCTGATTTCACCTGAAATATTTTACTCATAGCCGTGACAATTAATTTTTGGTCAGCCTCCTTTGTGATACCTGTGGCCATCTAGTTTATACCATATTGTCCTTTGCGTAAAAGTGATTTCCATTCTATGTACCCCATCGTGTTTGCTTTCCCAGTGGAGTTCCTCGCTGCCCATATTCTCATTTGCAGCACACAGCCCATCCTGGGAGCCACGCTTGTAATTCCTGTAGGGAATATGCTTGTAATTACCTGCAGGGAATGTGTTTCCTTCCACCTCTCCTGCTGCCCCCTTCCCAGTGTTTTTTCCCTTTTCTGTTGCATCCTTCCTGCTGCCCTGTGCTTGCTTGCACAAGAAGGGGTCCAAGGAGGGACAAATCATTAGGAATGCAAGGCTGATGACTTCAGAGCGATGGCTCCTGCCCAAGAGGGGCCTTGCATATCTAGTTAGCTGCTTTCCTTTAGGAATAGCACTGGCCAAACTTCCTGTCACTGTGCTCTGGGAGATGGGGGTGAGACAGAGCAGAGCAATTATTTTTTGCAAAGAAAGAATGCATAACTAGATCGTATCTGGAAATGACTGTTCAGCTCTTCATGTATAGACCAAGAATGTTTTGGAGAAATATGTTTAGGAATGTCTGCTCTTTGAGAATCAATATAAAGGGGAAAATGACAAAAATAGATCAAATATGTTGCATATTGCAAATGGGTGTTTAAAAGGACAGTAGGGAAGGCTTTAAGTGGGACTTTAAAAGATGCTTTCTTCCGGAGTGATTGGGGGAGCAGTGGTGTGAAAGGCAGGTTTAGCACATAAACAGGTAACTCACAAACAGAAGCCAGATCGCTTGGCTTTTATGGCATTAACAAATTCCCTCAGAGTTTTAGTTTCAGTTGCTGTTAATGAATTAACATGATTGTTAATCCTTCCACTGCCTTGTGTGAAATAGAAGATGTGTCCAAACCTCTGAGTGGTAATAGCGGTGGGCAAAAGTTTTGCATTTTGTTTTTTGCTACTAGCAGCTTGTGACTATTCCAGTTCATATTGTACAGGTATGGAAACCAAGGCGCAGTAAAAGGAAGCAACTTTTGTAAGCTTGAGTTGTGTGTTGTACTTACCCCTGCTAGCATCATGCAGAGTTGGGTTTAGGATACCTATAAAAGGTCAAACCTTTCTCAGGCCTACAAGGTAACGGAGGAAGCACATTTCACAACACATTGTGGTTTATGACTCTCTCTGACCTTTTTTTGCCCTGACCCTATGGTAACTGAGATTGACAGCTGGTGCCCACTGGGCATTTAGGGACATTACAAACCAGCTGCTTTTTAAATTTGAGGAACCCTCTCACCAAATGAAGTGGCATCACCTCCCAGTTCTACTAATGGACTTCGACATCTTTGACCGCTTGAACCTGCACAAAGGAGGGACACGGCAATTAAAAATAAACAGTGACATTCTCGAACGCCCATGCTTGCTCTGATTGAGGCTGAGAGCACCAGCAGTGCATGGATTCCTTTATGCTGTTGCCTATGTAAATTACCATCTGGGGTTGATTATCCATATAGCAAAAAGAAAAATTATATATATGTGTTTGGGAAAAAGCTTTGACACAGCAAACAGTTCACTATCCAATTGAGTTAGTACTATTTGCTCACTAGCAGTTGAAATCTACCTTGAAGAGCATGAACCTAGGATTTCTGCAGCAAAAATGTAGTGTTGGCAGAATTCTGAATGTCCTTTTAAGATTATTTCAGTGGTCTTTCAGGCTCTATAGTCTTCCAGTTTATAAACTGGAACAACTCGTGACATTTTTATTTCTGTTTTATGAAAGTTCCTAGACCTTGAAAGTAAGGATTTTTTCAACATAGATTCATTCGATTTTACTGACAAGTTTGGCAATAATCACTTCAAAATATTGATCTAAGTATATTTTATTCAGTGAATTTAGTTGAAGTAAGCATGACTGTCAAATTCTAGTGCTGCTGTGTCTTTTTGTAGCGTGCTTTAATTGAAAACGGAAACTGTTTTCAGTGGGGGAGAGTTATCTTTGCCTTCCATATCCAGGTGAAAAAAATCATAGAAGCTCAAGAACAGCAGCAAGGCTGGAGCAAAACAAATGAGAACTAGGACTTTTGTTGTTCATTGAGACATCATTGGTTGTCTCAAAACAAAGCAAAAAAAATCCATGTGTGATAAGTAATGCAAAATGTTGTATGGTATGTGGTCTTCCTTCTGCCCAGTGTTAGTGATTCTAGCCTTGGATTGCACAGTTGCAGGCACATTAGAAATACTGGAAGACTGAGTAAAACAGATGATAATATGTTAACATTCCTTTAAAGATGGTTTGCGGCACAGAAAATGTTCCAGGTTGGTTAATAAGAATCTCTCTCTCTGTCTTAAGAGTTGTGGAAGATCATAGGAGAGGTCAAGTCTGAACTGAGTGAGGAGGCAGAGATAGATGTACACAGTTAATGGATATAAATCTGGTCATCCTGAAAGTGCTGACTCAGCGTTGCCTTACCCGTGATCAAGCACTGCAGGTATAAAGCAGCCACAAAGCATGTATGTGGCAGCCAAGTACAAAGACCACTGTTGGGTTTTTTTCAGGACTTGTAAGAAGTAGAAACTTTTCTTCTTGTGTTATGTTCAAGTTCCTGTTTGTTCTCTTTAGTGTAGTTACTGGCAAATGTTAGAGCAAGCTGGTGCAAGCTGAAAGGCTGGTGGATGTTCATAGCTTCATTGGAGCATATCTAAAAGTACTGTATGCTGCCATTTTGTACTGCCTTTTGTCAGAAGTTCATGAGCACCTCGAAGATTCCCTTGCGTTATCGGGAAACAGCTACGTTGATGTTGATCTGTAGGGAATTGTGTGGGGATTTTTGCTTTGTGCTGAAGCTGAATAATGTATCTGGTGTAATATAGTACCGAGTTATTTCTTATGTAATAAATTATGTGGACACCCAATCGTTGGACTGACCTTGGGAGCTGCCTCTTTTAGACATTGTCAGATTTTTGATCTGCGAGGTGTGGTTGAGTTGCTTTCATGAAAGGGGAAGAGGAATGTTTATATGGGGTCCAACCTTCACCATCCCCGAGGTTTGCAGTAGACAATTGCCGTTATTAATGTTTAGCATTTCAATCTCAAAAGTTGCAAGTATGTTTATGAAATGCTTCTCTTGTAGTTGGAGAGTAGTCATCCAGGTGTTTCAGTACTCTGATATACTTTCAAGAGGTCACCTGAGATATCAAATATGAAAATTGTGAGAAACTCGCTTCTTTTTATTGAGTCTCCTAATAAACGAGTGCCAGTTTAAAGCAGTAGTGAACCCTGTCTTGGCAAGGGCCCATTTGCTGTTAAGTTATATTGACTTTATGAACTTTTAACATGTATCATTTTTTCTAAGCGTGATACTGAGAAGCTTCATGGCTTGATATAACTTCACCATATGAAAACAGATATTTCATTTTTTTTAAAGTTTCTTTGTTGGCTAGATAACCTTGGTGTATTTTCTGGCAAACATTCTTTAGTTTTTATGGCTCATCCAACAGAAGAATTCTCCAGTGTCTGAAAGAATAACCCAAATAGTATTTGTAACACTATTTCCTTCAAACCACTGTAGCTTTTCAAGTCATAACAGGTGTATCTGCTCTTGCCCATGTGAGTGCTTTAGCTGATCTGATGTCCCGAGACCTCTGATTAGTGAGCTTTAGTGTACAACTGTAGTTAAGAACTAATTTAAGTGTGTTTAAGGCCTTTTTGCGGCATCATAGAGTTGCATGGTTAAGTCTTGTCAGAGAACAATTAAATCTTGGAAAGCAAAGTTAGATCAAACCCCACTGAATTGGATCATGAAGACACTTGTATATGGACTTGCATGGTGAAAACGTAAATATGTTTTTACCGCCTTCATTTTGCATTCTTTGGTCTTCATTACTATAACCCTTCCAAATTTCAGGATATCTTGGCTGGTTTTTGCACTGCAAATAGATAGAACCCTTGCTAAATTTTGAGAGTACATCTGAATGCTGTTTCTACATCTGTTTGTTTTTTTTTTAAAATGCTGCTTGGATTTTTCTTGCCTAATACGGAGAGAAACATCCTTTAAAATGCTATGGTTCATCTGCTGTGGAAGAAGTCTAGCTTGCCTTGAACATTTTCTTTTCACTGAAATGCTGTGAAGAAGAGCAGTTCATAAAATTGGGTTGGGGGGGTCACAGTCAATTAAATGTAACCGATAAAATCGTGAAAAGGCAATAATACATATTAAAATATTTGGGTGATAGAACACAAGAATCTGAAATCCTAAATCAATAAATTAAACATGTACACATAATGTTATACAAGCAGTTTAATTCAGTACAAGTATTAAACTGTTTCTTTAATTGTCTGCCACTTCTAAAGCACGGGTTGTGTTTTTTGGAGATTTTCTCCTTTCCTAGAAAACATCCGTGTGAATCCTGCTGGTTTTGCATCTGCTGTGGCATTTACTTAAAAGCAAAACATGCAGGATTTGGCTTACGCTGGAAAGTACTCCGCTTTCAACATTTAGGATATTATCAGTTGTTTTGGAAGAATTAAACTCCTCAGCACAGTTCTTTGTGGTTAAGTAAAGGATTAAAGACCTGATCCAGTGCCTGTGGAATGAAATTTAGATCTGGCAATAAAAACTTCTCAAATCTTTTTGGCTTGATCTCTTGAGAGAATAAGAGTAGCAGATGCTGAGCTCTTTCTAAAGATCAGTTCCTTCATTTTCAGTGTATGGTTTTGTAACTTTTTACTGTGTGGGTGCTTTTTTGTTTTATTTTTAATTTCTTTTTTTAGTTCAGGCTTTAAAAAAAACAAAAACAAAAGACCACACCATCAAAAAAAAAAAACCAACACCAAAACAAAACCAAACCACAAGACCCCACAGAATAGAATCCATTTTAATTTTTTATTTTAAACAAAGAAAAATTCTAGTTAACTTTAGATTTAAAAGGGCTCAGGAAGAGGTCTGTGTGTTGCTATTCTTTCACAACCTGTTACTGAAGTACAGTCACCCCGTTCACATCACTTGCAATTTTTTATTACGTATCATGGAGGTACAGTAAAAATAGGGAGCAAGATAAAGGACTTTGTGTGTTCAGGGATGTTTTATTCAGGACCAGGGATAAGACATAATAGAAAAGGAGCTGGATATATATCATGGGGTTTTCAAATTTTTTCTACTTGGTCAGAGCAGAAGGGAAGGAAGCCAGGGGAGAGCAGCCAACCTGCGCAGTGCTAATCCAAACCATACACTGTATTTCTGGAGCTTGTGTTTCTAATGTGATCTCTGTAGGCAGAAAAGTGGCCCCGGCACTGCTGGCCAATTAACTCTTCAAATACTAAAATTTCTCTCCAGCTTTTCTTAGGGGTCTAGATGTACCCTGTGCTCCCTGCCAGCTAGAGATAGTTGGGATGCAGAATGCCTTCTAACGGATTAGAAAAATTACCCAAAATATACAAGTTTCTTCCTGCAGTGGATCTGAAATGGAAGAGATTCGCGTGTAATTTCTGTATCGCTTCTATCCACTTAAACCGTCTTTAAGTGACTGTTTGGGATTCAGGCTGCACATGGAAATGCAGCGTTGCTGCAAACAGTGCTGTTCTCCAAGGTACACTTCACCTTCTGCAGTATTTCTGTGATACTGATTGTGCGTTCAGGGCTCTCTGCGATGCTGACTGGTTGTGGTTAATGCATGAGATAATTTGAAGTGTGTATTTTGTGCTATTGCCACACAGATAATTTTCCTTTAATAGTTAGTGCAGTTTTTATTGCTTGAGAACTGGTATGCTGTCCAATGGGATCAAAATGAAAAAGAAATGTAGGATCATCTTGACTCTGATGAAAATGTGTGAGCTGAATGTCATGTTTTTATTTGATACAATGACTGGTTTTCTTAGATGAATCAAATTACGTTCTTTCTGTCCAGATTTCAGTAAATAATTTGTCTCATGACATGAGAACTGCTAAAGCTGGAGAAAGTTGTTACAGAAATACAAGGTGGGAAAGAAACTCAGCTGAAGAAGAGGAAACCAATGGACTAAGAGGAAAACTATTCAGGTAGAGTTGTTCTGAGGTTGGTGTTGGCACTGGAGTGTAATAGCTTCACTCGTGACTGCATGCACTCTCCCACAAATGTGGGCATTCTCCCCACTAGTGTGTGCCACACCAGCATGCTCTCCTGACTAGTGTAGATGCTGGCAGGTGCGACTTCCATGTGTTAGTCTATGATGCTCAGTGTTCTGTAGCTCTTTGGGAATTATCAATGTAATGGGTTGGTGGATCTGATGGAAAAGCTCAGTATCTCAGTACAAGAGTGCCACAATGGGTTAAATGGAATATGGTTTTGTATGTCATATTAGTGAGCAATTTGGCTTCAGTATGGCAGCATAGTTAAACAAATACGTAGGTTTGTGACTGCAAAGCAAAGTTGAAAAGAAAAACAAACATCTAATAATCTATTGACCCCTGATATTTACATTTCTCTGTTGCTTTAACTTCTCTCATCTGCTCATTCTACTTTTTCTCCTACCTATTTCCATCTTTCTCCATCTTTAGCATCTTTTCCAGTCTCAAAGTTTGCTCTTCAAAGTGACTTATCTTTTCCACTTACACCATAGATTGAAGAAACAGTTTCTCCCTCCTTTTTCTCAGCTGCTGTTGCAATTTTTGAGTAACAGTGCAGTTGTGTATGCTTCCTTCTCCTCAAATACATCTTGGCTTGAAACCTCTGGTGCTTGAAAGAAGCATCAGTCAGGGTCAGGTGAGAAACCTTGGGATGGTATTTTTGAACTTGTTTCCATAAACTGAAGCTATAGTGTGTCTGATGAGAGAAAGGACAAGATGTGATAAAGGTTGAGTTGTGTTATCCTCTCAAGGGCAGTTTTTGAAGATGATTAAGCAGGTTCTGATGCCTCCTCTAGGGGATGTGCCAGCTATTGTTTTCCTAGGGCTAAATGTCTTGCATTTTGAGTTTGAAAAGGAGTCCTGGAGCCATCTAAAGTGGATACTCTACGCAATGGTTCTTTAAGCTGCGTACAGGAGGAAAAAGCTTTTAAGATGACTTGAGCCGTGATGGGGATGCAACTGGACAAACCCATGCATGTTATCCTGGGACTTGGTAATGTATTTCCTGTTGAACAGTTGCTGCTCCAGTGATCAAGTGTTCTGTTCTTGGGTTTGTGTACCCTGGGGTTCAAGATTAGTTTGAAACTTAAGTTAATGGACATTGCTATAGTAATCACAAACTTTTGTCCAAATGCCTTTTTGTTTAAACTTTATGGTAACTTTTTAAAGCAAAGGATGGCTGGTTTGTGCTTGCATAACTTGTTTGCTTTAGCATTGCTGCTGCCAGGTCATTAACCTTATTTTTATTTCTTTTAATTTATCAGGTAGAATTGTTCTCAATCGAATTCAATTGAAAACAGACCCACATGCACGTACGCATACTGTTTGAGCAAGAGTCTTAGTGGAACGCTTGAATAGTAATTGGAAAGGTAGCCTCCTGTATGGTAAACACAGCTTTCACATTGCATTCCTGCTGTGAGTGTAACGTTAGTATGAGCAGGCTTAGTTGGGGCCGTGAGTAACTATCATGTTTTAAATATTTAAGTTCAAGTGCTGGAGGCTTTGGCAAAATTTCAGTAACCAGAATGAAGGAAGGGAATGTCACTTTTTGTTCTTCCTTGGTCATCCATATACAGTACAATTCCTCATTTGATCAGGCTTTTAAGAAGCAGAACAATTCAGCAAGCACTGCATTAACTAAACCATGGTCTGTATATGATAAAGTTCTGCTCAGATCTGGGCACTGGCATAAAAAGGATCTGAATATTGAAAACATTATTTAACCAAGACTGAAGATAAACTTCTAAATTTGGCCAAAAGACAGAAGAAAATGGACTAGTGCGCGAGTGCCCAGGAATCTATAATTAGTCTATTAGCAGAGTACTTTCTTGAAGTATTACTACAATACCATAGGGAGTCCTCTGGATTTCATGCCTTGTACTGTGTGTTCCTGAGATGACCCCATTTATAAAACTCTTAATTTTCATCTTTGTTACTACTATGAAAACTGTGTGAAAATTGACTTTGCTCTTTTAAATGTTTGTTCAGCTCATCACCTGAATCTGTTGTCATGTGCCTGTGACAATAAATAACACGTATTGATGAAACTGTTAGATACATCTCTTCACTAGAGTATTCCCATAACTTTATATTATAATAGCCAGTGCAGTTTGAAATGAAAGAAAAAGTCATTCTAGAGAGAGCCAATATTTACAGTATCAGATGGAATAATATAATTGTGTAAGCTGCCCAGATAGCACTGTGATGAACATGATACGAATGCCTAGATACAGATTTTCATTTGTAACTGTCTGAAATGAAAACTACAAACTCCCAGGCTCTTCATGGTTGTAAAGATTAGCTTGAAAGCATATGCCATAAAGTACAGTTGGCTTCTCTTTCTTTCTCCTCTAATGAATAAATAATCAAGAATAAACATTTCACACTTTAGAAATCACAATGAGAAGGTCAAAGAGCCTCTTTCGAGTCAGTTTAGCTAGTACATCTTTAAATATTTAAATTGTAGACTTAAAAACTATCAAGCCATTGTGAAAGTGAGATTTAGTAGTTGACCTGTCTTCTGTCTTGGCAGCCTGGTTTTTAAGATATGTTCTATATAATAGGGTGTGTAATAGATTCTGCAAAGGATAGCAGAGATGGCTTTACTCCTTGTTCAGCTGAGGTGGAAGAAATCAGCCACGAGAACAGATAAACTCATTAGAAGCAGTGACCCTGTTATATATATAGGCATCAGGTTTTTTTCTTCAACAGAAAAAAGTCTGACTGAAGTTTTTTGTGTGGCTTCAGAACCTTTTGGAATTTTTTCTATTCTTTCTCAGTATTCAGCTAACAACTTTGGTTTTGTTTTCTTCATTTTGGTTATGAAGTTGCAGTTCCTTTTTCTTAATATTATATTCATTACATAATGAATTTCAATAGACTTCTATGCTAACCATCCCTAGAAGAGGTTGTTGCCTGATGTGCAACACCTGGTACATAGGGCTGCAACAAGTTAAATAGTGGCTTAGGGAAAAAAATCTGTGCTATTATAAATCAGTTCAGATTTGAAATATGGGTGTTATTTATGTGGCATTTTCTTTGCCTAGCTGAAGACATTGATCCTCCTCATGGAGATTAGTTGACAATAATTTGAAGTCTTCAGGGAGTGAGAACATGCAGGTATACCACAAACACTCAAAGCAAAACCACAGAAAAGAAGGATGGTAAGGGGAAACTTGAAAATATGTATTTTTAGTAAAAGACTGAAAGAAGTGCCAATAACACTAAAATGTTTGGCCTTGAGTCAACATAAGGCAACACCAGTTAGTTTAGTCTAAATGCAAAGAAGCATACAAATATTTGTAAAAATAAAACACAAAATCCCACCCTGGACTATTTTGCATTGAGTTTTAAGAGAGAATTGGAGTCATGTGGTGATTGAATAATATTTTGTGCAACGTGTATTTCTATTTCAAATGTTCCTCTTATGTTGCTGATGTGATGTTCTTATTTGGAGAGAAACAGTTGTTTGTACAAAATGTAGTCAGTAGCAAGGACCCTCAAATTAATGCTTTATTCCAATCTTGTCAAAGGCCACATGATTGTTTGGGCTTTAGAGGAGGTAATTAAGTATCTTCACTTGATGGTAGATCTTTTAATTTCTTGTGGGTGGAGGAAGTTCTCCAATGTGCTGACAGAGTGGGGTTTTAACTTGCTCTGAGCCTCGCATTAGGCTTAATGTGAGCCTGAGATGCTATGTGAGATTGAAGTTCAACATAACTTATTCTGATGTGTTAATATTTGTCAGGCATGCAGTTCCCTAAATAGTGGGGAAAATCGGAGAAATCAGCAAGTGGTAGAAATCGTGATGTGCCTGCTTTTCCTTCTTGCAGCAAGTGTTAACGGATCAGTCAAAAGTTCTAAGTTACATTCATATTCAAAGACTTTTTTGTAGTACAGAAAGTTCAAAATTTTTTCAAGTCTTTCCTTTTACTTGTGTCCTTGCTTTTGTTTTCCTCTTCACTTTTACTGCCCACACATCCTATCTGTTCAGGTTGTTGAACTGCTATTTTTAAATCCGCTTTCTAGATGTACGATATGTGCAGACAGCACGTAAGTGGTTGTCTCCTCTGAGATCACGGGCTCTATCCCTGCTTTTGGAAAGGCTCTTAAAGATTTTAAAATCTATGGGGGGAGGGTAGGAAATGTTTGCAAACTTCAGGTTTACTTTTGGGAACAGAGGTAATAAGATTAAAAAGACTATATTTAGGAAAGACAATTGTGGCTTCAGCAGCCTCTGCCTCTTTAAAACATGTATTTTTGGACTGATTTGGTGGATTACCAGAAACATTTGAGGATTTTTTTTTTTTTAAGGGATATTTTTGGCAGGAAGCTAAGTAGTATTTTTAAAATATGACACTAATTTTCTAGAAAAACACACAAATGTGAAGGTAAGGGTTCTATTCACTTTTTAAAAATTATTTTCAGGGGTTTGGGGGCTTTTTTGTGTTTTGTTTTTTGTGTTTTTGTTTTATGTTTTGTTTTTTTTTTTTTTTTTTTTACACAAGTGTCCTGTTTTGTTTTTTATTAGAAACAGCAAAAGCATGATAAACTATCTTTGTTTTGTTTTTTGGTTGTTTGTGTTTTTTTTTTTTTTTTAAATAAGGGTGATTCTAATTCTTGTCTATGGGGGTTGTATGAAGCTAATTAATATTAGCAAGATGTTTTAAAGATTCATATGTGGGAAGAGAGATGGGCAAAGCAATTTTTGAATCAGACTTAAATGGGGAGGAAGAAAGAACAGTTAACATTAAGGCATAGTTCTGTGGTTATGGTGTGACTCACAAGAAAGACTTGGGCCATCTGACATGTACATTACAAACAGTTGTAAAAACATACCATTAGATATCCACAATGTGTAGTGGGCTGGCTTAACGTTGCTCTGAATCCATAATGTTAAAGTTATCCGGCACAGGGAGTGTAACTCCACAAATCAAACCTTGTACGATTGCTTTTTGTTTTACGTTACGTTGTTGTCCCTGACAGACAAGGTTCTTTCTGACCAGCTCAGCAGTGAAGTTTTAATCCTGCCTTTCGTTTGTTCAGTGTCATCCAGCAATGCTGACACCAGGGCTTTTTCTCGAGTCAGGATTTAGACAGACTTCAACAGAGGGAATACATTGATGTGATTAAAAATTTTATAATTATGCGTGCATGCTCATTTTCCATTGATATGGAAAATCAAATTGCAGGAGTTTAGATTTATGCTTAAATGTGATTATATTTTTAAGTTTCCCTTAATATCTCTCTAAATCTCAAACTGTGGGGTGATAATTATCCCTGACGTGAACCTTTGCGTAAGTATAGTTTTGAACCTGTTGGATCTATACCTGTATCTGAGCATGACCATATAGAAACAAGTCCTGTATCTTCCTAATGTTTCATATACTGTTAAAACTTACTGGGAATCTTTGTTCAGAATTTGAATTCATGTATTTTGTTTTCGGTTTTTGTGATGGATTCTTTAGCTTCAGTCTCAGCTCTGAAAGAGACATCCTAAACATTTAAGAGCTTTAGAAGAACCATTTTGGAAACTACAGTATCTGTGGTATGTGCTGTATGTAAAGAGGGTTTTTTATATTTTCATTTCAGAAAAGCTTGGTATTTTTCTACAAAGCTCTGAAGATGAGCTTTTCTCACACCTTTGTGATAAAGCGTGAGCTTTAGGGTCTGGTTCATATTCTGTTTAATCTTAGCTTTAGCACAGTTAAGACTTCATTCGGTGTTTAAATCCCCTTGCAAAAATAATTGATTCCATCTATTGTTTTTTACCTGTGTTTTTGCAAGTCAAATATTAAAAATTTAGTAGGTTGATAAAGCAGCTATGAATGGCATGTTAAAAAAAAAAATATCTTCCCCATACGCAGCAATTGTAACAAGTGGGGTTTGGTTTGAGAGACTGAGCGCGTCTCCTGCGCTGACAGGAAGGGGAAAGTACTTTTCAGAGTTCACAGAGATGGCACAGCAAGTCTTGAAAGCTGAATGTGTTGGGTTTTCTGTGTGTGTGTGTGTGTGTGTGTTAGATTTTTCTAGTACAGGTACTCAAAGTTAGAGTCATAAAGGAAAAATGATTGTCAGAGATGCTAATTATCCCAGTTACCACTCAAATAATTTGCAACCACGAGAGCTCAGTGTGCATGTAAATCAGGCTGCTTTTATTTAATGATGGATTTAGTTGCTCAACTGTAAAAAATGGCCAATGAAGTACTGTTAAC
Organism: Numenius arquata; assembly: GCF_964106895.1. NCBI lineage: Eukaryota > Metazoa > Chordata > Aves > Charadriiformes > Scolopacidae > Numenius > Numenius arquata. The sequence goes on from NC_133583.1 coordinate 13,097,931, forward strand.
TGTTTTTTACTTTGGGGGTCTAAGACTTTCTCCTGCAATATTTAAAGAGTATTTGAGATGCATTTCTCATATGCAATTTTTTTGTGTGGAACTTCTATCTAATTCGAGTTTGTAGCACTCCGATAATGATCAGAATTCTGTAATAATGAAAAATAAATCAGAGCTGCAACAGGCGAATATTTGGGCTTTTGAACCTTCAGAGTGATTTTTTTATGGTGGTTTTTATTCATAAATGCAACAAGCTTTAGTTTCTGTGAAGCAAATGTCTCAGTGAAAATGGGAGAAGCCAAAACCTACACAGGCAGGTGTTGAGCAAATGTCTCCAACGAGCTCTCACGAGGGCTGTCTTATAGATCCTCAGTTCTTTTTATTAGTCTGCTCAGAATCTCACTTCTCAGATTTGGACTTAATTTCTGGGTGATTCTGTGACAGAAACACCCATATCTATGCCTGTTGCTTAAATCTCATTCCAGCCAGTCTTCCAAGTGAGATTTGTTTACTCCTTGTGCATCCCAGGCTCGCTCAGGTATCTTCTCCTCAGAGCTGGTATATTGTTTCTTCAAGATAATTTTAACTGACATAATTACAAGACCACACACTTGGGATATTTAGTTATACCTTTTGAACCACAGTTACAAAAATGTAGAGGACTGAAGTGTTCCAAAAACTTGAACGTTTTCAGTCTCATCAATTATTTTTAATATTAAAAGTCAGCAGATGGAGCCAAAGGCTTGCAGAAAAATTACTTGTGCTGAATGCATATTAAACCACAAAGCCCACTAAGTTTAACTAATAATATTTCTACTGAAATTTATAACAGCAAAGCTATTTATTTGCTGCTAAACCTCATACTAGCATCCCTTTTTCATTCCCTTGTCTCTGTGTAGATTGAGAGTTTACCCCTTCATATACCAGGGCATCTAACAAGACTAGAAAAGTGAAGTTTGAGTGGGAACCTGATTTATATCTGCGGGATCGTTTTTTGCAGCATTGGTCACCGCTTTATCAGAAAAAATGGTGTTATATTTTGTCAATATTTTTACTTCTCCTACGAGTACAGTAATTGGAATCCACTATTGAGGGTTAGACTGGAATTCATTACAACCTCATTTTCATTATTGCACAGTTGGTAAGGTACTGGGGTTTCATGTTTTTCTTTTGAAGCAACTAAAGTAAGTCTTCACCTTAGATAAAGTGTCAGACTTGATATTCTAATAGGTTAACCCTATGCTTTCATTAAATATTAACATCCTTTGGGGATTTTAAATAATATCTTTAGAAAAATAAGAAGGTGGAATGTTTTCCAAACACTTCCAAAAATTAATCCCACTTTAATAAAATAAGAAAAACAAAGGCAATAAGTGGTACCTACCTTTTGCAGGAAAAGGGAGAAAACACTGTCATAGTTATAAAATGATATCTAAGGAGGATGCAAAAAATGATGCTGCTGATTGAACAGAGAATATTCCAGTGGTACGGTATTGTTTTTCCTTTTAGTAAAGGCAGAAAAATGAAAATGTTAAGTGACTTAAAGCAGCCATTTTGTCTATTAAACTTAATTTTAAAAATTTTCTCCTCTAAATCTAATCTTCTGAAGGATTATGAAACGTACATATGTTTCATGTAGAGTAAGTGGTATATAAATGTATGCTTAAGTATTGCATGTATGTTTTTCTTCTGTTTTTACTGATTTTTGAAGCTAGGGCTCTTTAGTTTGGAGCAAGCATCTACTTAGAGTGACTTTGGAAACTTGGCTTATTGGCCAAGTTAAAAGCTTTCCTTATTTTTCTGTTTATCTTTGGCCTCATCTGTGTTTAAATTATCTTTCCCCCACTCCTCCTGTTGAAAGACAGTGATAAAACTTCAACCAGTTGTACCAGCTTGCTGACTTCATTTCTTCTAATCAATGTTGGCTGTAGTAGCAAGATTTTCTAACGCTGACATTTTTCTTTTGAATGATATCATCGGTTCTTAGTTTCAGATTCAGTCCTGACTTACTGTAGTTTTTTCTATTTAGACGTTTTTTTTCTTCCTAAATAAAGATACCCAGTCACTTCCAGTAAAATTATTTTTTCTTTTCAAGCCGTTTGACTTGTGCTAAAAAACTCATCAAATACAGGACCAGAGTGTGCATCCCGAATTGTGTCTTAGTCCAGTCTCCTAAAATTGCAAGTAACCAAATCTTGCAGTTTCACTGTGATGGGTATCTTCTATATTTATATTTACAGTAGAAGAATATTAATGCATCTTTTAGAATAAAGAGAACATAAACTTGTAACATAGGGAGACAGTGCTTTTTTGCTATATTTAAGAGACTCTAGGATATACAATCCAAGTTCAGCATTGATTTGCACTGAGATAAATGCTGATATCCTCTGCGTAACGTTGTCCTTAAAGATGAGGGCAAATGCTGTTTTGGTTTTTAAGAATGTTTTGGCTAATGAAGAACAGTCGGTAGATGTGTTGGCTGGTGTGGTGGGGTCTCCTTAGCAGAGCCACCCTACAAAGAGCAGCAGTAACTCCCTGGTGTTACAGTGGTGCGTTTTCAATTGCAAGCTGTTGCCTTTGTTTCCCTTTAAAATGCTCTTCTGGTATGAGGAATCTCTCCTAGATTTTAGTAAAGAGCAAACTTAACTGGGTGTTTTTTAATTTTGTACATTTTTTCAGGTATGTCTACCTCCATAGTGTGTGTGGGTTATCCTTGGGCATTTCTTAGTTATTTTAAATTGAGAAGGTGCATACAATTACAACATATGTAAGGTGTCAAGAGAGAAAGTCATGATGCAGTTTTGTGCTACGGAGGAAGTATGTAATCCCTTAGTATTTTGAGGGAATGGGAGCTGTGAGAGCTAGTGACTACAGTGAAAAATTTATAAATGAGGAAGCCTGGTCATGAAGAAGTACTTCTAAAAAATCTGATGGAACTTTTAAAAATACACTGGCCAAAAAAACCCCAAACCTGAATAATACAGTGAATAAGGACAAATTTTTGCATTGGTGGATAGGCTAGATAAGCTTCCTTTGGACTGGATCCAGTCATCTCAAAGAATTGCTTTTGGCCTGCACACTTTGGGTTACATGTAATTTCAACTTTAATTTAAAAAGAAAAGGTTCTAGCTTTCAAGACTCCGAGGGAGTGACAGTTGCAGTTTTCCAGTCCTGACTGCAGGCAGAGCAGAGACATGTGAAATCTTCTTCCAGACTTGGAATGTTAATTTTGAAGCCTAACTGTAGTACTTTGAAATGTTATTGGCCATTTTGGTGGAGGTCATCTGAGCGGGTGGGACTGGGCAGGCACAAGCCCTGAGGCCTGAAGGACAGCAAGTGGAGGATTCTGCAAGGAGAGAAATCTAGCAGAAGAAGAGGGTATGCAGGGATAGGAAAAAAAAAAAAAAAGAAGAGAGAAACAAAAGGCAAGAGAAGCTGGTTTTGGTGTGCCGCAATACTGTATAAAGTATCAAAGATTGTTCTTTACTATGTGAAATACCTTTACATGCCAGCATTAACAGTCCACTCTTTTGTAGGCTTCAGGTTGCCCTCCTTACTTCTACCAAGCTTCTGTCATTGATGATCTGATGTCAGGTATTTTTGCGTGATGCCTCTAGTGCTGTCTCGTCTGTTGCCCATGCATGTTGCAGCCTCAGTGAGCCTATTTTTAAGGTCCCTTCATGGAGCACATTTAGCTTCCTTTTAAAAGACCCATAATGGATTAAAATGATTTATAAATTGACAGCTGTTTTGCATCTCTTCATTCTGACTGATGACCATTTCCTTATCATTGATATATAAACTCCCAGAGTAGATCTTCCTCAGATAATTTGGAAAATATTCTGACAGGGTGAATCCTAAAACAAATCAATAAAAGCACCAACACAAGCAAAATTGCGTTTTGTTCATAGTTTATGCTGAATATTTTGGTAAATGTCATGTTAGCCAAGAGAATGCTGTTGAGCATCCACTGTGCCGCAGTGGTACTCGCACATCTCTGCACAATGGACTTGTTCCCGGAGTTGCAGTAGGTTTCCCATATTTCTGCTACAGGTGTCTGTGATACTGGAAAATGAGGCAGCTTATTTTAAATAAGAAATTAATTTGCACGGGTACTCAGAAATACTGAAGTACATTGGTGATAGTTGTAACTTCTTTGGATCTTGATGAAGGTTTAAAAAATCATGTCAGTAGGACTGCCGCTGTAAAAAAGGTGTGTGCATAAAATGTGGAAATATTTATTCACCTGATGACAGCTGAGATGTTTAGGCAAATAGAAAGCGTGTTTAGAAGATAATAGTCTGGAGGTCTATCATTTGAATACAGCTCCTGGTTGTCATTGTCAGAATATACTAGGTATGCTTGTAGTATGTATTAGGAGTTATTTATTTTATAATCAAGCCTAGGGTTTTTTGAAATTGGACAGCTCTTCCATAGCAAGTTAACAAATCCTTGAGAGGCAAAGGAGTCGTAACTCTACGTCTATTGTAAATGCTTGTTGTATGAGAGGTGAGGGACCCTTTTCATGAGTTAATCAAAAAGACCTATGCAAACAAGCAAGAGGATTTTTTTCCTCAGTCAGTCACTACAGTTACAGAGCTCGACATTGTTAGGGGAACCTTTGTGATCTCATAGGCTACTGCATACTCTTGTGTGCCAGACCCCTCTTAATAAAAATGTGGGGCACTGGATACACAAATTCATAGCAGCTGTCACAGCTGGGCTGTGGTGAAGTTTGGTCAAGACCCTTTGAACTTTTTATTTCACACTAATCCCATTTAGTGTGATCAATATATGGACCTCCAGCTCCTAGGTCTGTTAATTAGGTGTCAAGTGTTGGGTTGGCCGGTGTCAGGCTGTAAAATACAAACACAGAAGAGACTATCAGTAGGGAAGTGAAGTGTTTATTGTCTGAATGTATATGAGCCATCGGTTTTGAAAAGTTGCCTTCCTAGTCCGAGATGTCCTTAGGGATCTTGAGAGTCTTTTGTCTCTCTCAGTGAGGTAAATGTATAGTGAAATAAGCATTTTACCAAAAATACTGGTGTGGTTGGGAGCTGCAAAATAATGTAAAAGATCCAATTCTACCAAGATTTTGATGTTGGAGTAGCTCTTTGCTTACCTTCCCCCCAGCATTTCCCCCTGTTAATAAAAAAGCTTAATAATTGCTCTGGTAACTATTTGCATTGGGTTCTTTAAGATGGGAGTCCTTTCTTGTTTTGTGTATGTACATCTAAAATGAAGCTTCTCCTAAGATTTTACCAATACTTATTTTAACTTGTGCTTTGTAGCATTCAGGGAATAGACAGGATAACTTAGATCTTCATTTCCCCATCTCAAAGAATCTCAGGAGCTTTTTGAACTCCCCCATCTTTAGTTCTCTATCATTCAGGGAAGGGTAAATATGTAGAATGATATTTCAGCTTTCATACATTTTTGGGTTCCTTTATTTCAGTCTTCCAGTGACAGAATGGACTGGGGAGTTGCAAGTAGTTTGTTTCATCTCCTTTGAAGAAAACCTTAAATTTATAATCCCAGATCAGACCTTTCCTATAACTCACGCAACTCATCCTGTTAACTGTTTTAATATATGGCACCGCTATTTCATTAAACAACATCCAGGAATAATTAGTTCAGCAACGATGCCTCGGAACAAAAGCCCTTGATTTCGTTTAGCTTTATAAGTTGGTCTCTTTTGATCTGCAAGAACACATCTGGGGCCTTTAAGAAAGCAGAAAGAAAAATATTAAATGTTTAGTAAGGCCGTTGGTGAAGGTTTCAAAGCACAGTAACCCTTTGGTACCAGGATGTAGCTCAGAGGCAAAAAAGAGTGTGAATTTCTTACTTCATTAGATATGGCACCTCTGTATGGTAAATGCTGTTTTTCCTAGCTGATGTCCACTTCTTTTTTGCTTTATTTCCAGTTTCAGAAGATGCAGTCTCTTCATTCTTTCCTCCATTTTTCTTCCCTTCTGCCCCCTTTCTTCCCCCAGCTGCATGTGAATGGATTAATTGAAACAGGCCATTTGTTTTTTACCGTGTATCTGTGCATTAGAATTGGCGTTTGCTGTATCAAACTTTGCACCATGCTGCTTTATTTCTTTTATAGTTTAGTATTAGTTGCCAAGGTGGTAGGGATAAATCCGTTTGTTCTTTACTCTAGACTCAACTGCTGAGATTTGGGAAAATATACGGTGCAGAGGATATAAATTCACTCGCATAATCTTAATAGCTATTACTGACTTGTATCAAAATTTGCTACCAAAAAAATCCTACCTCAAGGAAAAAATCTATAAAGATTTTGTATACCAACTGTTTTTTATTTCATAAAAGGGATTATTATGAAAAAATACTTGTCTGGTAGTAATTCATTCCTTTTTCTTCTCATAGCAGAGGTAGCCTTTGTTTTGATTGTAATTAGTAGAAGGAATTCACCATATCATTTGATTTGTACTGATGTGCATACTTGTGTTTGCTTGTTTGCTGCATGGCACTAAAATGCTGTTGTGTTTATATTCTGAGTATTTCCTAGAAAATGTACCAATCATCACGATTAATATTAACGTTTGCCACAGCTAATGAAGCCTACCAGATCTCTTGGTAATTATTCATCACCTTTGTTTCATTTTGTATAAATCATGGCTTCTATTAACGAGCTTATTTTACAGAAGGGACAGGAGAATTTTGTTCACGAGAAAGAAATGAGCAAAAGAACTTTGTTCTTATTTTTCCCCTCAACCTGTCAAAATAGAATTGAAAAGAGCTGAAAATATTATTTTTCATTACAGGTTTTATTTTTAAATGCAGCTTTATGTTCTCTCTGTGTTTGTTTTCCTTAGTGAGCCTTTAACTCCAAGGTTATGACCCAATAATGACCTCCTCTTTCCACTCTCAATTGCTTTTGACCTACTCCATTAAGTAAAAAGAAATAACCTAACAGAAGGGTAACCAGATCACTGCTACCACACCAAGGAAACAGGCAGGCTTTGGGATGCTCTTCTTTAATCTCTCTATCCACAGAGCCTTCATTTTAATTTGCAAAATTGAACCCAGATCGAGAGCAGTAAAGCCTGAATACGGTAAATATTCATGCCTCAGTGATCTAGAGTGGCTCCATTACATTTCAGAGATTGGGAGAATTACCTTTTGGATTATGTATATTCATGGGCTGATTTTTATTTGAGATATAATATTACTCACATTGGGCTACATGTCGCACATTCTACCAAAACCAGCCTTCTCACAAAGATCCAAATGTTCCTTACACGTAAAAGTTTTACTTCTTTACCCTATAGTTTCCTCTCTTTTATGCTTTTCAAAGACTGGTAGTAAACAAATTTCTTTTAAAGAAGAAGGAAAAAAATCCCAGTAGAAGTTCTATAAAACCTTCAACCCTGTGTTTACTGTGATATGTTCTTTTGCATGAGACTTTGAAGTCTTCAGATAAAAGTATTATTATTGTTCTAAACCTAAATCTATTTGGAAAAAAGAATTCGGTTCATTCTGTTGGTAGAAGAAAATTCCAGACAGCCTTTATTTAACCTATCATTTTGCATTGGTTTTGACTTTCTTGGATTTTTTTTTTCTTTGAAAAATGTTTTATTGAAATATTTTTTATAAGTTGCAGAAATTTTAATTGGTATATAAATGTTAAGCTTATTCTATGTCATAGTATTGCTATGGGTATGACGTTTTCTGCCTGGATACTTGCTGGCTAAACTCATTGCCATTATATTATGCTTTTAAAAATGCATACTTTGTCATCTGTAGTGATAGATGGCACAAGCAGTACCACTTAATTGAAGGATACTTGACATCTTAAGATTCCTTTCTCGGTTGCAAAAAAAAAACCAAACATATGAGAGATTATAGTCATTTGGAGATGAAAGGATATATAGTACATCTCCGGCTTCTGCTTCCTTCCACATACCCTTGGAGTGTGGGGATCTTTTCCCTACCTGCAGCCCCAAGCGTTCAAGGTGTACGGCTGTTACGCTGTTTTGGCCAGAGGATTAAAAGGGGCTGCGGTTCTCCCCGGTGCATAGATTCGCCCAAATCTAGAAGAGACAGTGTAGAGAAAAAGTAAAAGTGCAGTGGGGCTTAGTGCTCTTGGTGTTCCCCTTGTGAATCCCAGGCAGAGGAGGAGGTGTAGAGGGTGGAAGCGGAAGAATGTATTAAGAACATGTAATTACTGGGAAATACTGCAAGGTCAAATAGTGCTTGACCAGCCTGATTGCCTTCTGTAGCAAAATACAGAGACAGGAGTCGTCATGACTTCAGTAAGGCTTGGGAAACATCTCTCGCAGCATTCTCATGTGGAAGCTGGCGAGGTGTGGGTTGGGATTAGGGGTTTTGGTGCGATCTGAAGATTGGCTGAGGCTGTTGCAAGTTTTGCTGTGAATGAGGAAAATTGCTATGAAATGATAAATATTCTGAGAAATCAGTCTTTTGTTTTCAAAGACTAGACATTGAGTTTTTCTTGAGAATTTGGATTGTGACAGATTAAGCAGCTGAGTTTCCTATCTGCAGTGAGGCATAATGCCACATTATACCACAAGGGTGATGAGATTACTGAATTTTACTAAATAAATGCTCCGGTAAGATAACATACATGCAATCCAGTGTGAATGTAATGGTTTATAGTAAATAACTAATTCAGGGCAATTCAGTCACGAGAAGAAAAGAAATAGAGGAAAGTTTTCTTATTCAGTGAGCTTTGTCCAGCCTGTGCATGGGATGGGTTCAATTCTGTTGAAAAAAATCGAGATTATATACTTAAAGGCTATAGTAGAACACATAGGCACAGATGGTCACTTAACTTTATGCGCAAAATCTTAACGTTTGCTAATTTTTGATTTGTGATTGTGTGCATGAATATAGCATACTTGTAATTTAAATTACAGTTACAGTATTAAAGCAGAGGAGCGTGAGAGTAGGGTCACTGACCTGATTCTTTATTGACTGAGTGCATAGCCATATTTTAGATGATGGGAAAGGAATTAAGCTAAAGGGATTTTAGTATCCCTCTTTATATTTCTTTATTCCAGTGTTGCAGTGCAGGCTCTTCAGGCTATGGTGTTATTTTCTCAGGAGGAGGAGTATAATGAATAAAATCCGATAGCACGTGTGGCATTACTTAAGCACCACAGTGTTCATATGGTGATGCCCTTATAAACTTCGCTGAAAAAATTAAGTTAAAGGAATCATTCTGTGTGAAATAGTTTTTCCTCAAGATGCTATATTCCTTTGCTACCTGGATGCAAAGTGAGGGCATGTACAAATAATCGATTCTAGAAATAATCAAGATCTTTCAGAAAATTGTTAATAAAGCCACGTGATCTTGGCGGCACCCTCAAACTTGGAATTGTTTCTGACTCTTTGAGGTTTCTGCTCTTTGTCCTTGCTGCCGTTGTGATGCTGAATCAGAAGAGATGACTTTCCACAACCTGAGCAGTGGGCAAAGTTTGCATCGTGTGATTGCTGTTTGACAGTGTGCTACTGACAGCTCCCGTTTCAGCTCCATTTTATGCTGTTCTGAAATCCTAGCTGAAGATTTGGAGCTAATGTTTCTCAATGTTCACTGAGATATGACATGAACCCCAAAGGCATCTCAGAATTAAGAAAATATTCCATATCTTAGCTTTTAAAATAAAAGGGTTTTTTATTTATGTGGATGGAGTAGGGCAGAGACCTTGACTCGTGATTTCTGAAAGCTGCTTGTTGCTCTTTTGTGCCTTCACAGCTTAGGTGTCTTTTTGACACTTTCAAACAGGAATGGTTTGCCTTCTTCACTAAACAGACAGCTGCTTACTCATCTATAGGACTCAGCTTTGCTTGGGAATGATCATTCCTCATAAAGCAAAGAATTCGTCATGCTTTGTGTTTAGATGAGAATTTATGAAAATATCTGCTTGCACATAAGAGCAGTCTTATGTCGGAATTAGAGCTTTGCTTAGTTTCAGTGTATGTGCTTAGACAACGGTTGGCTGAAACCTAAAAACTGTGATAGCCTTTCAGACAGGTGGGCTGCATTTTTTTGTGATAGTGTAGCTTGATATCCTGTGACCACCAAGCGGTGATACTGGAAGCAGGAAGATGAGGTGCCTTATTCTTTATTTGGATTTGTAGTAGAGCAATAGGGAGGAAGGCAGTCCTTGCTTTCAGAAGCAGCAGCTACAGGATGCCTTTTGGTCGTGCAGTTGGGTCTTAGTTCACTGCTCCTCCGCTGCTGTAAGCAGGCACTTCTACTGGATGATATTACGGTGGTGGTTCTTTAATTTGGCACTGTGCTGTGGTCCATGGTCAGTTTATACCTCTCAAGGGTTTTCTTGTTTGAGTGCTGGTACAGGCAGGCTTCCTCTCGATGCATTTCTAAACCTCAGGGTTAAAATGGTTCTTTCTTCATTTATCCATTCCTCTCCCTTCCTGGATGTAAATTTAAAGATGCAGCTCTTAGCAGCTGGGCTCCGAGATGTGATCTTTGTTTTAAACTGGTTGGAGTCCTCTGCAGTTGAAGTATGGTCTTTTTTGGTAATACATATATAATACTACTTTTATAAGTACTGCATTTATAATCAGTATTTTCTCTAATAGGTTATTAAGACTAATTATTTTAACTTTGCAGTTTCTCATCAGTATTACAGGGAAGCATGGTTCCTGTATCTTTTATATCAGGAAGATGCACTCACAGCATTGGGAGGCAGCAGGGTGGCTAGGCTCTTATCTGAAGAAGCTATGAGCAATGGCATATGGTTGATAACTTAATGGAAGTTGGATAAATAAAGGAAAAGAAGCTCTGACATATCAGGGGAAAAAGTCATTAGTGGACTTTTTCTGTATCCTGTTTTCTATTAGTCTGTACTAAACTGCTTTGAAAATCTTAGTGGGCTTTTCCTTTGGTCTTCAAATAACGGGTTCTCTTATATTGAATACATTTGTTTATCTCAAGGGCTGAACTGTTTGGGTGCTTTTGGTTTCTGTTTTGCATTTTTTTAATCTGCGTTTGAACACATAAACTTCTTATTTCTCACTCTTTTTATAGACCTTTACATAATGCTTTAGGAACATTAATGTGATTATACAAATAAAATTTAAAAAGTGAAGCAAATCCCTTTACAAATGATGTAAGATTTCAACACATGGCTCTTGATTTATATGATGAGATATAATCAATTCCCTTGTGCCACTATTAGAAAACAAAACGTGTGTGAATTTCTTAGTGAAGTTTGTAGGAAGTTTTATAATAGTATCCAAGTTTTCCGTGTTTACCTACATTGTTTGCATGCAATAAAGTCTGTCTCTTTAAAGTTGCACTCAATATTGTACACTTTCTTTTTGCATCTAAACGCCCAATTCATCAAAAGAAAGTAAGATACGTCTCTATTTAGTGGATTGCTAAAAAGGGCCTTGCATTAATTTTCATGGCCAAGATGAGATAGAAGTCTTACAGACAGCATTTTGAGGACAAAAACTAGGTGCTCGAAATAAATGCAAAGAAATGCCAAAGGTATTGGTCATGGCAGGCCTCAGTTGGGCATTCCTATTGCTCAGGACAGAATGCTCTGAATCATTTAATGTCATTCTGTTGGTAAATGGGTGGACGGAGTGATCCAACCCCGGCTCCTTACTTGAAGTTTCTGTTGCTGTAAAGCTAAAGAAAATATGGGAAAGTTTAGAACTGTGCTGTAACTCGTGGGGATCCCTTACATAGGGAAATTAGATCTGCATAAGAGAAACAAATCTAATACTGAGGGCCAGTTGCATCCTTTTCAGTGCTTCCAGGTTTGTATTTTAAAGGCCAGGCAAAACAACGATGAGTTTTAGTTATGTACTGCAGTCTCTTGAAGAAAAACCCTACATTTGGAGTATTTTAAACCATGGATGAATGTCTCTGTCAGTCGGGGTCAGAGTGAAAGGGGATGAAATACTGTACTGATGTTCATGGTCTGCTCGGAAAACAGGAAGTTGGTGATTTAAAGCTACTTTGGCTCTTGTTATTTGATCCAGTGGGTGCAGATCGACTCACTGATTCACTTCTCTGCTGGTTCCACATCTGACCTTTTGAAGGAGACGCAATTCCAACTCGGTTCTCGTGTGATCTAATCCTCCTTTCCCAATCACCTTAGTGCACTCTAGCATTGTTCTGCTTAGATTCTGATTCCTACATATGTTATGCTCTTGGATCAGAGTTTATGGTCAGTTAAGATACTGTGCTTCATTTACAGTTGATTCTGGTACTGAGAACGAGTAGGAAAAAGAGGAATGGGCTTGAATAAGTTCTTCCCATTTACTTTTCTTCTGTCCTCTGATATGTGTATGGGAACTTTAGATACAAGAATACCGTGAATATAAGGGGAAAAACTATTTACATTTAAAACAAATCTAGATGGGCTGATTAAATCATCTGCAAGATACTAGATAGGTTAGCAAGAAGTGCTGATTTTCAATAGGTTGAGTAATGCCATATCTTTCCCTTGATGTGACCCAGGACAAGCAGACCTGTCTGAAAGCCAGACTCAGCTACGAAGAAATCAGGTGATTCTTAAAGCTCTGGTGAACGCAGCCATCGTGAGGAGCTTCCCTCCTCCGAGAGAGTTGGGGGCAGCTCAGGTAACCTGCTTTGGTTGGGGGGAAACAGCTTTACGCTATTCTGCAAATTTTCAGTGTTGTTTTTTAATTAGGATGCTGTTTTCTGAAAGAGCAGCCTGAAAGAGAATAAGTCAAGTTCTGAGTCTTGAAACTTGCATTGGAGACTGCGAGGACCTTCGGCAAATGTATGAACGGGAGCCATCCTGTTCAAGCCTCCTGCAATACTGGAAAATACTCCTGTAATTGCAATAACTCCACTGCAAAGTTTCTCCTACACATAGGAATTAAAGCAAGCTTTTGTCATTTAAAGTGACTTTACAGTTGTATACTCTTTCTAATGTAGTTTAACTGAGAAATGTGGAAGAACACAGCTAGTGTTCTGATACAAGCCAGATTTGTATGCCATGGCTGAGAACTGCAAGTCTCATTGAGAAAGTTTAGTCACATGAAGTGAGTATTTTCAAAGTACTTGCTAATTCTCCTTCTGATTGTTATTTATGGGCTGCATGTCAGATACATCAAGCCTAATCATTTGAGTTAATTTAAGGGGAGAAAGTAGGCAGAACACTTTTGAGGAATGTTTCATAGATCCCTAATTAAAAGCTAAGGTGTATTCTGAGTATAAGCACACAAGAATAGGCATTTTTAAACACAATCTTTGTTCTTTATTGTTATCTGAGTTCTGTTTAAAATATTTCGGATAAATCTGTGTAGACCGTTTTAGAGACTGGCAAATATTCCCTGTAATAACTTAACTGTTTAGGTGGGTAGTATCTAAAAAGTAATATTATATACTGGAATATTAATAGTAAAATAAAGAAAAAAATCTATTTGTGGCTCTGTTTAAGGTAGAAAACTGCATAGGTCTTTTGTGCGTCTTCCAGTTTTGTATTGTGGAGCGACAGGGATGGAAGGTTCCTTAGTTCTTGTCAGTTTATTCACCCTGTCTGTGGTTGCAGAAGATGGAAGATCTACTGCTGGTATTATTACATAGGAAATCACAGAAGTCTTTCAACCTCCCATAGTTTAGGCTGGTACTTCTCATGGCGATTTCAATCTTGTAGTGTTTGTTCATTCCTTTGAAACACGTATATTTAGAAAACCTTCTATTTCTTTTAAAGTCTTTAAACATTACTTGTATCACCAGTGTTGCAACTATCACAATGATTGGAACTGGAGAGGGAGGGGTAGGTTGTAGAGAATGGAAGAAGGAATGGTTTGATTCAAGCCACCGTCCTGCCAACCTTTAGGAGTACAACCTTGGGAATGCGTAGAGAGATGGAGGCGAGTGCTAAATTGTTGCTCCCCAGTCCATCTAGATATAGGTTGTACTGTCTTAGGAGGTTTGGCTAAAGGGATAATGAGTATATATTTGAGCATAAAAATGCTTGAAGCTGAAATCCTAGTGAGTGTTTAGAATAGCTTTTTAAGTCGGTTCTGACATTAGTTTGGTATGATCTTAACTATATTTCGGTCAGGGCTTTTTAGTGAGGGGTTTTCCTCTTACACGAACACATCTCTTGGATCTTCTTTCTCATAATGTTCTGTGGATTCTCCAAGAATCCACAGGCATTGATGTGGCATTTGATTTGAAAAATGTTGCAATAATAACTTATTATAATATCTAAAAAGGGCGTTTCTTTTGGTTTTGGTTAGCAGCCAGAGATCCAGGGAACCCAAACAATATTTGTAGTGGTGAAGCTCATGGCCGTTGATATTTGTATAATTACGATTTCAAGAAGGAATACAGGATTTTTGTTGTTTTCCAGAAGCCATGCAGCTGCTAGATTTTTTTTCCCTTTTTAAAATCAGCTTTCTGTGTATGCCTGTGACCATTTTTTTGCTGACTTATTGGGAGAGCTCTTTCTATTCCAGTTACTGAAGGGTTTAGTTCAGCCAATAGACTTTTCATCTGCTTCTCTATTTTGATCTAAGTTTCTGCAATTTGTTCCCCTCTGAGTCTTTCTTCCTTTTTTTTTTTTTTTTTTCTTCTACAGTCTTCTCTTAGTATTGCTTAGTTTGGTGATGTTGGGAATAGGAATACAAAGATTTGCTGGAAGCCAAATACGTACAGAGCAGCAGGCATTGTAGAAAAGGAAAAGGTGAAAACCAGTTTTGTTTCCACTTATGCATTGCAAATAAGGTGCAGAAAAAAGCTGATATTTTTAGTATTATCCTGCAAGTAAACGATTCTGTGATTAAAATTGATAAGGTTAACTTCTCTAGACTGTTCCGAGTCGTCTGACCTAAATGATGTGCTCTAAGCTGTGTGACACACTGAGGATGAAGCCCAGATCTGCTGAGTCCAATCCTTTGGTTTGGGATTCTCTTCACCAGTGCTTGCGTATTTTGGGTTCTTACTTAGAAGATAAATGGAGTGGGCCAGCATTAGAAGACGGGCTGCTAAGGGGCAGGCAGTGGTTGGAGATTGATTTGAGAATGGTCCAGCTGAGTAAGACAGGTACAAATGGCTTGAATGCTGAGAATTGCACAGCAGCATTTGACATGAACCTTTTTGATATCTGTAGAATTGGTACTAAGAAAAGGGAGAGAGAAGAAGAATTATGCTGAGAGTTGAGATCAGTTCAAGCAATGTTGTGTGTGCATTTACAGTATGATCTATTGTGTATTGATAAAGACGTACTAAAGAAATGATCTCTGGGATGGGGCGTTCCCATGGAGAGTTCAGTTCTTGGATCTGAATTTTGAGGTTTCAGCCCTTCAAAAAATATGTTGTGTATAACTTTTCTGTACTAAGGACTCTTGTCCAAGTATGTAATATTTCTTTAGGAGATAATTTTTTTTTTTTATTGCCAAAAATACAATTTCAATATTAAAAGCTTGATATCTCATATAGGTACTTAAAGCAGAGTGGTTACTTATCCAAATGTCAAGCATTAGTATGAATGCAACAGGTGGCAACATAAACACCTTATCAGAATAAACATTTGGTTGCATGCAAACTAGGGGGGAGGGTTATTAAAGGGTAAGCTCATTAAGGTTAAACTTTTATAGCATCTGGGAAGACTGAAACAAATTTTGATAATAAGTGGTGGCCAGAGCTGCAGTTTTCCTATGATAATCCTAACAGGTAGAACCCCACATTTCAGTGAGAGCCATGCTAGCCATGTGTTTATGAACATTCAAATCTTTGCAAAAAAAGCTTTAAGGACTTTTTTTTTTTTTAAATATACGAATGTCATAGGCTAGGAGATGGTAGGGTTTTGTGTTGCTATTTATTTTGCAGTGATGGTTTACAAGATTTCATTGTGCTCAGTGTTGTATAAATACGTTATAAGGAAAGGTTTTTTGTTCTGACTATTTTACAGTTGAATTCAACCAAGTCAAAGTAGCGTATGAAACAATTGTCATAGAAGGGGTGGGAAAACAGTCACGTAGTTGCAGGGATGTATATTGTAGTGCTACACTTGATGGTGCAGGTGCTTAGGGCAGTACATTAAGTAAGCTATTCCATGGTGTGGGTGTATCTGTTGATTTGCAGATGGTATGTATTGCAGCACAGATGATGCAAATATCAACATAATTCTGGCCATGATGTAATATTACAGTCTTATGAACAGAAGTAGAATAAGCCAAGAGGCTCAAATCTGGGTTAATTCTAAATGATGGGGTATGTTCTCAGTCTGTTCGCTTCCTACTTTTTGAATTGTGGACTCTTCTAGAAGGTCAGTCATCTTACAAGACAGCAGGGTGTGATTATGTGGCTTTGTACTTGTGATGCTCTCGTGCAAAAATTGCTTCATTTTTTTTTTCTTGCTCTTTCATCAATAGGTGACAAAGAAAGTCAAGTCCATGCAGATGTTCCATACTCCTGTGACTTATGCTATGCAGGGTGACAGAGTAGGTATCTGTGTAACCCAGTTTGATCCCAAACTGCTAGAAAGAGGCCTAATTTGCACCCCAGAATCACTTCAAACCATCCATGCTGCAATAATTTCCCTGAAGAAAATCCAGTATTTTCGAGGAGCTCTTCAGACCAAGGCCAAGTTCCATATCACGGTTGGTCATGAAACAGTTATGGGAAGAGTGATGTTTTTCAGTCCAGCCCCTGCTGACTTCAATGAAGAAATTCAAGAAAATGTTTTTGATTTTGAAAAAGATTATCTTTATCAAGAGGAATATTTGTCCAAGGACTCAAATTCTTCAGAGGAGAACAAAGAAAATGACCAGGCAGGAGAAGTCCAGCTCCCAAGGCAACAGTGGGCTTTGCTAGAGTTTGAAAAACCAGTCACTTGTCCTAAACTCTGCCTTGTGATCGGCTCCAAGCTGGATACAGATATTCACACAAATACCTGCAGGTTGGCGTTCCATGGGGTACTGCTCCAGGGCATGGAAGACAAGAACTACATGGAGACTTTCCTCCCAAAGCTGAAAGTGTACAAACTGAAGCATAAAGAAGGACAAGTGGAAAGGGTAAGCTGTCCTGTCTTTTTAATTCTGTACATGGGAAGGGGAAATACTTGTTCTGTGTAACTACATATATTGGTGGGCTATAGAATTTTCACTGTTATGTTCCACGTGAGTCTTTATACACATTTTTCTTGTGTTTGTATACCTAGTGTATTACATCTCATCTGCTTGCAAACAGTCAGAAAATCACTACTTAAGTGACTAGTTTATTCAGCTCAATGCAGTGTTGAGTAATTTGATGCTGGTTTTTCCTTGATCCTGTTGATGTCTCGCCACTCTGTTCTTCCTGCAAACTTGCTTTGTTTGTTTACCCTCCAAAGTGGCTCCGCTGTTCTCTTCCCAGTTGACAAAACTTCCAGCTTTCTATTGATGTATTTTACATAGTTATTCTGCACTATGCTGAAAATGTAAAGGCAGTGTTAAACAAATAAAAAGTAGCATTAGATTAAATAACACAAAGAACGCTATTAATTCTTGTGTGCATTTTCATATTTTATTGAGTAATTGTTAATAATTATTTTAGTAAGCAAAAAGAGTCTCCTACAAGATGTCTTACAGAGCTGTAGATGCTGAAGGTGGGATCAAGCTCATGACACGGAGAACTTGGAGCTTTGATTAATGCATGTTCTTTGTGTTGCACAGGTGTTAATCTGCCACAGTGTATGTAACTGACCCACCTCGTTGTGGCCGAAAATAGAGGTGCTTTCTGGAGGAATTAGCATCTAGAGTAAAACTTAACTAGGAATTTTTACTGTCCCTTCAGTACAAATAGATACACTTCCTGTACTGGCCTGGTATTATTACGCTGCTGTCTTAAGTTTGATTTTGGTGGTGGTTACCTTCCAGTAATTGGTGGAGAACCATTTGTTTATACATCCCGTAGTGGAATTTTTCACGATGAATGGCTTAGGTGGAGATGTGCAATATATAAATAATTAAATTACCTACCCCTAAATGAGCAGAGTTGATGTAAACTTTAGCGAATGTTTACTTAATGTGTTAGAAGAACTATTAATTAAAAACTATTATTTTTTATTTTCCTAATCCAAAACCTGATCGTGTGAACAAAATGTTTAGCGTTCTTACTTCTTTTCAAAGTTCCATAAAGCTGTGTTGAGTACAGTATATCTCTCCTTACTTTACTATAGGAGACTGAACACTTAACATACCTTACTATGCTTGCAATTTATAGTGCAGACTTCTGGAGTACTTTCTTTTTTGTTTGTTTGCTTTACTAATTTAATAGTAAAAAATAAACCAAGATCCCTGTCAGGGAATGATTTTGAATTAGTGAGGTTCTTTTCTAAATGTTTCACTACATTAATTGATGAAACAGGCAATTTGTATTTCCCCCTTTCCTCTGAAGTTTTGATGTTGCTGGTTTAGCTTTAAAAAAAAAAAAAGTGTTTTGTTTAACTGAAATGAACCTTTATTTTTGCCCCAATGCACAGCACTAGTCTATGGGAGTTGAAAACCTGCAGACTTCTAACTGTGTGAGAGTTGTCTGACTGGGTTAACAGAGTTTGCTGTTACCCTCGGTCGTGCATTGTTAATTGTTTTTATTTAGTGTTATTTTAAAGTCCTTTGCTAGTTTACGTATTTGCTATTGATTTTTACTGTGTAAATAATGGAATAACGTTAATCAAATTACACATTTTATGTTCTGGTCTAGAAACTAACCAATGAATGAGGGCTATTTAATATTTGACCAACAGAGTAATATATTAGGCTGACATATAAGTGAACTACTTTGATACTTTCCCATGCCTTTTAAAACATACAGCTGGGGGTTTTATTATTTTATCCTGTCTTTATCTGTCACACAGTGTACCCTATATATGGGCCTTGATCACTGTCTATATGAATACTAATTGGGCCTGTAAATGAATAGTTGCCGTCGAATAGTCTGTCTCCAGGTTAGATTTGTTCTTGGATTCTGCCTCCTGTGGTACCGTAGATACCCCAAGTGGGTGTTTTCCCTGATTCGTGCCCAAAGGACAGTGGAGCACGTGTGGTAAGAAAAGCTCACGACGTGAAGTCACAGGGATACGCAGGGACTTGGGAGAGTTGGTGGGAAGAGGATTGTGCCGGTTCTAAAGGACCTGCTGGGGAAGCACTTGCAGCATTAGCTGAGGTAGCTACGATTAAGTCTGTGCTTTTGCAGAGCAGAGAGCAGTGGGAACAACTGGGTGGTACGGTGACTTATTTTAGTACACAAAGTGGCTAGCTAATAGAAAATCTGAATCAGCTGGTCCCACCCTGCTGCTGATGGATGGCTGGAGATTAGGATCGCTGAATTTAGGGTGTCTATTCTTGGCACAGATACAGGAAAATTTCTTTCTCTGTTGAGCAAGGAAGCTCCCCCCTCCTCACCTTCCCTGGGGAGGCATAAAAAATAATAATAATTAAAAAATGCATGTTACCTTCACAAGAAGTGAACTTTTCCTCCAGAGAATATTGCTGGGGAAAATTAGCTTCATAGCTTCCGAAAGGCTGGGAGAGAGGGAGGCAGGGGCATGTACCGTCCGCCTTCCCGAGTTCAGCAGGGGCTGAAAACACGCTCTCGGAACCGGAGTGTAGTGGAATTCAATAGTACCCATCTATAAAAGGCTGCAGCTAATCTGATGTGGGCTCTCCAAGCCCCCCCCACCTGCTGCTAGAATTAAAATAAATTCCCTGCAGTTTAACTACCAGTTTACCCAGGAGAAATCAGGCATTTACGGTTTGGCTTTTTGTTCCTATTCTGATTAATTTCAGAGCACTAATGGAATAGTAAGAATTGTAAATACATTAAGTTTCAGCATCACAGTACTTTCCTTTTGTACCCCTTGTGCATGGCACCCCCCTGGATTTTAAGGTTTATTTTTTTAATAAAAGAACAACATTTGTTCTCAAATATTTTTTTGGCTCTCTAAAAGCAAGTGTGACACTTTTGCTGTTTCACATAGAAATCAAATCTATGAACTGGGTAAGCACTATTTTTTAAGAAGGTAAAAAAAATCCCATACTTTAATTAGCAATCAGTCTTGAATTAGTACATTTTAGTGAAAAGTCATGCCAAAGCTTCCTGGTTTTTCTCATCTGCTCAAGTGATGGTAAATAGTCTACAAAAATTCAAGTACCCTTACACTTTTTGTACTGCTCACTGTTTCCTTTTGATATCTTGCCTCTTTAATGCTAAGATCGAGTGAAGCACTGGGAGTGAAAGAATCAGCCTTACTACAGTTACTCATCAGAATCTTTGAATTTGCCTGTCTGCACCCTATCCTTGAGCCTCCCTTTTCACATCCTTCCTTATTTATCCTCCGATTTATTTATTTTTTGGTATGTATTACTGTAGTATCTGACAAATTTGGCTTTAAAACATTTATCATCTGCCTTTTTGGTTAAGTTAACGTTGTCTGAGATGCTGCATAGTGCAGGAAACGTGCTTCTAACCAGGATGGGGCATTT
The DNA here is from genome assembly GCF_964106895.1 of Numenius arquata. Lineage (NCBI taxonomy): Eukaryota > Metazoa > Chordata > Aves > Charadriiformes > Scolopacidae > Numenius > Numenius arquata. Next base: position 13,118,391 of record NC_133583.1, read on the forward strand.
TGGGGTCTGCACCTATGCTGGGATTGCATCTTGGTTGCAAAAAAGTTGCATGATTCAAACTGGAGTTAGGATTTTACCTGATGTTTTTGAATTGTTGTAGAAGTGTGTGGATGCTCCTGTTTTGCTTTAGACTAGGTTTGTTTTGGGGTTAGAGTAAGTCTTTAGAGGTTAGTTTCAAGGAAAATCAAAATCTGCCATTCCCTCAGAACTAATAGGGCACTGGCAAAGGCTTGTATTTGCTTAACTGGGCTATTTAAAAATGATGTGAAATACTACTACAGTTTTCTCTGGAAAGAGAGACTTGAGACGGGAGAAGTTCAGTGGAAGGATCTGTCGAGCATCTTTCTGGCGTAGTTGTGTGGGGCCGGAGCCTGTTGCCCTCTGGACACTTTATTTTTGCAAAACCTTGGCTGCCTGACAAATGTACTTTCAATAGGAAAAAGAGCCGGGCTGGCAACAAGTGGCTTGTGCTGATAAAATGGTAAAAGCAGGTCTGAGAGGGCTATTGTGAACACCAGTGTCACTTTAAAGAGGGTGATGTGGGAATCTTGGTGGAAAAAAAAAAAAGGGAAAATGAGATGCCGTGAAGAAAGTTCATCCCTCTGAATCTGTATATGGTGGAGGCTGTGAATGTGGGCTTGCTAAACTGCAGCAGGTCAGCAGCCCCTGGAGTCGGGGACAAGCAAATTCTGGAGACAAAAAGCAACTGTGTTGTCCTTGGTCTTGTGCTTCTGGAGACGGGCTGCTCACCAGCCAGCTCTTTGCAGTTCTGTGGGCAGAGAGAGAATTGTACTAATCCTAATGCCATCTCTGAAATATCTTCCTCTCTGAATTTTACTTCCACGCAGCGTTGCAGATTAGTCTGACTCATGAGGCAGTTGGTTACTCGGTTCCTGGGATAAATCCTTTATGTTTGTCATGTTATTTGTTCTTTGGCTTCCATGGACATGCAGGTTGAGTGCAGCGAGCTTCGACTGAAAGGTGAACCGTAGAACTGCATCGTGCTTTCCTGTGTGACTCAGATATTCTGCCTGTTTTGAAAGTGTTTGCACAAGCAGGATTTATCTTAGGATGGTTGCCACAGAGTCCTATTGTCGAGGATGCTCGTAAATCAGTAGCTCTGTGGCAGAAACAAAAGGAGAAGGAAAACTCTCTGCCTTGCTGGCATAGTGCGAGCTACACCTTCTGCACTTCCAAGCTTGTGTAGGGAAAAATAAATGTGTATCTCAGCTGTGATTGTTTCCCGTTTTAAGCGTAGCAGAACGTTTTCCTATAAGAACAGGCTTGTCCTTCCTAAAGATACTTTCTCTGTGTTCCTTTGATATTAAGAAGAATTAATTCTCTCTGTGTATTTCAAAGTTCTTAATATATTTTTCTCATTATTTGCCTTGCTCTTAGGCTTTACTTATTTGATGGTAATCACATTGCGCTTGTTTCTTCAGCAGTTTCATGTGTCACAGCTGTGGGATGTTGTAGTTTTATTTATAGCCACTCTGTTCCCAAGTTTTTTAGGTTGCTGGATAGCAAGTTTTCTTGTGGAACTTGTTCTTTTAGGGACTGAGGCCATCATGTAGCTTAGCATGCTTTTAGATTCTGGAGGAGGAAGGATCGCTTATTGCTTAATAACAACATGTTACTAATTGTTTGAATATTGGTGTGATCTAAGTGTCCCCAAGGAGAAAAGTATTGTTGCAGGAGCAAGATGTGAAAGGAGGGTAAGTTATCAAGATTTTTATCAGAGCATCTCTTCTCTGCTTGAATGGAAGAGAAAAAGCTTATCTTTCAGCATCTTTTAAAAGAAAGTGTTGGTTGTTTTTTTTCCCCTCTTCTTACAGTAGGATAACAAGAGCTGTGTCAGAGCAAGTGCATTACCTGAGTGGTCAAATAGAAGGTCACCATCACTTAACAGATTTTTCTGGCTGTTTAGAAGAAGGATGGGATATTGTGGACATGAGTACTACTAAGCAACTGCAGGAAGTTTGAGAAAATACCATTTAAATTTGTTGATGACCAGCAACGACCCAGACTATCCTTTAGGGAGCTGGAAAAGCAGCAGTTGTGCAAATGGCATTTTTTTTTTTAAACAATTATCAGCCATATTTTGTCTTTTAATTTCTTATGACTCTTTATGAGTGAAAACACCAACATTTAATTTACAGAGTACGTGTTAAGTTTACAGTAGCTCAGCCACACACTTAAGCAAACTGCTAAAGGAGGGTACAAAGGAGGAAAAAGGAACTTGCCCATGAGTGAATAGGAGCATCCAATGTGGTTCACTTAGGGGATGATACAAACTTCTGGGGAGGTTGTCTTTGCTTGGGGAGGTGGTACGTTAGCATGGGAGTGACGCAGTATTCCTGTCTGGAAAGAATCCTGAGTTATGGTGTGTGATCATGTGTGAGCAGCGGGGGTACTTTTTTCACTGAATCCTTTCTAGATATCAGTAATATTTATTTCACATAGTTGTGCCTGTGCACTGTATGTAAAATACGTGCCACGGAAATAGTATTCCTTAAATTTTCTGTTGCATGGTTGCAGTGCTGCTAGGAATGAAGAGACGTAAATTTTACCTGCTCAGATAGTTAGATTCTTCCATCTGACTTTTTTTTTTTTTCCTAGCTAAAGGATGTTTCAGTTGCTTACTAGGGCTAATGTTTCATCTGCTGTTTTCTCATAGTGTCACTGTAGTTCCAGCAGGATAGCAAGTAAAACGCTGCATCGGCCAGGGAATGGCGCTTTCTGGGTGACTGATAAGGGGCGCAGACTAATGCGGGCACAAAGTGAGCAACGAGCCAAACTGTACAGTGAAAATTGACTGCGTGCTGCCTGCAGGCACAGGCAGTGACCTGGGCTCTCTGCAGAACCTTCTGTGACTCTGGCTGGGAGAAGTGGGTGGATGTCACTCCATCTACTGTAAACATGCAGACGCCACAATTAATATTTTTCCTGCTTTGAAGTCTGAACATGAGTTTGTTTGGTTCTGCTTGGCTGCTGATGGTATGCTAAATACAGTAATAATGCAGAGATGAAGGCAATCAGGTGAATAAAAGTGCACAGCACATTTGCTAGTTAAAACGCACTGTAAAATAGGAATATAAAAGATGCATTTATTTATTGGCTTTTGTTTAGTTTTTCAGTAAAAGGGTTTGAGAAGCTTAGTGAGGAAGGGGAAGGGAGAACTGGATGCTCGTTAAACAGAAATACCATTTCTGTTAGTACTGTGAAGAGAGTAGTGATGTTTACTGACTGACACAACGTATGGATTAACACAGTAGAATAAATTTCTCATAAAAGTGTACCAGGTCACAGAATCTGCTTGCTTGCTCATATGATAAGGCTGGTATTTTGTTCGCTCACCAAGAAAAGAATGGCTTGCTTCACATGACTGGGTAGTAGAATTTTGCAAGGTTTGAGTAACACCTATGGTTATTATTTATATTATTAAATTTAAAATACAGACGTGCTTTTGGGTCTTACAAGTGTATGGACAGCTGGTCTTGATTTTTCTGAGGTTGTGTAAGAGTCACCTGTGGGGGAATCGGTTTGTCAGCAAGGCAACCAATACACCATTTTATTTATTGGATACAAAAATAAATTAAGAATGTTACTTAGGTTGCAAAATCAAGCACTTGAAAGTTAGGAAATACCAGATTTACAGTTGCCTATGCAACATTAATTCTGTTCCCCTGTGCCTCTACCCTGTGCACTTAATAAGGCAGGGTTTCTCTGAAATTTTTTTGGATGTGGTCATCTAAAGAATATATCACAGGGCATATCAAAGAGGGACAGGAATAAGGTTGTGTGGACATCTGGCATTTCTTAACTTCTTAAAGTGCCCAGTTCTGTAACTTAAATAACTTAGGTTTTATATAAATGTAATTTCCTAGGCATTTTTAAAGTAAAAAGGTAAAACTAAACCTATGTAGTATTGAACTGTAGCCATGCCTCTACTGTACACTTTCACTAGGATTTGTGGTACAAACACTCAGCACAGGCTTGTATTGCTTGATGCCACAAACCTTGTTCACCAAATGGCAGAGAGAAATTGTTATCCAAGAGAGATGATGGACAGTTGGGCTTTGGGCAGAGGATCCACACACTGGAGTTAGAGAACGTTAGAGGAGGGGACAGATTGGGATGTTTGTGGGTCCAGGTGGTGCCTTCAGAAGGGGATGTAAGTCTGTAGAGTCGGCTCTCTCCTCTCCCTTGGCTTCAGTTGCTTCAGGCAGCAATTCACAAGCTTGTCCTCGTTACCTGCTTAATTTCCACTGAGGATTTTGTAAGCCTCTGTTCTTTGTTCCTCTCTGCCCTCCCCGAGCTCTTTGAGGGCAGTTTCCTTTACAAACAAATCAACTTACTGTCAGTATACTTGAGCTACTGCTATGTGCCGGATCTATTCACTGTTTCAAATGATCCTTGACAGACTTACTGATGGCTCCTTTTGGATGTTTAAGATCTCAGAACCTGAAATTTCAGCTATTTTAAAGTATTTTAACTGTGGCAGAAAGTGCCTGAGTGTTCTCAAGTCATGGAGGTACCACCAGAGTCCTTCTGGCTGCTTGGAACCGCAGCCTGGGAGGAGGCATCTCCAGCTTGTCAGTCTTCTCAGAGTCCTTCTCACGAGGCCAAGTCGAGACTTTTGCATCTACAGGTTTTCTGCTCTACAGAACAGTCTCTTTCTTGGTTTGTGCTTGGATAGTAAGGATTACAGGGTTTTTAATCTTTACAGCATTTCATGCCAGGTCTGGCTGGTCTGGAGATGGAGGGTCCTGAGCAGCATCATATGTAATAACAGCCTGTAGCCTCCCCTCTTCTCTCTCTGTTGATGTTGCTTTTCTTACGTGAAGGGAACACAGCATAGATTGGTGTAAAGATTAATGAAATCATGACATTGAACAGTTTCTTCTCACTTGGTAAAATGAACCTGTTCTGAACTAGGCTGTATTGGAATTTAGTGCCTGTGGTTTTTGGGATTCAGTCCTTCTAAGCTTCAAATAGAGGTGAAGGAAACTTGCACTGTAGAGGCATATAGTGAAATTAGTGCCCTGTTTGTACCCAGTGTGTGCCTGGAGAACTCTGACTCGTACATACAGAGGTTTTAAATCTAAACCAGTCTGGTTATGCAGTTCTTATTGTCCTGAGTCAATACTGAAAGTTCCTCTTCCACTCCTGTACTGGTTTTAACCAGGTTATAGTGATGGCAAAATGCTCAGCAAAGGGCATGGTGTTTATGGCTACTTGTTAGAAATTCTCACATGCAACCATGCCTTTACTGAGAAAGGAAGAGAAGGGCAGAGAAAGGAAGATGTTTCTTGGATACAAGTAACGTAGGCTGGAGAGAGATGGGACAAACACCTGAAAACCAAAGTTAGTGGATATACGAAGATGTCTCTGTGATGGCTTCTTGCTCTATTAAAACAGCAGTAATGAGAGGTGAAGTACTGAAGATGAACTTTTCCTCTCTGTTCCTTCTTCCTGGATGGATGTTCAAAGGCAGAAGTTTAGTTTGTTTAGTTGGAGGATGGTGAGAAAAAAAGTCTTCAGAGCCCAGCACACAACCGAAAGCTTCTAGTGCTGGAGGGAATTGCAGAAAGAAAAGCCTTTAATGCTTTTATGCTGATGTAAGGAAACGGTGTGGCTGACCAAATCATTTGTTCTTTGTACCAAGTCGATCACCTAGTTCTTAGTAACAAACTATAAGCTAAAACAGTCTTTGGAGAATCAAAAAAGCTGCAAACACAATTGTCGGTGAAATCCTTTCTCCTTCCTCCTTTTTTGCTGCCTCATTTACCATCATTTTCTCAATGCATGAAGCCGTGTTTTAAAAAAGGAGAAACAGGAATTTGCAGCCTCCAAAATATTCCCATTTCTGACACAGAAATGGAAAGTGCTCAAAACTGTTTTCTAGAAGTAAGTGAGCTGTCACTGATCATGATGAAGGTGTCTCGAGTGTACTTTTTCTCAAGTACAAAAAAGTAATAAAAATACTTTGTATTTTCAGTGTTAGTCATAGGTTCTTTTTGTTTCCCCTCCTGTTGTTTGCTGCTTTGGTTTCAATGGACCGTTTATCAGTTTGCTGAGAATAATCCTCAGAACTGTTTCTATCCTTTTTTTAAAAAAAATTATTTCTGTTTAAAAGCACATAATTTTAGATTAAATTAGAAAAAGTTGTTCTCTCTCTGTGTGTCTTTTTCTAGTATTTAACATTCAGTGCTTTTACTTTCTCTGTCTCAAACCTTTTCTTATTTCCCGTCTCATTCTGGCACCGCTTTGTTTCCTCCTGTGTGTTTCTGTTCTTATCCCCCCCCCCTTTTTTTTTCCTGCAGATCTGTTAAGACACGGAGTTATTTGCTCTCAAAATGTGTGTGATGGATTGTTTGAGAGGGTGTTCAGGTGACAGTAATTTCTAAGTTATCTTAAAAATGAGGGTAGTTTAACAGGCTGGGCAGTACAGCTTGCTATCCCTGCTCAAAGGGAAATCGCAGCGTTATTTTTCCTTGGAATTATACTACAGTTTGCACTGAACACCAACACATGTAACATTAACTGTGGTTTTGCAAACAATATATGGTAGCGCAAGCACTGCTTAGATGGGGAGTGTGAGGTGGTTAATTTTTTCTGTTAACTGCTTGGTATTAGCAGAAGTGTTATGTGCCAGAGATGCAGATACTTCACCTATGGTTATAAAGTGCTGTTTATTTTTTTTCCTGCAAACACAAAAGCCAAGTGGGAAGGGATAATTCATAAACTCAGTGCTATTGTGTCCTCTGGTCTAAGCCATAAAACAAGAGTAACAGAGACGTTCCCTTTGAACTTGAAATCCCTTTCTAAGCTGCTGATCTAACCTAAGTGAGAGGGGGAGACGACACCAGCCAGAAAATTTTTCTCTTCTGGGTATTTCTCCCCCCTTGCCTCTTTTCTTTTTTTTTAAAGTCCTTAAGTGAGTTTGATGCTGCACCTCTGCCCATAAATTTAAAAAAATATTATCGTAATGTAGGTCAGTGAACTGAAACGCCACTGTACACCATGGGGGATTAAAGTCAGAGAGGCAGCCCTCTCCCACTCCTACTAGGTCATATGACAATATAAACAAGAAATGGAAGGAGCCTTCAGCTTTTTCTTGCCCTAATCCTTTGTTTATGCAGCACTTAAACTGACTTTTGGGGTCGTCTCTGTCTGGCATTAAAGCCCTAAAGCTTTTTGAAGTTTCCCTGAAGTTAATAAAATTAGTCTGCCCTCATTGCTAGGCCCCTTGCTGCTGCTTCAGAGCAGACTGCGTATCCCTTACTGTCTTTGCGGCGTTTGGCTTTTTAAGTTAATAATATTTTATAAAAAAAAAAAGTGTTTGAGAGAAAAACAGAAAGATCTCCCAAAAGGCTGTTCAGCTAATAGGCAAAGTGATTGCCATTGTAGATGTTCTGAGAACTCAAAGGGGATTAACTTAAAATCCAGCGATTGGAGGTAAATTGCTGGTAAAGTAATTGGAAGTGTTGAGTTTCAGTTGGAGAGAACAACATGCGTTTCTCTGCCTTTTGACAAAGCAAGACTAAACCAAATTTTTTTCTTTTATTTTTCTAATATGGTCTTAAAGTTGAGAAAATGAGCTTTCCTTCGTAGCAATTATCTCTCCTTCACCCATTTATTTTACTATTTTACTGATCAGTTACCTTAGTTCTTGTCACATCAGGCATTCTCTTATTATTTAGTCTTCGTCAGGCATAAATTGATGACAGGCGGGGGGGTGACGGACAAGATGGGATGGGATATATAGTATTTGGTGTATGAGACTGAGACTTCGGGTCATAAAGGTTTCATTCCAAACAGCCACTCAGGCAAGTCTCTAATCACTTATGATCTCAGCACTCCTAAAGCAGTTGTTCTCCATCTGTGGAGATGCCCCAGTAATAATGGTGATATGGACAGAACACATCGATCGGCTAAAGGAAGGATTTTTTTAACAAGTTGACCACTGGAAGGAAAGGAACGGTGCAGCTGGAGCCCTCGGATACTTTCCTAAACTGTGTGCACGAGACTAAGACCCTAAAAAGCACATTTACTTATAAAAGATGAAGGGTTTTAAAATCAAGAGGTATTAAATGACTATGGCATACCTAATGGTGATAGATTTTATTGCTGCTGCAATAATCAATTGTAGGTTATCATTACCAGTTTACGCAAAGGTACACGATGCCTGTAGCACTTGTCCACAGATATCAGTCTGAGTTTTTTCTGACAGCCTTGCTCGGGAGGCTCTGAACTGAACCATGCTAGCCTAGTATGATTGCTTACCCTGTAATTCCCTTTTTAATTAAGTTAAATATAACTTTGAAGTGCTCTTGGAAGAATAAAAGATGTTTACGTTGTCTCTAAAGTTGGCTTCCTGTGCCATTTTGGGGGATAACTGCAAAAATAATAGATAGATGAAAGATCCTCACTGGAGCGTAAGAGACTCAAACACAGGGGTAAGAAGCACGTATCCAGTGGTGGAGGAGAGGAACGTTCAGTTTTGAAATTCTTGTTTTAGGAATAAAAGATTTATAGGAAGAAGTAATATTTTTATTTCACCAGCTAACGCAACTAGAAAAATGAAGTAAGTTTTGAGAATGTAAGTGCTGCTTCAGGTTGGAATTAAAAGCGTCTTTTTCTGCTAGTCTTCTATTTCAGACCCAAAGAAAGGCAAGCGTGTGCCTGAAAGCTTATCTTCCCCCTCTACCACCACCTGTTATCAGTAGCTCTGGTAAAAGCCATTATTCAGTTTTAAATTTAAGGCAGAGGTTGCCAAGCAGTGATACTGCCTTTAATGGTTCACAAGCTATTTTGAAGCAGTGCTTGTTGAGGGGGTGGTTGAGGACAGACACACCAAAAAAAACCCAGAAACATGACCTTTTGGGAAAAGATGAGGAATGGATGTTCAGGCAGCGAATACTGTTGGGACATCTGAATGCTTCTGCCTGCAGCCTCGACTCTGTACCCAGCTGGGAGTGGAGCTGCCTGTACTGTTGTCATCTCATAGAACGGTTTGGCTTAGAAGGGACCTTGAAGATCATCTAGTTCCAACCCCCTTGCCATGGGCAGGGACACCTCCCACTAGACCAGGTTACCCAAAGCCCCATCCAGCCTGGCCTTGAACACCTCTAGGATGGGGCATCCACAGCTTCAATGCAAGAGAAGGAAGAAGGGCTGTAGACTTTTCTCATCCTCTATATGCACGTGGTGTGGGACAGGGTGAGGTCCTGCCAGTGCTCTCTAATATTGCACAGCCCTTTCAAGGCTGTTTATAGCCAAGCAAGGAAACCCCACTTAAAACAAAACAAAAATGAAATTTCTGATGCTAGGTTTACTGCCATGCTGAGATTGACATTAAAATAGAGGCATACATATATAACAAAATACTAAACAATAATGATAGGGATTTGATTCTGTATATGCACTGCTGTTCATGGAGGAGGATTCAGGGAAGGGGAGAGTACCTTAATAAACCAGCAATGCTTTAAGCCATCTTTTAAACCAAATAAAGGGGAGTGTTCAAAATTGGTTATACTTCTTTACTGTTCTAAGTCATTTTGGTCTTTGAAACCTTTAGGTTTATCTAAAAATCGCTCCTAAGATATGAAGAAGAGCTTTAACTTTTGCCACCCAAAAAAAAAAACCCACCAAAAAAACTTGAAAAGACTTAAGTAATATCCCCTTATTTCTTCTGACAAGTAAATAAATGTTCTTGCCACGGCTACAAGGTAGGCTAACTCCAGGCGTTAGGTATACAAGGATATTCACACCTACAGGATTAGGCTCACTTGACTGCACCTTATATTTGTAATGCCTGAGGGAGGGTTGTTTATCTCCTTTTACCCACCAACCTTGCTGCCTCTTGTTCCTGATAGCTTAATTAAGAATTCAACTTGGAATGGTTCTTCCCACTGGGTTACAAACCTTGAAATTAAAATTGGATACAATGGTCATAAGGCTTTTAGTTTAACAAATCAATGTGTATGTAAAGGTGAATATTTAAAAGGCTCTATTTAGAAACTGTGAGTAATTCTGTCATTTCTTTGGAAGTGTAGCTGTTGGAGTGCAAGTCTGGAGCTCAGAGACGGAGAATGTTTATGTAGGTGATAATGTACTTAGCTGTAGGATAAGTAATGGAATAAACTTTTTGTGAGCGTAGGTACTTAAGTGACTTTCATGGAAACATGAAAGCAGAAAAAAAGCAGTTTCAAAGCAGAAAAAAGATTTTAATTAACTGATCTTTACAGCATGTTTTGGTGTAGGTTTTGTTCTTCCTATATTATAAGAAAGGGGGTGAAAGCAGAAATATATTAATTCACAAAGTCTTCTATAGTTTTAGACACAAACTGCCTTAAACTCAGCAGTTTTGATGACTCATCTAGAGTTTTGTTCATTTGGGGGTAAATGGTTCTCTAAGGGCTGGATGGTAGAAGTCACCAAACTTAGTGTATCTCATGGGTATAATTTTTCTTGTCACTTTAGATTGTAGACTCATCAAGCCCTATTTCTTTTGCAGGTGATGGATGATTACAGTGTGATTGGTCGTTCGTTGTTTAAAAAGGAAACAAACATCCAGATTTTCGTGGGTCTAAAAGTCAAACTATCTACAGGAGAAGATGGAATAATAGACGGTGGTTTTGGACAAAGTGGCAAATTTAAAATCCGACTTCCAGGTGGGTGCTTATCAGCTAACAAATACTAATCTATGTCAAGCGTAGAGCAGCTTTCCATATTGCAAGTCTGAATGTTACCTGTAGTCTGCTGAAGTTTTGAAATCAGCACATACCCAGTTGGACCACTGGTGATTTGGTGGATTGTACCTCTCTAATTTAAGTGATGGTGGCTGTGGCTTATAGTGTGAGGCTGAATGGCCCGAAGCCACATCTCCCGTGTCAACAAATTCAGGTCTTAAAATGACTTCTTGTTAAGTGTCAGTAACATAGAAGTCGTGCTTTGTTCAGAAAGGTTTGTGGAAATCTCTCCTTTCAAAATAGGTATGATTTGCACCAGAACTCTTCTGAACAAATAAAGGAAAGCAAACCTGCCATCATTTTTACCTGTAGCTACTTATTTAATATAGTAGAGTGGATGCAAGTTCCTTAAATTGGCTCTGTTCTGCATGTTATTACCTGACTTGCCTTCAAGCAAAACCTGCTTGATAAATGTGGTTTTGGAGATCTTGAGAGGCTTTTTTATTGCTTGTGTCTCCTGTTTTTATGAAATTATATATTACTGTATTTTCATCCTTGGTGAATTACAGCAAGGATTTATGCTTCCTTAGGTTAGAGCATGGAGAATGATGGGTGCTAGAGTTTATAAGTGTCACTACTGGCTTTTTTTTGTCTTCCTTTTAAGTTAGGAAAGTTGTTCTGAGCCTTTTCAAAAAGCAGTAATAGGTGCTGCATTTAACTCAGATTGTGGGATAAGATTTTAACGATACTAGAACTACTTTGTATTTCTGTAGTGTCTTCAGCTCATTTGTCACTAGTTAATCCTCTGCCCTCTTTAGGGAGATGAGTGAGATTATTTCTGTGGTACAAGTGGAGAAAAGAAATCATGATGTTCTATGACAGCAAACAATCACACAGAGATTGATCGATAGAGAAGATTGAAGTTTCCTGATTTTCTTGCAGAAGATGGACTATATTTGATTTAATTTAAGGCTCGATGCAACTGCACTAATTTTGACCCTCAGCAAATTTCTTTTCTTCTTCTTCCTATCAGAAGATAAGAATTTCTGACTAGACCAAAAACCTCCTGTGTTCTATGCTAGCTGTTATTCCAGCTTTGTCATTAAATGCTAGACTTTGCAAATAGATCTGAGAGCCTAATTAGCAAGCACAGTGCATATTTAAAGAAAGAAGTTGCACCAGATGTATGTATGCTCTGCGTTTTCTAGTATAGAAAAGCTTTTAAGCATTCACTGAGGTGGGTACCTTCAGGTAGGTGGTAAAATGATGTGCAAATGACCTTAACGCTGAAAAGGGTTCAAGCTGAAAATCAAGATGATACCTTCCTTAAAAATGTAGTGGGTTTAGTAGCTTTTCTCTCCTGGAGGAAAAAATATGATGAAAGAGAAGAGCAACAGGAGGATGGCATTTATGTTGCCATTTCCAGATTTCGGGTGTAGGAAATGGTTCTTCATGTGATGAGGAGAAGCCTAAGAAGGAGCCTCTTATCACCATCGTGGATGTAAGCAGGAACTATAATTGCGAACCAGCACTCATGTTAAGAAAATTGTATACAGATCTAGAAAATTGCTTTTTGCACTGTATATTGAGTTAGTGGGAAGAAATGATACCTTTCACCAAGGTGTTTGTTATCTAATCTCGGTTATACTCTTCAGATGTTTAACAGCAGACCATGAAACAGAGGACCCTTTATAGTTTGTTCTTTCAATCAGAAGAACATGGAGCGGAATACTAGAATTTAATACCTCTCTAAGGTAGGCAGAATAATGCAACTTAGATTGCTTTGCTTTAGTCTGGGTCAAACTTGGGTACTCTTGATGTCTGGAAAAAAGACAATAAGCTAAATTAGCTCAAGCTAAGAGTATCAAACAACGTTGTGGGTAGCAGGGGAAAGAACCACAGAGTTTGGAAGAGCCTAAAAACCTGTGTCTTTAAGAGTCGCAGAGATTTGTGTGTAGGGGGAGGGCTATTGCTGTGATGCTGTTTAAGTCAACTGCAGTTCACATTCCTTTGTTAGGTCAGTGTTGCTTTTTTAATGTGTCTGCATCCTGTTTGTGGGTTTTTGGTGTTTTTTTTATTAAATTTAACTGATCAGGCTCTCCTTTCCCTTCCCGCCCATTCTTCAGCCTTGCCTCTCCTCATATAGTCTCTCTTACAGATTTATTTTGCGAAGAGCTCTTTTTAATTTTTCTGAAGTTATTTCCCTGCAATTCCTTCTCAAACGTATCGGGGAGCCGGGAGGGAAGGGAAGGAAACACGCAAGTAGAAAACTTGCCTGGCAGTCAGTCAGTCCTCTCGTATTTAGAACCAGTCTTAACCTCTGGAACCGAACAGCTCGTTCGGGTGTTAACCTGGTGATAGCTGAGGGCTGGTTTTAGAAACAGACCTCGACATAGCAATAAAAATCAGGTAGATGTTTCAGAGACTTGTCCTGACTACTTAAGGTAACAGCAGAGCAGGGCACGTTGGAGGGTGGTGCCCGCTTACACGAGCAAGCGCTGGGCTCCCCAAGTGTTGTTCCACAGTCACTTGGAAATGGCTCGTGTTTGCTTATAGATCACAGCCTGGGAACGTTGTCTTACGTCTGTGGGCTGAAACTTGGCAGACCTCGCAACTGGGAATGGCAGAACACGGATCTGTTTCTTATTCTGGCAGTGCTTGTGTGCAGCAATAAGTCAGATGCTTCTCTCTTGCTCTTCTGCTCTGTGAAATGGGGATAATTACTATCCATTCTGGAAAAAAAATAATTGCAATCTCTGATTTATATTTATTCCAGACTTGGAGCATTAATATTTCTTGAAAAGCTTAATTATCTTTCTTTAGAGTACAAAAAAACACATCTAGAGTACAGCATGGAATTGGAAGTTCCTCAGTCGCTGAAAGATGTCAGCAATTTGGAAGAAATTCAGGGAAGAGCAGTAAGAATGCTGGAGAGGCTGAAGGGATTGATTTATGAGGGAAAGAAGATGAAAAGAAATGCATGAAACTTGGCTAAATGATGTCTAAGTGGGAGATATGATTATCTGCAAGTATTTGAAGAGCATAATGGAGAAGAATCCCTTAGGGTGGTCCAAGGAGGTAGAAGTAACGCTAATAACATGAAATAAAGCAAAGTGTAACTTGACTATTGAGAGATGTTATTTAGCAGAGATTTTTTGCGCTGCCAGATCATCTGTGTGGAGGAAGAAGATGTAGTTCCATTTTGAGAATAGTCGTGCAGTTTGCCTGGGTGTTTGCTTAGTGCCTGTGTCAGAGTAAAACAGGCAGCAGGGTGGTGGAAAGTAAAAGGACAATGTATTTTTCATCTCATTTCTGTGTTTGTGGTCAGGCACGCTTTTATTGCTTGAATGACAAGGTATAACCTACTTTTTAGGCTGTTTGCAGCAGCATCTAGTTAAAAAAAACCCAAAACCCAGTATTTGCTGGCAGACCTGCTATTCTGTAGGGCCAGATTGTGGAGCTGTGTGTGTTTTAGCTGAGGAAAAAGTTTCAAGGCACGTTAATTGACAGGGTGACGCTTACTTTCCAAACTGGGTGTATGATCAAATGCGTAAAAAGGAGGACATAATCTCTGAACTCATAAGAGAGTTTTGCTTAGTTTAACAAGCTGCTTAAAAACCAAACAGGATTTGAAAGGCAATTTAAATGACAGTGCTTTGTAAGTTATGCTCGTGTGTGTGAGAGGGAGCGAGCTACTGATGAAGTGCTTCTTGCTGAGGTGGGTGATGTGGCAGCTGTTTTAGTTGTAAATGGGGACGCTGCATTATATGGTCAAGGTAAATGAGTGAAATGTATTGTTCACCTTTGACATCAAGAACAAGTTTGGGGAGGCAGGAACTGTATATATAAAGTGTCTTATTCTAAAGAAGACAAAAGCTAACAATGATAGTCTTTGGAAAAATGCTTATTTCAACATACATTGCACCTAGGAATGTCATGCCAGTTGATACGAAATTCAGAGGAAAGTTCAGTGAATTGTTTGAATAACTTAGTACTAATTGTGGATTTTGTTTAACTGTCACCCAAGAATTAACCCTGTAAAACTCTGCTTAGTTTGCAAAATCATGATCTGTTGATGTGTCCTATGACATCTTGTAAAAGATTGGCTCTAGATATGCCCATTTCGTTGGTTTTGGCATGTTGCATTTGTCTCCTGCTTAATTATTGTGAAATGTAGTGACTTTTAAAATCTAATTGGAGCATCTGTGGTATTTCATGCATAGTTCACTTTCCTTTCTGTCTCTCTTTACAGGCTAGTTGCAAGTAAAGTGTTCGTCCTCTCTGAGGCGCTACGGTGTGTTTGACTGCAATTTTCCTCTTCTCTTTTTGACTCAATACAGTAAAAATTGCTATACGTGAGACGAGTTAAAAGCTACCTTATTTCTTAATGTGAAAGAAGCCGTGCATATCTAACAGTCATAGCAGCTGAACACACTTCTGAATTGAGCAAATTTAAATGTAATAAAAGGCACACTTTTCGTAAGAGAAGATACAAATAAGAGTATTAGGATACAAGCTTTTTTACTTTGCTGTTCTTTTTACCTGTACAGGATAATGGTAGTTTTAAGTTTCTTAAAACAGGTGAAGGCAAACTTGTTTGTGAACTTGTCTTTTGTTGCCAGTAACTTTTTGCCTTGCATTTGTAAGTGTTATTGCATATGAGAGAGCAAGTCTGTTTCCACTCTTTCTACTGCTTGCCATGGTAGAGAGGTTGAATGCGCCATAAAAATCTGCTCTGAAGTAATAGCAGGGGTGTCCTCCCTAGCTCAGGGGACACGGTGCCTCTGGGATCCTGCAGTGATGGTATGAGATGACTTAAAGTGGTAAGAATTAACCAATGTGCCTCATTCTTGAGAATCTCTCATATTATTATTTGTGAAATTAAGGGTAGAAGTGCTGAATATGTTTCCCCTTTAATGTATTGTGGAGATGGTGTGTCTTTGGTTTGGTGGTTTTTTTATTTTGCCACATACTCTTCTCATGGGATGAGATCCCACACTGTCTTGCGAAGTGGTTAATGATGTGGTGGGAAAGCTTTGGTGTAAGAGTTGTGGCTGAACTGCACTATGCTGCATAATTTCAATTCCAGTTAAAAATTGTGGGTTTAAAAGTGGGATTCAAATCAGTTATTTTTTTTTAGCACTCCACTTAAGCAAGGAAGTCAAATAGAGGTTAGATAGTGTAGAGAAATTAGAGTTAAGCAAAAATGGAAAAAAGCAACAGTGAAATAATTTGTGTATCACATTGTTTTCTATAACTTCCCCCTTCAGAAATATCTTTTGTTCTTTTTTGATACTTCTTTTTTTTTTTTATTATTCAATGGGTGTTTCACTTTCTTCAGGTAGCTCTCAACACACCAACATAGCTGGCATTTGTGGAATATTAGTTACAGGGGTTTTTTTGAGCAACTGTAGGAGACAAGCTCTAAATAATTGACTGTAGATAAATATCATATTCCCAACTTTGTAACTTGGAGGGCAGTCCTGACTGACATCAGCAGGAATGGGGCAGTCTAAGCCTTTTCATTTCACTGAGAATAATTAAACATCCTGTCATTAAGTAGCATACTTTTTTGTGGGAGATCCTGACATTTGGAATTCTTTGCTTGTGTTGCATTAAAATAGGATAATCTTCTTCTCTTAGGCCAAATGAAATTTAGGCATATTTAATGTCCATGTTTGCCCAGCCTGGCTTCTCTTTTAATAAAAGAAAATAAAAAAATTGTTGGCTGCAAAGGTCTGGTGGGTTGCCATCCCTGTCAGTATCAGGTGAGGCTGAGCAGGATTTCAGTCAAGAGGAAAAACAAAAGCCCAAGGGCGAAGAAATCTGTGTAGCTGTGTTTTATTTAAAAGCTGGAGATTAGCTCTGCTTGTTCTTCCGCGGTCTCTCTTCCCCTACTCTCTAAAACAAACAAAACCTAAAATCCTTAAGGGGTACTTCAAGCATAAATCTCCTTCTCTCCTTTTTGTGAAAGTTGGCTGGTGTAGTATGGACAAAGGCTGGGAGAGGATTGTTGCCAGGGAAGCATCACTTCCCTGTATGATCCCCTCTTGAGCGGATTAAACTGTAGCGACGTGAAAGTCCTGGTGACCACATAGGAACTAGGAGCTTGTACTGCAGTTACACAAAAAGGTTGGCCTGAAGGAATCAAGCCTACCTTTTAAGTGGTGACATCCTGTAAGCCCATATTGACCTTTGGAGATGAATATCCAGATTTATTGACCTTAGAGTGTTCTTTTTGTAGAGTCAAAGTCAAGACTTGTGCACGTTCCTTCTGAATGAAAACAGAAGTCAAGGAAGTGTTAACTCATTAACTGACTGGCTGCCTTCATGTTAGTATCAGTAGATCCTGGTCTTGACTGTAATTGCAGAATGGCAGGACTGAGTCTCTAAACTTAGGGCTTTGAAAGAGTGATGTGTTGATTGTAAGACTGGTTTCAGAGGCAGCCGGTCATTGCCTCTAGAGTAGATGGTTTGTCCATGGGAGGTTAAAACTCTTCTTTGGATTTCAAGTTGCCATTGGAGCGTCTCTTCAGCAGGTTGCTCTTCTGGGATCAGGCAGATGCGGATGATAAATTAGCAGACATCAGGTGATGTAGCGTTTGAGTGCTTCTGGGAAAGGAAAAGGTCCAGCTCCTGTGTAAGTCCTTGTTTTGGGTACAGTTTAAGCTACACAGTGGTCTACCGGGTAATTGAAAAGAATGAAATGGAGCTTCCCCCCCCCCTCAAGCCCTTTCTGTGTCTGTGCAAGTGGAGCTGTAGGAAAGTGTCATTAATGCAATGGAAGGACCACTGGTGATCCTACACCGTATGTCGTAATTTGTGTTTCTTCCCTACTTGTCACATAAAACGATGACCATTGCGCTCCCCTTAAAACTAGGGCTATGGGTGGTCTTCAGGAAAAGCCGTGTTGCTCTCTGCCCAGTTGTTCAATGGTGGCACGGAGCAATGTGTGCTGAACCCTTCTTCCTACCCTGGATAGCAAAGCACCGTAGACTTGCAGTAGTGTGAGCTTTGCCTTAAAGCAAACCCAGCTTGAACTCTGGCCTTTGATGGCTTTTGCGTTTGTGCTTAGGTGATTATTTCTATTACTTCTACTCTGTAAGGCATGTTTTTGTGGGCGTTTTGTTTGTATTTTGAAAGCAGTAAGGATGTAGGCACTTCCTCAATCTAAAGAAAATTAGTTTGAAAAGGTAAGAGTATTAAGGTGACAAAGTTAAGCATTTAAAACTTTGGAATATAAAAAAAGAATATCTTAATTAGCTCTCCATTGTGCAGATGCATTCTGATATCAGGTCCAATTATGTGATTGCATTCCCCACACTGACACACAAGGGAAACATTGCTGGTTTTGGGTGTTACTTCTTAATTGACCTGCTGTCCCACACTATTTTGTTCTCCTCAGTGAGTAATCAGCTCCTTTATTTTTTGCACTTCATTGAAGTCCTGTTGTAAATAAGAAATTAATTATTTGTGCAGCTTAAGGAAGAAAAAAATCCTATTAAAAAAAGAAAAGTAATTCCAGCAGATGAGATCTGTTTGACCATAGCATGAGTATCTTCTACAGAACCTCTACAACTTGGGGGAGTGAGGATCCCCCCAAAATCTCCCTCAAAGATCACTTACATTTTCTTCTCTTAATATTAGCTGCCAATCTCCATCGAGCCCCTCTTTGCTTTGACTGGATTCTGCTAATGCTCTTCCCTCTCTCCCATCTGCTTCTGTTCTTTATTCCAGTCTGCTGCTGTCCCCTCTGCTCCCCCCGACTTTCTTGGTCTCTGAAATCTTATGTCAGTAACAGCTTATTTTGCCTCCGATATTTCTGCCAGTATTTCCAGGCTGCTGTAGGGCTGTGCAGGGTAAGAGGGGATTTGTTTCTGACCTGTGGATCCTCTGGTGGCGGTGTATTGTGAACTCTAGAGAGGAAGGGCTGAAGGGAGCATCCAGTCCATCTCTGTGCTCGAGATTGCTCTCTGCAGATGGAGGCTGTAGGGAATTTAGCTGCTGAAATAGGCTTTTCCAAGTGCCTGCTAATTAACAGCTTCTCTTTTTTGCCTCCAAGAACAGCAATTGCTCTACAAGTATCCTAAATATAAGTCTCAGATCCCTGTTGCAAAATAGAAAGATGCTGGAGTTAGGATTTGTCTTAATTTGAGGATAAAACATGGATCTGATAGTGTGGGGAGAGCTTGGGAGATGATTGTGGGTTTTTACAAGTATTTTTAAACTGAACCGTTTTTATTTCAGTTGGCAATGACATTGGTAGTCAGCTGTCCAAACTACTCACAATGGTAAGCCCCCAAAGAATGATTTTTCTTCTATTAAAAAAAAAAAAAATTCTGTGAAGATTGTTTCTTTTCTTAGATAAACTCGGGCCATGTATATAAGATTCTCCTAAGCCACAAAAGCTAGATACATAAATTAAATAAGCTGAGATTTGCACTCAGTTGCGTGTTTTTAAGATCTGGGATTTCAAAAGAAGTGCACTTATCTTGAGATTTGTGGTAAAACTGAGCGCTGGTAGCGCTGCTGTGTATTATAACCTTACTTCTGTGTAGGGTCTCTTGTGGTCATAAGTCTTTCCAGTTAATCCAGGCTTTGTTATTTTGGGGGAATGTAGTTATTGTGGAAAGTTGCATTCCCTGGGAGAAAAGAAGCATCCTACGTATTTAGAGCTGCTACGTTGCTGAATTCTGATTAATTTACAGCAGCAACTGTGAGCTACTGGGACCCTATTGCACAGCCTCGATGACTGGCAGGACACGTCTGTAATTGATGTAGCTGAGCAGGCTGCTGGGTTCTGAGCTCGTATTTGCCATCACATCACCACTAACTTCTCCGGTGACCTTTTCCAAATTATCTAATATCTTTCGGCTTCATACTGCTCTTCTGTAAACTGCCCCTATTAGGCTGTCACGAGCCTTGCCTAATGTGCTTAGGAAATCCTTTGTTAAACGGAGTTCTTTTACTGTAGGTTAGCTTTTTGAAGGAAAGCTGGGGGTCACTACAGACCAAATATCCTGTTCCTTACAGACCAAATTCTGTGTTTAATTTTGACTGCACTGGATTTATGCTGCTGAAATTGCAAACAATTTGGATTAGAACATGGCTTGGGACAACACAATCACTCTTACTTTCATGAAATACAGCAGAGGTTTAGTGGACTACACACAGGAGCAGGATGCATGTGCTACCTTCTGTTTGGGTTTTTTTGTTGTCCTTTTTAGGTGTTTCATTTTGCAAATTCAGTACACTCTTGCTGTAATTTCAAGTGTGAAAACATTTCTTTTTTTTTTTCTTTTCCTCGAGAAAGAATATAGCTAGCAGTGGTTTTTATTATGTGTCTATACAGTTTGGCTGAACAACCTTAGAGAACAAAGAAAAAAGAGAAAATCCTGTAATAGCTTATATCTCCTAGAGCAAATGGGAATATCCATTTTGGTTTAATTCTCACCTAGCTCAATGTAAGAACCCCTATACTTTCCTCTACAGGTTTGGGGTGCTTCAGTGTGTCCCTTGAAAGGAATACTAAAGGGACCAAGTACAGTTTCTCCCAAAGAGTAACAAAATATGTATGTCTAATAGATGTAAAATCAGCTTTTCCATCAGTTTTGGTGAAGTTTCACTGCTGCCCAGTTAAGCGTTGTACTTCTGGGCGGGAAGGGCCCTTTATCTTGCTAAGGACTTAGCTGATGTAGGTACAGCTAAATGTGAGGGATTCAGAAAATCCCTTTGGATTCAGTTATGGGACTGAACTGCCAGAACATGGTACTTTTAAGGTAATTGTTAAATGCTCCAAAAAATGTGCTGGGGAATTCAGGGTGAGCTGTTCACAAGGAACTCGCTCTGTCCTCTTTCTGGTAGGCAGCTTTCTCCAAGAGCCCTCTTGCTTATGTAGAGCAAGGAGGTGGAAGGCATGAGATCTAGATTGTGTTCCCAGGTCTGTAGTTTGTTTATACAATAGCAAAGAAGGAATTATTTCCTTCATCTTTATTTCTGATTTCTTATGTGCCAAGCGGGATGCTGCTGTCTTTGGATGTTACAGTCCTCACTCGTGGCTTTGCAGTATTTGGGTGGAAAATACTTATGTTCCAAGCCTTTCCGTAATTTAACTTTGATCTTACTAAACATCTCCACAAGGGTAGGTCGTGCATTCACATTGCCCTCTTGCAATGAAATTTCTCTCCCTTTCTGTAAACTGTTTGTGCTTATTTACTTGATTTTGATCGTTCATCCCTTGGGCCTTTCACCTTCCCTTTCCACCAGTGTTTGTTCTGATATCTTTTTGAAGTCTGAGTAAAAACATACACCACGGGGGCTTCCTGGAGGCATGGAGCTTTGTGGTTTGCAAATTGTAGGCTATTTGAAGTATTGACTCGCAACAGTGGCCAGCGCTTAGTGGATGTGAGAACTGTTGTGTGACAGGGACATTAACCTTGAGAGGCTGATCCCTGTTTTGAGTTCGGGGACAAAAAAATAGTTGTTCTTTAATAGTGTGCATTGATTTCAAGGAAGTCTGTGTAAAGCGGTCTTTGGTTTGTGTTTTCACAAAGGGATTTCAGTGTTTAATAAAGAATAGGAAATAACTGGAGCTTCAATAGACCTGTTTTGATTGGGGGGGTCTGCTGTAACATGATTTTGTATAATATTATACATAAGTAACAAAAGCATTTCCTGCCCATAACCACAGTATTATTGCATTTTTAAAAGCTGCAGAAAATGCTTTAAAAGTACTTAATACCTGGAATAAAAGTTGTAGGTAGAGAAAAACATCATCTTGCCTAGAAAAGTCATCTAATGTCTGAGGTTGTAACTTCAGTCACAAGAATTTCATTTTGTGTACTTTTGTGCTGTGGGTTTTATCATAATAATTTTTTTAAACTTCTGAGCCCTCAGTTCCCCCTACCCTTCTCCTCTTCATCCTCCCCAAGTATTCCACATTAGGAAATCAAGAGAATTTGGTAATTCAGAGAACCCTGTTCTTCCCTCTTACAACTGCTGAGCTACCCCCTTTCATTTTTCGCCCCTGATGTCTTACCCTAATCTCTCTCTGCTTTCCCCTCCACGCTCAATTGACCATTTACCTTTTCTTACTCCTACAGCACCTTCCTCTGCCAGCCATCTGTGCCCACACAACCCTGAGCAGACTCAGCTACTTTTTTCTTTTTTTTTATAAAGTCAATATATTAACAGCTATAGAACCCTGAACCAAGAAAATGGACCTGTGCCATCCCTTCAATTGCTCTGTTTTTTTATCCTAAACTGTCTGTGTATAAATGAAGAAGATTGTTTGTATGGTGCAGTCCTTTGCTGTGCACCTGAGGATTTTTAATTCAGTACATGGTTTTTCTGCCAGGTACTTCTGAATGCATTTGTTTACCTTAGTTTTCCATCTGTGAAAGAAGAATAATATTCCCTCTTTCTAATTTGACCAGTTAATATATGGATGTGTTAGACAAGGGAGCGTTTGCCTGCATGTTCCTGAAGTATCAGCTCATCAGGATTGGGATTATAATATGAATACAACATGAAGAATATGTATTTGTTTTCTTTATGATTGCAATGAATTATCTTTTCAAGTGAGCACAATGGTAACAGGGGCTGTGCCAAGCAGCGTGTGCCAGGTAACACTACAGGCACGAGAGAAAGAAGACATTTTCAAGGACTGAAAACGTGCTAAAGAATGCACGTTCCTGCTGACAGGAGCAGGCTGTACATCATGAATTGAGGATTTTCTTTTCATGGCTCATTACAATCGACTGTTCTCACAAGTACCTCCTCAGAAGATGTACAAAGATTATAGTCCCTCTGGAGTTCATGTGGAAATTGATGCCTGGTTCCCCAGTCCCTGACTTTTTTTTTTCCTCCTAGTTTTTCCTCATATTTGCCTTGTTATGCTCTAAGTAAGTAGTTTGAGGATATAGTGTAATTGGCTTTAGTTGTGGTTTTTATTTTTCTGTCTTGAAATTGTGCACATTCAGAGCAAGATTAGCTTATTCAGTAAATTATCAGCATTTTTATTTTTCTAAGTGAAACTTAAGCTTGGGTTTAATGACCCAGGCTCTGTCTTGAGTTGTTCTTCCTTTTAAAAGAAGTTGAGTATTTTAAGAACCCTTTTCTATAGACTAAGCCATATGAAGGCCAAATAGAAATGAAAGTTTTTGGAGAAAATTCTAAAATATATCTATCTTTTAATATTTGCCAATATATGCCTGTAAAAAATGAAATTAATTTCTCACACCTGTGAAAATAGAATAACTTCACTATTTCTGTCCAGTTGATCATTGTGCATTTCACTAGTGTTTACTCTTAAATATATGATTAGGTTTCAGAGTAATTGTATGCTGCAGCAAAAGCAGGAGTGATTCTCATTTAGAACTTGTTTCTTACAAGTACAGGAAAAAAATCAATTTTATTTGGCGTTTGGAAAAAATTATAGGTAGATTAACAACAGATTTTAAACATCTTTATTAAAGCACAATATCTTACAGAAAAAAATACTGGTACTGGTAAGGAGACTGTGCTGTAGAATTTTGCAGATGAGTTTGGTGGAATAACCTTACTTTCTCTAAAGGATGGCTTTGTAATATACACAAATCATTGCTTTTAGGATGATTAAGGAGAGAGAGAAATCCTGTAAATACAGGGAAAGGGTCTGTGTTATTCAGAATCTGAGTTTCCTGGTTTTGCTTGCTGATGGTCAGGAATCTACCTTAAAGACCTGTTGATTCTCTCTGTACTTAAAGCTTTTACTCCTATATGAGATGTGGTTTTGATTTTGGGACGCATACATATGGATTACGCGCATAGTAAGTGGAAGCATGTTATGGATTCCCTGCTCCTTTCATTGAACCAGGTAGTTAGAATTGGTTTGGGATGGAAAAGGAGGAAAAGACCAGCTGTAAGCAAATTGATGGAGGGTATTTCAGTCCACCCCTGCCGATTATTTCTAATTGAAGCTGTCTGAGCCAGTCTTAATACAATTTAGTTATCACCAGCCAGAAGGATTTTATTTATGGAACAGGGCCTGTTGGAACTTCCTTCGACCCCGGAGAAGCTGTGAACGGGAGAGAGCTGATCAAGCAGGCATGCCTGGCCAGCGTATGCATTTCTTTAATAAGGCAGGGATTGATGTCTTTTGCAGTTCAGGGGTTAGGTAAACAGCCGTCCCTCGGTTCAAGGCTCTCCATGTTCAGTTGTTTGTTTATACGGATCTCAGAAGGTTAGGTTAGCCTTCCTGACATCCCAGGGGAGCTTTCCTGACCATGGTATAACCTCATCTGCTCCAAAGTTGCTCAGGAGGTGTCGCATCCCTTCTTCAGGAAAGGTACCCGCTGAGTGGGGCGTCCTCAGCTCGTACCTTGTCTCTAGGAAAGGTGGGTGGAATCAGAGCGGTTGGAACACTGGGTCTCTCTTCAGTAACTCGTAAATAATTTGCACGTGTAGTATATGTAATGAATTACTGTGCTTCCATTCTCAGAGTTGACATTTGTACACAAACATGACTAGTACTCTTAACTTAAGCTCTTACTGAATTGCGGTTTTGAAAAATCACTGACATACATGACTGATTTCACCAGAACTTTGAGGTTAAGTCTTACTAATTTGTGCTTCTATTAAACGGCAGTGGTAGTCCGTTAAACTGAATAGAATAAACCTTGAATAAATAAGTAGCCATGTTAATAATTTTTATTTTAAAAATAGCAATGGCTACATGTAGAACAATACTGTAAGTTAGAATGTGTCTCATGAGGTTTGTGTCCATGGCTGTCATATCCCAGCCTTCCTCCTCCACAGAGACTCACGGTGGTCGCATGAGAAGTGAGAAAGGAACAGTGCAAATTCATCTGGGTCTTGTTGAAATGTGGTTATGATGAGTGGAGTTGTTCTGGAATTTGAGGATGACTTTGCTCAGGGTTAGAAGTGTGCTTTATCATGCATGTGACTGGCTGCTTTTAAAATGTGACATGTTATGAAGTTGGCTTAAATCCCAGAATTTGTTGAATTAGTTTTCACTGATTTGATGTGTGGTGATTCATACTTCATTTTTCTGTAGCCCTTGTAGGCACAAGGGCTTTTCTGTAGGTCTTGTAGCCACACGGACCCAAACAGACACTAATAAAGTAGCTGCACACCTACATCACAGCTTGTGGAAATATCCTTGCATAGAGACGGGGGAAACTGAGGCACAAATGTAGGCTGTGAGTTGCCGCTGGATGCTTCTGAGACAAAGATCTCTACTGACCCTTCCTGTCTTGTCACCCCCGGGGTCATGCTGCTTGACCTGCGATGTCATAGTTGTCTTGGGATAGGTTTTTACCAGTCCTAGAGCTTTTCAGGAAACTTGAACTTTGTCTGGTGGTCTCAAATAGGACAGTGCTGTTGAAGTATCCTGTCCTGTAAAAATCCCTATGGGTGGCATCCCAGCTGGAAGGTGAGGTGTTCAGAATGGGAGGGGGAGGCCGCTTCCATGCTGGCTGAGACAAAATATGAAGATCTTGTCGCTTTTAAATAGTGTGTGGGGTCTGACTTAAATGTTGGGTTTCGTATTTAATCAGTATTAATATGATAACAGGAATGTGACAACTGAAGCGAACACAAAGAGATTATCTTCTTAGCCAAATGCATCCATTAGCTAGGAAATATAGGTTTCTATTAAATGAAGCAGACAGATGGGCTATTGGAGGTGACTGAGAACAGGAGGGGGAGGGGGCTGAGAGGTGAAAGTTGAGGTTTAGAAAATCTCTATAAAAATAAAAACAAACCATCCATCTTGATGGTTGGCGTTTTACCCTCCCGTTGCACTTTAGGGATGGTGCTCCGATTCCTATCGAGAACATTATGCTGAAACTTAATCTAACAGAGCACTTACTCCTGCCAAACCCTGGCTCAGCAACTGCTCGGCTCCCCCAGAAAGAAGTGGCCAACGAGGCTTCAAATACAGGACAGCATTGTGCCATCTTCAGGAAAATTGCTGCTTTGAGATCCTGGGGGAAGGCAGATTGGATCTTGTCCCTCTAGTCTTTTTTTCCTTTTGGTGGAGAAGTGTGTTGGGGAAACAAAGTCACATCAGAGTGCTTCAGAGCAGTCATGAAGGATTCATCTTGTGTCTGTAGGCATGTATCTGAGTCCCCGTCTAATAACTGTTGCAACAAAGTTTATAACTAGTGTTTGAAACCAAGATTATAATAGTATAAATAATCATAGATAATGCAGATAAGAAGAAAATAACATGATTAAAAGAGTTTTACAAGACGGACAATTCAATAAGATAGATGGAGTAACACAATACATTAAAATAAAAAAATGAATCTGTAACAAAGCAAACATGACACTGGTGACAGGAAACATCTGTCTTGTCAACCATCCCTGGGCTGGCCACAGCCTCGCATCCCCGCCGCCAGCCCGGGGAGTCCCGTGCGCTCCATTGCTCCAGTGGGTGTCGGAGCATCCGCCTCAGGAGCGGGTGGCTCTGTTCTGCCACCAGGCTGGGCTATTTTTTTGCGGGGGGAGGGATTTTGCATTGGCTTTAAGTCTGTGTACTTGGAAAAAAAAGTTAAAGGTGCCACGTAGGATGGCGCTGCCTGGGAAGAGCGAAATGACTGAACAAATTGGAATCCATTTTTCTGTAAGTTGTTCCCAATAATTGGACCTGATGATTGGGGAAAGGGTTTTGCATGTGAGCGGTGAGAGTCTGGTTGGCTGCAAACAGTTTTTTTTGCTGGTCTCTGGCTCTTATCTTCCATCCAATTTTGATTTTGCTGCCTGTGATTATTCCTCCCCTGGATTTTGAGGAAGGTGCCAAGCTTCCTTTGGCCGAGGTTTGTGTAGAGTTTTAGATTTGGCGACGGTGGGGAGATAAGAAAGGAAAAAATGTGTGGCAGGAGGTAGAAGCACCATCCCTCTCCTGTCTGACATTTCTAGGCTTCACACAGTTTCATAAATGAATTTTACATTCTTTTACTGAAATTCACTGTCTGCATTACTTCAACTTGATTTTCCTCTTGAACCTTAACCAAAACGGGATGCGTGGAAGTCCGAAGTGGGCTTTTCTTGTCCCTTTACGCTTTGCCCACTGTCCAGCTCTGTAAGCCAGTGCCAAATTAACAGTGACCAGTTCATTCGAGGAGCACAAACTGTGTGTTCCTATGACCTCTGGATCCAAGATGCTTTTAGAAATACAAACTTTAAAAGCAGATTGGTTTTGTATTTCCCCATGATGTCCCTTATTTATATACACCGATTATTTTTTTTTTTTTTTTCCCCCCCCTTCCCCAGCAGGTGATAACTACCAGGGAGGAGGAAAAGATCTCAGAGAAAGCGGGTGGAGGCAGGTGATGGCTTTCAGAGATGCTGGTCTCCTGTGGTAGTCCTGGTCCCTGTGGCGGTGGGAGGGACGGGGAGGCGTGTGTGCTCTGCTGGCTTGGCCAGGGGATGCAGGAGGTGCGGAGCCATTTTTCAGGCTGCCCTGTCATTCCTGCTTGGGAACCTGACACACGGGCCCGCTTTCTTGCATGTGTTGTTTTTGAGGAGGGAGGGAGGTGACTGAGTGGCCAGCCCCTTGACAGGGCAGTTTTAAAACATTCATAAAACTTTTATTGGGCTGCCACCCTTCCAGATAAATATTTATTGAGTTTATGGGCTTATTTTAAGGATTGAAGCTTAATAGCAGCTTTGTAGCCCTATCTGTCCCCAAAATAGCCTTTTGGCAGACCACATCTCTGGAGGCTGCCATGCTTTTCTAGGTCTTTGGAGTTTCTTCATTGCTAAATTATTACCCTTTTGCTTCCTTCCAGCTTTGTATGACTAAATGGGACCAACTGTTAAATGAGTCTTTCCCCTTCCCCCAGCCTTGCTGAGAGCTGAAAGCTGATCTAAGTGTGTACCGTATTTGGTCATCATGAAAAGGAGAAAGACTGCAGTAATTATAAATTTATTTCCTTTTTTAAATTGGGTTTGTTAGACCTGTTTTATTCTTGTGCTCATTATCAGTCTTCTCTTAACGTTGCATGTGATCTTAAGATGATACAGGCTGGTGGCATTTCAGACATGCACTGGCATTTTCTCAATGTGCTTCCACAAATATAAAAGCTTTACAGCGCGTCTCAGCATTCAGTGGTGAAACCAGTGGGCTCGCAGCCAAGGCGATACAAAGGAATGCTGGATGTAGTGTTCGGAGGAAGATGGAGCTGCAGTTTGAGCATCCACGCCTTTTGATTTCACTGTGGTGTGTCCAAAGAGGTTTAATGAATTTCAGCGCTGGCTTTTGCTCAACACTGACCCAAGACGACGTGTGCATTTTGGCTGCTCTTGGGAGAGCTGTGTATGATCCTTGTGTGTTCCAGGTCCTGAAAAGTGAATGTTTTTAGCACCTGGAACACTCCTTCATGTTCCTGGCTCTTTGTATCCCAGTGCAGTTGCTGATCTCCCCTCTTTTCCTACCAGACACAGTTGTAGTATCTAGAAGGAAAGTGTATGATTTTGGTTTTTTATTTGGTCAGTTGTACATTATGACACTACCTTTGATCACTGGTTTCTGAAGAGCAAACTTCTGTCATATGGGATTGTAGATGGTGTCCTTTGTCTCATCCCAAGTTTTTTAGGGAAGGGTACACAAAGCGCAGGAACCCCTTTTTCGGTATGTGTGAGTCCTGGTCCCTCGGACATAGAAGAGACATGGGGCAGGAAGCAACTTAGAGGTTGGATTCAGAGGTTCTTGTGAAAGACTAGACTGTAGAAGTGACAAAGAAAATATAGGAGCTTCAGGACAACCAAAGAGACTGGAATAAACTTTAACTCCTTTAACAGGGTCGCTTGGTCCTGACAGATTTTAAAAACAACCAACCGTGCTTGCTTTATTTTGGGTGAGGCTGACAAATCTTACATAGTTGGGGAACTCCCCTTTCCAGACCAGTCACGGTTCAGCAATACATTTCCTGGTTTGTTTTTTTTTGTTGGGGTTTTTTTTTTTTTCCCCTAAAAATAGAAATATCTGTTTTGGTACAAAACAATACCCTGAGACTTTGTTTCCATATTTCCATGACTTTTGTTTTTTTTTATGTCAGCACGTCTTGGGGCTTGTGCTAAAAATGGAACTGATGTAATAATCATGGCTTTCCCGAGATCTAGATCCTCGCTTCTCTTAATTTGTTGCTTATATGAGGAATCTATTTACTTTCGCAGGACTGTTTTTCTGTAAATGTTACACTGATAATTAAAGAAAAAAAACACGGGAGTGACAAAAGTAATGTGTTTGATGTAAGAATGAATTCAAACAGCTCCGATGCTTTAAATAACTAGCCACAATCTGTGTCTATCTCAATACAGGGTAAAAAAAGGCATGGCGCTTTGCAGAAGGCCGTTGAGCTCTGGCAGTGTATGCATTATATGCAGGGTTCTTGTCTGGCATGATTCTGGGAAAAGCTGGATAGTTTGAAGTTTTGTACATTGATATGTGATTTTTATTGCTATATTCATTATGTAAGTATGAGTATAATGGATAGTAACTGTCTCAAGTCCTTTCCCCTGACATTTTGTAGTCGTAATCCTGCTGCTAGTGCCTGGAAGTAGATGGAGTTTATTCTTTTTCCCCAGTGAAGGAAGGTATTACCTGTGTTCCAAAGACATGGAGCAGAGATCTAGAGAGATTAAGTTGCCAGCAGGTGTATGGCAGTGCGGTGAAGAGGTCTCTGGAGTTTTTGTCATCGCTGGTATAAGGCCATCTCCTGGAGCTTTTGCAGCACGTTTGACTTTTAGGTTAGTTATCACGTCAGCTGACAGCCTGGTGTCATTGACTGTTGATTTTTTTTTTTTAATTTTTCTTTTTTTTGTTAAATTTCTTGTCATAGTGATGTGTTTTGATCCATTCTAGGTTGGGGATTAATTTTCAGAAGAAAACTAGTGGTTACCTAATTCATAATAGTTGTAAAACAGTCTGGTAAGGTAACTAAAAATGTACTTTCAGGAAATAGCCCATATTAGATAAAAATGTTCCCTGGATGATCTAATAATTCTCATTAATTTCTAGTATCTTATAGTTGTAAGGACATAAAAAGATCAAGTTTTTAGCAAATACATCTTATAAGTGTTCTCACTCTTTCTGGTGGCTTCTGATCATGTTGTGACAGGACTTTTCCCATCTCAAAGCACTTGATACACATCAGTGTTCCCGCCACAGCAAGATAATGTAACTGGCAAAGTTACACCAGCCGTTCTTCGTTGTCCTTGGTGACACTTGATCTCTGGCTGTATAAAGTGAGGGTACCACCTTATAGAACTGTGCTAAGGAAGATGTTCTGTTGACTCTGTCCTTTCTTTCTGGCTTGTAATGCAATGGTAGTAGCAGCTGTTGGCCTGTCATGTCCCATTTTGTATTAAACCTTTTTTCAGTTAATTTTTAAAGAAAAGAAAAGCTAGTGGCAGGATTTTATCCATCTTGTGAACAATTTTGGAGAAAAATATTGGAATAGTGAATGTACCTGTACCAGAGATTCTTACAGACTCTTTCCCAAAATAGCAGACGAAAGGTAGAAAATTTCTCTCTCAATCTACATTGTCAAAGAAATGGATGCAGTTAGCTATTAATGACTTTCTCAATATACTGTAGGCCAAAAAATAGCTATAATGATGTGCAGGTAAATTGGTAGTAGACATCATTCTTAATTTTCTAAAAAAAATATAAAGAACTTAGAGAGTTGTTTGTTTTGGGTTTTTTTACCAGCAACCTTGGAAGACCCACAGCCTAGAAAAGTTGAGAGATACTTCTCTCTCTTATTTGACTTTCAACTCTGTGTCTATGTTTTCCTTTGTTGTGGTTTAAATTTTGCATTGATCAAAAGTTTAATGCTTCTTAAGGATGTAATTTACCTTCAACATGGTGCTTCTCGCTGGTATAGGGATGGATCAAGCACTGTGGTTCTGATGGGAAAATATGAACTGCAGACATGAGTTCATGCTCTGGAAGCAGAAATAGTGAAACAATTAACAAATACGGCTTTAGGGGGAAAAATACACTCCTCAAGTTTTGTTGTAAAATAATTAGCCTTCTGTGGTAGGCATGGAGACCACAGAAAAAGGGCAGGAGCTGCTCAGTTGCCTGTGATTTGACTTAAAGTTTATGACCTTGAGTAATGTGCCCGCTCAACAGCACTTAACAAAAGCATATTTGATGGAATGTTAAACTCCTGAATTACATTTCCACGAAAAGCCTTTTTTTTAAATTTGTAAAATCAGAAATAAATCAAGATCTTCAAACCTCAGTGCAGTTGTTTAAAGATGAAGTTAAAAGGAACAGACTGTTCCATCAACAAGGACACTTTGTAAACTGAAGAAAAGCTACGTATTATTTTTTCAGATTAAAAAAGGGCTGTGTATTTCAAGGTATTGTATAAAGAATTATAGCCCCATTTTTAAGTGGGGAAGCTGAGACAGAGATGAAATAATACCATGAACTGAAAGAAGCCAAACAAGCAAAACTCGTAGGTTTGAGTTTTGATTTCCAATGCAAATGTCCATCCATTAGTGCTATAATAACTTGAGAACAAGTGGTATTACAGTTTTGGGGCAGTACTTGTTCCTCTGTTTTCCCTGCTATGAGCAACAGTTATTGGTTCAATTGTATTCTCGTTTCAACCATTGAATGTCTAGAATTACACCCAATTTATTCTTACAAAGCAGGTAGAATCCAGTTTACTTGTGGGAGAATAAATGTGCTGTCCCTGCTACACGCAGCAAGCGCTGGTATCCCGTGCACACAGAGCTGTCAGACTGGGGGCTTGCGTGGTATCGGGGAGTCTGTTCCTCTCTCTTTTATTGCTCAGTGAGTTTTGTTTGATTTGTCTGCTTCAGTAATACATTGGAACTATTATTTATTACTTTGGTGTTGTTTTTTTTTAAAGCAGTTGGGTATTACTGTGCTGAAACCAAAATAGGAAGCATTTTCTTTGACTGTTGCACTAGATGTTACAATTGCTGTATAACAATGAAAATACAATTTTTGTTCTCTTCGAGGGCTTTTACCCTTATTTTTCACCTTTTAGGGGATGAGATCTGATGCTAATGCGACGTATGAAACATTTCTGTTGAAAACTAGAAATTTCTCTAGAAAGCTGGGTAGGTTTTTAGGTCACAAGAAAGTTTGAAATGAACAATGGCTCTGAACATTAACATTTCACTTAATGTCCCTGGAACTTTTGAAGAGAGACTTGCATTTTTGGCATTGGTCAAGTAGTCTGGTCTTCATAGAACTTGCCGTCTGTAGTGTCTTTGTGCTAAGTGTTTTCCCTGGGGCACCATCTTATGTTTTAATTCACAGTTTCAGTTGCTGATGTATGGGCTCTTCTGTTAAATAATTTTTGTTTTTTATGCCATTATGCCTACATACTTCACTTGATTTGTATTGCATTCAAAGTGCTTTCCCCCTGTTGTGTTTGGAACTGGTTTGTAATGGAGTTACTGCTGTGTAATCCTGACTGAAAGTTCCAACTTTATCAACAAACACAAAGTGCTTGTTCTGTTTGAAAATTTGTGTTTTCTACTCATCACGAACTATTTATCCGTTATGTGTGCTGGGTTTTATCGTTTAAATAAAACAAACCACTTTTTCATACATGCTGCACATTAGGAATTATTAAAGATTCACTGGTATGTGGAGCACTTACTGCTGTGAACACAACTGAAGAGCTTCTGTAAACAATTGATTCAAGATTTCAAAATAATACAAGTGCTGAGAAAACTATTGCAGTCAACTATACTGTCACATTTCTGTGGATTAATGAGTTGCTGTTTGTTATCTCAGTGATAGCGACTGTCTGAATGCTCAAACCTCATCACAAATGTGCTATAAATTCATAACCTTACATCTCTCTTCAAATCCCAGTGAAGATGTTCTGTCGTGCATATGATGTGCTGAGGAGTATATTTGCGGTTACCGAAGCTCAGCTGATAGGCACTAACTTGCTTCTGTATCTGAGCTGTAAAATGACAAATGGTTGAAAAATATATCCTTTGTGCCAAGATCAGGGATTTCTGCCTGCAATTGTAGAGTGCTTTAGAGCAATTCAGGAAAGTATTCAGATGTCAGCTGGAGACTACATTAAGTCTTCTGAGCTCTGACTGTTCCACCAGTCTGTGACTATGCTTTTGTCACTGGTACTCATAAACTTACTGCGTGCTCAGATGTTCCCAGGCTCCTCGTGCTTTCCGGTTTTCCTGCCTCTCTCACTTCACCCCTATTTCACTTACGTTTTCAGTTCACTGCGTCTGTGATGAAAAACACTATGAATGTGAAGATAATTCTCTGGCCCTTGTACCCATTACTCAGGTGTACCTGTGGTAGGCGTGTTAGTGACATTAATCTGGTCAAACTTGCAGTTTGGTTGTTGCACTTCCTATGAAGCATTTTGAACCTATTCTATCTAAATAGGTAGTATTGCAATTAAGAAATGATCTCATTAATGTGTGCTTTGAGATTATGCCAAAAAAAAAATCCAGAAACTGACTGAATTTTGAAGTGCAGACTGGCCATGTTTGGCTTGGGAAGGCTGAACGCTGATGCAGTGTACATCACTGATGTATTCTGGATAATGTTTTGGTATTTAAAAATATGCAATATGTTCTGCTTGCAAAACCATACACGTAAACACTCGCACACTGTGTATATTGTGGCTGCACATCTTCAGCTTGTGTGGTATGATGTACACACTCATGTGCACGCCCACACACTAAACCTTTGCAGGTCAAAAAGTGAGGATAAACTTTTGAACCCAGCTGCTTCCAAATTAAGTACATGTGCAGGGACCACCAGAGCTGGGGTTACCGTATTCCAGAAGAGTGCCGGACACTGACACCCACATATTGTACTGCGGGAGACTTCTTGTTCTTCCCTTAGAGCCTGAAGGATGATGCCTTGAAAACACACTGTCCTCTTTGCCCTTTCTTTGTCACCAGAAAGGACAGGCAGCAGTTTGGTGACTTCTCCCTTCGTTATGGAAATGGGACTGATACAGTAATCAGGATGCTACATATGGAGCTTTTTAAATTACTGCTCTTCAGTCTTTTGTTAGCCTTCATTATTCCTGAAGATTTTTTTTCAAGTCATAAAAATGACATTTTTAATATGCAGAATTAAAAAAAAGGCAATATGAAGAATACGTTTTTGTCAATAAGCTTTTACCTTTAAAACCAGTTATCTTAGTTTCTGCTCTAGGTATTTTAATTGAAGATTAACTACTGTTAAAGAGTATACAAATTTAGGTAGTATATATTTGGAGTAGTAAAATAGGACTGAATAAAAGGTGGGAATAGAGTGGCCTGTCCATTATAATGTTAGATTGCAGAGCACAAACTAACCTTCATTAAAGTCAGCAGAGTCGACCCAGAGGTTCTTCTAATGTTAAGGCTTTTTTTTTTTTTTGTTCCAGTGAAATTCAGTAAAAGTACACTTTGCAGTTGAGCTGCAAGTCGAGCAGGTCTCATCTGGGTGCTTGTTTTATTTTTGCTGTCTTTTTTTAATAAAATACTGTTAGGTGGAAGACACAATGCATGTAAATATGAAACAAAATCCTAAAACTAATTGCTATATGTTTCCCGCTTCTGACTTACTGCAGAAATGATCTCGGTGTGCTCCTTGCTGACTATCTTTTTGCCCAGCACAGGAGCCGGGGCTGGTTCGTTCCTCTCTGCAAACCGGTCGTTATTCTTGCTCCTGGAGCAGGGCTCGGGTACCACACAGGTGGTCTGAAGTGTGTGCGTTTTAAGACGTGGAGGCTGATTTGTTTGTTTGTTTGAGAGGGAGTTGAAGATGCTGCTTCATTCTAACCACCCGCGTGTCTCTTGGGCAAACTACCTGGTTTCTTTCCAAAGAGTTAGGCTCTTATCTTCTCCATAGTATTCCGTATTTCTTCCAAATGATAAAAGAACAGCTGTCCTGAGGAAAATCTTGTTAAGGCTTATTATTTAAACCTATTTGGAAGGGAGTGCATCTGGTAGATTTTGTGAAGACACTGATTTTTCTTTCTCCTCAGAGTTCTTACAGGAGTTTGAATTTCAGCAGCCTAAGTATTGCTGTAAACTTACTGTAGATCCGAAGCCTTGATGAACTGCTTGTAAAACACACGCTTTTATCCCTAATCATTAGAGTTCCCTAATAGTCAGGGATTGCAGGATTGCAACATGTGGGATGAGGGAATGCTGCTGCTTCCGTTTTTATCTGTGAAGGCTGACATGGCTTAACGAAGCAGGGTGATGGGGTTGGCACATTAACCTGCACTGAGAGGTGCTTCCTCCTGTGGTACCCAAGGGCTCTGTGTCGCGCTGCCGGGCACCTACTTCAGCCTTTGAAAGGAGAATGTGACTTAATGTTACAGCACGCTGCAGACTTCCTCCTCCTCCGTGTCTGCTGGCAAGGAAGGAACCTGGATAAGATAGGACCTCAGGCTTCACTGAAGGTGGTGTAATAGTCTCTATGTCACTAGCTTTGCGCAGGCAAAATGGTTATCGGCTTGGGCTGTGCCTTTATCCGTGACGCTTTCCCAGTCCTTCCTTCCCTTTTCTTGGGATTTTTTTTTGATTGTTCTTGCTGTTTTCTCCCTCTGTGTAAGGAGGGAGGGTTTGAACCACAGATTTGCCATGATTTTACTGCAAAATCAGTAACAGCTGTTGGAATTGTAAATGGCTTCTTGGTTGCAGCCGCAGAACCTGCAGTTGATCAGCTCTGCCCTGAGCAATAAGTGGAGACATGGGGACCACTGAGACTAACTAGAGAGTAAGGGTGGAGGGAATGAAAACCCTGAGGCAGGGGTCTAAACAGAGAACACAGGCACAGATGGGTATTGGAAGGGACATTTTGTTTCCTTTTATTGGTTGCCTTTTTAGGTGCTGTGAAGTGCAAAGCTGAGTGGAGCAGTATCATAATGCGAGTGATGGGAGCTGGGAAGAAGATGCAGAAGAGGTTTCAGGGGAAACATGATTTGTGTGTGAATTTGTTTTATCTTTAATTCCCTCATCTTCAAAAATCCAGTATTCCAGCAAAACCCGGCCATGCTTTGGGTAGGGTCACTCACAAGCCATTTAGGTTGATAGGCTGAGCTATGTTTCTGTGTTGTCTTTGAGTCAGCTACGATATCATAAACATTGATATGTTAGTACAAAGCAAATGTTTAACAATTATTTGTCAAGAAAAAACAAATCTTGAGATGTGAGAACTGCTTCTGAAATGGACTGTACTAGAACCGAAACTCAATGAAATCAACAGTCATCACACAAGATGCTGCCTTTGTGGTTTCAGTAGAGGGGCTAATTTATTTTTAATTTGTTTGTGTGTTTTGGCTGGTCATGTTACGTTTTCTGTAATCTAATTTTCCCCTCCTTCAGTGCTGCCTTTTGCTGCACTCCCTGGAAACACCAAATTTATTTGTGGGGGTTGGATTTTTTTACAATCCAAGTCAAAGTGAGTCGGAAATGTGCGGTAGCTCTTCAATGCAGGTCATTGGCCCGCAGAGCTGGGTTGACTGCCTGACGCCCCGAAATACTGCTGTGAACCTTTTCCCTCCCACCACTGGATTCGGACCCAGACACTCGGACAGATTGGCATTGGTAGTGGGAATTGTGTACGTCAGGTCGCTGTAATGAGTTTTCTTCCAGCCACCTGGCATCAGGACACTTGGTATTAATTTCCGCATCTGAGCCTTGCGAATCGCCTACATCTTATTCCTAAACAATATCAGCACCTGGAAATTTCAGAAAGATGAAGAGAGTCTTTTTTGGGGATGGCTCAGGAAAGCTAATCTCCTTCAGCCTTAAATATGATCTGCTTTCCATGGACTTGGACAGAGGCTGTACCTGCATTTTCCAATACTTTATTTCAGTAGGTTTTAGAACAGTCTGTGCCCCAGGAAGAGTGTAATGAGGAAGGAAACCCAGCCCTTGGGTGCTTGCCTAGAAAAATGGAAGTATCGCTGTGGCATGGATAGAGGTATTAAGTTCTTAATCTGTGCGAGGTCTGTGTCACTGTATCTCTGCAACTTGTGCTATCTCGGTTAAAGTCTGACTTAGTATGTCTGCCCCTTTCTGTAAACATACGAAGGTTTGACTGTGTTCAGCTCTGTCAGTGTTGCTGTTTATTTGGAGCCTGAGTACTGTAAAACAATTATTAGAAAATATTAGCTTTGTATTCAAAGGTTTATTTCTGGTCTTTGTGATTACTGAAAAAAAGCATGAAGAAGTTGAACTGAAAGTCTTAGTATTGAAAGGGGGAACATAAGTCATGCCTTTAAAAATAATGCTGATGTTTATTTGAAATGTCTTTATTTGGAGGGTGGGCTGACGACTTTTTGTATTTTTTGAGATTAATGGTATTGAAGCAGTTTACAGGAAGAGTTTCCATTCTGCAAATCTTTCCTCCCTTTCCCAATGTCCAAAGTCAGTGGTTAATTCACTTCTACAAGAATGTTTTAAAATAGCAGTAGTTAAATAATATAAAGAATCAGTTAAGGCTCAGTGGTGCTCAACGAGCATGTGCCGAATGGGGAAAAGCATAGTGTCTTAATTAAAAGAAATGCAGGGAACTTAATTATTGCAAAGTATTTTTTTCACTGCTAGAGGATTTGTGGGTGACTAAGAAATGTATAGACTTGAGTTTTTTATTTTTTAAATAAAAAACAGATACATGTCTTCATCTATTGCTGGCTTGTTGACTCGATTTACTTGGATGGAATTTTTCAACATTTAAAACAAATTAAAATTCATGAATCATTTGTGCTTAAAGGCACAAGCTTTCATAGATAGAGCAGTTAAGACTTCTAACTGGTTACATACATAAACACTGTTTTGGATACGTAAATTTTGTACTTGCTCCCTTAAAAAAATGCAGATAAAAGTTTTAATAGGTGGGATACAGTAGGCGTTACCTGTTATAAGATAATTATTATGTTTGAATAGCTGCCTGTTTTAGCACTGCTTTGTCTCTCTCTACTGTTTCCTGCAAAAGGAGCGATTAGTTTGCAGGACAGATGTGAAGAAAACACGATGCTCTTGCAGAGGGCGACGACATGGTTTGTAAAGCTGTTTTGTGCCGCCTTTGACACAGTCTGCGATTTCTTGGTACTTGTTGAGAGAGGTTTTTCAGTTTTACTGTAGTGATCCATGTGCGTTCTTAAACTCTCAGGTTTTGGCGCTTCTGCGGTGTGAGCCTGTTCAGGAGGGGGAGGCGTCGTTTCACCCAGGGTGCACAGATTAAGATCAGCATTGTTTTACTCTATGGTAAATGCAGCATGTGAATTTTTTTAAATTGTGCTAATTATTGTAGCCAGTCGATTGCTGGTACAGCTAAGCGAGCTTTTTCACAAGCATTTTGTAAATGCGGCAGGCTTTATCGTGAGGTTTTAATATGAGCTTTCCTGAAATTTGCTTAAAAATGTGACTCAGGGAAGGTAGGTGAGCAGTCAGAGGATGTCGACAGAAAATCATTTCAGATGAAAACGTATGTTCTTTTTCAAATACATGATTTCATGGATGTTCCAAATTGTTTGATGCAGTTCAGGATTCATTTAGGAAGCTCGTTTCTCCACTGCTGTAGTACCCACGCACCCAGTGACTGCAGCACAGCTCTGGGCACTGCGGTGGCGTCCACAGCAGTGCCAGCTGTGGCTTCCTTGTTTCTTCTCTGGCTTTCTTTGCAGAGAAAAACGGGGAGCAAGGTGAGGGGTTTGTTGCTATATGCGTGCATGTGTATTGCTGAGAACTAAAGAAGTTGCATTGGAACATAAAATTGTTCAGTTGAAAAAAAGTAAAGTGCTTCCCAACTTGTCTAGCAAAGCAAGAATATGCTCTTTTGGATATTCCTTGCTAAGGCTGATTGGTACCATAATGGACTTTCAGTGAAAGTTG
Source organism: Numenius arquata (assembly GCF_964106895.1). Classification (NCBI taxonomy): domain Eukaryota; kingdom Metazoa; phylum Chordata; class Aves; order Charadriiformes; family Scolopacidae; genus Numenius; species Numenius arquata. The sequence continues at coordinate 13,156,973 of NC_133583.1, forward strand.
TGTTCATTTTTTGCAGATGGCATTTTTTAAGAACACTGGAATTGTGGAGGGTGAGTTTTGTTCCATGGGCCAGATAATTAATGTTTGATGCTTAACCAGACTGAGCATCCTGTAACTATAACTGGAAAAAACAGTGCCTGCAAAACCAAACCAGTCTTGTCCCTTGGGTGGCCTCTTCTGTACTTTTTACTGCATGACCCTCGCTTTTCTCCTGCAGCCTGCCTCCCATTTGACTGAGATCCACCTATGAATGACATTTCAGTCTGGGAACCTCACCCAGGAGCGCATACCCCATGAAGCTGCTGCATCTGTGGGTGTTTGTGTGCTCCATTGCAATCTTCACCGATTTCAGTGTGTGCTGTTGGTCTTGGCAGCCTGTGAAATACATTGGGAGGGAAACACGCTTTGGAACCGTGAACCTGAAGAGCCATTTTAGGGAAGAAGTATATGAATAATAATGGACAAAGAACTGGCAAACATTTGAATTTGTCTTGGTAAAACAAAATTATACAAATTTCCAGCATTTTTTTTTTTTTGTAAAAAAACATAGAGAAGGAATTTATAAGGTTATTAAAAGACTAAAAACTTCATAGTAGCCCCAGCATCCTCATACTATGTCTTTTCTTCCACCTCCCACAACATTTTATTTCCCTTGTAATAATTAGTTTGAACTTTCCTCTGTTTCTGTGGATCAAGTAATTTTCATACAACTTCAGGATTTTTTTATATGCTTTAAATCTTTCTTCTAAATAATGTTTTTTTATAACAAAAAAAGCCATGAATACATTATAATTTCAATTTTCATGGTGTGTGAAAGATTTCTGCACTAGGTCTTTATTGTTTTTGAAGAATTCATCACCCTAGTTAAGAAGCTTAATATAAATTAAAGAAGGTATTAAGGAACATTAAGACATCAAAATGTGGAGCGTTCTTTTCCTTTCGATTGCTCCAAATGCAAACAAGTTGAATAAAATGCAATCAAAGGGCCTGTTTGGAGAACATTGAGTGGCTTTACAGCTGTGCTGTAGAGAACCTCTGGTAAGAGCATAATTCAAATAAAAAGGCCTTTCTTTCCTCCTCCTAATTCTCTTTGTTGTGGTGACAACAGAGTACAAGCCCGATAAAAATTTAATCACCTTATCTTTTTAAAGCAAATTGCATATTTGTTTACACACAATATACATAACATAAAAAAGAAAAAGCTGCTATCCAATCCCCCTCCCCCTTCTAATCGCATTAAAGGCCCTTGCCTAGAAGTTTTTTTTTTTTTTAAATTAAATGTTTTATTCTTTATGCTGAAGTCCCATTGTTCAGGATTGCTTTATAAAGGCAGCCCAGGGGAAGATGAATATCGCCAAACTTAAACTCTGGACCAGCGCTGAGCAGCAGATGCCTGGGATACGTCAGCGGAGTTGGTCCAGCTTAACTGGCTTCTGTGGTGCCTACTCCACATCAAGAGTTGGAGGCGAGATGGGAGGATTACAGACAGGCCTGGGGATCTAGCACTTTGATTTGAAGCGGCTTTGTAATGAGTTGCCTTTGATTGTGTGTCAGATCTGCTAACCTGAACTTTCCCGCATTGTACGCATTTCTGAAAGGCTGCTGTGGGGGAGATTGCGCATTGGTACTGGTTTTGTTGTTGTCTTTTCACTGGGCTGATGGAAATTTTAGTCCCTTGTGCTGAATTCAAAACATGTTTTCAGTTGTTTCTGCTCACCTTAGTGCACAGAGCATGAGCATTGTTTGTTTTGTTTATTTACCATTTTGTAGGTACTGGGATACTGACAAAAACTCAATCAAAAGTATCTTCTGGCCCGTTGCTGAGTGGCTGTGGCCTGAGAACTCCCTTGCTGGATATAAATTTAGTCCCAATGGGATATTCTACAGGTTCTAAAATTATGAAAGATCCTATGCTTAGTGGTTCCTTGATCTGTTTCTTCATGTCTAGCTGTCCACTTTGGGACATTTTTATGAACTTCTGTCCCTCATGATTTGAGGATTTAATCAGCAAGGACCACCACTGCAGTAAAATATGTAAAAGTCTGTCCTGTACAGCAGTCGTCATAGTCTCTCCCAAATCTTGCTCATCGCATTGATGTCTGCATGTTTCCTTCTCTCCCTTCCTGGGAGAGTACTTCTTAGAGGTCCAGTGAAAATAATTGTGATTTTAAGTCACTATTCTGTCTTTGACTGTTTTGAATGGTCTTGGATGTTTCACGCTGACCTGCCTGTAGTTTTTCTATTGTTGAATTGTAACGAGAGCCTGTCCATGTTCCCAGGCTTCCAACTGCATTGCATATATTTGTATTAATAATTTGATGTCCTTATTAGTTCCATTGTTTTTTTCACAGTTGCTCCTGTGGTGTGCTGGGCGTTTTCCATGGGCTCAGTTTTTGCTTCAGGGAGCTTGAAGCACATGCAGGTCAAAAGCACAGCAGCAATAGGTTAAGCATAACCAGCTCTATCTTTGCATTCCTTCTTCCCAGGAGAGTTGCTTCTCCCCGCCGCTGTGCTGGGAGAATGAGTATAGCGCTCGGGCACGAACTCAATGACCGCATGGACCTTGAGTGGCCATCAAGTGAAAACAGAGTTTATGAATAATTGCTGGTATGATACATCAGCTGGCATAACTGCAGCCTGGCTAATGTACTGAAGGCACATATAGAGCTCACGCAGAAATTAATTTGAAGATCCTTTCCTTTAGGCTAACGGGACAATGTTGGATTTGAAGGCAAAAAGATTACCATAGTGGTTGTCTTGTACCTCTGCAAGTTGATCCATTGTATTGTGGGTACATTTAATTTATGTAGCCTTGACCTTAAAGCTCATCTCTGGCATACGGAAACAAAAAGTTGTGTAGAGCATACAAGTCACAGTTGTCTTCCAGGAGTGCAAAGTATAAAGTTGCCTTCTTTAGGAGAGTTGCCCGAGAGGGCTTAGCCAACAAATGCTTGTGGCACAAACATAACGGCAGCTGAAACATAAGTTGGCCTTAACACAAGGTCAAGTTTGGTGCTTTCAATCTATTTTATACTGCAGTACGGCCAACTAGCCAAGAAATGAAGATCTCAAGCATGTCACTTCATTTCAGAGCTGTTATTAGGGGCTTAAGGGTATGTTGGGTTTGGGTGCATTTTGGAAAACCCGCTGTGCGAACTGCAAATGCCCTTCTAAAGTGTGTGTAGGTTTGTGTAGACCACTTAAAGAGATGGTTGCAGAGCAATGGTACGATACGCAGTAGGGATTTGTGAAGTGCAGATGGCTGTCCTGCTGCATGGCTTCAGATGACATTTGTCCATTGTATCCATTTGTATCTGGTGTTCAATTAGTAGTATTTTTTTTTTTTTGCCAAAAAAGGGTTAAAATGTGGTTATGCTGTGTAAATTTGGATAATATATTCTGATCATGTTGCTGGAAATTGAGAAGTATAAAACTGAGTGGCACACTCTCAATGCCGTGTGGTATGCTGGGTGTCCTCAGTGTAGATGACAAGTGTAGGACTGAGAGGAGCAGAAGGGGTAGGCAAGGCATGTATTGGGAAGTATGGCATCGATACCCATTCAGCAGCCGGTAGATTTGATGCGGTCCTGGAGCCTGTGCTCCATTTAGCAATACGAAAAATATCAGACTGAAAAATCAAGACGCTGACTTCATGCGCAGGGTATGGCAGACTAATTAAAGAAAAAAATGTGTACCAATTGAGCCTATAAAACTCTTCCTGACCTTGAGAAAGCTCCCGGAGAGCTGTGGGAAACTCCAATCTGTCCCCTCTGAACTTTTTTGTGTTGTTGTTTAAATATAGTAACTGCTTTTTTAATTAAAAAGAAAAATTAGATGGCATTTCAAATTGTGTCCATGGTGCCTTGGGGACCTATTACAGTACAAATTACCCTATACTATTTAGCGAGGTCTTGTTTACTATTGTGTGAAGCGAGGGTTACCAGTGTAAGGATGTGGGACAAGAAGGGCCCTTCTTTGAAAGTCTGGCTCTGCACATGAAAGTGACGCCAGCAATTGGAAGCAATTTGTGGAATTGTTTGATTATATTAATTATGGCACCAGCAAACAGTGCTTGGGAAACAGTTTTGTTTTCTTGCATTCTTTCTTGATTGCTTGCAGCAAAAGCCAAGATACAAAATGTGCCTTTAAGGACTGCCGGAGAGTGCAGCTCAAGCCATTGTGTAGAATTGGCACCGAGCTTGAAAGGGTTGTGTCCGGCTTGATGCGAGAGTTCCAAATACAGCTTCGGCCTGAACTTCACCTAGGTCAGCCTCTTGAATTAAAACAGCTTCTGTCTTCTTCATCAAGGAAGATTAGCTCTTTCCCCGCTAAGCAGGAGCCCATAATGAAATCCATGTTATTTCCAGTAGTACTACCTCCTATAATAATGTCTTTCAGTCCAAAAGCTTGTATAAACTTAACAAATTGACACACAAGACTCAATTCAGTTCACCACTGAACTGCAGCCTTCTCTGATGTGGTACGGGGCAGCTGTTCCTCAATTTATGGGAAAATGTTTTAGTAGTTACGGATTTCCAAACAGAGTCTACCAAGCCGAGACAGCGGGAATTACTCTGCTGATGGAGGCTGGCTGTCACAGCATTTGGTCAGGACATGGGGCAGTCCACTTCTGCTCAAAGTGGCTGTAAGACATTTTTTTCTGGTCTCTGTCATCAAGCAATGAGTTGTGGAGATTTTGCATAGATCACAAGTGCCACGCTAAGGCAGTAGTGTAATTCTCATTTGGAAGGAAGGAGTCTACTTCGTGGTCTCCTTGGTGGTTGATTGCTCTCCCTGGCCAACTTCATGCTGTAGTCCTACTAATAGTCAAGAGCCGGCCAAAGTGATAATAGCAGATCTTGTACCAGTCAGAAGAGAAAAATGAATCTACTCTAGAGTTTGAAACTCCAGCAGAATATTTGAGAGGGCTGACAAGGGATGTGGGAAAAAGGTGGTGTGAATTCAAAATAGAATTACCGGAGAATTGTTGAAGGGATTTACATAAGTAAAATTCATTGCCTGATCTGTGAAAGTAATTGAAGCTCAAATCCTGAGCTCCTGAGGGTAGCAAGGAAAGGAGTATCCCTTGTTTCTTGAGTGAATCTCTGGTCAACTATTACATCGGAATTGTCTGGGTAATCATATTATGCTTGTTATCATGGTGATGAACACCTAGGAGCAGCGTAGATTGGCTCCCATAGGAGCACTGTGCTTTAAATCTTTCGGCTGGAAAGGTTGGTAGGTGTTGACACCTTGACCCTGATGTCAGGTAGAGAATTCCTACCCGATCCCAGGCTCTAGTTAGCTCAGGACACAGTCTTCATCCCTGCTCTTTCTGAAGCACCATATGTTAGTGACAGGTAGATGGGATGCCAAGTTAGATAGACCAGCAGTCTCCTGATGGCCAGTCATCTGGTCTACTACTTGTGGTGTGGCAAATCTGGCGTTCCTGTTACAGCATTTATGGGCAGAGTAACATAGTACTTTTGTTCTCAGGAGGCTTACAATGTTTTTTCCTGATCAGCTCAGGGTGTTTTTGCTGGGATATTGAAGGAGAAAAATGACCGCCTTTGCTTGAATAAAATCAAAAGGTAGGATTTTGGATATCTTTAGCAGAGGAGAAGAGCAGCAGGATTGCTACCTAGTAGCTTAATGTAAAGAGTTTGAGCAACAGGATGTTACATTTTCTGTTATTCTTGTCCTTTCTGACTGTAGAAATGACTGTAACAGGTGGGACTGGGCAAACTCATCCTCTCATTTTGGGATGCTTCTGCGCTTTGTTTAAATCAAAACCCTAGAATGTTACTTTAGGGATAATCGCGTGAGCTTTTCATGTTTTTAGGGCACAGATTAATGATAACTTTTTTTGTAAAGAACTGCTGATGTGTTTTGGGACAAGTTGGAGACCAAATGTGCGCTTGCTGGTGCATTGTGGGGCTCTGAGAGCTGACACTGACATTTCTCTTAATTTTGCTGGAAACCAATGATAAATTAATTGTTCTTGGTTTAAAATTGATCAGAACCTGAAACAGTTAAGAGTGCTGTATTTGAACTTTGTACCCCTCTTTGAACATAGGTAAATATGTTTTTTTAAGTCTAAGTCATAAGTTAATTTATTTTACATCTTGGATGAATATACATAGCTGTTGCAAGAAAAAAATCTAATTAGTTTTATAATTTTATTAAAGTACTGAATTGTAGAGTTCTGCAGTACTGGTGAAAAGTTTTTCTTTCCTTGCAATGGTCCATCATTGCAGTAAGCAGAGGGAGAGAATGGTCTTTGTCCACTCCTAAGCACAGCCCCTCTGCACCGGGCTGTGGCGTGGATGTCTCCATCCAGGGCTCCAATTATTCCTGATTTTCAGGTCAACCGGCTTTTGTACTCTCTGTTAGTAGGGGGCTTGATGCAGGCACACACTCCTTAACTGTGTAATGAGGGTTCAGGCTCTGAGGGTTCAATTTAAGGAAATCCTGAAATTGTGAAAAACAGCTGTTACGAATAATCCATTGTGAGTGAGGATTATCCCCAACCCCTTGCCTCTTTCAAGTTTTTTGCTCTTTTCTTTCCTTCGCTCAGGAAAAAAGAAAAATGTCTGCCTGTCATATTAAAAGGTTATGTTTGCCTCAAAAATTATTTCCAACATCAAATACGCTATGTTAACATGGTCTCTGATGTTCAGTCAATTTTTAACATTTGAATGTTGACAGGAAGCAAAAAATTGCAGGTAGTTGAGTCTTCTACCTGCAGCGTTCAAAGGAAGCAAATAGGATATTTTGTTTACAGAAGGGAAAAACAAAGTTCAGTTTCCCACTGAATCTCTGCTCACAAACTCCGGAATGGAATGGGAGGTTTGGAGATAGTATCAGCAGGTCAAGAATAGTCTAGAAATTTCTTAATATTGAGTGCAGAAAGGAATGTTTTCTATTCTAGTGAGAGCTACTGGTGTAGCCTCAGTGTGTTTTCTCCAAACGCGATAGTAAGAACCCAGGGCCAGTGCTTTCCCAGTAAACTATGGCAAGTACCATTGAAGGTAGCTCATGTATTACGTTTGCTGATTTTTCTATTGTATGTTTAATTTTGACCTGAAAGCAAAGTTGTCGTGAATCGGGAGACTTGAAATTTTTTGACATGATTTTTTTTTCCCCTGTTACAATTTTTAATGCTGTAAGAAAACTGCGTAATCATCCATGCAAACGCCTTCATGTTCATCGATGCTAGCTGGGATAGTTAGCAGTAGAATTTTCATTTTTTTTTTAATTTTTTTTTTTTTTTGCAAGTGTGCCTACAAGAAGGGAGTTGTTGAAGTTCAGCAAAATAAATTATTCTCCTTGGCTGTGCTGGGGAGCATGCCCTGCACCTATATTATTACACCTGTTTTCAATGATGTGTTTATCAGTTGCTTAAAAAATTACTCCCGTCTCTGGCTGGGCTACAAGGAGATACTGCGTTATCTTGCTTCTCATCTACAATGTGTCTGGCATTCAGTCTTTAAAATCTTCCATTCAAGCACAATGTTTCATTAGCTTTGAAGGAGGCAGGACCATTCCTAAATATTGAAGAGATCTGTGGAAATAGAAATATGGAGGTGGGAAATTTGAAAAATAAAGTTGAAAAAGGAAAAAGAGGTATAAAACTCCTGAAGAGCAGAATAGCAAGTGGAATTGGGAGTTGAGGAAGGAGCTGGACTTTAGGAGAAAGAGCAGAGACTGTCCTCGGAGACCTTTTCAGGGAGCAGAAGACTAATAAGTAATGGAAAAAAAAAAAAAAAAAAGAAACAACAATGATAACAGGATGCTGATAAGGAATGACAATATTAAGTGAAGGAGGATGTGAAGTGAGGAAGTTATGTAAAAGGTAAGGTAGGATCCAAGCGTACAGGCAACAGTTGAAATAAAAATGTTTACGGGGGAAAAAGCACAGCGGTGCTCCTTCATCCTGCTGTTGGAATAGCAAAAGGAATTAGAAGAGCCGATACTGTATCAGTTTCATCCTCCTTCCAGCTGAAGTATTAGTAGAAACAAGGCACAAGTAAACTATGCTGGTTATGGGCATTTCTATGCCTTGTGTTTGTTGTGATTTCTCTGCTGGCGGCACTCTCCAGCGGCCGGGTACCGAGACTGTCCCCGGGCCTGGGTCAGCGGCGGGTGTTTGTCAGGAGGCTTTGTTCAGTCCCTGTTACAGGGAGCCCTGGTGACCATAGGGAGAAAATGAAGCCTTAAAATTTGTCTAGATATGAGTGTCTTCACTGGGGGAGGGGGAGAGGGGCAACGACAAAACTTATTTCCTATATTTTTATTATTTTTATATTATACATAGGAAGTGGTCCGGTGTGCTACAGTGTGAAATTTCCATATGAAGTTTTGCATGTTTCTATGCAAATTTCTTGCATGAGTAATTGTAAAACTCCAGGCTGCAATGCATTTTACTACATAAGATACTGCAGATCACCAAGAAGCTAGTTTTTATTTGTGAAAAATTATCCTTTATTTTGTGCATGTGAAACTGTTCTCAGACTTGGAAAATACTTTTCCTGATGAGATATCGCTTTTCATTTGAATTTGAAAATTCACATTTGTTTTTTTTTGCATTTATAAATGACTCAGTTTGTATTAAATCAGAGACTATACTGAGACAAAGGATATTCTGTTAACAATCCATATTCTTATTTGTTAATAATTAACAGTAGACAAAAAGAATTAAGTGGATTAAACTATTTTACAACTAGATTTTCATACCTAACCTGGGTTAGTTGATGCTATGAGTACATTTTACATAAGACGTGTCTGGGCACTTCTTTTTACGGTTATGATGGGTGAGAATGAATTTGCTAAGCTTTCAGATATCTTATGTTCCTCTGAGGACTGCCCATTAATAATATTAATATATAGGTATTTCCCACTGTTGTATGCAAGGCATTTCTTAGAACTTTGAAGCTAAAGTCTTTTTTTAACACATGGACCTTTTCAATTTAATCCATTAGCAACTTGGCAAAATAAAGTAATTGTCCAACAGAGGAAGAAAAAAAAAAATCTATTAACATTTGCTACAAATCCGAGTAGTACAGGCAGCACTTAATTAATGGAACAGATTTCTCACTATGTATTCAAGCTAACATGGCTATTGTTCAGGAGAGATTAGACCCTTAATGTAAGTAAGTTAAACTAGACCTCCATCTAAAAATATCCGTCATTTCAGCTATTAAAGGTCTGATGTCTTCTTCGGTGACAGATATATTTCCCTTCATTTCCTTGGTTTTGTAAAATGTAAAGTATGCATTGTGTGTAACGCGAGAAATCCGCGGAGGTAGATGAAACCCCGATTGTGCCTCCCCGCCTGTCTCTCCCTGCCTGCTCCTTTGTGCTACTCCCTATCACGGAGCCTCTTCGGCCCTTAGACCTCCTGGCACCAGTGCAGAAAAACAGAAAATGCCATTTGTTAGGGTACGATGCCAGCCACCTAATCTGTTTGCAGAATGAGGGCCGTGGGATCTGATTAGGTAATTTAGATACCTCGTGAATTTAATAATACCTGAGCTGCCTTTGGCTGTCAGCCCATCCTTTCACTGGTAGGAACTACCACGTTCTTCCATTTCTTCTGTAAACTTCTTACCCGTAATACTGTATTTGAATCTAGATAGGTGTTAAGGGCTGCAGGTGAGGTATATCTTTACTCCTTCCTATGTGGAAGTTAGCGATAGGGTGGAGGAGGTGAGATTACTGGGGAAAACGTATTTATAACTGAGCGCAGTTCCGTGTGCGGTGTATCCTTTTCTCTTGAAAATTTCCAAACATGAGATTTTTTTTTTGTTTAAACACCTTTAAGATGATGTACCAGGTTTCAGATGTGTACATCTGGACAGTCCGAGTGCTCGCTGATATTTCTGGCAGGTTTTGAAGCTCGGTTTATCCAAAGTGGTTATTCCGTCCCCGTGGCCGTGAGTTTCTCCGGTTGCTGCTCCGGGGGCAGCAGCTGCCCTGCCCGGGGGCATCACCCCCTGCAGGCAGGGGCTGGCTGGGGCACCTCGCTTCCCATACCCACAAGCAAAAATTTTAGCTACAGTTTTAATGCCACATCTCCTCCCTTCCTCTCTCCTTTCCGCCAATTAGCATTTTTTTTGGAAATTAGTCTCGCGCAGTCTACTAACATAAATAGAAGCGTTTTAGGATTTGTTTGCTTTAATTAATTTAAAGTGTGTCTTTCTGAGAGGATTTAGTTAAACATCTTTCTTAAACAGTAATGTGCCAGTAACAGCAACATTAGTAATAGTGATAAGACCAAGAAAGGGAAACGAACTAGAAAGCAAAATGAAATGTTTCTTTGTCCAAAATATAAATGGTCTTCCCAGGAAAGTGGAGGCAACCCTGTTCAGGGACACTTACAATTAGTTTGGTCAAAATGGTAGAAAAAAAATAGAATATGAAATAAATTCTGCAAAGGTAGAGAGTGGGACTGCATGAAATCACTCTTCTTGCTGTTTTTGTTTTCCCTTTTTTGACTGTTGCTTTTTTTTTTTTCTAGCAGCATCCAAGATGTTCTCGCAGCTTTCCAAATAGGAAATAAGTTGCTTTCCATGTAATGATAAATTATTTTTCATAATGAAGATGGAGTGATTGTAAAGCTAATGATATTAATAGGATTTATATGAAAGCATCCAATTAAAAAATTGAAACAGCTGCATCAAACATGACTATACAATGTAATAAAACCATATAAATATGTGGTCTGGCCACACCATATTATCTAGTTAGATTAATTGAACCTTACACGTGCGAAGATAGTCATTATTAGACTTCTCAACCGTCAAGGAAAAACAGTCTCAATTATTCTCCCAATGAAATAATAATTGGGTTTTTTTGTATTCTGCCATCTGAAAAGAGAAAACAGCTGCTGCTGTGACTGTGAAGTACAAGATCTTGCAGAAGTACACAAAGTTGATTCTGCTTGATGCTGGCCTTCTGCAGCCTTAGTCTAGATAGTGACTTAGTTCGTGCTATACAAAATGCGTTGCTTTTCTCTTCCTTTGTGTTCTTGCATTATTATTTTATTTTTTTTTCAAAGAAGCAGGACCCCTCCATCTCCAAAAGCCTCCCTGTGGCTGCGCTGCAGGGCGTTTGGGCTGTTTCATGCCCCCTGGTTAGGAAACGGCAAATGGGTAGTTTCCTGGTTTTCCTTTAGTATTTCCTCACGCCTTCCCTTCCCATTGCCCTGCGGTGGGGATGCCGCCTGGAACAATTTGCTACCTGACAGGGCAAGAGGGGACGGTGGGCTCTGGTGCCATGTCCTCTCTAGATGTGTCTGCGCGGGAGCAAATCACCTGTGGTTGTAGACCGCCTGTCTCCAGCAAATCATAAGCATCTCAATCTTTTTGTCAGGCTGTGATACAAGAATCCGCATCTGAATTTCAATATGGGGGGAGAGAAGCTGATTAAGTGTTTGAGATAAGGTTATGTGACACCACAGGTTAAAAATACCTGAACTGAATTTGGCCAAATGCCTGAGAACCACATTGTAGCGTGTCCGGGTGGCGCTGAATAAGCTTCCAAGGAGTTTGCTGTCTTCAGCTTTAAGAAAACAATTCTTCGGGAGTGGTCTTTTAGGAGCTGCATCTCTCTTGTTTTACAGTGTGTCTTTGGTATCTTGCATTTCTTATCTAAAATGTCACCAATGTGTCAAGTTAAAAGAAAATATAAAAGTGTAATAAACCTCAGCCATTTAGGAAGAAAAGGACAAATATTTTTGTTTGGCACAAGTGTCTGCAGAAAGACTTAAATTAGATCCCCAGAATCCTACACAGGTTAATTCTAATTCCCCTAAAAAGTGACAGTTGAAATCCTTAACAAATACTGTGTTTTAGCCAAAAAACCCCAACCAAACAAAAAACCCCAAACACACACAAAACTGTAATTTGTTAAAACCTAAGTGTGGTTCTGGGAGGTCTGGGAAATAGGCTAAAGACATTCAAGAACCTTCTACCTCTTAGCACTCTATATTAAATTTTAGTATTTTACCAGTTGTTGTTTTTCGTTCTTGACTTGTTTTTTTATAAATATTCTTAGTGATGAGAAGAAACTTTGGGAGATGCGTATAAATAATAGGAAAGGTCTGCTGAGTGAAGGGCTTAGACCAGGCAAGTTGGTCTGGCTTGTTTAAATTTTTGTCTGTAGTTAGTACTTTAAAAGCTGTAGAAGGATACAGCCAGGACGCTGCACTGACTTTGGGGCATCACTTTTGTGAACTATGTTTGAAGGCAGAAATGGGACTTTCCTAATACATCTGACTTTTTTAGTTTCTTTGGTTGGTTTCAGAAGTAAACTTGCCTGCCTATTTTTTTCCCAATTATACTGAAATGTGACGTTGAGCACCTTTGTCATGTGTGTTCTTGTTTTTTACAGATGGGCTGAAGCCAGATACCAAGATGCTTCTTACTGTTGCCTCCAAGAAGAAATCCAAGGCGGGGAAGGGGGATGCAACCAAAGAGGACGAAAGCAGCAAGAATGATTCAGCCCAACCTGTTACCATCTCTCTTCTCTTTAAAAGATACGTCTTTGACACGCAGAAGAAAATGATTCAGTCCTGAGAAACCGAGAGGTCTCTGGTCGCACCTGGGAGACCAGACACTGAAATGAATTCAGGTGGACTGTGTTTCTTGTCTGAACACATTAGACCTGTTCCTTCCTCACAAACAGAGCCTGGAAGCTCCTGCTGACTATGTGCTCCCTCCCAAAATCTCCACAGTCTGGTTTTGTTCTGTTAGAATCTGCTTATTTTGTTGTCTTTGCAATGTGAATCTTTACAGCCTCTCAGAGAATGTCACCTGCCAGATGAGCGCACTTGGAGTGTGTTCTAATAGTGGTGTTTTTCTGGATAACTGTTTTGAAGTTCCTCTTGATTTAAAAGTTTGCCACCAATATTAATGTAAATCTAGTCAAGATGTGAATTTCATGCGACCCGCAAAGTGAAGCTGATTAGTCTGGGTTTACTTCCCCGAGCAAAGCGGGGGACAAAAAGCACATGATATAATAGGTAAAACCTAAAATGGATGTTTCACGTTCCTTCAGCTGCAACTATGTAAGATGCTATCTGAGAGATGGTATGGATCTTTTTTATAAATAAGATTTATATCTAGAAATGTTTTTCATATTAAACATAATGATGCGTGTAACTGAGAGTCTTAATTGTTCTGTTTGCTGTTCCAAAGGTTCAGAACCTATCCTCGGTGACGTTTTATATAGCTTTTCTGAATTTCCTGCCTGTTCAGTGAATCCTACTCCAGAATTGTTTTCTTTTTTTGTAACCAAAATGTCTTTTGTGTGTGAAAGAAAAAGTTGCCTCTGGAAATAGTCAAGGGCTTTATTTCATTAAAATAATGATAGAAGATTGCAGCATAAGCCTTGTAAAATAAATATCTCCAAGATGCTTTAGAAACCATTAGTTGTTTAATAGGGATTTCATGGCTGCTTTAGTTCTTCCTCTCAGTCTCATGTCCTAGGCACAAAAAGGAGAACACTGGTAAAATCCCTTCTTTGTTATTTACAAAGCATAGGGCATCTTAATATGAAAACTAATAATAATTCCACAGGTACGAAAGCTGCATTCCGGAACAGAAATTGGACTCAGGCTTGGCAGTGTGGAAAACATTATTTCCTACCTTTTGAACAAAAGGCATACTTCTGCTTGTTGATGTTAAATAGCAGCCTGTGACCCATTTGCTGAAGCCATAGAAGATGACTGTGTGTATAATGTAAGTGCAGTAGTTGCACATGGAAGTAAATAACTGTAATAGATTTCTACACCCATTCTTATTAATCATATTATAATTATATTGTTACTAACACTCAAAGTGTTATTAATCAACTATCCATTGATGGGTGTGAGTCCACCGTGCTCACATGATCCTGTTTCTTTCAGTCTTTTTCTTTTCTTTTTAATTTCCAGGTAACCAAAGTGGATAAAAATGGCAAAAATATCAGCTATTGAGAGGATATTTACAGCTGGACAGTTGTTGAGAGAGGGCAATTCTGGTATCTAAACTAGGTTGATGGTGCCCCTTTAAATCAGAACAGAATTAGTGCTTTGTGGAATAATCCCAAACAGTTTCTGCTGAGTGAGTCCCAGCAAAGCTTTAGCACATCCCTTAAGATTATGGGGTGTGCTTTCAGTGTGATCCCAGAGGAATTAGGCAGGCAACTTCAGCTATGGCTTAATGTGACTTGTGCTGCCAGCCTTGCTGGAAAATGTATCCTTCTATAATGAAAAAAATGCATTTCACACCCATGTCACCTCTCCTTCCCCATTTCTCTCCTCTTCCCAGACACCCCCAAAGGCAGTCTTTAGAAAGAATATTTATGTTATCTTTCTTTTAAGCCTTTATCAAATCCTGTTTTGTACCCTGCACTGTTACCTCGGCTTAAGATGCTGCAGTGATGGAAGCTAGAGAAACAGATGGCATAGAAGGAATGCCATTATTACCATCCCAGGTTAGTCGAAGAGTTATTGGTATTAAAAAAAACTTCTCATTAGAAAATATAATCAAAAGTGAATTATTAAGAAAATTACATTTTTATCTGTATAGTTCTAATGTCCTTGCCAAATTTTAAGTGGGTCGCTAAATTCTGCCAACTCTACTTGGCGTTTTGGAAAGAAAAGGGCAGTCATCAGGAGAGGTGTCCTGCTGTAGGACGTTGTTGGCTGCTCCAGAGTTGTTAGCCTTGCGCTTACAGGTTTTTGTCTTTCTCATTTCTAAGGCATTTTTGAAGAGTTCTGGAGAGGAGGCTGTCAGTGTAAATGGTGGTGTGTGTATTTACAGAGCACTATCTGATTAATGTTTTCCCCTCTGCACTGGATTGCCCATAGTAGGATCAGTGAGTCAGTTGTTATGGAACTTAATCTGTTTGGAAATTCATTAGTCCTGAATACTTAGTTTCTCAGCCCTTTGCTTGGCTGAAAGGTCTTCTAGTGCTGAGTATCCCATGGCTTATTTGCTTGGGATACTCCAAGGGAGGGAGCAGCAACAGCTTCCAGAGTTGGACCTCCACCCCCTTTTCGTCCGGTCTCCTGTAATACACTTTTTAAAATCTTTCCCCCTATCTTCTGTCTCATTTCCAGACTAGCATACTAACTCAGGATCTTTCCTCTGTCCTCTCAGTCCAAGACTTAACCATCTCCTCAGTGCTCGTATTTCTCATCTTTGCTCATTGCTTCTCCTTGTTCTGGCTCTGTTCTCGCCTCTGGAGAAGGAGGTGTAAATCTGGGTGCTGGCAGGGCTCCCATGGCCGGTGCTGGGAGCCCAGCAGGATGCAGGGAAGGCTCTTGCCCTGCAGCTTACACCAGCTCCAGCTTGTAGTGAGTAACTGCCTGGTTCAGGCATGTAGGCTGTGACTTGGGCAGAGGTCTCATGGGCAGCCTCTGGTGACCCGGCGTGTGCGGTGCCTCATGTGAGGCATCCTGTATCCTGTCCTTGTGCTTTGTAATCCTCTATATAAAGCGCCATCCTTTCATTTTGCTCCCCTAGCAGAGGTCTGTGTAGGACAGGGACAGCTGGAGAGGTATCTGTTGAAGACTGGGGTTTGGGTTTGTGTGGGTTTTTTTTCCCATTTTTAATTCCAAAAGGAGAATTTAAGTGTGCTGGAGAACTTTGATTATAATGTGCTATTACTGCAGATCTCTGGCTGCTGTCCTGAGGCTGTTGGATACACATTCGAAAAAGGGTGAAATGGTGGAACAAAATGATTATGGGAAAATCAAAGCTTTTAAAGACATTTGTAGGATGAACAGATGTTCAAACATTCTTTTATTTGGTTTCCAGACAGACGTAGAGACTTTCCTTTCATCCTCGTAATCAGTGCATTATGCTGTAATTTGTAAAAATGGCATTAAAAAAATATTAACAGGGTCATATTGTGATCTACTGACTCTGTGTCATTAAGCCGTGAAGTTAAGAACGGCAACAGGGAACAGGGGTTAAATGTTGCAGAATGTACTGTACCAGCATATATTGTCAGGCTGTGTTATAATGAATCCAAAATGGAATAAAGATGTAAGGAGGTTTTTTAATACTGCTAAGGTTGTCAGTGTTGCAAAACTAGAAATTATTATGGCTGTGCAGATGTTCAGTGAGTAATACATCTTCGGGTTGTGGGGAGAGGAGCAGGGAGAAAAAGCTTTGTTTTTTCAAGCCTGTTTTCTGCTTTTCCTTGGAATTTATTTTGGGACTGCAGTCTGGCTTATGATCTTGCCAGAGGTCTTGAGCCGTGAGGGTCAAAGCGTGCGATCGTGGTAGCAAGGATTCAGTAGGTGGCATCCTTGACTTGGAATCAAAACTGAATCTCCCCACCTGAAAATGGGGTACGCGCTGGCATTGATAATGGAGATTTTGAATCAAGCTTGCAACCCATCTCTTAAAGAACAGTTTCTATTTAAAACTACCGTGCATTTGATGGCTGGGACAGAGCCGTTAACTCCACTCTGTTGACCAGACCCAGAAGTACCAGTGTCCTCTCTGGGTGTGTTTCCTGGGGAGGCTCAGTTGAAAATAGCCCTTTTCCTCACTTCCTACCAAGTGTGTTAATTGGTTGCAAGTACCTGACTATGGAAAAATGAGCCAAACCTGCTGGTGGAGTTCTTGGCGTGTACGAGGCATCTCTTCCTGGGCAGTAGGCACTTTACTTGCTCGTTGGAGCTGTGCAGTTGAACAGCCACAGGGTGGCAGAGCAAAAGTGAGAGCCCAGCAGGATGAGGAGCTGTAATGATGCAGTGATGTCCTGGAGCAGCCATGTTCCACCCCAGGACTGTCTGCTGTCACTGCTGGGAGAGCAGCTCTGTATTTACATCTGTAAAGTGCTCTGGGATCTTGAGAAGTGAAGGATGAAAGGCAGCAGAGGAGTGTTAGTTATTAGCAGTTTTAAAAACTCTGTGTTTTCCTTTTATTTTAATGTTCACGGTGAGCTGAAAAGCTCTTTGTTTACGAACATGTGAGTTTTAAATGAACTTACCGAGTATATAAATAGAATAATTTTAAGATAAAGCCTTGCACAGGGAGCCTAACCTGCTGAGCCTGGGAGAGGGAGAACCGTATGATTTCAGCCCACAGGGAGGCCAGTCTTGCTGGGTGATGGACATCCAGAAGGAACTAAAGGGTTTGGGGAGTTTGTGTTTAAGCAAGATATTGGAGAAAGGGGAGCAGTCTTCTGGGATTCCCCACAAATTCTCCTACTGTTCTGTACAAAACCAGATTAAAAGCATAATTTGATAGGGTTGTAGCTCCGCCATATACACAACGTAAGAGGAGAAGGAGTACCATGGAACTGCTTATTTCCTATTGTCAAGGCCAGAATATAGAGACTTTTCCACATCTGCTGCTGTGCATGCAGCACTGGCTTTAATTCCAGTTGTTACTGGACTTTCAGGGTTTAGGATAAGAATGAGTTTTCCATTTCATAGTAAGTATTAAAGTTCTTAATTTTTATTTGTGTGTCTGTTTCCAGGATGGTATAAGTAGTCTGCAAGAATGAAATTTTCTTTTTCTTCCCCCTCAAGGTGACTGTTGCTTGTCAAAAATGAATGCTGTAAGGGACCCTTTGTCTAAGAGCCGCAGGTTTCTGCTGTGTGTTTGGTTTTCCTAATAAATGACAGGAGAGGGAATCCCATCCCATCTCATTCTTTTCTTGTTGGAGCTCGTGCTCAGGATCAGCTGTGAAGGGAACCAATCAAACAGAATCAGAAAAACCCTGCAAGATCTTTGACAAATCTGAGCCTTACCCTGCACTCCAAGGCTCATTCTTAAAACCCTGATCATCTTTTTGGCTATTGAGCCCTTGCCTGTTCTAGTTCATGTTTCTTAACCAAAAGGTAATGAGGTCTGGATTTGAGGTCTGGATCAAGAGTTGCTAAACTAAAAAACCCTGGTAGTGACTGAGGTGCCTGCTAGCGCTGTTACATTGGCATTTTCGCTGAACTGATCTGATTACTTATGATCCTTTAAGAAATCTAGACTGTTCATTAGCTCTAGAAGGTTCTGTTTAGATCAATTTCTTCTCCTTTTCTTTGATTGGAAGTCAGGCAGTCTTTGTGTTTTGGTTGCTCATTCTTAGATTTCTCAAGGGCCTCATTCATGTCAATCAGAAAGACTCCATCCTCCTTGGACCGCAAAATTGCTTTTATTAGTCTGTATATGGCCCCCATTCAGACGTGTAGGAACCAGTTCTTTTATACTCCTCGTCTGTGAAAACTGATATTTTAGTGCCTATAACTTCAGTCTGACAATTAGGAGTAATCCGTGCCCTCATGGTGAATTCATTCTCAAAACAGCATTCCATAAGGACAAGCTGAAACTTAGACCCCACACAGTGTTTTTGCCTATATTTCTTCCTTTCAGCTAGAGCAAGTAATCCATCATCTAGTTTTTTTTCCTTTAGCTTCACTTTAACCAAAGCTAAGTTGAATTCTGCACCCTCTGTTTTATTACCTGGAAAGATCAACATCTTTCAGAAGCTCTTCTAGACAATGTCAGGTTACTCAAAGGTTATCTGTAGTGGTGCCCACCTGCATCAATGTGCATGTGATTTTCTTTTCTGCAGAATGTGAATCATACTGTCTATGAAAACATTAGAAATGGAAACAGATTATCTAGAGATAATCGTTTGAAGCAAGAAAAAGTACTTACTGAGCAGGAATCAGAAATAACCAAAATTACTTCCCCCTAAAATCCGGGCATCTGAGATGTTTTCATTTCCTACATGTGTTCCGTAACTTCCCATCCTTTCTTACTACTGCAGAACATAAGAAGTACCCAGTTTTATATTGTAGCATAGAAATGGTTTCTGTCGTGCCAACAATATCCTTTCTGGTGATTGAGTTCTTGGTTTTCACCACATGCTGAGCCAATGACTGTAGAGAATCAACTGAATACTCCAAAATCTCTTTCCTGAGTTGCAACTGCCAATTCTAAGCTCAGCATCGTCTATTTTTTTTGCCTACGTGCATTAATTTGTATTTATCTGTTTTGAAGCTTGTTTGCCTCTGTTACCCACTTGATTTTGTCTGATTCTTCTGGAATTCCTTGCCACGTAGAGTCAGGTCTGCATTCTTTGTATTGAAAGAATCTGAGAGTTGGTCCTGTCTGTACGCTTAACCCCTTGTGCTGAGGTATTGGGAAAGGAGGGAGAGGGTGCTTGAGTGACCTGTAACGTGTGCATGGCTCACCAGGACACTTACTGTCAAAAGTGACCTTTGCATGGGGAGCGCACGTGCAGGGAAAGCAGAATGCAGCTCATGCAGGAGGGTAAGGAAGCATGCTTTTATTTTCTTTAACTGAATTTTTTCATACCTTGAGATTTAGATGTAGGGTTTATGTTCTGTGTATGATGTAGTTGTAATTTGAGAGTGAGACAATAATTGAGTTTCATCGAGTGCATCAAAACCTGTGTTTAAGTCTCATCCTCAGGTGCTTCCTGACAAAGATTATTGTAGAGTATTATACTCCATGGAAGAGATTTGAAATGTTGGACTAGTTAGGAAGTCTCACTGGAAGCTTTCTTCTCTTCATTTTGCATCTTAAGATACAAGAAGGATGAGGGGTGTCAGGCTGTTGGCTGATTTCCTTCACAAATGTACCCTGTTGCGGCTGAAGGGAGAGGTGGGATGGCGTTAACAGAGCACTGGCATCAGGGCAAAGTTGCGTAGCTTGAGTGTGATAGAGCACAAGATGTGATTTCTCATGTGCATCTTTCTTGTTTCTCTCTTAGGTGAACTAAGGTAGGTTTCAATTGTTAACGCATGTAGAAGGGAAGGAAGGGACGATGTTATGTCATCTTGCCTTTTTAAAAACGTAGTTGGGGGGCTCTGACAGGAGACACATTTTGTTTGGAGAGAAATCCAAGTCACTTTATACCTCAGTGTGGGGTTTTTTGTTTTGTTTTTAACTCTGAGCATTGATCTGTGCTTACAGCCCCACTGAGTAAGCGGACAATTTGGTCTCCATCCAGTTCTAAGTTGAGTTGTAAATCTCATTTGCCATCTGGCAAAGCATGGCATGACGGGGAGTTTCAGGGAGACATCCGGGTTTAGAACAGTGGAAAAGCATAGAGGTTTGCCAGTTTGGAATGGAAATAGGGCTGTCGGGAACACAAAACTGGATGAGAAGCATGGGTTTAGGCTGAAACGTGACTGTAGAGGCCTAGAACTGTGGTAATAACTATATCTGAGCACACATTTATTTAGTAATTTAATTCTGTTGTTCTAACAGGTATATGAATGTTTAAGCATCACAGTTTTTTAGCGTAATGATTTATTTTAAAATTGAAGTTGATGCAAGATCAGTATTGGGAAAAGCTCTCTGCAAAGCATTTTGATTTATCAATTCCAAGTGCTGACAGTATTCGACAATTTTTGCCCTTGATGTATTTAAAAAATGTTATGTACAATTCACTCTCACTGATACGTTTGCTGCGGTAAATCCATGCCCTTTGGATGGGTACAGAATTGGAAGAATGAGTGTAGTGAGTTGTGCACTGTCACATGTGGGATGTTGCAGGGGTGGAGCTGAATCTTCAGACTGTAGCTCCTGCTGCTTGTCTTCCCGCATTTCACTCGCCTACCATCTGAAGGCCATGCCCGAGCCTGCAGTTACAACCCTTGAGGGTAGTTAGTCCAGACTCCTGAGGAAATTTCCTTTCTTTCCTGGGACAAAAATAAGAGAAAGTCTGAGATAACTTCATCCTTCACTGAGGCGATGCAGACAGAACTTGTCTATTTTTTCATTGATACTTTTTGATTTGGTCTGTCTTCCAAAGGCAGATGATAAGATGGGTTGTCTGTGCGTACCTTGCACCCTAACAAAAGAGGCTTGTCTAAGAAATGCTACTTGTCTCCCACTGCTAAAATGGGCATAAGTGAACTCATGGTAACTTTGTATGGAATTGCTTGCTTAAAATGCTAGCTTTAATATGATATATGAAGGAGCCATAAAGACCACCTTCAGTTTGTACATAAGGCTTGCTAATTTGCAACGTTAGTTTTGCTGGTTAGTGTTTTTTCCCCCCCGCTTAATTACAAATTTTAATTAGAGCATGCTGTGTATTAAGATGTTAAAGCTTTGACTGGCAGCTCGGAATTGCAGGAGGATCAGCTGTCTCTGTAGGGCTGTAGCACAACAGGGATTAGCTCGCACCCTTCCGCCTGCAGGTATGTTTTGCTTTTTGAGTCAGATCATCAGAAAATGTTCTTCAAGGCAGCGTTCATCTTCCTGATCAGACTTTGTCTGTTCCCAGGGATCTGAGTTTAGAGGAGATCTACAGATGCACTGATCATACACAGGATGAAAAGACAAAGTCTCAAAACTGAATGACAAATAGGTGAATTGTTGGAGGATTTCACCATGGGGTGCTGGATCAGCCTTGCCCCTGTGTCTGCTTACTCCAAGTTGGGATGCTGCTAGTGGAGGAGTGCTCCCTGTCCCTGCCTTTGGAGGTCAGTTATGATGTTGGCACTTCCTGCAGCTCCTGTTTTCAGTCTAGTATTGTGGAAGAGAGCTGCCTTGAAGAGTATTCACCATCTTTGATCTGCTGGTCTCAGCTGTCTATAACACACCATGCGCATCACGTTGCTGAGTGTGAGGGAGCCTTGAAGGCTCGTGTGTTGAGTTGCTCAAGCTCCCTTACCTCACTTTTCTTCTGCTATAAGGCAGATTTGTGGAAAGATAGGGATAGATTCTAAAACATTAGCATTTAATGTTTCCAGCATCACGCTCTTGGAAAGTACAAAAACTTCTGCTATTGGATAATTATGGAATAATCTATTTGTAAGGCAACTGTTTCCCCAGACTCCTCACACTTGCTGGGTATCTTGTGTCCTTTGAGCCTGAAGATGCGTATTTTTGTTCTGTCTAGTGTAAATGTGGGTTTTCCTGACAAATACCCAGTCATTTTAAAAATTGCTGAAATGCATTTTCCAAGATATCTTGTGGCACTCTAACCCACAAGCTAATTATGAAACTTCAATTTTGATTTGCTATTTTCAGTTGATGTCATGTTCTGCTGGAACAGATCACGATTTTCCTTCCTTGCTGTTAGTTTGTTTACCTTTGTCAGATGTCATCTGTCTTTGGAAGTGCAAATCTTCACAACCTCTGTTGGTATAGAAAACTATCCATGCTTCTAATGGTTTTATTAAATCAATATGCTTTTCAAAATGAAGATTGATCAGTGGCATTTTAATAATTTTGGTAATATCTGTCCCTTTTCTTAAGCATCAGTCCCCCAGAGCCCTGCTGTGCCAGGGTCCCTGTGCTATTGAGCTGTGCAGTGATGCCCGAATCTTTTATCTTGGATGCTTCTGTTAATGTCTTGGTGTAGTTCAATTTATACATGCTTTGTGGTTACCTTTCACTTGTCAATACTCAATTTCAACCCAGCTTTGGTGATACTTAAGTTCTTCCTCCTCCTGCCAGCTAAATTAATTTTGGGCTGTTTGCAAATCTCCCCCAGTTGTGTAGTTCTTCCCTTTCTGGAAGGTCAGCAAAGTTAAGCAATGCTGAGGTTAACATGGAGTTTTTTAGCACTCTTTTAATCTTTCATTTGGTTAAACCGAGACTCTATTTTATTTCTGTCCTTTTCTTTCTTTGCTTTTTTTTGCAGAAGGTCTTTGATAAACATGATTCATTAAGGATCAAAAAAAGCAAAGGAAAATTGGGCATCCCCACTATATTGGAATTATCCACACACATTCATAAATCCTTGGGTTTATCTGGATGATTAGCCAGCCTGGTTTTGATTATTGCCTCATGGTTTTACCTGGCATTGAAGTAAGCTCACACTGGTCTGTAATTCCCAGGAGAATTGTTAACTTCTGTTTTCAAGAAATTGATAACATTAGTAACTGACTGCAGTTAAGACATGTATTTCTGTTAATGTGTGAATCATTTAATAATGCTGTCAATAATGCAACAAAGCATTTTAACAGTCTCTTTCTGCTGATTGTCCATTTAGTGGACTTGGCCATTCAGAAGCACGTTCCTGTTGTGGGGTTTTTTGCCATGCAATAAAAAAATCTGAATCAACAGTTGATAATTACTGAATGTTACTGAGCCTCTCCCCTTTTTGCTGAGCAGTTCATGTCCAAAGTTGCTCATAAAATTGGCTGGAACATCAACACAAGTTCTTGTGTTCTTCACCTGATTGGAAAAGCAGCTTCTGTTTTAAATTGGGAAAACTAAAGTTTTCATTATTCATCTGAATTTTAAGCTAGCACTGTCAGAGAGCACTGTGGAATAAGTTTTTCCTGGAAGGACTTTTGCAGGTATCCTGCATCCTGAGCCAGGCAACTCTTGAGCAGTGGTTGAGCAAACCCAGCATTACTATTCTGCACTAGGCTACTCCTGGCTTCTGCCCATTGCAGTAACATCCCAGCCCAGCGTTTCAGTGCCTTAAAAAGGGAACATCAGGAGAGGCTTTGCAACAAGTCGAAAATGAGCAGTGATATAGAAAATATGCCATGAGTGAAGAAAGGCTAATTTAATTAAACATTTATGGCTGGGATGCTGTGGTGTAAACAGCCTGTGGCTCCTGGCTTGCAAGTTAGGTGTCTTCCTCTTTGTGGCTAATCTGGCTGTTTGTGCTGGCAGTACCAGCATTTCTGTCACTCTGAGCTCAAAATATCGAATCCAGGTAAGTGGCTGCACTGTATGAGGTAGGAGAAGCTCTTCACTTAAACCACAGGTGTGCAGCCTTTCTCAGAGGGATGGCCAGCAACAGCACAAGAAGTTACAGTGCAGCAGGGTGGCATCCATTCCCCCTCGGGATGTTTGTGTGTTAAGAGGAAGAGCTCTGTCTCATTCTAAGATTGCACCAGATCGGGTGGAAAGTAGCATCTATTGAGCTTCCAGTCTGACATCTCCATTTATTCCTTGGAATCCTTGTGAACTTAGCAGTGATGTTCAAAAGAGAAGCAGTTGTTGTTTTAAAACTTCTCAATGAGTCTCAGACCAACTGTGTCCAATTTAGGATCAATATAAAGGTATTAAGAAAGTAAACCCTCTTTTGTCCTGTCGGTTAGCAAGATGTCTTCTGAATCTGTCATTGATAAGCATCTCTTTGTGCCTTTTCCATAAGAAGTTGTCATCTGTTAGATGTATATAGACTGACAGGGGCTATCACTTCGTGAGGGGAATCCTAAGGTCATCTTGTCCCTCTCCCTGCCCAAAAGAAGGATCAGCTCTATGTATCAGCTCTTTTCAGGTGTCCAGCTAACTTGTTTTTAGCGATTTTGTCACTAGCTGTCACAGGA
Source organism: Numenius arquata (assembly GCF_964106895.1). NCBI lineage: Eukaryota > Metazoa > Chordata > Aves > Charadriiformes > Scolopacidae > Numenius > Numenius arquata. The sequence continues at coordinate 13,181,253 of NC_133583.1, forward strand.
CTTTACTATCATTAGGGTTGTTTGGGAGGGAGAGGGAACAGGTTCTGTCTTCCCAGTATCTTACTTGAATCTTTCATGTTGCAGTGTAAGCCTTTTTTTTTTTTTTTTTTTTTCCTTAATCCCCATCCACTGTGGTAGAGAAAACAGACTATTCCTTTTCTCTTTGCAACACTCTCTTATGTACTTGAAGACCGATCACATCCATGCTCAGTCTTCTTTCCTCTGGACTAAATGTTCTTAGTTTGTACAGTCTCTCCCCTTGGGGAGATATGTTTCCCAGATCTGGAATAGTTTCTGTCTTCCTGAGTTTCTCCAAATGGTCAATGTCTTTCCTTAAACACGTTTCTCTCAACTAGGCAGTTCTTTAGCTAAAGGCCTCGCGAGTACTGACTGAATAAAATAGGATTTTAACCTTGGGTGTGTCTCAGGCCATCTCCCTATTTGTGCTTCCCCATCTGTGGGTTTTGCAGAATCAGTTTATTGCCTGAAGTTTAATGTGCGAGCTCAGTGTCATGATGCCTCTCTATAGGTCTGTTATATGGGCTTGCATTTTCCATTCTGTACTAATGCATTTCTATGTCCCCTATTAAATAGCTTCCTATTTTTTTCAGACTACTTCCCCAGTTTGCTGGGATTACTTAAATTCCAGTCCTTTTCTCCAGCATACTCATTTCCCACCTGATCTCTCCAGTCATGGAGATCATTAATGAAAATATTGAATAGAATTAGCTCGAGGACGCACCTCTCTGAACCATGCTTAATATATCCTCCCAAGCAGCGTACCATTGATAACTATTCTCTTAATGTTCTCCAAACAGTGTCATGCTCGGTCTATAATGAGTTTCTCTAGGTGATTTTTCCCTGGCTTGCTTATGCCACTGTCTTGTGGAAAAGCATCAAAAGTTTTTTCTAAACTGAGCTATGTGCAGCTGTATTCTACGTGATGTTTTCAGAGTTTTTCACTCTGCTTTCATTTGGCTTCAGCTGCAAAACTGGACCTGTGTGGAACCTCCTGTCCACAAGGCATGTGTTCATTTCTGTTTTTTACTAGAATCTGTTTTTCAGAGAAAAGTCAAATTTTTTTTTAATGTGTCAGAGGATGCTCAGGAATGTGGACTGCTTAGTGTAAAATATGCTGTAAGCAGGTGATGTGCAAGTTTTCCTGGTTCTGTAGGTGCATTTTAGTCTTGACCTGCAAGACTCAGTCTTCACAGCCTTGACTTTTCACAGAAAGAGTGGTCGGGCATTGGAATAGGCTGCCCAGGGAGGTGGTTGAGTCACCATCCCTGGATGTGTTTAAGAGACGTTTAGATGTGGTGTCGGGGGATATGATATAGGGAAGAACTTTGTAGTGTAGGGTAGATGGTTGGACTCGATGATCCCAAGGGTCTCTTCCAACCTGGATGATTCTATGATTCTGTGATTTTCTCATTAAAGTATTCTGCAGTCACAGCCCTAAGTCAGTGCTGTCGTCAAACACCCCAGTGCCAAGCATCCAAACCCAGACTGGATCCAGTTTCAGTGGTGCAGCCTCTCTCTTACTGCTCATGTCTAAATCACAGCGTGCATGTCTTTTGGGGCTGAAAAGCAGCAAGTTTTGCAACCGAGTTGAACAACAATTTGGTGACAAGGATGAGTCCTCAAAAGATTCTGAGGAGATGTTAGGGCTCTTTTTCATTCAAGTGGGGATTTGAATTTGCAGGTGAGTATTCTGGGCCATTTCAGTAACATGATGCTTGCAGGTGTGATTAAAATGCTTTTGTTAATATTTAAAAATCAAATAAGACATTTGCTGATAATTCCTTCTCCTTTCTTGGCCTTGTAATAAGCATATAATAAATTCAACAGCTGATGTCATGAGGAGCTATTGGATTTAAGCCCATCTGAACATGTAGATATTAGGACGCCTTCTGCACCTTTGTGTGTAATGAATAGGTCTTAGTTATTACAAAGTGCTGCACAACTTCACCTCTGCGTGGGGTGTTAGGCAGACAATCCCCAGCAGAAAACGTTTGCTATTGCCTAAGCCATGGGAAATGCTCTCTTACTCCATTAGCCTCACCGCACTTGCTCATTTTTTTTCCCCTACTAACTCAAAAGAGGAGGGAAACATATCTTTGCAACCACGCAAGCAGGAATTAGCCCAACTGTATTTTACAGGTAAACTAACAAATAAGAGGAGAATCTGAGCGGCCCCCGGGGACCTGAATTTGTTTGCCGCTGGGCCGTTCTATCTGCAGCTGGCATCGGCGGAAACCTGAGTGCTCCATTAAAAGTCGACAACCTCTGTTCGCTGGGGCATGGGGCAAACAGAGCCAGCCTGTTCTGCAGACAGACTGACGGCCTTTATGTCCCCCCCCCCCTCCCCAGCTCGTGATGGGAAATGATGAGACTCTGAAACAAAAAGCTTGAAACTAGGACTGGGTACTTTTACCCTGCAGCTGCTGTACCAAGGAGGAGCAGCAACACAAGGTTGCCTTTCAGGGGCCACCAGTGGGAAATACACTGAGTGCAACCCATTAAATGAGGATTGGGGTTCATCTGAGGGTGCTACTAGGAATGGGGAATAATATATGGTGCAGGTGTGGGCCCCAGATAGCGACCAGGGGTGTGTGCATCTGAAAGTCTTCATTCCAAAGCCTCGGGGATTGCCTCGGGGATTGTAAATTACCACTCCCAAAGACAAACGGGGACAATAATCTACTGTAGTGTCCACCCTTTCAACTATGCCCGTGGATTAATGCCTTAAGCAACATCTTACTACCCCCTCACGCACCCTGAAGAGGCTCAAATCCACACTGTCCTATAGTATTATCTTACAGTAAATGTGATTGCTAAAAGGATGCCTTGATGCTCTGGCCGTTCATGAAGCAGAAAGTAGGGGTATGTGTGTCCTTGTCCTCATAGTACAACAAGACTGAATTGCACCTCAAACGTGGGTTTATGGATGATTCATGTGAAAACACATAGAATTTGATGGTTTTCACTTTTTAAAAGAGACAACGCTTCGGCCAAGGGACAGTGTGCCACACAGGAAGTACGCTGAGCTTTGATGGTATCAGTCTGAAGGGAAATGCACGATACTACTCCGAATGCAAGGGAAGTGGTCTTTCCACGCCAAGTTTGCGGATACTTGACTGGTAGATTCATCAGTTCTATGCAGAAGAATATAACTTTACCCTATCATTGCTGCTTCTCTGTTCCACCTACTGTTTACATCAATAGAGCTCTCTGGTACAGCCAGCGAGTTGCTGTTTCTCACAGTCTTGAAGACTATATTTTGTTACTAAACGCTGTTGTTTTGTTACTTGCTGTTTTTGTTTGGAGTCTAGGTATGTGAGCTCTTCAGTAGTAACATTGGAGTTTTGTGGTGGTTGGTGGTTTGTGCATAATCCTGCCATCCTTTTAGCTTTTATAACAGTCTGATTGAAATAACGCGTGTGAAGGAAGAGTTCCTCAAACCAGTTGCCTTCTGTTCATCTTAACCTCTAGTCAGTGCGAGTGACCTTACCATAACAATCAAGATAATTTGTGCTCTAAAAGCTTGAATGTAGAAATGGACGCTGCAAATGCCCTTTTAGCATTCCACCCTGTGTTGGGTACATAGATTGAACCATTATTCTAATTACCTTTTGAATGTAAAGGTGGTATCCCATGAATGGGATTTTCAGAAGCAGTAGCCCTAAACCTACTCTTAAAACAGTGAAAACTTGTTTTATGGCTGACTTCAGTGGGATGGGCATGCCTCCACCATAAAGTTGAGGGCCCAAACCAAGCCACTACCATACAGCTGCATGAGTGACCTTGGTGGTGTCCAGCACACTTCTCCATTGCACCATGTGAATGTCCTCAGAATTTAGGGTGTTTTCCCCCAAATTACAATAATTTAACCTCTCGTTTGTAAGATATACTTCAGTGTTTGTACAATAGTCTCTACATCTCTCCTCACAATAAACTCTGGCCTCCCTGCACAGGAGGAAAAAGGAAGGGAAAATGTCTGGGGAAGGTAGCACATGAGCACAGACCACTAAATGTGTTTGGATATTGTCTTTTGGTTATAACAGCGGGTGCAACCTAAGGATAACCCACTGCAAAAATGGGGCAAGAGTGGCTCTAAAAAATAGTACTTCGGGCTTCAAGCTTGTGACCCTGTTTTATGTCAGTTTGACCATGGTGTTGTACTGTATCAAAGAATAATCTGAAGCACTTGCATGTTGAATGAAGTAGTACGAGATCTTGCCAGAAGGGATTTGTGGATGTGCTTTACTGCTATCTGTCACTTAATGCAGAAGTTTTGAAGATTTCAGAGCCCTCCCTGGGCTCTCTGGCTAGTCGAGATAGCAGTGGGTGCTTAAGGTCTTGCCTTTTTCATACCTGTTTCTCAAATCCGTGTGAAGAATCTAAGTGAAGGTTTGTGGTGAAGAGGGTGGTAGGAATGGGGACAGCAAAACTATACAGGCACTTTTGGTTGATTTGTGTTTAGCTTTAGCTTTTAAGCCCCTCTCCATGCCCCATGTGTAGGTCCAAGCCTACTGCTTGGCTTCGTGGCTTCTGAGACTTCAGAGGTGTTAAGAGTGGGAAAGAAGCCCAATGATTGGAACATCAGGAAGTTGATGTCCTGAACTCTCCTTAGCAAGTCTGTCTGGCATGCATGTTGAATATTATCTGCCAGGTAAGTGGATCTTGTGTCTTTTTGGTCTTAATTTAAGTTACTTTGTGTCTGTCACAGACTCCAGAAAATTTGCCCTGAGTGCCCAGTTCTAAGTGTTCTGGGAGATGCCTTTGGTTTGTGCTTACCTCTGCCTCCTGGTTTGTGACCAGTTCTTTTTCTCCCTTCCCTGTTTTTTCTGACATTCTTCTGGTCAATAGTTTTGTTTCTTACAGCACCAAGAGCAGAGTTAAAGGCGGAAGCAATGCAAAACTCAGATATGCCCTCATCTCTCTTCAATCTGTTTATCTTCCGCAGAGGCCTGATAGTGAATGACATTCATATAAACAGTGGGTAAAAGACCTGATGTGCACAGTTCAAACATCCTGTCATGATCTGGGCACATGTACTTGATTGAAAAATAAACACCTAACATGCATAAACACGTGATGTGTTCTCCTGGTTAACATTTCGTGTCCCCATGCTGTACGTGACCTACAGTTCATTCCTCCATTTTCCCACCATCCATAAGATATAACCTGGTTTCTGCTTCGAGCTGCTGCCTGTGACTTGATTCCTGCTATAGACAAGTTTACCTGAATGCAAGTTTGTGATACAACAAACAGTACTTCAAGGAAATACTTAGGTGCTTTTCTCTTTCTACTAGTGACCTGTTAAAACCATTTTGCACATTTTAATTTAACCTTTCCTGCTCAGTACACTTGAGGGAAAAGGCAGTGCTTCGGTCCAGAAAGTCATGTAGGTAGGATCAGGCTATCATTTCAAGTTTTGGAATCTCTATTTTGCAAGACCCAACTGGACAAAGGCCTGAGTAACCTGGCCTGAACTGACTTTGCTTTCAGTCGAGGTTGATGCTAGATGGTCTCCCGGTATCTTTTCCAGTCTGAGTGATTCTATGAGTCTGTGTTCGGTTGTGTGCAGCCATAGTCAAGATGGGGTGTTTTCATGCTGAAATTCCTGTAGCTTAAAAGAAAAGCAGCAGGTATCGGTTTGTGCCCTGGGAGCTCTTCCACTTCGGAGTTGGTCTCTTCTTCTGCCAGAGAACAGCTGAAGTGTAAGGACCTTCACAACACATCACACTTCTTTTTAGGGGTGTTTGGAAGCTGATTCCCTGCGGTGGAAATCCAACTGTGCAACTCTTAGGCTCTGGAAAAGAAAGAACTGGAAGTCCTTGGGAAAAGATGAGATGGGCCTAACTAATAGGTGTGTGTGTAGAAAGGATACATTGGTCACTTGATGTCAAAGGCCAAAAGTGAGCTCCAGCACTATCCTTGGATATCCTTTTCATTGCCAGCTTCTCTCCAGTATGCTCCTGCAGTAAGATAGATATATATATATATATTTATTTTTTTTTAACCTGAAGACCAAATGTTTTCAGGAACTGAGGAAAAACTAACAGATAAGTTGCTGAAAAAGATATATCCAGAAGGTGCAGTGAAACTCCTGTAGAGCAATCATGTGCCTTGGTTCCAGGTCCCGCCTGGGCTCAGTGCTGGACTGTCTTGAACATCTCTGGCTGTGGTAACCAGTGGATTCTCTGTGCTGGGCCTATGAAGGTAACAATAATCCAACGTGCATGGCTGGGAAGTCACTGACCATATGTGGTGGTTTCACTGTGTTTGTTCTGTCTCAGTGGAGGGACATGACAGAGCGTCCCAGAGCCGTGTTTCCAAAAAGGACAACTCCATTTCATGACAAGGGGGTGTGTGCTCTCCCATATTACTTAAGGAACAGACCTTGTGGCAAAGACCTTCAAACTTTGTGTTTTCTCCTACATCTGGAAAAGCAGATGGCAAGCCCAGTTCAGGAGGTGCTGATGTTAGAAAGGATCAGGCTTCGGGCCTGCAGGACTCTGTGACAACCATCTTGGCATACAGAAAGGCTTGGTGGGATCTCTGGTGTAGAGACCTACATGTGCAGTTGACAGCTTTGTCCATGAGAGGAAGTTTGTTTTTACTAGGAGCTGTGTTGTGCGTGCTGTTCATCCCTAGCTGTCTCTTTGCCCTCCTGCTATCCTCAGCTCTTTTGGAAACCTTAGATTTATCACTCTTGGATCATCTGTCTTGTTCTGGCTTTTAAAAATAAAAGCTTTTCAAAGGGCCTTTGGAACAGGCCATGTTGTTTTTGGCCGGGGCTCTTAGTGACACTCATTGCAGAATTAAAACTTCTAATTAGAAAGAAAAAAAAAAAAAAAAAATCAAGGGAAAGAAAACACATTGCTACAAAATTAAGGTGGTAATTTTAATTGCCCCAGAGGCATGGAATTCACGTCCATTGGGGATTTTTTTCTGCCCCAAAAGATCACTGCAGAAAATGATCACTGCTTTCCATAAGTAATCTAGAACCTCTTCATTTTAAAACCTCAAACAAGCGTCTCTGCCAAGACACTTGGATGCTGCCTTAGTTGATGCAAACGTCCTAATAAGAACCATTTAAAATTTATGCACATGATGTGGAGAGGAGTAGATACCAGGAGAAAGTAGTAGTTAAGGATGGCAATGGAGAAGTTGTAGTAAAAAATAGGTGCAATGGAAATAGAAATGTGGGTGACCTTTGTGACCTTGGATTTTTTCGAGTGGTTCGTTTCCCCTCTGCAAACTTCTTGAAAATTGCTTTGAGATCATCTGCCGGCAGGATCTGCGCCAGAGGGGAAGGAGGTATGTATTTGCAGAAATTCCTATGGGCTGTATCCTGGTTTGAGCAGATGCTGCTTGACGCTGCTCTCTCTTCTTTTCTGTGGGTGCATGCTTGGCCCTGGCCAAACCCTCAGGTCTTTCCATGGTACTTTTCACTGGGGCAGTGGTGGCATTTTTGTGCTTGTTGGTGTTTGTGTCCACCAGAACCCCTGTGAGGTCCCAGTCATGCTCGCTGCAAACTGCTTTGAGAAGAGGGGGAAAAGAAACAGAGAAAAGGAGATGATTGACAGTAGCCCTTTAGATTTCTGTTGTTAATGCACCAGTAATAAGATAAGCCTTATCTTTAAGTGTTCATGGAATCAAGACTTTGATGGAAACAGGCTTTTGGGTTAATATATTTTTGATAGATAAAGCAGAACGAAATGGAAAGACCAGGAGAACATAGAGTATGTGGAGAAAGACATATTTCTCTTTTCAATCTCTCTCCTCACCTGCTGTCTGTGTGCAAGTGTTTGACGTGTGTACATAAATGATGTGTTTGTAAACACCCACTCGGTGCATGTGTTTTGGGGGGGACGCAGGGGCCCAAAAGGGGTGTTACTTCTCTAAGAGGCAGCTGAGTGAGATGAAATCTGCTGCTGCCTGCCAGCTGAGATGAAAAATCTCACCCTCTCTCCCTCCACTTCCCTTCAAGTCCAGCTATTGTCAGATGGGTAAATGCGAGCAGATAAGAGGTTGCAATACAGCATAGATTTTGCTTCCTCCTCCTCTGTTATGGAGCAGGAGTTGCGTGCCGGTCCCTCAGAGGAGTCTGGACAGCAAAGTTCTGGTGGTTGAGCTGCGCAGGGGGAGTTTAGGATGTCATAGTCATTAATGCGTTTCAGCTCAAGACCATTGTATGATCTGTTTTGCATATTTGCACATTTGGATGAAATTATCTGGCAACCGTGCGTAGTACAGTGTCTGGGAATGCCATGCCAAAGGGATGCAGTCTCCTTGCAGCGAGGAGCTGCAGCATCTGTGACTTGGATCACAGACCGTTTGGTTGCTGGTTTTCGGTTGTGTATGTAAATCACAATTGTTGAATTTTTATCTACCCGGCCTTCTCCTCTCTTTTATACCTCTTCAATGAGGAGTCATCTTTCCTTTCTTTTATCTCCCTGCCCATGAACTCCTGTGCTGGAGCCCCAGCCATCTGAGCTATGCAAGTAGATGTGACAGGGAGGCGGAGGATGGGAGACGAAGCCTTATCACGCTGCAGTGCTAATCTGGGGAAGAAAGCAGAGGGGAAACCTCCTCTAATACCGCAGTATAGCTCCGGGGTGACAAAGTTCACCTTAGCTTCCAGGCGGGGAGGCAAGTTTGCCATTGTAGCTTTAGGGGAAGGCATAAGAGAAAGCCAGGTGGATTTAGTGGTGTTGTGTAGAGTGGGGTGAGGGAGGAGGTAAGGCGCTAGAAAGGCAAAAAAGAATTCAGCTGTGGATGGGTGTTCATGGATATGTGTCCATCCTGGTGAACAACATACAGGGAACAGCAGGAAGGGCCGGGCCGCAGTATCAGAGGTAGTAGCTGCTGGTCCCATCTCCCAGACACTGGTCTAAGCCACCGTGATCAGTAATTTCCATCACAGAGAAAGAAGAAAAGCAAATGGAAAGCTAGGTGTTAATCAGCCCCAAATCCACATAATCTGCAAGATTATGAATCTGGTCCTGTACTTACAGAAATGCAACCTCTTTGCAAGTGTCCAAGCTGTTGGTTTTGTCTGTAACCCACCTGGACTCCATGATCTCTCCCACTCAGGATGCGCTGTCACACCCCCAGCATCTTACCAGGTCTCACAAAACATTACTGTAAATTGCCACAAGAGCATCATGTTTAACTGCTGGTAAATGTTGCCTGGCAAGTGAATGGCACAGCTGGGAGGGGAAGGTTTCAGGGTCTTTGAAGACAGACAAAAGGATTAGTGAGCCTAAAAAACCGATTCAGATCAACCTGGGACAGCAAGAGACATGATGGTTTTATTTGATTTCACCAAATGTCTGGCTATGCCAAATTAGGACTTTGATTTCTCTTATTGTAATAAGATCTCTTCGACTTGTTTTGAGGTTTTGCTTGTTTTTTAAGAAGTTATAAAGTCAGGTCTGAAAATGAAACTCATGGGGCAAAAGCTTTGGTTCTTTTCAAAACTGGTGGCAGAAATCTCACTTAATGCCATTAGGACTGGCATCAAAGCCAGACAATTTTTCAAGGAGTAATTTTCATGGAACAGACTGCAAATGTAGAGAACACAAATACCTCATGTATTTATCATTTGTTTATTTCAACCTTTTACTGAGTGTTAGGCTCTTGGCTCTGCCTTCCTGAGCTTGCTTGTCCCCTGGTTGTGGTCCCACTGGTGGTGTTTCTGCTTGTAGCTGGGTGAGCGTATTGATGTTTGTGCGCACCCGTCACAGGTGCCAATATTTGCACCACCCTGAAATTAGCTTCCTTTGAACAATTTTCATGGGTAAAACTCTGCCATTAGGAACCAAATGCATTTTAGAAACCTGCGTGTACATTGGTTAGAATATATTTGTGTAACTCATGGACCCCTATATTTAATTAATGTAAAACAACTGTCTTGAATCTAAGAAGCTATCTAGTTGCAATTAGTTCTTGTTTGCTAATTAATTACCAATGGATGATTAAAGACTTGTTTACTGAGGTTTAGCAGCTATCAAGACACACATCTAGTACTCAGGGGATTTACTATGCAGTAACTGGATTGTTGAATTAAATTCTTATTGGAGACCTTTAAACTGTGACCGAAGAGAGCTGCTCTGCAGCCAGAGTTTCCTCTAACAGCTCGTCTCTGTCCTCCTCTTGGATCTGCTGCCATGGGTAGTGTTGTTCCTGAGGGTGGCGGTTCTGTGGATCCTCCTGGCTCGCTGGGGTGAGTAACTTGTTTCCTTCTGCAAATTAAAGGTAAGGGAAAACAGGATCTCAGGTGTTGGCTGTGCTGGTAGAGCAGCTCTGCTTGCATAATGTCTGTCTGGTCTGACAGTTGTGTTTCGTCTTTGCCTCTTCACTGATGCTCATCAAGTGTCTTACTCCAAACAGACCGCCACGAATGGAGTCTTTTTCTGTTGAGATTTGTTTGCAAACTGGCTTTTGCCTCTGCGTGTAGGTTTTTGGGTTTGCTTTGCTTGACAATTTGCTGCTTGGTTTTGTTGAATTGTTTTAAGTCTGTGGATTTGTTTGCAGATTTAGTCCCTGTGCTTATGGTCTCTCTGGTCACCAAAACCCAAGTTTCTCTCACCACTTGATGAATGAGGACAAGATTTATGGTGGTAATTAGTGGCTTTTTTGGGTAACCAGCTTGAAGAGGCTTGAGAAAGTGGTGCATTAGCTGCCTTTGCAAAGCCAAGCTCTTGAGGTGTCTGGAGATGTGCTACCAACATTGCTCCATGCTTTTGACAGCCCAGCCCTGCACGTTGTGGGTAAAACAACAGACAGGAAAGTTAAACACTGATATTCACACCCAGAAGCTCTTGGGTTTACCAGTAAAGAGTTGTTTCCTATAGACTGGCATGAACAAAAGCTGTTCATGCATGTGTTGGTGAATAATAAGGGACAGAAACATGGTTTATGAGACCAGGAGTTCAGAGTTTGAAGGGATGGTGTTAAAAGCTGTCCTGCAGGATATTTCAGCTTCTCTGTCAAGGGCTGCTCTGCATTTTGGTTTTTAGCCTGTAGGTCACAAAGGGAGGTAGGAGACCAGCAAGGGCGCTGGGACTTTCTACATGGAGAGAAGCCTGGTAGGATTTCATGGGATGATTTCATCCATTCTTTCATTTTCTCTTGTGCTTTCCTTATAAATAAGCCTGAGGTTTGGATTGCTTTTCTACCAGCCTCTCTCACTAAGCAGAACTGGCAGGAAAAAAAAAAAAAAAAAGAGAATGAGCAACTGCGGCAGAAAAGTGATTAAAAAGAATAATTAGCATTTGCCCCCGATAAATGAGCAAAGCCATTAATTAGACTGATTTACTCCTGGCTTTTTTTTTTCCTTCTCCCTTTCCTCTCTCTTTTTTTTTTTTTTTTTTCTCTTTATCAAATGGCAGCGCCGTGACTGCCCCTTTGGTACGTTTTCATCAGCTTTTCACCAGTTGTCAGAGCTAACACCCTCCTTTCCTGGAGCCCAAGCAGCCTCTTGTAGCTAATGGATATGGAATGCAGCCAGAGCTGATAGCTGCTAGATCTCTGCTGGCTTACAGGTGTTTCCATCATTACTGGCATATTATCTGCCACTGGGTCCCCTTCCTCCTCCTCCTCCTCCTCCTCTTCTCTTTTCCCTCTGTTTTCACCCTTCTTTGCAGTGTTCTAGAAGTAATTACAGTTTAAAAAAAAAATGCTGGCAGATTTTTAAGAATTTTATTTAATGCAACACGATGTCCCGGTGATCAAATCAATTTCTTTTTTTGGCACGGTGACAAGCAGCGATGCTGCTGCTGTTGCCTGTTTAAATGTAATTACCAGGATGAAAGGGAGAATTTTAATTAAGACAATTTCCCCCCCACACCTTCTTCCCTCCCCCTTATTCAAATCATGAGCTGGGGGCTGTGTTTTTTTAGTGTTTTTTTTTTTATATATGCTTTTTTATTAAGAAATATTAGTAATCATCAGGCTGTTGCATATTATATCATGAGTGTGTCCTCCCCCCTGCTCCCACCCTGCTGAGAGCTGGCTGAAGGCAGGGGTCTGTGCAGAATGGGAGGACAATATGTATGTGGTCTCAAATGGGGGCTTGGCAGTTTACAAGCAAATACGAGCATAAAAGTCCTTGTTTCAAATCTAAATGGTGCAAATGTGATCACTGGCACATATGGTGCTTGGAGCCTTTTGTGATTAATTATTATATGCATTCCTGTAATGCCCAGAGGCCAAATTCTTCATGCAATTTAGGGTATTGGAAGCAGAGACAGGCCCAAATCACTGCCTAGGAGCCAAACACCACAGAAACATTGCAAAATCTGGATTTAACCTTCCTTCTTCAAGCCCACCTCTAATTTAAGGAAGCATTTGAATTGTGTGCTGGGAAATGGGTAAGAGAAGGTGCTTCTGAAGTAGGAAGAGGAAGAAAGTTGTTGGCAGAGGGGAAACGTGAGGTTAAATGGGAGAAGAATATGCTGGGGTTTGTCAGAAGGAGCTGGCAGGAAGCTGAGGAGAAGTAAATGGCAGCTGCTGTCATGGAGCCTGGAAAATAAGGGAATTGAGGCTTTATTTGGAATAAGCTTTACTTTTAAGGTTCAAGCAAATACAAACACATATTTCTTATGAAACTCTGGCATGGAAAGTGCATTGGTAATGGGTTTTGAAAATAAAGACCATGAATTAGAGTTAGGGCTTCATGGGGAGTATATGAGGTGCTGAGCTAAAGATTTTGGGGGGTGGTTAACCAAATTCTCTAGTCATCCAGTCCAGGTGAGTCTTCTGATTTTTATCTCAGGGGCAATGCATGCCTGGGGATTTTTTTTAGCTGGTTGTTGTCTTGGAGAGGGTCATGTTACCCTGCAGTTCTGTCATCTCTCTGCTCCTCAATCCCACCACCATTTGCAACAGCAATACACAAGTTCCTTGGGAGTACCACAAAGCAAAGGCAACACCTAGGGAAGGAGCATGGAGAGGAATTTTTTCTTATTCCTCATGGGAAGGGCAGGGGATATCTTCCTATTCCTGCTGAGATTTGCCTATATCTGCTTTCATCCCATACCTTGCCTCACAAACCCCCTGTGCTCCCAGGCAGGGGCAATGCATCCTCTGCCTCCTGGCCGTGCAGGTCTGTTAACGATCCAGAGAGGCTGGTGCAGGGTAACTCAAATTGCCGCTTCCCCCCAGGGCAGGCAACTCACTGCCTCCAAAATATGCTTTTTAACCTGCAGCCTTGGGAACAGTGCAGAGCCTTTACTTGGGACTGAAATTAGGTCTTCAAAGGATGGGTGTTGAAGGGGCCACAGAAGAGGAAATTCATTTCCCAGCTGCGTTTTTGAAGTATGTCTCATGTCAGTGGAAGGTAATTTAGACCAATCTGGGTGCTTGGTTTCCCAGAACAACTGCAGGTTTATGTGTGAGTACCTTGGCTGTGAAGTCTGTGGTGGGTTTCCTGAGCAGGACAGGTCTCCAGGTTCCGTGTGCTTCACCCTGCCTTCCTGGGGATCACTTCAGGCGTGACTTGAAGATTGTTGGACACAGAGGAAAACCTGCAGAGCAAGGTAGATGCATGCCAAAAAATGAAGGTAGCAAGCTCTGTTTGAGTGTCTTCACTTGTTCGGTGATGTTCAGAGGGGTTACACCTCTGCCTGTCACACCAGCTGCCACGGAGCAGTGGAGCTCAAGCATTTGGGCAGAGCTGGTTGAAACAGCCAAAACAAGGGAACTGGTAAAACTTGAACCTTGGCTGAACGGCCACCCTTTTCCTCCACAAAGAAACTATTCCTGCTTATGAAATCCATGTGCATACACCTGTGCTTTCAACTCCGAAGTGGAAAATTTCCTCCTCTGGTCATTCCTGAGCGAGTCGGGTGGAAAGGTGAGCTGTGGTGGGGCGTGCGTACCAAGGTTACTGGATAGAGGAAGACAGAGGAGCTTAGGCGAGGAACGGAACCAAAGACAAGTTGCTAGGACAGGGAGGAGGGGATATACTCTGCTTTCATGGGCCTTGGGCTCTGCTGGATCTGTCCTAAACCTAAACAGAGCCATTCATGGGCTGGCATCGGCAACCACAATGGCCAGTTGTGTTAGAAGACATGGTTTCTTGTGGATGTCAGCCCTCGGGGGTTTGGCAGAGCTTGGATGCCCTGGGTTAACCAGCGGGGATCGGTATGCGTGTCCCAACCACACGCAAACAGATGCAGTAATCTGAATTATTCGTGTGCAACCCAGGTCCCTGGCTTGCTCAATCCCAGAGTGGAAATTGCGCCTGAGGTTAATGCACTGCAAAGAATGTACGGGAAATGTTTCACATTTTAAACAAATAAAAATCAGTGCGTATTTTTTTAACGCTTGCTGACCAGCTCTTCACATCCTGTTAAGCTAAATATTTGCACGGTAGTAGTGCAAAGAGGGCTGGGCAAGGAACCCCTGTGTTTCGTTTGGGTGGCTGTATATTGTGATCAGCTGCTCTTTCCTCTTCTGTCTGTTTTTCTTAGCAGGGTCAGGACAAGTTTCACAGTCCGAATGGTTCACTGCAATTCTCTACAGGATATCCTCATTTTACTTTAATGGGGAGGAAATTAATGAAACATACAGGCCCTGGGGCTTCGAATACTATACATTAATATTATCCCAACGCATTGTGGTATGTGCGCTCTCTCAGACTAAACTTTACACTGGACAGAGGAAGTTGTGATCAGATTCAGGTGCCTGTGAAATTTAAGTGGTAAGGAGGGAGAGGGGAAAAAAAATAAAGGAAAAGAGAAGCTTGAAGCAGTTTCCTTCCGTTTCAGCCCCTGATCAGTGTGAGAACAGGGATGTTCAAATGGGATCAGGTCAATACAAACCAAGCAAACTATTCCAGCTCCTAAAACAGGACTATTTAGCTGTATTTGTGTATCTGGGAGGTTCATTCTTTTGGTTTGTTGGTTACCTTCTTTGGAGAGTGAATTCCTCCCATATGTGAGTAGACCAATAGTGATCTGTAAGACAGTGGTGGTCTTTGAAGAAGATGGGCTGCAAAAGGATTGCAAATCTTCCCTCCTTCCTTTCCTCCAAATGAAAACCACCACAAGTGCTTTCCACTGCCTGCAAGCAGGCAGACAATAAAATGGAAGAATATTAAAAGAAAATTAAGTTCAGTTTCAGTTTTCTTTGGTGGTAGCTGGGAACAGTGAGAAGACAGGCCTGAGAAGCACAAGGGGTAATGGCTGCCTGCAAACCACCTTAAAAAACAATTTTAATGCAGCAATGCATGCCTGCAACACAACCCAGGACCTGAGGGCTGAAGGTGCCTTGACAGTGGCCCTACAGACTATGAAGCCTCTCAAGGAGACCAAAATGCTTTGGCCATGGATTGGAAACAGTTTAGATCCAGGGTGCTCAGTTGCCGTCCCGGAGTTGCTCATAGCTGCTTAAATATAGTCCCTCTTGTGGTAGCTGTTCCTGTGGTTGGAAGGGGGTCATTAACATTGGGCTGTGTCAGGCCCACTACTCAGAAAGCTGCTGACAGTGAGTTCTGTCTCTCCTCCTGGGATTTTTGTTTTGTTTTCTTTCCCCTCGTGGTGCAATTTCCTCATATTACAGCAACTGGCACTGTCTTTGCATCAAAAGGAACAGAGTCCTTCACAATTTTGGTGGGAGAATGTGGAGGAGGGGAACTTGTTTGGAGAAATTGGCTGCATCAAGGAAAAATAAGAAGTTAAAAGGTCATCACGGTTTTGGTCTCTCAGGGGGTAACTATGCATTTTTTCTTTTTTCTTAGAAATATGCTAAAATACCAGAAATTTTCTATGGGCTGAAGAAGGAAGCGACCCCCTCCCATTCCCAAGCTCCACATCTCCAACTCTGTCCATTTGATTTTAAATGTTGCTGAACTGCTTGCCTGGTGGAGAAAACCACAACTTGAATATTACCACATTTTGCAAACTGAAGGCTCTGCCTTGGGATACGGGGACAATTTATTAGTGGAAATATCTTTAATTAATTTGTGCACAAGTTCGTGTTTTTCTTTAATTCTTCTCCCCAGGCACTTGACCCATAGTAATGAAATCCGAGAGCCCTTTTCAGAAAATGACTTTCTCAGCATTTTTGTTCCTTTTAAAGTTAAGTGTATCGCATAATGACCATGAAATGTTATCCTTTATTAGGAACACACTTTTCACTGAGAGTCTTCAAATAGACTTTATTACCAAGAACTCTGTGGTAAGCTGCCATCCGCTGCCTTGCAGTCAGACAGGCCTGGCTTTGAACTCCACATGTGAGTATCTTCGAGGACAAGTGATCTGCTCCAGTGGCTCGGTTGGGACTGGCCATCGCTGCAAGGAGGTGGGTCCTTGGTTTGGTTCTAGCCTTAAAGGCCAGGCTGAGAAGACAACGTAGCTTTGACCATGAGTGGCCAAAAGCTGGCTGATGGGCACCTGCAGCCCAGCCATGCCTGACTCCAGAAGGGAAGTCATGAACTGACACTGGTGTTTGGGAGCCTCCTGTGTGACCTGATCCCTAGGCAGGTCTAGGTGCCTCCAAATGTTACAGTTGGAAACAGACCTTTTTTTCTAGGTCTGAGTGGGGTCCATGGCCAGGATGGCTCTTGCTGGCCCATTCCCTGTCAGTGTCATAGTGGGGTGGCGATATCTCAAAGGCTTCTTCTCCAGACTGCCCTTAGAGAAAGTTTTCAAACTCAGAAAATCAGGACATACCTGTAGAGTTGCTTTGGTGTCTTAGATACACTTTACCTCTCACTGCAAACGGTTCTTAAGGACAGAATGGTTTTCTTTTGCACAAAGATGGATCAACAGTCCCCTGTGGTTTGGCATGTGGGAACATTAGCCCTGACACAACAGACACAGCGGTGATTGAGGGGTTGTTTGGAGGTAACGCTGCCAAAGCAGAATGGGATTTTTCAGTTTTTTTGCAACGGAGTAAGATGGGAGGAGGGAGCTTAACAACAACAGGCGATGAACAGTTCTAATTTATAACCCATCTGAAATGTGTTATCTCCCCACCCCACCTCCTGCCCCTTAACTGCCACTCTCAAAGCCTGGCACCTTCTGATGCAACATTTAGTGTGCTGATTCAGAATGGGCTTGGAGGACACAGTGTCACTGCGGACGAGCTCAGACTGATGTTTCTTAGAAAATCCGTCATGCAAGTACGATCTGGGCTTTTACCTCCACCCTGAATGTATGCCAGGAATTCACCATGCCGTAGCATTGCCCGTTCCAGGACACCATGGTGGTCTTGGCCAGAGCTACGGAGTCCCCTGCACCCATCCAACTCCAGGTCTGAACCCTTTTTTGGGGGCAGTAACACAGGACACTTGCGGCTCCCTTTTGCCTCTGATGCTTGGTCCAAGTAGATTCAAGCCCCAGGGGTCGGGGTCGGCTCCCTGGAACCAATTCACATCATGCCTAAGTGATTTGTCTTATCGCAAAGATATTATTAGTGCTTAGAAACCCCCCACCAGCAGCAGAAAGGGCTGTTTCACAAAGGGCCTGTCCCTATTGTTTTGAGGTCATCCATCTCCCTGTCCTGGTCCCGTTTTCACTCTAATTTGTTTAGACCACAGAATGGGCGCGTGAACAACTCGTTTTGTTTTTGTTTTTGACGGGCAACCACAAGAACATTGGCTGCATGTGCTTTTCGTTTGGTTGCAGTTTAACAGCTGTTCCCTTTGAAATAACCCCATTTCTGCTGGCTTTATTTCTTAGTTGCTCTTACCCAACTTTTCCGACCAGTAAGGCTTCTCCCTCCTCGCCACCCACCTGGCCCTGTTCCCTACCCTCCCCACCACTACCCTAGGAACCCTTTTGGTTATTTCAACCTCCGTGATTAAACTGGCCCCCAATTGTTATCAAGAAGATTCAGGAAGGAGGATGAAAAAAGGAAACATAATCTTATCTGAGAATAGAAAATATGATAAGGGCCCCCTATCTGGAGGCTGCAGTGTCCCTCGTGGTGGGGCTGCAGCAGTTCCTTTGAAAATAATCACCGACACCATCTCTGCTAAATCACCTTTCACACAGCTCAGGCCTTTGATACAAAGGCCCCTGGCAAAATTAGAGCAGGATTGTGTAGACCCCAGAGCAAACGCATTAAATGCTCAAGAGATCAGAATTAGGGGGCACCCAGCTATAATTGCATAGGAGGAACGTGTTATTTGGGGGGGAGGGGGGGGCGATGGTTGCCTCTGTGGGTATATGTGTATGCACAGTTGTGTCTCCCTCTGGTTGCTACCAGATGATGACTACAAGTTATAAGTCATGACATGAGGTGCTAATTAGATGGCCTTTGTACCTTTTAATCATCCGCATAGGAGAGGAATTAATGCTGGACCAAATGCAATGTATAATGATTCTGAGTGCTCAGCTCTTTCAGAAAGTCTCGGATAAAGCATGAATGGAGCAGCCCTGTGCTAGTTACACCTAAACAGCAAGAGCAAGCAAGTCTTTCTTACTTTTAGCTTATTTCCTTCTGTTTTTTGTTTTTTTTTTTTTCCCCCTGCCTGTTTTGCTGTCAGAAGCCTCAGGGTTAAACTTTTCTTGGTTTATTTCAGCTGAAGTGAATTTCATAGTCTTGTATGCTAATAGACCCTTATTGGCCACATCGCAAAAAAAAAAAAAAAAAAAAAAAAAAAACAAACCAAAAATCCCTAAGTGTGTTGCTCCCAAGAACCTGGCAGACTTTTGCATGGATATACCTGACCTGAAACAGTGCTGATGCAGTGAGGGGAGGCTGCTGGTGCTGGGAAAGTGAAATACCCTGTAGAGACAGGATGGAGGTGCTTTGAATGAATGTGTAGAATCATAATAAATGACAAATACATGGGCTATAAGTACTACTATTTAAAAAGGAAAACAAAGTCTCCCATGTAATCATTCTGAGGTTTGAAGCAATGCCTAGGGATTTCAGGTACTCAGTCTTTGGGTCCTCAGCTCGGGGTGCCTTTTACAGGGTGGTATAAAATAACCCTTTCTAAGAAACTAGGTTATTTTAACATGTTTGAAATTAGTAACCTAAAAATGGATGTTTTGCAAATCCTAGCTCAATTCTGAATATTCTGCATTGCTAATTGGCTTCCTACATTTGTGATGATCATGGCTTGTATCTTTTAGGAACTGATTCAGCAGATCAGTTGCCCTTGCTGGAACAGGTCCAGCGGAGGGCCACGAAGATGATCAGAGGGATGGAGCACCTCCCCTATGAAGACAGGCTGAGAGAGCTGGGGTTGTTCAGCCTGGAGAATAGAAGGCTCCAGGGAGACCTCATAGCAGCCTTCCAATATCTGAAGGGAGCCTACAGGAGAGCCGGAGAGGACCCTTTGTCAGGAAGTGTAGTGACAGGACAAGGGGTAATGGTTTTAAATTGGAAGAGGGGAGTTTTAGGTTAGATATTAGGAGGAAATTCTTTACTGTGAGGGTGGTGAAGCACTGGAACAGGTTGCCCAGGGAGGTTGTGGGTGCCCCATCCCTGGAAGTGTTTAAGGCCAGGCTGGATGGGGCTTTGAGCAACCTGCTCTAGTGGGAGGTGTCCCTGCCCATGGCAGGGGGGTTGGAACTCGATGATCTTTAAGGTTGCTTCCAACTCTAACCATTCTATGATTCTATGATTCAGATTGAACTGGAAAAATCTCAAAAGAACAACCCCATCATGCAGGTGGTAGCTGTCAGCCAGATAATCCATTTCCAAGACAAAATTCAAAAATATGCTTAAAAAAGAAAAAAACCAACCCCAAACCCTACTAAAATTTTCAACAACCAAGCAAAATCCACTTTTGTGAATATCAGGTTAGAACCTTTGCTCGGGGTGTAGGAAGTGCTGAAATTGTCACATCTTGTGAAATAATTTAACTAAAGAATGCAAGCTGAATTTGTCAAAGCTCGAACTGTAACGTAGTTCCTTTGCAACATAATCATCTGGAGTTAAATCACTTTTTCTCATAGAGGAAAAATTACTTTTCTTATATCTTTGTGGTGGGACACTGCAACACAGGGAAAGGGCACTGTAGTGTTTCCACCTGGTATCTCAAGGCAAGGTGTCGACTCCATGGCTGCATCGCTATTCTAAGGTAAACTGTTTGTAAAGTAACAAAATTGTAAATGCTGGCATGGAAGTAAATTACAGTGGTGGGAAATTGGCACAAGGAGTGA
Organism: Numenius arquata; assembly: GCF_964106895.1. Taxonomy (NCBI): domain Eukaryota; kingdom Metazoa; phylum Chordata; class Aves; order Charadriiformes; family Scolopacidae; genus Numenius; species Numenius arquata. The sequence goes on from NC_133583.1 coordinate 13,201,394, forward strand.
TAGATGAGCTCAGAAATCCTTGTCTTTCTGCTGATCTAGCTTTCAGCGGCTGGCATTTGTGAATGCAGCCCATTGAAAGTGAGTGCTGTAGCATGTTGATCTGTAACAGAGACGTGGTCCATGTGGGATAAGGTTGTGGATGAGTGGCAGAAACTTCTGTCCAGTTTTTCCCAGATACACAAAATATGCCCTTTAGGTCTTTTCCTCCTATTCTTCCCCCTTGACAACAAGAATTATGGACAGAGGTGCCAGCCTCAACTTTAAATTTCCTGTTACATGTTGATTTGTGGGATATTCATGCAAGTAAAAAACACATTGATTTGTGGAGCATTTACAGAGGGCTAAAGAGTGAATTTGAACATAAATACATTATACCTTTCATAGACGGGTGGAATCCTTTCAGTCACTTCTGTAGCTGGCTAGCTATGAAATGAATCTAAACCAAATCCTCAAATTTCCTTGATCCTTGTGGGAAGCTTAAATCTGAGATGTCCCACAAGGAGCTAAAGTAAAAACCTAGGTTCATCAAAATGGCTATGTTGTATAAGCTCTTTATAATTAGACATAATTGACCCAAAGACACCACACACCAGTTCACTTGCAGAATTAAGTCAGGCAGGAGCCAGCCAAGGCAAGCTGTGGGTTCATCTGCAAAACTGCTCATTGGCATCATGGTCTGGAGGCATTCCCACCCTGCAGCAGCCGTCCCCTCGTGCTGGCTGTGCGGTTTTGTCAGTGAAATGCCTCAGGGAACTGATCCGGCTGCAGGAGAGAAAGGAAAGTCCTGCTTTAGTGTCCCGCGCGTTTCTTGTTGCAGGGGATCAGTTCCCCTGTCAGGCTGATGTCACGCAGCACGTGGAGGGGATCGCACACCGCGGGGCAGAGGCGGTGGGAAGGGAATCCTCGAAGCTGGTATTGCTGCTGAATTTGTAACGTGAAACTGTAACCCCAGCAAAGGAGGAGAGAACAAGTGTGTGAACAGTTTAAAGAAAAAAAAAAGTTTTAAAAAAAAAAAACCAAACCTTAAAAGTAGGGAAAGCTGCTTTGGTGGAAAGAGTACTTGAAAAAACAAAGAAACAAACCAAAACAAAAAACCAAACCCAAATCCCCCAAGCTAAGTTCTTTTTGATAAAAACCAGCTCAGGAACAGTTTTCTTCTATCTGACCCCATGCTAGGGACATGGGGGCTGTTTGGGGAAGCTTGCAATGCAGTAGGCGGGGAGAGAAAAGACAACAAACATCATCAACAAGTGCAGAGTCAGTGAGGTTTAAAAACCCTCCCTTGTCTGGGCTGTAACAGCAGCAGGAGACGTTGGTGACAGTGAAGGGAGGAGAGCTTTCCCATCATGTCTGACCCCAGCATCCTCTTCCATGCCGCTAGAAGGGGCTGGGTGTGGGACTGGTGTCCTGCTCCCCTTCGCAGGCCCTTTCTATGGCTGCACCTTTTACAGAGGGGTTCCCAGGCATTGCTCAATCTGTAACCTTCGTGCGCTTCCTGCGGAGCGCGCTCTTAAATTATTTTTTATCAAAAAGGCCCAGAAATTTGATAGGAGAGATGAGAAGATGGGCACGACCAGGGAGGATAATAAAGAAGAACTGTCACTTCCCTGGCTGTAGCTTTGTTGGCCCTCCTGTTTTCTGAGATAAAGACACAGCGGCTGGTCTGGGTTCTGTATCAAAAGGCTGATTTGGCTGCTTGATTATATAAGAAATATAGATTTAAAGCTTAACTTATGTTCCCAAAAGCGAATCAATCGCTGGGTAAAGCCTGACACATTTGTTATGATCACTAAAGAGCTTTGCTGGGCTTCTTGATGCTCATTGTGGCTGGAGGGGCTTTAATAAGCTGTTTGGATCCGGTTTACTGAAATCTTACCTGTTCAGAATACATTATTTATTAATAACAGAGCAGGGTGGGAATATTTTTTTCTCTCTGCTATTCTTCTACCCCTGAGTTTCAGTAACCACCCCCAAAGAAGGAGTTAAACCTCCTTTTACCAGGTAGGAAGGGAAAGAGAGGCAGAAAAACTTCCAGAGCTGCTGTGCAGAAAAGCACTTGCTAGGTCACAGCCTAAGTTCTTCTGAAAATGACCTTACTGAACTCCTTGGGTAAATGCTCTGCTGGATCTGCTGCTCTGGGCTTTGTTCCTGGAAAGCAGAGTATATGGGACCTAGCGAAAATCTGCCCTAACACGACTGAGTGGTTTCTGGTACCCATGCAAGCTCTGATAGGGCATCTCCCTGGGGTATCTGGGTACCTGGGGCATCTCTGTGGGTACTGGAGGAAGAACCACCTTTCGAGGCTGTGGATCTTTGCCGTATTCACCTCCCTGGCAGCACTGACAAGTGAAGAGCCAGAAGGTCAGCGCGGCAGCCTGAGTTTGCCAGGCAGCAGCGGTCGGAGCCATCCTGCCTCGGCTGACGGGCCTCTGGGGCTTGTCTTTTCACAAATGACACACACATGCATGCAGAAATAAAACCCTGGCAATCTCTCTCTGCAAGAGCCTCGCTGCTTCCAGGGGGAAGGAGTGCAAAGTAATTTGATGCCTTCATTATCTTCATAACACGAACCAATTTGTCAGCAAACTACTGTGCGGCCTGATTCCTGATTGCAGAGAAAACCAGGCTGGGAGAGAGGACTATTATTTGCAACAAGTTTAAGCATTGTTCTTTTTCAGAGGAATATAAATATACTGCGTGGAGCTGGCTCATTAGACACTTATCCGTTTGTATTTATGGTTTAATTAAATAACTGCACAGGAGGACTTTGGTTTCTAATCACAATAACAATAACGGTTTTGCCCTCCTTATGGCGGTTTCTTTCTGAGGAAGGCTTTGTAGGCACAAGTGTGTTTAATCTGTCAGCTCCCATCCCTTGATGGAAAGAAGGAAGTAAAATATTTTAACCCCCGTTGTACAGACAGGGGGGACTGACTTTCAGTGACGAGCCCCAAGTTGCTCTGGTTACTGGCTGCTTATGAGAATGCTTCATTTTCTGTCTGAAATGCAGGGCTAGGAAGTTAGTGTGAGTAGCTGATTGCTCCTTGCTTCTAAAGAGACAGTCCCCCACAGAGCCACCGAAGAGCCACTTTCACCTCCCTTCTTGTTTTGTTACAAGTTCCAGGCTTAGTCTGGCTTTCCAGCCCCCCTGAATCCCTGAATTTTTATTTAGGTTTTTTTGTTTTGTTTTTTTTTTCAGATGTGGAGGAGATTTGCCTGCTATTGCTCCAGTTGTAACCTAGAATGAGAAGGATGCAATGTACTGGGTATGATCCCTTGGAACGAGCCCCTGTGCAGTGTCCCGCGCTGCTCCCCTGTCCTGGGAGACAACCCCTAAGGGCTGGATTCCAGCTCAGACCGTGCAGGACAGGGCAGGAACTACCTGCTAGGATGGATGTAATGTTGATGTGAAGTGGGTTACAACCCACCGGGGAAGCTGCAGCCAAGTTAGGTCAGCCCGCTGCCTATCCCTGATGATGGCCCCAACTCTGGTTATTACTTTCTGTTCTGGTACTGCCTTCAGACATGCCAAGTCCTGTGGGGGTTACCACCCTGTATTTGCCATAAAAACAATTCCACAGAAGATTTGCTTCCAGTTTTTGGTGGGGGGAGTCAGTGTCATGGCTCTGGAGTGGAGGCCAGGTGAAAGTAAAGCTACTTTTGGGTGTAAAGGTAGGCTTTTTGTGCCTACCCATCCCTTCACTTCTTGCATCAGCTCACCTCCGTGATCTCAAGCTGGGACAGAAGGGTTATGAGATCTTCTTGATCAGGCATAAATCTTCGAGCAGTGCTTTGACTTTAAGGCTGAATTTTCTCTCTGAAAAGTCAGGGGAAATCTAAAGGAGTTGCCTGTTGCTTAGAGAATAGAGAGGAAGAACACTTTGACGCTATATTTTGTTATTCTTAATCCCTGTGATAGGCAATGTTGGGCATTTTAGTCAGTGTGTTGGTTTTTTTTTACTCTCTTCGATGTTTAATGTGGGCCCTTAAATTGCTTAAGCTTCTTTTTCTTCTCTTTAACTCAGTTAAATCAGATTCCCCTGTACCCTGAAATATAAAATACATGGAGGTTTTCTCTAAAGCATAGTTTATGCAAATAATTCCCTCTCTGCATTCCTGTGCTAGAGTCAAGCACTGCATATCTGATTGGGCTCTTAATGACTTTTGGGAATCATTTAAATATCTAGCTGACTAGCCCAGTTAATAATCAAAGCTGCAGCTCCTTGAAACAGGAGTTGACTCATGGAAGAAGAAGAAAGCTTCTGGTTATTTCTAAGCCTCGCTTCTGCCCCTTCACCGACGTGTAGACTCTGAAGGGCACGGCATTATCAGATGTTCCCAGGCAACGTGCATCCTTTCTGGCTTGCTCCGTCACACGTTCAGGTGGTACAAACTGCCAGCTCGGTTTCTGAACATCTGTTGCCTGTGCATCCCGTTGCAGGGAGATCACTGGAGCTTGCAGATTAAGCAGTTCAGGGGCAAATTTAGTGTTTGAATTGCAGATATTTTTTTTTTTGGGGGGGGGGGGAGACCCTTAGATGTTGCAGTGGGGATACTGCTTGGGAGATAACTGTCTTTACTCCTGTGTGCTTAAGTGTGCCCTGATGCCGCTGGTACTATCTGTCAATGAATAAGAAAACAGCGAATGTTGGGATTTGCCTTTGGGATTGCTAATCTAATTCGGGGTGTCCTTTACCAAATGAGTACTACTCTGTTCTTATGTTTGTCCCAATTCTTATGATATTTTTCAGACCATCTCACCTAATGTCTCCTGAAGTTTCATTTAATTCCTAGAATGAGCTCTTGTATAAATTTTCTGTTTTAGAGTGTCATGGATGAATGTCGCATGCTGTTAATATTGGCTATACTACGGCCGGACAGAACTCTGCTTTGGTAATGAAAATAGTAATTACTGTATGTTTCCCCTTCTTTTGCACCCCAGGATTACTCTCCTGAGCACTAACATGATGTTAGGACTACCTTTGGCATCTCTGTAGTCTCTTTTGTGTCCTGAATGGCACTATTCACTGAGACATGCTGCTGCTCTGATTTATGAATCGAGATATATTCCACCAGAGAGAATGAGTGCCCGGGGGAGGAGAGCAGGGCTTTGATCTCACTGTGCTTTTGAAATATGACTGTAAAATCAGAATTAGATTGTAATCTCTCTGGGGCAGGGACATCTTTGTTTGCCCTGTGCAGTGCCTAGCGTGCTTTGGGTGCCATGTTATCAACAACAGAGGTTGAGTAATGAGCGATGCTCACAAACTGTATCTATTGACCCTGCAGAGTTGAGGGGCTCTTCTCTCCTCATTCTGTAGTTAATAGTACGTTTTGATTTTTTTCCACTGCTCCATAGTAACTGGCCTTTGCTGGGTTCTCTGACCACAGGTGTGGTGGGATGGATGGGCTGCCTCGCCATCGCCTGGGGTTTTGTGCTGTGGGGAGCTGCTGCATGAGCAGTGTCAGCTGCCATGGCTAGCCTGTGGCACTCACTCGCCACAGTTGGCCTTGAGAAACCTTAAAATGGCAAAGAGAGCAAGGAAAAGCGGAGGGTATGTTTGCACCTGAGAGGAGGCCAGCAGACCATTGGCCTAGCCTTTCTGTTGCTTACCAAGAGCTCCGTTTCCAGGTGTGCTGCTGCTTCTGGTTTGCCAGAAAGGGACCTGAGCGTCTCTTGGCTTACGTGTATTCTTATAACGATCAAAAATTCTCACAAGCTCCTGAGAGCCCTTTTGTTGCTCTTTGCAACAAAATCTCAGTTCTTAAAAGGGATCTGTGGCTTTGCTTGACAAAGGGGATTTGTGGCTTTGCTGAGCAACTTAGGGTGAAGGTGTCTTCTCTTCTGGAAAGCAGGTCCCTATGAGAATCCCAAGGAGAGCACTGCAGTGGGATGGCCACATGCAGGGAGCTGCGAGGACGAGTCATGGATTTTTCCCTTTGCCAATGTGAGTGCAGAGATGCTGTTCATATGGTGCTGGGAGACTCTTCTCTTGGTTTGAAGTTTTGGAGAAGCTGTACAAAGACTGGGGGATTTAGTCAATGGGCTGACTTGTGCTAAACCCACAGAACAATCCTCTGAAATTTCCTTTCCTTCGCTGTCTCCCTCTTTTTTTTTTTTTTTTTTCCTTCAAATCCCACCTCCCTCCTGCCCAATGTGAAATGTGGAAATTTTTTGCTCGTTAATTGCCTGGCCTAAACCAAGGTTTTTCAGTGGGGGAGGCGCAGCTGAAGATGTCCTGTCCACATCTCTCTAGAACTGTTTTTTCCTCGGCTATAAAAGCATGTGTAACGGTTTCACCAGGCTTTTGTTGTCACTGATACTAAAAAACCTGGTTTAATTCACAACCATTGAACTTGAGTGGAAAACTGGCCTTATTGTTGTAGGGCAAGAGGAAGGAAAGGATACTCAAGGTGCAATTGCTGTGATTCCTAAATGAGTCATGGTTTTTGATGTTGGAAGAGGTGTCCGTGTCCTCCTTAACTGAGTATGTGGCTCTGCTTTTTAAGGTGAAAGATGGTGTTTCTGTCTGTTCTGCACATGGTGGTTCAGACTCGAGGACAGCAGTTTCCATAGTCCTGGCAGCTGGAGCTGTATGGCTTTGGGATAGGGGACCACCCCACTCCGTGATGCCCTATGTCAGTGGGGAGGCTGTTTAACCTAGCAGCAACCGTTGTCAGAAGAAGAGCAGCAGGGTGGGCTCTCAGATTATTTGAGCTGAGCTGTCTGGGAAATACAGTCTTTGCAGAAATTTTGCAGAAATACAGAAACTTCACAGAAAAAGAGGACTATTTTCCCATCTGTAATGATAAGATGCAGGAGCCCTTTTTTAAATGGTCACGTTTTCCTAAGAATAGATTGTGATTCAGAGAGGCAGAAAAGGTGCCTTTTTTGAGACCCACCAAGCTAGAGGTAAAGCTGAGGTATGCTTAGGTGATGTCTCCAGCTCAGTTGCCCACAGGTGCTGTGCTCTAAAATGGCACGTGTTGTGTCCTAAATGGTACTGAGCTGTGTCCTAAAACACTCACCTAATTGTCTTGGTTCTCCAACTACAAAGATTCATTAAGAGAGACAGAAATTTCTTGTCTCCCCAGCCAGGGAGAAAGACTCATGAAAGGGGAGGGGGGAGAGCTCAGAAGGAGCCTTTGCTGACAGATGACTATGGTGAAACTCATAGCCCCGTTTAGAGCATCAGTCTCTCCAGAGTAGCTGATAGCACATGTGAAAGGCAGCAAGTCCTCGGGCTATTGTGTAACTTGGGGGATGCCTGCAGCCGCTGTTCATAATTAATCATTTAAGCAACAGTAAAATCAAGTGACTTTACTGACAGTATCCAAACTGCTGACCTCAATGCATTTTAAAAGTTCGCTGGATACTGAACCTCGAATGACCCATGGATGGATCTGGAATAATAATTTTCATAATCCTCAAGTCATTATCTTAAGAGGGAACGTATTGTTCTCCTAATTAAGTCCGTCCACACGCTGTGCATCTTCCCATGCAAATGCACTGTGCATAAACTAATTAAAAGAAATATACAGCCACAAGGACTTAAACTGTCTTTTATGCAATCTCTTTAAATTATAAGGAGTCTCCCTCCTCCCTTCTCTCTCCCTCTCACACACACACACACGCTCTAACAAGGGATTCGGCACCATATTCAGCAGGGAAAACCACTGAGCAGTTTTGGATCAGAATCTGGAATTCCCCAGAATTTATTAGAAAGCCTTTTTTTTTATGTCATTTTTGTGAGGGGCTTGGATGTGTAGAAGACCCTAATTAAGAGAGAGTTATGATTGTTTAATAGGAGACAGTCCCTGCCCTGAAGAGCTTACAGTCTAAACAGACAAGCCAGCCAAAAGCTGGAAGAGCCTTGTTTTGCAGTTAAACAGCTCAGCCATTGAAGAGTTGAATGACTTTTTCAAGGTCATACATTCAGAGCTGGAAATTGGAGGCGGATCTACTCCAGCACTGAAAGTAACTGAGTCTTCCACTTCTAGCAGTAGACCCAAAAGATGTTATATGTAGAAACCTATTTGATGCAACAGCACCAAAGGGCAATTTCCAATGAAACTCACTGGTATTTGGTTAGCTGGGAAACGGCTGTGAGACAGCTCAGCTTCTTTCAGTAGTTGTTTCATGATGTTCTCAGGTGTGGAGGAGGCTGTCTCACTGGAAAGCAACGTGTTGGAGGCGTGTGACCATCTTAAAACACTTTCTGCCATCTCTCCCCAGTTAAGCCTCCGCAGCACCATGCAGATGTAGCAGAAGGCCCCCGTGCCAGCAGTGTATGTGTGTTCATGCTGTCTGCATGCCTCATGTTGGACCATGATTTTGATGAACCCTTGACTGGCCTCTGTGTTTGGTTGTAGCAAGATCATGAATGAAGCAGTTTGAAGGATACCACCGGGGTCGGTTTTTTGCTATAGTCTCCCTTGGGACTGTTGCTGACATTGCCTTTGGCTTCTGATTTGCAGAAGAGGAGTGGAAACTCTGGATATGTCCCGCTTGCTATTTCCACTCCTCTTGTAGGAGGTGTGTCTGGTGTCTGCACATCTGCCAGAGCACTGTGACATTACTGCTTGCTCTCCTTCTCCTGTAAGAAGAGCAACTTAAGTATTTTGTCTAATATCATAGTCTCCATGGATGCAGGAAGGGATGTCTGTGGTTACCGACATGCTGAACTGGGGGGTAGCCTAAACCAGTGGGTAGGCCCACAAAATAACTTGGATTTCTCTATCGCTCGGACTTTCTCCCGCAAACAGCTTTCTTGGATCCTGTGGTTATGAGACACCCCTGGGGCCTCTGAACTGGAGCAACAGTCTTGCAAACTGAGTCTGAGTATAACGATGGAGCATCTCAGTGTTTTCACTGGTCTTGAATGGTCTTCAGTGGGTTTGGTGGTAGAAAGACTGGCATTTGCAAATCTCACACGCGTGACTCTAGGCCTGATCTGCACAAAGGCTGTGGGCGACAGGTCACAGCAAACAGGACCGTCAGCAAAAGAATAGTTGGTGAGTAGCCTGACCTGAGCAAATTGCCCAGACAAAGAAGTTGGTATTTGCACTGAGGTGAACTGGGACAATGCAGCCATGCCCACCAATGAGAGGACACGAAGCCAGTTGTTGTGCAACTCAGCTGCTCTGAACTTGGTGGAATAATATCAGCTAGTAGATGAAGATGGGTTGTGTAGCCCACAGTCCTGCAGAAGGCCTTCTAAGTTCTGCCAAGTAGACTTTAGTTGATGCCCGCAGCTTCTGATCAACTGATATCTGCAATTATTGGGGCAATGGAGGCGCAAATTTCAGAAACAGTCCATCAGTGTGAGTGAATGCCATCCACAATGGGACTAGTTCAAGGGGAAATGGCAACCAAGCCCTCAACAGCCCTGGCATGGTTGGATAGGAATTTGCACATAAATTCTGAGAAAGCACAGGGTTTTCCTTGCTCTCTTTTGTAGCGGGTGTTTATACGTGCAAAGTGGAAGATGAAATTTCCTTAGGCTGGTCTTGATTACTGTGTCATTCTTTGCAAGTGGCAGGTCTCCTGACAGCATCCCTACCAACGCAGCAGTCCTTTAAAAAAGGAACTGGAAAAGGAGGGTGAAGAAGAGCTCATCTCTGAGGCTGGGAGGCCCCTATAGCACAGGATCAGGACCAGAGGGAACAGGCAGCCCTTCTCTTATCTGATGTAGCCTGAAGAGCAGACAGATAGGACTGCAGCAATCAGTATGATGGGAATGTGGTGGGTGGACTCTACCAAGAGAAAAGAAACCCTCCCCTCTATGGATGAACCTTCATCTCTGTTTCCCCCCTCTCCAGTCCTCATTCCGGTAAGAGGGAGGATCTTTTCCCCATCCAGCGATGAGATGAAAGAGTGCCCCCCATTTGACACTTCATGAGTTGGCTGAACCCTACAAAATGATCTTCATAAAATCCTGATTCCAAAGCATCAAAGCCTTTTCCTGACTGGTAAAAACCCTAAAAATTCCTGGAAGAACTGCCAAAGGGCAATGGGGCCGATTCTGTCAACTGCCTTCGGTTAGAGCTGGGTTTGGTTATTTATGGGGGCTGGGGGAGGCAAGAACTTTCCAGATGGGCCGCTGAACCAAATATAACAATGATAAAAATCAATGCAGTTATGTGAAGGGAAAAAAAAATGCCTGCTCTGAAGGGCTGCATGAGGCACATGCTTCTCTGTGCTGAGACATCCCTCAGCACAGTGCTGCTCGTGGCATCCCACCCTGTGCTGTTTCATCCCTCTGCATTGCACAGACACCTCCTCTGTGTCTGCTTGTGTCTGTGACTTTTATCTCCCCAGAAAGGTTGCAGGGTTCTGATGTCCAGGTCCTGCTGGGACTCCAAAGAAGCAGATGTGTCTCTTGTCAAATCATGGCTCAGACAGAATTGGTGTGTGAGGGATCAAGGCTGAGACACAGGATATCAAATGGGTTTCATGGAAACCCTTGGATGAAAGGCAAGGTGAAAGATGAACATTTCCTGTCTGAAACATCTGAAGAAATTTGCTGTTGCAAAGTGATGGTGTAAAGGAACTGAGTGAGCAGGGAGACAACCCTCAAAATCATCTGGGTTCTTTAGTCATCTTGAAATATTAATTGTGATCAATTAGAGCCCTGTTGGTGTGCGTGGCACTGTACAGTTATGAGTCAGAGCAAAAAAAACTCTGTCCCTTCTACAAAGGCATTGCAGTCCCGGGGCACAAGGGAAGGAGAAGCATAAGAAAAGGCAAAACATATGGGACTGGGACTGATCTTTAGATTTTTGTATGCATCCAAGAACAGAGGAGGGGGATTCAGTAATTCCTTCAAGAAGGAAGCTTGCTTGCCATCTACTCTGGGAGGATGCATGCTGAGTATCTGGTGTAAGTGCGAAGAAGGCGAGGAGTTGGGACTGAGGGGGAGAGAAGCAATATCTGGTGAGAAAGGAAATTTGCTGGAGAGGGTTGGAGTTGGTGACTGCAAACTCTGTGTCTGAGTGCTCCCTTGGGCTTCCTACATTAGTGAAGTTTTGGATTCCTGCATGGGTTGTTAATAGATGTACAATTAGCCAGCCAATATCATCATCTTTCTAGTGTTGATCTTTATTTTTGGAGATATCCTTCGCTGGAAAACTTTCAGTACTGTCATGGAATGGATACGCAAAGTCTAAGTTCTCCCTTTGGCAATAGCATTTTTCTACCGTCCTCTTCTACTGCTTTCAGTCTGATATTCACACTCTGGTATTCTTGGCCTCACCTGTCATCCATTATATGTTTATGTTGTTGGAAAGCTGGTGAGACAGCCTACTGAGGTTGCTGTTCATCACTGTGCAGTGAATTCCAGCTTTCTAGGTAAGTCTAATGAAATTGGGGGGATTACTCTGCCTTACCCAACAGACAGAGCCTTATTTGGTTGGGTTTCTTTGTTTAGGTCAGGTTCTACGCCTCTGTGTGTGGTCCCACCATCAGGTTGCCTTTCACCACCCTGCTGCCCTGTGGGAGCCCAGCCCTGGTACAGCCACCAGTCAGCGAAGGTGCTCACTCCTCTCTCCGCTCCTCACCTGCGGATGGACTCTGCTCGCAGCACTTCAGCAATTTGTCATGAGAAGGCCAGGGTGAGGTGAGTGATTTGCTATGAGTGATTTGGGTGGTGAGACACTTGTTACTTGTTAAAGGCACATGAGATAAGAGATGCCGTTGATGTTTTAAGGTGTTCTTATCATAGGCCTCAGTCTGAAATGACACTGTTCATCCACACTTTCTCTCCAGCTTGTTGATGAAAATGGAGAATTTTCTCCTGCTGTCTCCAGTCTCTGGAAAGACCCTAGACAAAAGATTTTTTCAGACACATCATTTCCTTTTGTGAATCAAACTCTAACCTCTTAATGTTCAGCAAATAATTTGTTCCAAAGGGACTGTGTTGTATGTGATCGTAATTACATTTGGTTTTTAATAATCATAAACACTCTTGTTTTCTAAGAACCAGCAAAACTGATTTCCAAATCATTTAATTTGAATGGCATGTTTTGTGTTTGTGTAGCATCTTCTCCCCCATAAGCACTTCTAAAGAAAAACAAACAATGTATTAAAAAAAGAAAAAGCAAGTGTGGGGGGAAAAAAAACCTTGGAGAACTTTAAAAGACTCTAAACCTGAAAAGGGAGGGTGGGATCAGCTAATTTGTCCCTCTTTTGTGTGGTTTATTAAGCCTTTTGTTCTGGAACGCATGGGTTCAGTGGGAAAGCGGTTTTTGATATATAATGTATTTACTTTTGCTAATTAATTAAAGCAGTATTCATATGAAAATGCCGACTGATAATGGCTTTCACAGCAACAACTGTGTTTTTTAAAGTAGCAACTTTTAATTACAAATTGACTGGCAGAAATATATAAACCCAAATATTGTTCCACTGATTTTCTTTTAACTGTGTTACTCTTGCTTGATTTATCGGATTAGGGCTTTTCACACATAGTGCGTACAAGATATTGTTTTTAATGAGAAATTAAAAGATTACCAACAATACCCATAAACCATTAAAAACACAAACTCTAGATGAATGGTAATTAGACAGAATGATTTGAGGCTGATAAATTGAAAGCAATTAATGTATTTGTTTGGGATTCTGAAGATAGCTCTGGGTGTTCCAGAAAGCACTGAAGGGTTCAGATTTGGTACTGGATTGCATGTGGAGATACCTGCACCCCTTCAAGTGTCCAGGGTATGAGTGGAGAAGATGCTGACAGGGCTCCATTGGGCTTGATAAGGGGGAGAGGTGAAAATTATACAAAAGAGATTCGTGGGGAGGACTAAGGGGGTGTATCAGAGTAGGGCTTCGTTGGATCAAACCATTTCTGTATTTCACTGTTATCTGTGACATAATGTAAGGGAAAACTTGAGGAGGTCAGAGTGGGGAAAGTGCTGAGGAGAAGTAAAGGTTTCTCATCTGTCCTGTGGTTTATCAACATTGCATCTTTTGCTCAATCGAGCAGCCCTGAGTCAATAAGCCTGCATGAGATGCTCTCTTTTGGGAGACGAGGAGGTTTCATTTGTTAATGGTGTCTTGTAACCCCAGCAAGAGCATCCTGTTTCTATTCTTTCTCTTATTCTTGGCAAAGCAAATGTTTTGGGATTCTATTTCAGCAAAAGGAAGTACTCTCGGGTGGTGATGCCTTTTGATATTGTGTGCCTTGTACTTGGGTCTAGAACAGAGCTCACCATGATTTCCCATCTCAGGAGAATTTCTTAGGACAAGAAAAATACCCAAAATCAAGTAATCTTCTAAATCAAGATAGAAATCTCTCTGCTTAAAAATCTTAAAACAAAATAACCCTCCCCACCTCAAAACCTAAAGCCCCAGGCGATATATGATCTGAACAATTGAAACATCTAATTTCAATTTTTACTATTTTTATTTTCAGATCTTGTCCAAGTATAAGTTAAACAGAGCATTGAAATGAAGAGTCATGGCAAACAAAAACCTGAAATATTTTCCTAATTTTCCCCCAAGTCAGAGCTATCCGTCAGAATCAGCCCTTTCTTACACGCACTGCTTTGCTTGTGATAATTCTTTTTTTTGGGGGGGGTGTGTGTGGTATTTTTCATTTAAAAGATTCTTGACATGGAATTCTGCAAGTGGAACTCCCTTCTTCTCCACCATCGGCTTATCTCTCTATTCCAATCCCTCCTTTAGATGTATTTCCTCCATGAGGCTTTTCAGAGCTTATCCACTGTAGAAAGAAATGCATTATTTAACAAGGCAAGAGAAAGAGAACAGTGTATGCCCTTCATGTTTAACCATCAGCTGCTGGCATCTTGCTGTCTTGCTCAGGAAACCAGGTTTTCCAAGCTCTTGACATCACTCAGCAGACTGGATGCTGGTGGGTGCTCAGTTATTTTTGAAAACCTGGTCATTGTATTCCTAATGGAAACTGTTGGACTGAACCAGATTTTTTTGAGGCTTTGCCCTTGAAAAAGACATTTTCTCTATGGAAACTCTGTGGCTTGTCAAATTTAGGGCCCAATTCTTTCACCTGTTGACTTTCTTGCAGGCACACTTAAATCTTGCAGGTGCTCTGAAGCTTATATTCGCTGGAGCCCTGTGTTCTGTCCCTGCGGTGCTGCCTGCTGCAGCTTCATCTCTGCGCAGCACAGGGGTGTTCACTGCAACTCTCGTGGGGTGATTTGTTAGGGCTCTCCTCCATCCAGCCTACTGGAGTCATGGTGGTTGCAGAGGAAAGCAGGTGTGTTCGCCAAAAGTATTGTCCTTCCAGGGATGAATGGGACTGGGAACTGCTTCGCCTGTGGGGCTTGCTCTGGGGAACACTCGCTGGGTTGTTGCTGCTGCTGTGAAGTAGCATCTTGGGCATTTCATAAAGTATTTTCCATTCCTTGTACACCAGTTCAGCCATCAAATTAACAAATAAGTTTCTTGGAGGAGCCACCTGGGACCTATTGCAAAAGCTGGACGCTAGTAAAATCCAGTTGCATGTTGCAAAAGGGAAAAGACCAATAAGGAAACAATAACAGAAAAGCTCCATTAAAAAGGCATATGGATACAATGTTGCTGGCCCAGTTAATGAACCTGTTATATTCAGTAGTACAATAAAATCCAAAGTAATTGCAAATGAAACTTAATGCCTTGTAAAAGAGTTCAGCTCCTTTCTTCCATAGCTACAGCTTTTTGAAATAAAGGCCTGATCCAGCAGGAGGTGTATGTGTGCTGCACAGCTTAAATAGTGTTTTAGGAAACATCTGATTAACTGTGGACAATGTTAAGGTTGTTTGAAATGTTCTGGCTTTTCTGGCCAGCCCAGCCCTCTGCAGAAGGATGTGGAACAGGGTAGCACATGGAGTATTTGACCTTGACCCTGTGCGTGTGGGATCTCGCATATTCGGGTCTTCCCTGCAGGCACAGGAATCACTTCAGACTGGTCCAACCAGGAAGCTACTGAGGTGATGGTTACTTTTTCCCCTATTCTCAAATCTCTGTGTTTCACCATCGTTCTGACTAGAGTGGTGGGCTCAAAAACCCTGCAAAAGCAAGGCAGAAAAGTCCGTCTAACCTTGTCTCTGTGCATACTCCTGGGTGTTGATCCAGACTTTTTCCTGACTTTTTAGAGCAAAAGCTGTAAAAAGCAAGCTTCAAGCAAACCCCATTCATTGGGGAGAGTAGACTCACGATTTTGCTCTCTATAATAGATTTTGGATAGTAACAGTTTCTTTAAGTCATAGGGTTAAATCCTGATTGTCTTTACTCAGCTCTCAAGCCAAAACTTCCTTTATGTGAGTAAGAAATACCTTGGAGGAGGGGATTTGCAGCATCAGCATTTTCTCATGAGGATAGTGATATTTATTGGTTGTTTAGTGCCCAGTCTACGGGAATTAAATAACTGCTTGAGAATTTTAGCTTTGTTTCAAAGGCATGTTTCTAGTCCTTAGGTTTGTGTGAACTCCACTCCCCACCCCCCCCATGTAATTTGAAAGTGTGCTTTGGTTATGCCTGAAAGACTCAGCATCCAGAAGGCAGGGAAAAATAACCCAAAGCTGATTGTTATTAAAAACAAACATCACCAGCCCCCTCCCCAAACTGATAGTATTCGAATTCCTAGGTTTGCGTTGCTGATTTTGGGCCAAGGGAACTGCAGGCAGGTAGAAGCCTGATTTGCATTACATCAGAAGCAGGAGCATGGCAGTTTGCTTGAAAACGGCCTGAGCCTGTTGAGCCTGGGGAACAAGCGCAAAATGGGGAGAGCAAGGACAGAGTGAGTGCCACAGAGGGAAATACCGGCCCTTAGAGAAAATCCTTCCTGCTTCCACCCATAAAACCTAATTTTTCAGGAGAGAAGTATCAGTCCTGCCAAGGCTGATATCCCCTCCTCCTCCTTTACTAATCAGGTTTTCATTTAATTTGCAATGCTTCGTTTCCCCACATGAATTGACTATAGTTGGCAGATAAAGCTGTGAATGGCCCTTTTAAGTTCAAATGATGATTCTAAGCTGCACATTCCTCAGTTTAAAATGTGCAGTGTCCTCCTTTCCTGGCATATGCTAGCAGAAGTCATGGGATGCACCCCAAGAAATAGCCCCTGCTTGCTTTATTGTTGTTCTTTCCTTCCTCTGATGGTGTGAGTCAGGGGTACTGTCAGTCTCTGAACCAACAGCGTCTCCATTTCAGCAGTTAGTCTGCCCATTTCATTGTTTGGCTGAGCTGTGGCACGCTATGAGCTTTATCTTGATTCTATGTAGTTGACAATAAAGAGACAAATTTCTGAAATTCTAGTGGGATTTCTAGAGAAACTTCCTTCCCCCTTTTTCCCTTGGAAAGGAAGCAACCTCCTGGAAACTCACCAGCCCACTTCTTTTCTTACTGGGTTAGAGCTGGCATCCTCTATTAGCTTCCTGCGTAACCATGGGTTTGACTTGGCTTCTCTCAAGGTTCTTGCTGAAATTGGTCCAATGCTTTATCCTCACATCCACCCACGCACATGAATTCCTCAGTGTCATAAGTCGGTTAGGATCCATGTAAGCCACGGCATCTCTCTGTCTGTGCCCCTTCATCCACCCCTGTGAAAAATGTATGGCGTTGTAAACGGAGGCAATGCAAATATATACAAGGTGGGGAGCCTTAGTGATACGGAACTCAGAGGTGAGAGTGGTGAAGACAGTCTGTAGAAGGCTATGAGGGCTTTTCAATAACAAGATGCAAGACCGTCCCTTAAAACTGGATGCGAAGTCTGCTGATGTCAATGCAGAGATTTGTATTGATTTCAGCGAACTCTGCATCAGTCCCTTCAAAAGCATCAAGGAATATGGTCCTAATCAGATGGTATGATTGCGGCAAAAGATAGGCCTTGGCATCTGTGTAGGACCCTAAATAATACCTCAGGTATTTCATAAGTGCTCATTAGGAAAGAGACAGATCCTATACTCGGGGGTGTTACAGCAGAGGCCAGTGGATGTCGTGTGCTTTGGAAACTCGGCTCCTTTGGCTAAATGAGAACACCGGGTATTTTCAAGTCTGGTTCCAGCTGTAGGTGTTGAATGCTTGAAAGTCTACTTCTGAAGAAATTTTTAAAGACAGGCTTCCCTGTCTGTTTCAAAACTGAATTTTGCAATGCGTTATGTTCCTTCAGCTTTTTGGTCTGCACGTATACATTATCAAGGACCTTAGGAGGATCGCTGTTGGGAACTTTAAAAAAAAAAAAAAAAGGATATGAACATTTGAGATCACTTTAGAAACGGCAGGCCAGCCAGCAATTCCACAACTAGATCTTGATTTGAACTCTGAAACCCCAGCAAAGTTGGGGTATATGATCCCCAGACTGGGGTTGTCTAAACATGGAAATCACTCAGAACTCAGGTCAGCAAAAATGTATGTAAAGGCACTGAATAAACGCAGCGGTCATGGGTAGCTAATCTTCCCACCCAGGAGCGCTGGTATTCTCAGTACGCAACCATTATCATCTAAAATACTACCTGTCCCATTGCAGCCTGGATTTGGTCTCCTTGCCTGTGGATTAGACATAAGGAATATAAAACAAAATACATGCACAAAACCCTTGTGTTTCCTTTGCAAATTCAGGCTATGCACATAGCTAATTCTTTTCATGTTAATCTACACTTACAACCCGATAACAAGCTAGAGCTTTCTTCTAACCAGGCTTGATTAAATTTGGAAGATTTCTTCCCAACAGGAGAACCCTTTCTGCTTTCATGCAGTAAACATGATTTTGTGCTTTCTGTATTTCCCTTTTTTATTTTTATTTCAGGAATTCTTTTTTTTTTTCCTTATTATTATTATTATGAATAAGCTAGTTTTAAATCAATTTCAACAGCTGGAATTAATTTTCCTGTTACTGACTCTTCACTTGGGCCTGTCACAGAGCGGGAGGCTTTCTATTAGCATAAACATAACTGAAAGCTCTGGAATTTGCATTAATGTACTTTTAACAAGTTGACAGTCTTTTGGCACACGCTCCTGAGATCTGAGAAGCAAGGGAAAAAAAGACTGTATTATACCTTACACTGGCTGGATTGTAAGAAGCTGTCAGGTAAAACCTCAGGTTTCTATTCCTACTACAAAAATATGGGACAAAATATCCACTCATAAGCAGGTGTATATATCTGACAATTTTGCAGAGTCCTTACCGCTTGCCTCCCAGCCTCTGAAAGAGCATGCTCGCAACTCAGGAGCGAGCTGGTTTATTGTTATTTAACGGATGTGGAACTTGCATAAGGGCTGAAGGTGCTGAGGTGCAAAATATTTTACAAAGTTTTAAAAGGCTCTCAGGAAATGTATATTTTAGTGACAGGGCTATGGGCCCTTTAAAAAGTTATCCAAACCCTGCTAAATACGTTAGAAGGTGTGTCAAATAAAGAGCTCGTCCTGCCAACTCCGTACTACCATAAGGTAGGATTTCCAGAGGGCTCAGCATGGCAGTTTTGCCAGCAGTCACAGAAACTTAAGCGAAGACCCAAAAACTGAAACAATGGTTTTATACATCTGTTTAAACCAAATAATTAAAGGGAGGGTCTTTCAATTTGCTTCCAGCTCCTAGGTGGCAAGTGAATTGTGGTTGAACCTAGCTAGCCTTCATTAGTCACAGGACCAGAACCCAATTTGTGGATAAAGAGAAGCCGATGTTCCCACCAAACGGCACGTCTGTGGCAGCAAGGCCTTGAAGGAGGATGAACATTAGGAAAGCTGGTGGCGGTGGCGTTTGGCTGAACTCTGCTGGCATTGCAGTCAGTGTGTAGAAGTAGCTGGGCTACTGCTGGGTCAGTGTGGGCAACCAACGGGCTAGTCTGTGCGCCAATGTCTATGTGAATGGGCCCTGCCATGGCTGGAAGCTGAGGGTTAACTGAGCCCTGCACTGCAGGCATCGGCTGTACCGCAGCGAGCCGTGGGTAGCTCTGGATCCCTCAGCGATGTAGATGTTCTTGCCTGCATGTCAGCGGGGTTGATGTGCGTATTTAAAGAATGCAGTAAGTTTTCACCAATTACTTAGGAGAAGGATGTTACAGCGTTTGCAAAAAATGTACAAGCCAACATCAAATTTGTATGTATATTTATGTGTATGTGTTTCCAGTTACACTAGAAAAGTAGGTAGGAGAAAATACTTGGGCTGCAGATCAGACTTATATCAGTTGCCATGGGAATAAAAGGGAATACGGAGAATTGAGGGAATCCTTTAAACTACAGGATTTTTTAAATTGAGTTCTTATTTGACTGTTTATTTAGGCCCTACATTAAGACAGAAATGTGTGTTTAGCCAGCTCCTCCTGCTGGATCCAGAGCAACTATTAAAGCTTATTTCCATAGAGATATTGCTGATACTGGCCCCAGAACAGAGAAGAAAGAGGCCTGGGAGAGCCGCTGTGCTTAGTGGCACTCAGCTCGCTCTGCGGCCGGGGGCTCGCACAGCCCCCTCGCAGCTTGGCAAGGGGAGCCTGGCTTGATGCTTACATGGTAAAGCTGCTGCCAGTGGTTTGGCAAGGCTGTGGAATTCATCTGCTCCAGGACTTGTTTCCTGGGTTTGCCTCTTGGGTTTGGGGAGACCAAAATGGTACCCGTTTGGTCTGGAAACTATGACTTGATCTGGCCGGCATGGGAGGGATGCAACGCTGCTTACAGTCAGTCGTATGGTAATCGTCTCACTGCTGGGAAGAGTCACTGAAAGGTCTGCTAGTTAATTAGCAGGGGGATTGTAAATAGCTAAAACCTGACTGAATTCCTCAGGATCCTGTCAGCTCAGGACAGGATCCTCCTGCCACTCCTCTTCCTGCCTCTTCGCTCTTTGACCACAATCGGTTATTCTGGAGATAATTTTTCCTCTCGTGGCTGCTGTTCCAGTCACTACCGTGACACTCACTGTGGCTGTTATTCATTGCCTATAAAGAAAAGGAGCAACGTGGTGCCGTGGAAGAGCAGTATCCCCTCAATGCCCTTCACAGCTGTTGTGTTTTTCCCTTTCCCGGGGATGCTGGCTGAGAGCAAGAGTCTGTCCCGCACTGCTTGGCTCACATGCGACTGTCCTCTCTTGCTTCCCCTGATGGAAGGTGCTTGAGGTACATCTGCCCAGCTGTGACTGAATCACATATGAGTTCTCCTGAGCTAATCTGTCTGTCTACTTCTGGCTGCATGGCGGGCCTAGTGCCTCCACCAGCGTTGACTTCATCAGCATCAGCGGTGGGCGTTGCGTGAGCCAATGTTGATGGCATCAGGCCCCTGGTCAGGGTTCGTGTGTGCGAGTGAGGGGCAGAGGGGCTGTGGGCTGGGAGAGCTTTGCAATGGTGGGAAGAAGAGTGTGGGAGGGGAAAAGGGAAGAGTAGTTTGGTTTAGAGATACTGTCCGCAGCGCTGATTCACTGGGCTAATCGGATCGTGGTGGCGTTTTTCCTCCGGTATCTGCTCTGGGCGTCTGTCACTGTTTTTGAGAATTTATCTTTCTCATCAGAACTTGTTTTTTTCTTGGGTTTTTTTTTTTCCTCTCTTCATTCAATGCCTGTAAGAGGAAAACATTTAAAAACAAAATGTCCTTTTCTCAGAGTTACATCCAGTAGGCCAGAGCTGTGATAAAGTTTCTTCTCATGTGGATTGCCAAGAAACATGGGTGCCTCGTGGTCAGTGGCCAGCCAGGACTACTACAGCCTCTGCTGAATTTTTCCTTTTTTGGTAGGAGTTCTCAGTTACTCCAAGTCTCCAAACAGTACTTCAGGGCCGTGCAAGTATTTCCTTTTCTCTGCAGCAAAGGCTGCTGGATATTCATTTTTAGTTGAAGCATGTCCTGTGGCACAGATCCTGTGGGTGAGGGTCTGGGGCCTTTCCTTAAGTCACCCTGTTTCAGGCAAGCTTGAGAAATGACGGGCTGTGATTTAAACTGGCAGCCCTAATGGGAGGCGTTGGAGAGGAGTGCTGTCTTGCCGAGTAGGTCTTTGTCCATATCCTCCCACAAAAAAAAAACTAATGAAAAATAGTTGGAAAGCTTTTATTATAACTCAGGTTCTGGTACTTGGAGGGGTTTGAGCAACTGTTGCCGAGCTCTACTCTGCCTTGTGCAATCTGACCTGCATGGACTGAGGTGAAACCATGAGCGAAGTGGAGCTCGCGATAACCAGTGTGCCAAACCTCCACACTCTGCAGCATGGGAAAAGGGGTTCAAGTATTAGTTATTATCTGGAAGCTGAAACCTCCCCTCCAACCTCTGTTGTATCTATTAAGCTGAGGGGGGCTGTTTGGGGAGCATCTGATAAAAGAACTTTAGCCGTGCAAAGCTCCGTCAATGAGACCTCTCTGTAAACATCATCTGTTGTTAATTCAGCCTTGCATGCTTATGAACCCACATTTGTGATGATTATTTCTGTTTTTTGGAGGAGAAATTTTTATATATGGAAATGAATAGAGATATTTGCACAGCCAGTGAGCATCTATTTCATATTATGACTGAATATATATATTACGGAAGTGCCTAGAGACCTTAGATTATAGGAGGGCTTCACTGAACAAGGCACAGTATGTGCCTAGGGGAGATACGCCTTGCTACAAATAACTGGAGACAGTCCTAGCCAGGGCAGAGAGCTGGGCAGAGGGAGGGAAGCACAAGGGGTGAGGTGACCTGCTCAGGGCTGTCTGCAGGACCAGAGCTGGGCTGCAGGTCTTCTGGCTCTGCACAGTCCTTAAATACTGCTGTCTTCCCCCCAAGCTTATGTGGGCAAATGACAAAGAAGAATAGCCATGTAAGCAAGAGATGATATTGCTGTAGCTCTCTCTGCAGTGTTTTTACCCTCCTTCTCACGATATCTCTGGCCTTAGACCCTCAGCTTTTGAGGGGAGAACTGTTGGGTTTTTTGAGAATAAGGCGTGATGCTAATTTTACATTTTTCTGCATTTGAACTGCCAGAGATGTTAAGAAAAAAAGTTCTTTTTAAGTAATATCAAAATTCAAAGAGTGGTCTCAAAAGTATTTATATTAGTTTATAGGTCTGTATAAATCAATATATTTGCTTGTCGAAATTCAAGAACTTGTGATGAGGCAATGAAAGGAGATCAAATGCAGTTGTAAGCGGAGACACAGGCTGTTCTGACCTGTTTTAGGATACTTTGAGAATTTGGGAGTGAGTGAGAATCAGAATCCTCTGTCACTGGAGCTGATGTTTTGTGCGTTTGAATTTCTGCCATCTTGAACCTCAGGAGATCAGCTGAAGGTTATAGCCACCATAACTGCATTCCAAATGGGGCTGGTGTGGGACCAACCCCAACCTGTTTCTTGCAGACAGGTTCCAACCCAGAGAGTTAAGTCATTATTTCCAGACACCAAAAATGTAGAAATGCCAGTTGTCAAGTGTGTCCCACTATCATGGAGTGACACTTGTGATGCCTCTCTTCTTGCTGAGTAACACTATAACCCAAAAGACTCGTACTAGGCTCCAGAGGCTATTCTTAGAATAAAGTGGGATTTGCTTTGCATGCCTTGTCCTGTCTAAGCTATTGCCATCATCCTTCCTACTCACTGGTGCCTTTGGCCTGACCCCTTATGTCCCAGAATGAAATATCTCTGTTTCTTCTTTTTGTCCATTAGTGAAGGATTTCCGACGCATTCAGGATTGGCCAAACTCTGCTTCTACTGAAACCAAAAGGTGTTTTTCCACTGACTTTGTTGGGAGCTGTTAGAGCAGAGCTTGGTGCTGTGGGAAATCCCACGCCAGCTGACTGAGGGGAGGTGGGGAAGGATCTGGCGTGTTTCATGGCAGAAGCAGTATTTTGTAGGGAAAACTGTCATGGAAGGTAACGTTTCTGTGATGTGGTAGGTTACCTTGCTTAGGAGTGTTGTGGCACAACCAAGAGCCCTCTCCCATCTCAGGGTGAGCACTTCTCACTGCTGTATCTGGAACACTGGCAGCAGGACTCCAGATTGAGCTTTCAGTGCAGGGGGAAGCTGTACAGAAGGAGCCCGGGTTTACATGGCTTCAAGGAAACCTGCCCACAGCCTCCATCTCATTGTCATCACCCAAAACTTCAGAACCTTCCTGTGACACCGGGATGGCCATTTGTTACGGTTATCACAACGGTAAAATTGTCATGGGTAAAAACATCCCGTTGTCCAGAAGTATAAGACAATAGCATCGGCCAAGAGGGCCCATCCTCCACACCCCCCTTCCCCTCGCGACTCCTCCACGCTCAGGAAGTGGCAAGGCTGTTCTGTGTGGCCAAAAACAAGGCAGAAAAACTCTAGTGAGAAAGGGAGTTAGAGCTGATCGGTAAGCCAGGCATGGGTGCTGAACATCTCTCAAGAGATAAGTCTCTGACGCTTGATTCTTTTCAGTCCTTTTGGAGACCGTGATAAGGAGGCGGCAGTTGCTTTGTCAGGGTTGCTCACGCTCTTTTGTGCAGCCTGTTCAGTCACTGAACTTGTTCAGATAAGACAAACATCTAAACTCCATTTCCGGAGACACATACCAGTCTTTGCATTCAGGCACTGGTTATACCAGGGGTGGGCTGCTAGAGGCAGGACTGATGTTGAACGCCTGTGAGAAGGACGCTCCATAGTAGCTGGTGGTTCTGTGTCTCCTTTGCTTCCCCAGAGCTCCAAAATTGGGAGTCCAGACTTTCCAAGCAGTCCAAAGATCTGGGGTATTTGGCAAAGGTGGCCACAACCATCCCAGCTGCAGAGATGGAAGTACTTTTGAAAAACTGACCGAAAATTCTGGGTGCTTTGAGCTGAGCAAAGCTGGGTCCTCCCAAAGTCTGGTTGCATCCAGACTGGTGTGCATCCCCTTCACAGGATTTGAGAGTCCTCAGCCATCAGAAGAAAACTTGTAGTTAGCGAGTGCTTCAGCCACTGCTGAAAGGCAGCCACAAGGGAACAGAATCGTGATTGATTAAAGTGAACAATGTCTGGACACAATTATTTAGGACAGACAGTGCAGGAAAATAACGTAGGCAACTGGAAATCTGCAGAGAATTTCATAAGGTGTCAGGACGTGATAAATGCCGGAGGTAGAAATCAGTCTGGATGTTACTCAGCACCCCTTTTGCAAGAAGTGCTGGAGCAGCTCTTGTAACTGCAGTTGGCTAGAGTTTCTTTCTAAAATCTCATGCAAAGTAAGAGATTTGCTTTGGGGACCAGTCCTGACTAGAAGGAAGAAGTACTCAACGTTCAGTTGCCCTAATTTTTCAGCTTCTATGCTTTCTGTAGAGGGCTCCCAAGTAACTACTCATCTTGCTTTTACCTCTGAGCTCAGAGAAGTCATCGTCTGAGTTGGTACGGGCAGATGTACATCAAATGGCTAAACCTGTCCCTGCTTCGGCAGGAGAAGCAGACTCAGGGTGGTCATGCTGTCTGGGCAGTGAGGGTTATGGGAAGCTGTGTCTGAGAGTGTTGTATTTTCTGTTTTGAGACTCAACATGAAAAGGCTGAGATACAGTTTGTGTAGAGACCTGTGGGTTCCAGAGGCATTGTAATATGTCTGAATACATTTTGCTTGTGTGATTTCTGGCATCTCCCAGTCTGGCAAGAAGCAACCAAGCTTTTGCCTTCTCCTGGCCAGCTAGGGAAGTAAATACATTTAACAAACCTTCACGCCCCAGAAAAGACTCAGTTCCTCAGCAAGGGGATGATTCCTTGAGTTGGACAGTGGCAATCTGAAAAACACTTGTCTTGTTCTCCTGGCCTGGGATGAAGCATGTCCTCGCTGCATGCTATCCACCATGAGTGACCTGAGGTCCCTTACCCCCATAAAAGCTCCATTTTATAACTCATGGTGTTAGTATGCAGCTCTGTGCACAGCCTAGCGGGAGGCTGATCCAGTAAGCCTTGGAGGAGATGAGAAAATATGTCAATAATGGAAGGGAAGGACTGCAGGAAGAAAATGGCATCATTTGCTTTTTATGGGAGGAACTTCCTCGTGATTTTGTTTTTCAGAGTGAAAATAATGGGGTTAAACTTAGTTACACGGTGGTGTGCATCCCTGGCTCCTAACTCAGGACTAGCCCCTTGCAGCCTCCTGAGGTCTGGGCTTGGTAGACCCGAGTGTACACCACCATCTCACACAGGGTCGGTCTATACACCGGGATACCAGTAGCAGACTGGTATTGGCTTGTACTAAGCTGAGGGCCTAATTTTGCTGATGTTGTACACTGAAAATGGATGTACTTTAGATGCCTCCTAGGAGTCCTGGAGGGAGAGGGACTGCTGAAACATTGAGAACTGGCTTCGTTATTCTATCTGAACCTCCCCTGAGATCCCTATGTGAAGGGATTTAACAGAAAAATTTTCTTTCCCCTCCTCAAACAGATTTCAACTAAAAGCCACTAAGAGAGCTGGGGATCTTCAGCCCTCAAAGGATTTGGTCCCCATTGAAAGTACTGTCACCACTACGTTCCCAGGGGATGTTCCTCCTTGTGACCCTACACAGTGCTCAACTTAACCCTCATTGAGCAGCAGTTGCATCACTTAGGCATCTAATCCTATTTATAACCCGAGATACCGGTTATAAGATGCCAATAAATTTTAAAAACCCTACAATGGAAAGGCCTATTATTAGGCCATCTAGGATGTAGTTCTGTCAGAGCAGGGTTATTCAATTAACTGGGATTCAAGTCATTAGTATGGCAGGTGTTTTTTTGTTAATTGCTACTACCAGAGCAATGATTTAAAGCATTTCTGAATTTCAGTGACATTTCCGTTCACTGCCAGTTGCCCAGGGTCAAATATTGGGCCTAAGGCATGTGATGGTGTCCTTCTGCTGTGAACAGCAGCAGAACAGCCTGTCCTGAGAGATGCTCCTTCTGGGAGGAACAGACGCACACAGATCTCCTCTCCTTTCTCGTGCTGCATTGGATTCTCTTGTACTGATCGCTCAGAAGTGCTGTGTAATGGTGTGGATTTCCCAGCTTTTCCTAGACTCTCTTCTCCAGGGTCTGGGAGCAGTTTTGGCAAGCGGTGACCTAGTCATGGTGCCAGGGACCAAGTGAATCTGTGGCCTCGTGCTTCACAGTTTTCCCCTGTGTTCTACTGTTATGCTGTGGAAACTGGAATAACACATTCTGCCTGCGGGCAAACCCACTGAGTTCCGCTGTCCTGTGGCAGCATTTCCCGGATGGAAAAGCTTCTCCTGCTTTATCTGAATATATCCGTCTGTGTCCGAGGTAGGATGCGCTTGCTGTGCACCATTTCCCCCCCACCCCGCCCCAGGTGCCAGTCCATTCTGGTGCCCTCTGCTTCCCCCAAGCTTTCATTTCACTTTTGCTCTTCCCATCCCCGGACCAGCTGCCTGCCCTGACGGAAAGGCTGCCTGTGTCCTTGTGGAAGGCAGCTGCCTGTGTCCTTGTGGAAGGCAGCTCCCTGCGTCAGGGAACTCCAAGAGCTGCCTAAGTCCTGAGCAGGGAAACTTTGTTGTTTCAAAGTCACATTGACCTGAGCGCTGCAGCAAACGTGTGTAGCGTCTGCTGCCGTTGTTTCGCATGAGGGAGCTGCAGTCAAATATTAAAAAGGCAGCAAGAGCATTAAATTATTCGGCAACGGAACATTGTCATTCCTCCATAAAACTATTTTGACCTGTAGTTTTCTATGGAGTCCATTGCTCTTAAATGTGCAGTGAGAAAGGAAATTAAAAATTAATCTTTATTTCCATCTCAGAAGAAAACCTTAATTCTCTGCATTGAAATTATACTCATAATCCAGGGTAATAAATTATAGTTTTTAATTGCAGCTAGTCACAGCCAATCAAATGGGAATGTCTCTCTTTCTCTCGCTTGCTTTAACTTTGCTATGCAGAAGAACTCATGGAGCACTGGGAAAAATTCACGTACGTTGACCCAGGCTCTTAACATCATGTAGAATAAGCCCAGGATGTATTACAACGGTCAGGCTCTGCTCTTGTCTGGTACCCTTGAGCCAATGACCTGAAAGTACCTCATGGGCACTAATTGCACCATACACCCAAGGACAGGGAGATGGGTTAATTCTACCATTTCCAGGTGGAGAAGGTGCAGTGTAGCATCTTGTTCAAGGTTATGTAGTGAGTCAATGTTGAATGAGGAACAAAACCTCAATCCTAGTTTACCTGCTTTTGACTGTCAGACAGCACTCTGCTGAGCAGGAACGAGGAGCCAGGATGCCCTGCTCTGGCCCACTGACCAGCTTGGCTGACCTTCGAGCGTCTGAGCTCTGACGTTGCACCCCTTCTGACAAAAAGGACGGCTGGTTAAAGCAGATAATTGTTTGTGCTCGGTGTCTGGTGCAAGTAACCTTCATGTTCTTTCACATTACAGTATGTTGCAGATGTATGAGATGTTTCTTGGCATCTGACATTGCTGTATTGCATATGATGAAAGGTACCTTGGAAATGGGCTAAGATATGGCATGCTGTAGCACAGTCAAGGAGGTGTCTCTGTTCCTGAATAAGTGATGCTTTGCATGTGCCAGCTCTTTCCATTGCTGCCCCACAATGTTTATCTGAGTATTTGCATACTTGCCACACTGCTAGATCATCCTGGCTGGCTGTCTTCTCACCACTCGCATAGATGCTTTTAGCCAGAGTTTGTTGTCTCTAAGAGCAGCCCATAAGGCGTTCAACTACCTGTGCATTGCAGGTATCTGAAATGTTTATGTAGCACCTTTCTCCAAGCAACCCAGCCTTGGCATTTACTTTTTTTTTTTACTCCATCATATTCCAGACAATGAGATAGACCTGTGCTGACGAGGTGTCTTAGTACTTCTGAGCTCAGCTGGGAAAAAGGAGAGCCAACAGGAATGCAATCCTCAGTTGGAGGGAGAAATAGGGGTGGTTGGAGTCTACAATTCCGATAATAGCTCCTAGGTTTTTTTGCCTTTTTCTTAATTGTACACATATGTGGAAGAGTGGACAAGAGAGAAAAAGGATGGAGAAGTGGCTAAAATATCAGGCACAGCTGTGGGAATTAAGTGAGGTCCGCCTGACAGTCTTCTGTGGTGGAACAGTGTTATCAGTATAATCACAGTGAAGGTGTTTGTTACTAATCAGGATTACCTTGGCATGTCTATAGTGATTGATTTGAAAAAGACTGTAAAATCTCTGCAGTCAGGGTCTTCAGGCTGTGACCACTCCTCCTTGTGAGCTTAGTACTGTTAGTTGCAATGAGAACAATGTGGTGAAATCCTTACCCCAGGATGCATAAAGAAGTACAGACAAAAAAAATCTAACAATGTTTTTGCCTGAGAGCACTAATGTTCTTGATGAGCAGTCCCTAGATTCCAGACAGGAGGTTTTATGGGGTCTTACTCTGTACTGGTTAATACTGGCTGTTTCTAGAGAGCTTTAGGTGGACAAAAGGAAGCGTTAGCATGGGTGAAACATCCCTTTGCTGGTATGGCAGATTCACGCCCTCAGAAATTCTACTGCCCACTCCACATCTCTGGTGGTGAGCTGCTGTGCCCGTCAGCCAGGGCCACTGTCTGTGGAGTGTCTCTGAGCCCTGTGCTGGCCCTGCAATGGGCCCTGGTGCAAGCCCTTTGCCAGGTGACTGCCTTTGCCGGTCGGATGACGTTAGCAGGACGTACGTGTGCTGCAGCACTTGTGCAAAAAGGCTGATTTACCCACGAGAAATTTCACAAGGGAAGAGGAGGGGTGTGGGTGGGAATGGCCGTCCTCCTGCCTGTCGTGGGGAGCGCTCACTTGTGTGCTTTGCTGCCCCAGCCCTGGGGCAAGCTTGGGAGTGAACTAGATGGTTACCAGGAGATAAACTTTGACATCCAGGAGTTCTTCTGCCATCTCTGGACATCTCAGGTCTTTCATGTGTTTTGTTACACAGAGCTTGCACAAAAACATGTGTATCAGCAAGGGCTGCTTCTCTCTGAAGTCATGGAGACACAGATGAGCAGCTTTTTTTTTTGTCTTTGCTGCTATTAGTGTGCAAGTTTTAGCTAGATTAAAGGTAACTTATGTGGGCTCACATATGGTAAGCACACCTCTGATTTATTTTATCTGAGCTGCTTTTAAATGTGAGTTCTATCTCTTTCCCAGGCAGGATTCACCACAGCATAACAAATTGAACTGCTTGGAGGCTTTTCCTGGTGGTCTAGTTGAATTTTGCAGCCAACTTCCTTCTCATCTGGTTCTACCAATTGGATTTACCTCTAAATAATTCTCCTTTCTTGGAGCATTTAAACATGAGTCAAAGCTGCGTAGCTTTTCTACTCTTTCACTCTTTTCCCTCCTAAATAAGTTCCTCACAGTTCTGAGTAATTTTTTCTTTTTCTATCTTTATTTCCCACTTTCTTTCTTAGTTTCCAACAAATAATGCAGTGGCAAAACAATTGTTGGGCCTCTTCTCCTACTTGTTGAACTGCAGAACGGCATCCTCGGATTGCTGCTGAGGTGAGTAATAAATATAGTTTCTTATGGCTCATGAAAGGGATTCTTAAATTTTGAATGAGACAACTTTGTTATGCAGAAAGCAGTGACTGCCAGTTACATACTCACCCAAAACCTCTGCTTTCCAACAGGGAGTGATCAGGGAGAACAGGAGAACACTCAGCGGACTATAACTTGTATGTGTATACAGACAAGGCTCCTTCTGGAAATTAAATGCTTTATCTAAAGCTATCAGACTGCTGACTGCTCTTTAAAAGAGGTACTTTGGGGCTGGGGAAATAACTGCAGTTCTTTCTGTCAAATCCAAAGGAAGAACAATCCTGGAATTTATTACCCTCTATGCGTAATTTTTGTATTTAGCAAAATATTGAAGCGAGGATTTATGAACTAAACAAACATGTTTCCGGAAGATGATGGCAGCTGTGTGCCTTTAGCAGTAGTGGCGGCATGGTGAATATATCTCATCAGAAAATCTTTTATTTTATAGGACAATAAAATTAGTGAATGAAAGCAAAAAGAGAGGTATAATGGATCTGGATTTTAACAAGCATATGAATCAATATCTCATGAGATCTTGCTTGAAAAAATTTAATTGTATTTGACTGAGCAAGGACATGCAGAGAATAAGGGAAAGGGAATAGGAGGGGTAATTTTGTGACCGTGGTTGCAGATTTGACTAAGACGGGATGGCCTGGTTTTCAGGGCCTTGGCCAGTAGATTTAATTCCTTGCTCTGCCAAGGACTTCACAAGGGCACATCACTTCTTTTCTGTGGATCTTCGTTTGCCATCCTTAAATGAAGAATGGTACTATTGCTCTTCTTGTGTGTGAGAACAATGGCATTTAAAATTGAGAGGTTCCGTGAACCGTGGGAGTGGAGACCATGTAAAAAGGCCAGATTTTTCCACCCTGCCATAAGAGCAATTATAAGAAATGATCCATTTCTCATCATTTCATGCTTCATGCACAAGGGGGGCAGACTCTGGTTCGTATTAGAATTTTGCAGCATTTCATACAGATCTTCCATCGGTGCAGTTACTGACGTAAGCTGCAGAAACAAGAAAAATAAGGCAAAAGGTCTTTGTGATTACGGGACAACCCCTTCCCCATAAGTAAGTGTTATACATCTGTTACGGGCAACTGATTTTTTTTTTTTTTTTTTTTTTTTGATTTGACTAGGATTGTGTGGGAAGAGGACAAAGATTTGTCTGGTGTTTGGAAAATTCCTGTAGTGATAGCAGGAGAGAAAAAATGTCTTGCTTTTCTTCCTTCCTGGAAATATATAATAAGAGCTCTTCAATGGGGTTATGCAGTGATCATTCAGGCTCATGACCATGCCACTTAGTGTTCCCTTGGCTTCCCTGGTGATTGGGAAGGATAGGAATTGCCTTCCCTGTCCCCCAGCAGCTTGGGGACACTGCTGCTCCTGTGCCCAGGAGCATTTGCTTTTGCCCACTCCCCCAAACACGTGTGCTGGCCAGAGAGATTGTCTCTACCGTAGGCTGAGCAGCTCTTCCTCATGCACTCTTCGGTATCAAACACTTCCCACCTTGAAAGCTTCCTTGGTTAACTGCTCATTTCAAAATCATTATTAATGTATTTGCACAGGGATTTTGGAATTTAATTAGCCTCTTTTGAACTGCTCTTAGTGTGTTTGTCTAGAGAAACAGAAAATCCCTCCATGACTTGTTTGCTTGCTTCTTTCGTTGGTTTTCACTGGAAGGGAAAGATACCAATGGGTTTTTGCAGGATTGCATCCTCCTGATGCGACTGGTGCTGAGGATAAGCCGTGGGGCTCTCTGAAGAAAGCTGCGGCTTCTGCGGTGCATCGAGACCTCTCTGGTCCAGGGGAGGGTGTGTGAGCATTGGCAAAGGCCAGGCTGTTGAGCACAGTAGAACTTGATCAACTGATGTCAAGGACCTGTGTGATGTCCAAGCACAGGGCTCACTCTTGCTTCTGACCCAGACGTGTTTTTACCGTGACTGCTGTGCTGGGCTCCCGTTTCCCACTTCACTAGTTTCCCTTTGGGAAATTCAAATCCCCGGCTGTGATTTGAATGTATCCCACTTCCAGCAGCCGGAGGCCAATTGGCACAACGTTATTTTCATCTCACTTCTTGAAAGCGCGTGTTGAGGGCAGCAGTTCTGCTGCACCCCACCCAGAGCGTGTTCCAGGCTGTGCGCGGACATGTGTGCAGATCTGCAGGCACTCAGTTTTCATTTGAAGGCTGGTTTAAGGTGTTTTGTGTTTTGGGGTTTTTTTGTTGTTTGGTTTGTCTTTTTTTTTTTCCTTTTGTCCAATCCTGCTTTGAAAAACAAGGCTGGGCAGAGCAGGACGGGGTTTCTGGTGTTCCCTGCCGCCGCGGGAGCATGCACATGCGCTCTCTTTCTCCCTCTCAAACCACAGTGGTTATGACCACTGCCTCTGGTACTGTTGTATTGGTCCCAAATTGAGGAAGGATGACTAACTTAATCACTTGATAGTTTTGATTTCTAAAATTAAACAGCCTGCCACATGTGCAGCACTGTTACTATATTTATGCCAGCAGTTAGCAGACAGCATCAGCTGGGCTGGAGGGGCTTCACAGCTGCAGCTCCTGCCTGTGCTGCTGGGGTGTGTACACAGATGTTTCTTCGCCCTTTTCCTAAACGCAGCCCTGTAGACGTTTCTCTTGTAAAAACAAAAGCACTTGTGCCCCTAGAGCTTTCTGGATAAAGTCTCAGCCATCGCTTTGTAAACGTGTCCTGACGCTCCTTGGTGCGTCTCTGCTCTAAAGAATGGGTTGAGGGACTGGAGCAAACCCAGGAGATGGTGCAGAAAGCCAGAACTGCAGGCTCCAGCCCCAGTGCTAAAGCAGCTGCTCTCTGAAGTATCGGGGAGAGAGAATGAGCTTCAGAACTGGACTTCCCTGGGAAAATGATGGGTGCTCCCCAAAAGAGTCATGTGGAGAGCTGTGCACGGCCATAGGGGACACGTGGCAGCACCCTGTCCTGGGCCGCCTGAGCTGTTTGGTGAAACATAAGGGCATCTCTTAAGGGTATGAGATGCCTTTCTTCCAGTGTTTGCTTTATCGGAGCTCAGTTAGCACTGTGCAGATTTATTTGGATTCTCGGAGAGAGGAAATAAGAGGAATAAGCAGTGGATAAAAGCCAAGGTGAAATGTACTGAAGTGGAAGGAGTTGGAGCCTTGTTCTTTGGAGGAGGACAGACTGAGGGATGAGATGTTAGTTATTATTTCAGTTCAGGCAACATTCCTCTGTGATCTTAGACACTTTACTTAACTTTGTTTTCTAGCAGGAAATCTGGCTTGCCTGGCAGAAGGATTAAGAGATGGCATGAATATTTAGCACTAACTACGAGTGTTTGGGTGAAACCGAAATATTTTGACATATCAGATCTGATTTTACCAGCTGACTTGGTGACTTATATGTGCTTTGTTTGGTGTTGAGCAAGTGTTGCTGCAAAGCACTAGCAGCAGCGTGTTTTGGTAGGGTTGCATGTGCTTGTTGAGTAGGTGGCAGGAGAGGGTTTGTTTTTCATTTGCTTAGGCTTTTTATTTAAAACAATTGGATTTCTTTCTTGGGGAATAGAGCTGTGTGGATCTGGCAAGTGTATGTAATGGAAGCAGAGAGTATCTCTGTTCCTTGGGACAATGTCAAATTGAGAAACCCGTATCAATCAGATCAGCAAAAACCAAGTTTCTATGCCTGCTGCACACTCTCCTTTAAGGATGCATGAATGACCCTGGGGTACAGGGACACCTGAGAGCACCCAGGGGTGGCTCATGCACTTCAAAAACCCTGTGCATCAACCTGTCACTTGTCCCTGCAGCTTTTGGAGATCATCTTCTGTACCCGAACATCATTCCAGTGTCTGCCTATAGCTAGTTCCTGTTTGACACTTTAAGCTGCACAAGGGTTGCATGCATGGACCAGGTTTCACTCTGGGATTTCCCCACAACATGCAAATTCTTTCAAATTTCATTGGCATACAGGGCTAAAAGTCACTTTTTCAAAATCATCCCTACAGTATTTTTGGGGGGATAGTGGTGGTGTTTTTTTCGATCTGCTTCCTTCTGCTCCTTGTTTATTGAGAGCCAAGGAGGAGTCCTGTTGGGCTGTTTGCTGTTGTTTATTAAGCTTGCTTCCTTTAGGAAGATTTTCAAGCCCACTGTGGCCGAGGCAGGGAAATGCCTTCCTAAGCTCCACCTCTGCTCAGAGGGCAGGAGTCTGGTATACAAAAACAAACAAGAAAACCTTGGAAATAATCTTTTCTTAAAGAGAGACAGACCAGACTCTCAGCATTTGAAGTTTTCTTCTGAAACCAGGGATCAGCATTTCCATGGATTCCCAGAACTGCTTTTGTACCTTAAAACAGTATTTGCCTTTGCAGGCAAATGGAGCCTTTATGAATCCTGTTTTGCCTGTAAATAATTCCTGGTAAATTACTTACAATTCTCAGGTGTCTAGAAAGCACGGAGTGTTGCGAAATGGGGAGGGATGCTTCCATGCCAAAGGCAGCATGGGCAGCAGGCAGGTGGGCTGGCTTCTCTCTCTGGCTTGTCACCTTGGGTAGCTCAGCCTCCCCGCTCAGTTTCTGCATCTGAACAATACTGTTTGCCAGGATTATTAGTAATGATACACAATAAATTATTAACATTTGGAAAAGGCTTGAATTTGTTTGCAGAGAGCTGCTCTGAGGATGCAAGGTTGACTGTCTTTTTTCTCCCCCCATTTAGTTAACTAACTTTGAGTCCATACTTGGACTCATATTTTAAATGGTAAAACTGCAGTGTCAAGGAACTTGCTGTTTATTCCAGCAGGGCATTTGCCCCGTTCTTTTTTGCTGTGCGCCCTCTTCCTCCCATCTGAAAGGTGATGTGGGTTATATTGATCCTAGCTTTTAGGGCTTGTTCTATTTATGAACCCAGATTGCAGTATAAGGTACAAACACTATTTGAAAGGGAAGATCTATATTAGAATGACAAAGAGAATAAATTAAAGCAGCCTTCCCTCTCTAATGGTCTGCTGGGCCGCCGCTACCGGAGGGAATGCCCCAGTGCTGTCTACCTGAATGATGCCTTAAAGTCTCCATCATCAGGAGATTTTTCTTGAGCACAGTATTGATTTTTGTTACTACATTAAGCTTTTAGCTTTGCAAATGGCTTTCTTTGAAACCATTAATGTTGCGGTGCGCAGCATGAGGGGTGAAATAACTCTGCTGCTGTTG
Organism: Numenius arquata; assembly: GCF_964106895.1. Classification (NCBI taxonomy): domain Eukaryota; kingdom Metazoa; phylum Chordata; class Aves; order Charadriiformes; family Scolopacidae; genus Numenius; species Numenius arquata. The sequence continues at coordinate 13,235,971 of NC_133583.1, forward strand.
TGTAGGTACAGTCTGTGATCACTTCCTTCTTCCCTTTCTCCATGGAAGCCCCATTCGACTGATACACCTGGAGGAGAGCGAGGAGAAAAGGAAGTAAAGTTGCAAGCCAGGATGGCCTCTGATCTGGGTGAGGAAGACCAATTTTTCAAGAAATTGAAGGCAATGGTTTAAGCTTTCTTGGTGGTTGTGAGTGTGGGGCGGGGGAGTCAGGGCACAGCCTGGGGCTGTGGCTGGGGTTCTCTGCGTGAGTACGTGGTTGTGTAGAATGGATGTGGGGGATGTAACAACTCAGTGGGGCCTGAGAGCCATCATCAGCATGTTTGCTCCTGCTTGAACAAGGAATCTTAGATTAACTCAGTTATCAGGTAAACTCAGACTTTCCCGCCTCGAGACTGATGATGGTTTAACAGTGGTGACAGGGCAGGACTGGAGGGCTGTTACTAACGTTGGAGTGAGGTTTAGACCAGATTCCAGGTTTGCTTCTGTTAGACTAACACAACTGAATCAGTAAATCCAGATGGTTATGTTTTTTTTCACGTCTAACCAGCTCCCTGTTTGATGGGAACTGCTTGCTGACAGGAGCATGTTACTGCAGATGCAGCAATGCTGTTTGAAGCAGCTCATTCTCTCCATCCCTTGTCTATTCCTTCTCCATGCCCTGCTTCCTAACCTGGCTTCCCACCTTCAGAGCTATCCCTCGTCCCAGGGGAGTGGTAGGGGGGTACTGCACGTACATAAGTAGATGCTGCAAAACTGTCATCCTCTGCCAAAGAGTGCAGAGGGACCCACTGGGACACCCGGACAGGGTGGGGAGTATCCACAGTGGGAACGGTCTCAGCTTGCAGTCGTGTTGCAGGGGATGGATGTTAGTACCAGCTCTTTTGCTCTGGAGGAAAGAAGGGGAGGGAGGTTGACTTGCCTCTTGGCTATTTGTATTTGCTGTTTCTCAACCCTTGTGCAGCACCACTGCTGTCTCTGAACAACGTTGTTCCAGAAGCTCAAAGGGCTTTAGAGAGTCCTGTGTGCCAGTCTTCTTGTTTTCAAGTGGAAGGATATGGGTCTTCTCCATTCTCCGTGGACAAACTGAGGTCTCGGACATGCCAGGCAACCATCTAGCAGCGCGCATCTGACCTTCACGTAGTTATGCTTGACCCTAGATGTTATTCAGTGTAATGGGCCACAAGCCTCTATCCAACAGTACTGCCCCCTTTGCCAAATCATCAAAAAACAGTTTACACAGGATTTCAGGTTTCTAGGTGTTTCCCAATGGTTGGGACAGGACCCAGATGCAAGCTGTTGACCCATCTTGCCTATCCACAGTTGCAGGAAGTCCAAAAACTGCTAAAGGCATTCCCTTTCCCTTTCAGATTGTGTACAACACCCCACTCCCCTTTGCTGCACAGCAGTTGATAAAGTCCCCTACATTTTATTACAAGGGATGAAGCAATGATATAGCGCAAAAATAATCTTCCAGGTCCAGAAATAAATCACTGCTTTCCCAGGCTGTGATTAGTTGTTCTTGGATTAGCCTGGCTCCCTGTTCCTTCAGAGTCTGCGTGCATGAGCCCAACAACCCGGGTCCTTCAGGTCTAATAATATTGTTTCATTTCAGGACAGGGCAAGGAGCTTTTCGCCCTTAACAATCCTGATTTCACTGCTGTGATGAGTTCCTGGGTAACATGGAGGTCTCAGAGCAGAGGCAAGACCACCCTACTACAGAAAGGAGAGGGATGTTGTGATATGGTTGCAGAAATGACAAGTGCTGAAGGCCTGGTGGCTTCTGTTATCATCTGGCCCTCAGTTATTTTAATGTCAGTCCTTCAAGGGAAGGAGGGCTGCAGGGGACCTGCAGAGATTGTCTAGTCCCTTCAACTGCTCTCTCAAAGGTGTATTTTGATGCAGTATAGCGCAGTATGGGCTCTGCTCTCTGCTTCTCTGACCAACCCTGCCTGTCCCACTCCCACCAGACCCTGTTGGACCACCCTCTGCACGTGGATGCAGCTGAGGTAGGAAACTGCTGTGCCCTCTTCTCTTTCGTTTCAAAGAATGCTGCAAAGCCAGTGCCTAGTTTATTTGAAGTGGCAGTTAAAGGCAACCCAACCCATTTCTCTGGAGACATGATATTTATTCTTCCATGTTGCCATCCTTCTCCTAAAGCAGTGATTCATACGCAGAAATTGTGTATGTAAAGCTGGAGCATTAGTAACAACTCTATCTCTGCTTTGATTTAGTTCTTGGTGTTTTGTTCTCTTTTGTGTCTTCATCCAGAGAGCTCAAATAGGAGGCAGTCCGTCTCATCACTAGAAAGTGTTTCCCAGGTTTGCTGACAGCGGGCGTGCTTGGGGAAGCGACGAGCCTCTTACCTTAGCAAGCAGCAGAGAGCACTTTGCTTTTCTGTGGTCTTCCCCCCTCCCCCAGTCCACTAGTGTGTCAAAACCTTGAGTTTTGTGTAAAGTTGTTTAATAAGCTTCTAGGCAAAATAAAAGATCAAAAGGGGTCTAATTAGCTGCAGTCTGCTTAGGAATTGTGGATGTTCACCTAGTTTTATAAATTGACACTTTTAACATTAAAACTCAAAGCAAAAAACGATGTAATTATTCCCCTTTTTTGAAGCTTAGGTTTAATGTCTTTATTGAAAATTGGGTACTTCTATGGCATCTCAAGATGCTTTATTCTATCAAATCTGGAGCAAGTCATTTTTCATTTTGGATTGTAATGTGGTATAAATGATAAGGGCCTGATTCAGAAAGCCTTTTTTTTTTTTTTTTTTTTTCCCCCCCACTGGCAGCCTGATGAGAAAGCTTCACAGTCACATCACAATAACCCTGAAGATAATCTATGGTTGGAGTCTTTGTGAAGCTGCTCACTTTAATACAAGGGGACGAGCGAGATTTTGAGCTCTTAGTTAGGGTGCCCGAACTTAGCTTGTCATCACAGGATTTTTCAGTTCTTTTTATTTTTATATCTTTTCCCAGACACAGGATGCCAAGGCAAAAGTATATTTCTCCTACGACATTTCTGTGCTGCGATCACGTCTCTGGGAGTTAATTCTCAGAGAAGGTAGCAGAGTGTTGAATGGCGAACATCTGCCAGTTAAAGCAAAGGAAGAATGAGACATAGATGAGTTTTGTTATAAATGTTTCAATTTTATTCCAATATGACTTGATCACGTGTCTTGTTTTCCAGTCTCTGATCATTTGGATGTACCATATATGATTCACTTTCACGTGTTAAACCTCACTAAATTTGACCTCAATAACCTAGAGTCGCATGGATAGATGAGGGGAGGGTCATCATGAAGGCATGTGTTAGAGCTGGATGGGCTTACAAATATTATTTACACTGTGGCAGGACACACAGGCTCCGTTTAGAACCAGAGGCTGATGGTGCTGGCATTTTACTAATGCATAGGAAGTCCTGGTGCCTGCCCTAAAGACCTTACCACCCATAAAGAGAAATGGCAAATGCAGGGTTTGTGTGAGGGTGACTGCAGAAAAGGGTCAGTCCCTCAGTGAACTTTAAACTTTTTTTGGATGTTTACCTAAAAGTTCATGCAAATGGAGGTAGGTTTCTTTGATCTGAGATTCTCATGAGAATGGTCTTTGTAATTTCAACTGCTCCCTGGCTTGTGTCAGAAATACTGTGAGTGGGGTCTCCCTGGGGATTTGGCACAGCCCAGGTTTTAGCTGGGCTGGAAGGGAAGTGGGGTGAGATTTACGTATCAGAACAGGGCTTGCAGTAAAGAAATTTTTATTGGCATATTTTATATTGTCCTTATTCGAAAGTTTCAATTCTTGATGATCATGCTGGGCATAGGTTCAAGGTTTCATTTGCACTTGGCTCAGCTCAAATGCTGGAGGAAACTTCTGTGATGGGAGACAGATCCTTTTCCTTCAAATACATAATTTCTCAGTAGACGGTAGGATCGGATTAGAGCTTCCTTTAAGAATCCAGTAGGGATTTTCTTAAATATTTGCAACTCCGCTTCTCTGATGCCATGTGGTGATTAGAGGAGGGCTTTTCAGGTGTCCCTCTGAGGGTCTGAGAGCAGTCTGGCTGCTTGCTTCTGTGGGTTTTTCAGTAATTAGAGCTCACCAAATGAAATGCTTGGTACATCCATATATTTTCCTGAGAAGAATGGGTGTTCAGTCTTTATTATTCCTAAATTATTCCACTGGCTAACTAGTAAACAGACTTTCTATCCCCAAGACAGCTGCTTTCTGGAAAAGGCTCAATTTTCCAATTTTGTCCATATTCTATATGGACTTTGCTGCCATACCATGTATGTATGGTCTGAGGCTTTTCCCATTTGCTAGTTAGCAAGATGCCTGGTGGCTTCAGTGGGAGGAGATCAAGCCCAAAAGCATCACTGAGAGTCACTGCAGTTTGATGCAGTGAGCGGCTGATGTGATTTAGTGGCTGATGATGAGGCAGCTTTTGTTAAGGAGTTAATGGAAGGGAGTTTTGGTCCCTCAGTCCCCCCCCAGAGCAAGAGGAGATGGATGTTCTCTCTGGCTGGACGTTAGGTTGAGGACTCGACCTCCAATGAACAGGCAAATGTTGTGGAGCTACTCTGTGCTGTTGGCCGTGTTGCTGGGGAGGGTTTATGTCATGCAGAGCATCGCTCCTGGGAAGCTGAGCTTGGGCAGCACAGAGCAGCTTGCATCTGGCTCTCATACTGCTATAGTGGTCCTTAAATACCACTTTAATGGTTTAGAGCTCAATGTTTTTCTCTCAGTATTTAAATAAAGATTTTCTTTTAAGGAAATTTAGCTTAATCATCTGGTTATGTGGCTGATGTGAGCACTGAAAGTCTGCAAAATTCCAAAAATGCACCAGAGAATGAAAGTCCTTACAATTTTATAAACTATACAAGATGAAGTAACTGGACTTCATTTTGTTTGTGATCTCTGAGGGACATGAATGTGTGCATGTTAGAGGTAAGAAACGACTGCTTCCACCAGAACACACAGCTGCTGTCTTAGGTGAAGTGAATACATTCTTTGGTTTTTGCTTCATCTTTCCTAGGTTGCTCACACCTGCCTGCTACTCAAAGTGCTTCATTTAGAAGTATGTGATTTTTCCCTTTTTTCTCACTCCTCGGGGACATGCAAGTCTTGTAAATTCCAATTATTGATTAACCCCTTTGAAAGTCACCTAAGTTGACAGATATGCCGTACAGCTGCCCCTTGAATCCATTGTGTTGCCTCTAGATAATGCCTGGTGCTGTAGTGCCAATCCAAAAATTCCTGGAGTGTACATCACCAGTTAGGTAATAAAGAGAGAAATTCTTATCTGAACATGGGATTATAACTACACATTAAAGAGTTGGATTAGACAGGTTATTATATGTATTATTACTAGGTTTTGACTACCTACAAACTAGGGCATTAATCATGTAATTATGTAAGTTATGATTACCTAAAAATGCTCCCTCTTCAAATCGCTGTTGCAAATTTGATCTTTCCTCTGCTGAAGTGACCTGTCAGCTGCTCATTGTGATTCATTAAATATGTTGCAACTGAGTTATAATCATCACTAGTTTTACAGAATGCATCCACAACCAAGGATAACCTTTTATGTTTTCACTGGAACAAGCTGTCATGGGTGTTGATGTGTGTCTCCCTCACCTAGAGAAGTCCATGAGTCCTGAAACTCACTTCGAATGCTTTTGGTTCTTGAGAGTTTCTTAGGAGTTTTCAAGAACAAGAAAGCCTCTTGAAAGTAACATATCAGCATATAGAAAACAGAAATGTTTTAAATAATATTAACTTCCATAATTGCTTGGTTTTTATAAACTTAATTTCAGATTACTTTCTTTTGATGATTTTGTTTTCAGAAGCATTCATCAGAACACTGGGTTTTCATTTCCTTTTGACTGACGAATTTTGGAATCAGACAAGATATATCCAATTATTGCTGGGCAAGGTTTATAGGTAGACATATTGTCTTTTATTAGGAAAACTAGTATGGCTGGAGAGCTTCGGCAAACTTTGAGGCTCATGAGCCCTTCAAGTCTGAAATAGAAACCTTCAATGCTAAGCACATGCTGAATAAGCTGCTACTTGGGGTTTAGTTAGATACGTGTCAGTTAGACTATCGTAGTGAGGGGGAAGACAGTAAGTACCTGTATCTCTAGATCATAACAGCGACTACAAAATATTGCTAGATTATTTGTGAGCATCATCTGGGACACAGATGAAGGGTGGCAGAATTTTATGAGGAAAAGTTTAGGTGTGGGAAAGATGTGTTTCTCTTGAATGATCTAGTAGCAACATATGAACGTGAAAGCTCCTATTTTATGCCTAGAAGTGTGTGTCCTCCAGAAGTGACTCAAATGTGCTTCAAATTTTCTTCCCTTTTAATCTCTGCAGGCTTTTGCAGGAAGCTCAGAAAAATGGCTTTTACATTTACAGCCTTTTCTGCTCTGACACAGACAGAGTAGTCTTCAACATGGAAGCTGAAACTGTCCTTGGGGTAGCGAGTCCACGGAGGTCACATATGGCTGACAACGCTGAACTAGTGAGATCTGCTGTTCTGGTTTTGTCAATGATTACCCTGGCCTGACAAAGGTTCTACCATGAGCATTGTGGTAACTTCTTAAAGCTGATTGGGAGCTATTAAAGAGTGATAAAAATCAGATATTTCTGACCATGGTGATCAAAGGAGGAATTCAGTGATACTACAATAGGTGCTTGGAGTTCTCCGGGCATTGCCATCAGTATTGTTTAATGACCCAAGTGCTATGGCTATGTTGGGTAAATAGCAGCTTTGGCAGGCATATAGAAAAGAAGTTCTTAGGAGACAGGGGTTTCAGAGCGACAACATAACTCTCTTGCAAACTGTCTGCTTTCCTTGGATGCTGGCAGTTGTCATATTGTGACTGTCAATCAGGAGGCTGACCCCCACTTCCAGAATCCTGATTTATTCAAAAACTGGCATATTTCCTCTCTTGGGTTTCAAACATGTTGCTTGTGGTCGAAAGGCAACAGTTCCACCAGCTGAGCTGGGGTGAGGGTTTTTTTCTGGACACATGTTCAAAGCTGGTGTCAGATGAACGCTGCCTAAGAGGATTCTGAAATTTTCCTCCTCCTTTAAAAACAAAGGTAATTTAATGCTCGTACTCTACCTATAGGAATATGCTGGTTCTGGAGCACAAATCACCCATTCTGCCGTGCTCAAAGATTTTAGCAGCCCGTGCTAAGAAGTTGTGAGGCTCGGTGTGTGGAAGTGTTACACCAAGAGCTCAGTAAGGGTAGCCACCAAGTCCTCTGGCAACCCAGAATGTTTTTTCCCCATGTTGTCTTTCACCCAAAATTTGTGGGCATCCTCGCACTGCTTGGTGTGTGTGGAGCCGTGGCTGGGGGGATGTTGGCTTGCTGCATCTCAAGCCTTTCATGCCTGAATCCCCCAAATTTACCTGAACCCACCACACGTTGGAGCTGTGTGAATCTCCTCCTTGTTCCTGCTGACCAACAACCAGCAATTTCTCAGGCATTGAGTACATGTGTGTGTAGTATTAAGTAATTTCTTTGGGGCTATTGTTTAAGTCTTCAAACCATGGAAGGAAACCGGGAGCCTGTTTAGATGTCACAAAAGGTCACTGGCTATTTTTATAGATTACATTAAAGAAACCCAAAACTGCACAAAAAGAATATTCAGATTGTGAAGTCAGGACTCTGAAAAATATTTTTGCTGCCAAACTATTCAGAAATCACTACAGAGCATGTGCAAACTGATTTTTCAGGGGCTTGGCCAAAGGTGTGTTACTCTCCCTGTAAAAAATTACTCCCCGACACCATTGTGACCTTCTTGCCAAATTTTAAAGCAGTGCTCCAAACTATAGCGCTGAAACTGTTCAACCAAGCGCTTGCAAGGGATATCAGCTGTTTGTTGGTTTTGGTGTGTTTTTTTTTAACTTGGGTAAAAAGTTTTCCCGTAGTGGATGAACTGCATTAGCTGAAATTTTCACCCCGAATTCCAGCCGGGGCAGGCAACCAGCATGGAAAGCCTTAATTCAAAAGATTAAAGTCTGGCAAAATTCTAAGCAACTGGAGTCTTATAATAGTGAGTTTTGTACAATGTGGTCAGCCTATCAAAGGGAAATCATTTTTTCTGTCTGTTTTGGTTTTGATGTCATTCCATCAAACATTTAATTGGGAGACACAGCATTAGCTCCAAACTCATTTTGAAGCAATGAGCATTAGTCAGACATAAACAAATGGGCTGGGGGCAAACTACACGGCTGCCAAGTGGTGGGAGAGATTTTAACAAGGGGCTTTGCAGACCGCTTCCCTGAATGAATGGAATTGCTGCAGAGCAGAAATCTGAGCTCAGCCTGGGCTGTGGTGGAAGGAAGCAGGGCTTGTACAGCACATGGGAGCCACCGAAACCGCCCAGTTGTGAGCAAGGTGTGCGAGTGCTCAGAAGAAGTAAGTCAGGGTGGAAATGCTCTTAGCGTGCAGGCCTGGCATTGGAGTGATCCGGGCAGGGAGGTGGTGGACTTTGACAACGTGGTGCATCTGAGTGGTGGCTTGACCCAAAAGCCTGCCAGCCTGCTCTCCTGGGGACAGCAGGGGTAATATTCTGGTGGTTTAGAGGCAAGTTATGAGGTTAAACTGGAGGTTATGAGGTTAAATTGGCCCCCATGCAAACGTGGGTCAAAATGCTAATGTGTGCCTGTACAAAAACTGTGCAGGCAGCAAGCTTCTTGAAAAATTTTACTTGCAGCGACCAGACCTCGAACACCATAAAATAAGGAATAACCTTTGCTAATTCTCAGTCATCACCACTGCAGAGTATTACAGATGAGGGATCGCAGGGCAGAGGGGCAGGTGGGACCTACTCAAGGTCTTATCTCAAGTCAGAGCACAGCTGAAGGTTCATTCCCAGGTCCGTGGTCTCACCGCCGGAACAGGCTGCCCAGAATTGCTGGAAATACGTTTGTTTTTAATCTTTGCACTGTTCTCCTTGCTGAGGTGCCTGGAATTTATCTCCAAAATATTTTGGAGGGGAAATGTGATCATAAAGCCAGAGCTTTGGGCTATGCATGCTTCTTTTCAGGCTTCTAACATCTTTGAAAAGGGTAAGTGTTACTAACCTGCCTCCTTTGTTTTTTGACAAGGAGAGTAATTTAAAAAAAAAAACCCACACAGAACATTTTAATCCCTTACACTGAGTTCATGTCAGCTTTAGCTTAACTCAGCCCATATTGCGGGAACCTTGGGAGGCGTTTTATGTTTGTTAAAATAGATTTGGGTCTTTTATTGCCTTTATGACTATATCACGAACTGGGGCCAGAGCCTTGTCATGACTGGCACGTGCAGTGGGTAGAGAAGTCCTGCCCTCGGTGGCGTAAGTGAGAGAAAGCTGCTCAGCCCTGGGGTGAGGTTTGCTGAGCAAACAGCGTGCCCAGCCTTCGGCAGAGGGGCTGAGCCTTCAGTTCCTCTCCAGCTCCTCACACAAAACCCGGTGCTTCCTCTCCTGCATCTCTGGAGCCTCCTCGTAAGACCCTTCCCCTTCCCAGCATATCAAATTGCAGCTGAAAGGCAGAGAATTGCTGCTCCTGAGCCTGCCCTTGGTTTTTTCCCAAGCAGAAGGAAAAGGCTGAAAGTTCCCCGTTTCTGCGGTCACCGGCCGACTGTCCCAGCGAGCTCATATCTGCCCTGTTGAGAGACATCTGGGCAGGGGGAGAGCATGAATGCGGCTGAGGAGTGCCGGTGTCAGGCAGGCATCGTGCCCGCCTTTACCAAGCTGATGGGAACAGACAGGGACAAAGGTAAAGCTTGTGGCATGAAAAGGCTGCTTGTTGCAGCGTTTCATGGCCAGTGAGCGTGACCAGCCTGCAGGGCTAATTACCAAAGGAGAGAGAAGTATGTTCTTGTCAGCAGACCTACAGGGTTACTATTTAATGAAGCAGATATGCAGGTAGCTTGTTCAATGGCATGCGCGAGTGACTGACTTGCGTCCACAAGGATGTAGGTGTGGGTGGCAGGGTTCTTCAGGTGGCTTTCGACCCCTGGTCTTCTCTCTAAGTGCAGTCGGGCACAGCTCTCCCTCTCTTAGCAGCGGTGATCTGCAGCTGGCCTTCCTCTCCATTTTTTCCGCTTTCTCAGCTCTTCTTTTCCCTTTTTTCTCCCCCATTTCCCCCTTTTTTCCTACCCCAGCACCTCTTGTTTATTCCATCCCATCCTTTCAAAGCTTTCCACCTTATTTTCCCTCCTCCTTTTCAATTACTGATGCTAAACGGCATTGAACAGCGGTGTCATCACTATTTCATCAGGCCTGCCCCAGTTCCCTGCTAGTGATTTGTGGAGCATGTGTGAGCCGGGAACAGCCAGTATCCTCCGTGTGTTTGCATCAGGGTCCCCCGCCGATCGCAGTTGCTCAGCACATCTGACAAGTGTTACTTGTCCTTTTCTTGGGACTGCCCGTGGAGGTGTGCAGGGAGTCGGGGAGCTCTGCCAAACCCTGGTGTTGTGCTGGCAGGGTTACAGCCAGTGCGAGGATGCCTCCATGCTACAGGAATCCCTTTGTGTTGCTGTGTAGTCGTGTGCCCAAAAGTTTGTTGTGTGTTAAGCCAGTGCCTGTGCTGGTCTCTGTGGGAGAGATGGGACAAAATACAATCAAATGGTGGGGTTTTTTCCCAAACCAGTGGGTATGGGCAGGCCCAATTCAGACTCATACTCTGAATTCATACAATTTACGCCATCCAGTATCACCTCAGACTTGTCCTGACTTCTGGACTGCAGTAGGTATTACTAAGGAGGAATAGCATCTGTGGTATGACTCCTCTCTAAGTCTGTTGTGGGAACTACTCATTTACTTCCCTGCAACCTATGCTTTGACCTGAGAGAAGAGCTACGTTTGACAGGGGATCTTTCTAATACAGAAGTTGATTAATATATATATTAGACAGTTACGGATCTCCTCTAGCAATGTCCCTTGTGCATTTACCTGAAATTATAATTTGATTGTCAGAATTTCACTCAAGCTGATGGTCCTCCCATGGTATTGGGAGGAACACACCATCGAAAGCTTAGTGTGACAGCAGAGATTTTGAAGGACAGCAGCCTGGGTGCGTATGGGGAGCACAGGCTGCTGCAGGGAGGATGTTGCAGGTCAGGAGTGACAGGCATTGGCAGAAACTTTGGGAGAAGACACACCATGTCCATCTGCCTTGACCTGCTATTCCCTGCCTGTGGGGACGTCCCTTTGATTCTTTTTGTAGGAGGTTCACCAGGGTATGACAGTCTGGAAAAACATGTTTGACTTGTGCGTTGCTTGGAATTCATGTTGTTTTCTCTGTAAACACTACTTTTTTTCCTGGGATATTAAGCAAAAAGATCTTAGGAAAGAGACAACCTTCCTTTTATTTTCCTCTTTGTCTCTGAACACTACACAAACCACCTGGTATGAGGCACTGAAGATGTTTTAGTATACAGTTTGTGTCGGCAGCAGTTCAGGCTGCGAAAGTGGCTGCCACCAACAGGAGAATACGGGGCTGGGATGCGAGAGTCAAAGCTGTGCTACCACGCGGATGCTCTGGGTCCCAGCCTCTTGCTCCATGTCTCTACAGAAAAGACAAGCTGTTGAAAAGCAGCCCTTGCCAGCTCCAGGACCTGCCACTGGTCCACTTGCAGTGATGCTAGGAAATGGACTTGATTGTAGTTGTGCTGCTTCACACTCTCCATTTCTACCAACAGGATCCAGGCCAGCTCTCCTACGCTGCAGGCCTGTGCTGTCCGCTGGGAAGAGTACTCCTGCTGCACTGGCCGCTGGTGACCTTGCAGGGGACATGGAATCGCTGGCTGTCACAGCACCAGAGGGAGCGGAAGACGATGCAACAGCATCACGAGCCGAGGTGGAAGCAGTAGAAAAAGCAGCAGCACCAGGGGAGGTGGAAAGCCCAGAGGGAGCAGGTCTGGATGGAAAGGTGGTCACCCCTGGAGGAGCAGCGGCGATAGCAGTGGAAGCATCAGAAAACTTGGAGGCAGAAAGAGTTGCTGAAGCATTTGTCCGGGCAGCAGAACGGATAGCAAAATCAGAAGTAGCCAAGGTGTTACAATCAGCAATAGCTGAGGTAGAGACCCCAGCAGCCTCGGGTTCCCACTGGGGTGAAGGGGCTGTGGGTGTGTGTTCCCCTTGGCTGGGCTCACAGATACACGATGGTGTGGGAGGCTGCAGCTCCAGCACTGAAGCTAAACATGGCCTTTCAGCCTTGCCCTCTGAATGTCTTGGGTGGAACCATATTTCTGCTTAGCCTTGAGCTATGGGAGAGATCTCTATTTTGGAAAAAATTGAAAGCAATCAAAAAAAAAAAAATCCCTGAAATTCCTGCTGAGAGTTTGTACTCTTTTCCCATCTGGTTTCCCTCTGTGTTTCAGATGAGCTTTTTTTCATGATAGCGGGCACTTTATCACGCCTGGTATAGTTAAGGATACAAAGCACTCTCCATTACAGCCCTACTGGCCACATGCTCATCCTGTTCTAAAGCATTCATATTTGGGGATCAAAAAAGGTCCATGCGTGGTGTTTACTCAGCCGAGAATTTTTATTTGACATTTGAGCAATTATGCCTTGCGTTGTTCGTGAGTTTGCTGAGGGTGATAAATGCACTTTTCCCATTTGAAAAACCTGTCTTTTAACATTGACGATGTGGTGACAGATTTTCAGCAGGGCTGGGAGTCGGATTTGCCAGGGCTCAGTGCCCACTCCAAGCACCAGATTTTCAGATGTGTTCAGCACCCAGCAGCTCCCCGTTGGGTGTGAGGCCCTTGGACATGTTTGTTCCAATGTGTGGATCTCGTTTGAAAAGCTGCCTGCCTGCAGCACCACCGAGCATCCACCTTCTGCTCGCAGGAAAATCTGGATCTCATCTCCCCGGGCTCTGATTTCATTTTGATTTGCAGGGTCAGTTTGCTGCTATTGTTGTGTCCTGGGCCCCAGAGCTGTCCTGAGTACGTGGTACTTCTGTAGGATATCTTCTTTTAACTTACCCCCCAGCTTGGGCAAGTAGCTTCACTCAGGAAGGGCTCTTCAACATGTGTTTGGGTTTTGGTGTGTTTTTGCATCTTGTGGAGATCAGCTGGATTTAGGCACATGCCAAAACAATTCTCTAAATCAGCCTGCAAGTAAGGACCTTCATTTTTAAATATCAGCAGCTTACTTTCTAGTGACTTTTCCAGTGCTCATGTATTTACTCTCTTGACTTTTCAGCTCAAAGAGAAGAGGAGGAGCACTTGGCTAAAGCAGAGGAACACCACTCAACAGGAGGAGGAAGATTGGGTGAAAGAGGGAGAGGTGAAGTGAAATGAAATGAAGGAGAGGTGGCATTCTGGGTCATACCCCACGGCGGGCTGGTACCCTGAAACTGTGACCGCTCCTGGAATGCAATAGGACTGCCAATTACATCTCTTGTGACTATTAAAAATAAAGATATGCCATATTCAGTAGTGTTCATGGTCTGTTGAAGGCCCTTGTCTCATGGTTTTGTAAAATGGCACCTCTGCACCTCTTCCTCAAAGATGAGGGAGGCCAAAGTGGGCTGTTCATGTTGGAAAACATGCTACTGACATGAAATGATATAAACAATAAATACTCTAAATACAGGGTCAAATTTTCATGCCTGTAGGCCAAGAGGATCGTCCATGGGAGCACAGCTAATGTGAATTAGTTACACATCCTAACAGAGCAGTTGCCTTTACCAGTCTATCCAGCTTGCTCCAGCCCTGAAGTGTTTCTTGCCTAGATGGGAATGGTAGGTATGATCTTTTTTCTTTTTTTAGTTCTAATTCTACTTATTCGTCTGAAGCAGGGAATGGTAAAGGTCTCTCCATCCAAACTGATAATAGTGAAATGCAGAACAGAAGAAGTCCAGAGGAAATTCAAGAAATGGGAAACAACATCTTCAGAACAGTGGTGGACTTGTCAGCACGAGTGATGTTCCCCAGGCAGTGCAGAGTGATCATTAAAACAGGCTTCTGATTTTTGAGAGGAAAAAACATTGTTTTCTCAGCCTGTGAGGTAGAGGTAAGTCTGTGTTTTAGTAAAAGTTGGATGACGGGGCAGTGACTATAAGAGGTAAATGGTGATAAGGTGTTACAGAGACTATGGGATTAGAACAAAGCCAGTCTCGGTGTGTGTCTCCCAGGTTTCCCTGTGAAGGATGATCACAACTCAGAAGCGCCTGATGCCTTCAGCAAATGTCCGCTTCATTAATTCCTTCCAAATATTTCATGGTTTACTGCTCCAGGCTTATGTTTAGCAGCCTGGAGAGATGGGGTCAAATCTGTAGTTGGATAGAAAACTTCTGAAGCAGATGCAGGTGGTAGTGCGAGTGTCTGTGTGTGATGTGTTGCTGCACCCCAGGTGTGGTGTCCAGGCAGTGCCACCAAGTACGCTGGGTGAAAGAGAAAACAGCTCCCTGACCACAGATGGTCATGAGTGAAGCCGTAGCACTTTTGGAAAGAGTAAAGATTGTAGCCCTAGATTCTGCCTCAAAACCTGTATGAGTATTGACAACCCATCTCTAAACTCCTGTGTAGTTGCAGCTGGATGTGATATTCTCCATATACCTTCCCTTCAGCTTCCAGTGCTTTTTTCTGTGGGAAACAGAGCATTTGTTCTGATGCACCCCAGAAGTGGCAGGACATTGGTAACAGCTACGGTGTCATGCGGAGCTGTTTTCCGCATGAAATGGGGTCTGTTGGGACAGACCCCTGATATAATGGGAGGGGAGGGTGTCAGGGATCTGCTGCTACCCTGCGCCGAGCTGGCTGGCGATGAAGATATCTCTCCATCTCCCTCTTGGGAAACGTGTCCTTGTATCACAGCAAAGTCAAGGGGTTTCAATGCCAGGCTTGGGTCTTTGCACCTCCGCTGGCTTCTCTCTCCATGTAGTGACAGGCTGGGGAGGAGAGAGGAGGGGAGAACAGCAGCGTCTGATTAAAACTCAGCCCCCTGGCCCTAGATCTGAGGAGACATAGCCCGCCCTCCCTTCCCTTACAATAATTTTATTTTATTACAAAAAGAGCCCATATTAAAAAAGCTCATGATTATGTTTTCTGTTCACCAAGACTTTTCCTGTATTCGACCTTTGGATAACCTCCAAGGCTTGCAAACATTTGAAAGGAGTAAAGGAGCTCGTTTTATTGCAGGGCCTCAGCATACATTCTTTCCAGCCTATCTTTAACATCAGTTGACAAGAATTATATAATTGCAGTCTGTGATCCCTTTAAGGCTAAAATGTATTCGTTTTCCCTCAAAGAACACTTCAGGTTTCAGAGTTAAATGTATACTTTTTTTTTTTTCCCATCTGGGTTATTCTCTAAAAAGCCGTTTTCTCTTAAAATGGCAAGTCTCATTCTAACAAGTTGCATGGATTTATTTTTTACTGCGGTTTTAAGCTCACATGTTAACAAGTAGAAGAAATAGCCTCCAAATCCCAACCTGTGTTTCCCATTCCATTGGAAAATTAGTGGGTTACAGAGAACACGCAGGGGGAATTATACTCCTTAGGTAGAATCAAATAAAATTTCAACATACTGATTTAATCAAATTAGTGTCTAATGCTAATTGATAGGCAGTCTGGAAACAGACAGGTAGCTGGATTGGATTTGATCTTGCATTTCAGAGGCATGACGTAACCTGCTGGGTCAGGAAGGAATTTCTGGTTTCCTATCACAATGGCATCTGCCACCATGTTGGAGGAAGCCATGGATATCGGATACTTGGATAGGAGCTGGAGAATGATGCCAAAAAAGAAGTCTGAAGATATTATTACCTGGAATTTAAAAAATGAATTTTCACTGGTGTTTGTGCTCCTGGGGAGTTAAAAAAAGCACATAAATGTGTGAGTATTCCTGGAAGCTTTTCGTGACAGTTGTGTCCAAGTGTTGGGGCTGGCGGTGCTTGGAGGGAACAGAAGGGATGCTCTGAGCACATCTGCAACACCCCTCGAGGATGGAACAAGAAGTTCAAAGAAACTGAAAAAACCTCACCGCTCTGAGTATTTGTGGGCAATGAAAAATGGAGGGAGCAGCAGCCCTGTCATTGGTATTTGCACGCAAGAAGGGAAGTTAAATTTGTCTGGTAGATTGGCTGTTAGGAGTAATTTAGCTGGTTGAAGCTGGAGAGGAGACTAGGCTCAATGGGCCAATTGTCTGCCCTGGTGCAGCAAAGGGGGCTGGGTGGGGTTGAAATCAAGAGGTCTGGAGTGTTGTTCTCAATTTTGCCAGACTTCAGTTTTCTTACCTGAAAAGAGGAGGATGGTGGTAGCCAGTGTGCCTGCCTTCTGCTCTTTTATCTAAGCGCTTGAGGAAGTGCAAACTTTTATTCCAAATAATGCTTGCCAGTAAAAATGGGTCCCTTCTTCAAATATTTAGTTAATCTAACACTGATTGCCCCTGTTCCCTAAGGGGAGGAGGGGGCAGGGGCAGCATTCCTGGTTTTATAGAGGGGCAAGTTTGAAAGGGCTGTAAATGCATGTCGCGGGGGTTGGATATAATAACCTAGGAGAGAGGAGCCAGTAACAGAATCCTTTTAATGAACTACAAGCCCACAGTTTATAAACTTGGACGCAGATTACGCTCCTGCCTAGTGTATAAAAATAACCATATTTGGATGCCGTTGTGGTCAAAGGGTCTTATAACCTGTTAAGTTTTCGCTGCCTGTTTTTTCTAATGTAGGCAGGACCTGTGTAATACCCAGAGTTGCACTGAAAGGGAAAAATCTCCGGTCTGTTAAGCTGTTCCCTGCCTTTGGTAGCCTCTCTGTATCAGGATTCACATTCTTGTTTCCGTTTCAAACGGGAGACTAGTTTACAAGGCAAGTTCCTCCTTGGAGATCACAAGAGGCTTTCTTTCCCCTTTCTTTTTCTGAGAGGAAGGATTAGGTCACCAGTAATACCGTTTGCTTTTTATTTTTTTTTTTCTCCTTTGGCTAATCTGCTCTCCAAGATGTCCACGTTACAAGAGAAATAAAAGGCTTTAAGTGAGCGCGGGATTTTTCCCTCTCACCTCAGCACTTCAGCCGAGAAGGGTGATTTACAGAAATCGCCGCATGGAAAAGCCTTAAAACAGAATTTCAGATGCTTATAAGACAAAGCAGAAAGATAGCAGAGCGGCAGGTGCCATCTCCTTACCTCGCAGGGTCGTGTTCCGCCTGCTCTTAAGGAGTTTGGTGGATGGCGATTACAAATATGTCTGCACCGTATCCGGGTGTATTGTGTGTGCAATTACAGCTTCGGATAGCGAGCTTGTCTAGTCTCCCTCACCTGCAATCAGGAGGCTTATCGTTATTCAAAGACCTTTATTTTCTATTATCTCTGTGCGTTCTACATGGTGCGAGCATTAATGGTACCAGGTTTTAAGACGTGCTTTTTGAGTCTGGCACCGGTCCCTGCGCATCGCTCGGCTTCAGCCAAGAGGAGGACGGACGCTAACGCCCGTTCTTCTACGCGGGAAGTTTTGGGGCTCTCTGAACAAAATTACTTTGGTCAGAGCACACTGAGCACGAGCAGATTATTGCTTTAGTGAAACCTATATTATTCTTGTGAAAATACCAAGTCCTGGTACCGGTTTGTAGTAGGGCATAAAGATTTTGCAGCAGTAAGTGTGAATCTGCATTGGGTAGTCTGTACCTAGCGCAGGTACAGTTTGTTCATACTGGTCACGTTACGTTTGGCAAACTATGTTTAAAGGGCCAGGTCTGCCTTGATTTAAATCGGCACAGCTCTGCTGAACTTTGTGCCAGTTTCCACCAAACCAAAGTTCTGGCTCTCAAATGTTTTCGACTATTTTTTGCAGTCCTTTCTTTCCAAAGAGTTTTAAAAATGCAATTAAATGGACAGTAATACTCAGCAGTTACGCATAAAAAGCTGTTTATCTAAGGATATCAAAGCACTTGACAAAGGTGGGTAATTCTCACAGTGCCCTTTTTTTTTTTTTTTTTTTTTTTTTGCAGGGTGGGATGCTGGCATGCAGAGACAGCGAGCGGTTTATCTGAGTAACAGAGTCGGTAGCAGAGGTAGTAATTAAAACTTCGGTCTCATGACACCCAACTCTGTACTGTAACCACTAGACAAACTGCCTCCCAGAACCGTATCTCATCTCTATCTCCCTACATATGCACAATAAAGCCTTTGTAGTATACGCTGTACACTTGCTATTGATAGTTGTACCAGCTGAAAGATAATGCTTGCTCTTCTAACTGGCTGCGAGTGTGCTCCATACAACCTCAATTACCTGAACATAATGGGGGAGAAGGGGAGAATTTTGGATAATCGGGGTTTCAAATAATTCAAGGAGCTTTCGGTGTAATTAATGGAGATGGCGGGGACGCAGCCTGTTTTGGAGAGCAGGTTGGGATAACTGGTGTGGAACTGTACAGTCGGTTCATAACCAACACGCTGCCGTTTGGGATATGGTTTTGGTTTTCTTCTTTTTTTTTTTTCTTTTTTTTTTCTCTGAAAGGAGGTGTGTCTCTTCCTCGCTTTGTTTCAGAGAAAAAAGGGACAAATGCGTTTCAGACGTGTTGCTGGTATCCCTTTAAGGTTGGTGAAGACCAACAGCTGTCCTGTTGCTTAATGGAAAGCCGCTTATAGACGTGGGCAGTTTAAAAATACGGATCGATAGGCATTATGCAGCCCGGGCGGCAGCGGGGTGCGGGCTATGTGGGTGGCTCAGAATGTCTGCAGAGAAGCAGGACCAGAGATCATCTGAAAAATAATTTCCCCCGCGTATGCCGTAAACTCTAGGATTTCAAGTATGACCCAGCTGTTAATGAGCTCCATACAGGCAAACAAATGTACAGTTACTGTAGAGACGCATTCATTTATGAAGATAAAACATGATCCGCGGGACCTGGTAACTGCTCCCATGGTCTCTTTACACTGAAAGCTGTGATGGAAATCTTTACTAGTGTGACTTTATATTTCACCGTGCCATCCAGGCAAGCCTCACATCACTGCCTACTTTCTCTACATGCTAATTTGTTTCTAAAAGCAACAGAGTAAGAAAGAAGGGATAAAGTTTGCGAAATATAGCACGGAGCGATCCTGACCTTGTTCAGCTTTCATCGCACCGTACGCTCTCACCACAGCTCGCTTTTGAAAACCAGCTCTGTCCTCTGCCTCACACCAGATGCAGAAATTAAGAGCAGCCTTTACTCTTGAAGCCGTTACGAACTAACAGATGGGTGCAGGTAAGGCAGAAAGACCTTCAGGAAGGGATTAACTTGGTTTGGTTTTTATGAAATACAGCGTTAGGTAGAGGATGGTTATTCAGCACTGACCAGCCTCACAGCTCATCCTGAAGCATTAATCTTTTCTGAGACCGTGGCAGTTACGTGGCCCCCATCAGAGGAGCACACACGTGTGTTCAGATTAGCACCCAAACCACCATTTGGTTTATTTTTCTCAGCTATTACCTGAGAGACAGGGTACGTTGACATCTGGGAGCTGACGTCTGACTGCTTTTCTGAAAAGATCAGTCCAATCTTAGTTGTTTTAAATTATAATCTTAACTTCTCCCCTGTAAGTTTACAGTGCCTGGTCTCATCGGCTACTTTAAATGCCTGAAAAATAAATATATTTTGTTGTGTGCCTCAGTCCTTACCCCAATCTGCATGTTTGTCAGAGAGAATGTGTATATTTATTATCTTTAATACAGTCTGGATGTACACACACATGTGTAATTCTCTTTCTATTTAGACACCAGTCTGTATATGTGTATTTATGAGGGCTTCAGTGGAAACAGGACTGACCCCAACATTTTATGCATTATTAGGAGGAGCAGCAGTTCACCCTTTAAAATGACTATATTTGGAAATCTGATTCTAAACCCGTGCGGGTTTAACTTAATTTTGTGGCTTTTCTCCAGATTTTCATAACCAGTGGAAGTGAGGACAGGATCAAGAGGAACATTTGTGCTCCTTGAAGGTGAGCCTTGGTGCAGATACGCTTGTGGTGTTAGCTGCTGTGAGGGACCAGGTACGGGCGCAGCTCCCAGCCCCAGCGGGAGAAATGACTGCGCCGAAGCACGGTGCTTTTACAGTGCAATTTTTGTGCCTTTTCTCTTGCTTAGCTCTTTTTTTTCCACTATTTTGGTTGTCGCAAGTCCAATATATATATATTTAAAAAAAAAAAAAAAATTTTTTTTTTAAATTTTATTTTTTTAATATCTGGTCAGATGCTTTTGTGGGAATCTGGTGCTCTCTCTTCTTTTCCCGGATCATTTTTGGGGATCATTCTGTAGCGCATAAAGCGGTGAGATAAAGCACAAAGGGCCGGTGATAAAGCCCGGAGTTTTGTTTAACGGTTCAGATAGTGAAAGTTTACAAGAGCGGCACTGGGAAAGCTACGCCGTGAATAGAGCCATTATTGCCATTATCACGTTGTTTAGGCTGGGGGGCCAAAACTCGGGCGTTTCGTATTTGTGTAACGGCTTGGCGGAGCGGGGGGTATCGGTGTCGTCCTTCGGGCAGAGGGGGCGGCACATGATATCGGGAGGAGCATCGGGGGTTCCGGAGGAGGGGAGCTGGCGGTCCCACAAGTCATCCATCAGCGGGCCCCGGCGGCGGGGAGGGCTGGGAGCTGCCGGTACCGATAGAGGGCAGCAGCCCCCTGCCGCTGCCGCCTGCCTGCGCGCGGGGCGGGCAGCGCGCGGGCAGGGCTCCGCGGGCGCGGCGGCCCCCGGCTTTTACCGCTCAAACCCTTCTCTCCCCCCACCCCCCGTAAAGAATCGAAGTCCCGCTTATCTGTCGTCTTCGTAGTGACAATCCGCTGCAATAAAAGGGTTTTTTGGGTTGTTGTTGGGTTTTTTTTCCTTTCTTCTTTTTTTTATGTTGTTTGTGTGGTTGTTTTTTTTTTTTTCTTTGTGTGGGTACAGTTGCAGCGGGAGGAGGCTTCTGGCGTGGTTTCCTAGATGACTTTCCCTACAATTTAAAAAAAAAAAAAAAAAAAAAAAAAAAGAAGAAAAAAAATACCCCCAAACACCTAGCAACAATATTGTGTTGCTTGCACAAAAATATACCCCCCCTGAAGAGCATCCCAGTAAACATGTGTATAGAGCGCACAAGTTCCTGTAAAAGTAGCTTTTTTATTTGTGTGTGAGTATGTATGAAACCCAAGATGATATATCATGTTGTCCTTAGATCTTTGTTTCAAGATATAGCTATGGGTAGATTACCTGATGGATTGTCTTTTAGTTGTTATTTCAGCACTTCTCCTATTTTCAGTACACGCACAGTCAGTATTAAAAGCCCACAATTATGACTTTTTTTCAACTTTCTCTTTACTCGTTAAGAAGATTCTTTAAAAAACAAAGCATAACCGAACCCTTTTAGGTCCCATGTGGATTTGTTCCTCTAATATCGGCAGCATCAGTGCCCAGCTCTGAACTTTTACAGGCATGTCTGAGGGTGAGCTGCTCGCCCCAGCGAGTTTTGCAGTCAAACCCGCTGCTGCACAAGCACACCCAGGCGAGCGGCAGAAGGCACGGAGCAAATGGTCACAAACGAGCACTGCTCCTCGGTTCCACAGTTTTCTGTTTGTCTTAAACGCACTTTATTGCACCTTTTCTGCAGTTCGTTCCAAGGACAGACGCAGTAATAATCTTTATCCGACAAAGAGGATTCCCCCTCCTGGCTCTCAGCTTGAAGCCGCGGCTGGCATTCTGCTGCTCTGATTTGTTGACTTTGATAATTTTTAATTATTATTCCATATTAGCTCTTGTTCGAGTTTGCTGGTGCAGCTTACCTCTGACCACAATCTGAGGCTGAGTATAATCTAGCTTCAGCGCTTTCTATTGCTATTTTTTCAGGGCTTGAGATTTCAGCAGAATATATGGCTTGTCATTTCAGCCGAGGCTCTCAAACTGCGCGACAGTCCTGAATTCAAAGTGAAGAACCCACGAGAGAGGCTGCGTGCGTGTGTGGCGCTGGGGGTGTTAGATACGGGCAGATTCTTGAATACACTGAAAATATAAAATTTGATCATTGGTGCTCTGGAAGCTTTTTGTGCTATTTTTTGATGATGGCTTGAACTATTTCGCAAACTGAAAGTAGTTGCTTTTCCTATATTTTGACAGCAGCTTCTAATAAATGGAAGCCCTTCCCGGCGTTTAGAAAATCAGTGTATTGAGTACATGCTGAGTAGCAAGCATGATTCTTTTTGAAATTCTTCTGTATTTTAAAGTATCGATGTTTTAATCATGTTAAAAACAGTACGTGCGATTCCTCATGACTATTACATTTGCTTTAAACAATGAAGTCTTTGCTCAGGAATGGTCCTGCGTTTGTTAGAGAATAAGTGCTGCGCTGGCCCCAATCAATAAGTGAAGTTTGCTTGTGGCAGGGCTGATGAAGCCATTGTATAAGAGAGGAGTCCATGCAAGTATTGGATGATTTTGGGCTTTTTTTTATTTGCTTGGGTTTGGGCAAAATAGTGTCACTTACAGCAAGTAATTAATCTTTTTTTCTTCAAAAAGAAAAAAAAAATCTAACGGTGCAAGCAACACTGAAAACTTAGCACTGAACCTTGATCTTAGAGGATTAGTTCCCATCAACTTCCCTGACTCCGTTCACAGGAGTAAAGGCCATAGGAGAAATCCCACACAGGAAAATATATTCTTTGCCCTGGAAACCTTGTTATCTTATATGATCCAGGTATAAACAGTTGGTTCATTCCTGATGTGCAAAGGCTCCTGCCTTTCTTACCCCAGCAGGGTTTTGCCAGGGCAAATTTACTCCTGGCTTACACCTTCTGTAACCTCAGTGGGAGCGAAATTCAGCCCTTTAGCTCTAATGGGAGCCTGTTTGATCTAGTCCTTTATTGCCAAGTGGTATCAGGAAGGGAGCTGAGCACAGAAACGTGACTACCACCGAGCTGCTATTTGTTGCACTGCATTATCTGTAGTATCCTTGTTATTCTAGAAACTTTTTTTTTTTCCCCTGCCTGGAACATTTTGCTGCAGCAAATGAAGAAGGGGAAAAAAAAAAAAAATTGAAGAGACCTTCATTTGGTGGCATAGAAAATTTGCATAAAATATCGCTCTAAGCATTGAAGGATCTTATTACATAGGGTTTTGATGATAATCTTTGTTGAAATAATATTTAACACATGCTGCACTTTTAATTAAGTATCTGAATAATCTCAAATTAATACCAGAGGTTTAAAAATAAGTTTTCATTTTAGTGAACTGTAACATAATAGCAAGCTGCATGGCAACCCCCTCCTTTACCCTTTGATTTAATTAAATGCCCTTCTGTGTGCTTCTTCTCACTTCAGAAATGCACATAAAGAAATCAGACCCAGACATTTTATTTAAGAATTTGCCACTTTCCTTTTCCCTATGTCTTTACTTGCTTATTTGCCCTGCTTCCTCTAGGGCTTTGATTAAGGTGTTTCTTTGGGGATGGGGCTCGTCTGGGGCTTGGCAAACTGGCCTGGGTGGTTGAAACGGGCAATTACAGCGTGTCACGTTAGTGCTGGTGTTTGGGTGCCGTGGTGCTGACAGTCGGGTCCCTGTTTGGGAGCAGCAGGCGGTGGCGGGGAAGCGTTGGCTGGTGCAGGACGCGTGTCTGCGATGGGGAGGATGCAGCCTGTTAAATCCCGGGGCAGCTCGCACGGCACGGTGACACGCTGGAGTGTGTTATGCTCCTGGAGTTTGATTATAAGGTAAAAAGGGGCTTAACAGTGTAATGGTTTCGGAGAGCAATCAAACCATTGCAAATAAATTCACGTTTATTCTATTTATTTTTTCAAATTAAAAAGGCCTGATCCGGCCAATTTGTTTGCCTTCCAGTTAGGCATGTTTGACAATCGCTGCTTCATTATTCCATCTTAAGAAATTCCATTAAGCGAAGGAGGAAAAAAAAAAAAAGGAAAAAAAAAAACCTCGCTCAGATCCATGTCAGCGAAATTGTTTTGCCGAAGCCACCTCGCTCGGCGAGCGTGGGTGCGGGCTGCGGGGAGGCTGTTTACCGCCTGTATGAAAACATATTCGCAATTTGGGAGCACGAGGATGTGAAGCAGGCTGGCTTTGAAGGCTTTCTGTTCGATTTCCCCC
Source organism: Numenius arquata (assembly GCF_964106895.1). Lineage (NCBI taxonomy): Eukaryota > Metazoa > Chordata > Aves > Charadriiformes > Scolopacidae > Numenius > Numenius arquata. The sequence continues at coordinate 13,260,039 of NC_133583.1, forward strand.
TTTATCCCTTACCATCTATCATTGTAAAGGAGACATATATAACTGCCGCACTTTGTATATTAAGGGGAGCTGCCTGCTTTTTCCCTTTGCTGAGATAATGACGCTGAGGGTTGTTGACTGCTGTTATCTCTGATGACAGCCTTATCTGCATGGCTCTGATTCCCGCTCCCGGAGTCGGAGATATCCAGTCCTTCGGAAACTGACCACTGCTCCCATTATGGCTGGGCGGGCTGGAAAGCAAATACTTGGGGGCAATAGAGTTCTTAATCGGTCACACTGTTTGCTGTGTTCCCCCCTTCCCACAATACAAAGTATTGAAGGGAAATGAGAGCCTCAAAATAAGGTTAGGTAAAAGGCAAATGCCCCCAGCCCTCCCCAAACTGCCTCTGGAGGGGACAAAAAAAGGCAACAACCAATTGTTGAATGGTGTTAGTGCGTGGCTCGGCTTCTCCGTGCCATGAGGACCCCTTGCTAATGGACCCAGGAATGATATTTACACAGCGGAGGGACCGTTACACCCTCCTGGCTGCAGCAAGTAAGAACCCAGGGATTTATTTTAATTTCTCTAAACATAATAATCTGCAGTTAATTGGCTAACGTTCACCATGCCTCCAAGGTGCGCAGCGCTGCCGTGGTTTAGCACGCCGCATTCCTGTCCCTTGGAGATCTCAAAGCAAATTTCAAATATTTATGAATTTAGCCTCTTAACGCTCTTGAGAAACAGCCTTGTTTTACCGCTGCAGAAAGTGAGATACAGAGATAGGGTGTGCACTTGGCTGGGATCCCCCCGAGCTGGGAGAGCAGTCAGCCGTGAAGCCCAGGTCTCCCAATGCCTCCCCGGCACCCTGCTCGTCGAACCCACCCAGTCGCCCCAAGTTTTGTCAGTATGACCCTTAAAAATAGGTAACTGAACCCATTTGCCACAATGTGGGTTTCTGCTAATCCGGCTTTTGTTAAAAGCACCTCTTGGGGTGGAAAAACTCCTGGGTGATTCCACCTTAAAGCAGCGCTGAGCAGGAGCTCATGGAGCAAACGGCGGGAGAGCCAGGAGCTGGATGCGGAGCCCTGCCCTGTGCTCTGCCACGTCTTCCCCGGGATACCGTCTGCCCTTTCTCAAATATAGGGAGCTATTAGGAGCTTTTTTTTCCTCCTTGTCATATCTTGTGATATATGTTTCGATCTGAACACTTAGACCAATTTCATTGATATATGGTCCTGTACCACGTTGCACCTCTTAATGCCAGTTCTCTGCAGTCTGGGCTTGCCGAAGCGGCGGTTCGAGGCTACCAAGGTTAACTACAAAGCCAGTGTTACTGGAAATACGCATCACTGAAGTATGCTGATGCTTTTTTTCCCATTTTAAAAATGTGTTGTACTGGAAACTGCAGCTGGGGAGGAGGGGGGAGGAAGATACTGAGTTTGCCCTAAAAGTTTAAAGGGATGTTTATTTTTCCAATGCTTCAGAAGAAGGAAAAGACAGACTTTTTTTTTTTAGTACTGAAGAACAATTATTGATTAAAAAACAGAATTGGTATGGAAAAATAGCTCTAAATTTCTTTTTTTTTTTTTTTTTTGGTTGAAAAGGCAGCAATATATAACTGAAAAGTTTCTGTTCAAAAAGCATTTTCATTTGAAAAGCCATTTTTATCATGTAAGAAGTTTTTTTTTATTTCCCCACTCCCAGTAGGGTTTTGTGCGGTGCAATGTGTGACCACCAAGGGTTCCTTCTGCACTTTTCTTGTGGCTAACTTGTGGGACTCTTTTCCTGGGACATATAAAACAGTACTGACCTATGAATGTTCAATTAAGATTGTAGGAAATCTGTTTAGGATATTATTAAATGAGCAGAAAATTCAGTTGCAGACCACAGTGTGGAATATTCTTACACGCACTGTTTGAAGAGGAGCTTGGGTATTACTAACTTGTCTGTTTTTTCCCCTCCAGTGCTTCCAGCTGGTCTAATAAAAGTGAATACCTCACCCTGTGGATCTTGCTTTGCTGTTGTACACGAGGACAGAATAGGTCAAGTGCATAACGCTTATTTTCCAAAGCTATGAGGAGCTTTCCAAAGCTAGGATGGGAAGCATTGCCCCATCTCACTGGGGCAAAATTGGGGTTACAGACTCAGATGTAACATTTCCTTTTATCTGGGTCTGTCTAAGGCTCCAGCCCAAACCCACTGGCTCAGGGGCTTCAACGACAGACCCCAGGAGGGGCCCTGGCCACTGGTGTCTGGGCTGCTGTCTCCTTGCTCGTGTCACCAAAGGCACATCCTTCCCCGTCGAAGTCTCATCCGTGACAGTGTCACTGGGAGCAGAGCTGCTCGACGGTGCCTGCCTGAGCTGAGCTACCCTGTAAGTAGCACATAAACCCTGTGCTAAAGCCAGGCACCATCTCTGCTGGGACTTGAACCCCATCTCACACACAGAACAGCGATTCCCTTTGAGCCTGCTGTTACTAGCCCTGGTGTTGGTAAGGGTGGTTCAATTCCTGCATTTGCAGGATGGAAACTTTCTCCCTGATGGTTTCTCTGTTGCAATTCCCCCACCCAGCACATGCTATCCATGACCACAAACGTGGTCATTTTTCTGTATGGTTTTCAGCCTCACAGCATGGCACCGCTGTGGCACCGCAGGCTCCTTTCCCACGCCACAGCCCCACGATGGGAGGACGTTTCCCAGTGCATTTGGGATGGAGGTAGGAGCGCGTTTTGTGCATTGGTGAGACTTATCTGTGGCTGTGGGAACATGTTCTGCCAGGATCCTGCATCTCCCAAGCATTAATTACACAGCCCTGTGTGTTCCTCTGTTCCCAGCTGTAAAATGGAGATACCCTTCTTAACTCACGCCATCGCTTTAGTTCACCGCAGCTCGCAAAGCGCTTCTGGATCCATGGATGGGAGGCACTGGAAAAGTGACAAAGTTGATTAATAAGGAGGTTACTAACAAATGCCACAGGTCAAATTCTGCACCAGTTCCCAAGTTAGTGCTTGACACAGAGGTCAGTGTCATGAATGACTCCCTGTGTGGCTGGGAGCTGGACTCGACACTTGGATGTAAAGCCAGGATAGGCAAAAATTAGGTTAACTAGGTTTGACCTGCACCTGATAGGAATGTTTCTGAGGGAATGAGGTGTTTTCTGTGGTATTACAGAAGTATAAAACCATCTCCCCAGGTGAGTTATGAGTGGTCCCACAGACTGATGTAGTTGTTCTGCAAGCTGGTTTGTCTAACCTTTTGTGATTTGAGAGGCTGTTGACACACTTAAACAAAGTCTCTGATGGTCTTGGGCGGGCAGCAAAGTGTGTACTTGCTGTGAGGGGAAAACATCGCTCTTCTGAAGCATGGTTTCCATTTAAACTTTTGGAGGGCTCCTAGCTCTAGCCTGCCTGTGTTTATCTGTGCTGAGCATGAATGGGAATTGGAAAAGGGGAAAGAGAGAATGGCTGCTTTTTAAAAAGCTAATTTAAAAGCAGGCGCAGTCTTCTGTAAAGATGATTCTGATTGTCCAGAGCTCCTTTAAAGGGACAAGGTTAAATGCATTTGTATTGAGAATGTGGGATTAGACACACGCACAAAATGAACAACATCTTCTTTATTTATTTCATAGTTAAATGGCCAAGAGTATAAGTCAGTCAATTCCTGATGATTCAGGAATGCAAGGGGATTTTCTGTATTGTTTTTTTTTATTTCATAAAGCTCTTTATCTCTGGATTTGTATTTTAGCTATTTCTATGTTGCCACCAACCTTTTTCTGACCACTATCCTTGTGTAGCAAGGCAGGGAAATACGTGTTGACTGTAAATGGCACAACTGGTTGGAAGCTACAGGTAAAATACTTGTAAGCCTATTCCCATGTGCTCTGCTTTTACAGTATAAAACTGCCTCACATGGGAAAGGCTGATATTCATACTGCTATTCCATACAAGATCTGAAATGACCGAGGGTTTAAAACAGCTCTATGAAGCAGAGAATCACAGTATAATTTACAAAGTGCTGATGCTTTGGCAAAAAACATGAACAGACACAGTTCAAATTGATCGCAGTCTATGTTCAATGCTGTGTCTGGAGCAGGACTACCTTTTACTGTATATTTTTTCTGTGTGATTTTAATCTTGACTTTGTCTGTTCATTGCCATTGTAAAAGGAAGAAATCATAATGATTTGAAGAAAAAGCGTGGGAGTTTCTTTTTTGTCAGCTTTATAGCCAGGGAAACTGAGGCATGGAGTGGTCCTGGAGGTTTGTGGGCGAGGAAAGTCGGCAAAGTGGTGGAGGAGTTGGGGAGAGAGCCTAGGACTCCCACGCTGTGGCGCTGGCAGGAGATGTTCCTGGTGCACAAGTAGGATCTTCAGTGGATGGAGTTTGACCACACACATCAGCAGCGCTTTTTGCCCAGACAGCTAAGGGCTGGAAGAAGACAGAATCTCATGAGTTGAGATTTGGTAGCTTGGTCTCTGGTGGAGCAGGATGCTCCAGACTGTTTATTTCTTAGAAAACAAACAAACAAACAAAAAAAACCCCACACAAAAAAAAAACCAACAAACACAAACCAAAAAAAAAACCAAACCAAACCAAAAAAAAAGAACTGGCTGGAAGCAACTCAGCTTAAAACTCCCTTTGGGTAAGCACAGCCAAAAACTTCAAGGGCTCTCCATGTGGGCTCTGCAAATGTGAACTCCAGTCTCAAACTGCCTGCCAGTGTCCAGAAAGAGATTTCCTATCAGTGGAATCGCTTCCTTTAAAAAAAAAATTAAAAATTAAAAATATATAATAATTCTAACTTGTCATAGACAGTCTGCCTTGTTTCAGCTGTCTGACTTTACCCTTCCACCTTTATTTTGGTAGTGTCGTCTCTCCAGATATTATCTTACCTTTCTGGAGTAAACGCAGTCTCTTGCCTATGTAGATGGGGCCAGGATCTCTGCTGCAGAAAAGCAGTGTGTCACTGTGTGAGTTCAAATGAGCTGTGTTGAGTCATGCCAGCTGAGGATCCCGCTGGTTGGATTTATTACTGAGAAAAGACCAAAAGTGAATACCCAGCACGAGGGAGGTTCTGTCTCATGTGCCCCATAGGCTTAACTAGCACACAGATTTTTGTTCGCTGCTATTTCTTAAAACTAAAACCACCAGCAAGCAAATGATGTAAAGGAGAAGAAGGGCAGAAATGCTGTGTTCACGGCTTATTACTGTTTATATAGCACTAAAGTTGAGTAAGGAACTCTAAAGGCCTTTAACAAGCATGATGGCATGAAATGCTGACCCTAATTAAGTCAGATGGAGCTTTGGTGTTGATTTTAGTAGAGTCAGGATTGCCCTTAACCAAGCAGTTCTTGTTTTAAGGGTAATTCTTGCCTTGAACAGAGGTTCAGCAGGAGGGGTTTGGAACTGCTTGGCAGGGTCTTGGTCTGGAGGAGCCCCAAATGGTGAGAATGAGCCCTAAATACTGCAGTGCTGTGCTGCCTGGGGATGTCTCTGTTTAGTGAGGGCATGTCCCAACGGACCTGTGACTAATCAGACATGCTGATTAAACACTTGTTATTCGTACTGTTAGAAATACCATAACAAAAATAGCCTTCTACAACCAGAACCTAAATTTTCAGTATGTTCCTACTTTTTTTTTTTTTTTTCCCAGGTTTGAACTTGGCAGTGAATATTCTAGGGTTCCTGTTCAGAAGAGATTGGACTATGTTTTCCCCAAATTCTCCGGCTGAGTCACTAAAAATGTGTTATTTCCTTGCTGTGGCACAGTCCAAGATTTAGAGGTTACAAGCCAACACATTAGCCAAAACAATGACCTTGGCTTGTAAATGAGAAGGTTTTTGAAAGGTTGATTGCATTGTTGGAGGTTTTTGCCTGCTTTTTGTGTTTGAAAGTACTAGGATACTTAAAATTTTCATTTTCAGGCTTTCTCCAAAGCTATGAAGGCCAGATACTCATTTTTCCATCTGAGGAATGTGAGGCTATTTGTGCTGCTCACCTTAAGACACCTGTCTTAGGTACCCAAGTGGTGAAGCTCCTATTCTGAATTTGTATGTGCTCCTCTGGAAGGAGTATTTAGAGACCAGCCTCCCAAAGCTAGGCACCCAGGTGACAGTTTGTGTGAGCACCCCTCGGCTCCAGTTTCATCTCACTAGTTGCCTGTGGGAGCCAAAACTGAAGCTGTAGGAAAAACCTTGTATATTATAAGCTTCATCAAAACAACACAAGAGCTGGCAGCACTGCAAGCTTGTTCTCTCAAGCCAGCTATGAAAACTTAGGTGTGGGAGAGAGGGCCCAGCAGAGTTGTTTCCTGGAATGTGGAAAATACCGCAGCAAGTGTTCTAGGACTGGAAATTTGAGTTTTACACCAGCCCCTTTGGCTGCATTCTTGCCCTTGTCTGGTTCCTATGTCTGTTTGTGCCAGCACATTTCACTGGCGTTTACTGTTTTTGCCAAGTAGATTTGACATGGGTGAGCACTCACCCCTTCCCCCAAAACTGAGAGGGAGTTCTGCTTATCCAGTTTAGAAGCCATTTCATGTGCCTGTGTTGCCCCCAGTCACAGATAAGCAGTCCAGCAATAGCCACAGTATGAGTGAGAGTAGGGAACAGCCTTAAATAAATTTGAAGGAATCACAGTGCACCCACAGATGCTCCATAGCCATAAGAGTTGGTGAGAGTTGTTGTGTCAATTACTCCTCCCAAGCTATTTGATTTGCTCTTCTACTTCATGACCGGATGAAGGTTTTTGAGGCTGCAAGTCTGTTACCGCAAGCTGCTGCCTTTGCGCTCGCATGGTGAGTGCTACGGATCAAACTAATTCTTCAACTGCAAGTCCAAAGCAGCCCTAGAATGCTAGAGCACAATAACGTCATTACCAAAAGGACCTGCAGGTTGGACAGGGTATTTCTCTTTTTGCAAAGCTGTTTGTCTAAAGACTCTGATTTACGTCTCTCGCATGCTTCGCTCAAGCTGTTCTCTTGTGTTTGCAGGTTTACCTGCTGGAGTCCCATCTCATGGTCAGCAAGAGCTGTTGAGTGGGATTGGAAAGGACCTAATGGCTAAGTTTTACAGTGCCCAAAACCCCCCTTCATTGTTATAACATCTACGTAATGTTTCTTTTCTGCTTTTCCCTTTCAGAGCTGAAAGGCCGTTTCATGGAGCACAGTGACCTGCCCTGGAGGGCTCTCACTGGCCGGTGGTTTCATGCTCTGCAATCTCATCCAAGACAACTGCATTTGCAGTTTCCCTTCCAGCCTGTCTCCCACAGAGAGCATTTTAGAGCAGGCACGTTTCTGTAGCACAGGACTGAGCCTGGGGAGCACTGCAGAGCACCTGTGGGAAGATGTCCCGTGCAAAGACTGTCCTTATGCACTGCTCCTCAGCCCCACACTGGCAGTTCATGGTGTGTTGTATTTACATACTGTACATAAACTGAAATAGGTCTTAAACAATTACATTGGCACTGGTGTGTCTTTTTCCCCAGCCAAGCAGCAAAGACACCATGTCTCCTGTTGTGGAGCATGCCAACACTTTAAATATGCTCCTGCCAACATCCTACATAAATCAGGGCTTATCCAGCCCTCCTCTGTCCTTCTGGAGGTTGCAATCCTGGAATCCCATCTCCACTCTTCAGTTATCCAGGGAGTTCATTATTTACTGTCAGGTACAGTTGACATATTAGGATGGGACATGTCTCAGAGCCTTTCTGCTCTGGACAAGCAGGAGGAAGCCTCCTGCTTCATTGCAAATGGTACATGATCAGTCTGTGCTTCCTTACAGTATCATGTAGTGGACAAAGCATCTGATCTTACCATGTGTTTTCATGGTAAGTCACTGTCTGAGCTTTGTGGGATCTGTTCTCTTTTCCACTGTGAGTATGCCTGAATACGTACTGTGATGAATCTTGGCAGAGACTCCTCATGCTTTTAGTACCAGGTTGCCCAGGTCAACCCAGTGCATGCTGTTTGAGAGGTGACAGTCCAAATTGCTGAACGCCACAGAACATTTTAGCCCATTAATGATTTGGGTTTGAAGAGTTGATGTTCATACAAGGAATAGCTGTCGGGGAGGTAAAGCTGTAATGTGAATGGGGCTTTGGTGAACCTCTCTTCTGTCTCCAGGACTTCCACACTTCGGTACAAAAGTACCGAAGCTATTTGACAAATCTCCTGGTCTTTTTCGGTTTGTAGTTGTGCAACTAAGTTAATTTAGTTGAGAACTTTCCATATACTACTTAACCCCTGCTTATTTTGACTTTATTGGATGAGCAAGGTACTTATGTACCTTGGGGGGGAGGCGGGGAGGTAAGGTGAGGGAGTTCTCGGGATGACTACACTTCAATGCATTTGGAGTGTCTCCATGGAGCATAGAACACGTTTCACAGAACTGTTTACTAAAACACTGAAACCAAGTGGAAGGAGAAAGGTTTTCATGTGGACATTAGGAAAGTGTTTGGGTATGAGATGCAGCCAGGACTCACTGAGAAGTGGAGAGCACTTGATTTGGTGGCACTGCCTTGGTTTCTTGGTGCACGTACAGGCTCCAGCCCAGCCCAGCTGGACCAAGCCAAGTATGAGTCAGGGAAACAAAGGCAGTGAGCCTGTGTGCACGGGCACGAAACCAGCCCCTGCCAAGGGGTTCAGGGCTGAAGTTCTGCTCCTGCTGCTGTCCTTGGGGCACGGGCACATCTCTGTTGTTCCCTGCAGCAAAGGGATTGTCATGGTGGTGAATGGCAGTGTGTGGAAAAGCTTGTAAATTCTGCTTGGTGGCTGGAGGACTGACTGGAGGGCTTTGGGAGAAGACTCTCTCCCTCTCAATGGGCTTTCACTTCCCAGCAGGGAGAGAGCAGAGCAGTGGGGCATTAACCAAGGGGGTTTAGAGGATTGGGAAGGGTCTGAAAGGGGAGGATTTGGTGGCGGTTCCTCTGGGCAAGGAACGTGGCGTTCAATGCTCGCATGCTCCTCATTGTATTGGAGGATAAAACGGGGTGGCCGGAGGGACTCGGGGCTGGGGGTCCGGTCAGCGCCAGCATGGAAGGAGCCCAGCCCCAGCGGGAGCCCTGCCAGCCTGAATAGCCATCCCGGCTGCCTCGCAGGCCTCCCCAGCACACGTCCCTCCTCACTTTGAAGCCCCCGGTGCTGCAAGAGGGGTGCTTTCTCTGGCTCTTGTTTGCTGATGATCCCTAAATTAAGAAATGCAAATCTATTCAGGGCAGATTCCTTTTCCAAAGGCAACTTGCCTCAGTTGCTAATTCCCCGCGTGGCTTCTATACAGACCCCTCGCAAACACCTGCAGCTTTTTTTTTTTCTCCTCTCCCCCTTTTTGCAGGGAGCGGGTGGCAATGGGGAGTTTATTGAAAATCTTTGTTTTCTCTGGTGCGATGAAACTTGCTTTGCTCTTTTGCCTCCTTTTCTTTCCCCTTTTCACAGAATAAATACAGCTGATCCATCTCCAGCCCCTCTGCACGTGCCAGAAGAATAAATCGTCCGCCTCGCCCCCCAGCCCCCTTCTTTAATTCTTTCCCCTGCTGCTGTGTTTGCTTATTCTCCCTGCAGCTGTAGTGCTGGTCGCAAGCGTGAGTTGACCTATTGCTGGTTTGTTTGGCGCTGGCTCTACAGAGACACCCCCCCCACCCCACCCCCCAAAAAAAAGACTTTGAAATCAACTGTTAGAGCCCTCACTAGGCTTCTTTTTTTGCTTCACACCCCCCCTTCTTATTATCATAGCACTTGCCTTTTGTTGCCAGTGCAAATACAAACAGACACACACACGCGCGTGTGAGCGCGCAGAGCGGAGGGGAGCGCAGCCCCTGAAATATTGCACTGTCCAAAGTCCACGGGTTAAAACAAACATCAACACTGCGTCAAATAGTTTGCCCGTAAGAGTCTTTTGTTATGAAGATAAGCTTGTTATCTCTTTCATTCAGATTTTAATCTGACAGGTCATTTGCATACTGCCAGCCGACTTCAGGGTGTGCATTAGATCCACTTTGCATTTAAATCCTCTGTCACTCAGGCAAATAAAAAACGGGGGGGGGGGGGGGGGCAGCAAAGAACCTCTTTCAGATCCTCCCAGTTATTGCTATTACTTTTTTTTGTGTTGATTGTTGGTGCAATTGATGGTAGAAAAGTTTTCCTGGCTCTTGGAGCTCTGCTTGTTTTCAGAGCAGCCGGGATGCTTCTGGGCCATGAGCTGTATGGCCAGGGTCTTCCCAAAGAGCCCGCTGTGACCCCTGGGCCCCTTCATTACCCAAATCCTTCTTCAAACCCTGTTTGTGCAGACTCTTTCCCCAAACTGACCTCTGTTGCTAGCTAAAACCCAGACCTGCTCAGTGCTTGGTCTTGCCCTCAGTCAAGTTAAGCCTGCCCTGGGCTCTCATGAGCAGCCATCAAGCCCTTGGTAGTAGTGGGACAAGGAACAATGAATGTCCTGGACACAATGCAGCTAACAAGTCGCCTATTTAGCAACTTCCATGTAGACTTGTCTCTTCCTTTAGTTATCCTGCTTGTCTTATGTGTCTCTATATATCTGTTCTTCTTCACCTGAAGCCTGATCCTGCACCCTTACTCCTTGAGCTTCATTGGACGTGCTGGAGGGATCCCAAGGCAAGGCTGCTCATCCAGGTAACGGAGATGCCATTGTGTGACTGTGAAAGACAGGAGCTGTGGGACACAAGTCATCTGTGGTGCAAACACAGGTTGGTGGGGTTGTACTCCACTGCGGGCACGAAAACCTACGCCAGTTTCTGGTGTCTGTAAGGTACTGGAGGTACAAAACCAACCAAAAAACCCACTCGGTGAAGGCGTTACCAAAACGGATGGATACTGTGGATCTGTGGTTCTTGTCGCCACCCTGCAGCCTTGCACCTGCCCTTTTCAACCCCATTCCAGGGCAGGAGAAGGAGGGGACCTGGCTAGTGATGGTCTGAGGCCACCGATGGCATGCACTGCAGGGACATGGTGTACATCTGTGAGGGCACAAAATTGGGGATTTCAGTTTCTGGATTTGATTCTTCTCACATCTTCTATGCTTGGACATACTGCCCATGCTCACTTTTTTCTTCCTGAGACCAGCACAAACAGCATCGAGACTCTCGTGTTTCTTGAAGTGCCGAGTCCTGGCTCCAGCCTGCCCTGGTTTTGGGAGAACCGCTACCCGTCTGTCCCTGCCGGCCGGCCATAGAGCACCGGGTCCTGCCTGCTCCTGCCAGCACCTCCCTCCACTCGCTGCGTTTCCTGCGCCTCCTCAGAGATGCTGAAACAATGAACCGGGGATAAGATTAAACCTGGCGCAATTCTTCTCCAGTGCACAGAGGTGTAACGACTCCACTGAAGACCACAGGAATTACCCCGAGGTGAGTTAAAGGTGAAACTGTGAGCCTCCTTCCTGAAATACAACGGAGCACCCGTAAGATAAGGCCACAGTCCCCCAACAGAGAAGAGGGATGGTGTCCCCGGGGATTGTGTCTCAAGCCACAGCAAGCAGAGCCATGGGAGAATGTTTCCTTCAGCCCCAATGGGGTTAAGATTGGATCTGGTGCAATTAGTGTATCCAAAAGCAGGGCAGTGAATAGTTGCAGGGCATTTATTCAGCTCTAATGTGACAAGTTCAATTCTTCTGTTCAGAGCCAGTAATTTTCTTACATATATTAATTATTTGAAATAATTCTCTGAATAACATCTAGAAATAATTCAGGTAATATATCTTCATAATGAACCCGTTGCTACTGAATGGTTGAAATCTCAGCTGTGCTGGTGACTTTGGCTTGGGTGAACATTCACACGGCATTGTTTCTTCTCTTAAATACTAGTACGTGACTTTCAGAACCAGGTTCTGGTCTGAATTGCCATGTTTGAGGTCTCTATTATCTGCCATTTCTGTAAGTGTTCCTGACAGTAAATGCCTTTGTTAGAATATTATTGGTAAAGCAAACATAAAAAGCGTGTGAATAAAAGACCAAATTCGAGCCATTTGTTTGAATGGATAGTTGGGGAGGGGAAAAGTTTCCAAGATACATAGCCAACTCCAAGCCTTAAATGAAGCTGCTGGGAGAAGGGTCTCTCTTCCCAGCTGATATCATTTTCACTCTTTTCCAATTTCTTTGTCAAGATTTCTCAGAGCGGTAAGAAAAAAAAAAAATATATATTTTTCTTGCAACCCATAGTAGCAGACCTTAATAAGCGAAATCCCACATAATGCCACAGTATAGTAAAAGCAGCAGCATTCCCAGTCCTCTCACACTCTGTGATGGACTGCTTTTACTCCGTGGTGTTTGCAGTGGGGTAGTAGTGTCCCCGAGCACGGTGTGTGGTACGGGCAGGAGAGGTGTGTGTTCCTCGTGCTGGAGCTGTCGTCTTTGGAGGTGATCAGGACAGGGTGATAGAGATGTCCAATACGTGCTGGGGCTCTCACACAAGTGAGAGATTTATCATCCAACGGAGCTGCCAGTATTTCCGAGACTAAGGCGGCAGGGAGCAGGGTCCAGCACTGGCTGGTCGAGTGAAGAGCTTGCCTTGCTGATGCTCTCCTGCAATTTGGAGCTGCAGCGGAGCCGTCACAGCCAGCAGTGGTGAGAGCTGGCCGGGCACTGCGGGAATGACCGTGCTGCCGGAGCAGGGCCAGCCAGCGCTCTGCTCCCTGCTCCAGCCAGCCAGCCCCGTAGGCTCACAAGCCTCCCGAGTGGGAGTTTTGGAGGGATTTTCTGTCCAAAATCCAGACCAATTTGCCAAAGATGGAGCAGAAGGGAAAGGTAGAAAGGCCTGTATGCAAATAGGGAAGAGCTCCTTTTGCAATCCAGTTTCTCACTCATGCCCTAAAACTGACAACATTTAAGACCCCTGGACTAAGGGCAATGAATGCAAAATGAGAGCTCTGCAAAATCCCTTGGTTCCAGGCCAGCTCTCTTGCTTTGCTTTGCTGCCCCTTGGCATCGGTCTTTCAGCCAAGTGAGCAAGTCAATGGCAAGCGTCATTGCCAAAAAATCTTCCTAGCTGTTTTCTGTATAGCTAATGAGAATGCAAATGTACTGGGTTTCCAGGCTTGCTTACAACCTCCACTGCTTCCTTTCTGTGCAAGGTACCTGAGTGCCCTTCCTCTTGCCATGAGATCTAAATACAAATACATCACACTGGCTGGTGGGATTGTCCTCACGTCGCCAATGAGTGTTTTGGGTGGAACACCAAGGGAGGGACCAGAGTCTCTCAAACACCTGCTCTGCACTATCCTTCCACGTGCTGTCCCTGGAGGGTTAAAGAAAGACCAGTTTAGAATTAGAAAAATCAGCAAGAAGCAGGTCTGTCTTTATAAGTTAGATACCGCGCCAAAGCCGAAGTCACACATCACCCCTACTGCGTACCACAACCAGCCCATGGTTGGGCAGTGTAGGGCTTCTTTGCTGGGCTCTCCTTGGGAGTTTTATTCCTTCTTACCAGCACTCATGGCTCTTCTCTTCCATACCTGCCATAGGTTGCTTTTCTAACCCCCTGTAAAAAGGTTTCTCATCAGGCTTGCAATGCAATATCTCTTACAGCTTTGATCCCTGCAGAAATGGAGCGGTAGCTCTGATTGCACCTTTTGCTGTGCTTCTGTATTGAAGAGCAGAGCCTCTCTTGACCTAAACCTCCTGCCACAGCTCTGCCTGTGTTCTTCCTCGGGCATGGTGTCACATGCCGTTATAAAACCAGCCCTGGGTTGCTTTCCAGCTAGCCGAGCCTGGACAGAGTCCAGGCAGTGTCCCCAGCCCTGGCTCTCAGGGACACACGTTCCTTGCCTGGCTCCCTTTCTGGGGGTGTTGGATCAGAGATGAGAGATCAGTAGCTTATGGGCATTGTCGCATTCTCTGTCCTGATGGGCACTCCAGACACTTTGGGGACCATGGGGACAATTCAATAAAGGGACACAGCGTCTGCATAGGAATTTTTTCCACACAGACACACGCACTTCATCCCTAGACAATGCATGAGCGCCGCAGAGCGAGGCGAATCTGCTGCCTCTAGAGTGTTGCCCTTTTCTCCAACTCTCCCGTCTGGTGTATGTCTCCAGATTTGCCTCCAGTGTCTAAGGGAGCCCAGGTTCCTCTGGCTGACCCTTCCCACCCTGGCCACCAAAGGGCTTCGTCAGCCCTGAGAGCACATCCCTTTTAAAAGCAGCCTGACATCTTTCCTTTGTTCCTGGCTTTCCACTAGGATTTTCCATGATGCAATCCCGTATGGGGTTACTGGCAAAGAGCTGTTAAAAGTCAGTAGCTGTGCCTGGAGCAAACCCATTGTTCTGCCAGCGCAGCGCCCTTCAATGCCACTGACTCCTGCGTGGCCCTGCTCCTGCTCCCCCGGCACCACTGGCGAGAGGGACATCCTCATCCCCACAGAGGGATATGGCCATAAACGCAAGGCACAGCACAAAGAGCAATGGCATGGCCACCCCCGGACTGTCACACCGACCGGTAGCACCAGACTCAGCCGTGGTTGGGGACCAGGCTGTGACTCACCAGACGCATCTCACTTTTCCCGGGGAAGTTTGCAGACTGCTGCTCCAGCCGAGAAGGGTTATTTTGGAGTGGAAAGTGAGAAGCTGTAGCTTTTATCCTTTTGGAGGAGCAATTTGCAAGGAAAACAATGCAGGATTCTCTGGAATAAGGAGTATTAGCTGCATCATCTTTTAAAAATAATTTAGTCAAGTGAATGTTGGCCGGGGATTAGCACCCTTGCAGGCACTTGGGCTGCAGTGAGGGGATGTTTGCTGAGATTTATTGATGTTGGGGATTTCTAAAAATGCATAGGTGACATCTAATGCCAACGCAGCTCTGGCTCGCTAATGAGATAAGTCAAAGTCTCCGCGAAGTTTTCAGCAGTGTAGCCATTAGCCCCGAGATTACAATATCCTTTGTGTTTTTCCAGCACGTTCTGCCAAGATTTCGCCTTAAGTGGAGGAAAGATGAAATATGCAGGGCCAGAGAGTCTCTTACAGCTGAAAACCACTGTCTGCTGTGTTGTTGCCTGGGACAGAGAAGAGCCCGTGTATACTCAGCACTGAGCAGGGAAACATCTCTACTGTCCAGCCCAGTCATTTTCTTCAGTGTTGGATAAGTGGAAAAAGGAAAAAAATCAGAGACTAGTCCTGTCTGGGGAGATGCAGACTTACGTCACCCACCCTCTACTGCTTCTGATGCTTGGATGTATGGGACTGCTAAGCTCAAACTTCAAAAGGGCTTTCTAGGTAGTTACATTGGATATTTCTATTTCATCCAAGCAGGTCTTCTTACAGGATTTATTTTTTTTTTTTGTGTGGTAGTAATGACATTTTCATCTCTACTCTTAACTAAAGATTACACACCCAAAATGAGACAGACTGCAGGTGAATTCCAGCAGTAACTGTCCAAGACTGGATACTGCAATAAACCTTCAGCTAAAACTTTTGTAGTAAATAAATAAGTGCAGTTTTAGTGACGCTGAAATGTTTAGTGACTACATCTTGATGTGTCTGAGCTATTGTGTTGGAAGGACCTCAACTTATATTTTCTGTCTTTCTCCTACAGAACATGAAAGAGTTTTTCCTAGAAATTTCCTTCAGTTTTAAAATCATTAAAAGAAAAAAAAATAGTACCTCCCTCAAAAATAGTCTTGAGTCAAACAAAAACTTTTGTTCTGCTCCAAATTTTTTAAAAATACCAACTACATCAAAATGAAAACCAACATGTTTGGGACCTTTGAAGCAAAATTCTTGTTTCCTTCTATTCTCCGTAGTTCCTTAGTGAAGAATTACTTCCACTTGGAGCACTTAGACAATGATTTGCAGATATTTTTTTTTTTAAAAAAAAAGCAAACAAGGAACAACTCGGGATTATAGAAGTTTCAGCACTGGAGGTGGGTGCTGTGGGACTGCTCTCTAAACTCCACTTGCAGAGTTGGAAGAACCAGGGCATTGACTCGGGCAGGAACTGATGAATTACTTCCAACCTTCAAGGAACAAAACCAAATAACTGTGATAGCAAGATAATATCCACTATGTTATTGCTAGAAACATACTTCAGTCTCATCTATATGCTGAATAAACAGCTTTGGCCTCTTTGCATTTTGTATCACACGTTCTCCCATGAAAAAGACTCTCCTGACCACATCTAAGTTTTCACTTGGTGTGGTGATTTCAGTGTGGATCTCAGTGCCATCTCAAAGACTAGTGATGGCTGATTCCCCTGTCTGCCAGAGCCATTCTTCACATCTTTCTTTAGTGTCTGGGACAGGAGCACCTCACCTGCCCTTCCAGCCCTCTGGAAGAGGCAAAGCCCTCAGCAGGACCTTACAGTGGCCTTCCAATACCTAAAGGGGTCCTACAAGAGAGATGGGGAGGGACTCTTTATCAGGGAGTGTAGCGATAGGATGAGGGGTAACGGTTTTAAACTGACAGAGGGGAGATTTAGATTAGATATCAGGAAGAAATTCTGTACTGTGAGGGTGGTCAGACACTGGAACAGGTTTCCCAGAGAAGTTGTGGATGCCCCATCCCTGGAGGTGTTCAAGGCCAGACTGGATGGGGCTTTGAGCAACCTGGTCTAGTGGGAGGTGTCCCTGCCCATGGCAGGGGGGTTGGAACTTGATGACCTTTAAGGTCCCTTCCAACCCAAACCATTCTATGATTCTAAGACCATTCTAAGTCCCCATATTGGGCCACTACAGATGGCGGCCAACTTCGCTTGTGCCCAGCTCCAGCTTTAGGTTCTTCAGGATTGCTGTTCTCAAAATACATGTGCTCTGTGGCCAAGGATGAGTCAGAGGTACGTTGTTAGAGGTGCGCTGGGTGGTACAAGTTAGTCCTTGTTCATGGGCTTCCATGATCAATTAAAGGAAGAAAATTGTAATTAATGCCAATCAGCATGAGTTCATGGAAAATAGAATGTGATGTCTCTCTTTGGTTTAGTTGATAAAAGTGATAGTAGCGTACAAGACTTCTGTGAGACATTTGACTGGGTACCACATGACATTTTGATTAAGGATCTAGAGCCGTATAAAATCAAGAGGGTGTGCATTAAATGGATTAAAACCTGGCTCTCTGACAGGTCTCCAAATGTAACTGTAAATCATCTGCCAGCTGTGTTTGCAGCAAAGTCCCTCCAGTATTCTTGCATTTAATATCTTTATCAATGACATGGAAGAAAATGTAAAATCACCAGTGATGTGGTCTGCTGATGGTGTAACGAGCCAGGAAGCGGTAAATAATGAAGACAAGAGATCACTGATAGGGAGGAATACAGAGCGCTTGGGGAGCCAGGCTCAAGCAAACAACAAATATGGGGATGCAGGTGAATGCAAGAAGAATAAAAGATGCATTTAAAGGACAGCGGACTCCAGGAATCGGGATGCTGAAGAAGCTTTGGGGAAAGCTTCTTCAGCTGAATGGATGGTCCAAGTGCTGGGCTGTAAGTGAGCAGGAGAACACTTTGAAGTAGAAAGAGCAGAAGAGGGTCTCTAATACATTTGCTCCTGATGGCAGTGCTGCTATGGCAAGTAGAAATATCAATACATTGGAGAGGGTTCAGGGAAGAGCCAGGAAAGTCTTGGAAGGGTGGCAAAGCCCTGAGTGACCCCGTGTGTTGAGCCACCAAAGCAAAGGTGAGGATAGAGTTGGTCCTGGTTTGCAGATGTGAGGAGTGAAGTTGATACTAGGATTTTTTTGTCTAGCAGACCACTGTGCAGCCACTGGAAGCTGAGCGTGGAGGCATTCAGATGGAGAGAAAGGCTTCAACTTAAGGCTTCAAGGAGTCTGCTTCATCAGGAATTAACTTGTGTCATCTGGGAGCTTTGGCCAGGCTCAGTAGCTCATGGCATACCTGCCTACAGAGGGTCAGTATCTCAGCAGGATTAAACCAGCATTGCTACAGTGGCATTACCAGATGGGTGAGTGAGATCTGCATGTAAGTAAAGCTGAAGACCTCCTTATGTCGAAGTCAGTATCAAAAGTGTAAATGGTTTTGGGAAGGTAGAACTACCCCTAGAGTTCTTAAGTACTTGTTATCCTGGTCTATACACAATGGTGAAAAAAAAAAACCCCAAAAGCGATTTTTAAACCAATGTAGTACAACTTCCTGGATGAAGAGCCCAACATCTCAAAATTAGTTTTATTTTGCAGGATCATGCTAAGAGAATGCATTGACAAGTGGCAGATCAGTCACTGCCAACTGTTTATATCTTGTGAGCAGAGGAACGCCTCAGGCAGATTAATTTGGTTGTTTTTATGCCAATACAATGAGGTCCAAGGGAGTCTACAACTGACATAATTTACACACCAGAGTCAAAAGACATTGAACACTGTATCCAAGAGGGACCTATTTTAACTTGCATTTGCTCACAATGCTTTTGGGAACAAATTCATGTTTTGGCTAATCTATCTAGCTGGGCACTGCATCCAAAAGGGGCAGCATTGCTCTTCCCCTTCCCGCCCTGTCTTGTCTCTTGTATTGGATGAAGTGACCTAGCAACCAGTTGAGGAGCTGGGTTTGCTTGGTGCTTGGGCAGACTCTGTTTTGGTGAGCTGGTTTCTGGTTGGATCACTGAACAAATACAACTTTCAGAGTGGGTGCCCAGTAACTACAGTCCAAGAGGGTAGGCAGGACTTTTTTTGGCAGCCATCAGTTAGAAGAGATGGAGCCTTTCATAACATTGGGCTCTCAGTTTCTTTTCTTACTTGGACTCTTTGAGATGGGAACTGCATTATCTTAAATCCCTCTATGTATCAGCAAACAGGTTAGTAGCACGTTCTGATGAGCTGAATTATGCAAGAAAGCAGTGTACAAGCATGGTGGCCAGGTTACACACGAGCAGAGTTAGGCTAAGCAAAGAAGGTAAGTCTAAGCAGAAACAACATGTAGTGCTGCACAGGGCAAAAAGTCACTGTAAGAGGCGTGGCTGCAATTCACCTATCTGTGTCGTCTGCGGTGATGCTGGAAGACCCATCACTTGCCTCTTCCATAATCCGTCACCCATCACTGCTGCCTGTAGCATGGGAAGTTTAATTTCCTGTGAATCGCGGTGTCGTTTGCAAAGTTTTATCCTACATCTTTCCAAGCCTCTATTGACAAAATAGTGGAATAAGTCTGTTGTGGTATTCCTGCCTGCTTAGTTGTTGTTGGAAGTTGTCCTTTGGCCGGCAGTATCTCCATCAGCTTCAGGGTCACCTGCAGGCTGGGCTGCTGTGACATCCCAGGTTGGTGGATTGGAGATGTTGGTGGAAGAATTGCTTGAGTTAAAGATGAGCGTCTGATGTCAGGGGACTCCTGCCAGTCATTGTTCTGCTGCCTGTGTGGAAACAGGCTGAACTCTGCGGTTTTGCTATGTAACATTCTTATGTAGCCGGCCGAGTCGCCAACATGATAAATGCAATTATTTTTTCCAATTGTTATTTTTGCCCAAAGCATGCAATTGACACTGAAGTCTGCTGGGCAGAATGGGAATGTAGTGGCTGCTCACATCCCTGCAGCGGCTCCACGATGTGAAGGCATGAATTGCGACGATGGGAAGCAAACGCTGCCCTGTGGCGTATATCGGGGACAGGCACCCATCTGTGCCTCCGTCAGTCCCACCCTCGGGTGTCAGCGGTCAGGGGGTAACCTGCTTTCTTGGTGTCATCGGAGGGGGAAGGATGGAGGTTCCTGGGGCAATTTCAACTGTGATTTTTGCTGGGAAGGTGGGAGGGAGCGGGGTTGGGTTGTGCAATGTAGTCGAGGGAGCTGTATTGCACCACCTGGGAGGGGAGCAATGACACCAGAGCTGCTTCCCTCTCCCCTATGCCCACGGAGGCCAGCAGCCTCCCCGGCTCCCAACAGGAGCATTTCCACAGAGGAAAAAAGGGGTTTAGGGCCCTTCCCCAGGGGAAACAAGTCTTAACTGGACCCTGGGCTCAGGAGGGAGGCAGAGCTCTCTTGTAATGATGGGGGATTCCTTTCACAGAGTGGGAGACAATGTGCTGGGCTGATTTGGGCCATCTGCGCCTGATGGGAAACCAGCATTGCGGGGTGACCAGTGCGGCGGGCTCGCTATGCCACGGCTTATTCAGCCGAGTAAAAGAACAGGCCACTGAGCTCCCACCGTGGTGGTTAAAGTTTGTTTTAGCCGCCTTATCTAATCTGCCTCCTAACTTTTGCTGGGGGAAAGCGTTTATTGCTTATATCGTGTTACTCCATGAGCACTTGCTGGCTGTGGTTATTTGCGTGTGTATATGTAGATGTGAAGCCAGATAACTTCAGGTCTTGCAGTTTTATGGGTCAGTCAATCCAAACTGCTTCCACTGGCAGATGTGGGGATGTGCTGCGTTCGTTACCTGTGGGCCATGTGCTATCAGGGTGTAAATCAGCAAAACAGGGCTCTGTTTATACACATAAATTGCCCCAATCTGACAGCTTAATACCCTTTTGACTTTTTACCCTCTGCGGGGGAGAGCCTCAAATGTCTTACAGCACTGCTCACCCCGGGGATGACGGCAGTGCGGGGAAACCAGCCCCGCTATAAAAGGAGGGAGCACGCTTTGCTCCTGCGCGTCTTCAGGCTTGGCTGCGTAGCCACCAGCTCCCTGGAGGGGAAAGGCCCTTCCAACAGACCAGTCCAACAGGAAATTATCTACTCACCCTTTGCTAAATTGCTAGCCGGACAACCAGTCACAGGGTCCCAAAAATGCCAGCTCCATCTATTCCCCTACGGACATGATTCCCAGGCATGCAAGATCCTGGCTTGGTCACCGGGAGGGCAAACCTTGCGCAAGTCTCGATTTCATCTCTTTTGTGAGGTCACACAGGTGAATTTTCCCTGAGCAATCGCAGGGTAAAACCAGCCAGGCTTCCTTTGGCTCTGGCTGAGGGCTTTTGTTGCTCCAGGAGTTGTTATATTTTTTTCAGCAAACGAGAGGGTGTCTCCAATGAGATAGTAATGGGTTGATGAGAGGGAAGAGGAAGTGCCAGGCCATCACAGCAAAACGGATCACTGTGATACTTTGAGGAGCTTTTTTTCCCAAATTTACGTGATGTGGGAGCAGGGGTAAGATTGTTGAAACCAAGACGCACACACACATCCCCATTTGAAATGTCCTTTTTCTTCCCTCTCTGTCACCTCCTTCACCAACTTGGAGAACAGTAGCTCATTGCCATGTTCAAACCTTTGGTATCTCCCTTGCCTTTTTTCCTCCATTTAGAACATCTTAGATCTGGCTGCACTAAAGTATCCTAAGCCCAACCTGGAGAAGGAGAAACTCTCTTAATCGGCATTTTCCCTTGTGCTGGTTAATTCACCCCATTGTGCTCTCCAAGCCCTCCTCCCAGCCAGCACTTGAGTTCTGTGGGAACATGACAGCTCCCAGCTCACCTCTGTGCTCCCACCCCAACCAGCAGCATCCCCATGCCCTTGCATGAGAAAGTGATGTCTGCAGAAAGCCTTTCCTGACCTGCTTTTAAAGTGCAAGTCAAGGCTGATAATTGATGCTGTAGGAGACTGACCTTGTGGGAGCGTCCTTCCCTCTGGCTGGTCCTGGGTCAAATGCTCTCAGTTTACAATTCACCGACTCCCACGGTAGCTGGGCTTCTCCTGCTTCCTCTCCTCCTCACCCGAGCGGCAGGAAAGACCCCAACAGCTGGGCGTGAAGAAGGCGACACCAGCCGAAGCTGACCCCAGCCCTGCTCCTGGCCTGCCATCCCCTTAGTGCCCAAGCGGTGGCTTTGGTGCCAGAAGGGCTGAGGACCAGCTGGGCCGGCTGGAGACCTGGTTTTGGTGCGGTGCTACCCTGTGACTGCAGACACCTCATTTTACCTGGCTGGGACCACTTCCCTTGCTGTCCCCACTCTATGTATTGGTGTTTCTCGGAAAGAGGGGCTGTCAGTTGCCATGATTTTAAATTCTCAGTGCAGAGCAGCTTGGATGCTGCTGTTTCCATAACGCATTTTGTTGGGGTAATTCAATGAAACGTGGCTTCCTTCGGAGAAATGTACAAGGCAGCTCAAGGTTGGATGCTCTGGTGTTTAATATCAAGTGAGTGCGTGCCACAGCCTTTCTCCCAGCTGGGGCTCAGCTTTCTCTTGTCTACCCAGCTCCGGGGAGATTTGTAAGCAGTTAGTTTTTTTGAGGACCCTTCTCTTCTGGCAAACTTGGTTGAAATTAACCAGTAAGTTCAGAAGTTTTATTAGGGAGAGAGAGACAGACACACCCACAGCACAATCACAAAGAGAGTTGTTTCTCTAGGAAAACAGGCTGAAAAAAGAAGGTTAAATAAGCAAATATGTCTCTTGGAGACACTAGAGCAGGGGAGGTGGTAGGGGAAATGTGTATTATATATAGCTGTTGACTCAACCATCTCTTAAGCACTAGTTTCTTGTTTTAAATATCTTTACCTCTATTTATGCCCATTTTTATCATGTTGGTTATTAGTTCTAATGACTTGCTCTGCCCTGTGCTGCTCCCTCCATCTCAGCAACCTTCCCTTTTTCTGCAGGACTCCACGGACCACTTTGCTGAGATCAGCCCATCCAAATAACTTTACACATATAAACAATGATCCCAGTGAGGGAGAGAGAGAGTTGGCTGGGTCCCGTGAAGGCAAGACATAGATGTGAGCAAAATTAATTGGTGGCTTAAGCTCTCCTATAAAGCTCCCATTTCAGGGTTTGCAAACTGGCTTGCTCTGTCAGCCCAAAGCATCAGAGCTGCTAATCTCAGGGCAGTAAAGGCCCTTTTGGTCTGAGCTGTCAGCCAAAAATTCAAGTGCCTGTGAGTTGTTCTAGTTTTGCCGAAAATGGGTGCAGCGGTCAGGTGTCCCTTTGATGCACTCCTGTTTATTTACAAAGAGCCTGAAAGGTCCCGTTCCTCCCGAAGGTGGCAGGAAACAGGCAGGGACAGAATTTGGTACCTTGTTCTTCCTGTTAGGGCTGATCTGACATGTGAGTAAACAGCGGGTGTGTGGTGAGCTGCAGCGGGGGCTTTGCTGCCTGAATTAGACACTGGTCCTCCCGCTTTCCACCCCTGGATGCCTGTGAGGGTCTCCCTTTCACTTTACTCCTGGCTGGCTCAATGCAGGAAATCAAGCTGATTAAAAACTAAAGGGGGGGGGGGGGGGAAGATGAAAAATGTGTTTCTTTAAAAACAGAAGAAAAAAATTAAAGATCATTTTAATTAGGTTTGAAAAATCTGCAGCGGAGCTGACAGGCGGGCTGACAGGGCTCCCTTTCACCGGATCGCCCAGCTCAGGGCTTTTCATCTTGCGTGCAGAATATTTTGACATTCGTGCTTTCTTGGCTCTGTTTGTGGAGCTCAGTGGAATCTGCAGCCTAATTAAATGTAACAATTCCTGAAAATGAGGGTTGTTATTTTTTTTCCTAAGGATAATAATACAGGTTTTATTTAAAAAAGAGGTAATCTATTTACTCTAGGCTGCCTGCTTCCTGACCTGGCCTCAGCACCTGAGGGGACAGGAACAGAATGAATTAGACAGGGGCTTAGTCACTGGAAAGGATGAGGGTGTTAACGTGTATGTGTGTGCACATGTGTCCCGCACGCTCCGCTTGAAGAGTTGAGAGGTAGAAGGTTAGGAGGCTTGGATTTTCCCTGGCAGCTGACGTTTTTCCCTGTACTTTTGTGGTTTGGTGCTTGTTTTCAGCCAGCCTGAGAGCCAGTGGGCTCTAAAGGGGCTGAAAGCAGTGCTGTGGGGCTGCAGGGTCCCTCCTCCAGTTCCTCCACCTCAGTCACCAGCCTGCAGGGGACGGGGAGCCGGTGGCTTTGCAAAATGGGGGCTGTGCAAGGCAGTGGGTAATGACAAAGCCTTGGCATTGAGAGTTGCGTTAAACAAGGAGGCAAAGGAGAAAGGAAACATGGGTCAGTATTGTCGAGGACTGGATGTGCCCAACTATGCACCAGCAATCTGCAGCTCTTGGTGCCCAGAGCTTTCCTTCCACAGCTTTTACCTGCACAGTTTCATTTTGACCATGGTGTAATTCCTGGTCCCTCGAGCACATCCCTGCAGCCTCACGATGGACAAAGCATGGCTATACTCCAGGAGAAAGTCAAGTCAGAATTGCCTATTTGTGCCTCTTGCTGTGGGATCCTGGTGCCATCATGTCTCCGGTCTGGCAGCTGCCATCGCTGCACTCGGGGCTGCACCACTTGAGTGTCCTTCCTCTTGGCTGCTCTTGGGCTGCTGGGCTGCTTGGCACTGAGAGCAGCTCCAGTGTGAGGGCAGTGAGCTCCTCTTTCATCTCAATGTGTAACGTGGTCTCCCGGGCTGATGGGGAGGTGATGGTGGCAGAGTCTGAGTAACACTCCCTGCCATCCCATGCATGGTAGATGGCTTCCCTGCGCCAGTCGGTTCGACATCGTTCAAAACTTCCCAGTGGCCATCACTCAGCCAAAAAAGACATGGTAGGACACGAGTGGTGCAAACCACTTGCAGATTTTCCCTCTTCCTGTTTCTTCCTGCAGCTCCAGGGAGACCCCCTCCAGCAACAGAAATCAAAGCTTCAGGGCCACTTGCCCCTGGCTGGCTGTGGCAGGATGGGCTAATGGTGCCCGGTGCCTTTCCCAGGCGGCAGCCTGATGGCAGCAATGAATCAGCAGCCGGTGGACTTGTCAAAGGCATTCCTCCACTTTAATCCTATTGACAGGGACTACTGCCTGGAACAGGAACTGCGGGGTGAGCCATGTCAACAGCAGATTCTTATTACAGATAATATTGATGGGGCCTTTACTTGAATAATGAAGGGAAGAGCCCTCTGCTTTGACGTTTGTCTCCAAAACCTAGAATTACTAAGAGTTTAACCATCGGAGGGGAGCTTAAGATAGTTGCATCTTAAAGGATCTGCTTTCTTGTCGCATTCAAGGCTGGGGAAAGGAGTTTAGCCCATACGCTGGGAGCTCCGCGCTGACCTTTTCACTGCTCTTAATAAATGTTACAGTTAAATAAAGTCGGATGGATTTTTCTATCTACTGTAGTGTGTTATCCACTTTCTGGGAAAAAAGGTAAAAAAACCCAAATCCCTGTTTAATATCACTGTTACTCATTATCTTTGCTAGCTGCAGGGCAAGAGGCAAGGAGGAAGGGCAGGGGCAGGACAATTCAGGCTGTATTATCAGGGTACTTCCTACCATCGCACATGATTATGTGTGCCTCTGTATACAGGTAAATCGGGGCTGTTTAAATTGGTTCTGATCTTATGGCCAAAGCTCAAACTAGAATCAGCAGCTCTGGAAACAGGGAAATTTGGGAAAAGTTTTGTTTGTTTCTTTTTAGTTTACTTTCTTATTTTCTATTCTTTAAAAAGAGGGGGGGAAAAACCCTCTCTGTCAGGTCTGTATCGCTTGGTTCCCTACAGGAGTGGAGAAACCAGAGCTGCAGGGGACAGGCTGCCTGGGAAGTCAAATGAGGGCAGAAAGCATCAGCTGCTCGAGGAAATAACCTGTCCTTGCACATTTCCTCATGTTTGAGCTTCAATATTGTGATTGCAAGCACTGTGATGAGAGAAGGTAAGGAAGGAAGATGGGGCTAAATTGGTTCTTGGATTTTAAATGTAACCAGGAGGTCAAAGGTGTCCCTCTGAAGCCTTATTCTAGAGGCATCTCTGAATGGGGTTTGGACCTCTAGCTCCTATTGGGACAGATGAGGAAGAGAGCAGGCAAAGTTGGCTTTTGGCCACGTTTATACCTCCCAGATCCTAGAGCTGGCCCAGGACTGAACCGGCAGGTGGTTTAAGTTAGAGCAGCCCCGTGGCTGCTCTAACTTAAGCCAGCTGGAAACTCTTCTGGGGCTGGTTCTACCAGCCAAGGTTTGCTGGATTACAGCAGGGCCCTGAAAGCCTCCAGTCCACCCCTGCATGGCCTAGACAAGAGGACCGGGGAGCAGATGACATGAAAATGTCAGGGCAGTTCCCAGCTGGTGCTTTAGGACAGCTTTAATTCCTTCACACTGCTGCAGAAAATTAGTATCTGATCCAAGGGAGGCTGTTCTCATGGTATTTTTAGTCTGATTTTGAAGACCCTAGGAGTTTTGGATTGCCCTTAAGTGTCTGAATTTTGGGCTTTCTGACTTGAACTGTTAAATATTTTCCATACATAAACAGCAGCCACAAAATTTCAGGTTGGATTACTTGTGTTTTAGATTTTTAAAAAAAAATGCCAAAATAAGACAGAAGAAAAGTAAAACCTCCACGTGGTCCAGTTGCTCTCTTCAGCTGAGTATGTCTCCTCCCTCTGAAACAGGTTCCTGACACACGGATGAAGTCGTCTCTCTTGGCACACTTAAAAGTGCAAAGGAAAGACTGAGCAAGCACAGAAGAGCCCATCCTTGGGGCCAGTGAACGATGATCCCCCCAGCACACGATGGGGTGCATGCAAAGGCAGCCCCCGGTCTCTTTGTGCACCCTGAACCTCTGAGCATTGTTTGGCTCCCTATCTGTATCTACACACACTGTTTTAACCTCCTCAGATCTTTTTTTTCTCAGAAAAGCTCATGGCTCACTTGGGCACTCATTTTCCTGCAAGGACGGACATGCCAGGACCATCTCTAAGAGCAACTTTGAAACCCCACTGAGCTGCAAGTGACCTTCCCTACCAGCTGAGATTTATATCCCTTTGCTTCCTGAAGGCTGAGGTGTGACAGAGAGCATGGTGAGGTGGTGGTGGGCATGAGCTCAGGAGACGGAAATATCAAGCAGCTTGAAGTTGTCCTTGAGCCTCTCTTAGTGCTACAGCTGTGGGCACAGCCAGGCCATTCTTGGTCCCACACTGGGGTGGGTGAGCAGATCTGCTTGTGGCTCCAAGCACCCCATGTCCTGGGGAAATGCCACCCTCACCTCATCTCCATGTTGGGATGCTGAAATCACGGAATCACAGAATTGTTGGAGTTGGAAGGGACCTTCTAGAGACCATTTAGTCCAATCCCCTGCCAAAGCAGGATTGCCTAGAGCACATTACTCAGGACTGCATCCAGCCGGGACTTGAAAATCTCCAGAGAAGGGGACTCCACGACCTCCCTGGGCAGCCTGTTCCAGTGCTCTGTCACCCTCACCCTAAAGAAGTTCTTCCTCATATTTGAATGGAACTTCCTATGTTCCAGCTTGTGCCTGTTGCCCCTCGTCTTGTCACTGGGAACCACTGGTTCTGCTTCTGGCCAATGCAAGCCATTGGTGGTACCTATGGAATTAGCTGACCCTTCATGTAACCCCCAAGGGCTCAAAAATCAATTGGGTCATCCAAGTCATGAGGGTTTTATAATTACCTCCTTAAAAAAAAAAAAAAAACCCTGATAAATATTGGTTCCCCCATGCTTGCTCTTTTGGATTGGAGAGTGCTTTAGGATGCTTTGAGCTTGTGTTTCTCGGTTTTTCTCTAGAACCTGGAGGCCCATGAACTGCTTGTTCCATTTTCTTCTCTTTTTAAAATGAAATCTGAGATTTTTTTGCATAATACATTGGAGCAAGAAGCTGGGGAGGGGGTGAAGAAAAACATCAAGTACTGTGGGACTAAAATTGCAAGAGTTGGCAACGCTGATGGGTTTTTTTGTTTTTCTTTCCGTTTTCCAGAGAAAAAGAAAACACCCCCCATTTTGCTGAGCCCCAGCAGGGTGAACAGAGGGAAAAGGTGCTTCAGGGCAGGAAGAAACTGTGAAGAAATAGGTTTGCAAGCTCCATTTATATTGGATTGTTTGAAAATCGTCCTGAGAGCTGCCTTCTGGGGACAGCTGTCCTGCTCCGAGGAGGGAGTGCAAAGACTTGCGTGTGGGGAGAAGCTGTATGGGGCTCTCGGGCTGGGACAGGACTCAGGTTGCAGTCGCCTCCAGTTGCGCTCGGGTCTCAGCAGTGCCAGCTCCTCAAGGAGGGCAAGGAGAAGCTGGGTATGCAGAGGAAAGGCTCCACGAAACCCTTCCTCCTTATAGGAGCAAAATCTCCTTCTGCAACAGGAGAAGTCCTGGTTGGCCAGAACCAAGTCTGGCAGGTGCAGAGGTGGAAAAGGACTGGCAGTAAGTGTCGTTACTCCCAGATCCTCTCCCTGCTGGTCATCTGGAAGTCATGGCAATGGTGCAATGCCCCCATGCTCAAGGAAGACATGCAGGAAGACCTGAGTTTGTGCTGGAGATGTGTATGGGAAGGTGGTAGTCAACCCCAGCTCTGGTGCCTGCAAGACTCCCACACCACTGGCAGCTGCAAGAATCAATAAATGGAGTTTCAGCAAAATAAGACATTGCCCTTAACATACTGCATTCCAAGGGATGTTGCCCCTGATTGTAAGGATGCTGGTGTGGTTCTCCACTAATGGAACCACAGACAGCATCTACTCTGGGCTGTTTAACAGCAGAAATGAATGTGTCTATCTCGCCTTGGCTGCACGTGGCATTCACAGGGGGACTGTTACTTATTAGCGCTCGCAGTCATTGGCAAGAGCTGCTGGAACGGAGGTTGAGCTCCAACTGCTATTCCTGCCTGTCCTCCTTCACTTGTGCTTGTATCTTTCTCAGCCTCATTCCTTCTGGGTTGAAATTTTCCATGCTTCATCTTAGCTCAGTGACACGTTTTTGCTGAAGGTATGGACTGTGCCGGTTGGAGTCCTCTTTGTGGAGCTCCTTGCTAATCTCTGCCCCATGATGAATGTCCATCTTTCATGTCTGAGGAGACATCGGGCTGAAGAAAATCTTTAGAGGATGGATTCTGATTTATTTACTTGTTTATTTATTTGGAAAAGTGACTTAAAAGTTTACATTTCAGTCAACTGGAACTTAAAAGGAAATCTTTTATTTAGATCTCCCCCAGTGGAAAACTGAACAGCTCTGGCAAAATTAAAGTTTTTCCATGGAACATTCAGATTTTTTGAAAACTACACTTTCTATTGAAAAAAATTATTTTGATCATTAGTTTTTGATCTGTTCTACTTTTTAAGGATGACTCAGAAACATAAAGGCAAAAATCTCCACTCCCTATGTCTAATATATCAACTTTTTTTTTAGCATGACTTTAATTCCATGTCCTTAGTGCGGAGGCTAGAAAAATTATTCAGCTTAAGGAAAAGCATTTTATCAGTTATAAAGTTGTGGAAATTTAAAATGGGTATCTTAGTGCAAGTATTAGATTTGCGGCTTGCCTTTTTTCCTATCTAGGTCGAGGGTGCTGGACTTAAAAACCTGGTGTTAACTTAGTTTAAGAGTATCTCCGGTAGGACGCTTTTGGTTTGTTGGTGGGTTTTTTTTAAGGACGGTTGAAATACAGAAAATCTGTTTAGGACTGAAGAACTGAAAATTACCTCTGGGAACTGGGAGACCTCCATTCATGGTGATCCTGTAACAGTGATTCCGGAGTCAAATTTATCATTTATGCGAGTCTTGTGGTTTAATACATGTTTTTTCTCAAGATTTTCAAACGTAAATATTGCTTTCCTTAGACAGCCTTCTTTTTCTTAGAAAGTTAGGATAACCAAATACTAAGCTTAACTAATTAAATTTTCAAAAGTTAGCAAGTTCCAGTCCAAGGATTAATGGCATTACACAGTTAATACAAGGTCATCGGTCAAAAGTAGAATTTTCTCCATTCCCTTCTCTACCCCATTGGGACGGGGCAACTTCTTGAATGTTCAGAGATTGTCCCTGTGAATAGATACCAATTTAGTACTTTCAGACATGCACACACATATACAAAATTGGTGTAGTCTGTGCACTGAACACTTGAAATTCTTCCTTGAATGCACAATGCATTCAAAATAGCTAATTTGCAAAATGCCCAGAATGCATCACGGTGGATGACTTGATTTGAAACATTAGAATAGGTGATAAGAAAGTCATGCTATAGAATCATTTATATATATTTCAAACGGCTCTCACTTAAAGCGAAAAAAATCTTTATAATTAACACGATAGATAAGAGCAACTGTGACACTTTACATAAATGTGATGTGTTTGATTTTGAAGTAGAGTTTAAGATTCTGGGGACGTGTTCAAGAGAGAAAAAATATGTGCTCAAAGTTGAAATGAAGAGATGCTACAGATCATCTTTAAAAACTGAACACTCTCACTGAACTCCACTGTTCCTACTGGTCTTCAGCACAGGGCCTCCTAGGAAATGGGAGTGGGGTTAATTAAAATAGAGCTGACAAAAGGGAGGCCCTACAAGGGAAGATTTATCTAGGGCTTTTTTTGCATGCCAATAGCCATGCAAGCAGAAGACATCCAGAGATCTAGCCATGGTAGAACTAACTCTTGAGGAATGCTACCTCCTTGCAGATTTTAAATTAAAATGGCTTAGATGTTACATATAATGGGTATTATGTTGGTCATTGGATGGAGACTTGGTAGCCAGTTCAGTGAATAGTTTTGCTTAGTTTTTGGATGCGTGATCCTACATCCTGTGTTGTGCTACGTTCCTATGGCTTCTCTGAAGATATGTGGGCAGGAGCTAGAGGTGGACAGTTGTACAGCAGAAGGAGAATGGGTATTTTCAGCTTTTGTCTGCAGAGCCCATCACCAGTATGAATTAAAAAATACTGATTTCCGCAGCACTCTTCTCATTGCTTAGCTGTTGCTAAGGCAAAGCTGTTATTAATTCAGGAGGAGTCTGCCTGAGCAAGAACTCTCCGGAGTCCAAAATATTTTGCAGAGAGTAAATATAAGAATTATTCACCTACCACAGAACAGCATCAGCCTCTGGGTGGAATGCAGGAGCTGTTTAACAGCACGCAGAAATGTTTCCCCACAGGTTTGGGCAGGAGTTGAAGGTTTGTGTATGCCCAGTTGAAACTACAACTGAAAGCAATAAGCAATAAGATGGGCCCCCCTCCCTTGCCGTGGTACTGGATGGGCTTGGAGGGGCGAGCACCACCTACCCGAGTACCACACCACTTCCTCTAGGACACTAGGAGATTTTTCTGGAGCTCGCCCATCTGACCCAGTCCTCCACATGAGATCTGGCAAGACAGTCTCTCCAAGTGTCTGGGTAAGTACTGTAAAATGCTTCAAATAAATGAATAGAAATCATCTGCTTCATAAATGCCAAGGGCTTTCAACATGTCGTTTCTTGGTAAACAAAGAATTTCAGCACGACAATATCTTAGGATGTTATTGGCCATATTTGTTCCCTCGTGCATATTGAAGTGAATGTGAACAGTCTCGCACAGCTCTCCTTTACATCCTCCTTCAGCTTGGAGGTTTTTCCCTGCTGAGGTGGAGATGAGGGGATTGCTCTGGCTACTCCTGGACAGACTGATCTGCCCCTGGACCCCAAAACTCCTGTTTCTGTGATGGTGAAGGGCAGGTGGAAGTTCTGCTTATACTTGGTTTTGCATGAAGTGCCATATACTATGATTAGAAAAAAAAAGCAAAACAAAACGTCCTTTTTTTTTTTTTTTTTGCGGACATTAGAATGCAATAAAAATATGTGTGTGCTTCCCCCCTCACCCCCCAGCTAAATTGATTACATCTGGTGGCATGAAAAAAAATAGCCAAAATGTCAGACTGAGTCACACAGCCCCCTTGGGTGGTTATATTTATTTCAGGGTTGGAGCACTCATCAAAACAATTTATCCTTGGCTCTCTCTCTCAGCCTTCCCATCTCTGAGCTTACAAACTCTTCTCTGTTCCCTAACACTTGTATTGAGCCCCAAGCCCCCTCTTTCCCCCGGTCTTTCCTTTCCCCATCTTTTCCCTCTCCGTGTCTTCTGGCCTGGCTCCGTCCCCCTCCTTCCCCTTTGCTACATCAACCCCAGCAAACCCTGTAGCTGCAATTCTCCACTGGGGATAGCAGGGGAAGCTGGAGCACAGACAAAGTTTGATGTTTTTAGCGCTGTGTCACCTATTTAGTGTCTTGTTTCACATTGCTTGGGGTGGAGGGACATGGTAAAATGTGTGAGTGAGCTCCCTGCTGTGGTTTCCATCATCACTGTGACTGGTGGGGCAGCTGGGGTGGGACCATGCCTGCTGGTATGGCCATGACTATCTCCAGCCTTGCCTGCTCTCTGTCGGCTGCCCTGACCTGCTGCAGTGGTGGAGGTGGATCTGCTGGTTCTTTTGGTGGATTATTTTTTGGGCTTGGCTCACCTGTGTCCTGTGTTTTCTCTCTGGCAGGGAGCAGCAGCAGGAGCATCTGCAGTGTGAGGAGAGTCTGAGCTGCAGTGGATGGGGAGGACCTCGTCTCCAAGAGCACAAAACCTCCTTTCCAGCTCTCTTCCCAAACCTCATCCTTCTGCCCAAATCACAAGGAGAATGGCCATCTCGTGTGTGCAGCCCTGGGCACACCCTGTACATCTTGGTCTATAAACTCTGTTGTGATATGCTGCCAGATCATGCCTGCTCTTGTGCCTTATGCCAACCACAGTTGCAGAGGACCCAAGTGCTCTCGGAGCCTCGTGGATGCAAATGGCTGCAGAAATACATTTCTTTGTTTTTAATCTATGATGGTGAAAGGCTCTGGTCTGGCAGGAGCAGGGACTGGAGCTCTTGGTTGCTCTTTCTCTTGGACTGGGGGATTGTCCTGCACAGAAAGACCCCCTTGCTTTCTTCACTGCTCCTGCAGGGATCAATGACAGATGAGGAAGATAGGGTTATCCTCTACTATCTTGGCTGGGAGAGAACTTGAGAAGTTCTTGGCACCACCACCTCTGAGCTTAACGCTCTCTGTCCCATCCATTGTGCCTCCCACTCCCAGCCTGGGCAGCGGGCTCCTGTTATACAGCGTACCACATTTTTCTCCTGTGGTAAATCAGAGCCCCCTGGGATCTGGTATTGTGCTTTTTTTTTTTTTTTTCCCCAGGTATTTTTGTCTGTGAACCACAGAAAACTGAATAGCAGGAAATGAAGTGCAGATTGAGAACATGGTTGAGTGCACTTGCTAAAATAAAACATTGGGGGGGAGGGAGAGATTCTTTTATAAATAGAAAATGAAGTGTGTTTACTTTTTATTGATGAAGTATTTAATTGTGCTGAGGGTTTGAGAGATGTTCTTAGCATCTCAGACTGTGCATTGACTAGAAATGCCAGTTGGTCTCTGGTACAAATACCTCACTAGGTTGAATTCACCTGTTTTGTGGCCAGGAAGGGCAAGGGGATGATGGGATTTTTTGGTGATCTCTGACATGCCACAGTTGTGCCAGGAGAGCCAGAGAACTCCACTGATATCTTCTCAAACTGGACTAGATGCTAAGACGATCCAAAGGCTTGTTGAGTGGATGCATTTGACAGTGGAAGAGAAAGTGTGTGCCCGTTGTCCCTGGTCAGCGTACTTCAGGTTTGACTGGACAGGCTTACCCAAGTGGGGGGTTTGGTCTCTGTGGTCTGTTTGGCCTCTTAGTCTCCATACAGAGTCTGCCAGCAAAGCAGGGCACACCAGAGAGCATCTGCTGAGCTGGTGTGACATACCCAGATAGATGAGCGAGTGCTGAGATGGCCCTGCTGAGGAAGGGGGTTAACTTGGATGCTACCACCACACTGCCCAACACTGTATTGTTTCTGAGATGCTTCCTGAAGGTAATGTGCTGAGCTCTGCACAGCATCATACTGTGTCACGGAGCTGTGCCACAGAGCCTTAGAGTCTGCTTGCTCTCCGTTATGCCTCTGACTTTTTTTCTCTTAAGCAAGGCAAGTAGCACAAGCACATGCAGGGTGCAGAGATAAGGCTGTGACCTTTTAGATTACTCTGTTGCTCTACTACAAATGCTGGATGGGTCCAGCCAGGCAGCTGGGCTCTTTTGTGAGGTTAAATTAATCTCATTAATTCAGATGTCTAAAAGTAGCAACCTTTAGTCATCAGTGACCTAGACTGCTTTTTTGTGGGGGATAAAATCTCTAGAGTCCATCTCCCATCTCTGGAGCTCTCCTGTTCTCCCTGTGTTTCTGAATCACTGTCTGAAAGATTGTATTTTTATGTTAGTTTTGACCCAGTGAAGGAATATGAGGCTTCGAAAGCAGAGAATACCAACATGCTTGGAGTCTTCATGACAGGTCTGTGCACTTTTACAAGAAGTATGGGTGCAACCAAGAGGTGTGCCCATAATGAATTAAATGGGACTGCTTTTGTTTGGGCATTTGTTTGGTTTTAGCTGTGTAAAGTGTCCAGGGAAGCTTTTAAACACATGCAAAAGTCAGTGAGCGCTAACCACCTTTACTACAGCTAACTGGAATCAGATCCTAAACATAGAAATTGGACACACTGGTTGCTTTTCAGAGGGACCAATTATTGATCATCCAAATGTCTATGGAGCAGAACTGTCATAAAGGAACACCAGGTGAGCATCCCCATCTCAACCAGCCTTTGGCCCTTTCCAGCTCTGTCTGCACAGGCAAAGCCATCATTCCCTTTAGCCATGAGAGATGGTGGTGCCGTGCGCCACTGCCTCCACTTCCAGGACAGATGGGAGCTGGGGATCTGTTGGAAATGTTCAGGCTCTTCCACCTGTCCCTATGACCATGGAGGATTCAGGCCCCTTTCTCTCATCTATCTTACCTATTTACACCAAGTTGCTATTTCCAAAAGTCCTGTCTTGATAACAACGCCTGAACAGTTATGCAGCCTCCAGATGAAACAGTCACCAGCCCAACAGAGGAGACCGCATCTGTGAGGGAATTGCAAGTTCATTTGCCTTCCTTGGGGATAAAAGCCTCTCAGCAGCTTGCTGTGAGCTTCCACAAGATGAGATGAGTCCTGTCGCATGGGAGTGGGTAGTCCCTGTGCTGGCCATTGTGTCGGCGGAAAGTGGAAGGGGGGGATTCAGGCAGAGAAGAAATTCTAGAGAGGAGAATAGATGCAAGAAATTCCTAGGAATGTTACAGAAATCAACATCCCCCCCTCTGCTCCTTCCAAACCAACCCACCTAAAAAATGCCGTTTTGTGGGCTATTTTGGAAAGGAGTCCATGCCTGGGGAATTTTTGGCTGATGCTTATGGCTTTTAGAAGTTTCTGGGAGATCAGACGGATAGAAACAGGAACCAGATGGGACTTCTAGCTGCTGGAAAGAAAGGAAGAAAAAAAGAGGGGGGGGGAATCCATCTCTTGTTTAAAATATGAAGAGCACTTGTTCACTTTTGGGGAGTTTCCCCTTCACCCTGGATTTCTTATTTTAAAGCAATTTACCCCAGTTCCGTGTTATTCTCTTAGGAAATGTATCTCTTTTGTTGTCGTTGCTAGGAATTTTTCTTTCTTTTGCAATAAAAACCAGTTTATTCTTAGGAGAATTTAAGCCTTTGCCTTACTAGATAAAAAGAAAGTCAATGGTTGGTTTTGTTCTTGCAGCAGCCTCAACATCCCTTGGCCATTTACTCACTGAGTTTATCTCTGTGGGGCTGCAAAATATGAGAAAAGGCAGTGGCAGTGAAGAGTAGAGCAAAGTTGGAGATAGCTCTGAGCAAAACCGAGCACGCGTAGGTTCTATTTGAGATAAATGGCCATCAAAGGGAGCGTTGCACCATACTAGAACATACAATGGACTCAAACGTGGACCTCAGATAGATGGTGCCTGCAGTGACCCAACTTGTCAAGCATAGTGTTGGATTTGTGGTGTCTCAGCTGTTGGGTTTTGGTGTTGTGGATCCAAAAACAGGCCTGGTCCAGCCCCAGGCTCCATTTTATCAGACCTTGGCTCTGGAGCTGGTTCACTTCTGGAAAACATCCCAGAGGCTGAATAGAGGCCAAGGAGCATTTTCCAGCTCCTGGGTCCAAGCTGGACTCTGTGCTGGGAGTCGCAGTCCAGCCGCGATCTGATGCCGTGCTGGGACTGGGCTCAGTTGTGCTTCGTCCTCGCAGCCTTTTCTCTCCAGGCTGACAGGCAAGAGGGGACCAGGGCAGTGGGGTATGTTACATAGTGTCCCTGCTCTACTTGGGAGAGCCATGAAATCTTCCCCAGCTGCTAGGAAGGAAGCAGAGTAGATACCACTTTGTAGATGAAGATAATAACTGGATATTACCATATTTGTAAGCTTTGCCTCTAATCATTTAAGGGTTCTGCTTTTAAGGAATTCTTTTAATGGTTAATTAGGGAGGGTTTTTTCCTTACAGTTTTCCAGATATTTACTGCTTCCTGGAAAAAAGTGCACTCTTCCCAGGTTCCTATCTTGTTTTATAGCTTTCCTTCGCTTGATAATCATTTCGTATTATTTCTCGTGCGCTCTGATCTGCAACCATTCCCAAGATAGGGTCATCAGCACAAGGCAATGACCCTTGATAAACTTTCACCCATGGTTCATAAGTCAGTATGAGAGGAAATCCATCCCTGGGACTTAATAACGTATAAACTATATTTCTAGGGAACTGATTGGAGGCTCCACAAACAACATTAGGACTATACTGTGTGCTATGATACTTATTAGTGGTGATGCACAAAGTCAACTGTAGATATTTTAAGACACAATAGTTGATCTTTTGTTCACATTTTCAAATGTGCGTGCGTTTGAACACATGGCTTTGGTTCCAAGGTTCGTCACAGATGGACCTAACTAAGCCAGCTGCTTGAACCCTCTATTATGGTGACCAATTGATTAGATTAGTTTAAATGAAAAAAATGCCCCAAAATGTAAAGCTTTGGGTTTGAGTGTCCAATTTGAGTTCTGACTTTTGTGGCTTTCTTTTTTCCTTTGGCTCGGGCTGGTCCAGCAGGATGT
This sequence comes from Numenius arquata, assembly GCF_964106895.1. Lineage (NCBI taxonomy): Eukaryota > Metazoa > Chordata > Aves > Charadriiformes > Scolopacidae > Numenius > Numenius arquata. The sequence goes on from NC_133583.1 coordinate 13,296,599, forward strand.
CCCGTATTAGAATGCTGCTTGGTTGTTGTTGTTCTTTGTGGTTCCAGTGAGCTGTTTTTTTCAGAAATGTCTGGAAGGAAAGAGACATAGGGGACTTGGTTCACAGGGTTTGTACAAAAGCTTTTATTTTCCCTTTTTTTCTCCCCTTCTTTTTGCTTCTCATGGATCTGATGTGCAAGTGTTCTCAGGAGTGACATGCTGAGATTTTTAAAGCAAAGAGCTTATCACATGACTCAGGTGACTGCTGTCGCAGTTGAAGCAGTATCATCCTAGGAATTTTGTTTGAATTTAGCTTCCAGCTCAAACAAAAGTCATCTGAGTAGGCAAGCTTTTACTGGTTTCACTTTGGCTTCCCACGTCGGTTTAATTTGGCCCATGTTTGCTCAAAATGTCTCCAGCTGTCTAGAAACTTGTTCCTAGCTTGCTGGAACATTCACAACCCTTTTGGCCAGTGTGACCTTAGTTATAAGGGCTGACTGTTGTTTATTTCAGATCATTTTTACTAGCTCTATTATATATAAGGCAGCTCACATAATTGAAAGAGACAACTGGCTTGGTTGTTGTCCTTGCGTTTGCAGGTTATAAGTTACTGCTGTCCACAATGCTCAGGCATGAGATCTGCCAGAGAGCACCACCTCATTTTGTTCCATGGGAGTTTTTGCTAATATTTTCTTTTATATTATCACTCTTTTTGTTTCTCTGTTGGAAAGGTTCCATGTGTTTCACACTGAGGACCAAAGTGTCAGAAGATTAAAGGACTGTCTTTTTGCCCAACAAATATAAATTGGATGCTGAACTGTGCACTACTCAGAAAATGAAATGCCTTCTAAAGAAGTAAGTGTCTGGAAGAAGGCAGTGAAAATCCATCAGATTTGCATGACTAATTAGCTTATCCATTAGTTATTATCCTTGTGTTTACTTGTAATGAGAATCTTCAAAGATTATTTTATATCGGACATGTAGCTAATTTTTTTGCTTACGTAATTTTTTCCATCCCAAGATACTACTGTGATGTGTGCTGTACCTTGACATATATTATTCACTCTTAGCCCAGGTGTCCATCCACTGGAGGGTGTTGATCCTGCATCCCTCAGTAGGGCATGGACAGAGTGCCCACACAGCCTACACTGTGCATGAGATGTTTTCTCTTTCCCCTGAAATTGGGTCTGATCTTCTTGGCAACCAGAGCCCAGCCTCGTTTCGTGAGATGCAAGTGCCTCTGGATGTCAAGCCCTGGTTTTCAGTAGTGTACCTTGCTAGTCAGTTCCTCCGTTCTTAGACAGTGATCCTTTTGTAGAAACCATTAATGCACCATAGGGAGAAATCTTCTCTGTGTGCTTTTCTGACAGTTTTCTCAGCATACATTATGATTTTGTAAGAGAACTATGATTTCTGTAGTTGTCATTTTCAGATCTTCCTTACTTATAAAGGTTGAGAGAATATGTATTGTCGTCTTAAAAAAATTAAAGGTCATCCTTAAATAGCTTTTCAAGTTTCTGTATGTCCTACAACTATTTAAATCTATTCCTTGTTTGGGGTGGCATGGTAATGCTCATGTGCCCAAAGCAGGGCACAGGGAGCATGTTTCTTTTGGATTTTGAAACATTGTGGCTTAAAAGTAAAATTCAAAAGGATTTTGTTGTTGCTTTTTTTTGTTGTTTTGAAGTCCCTGCTATGTCATTCTCTTAGAAGGGTTAGTAGAATTGAAAGAAGAGGATCGATGTAATAAACCTGGTACTGTTCTCTCCTGTGCCACTCCACCCTGCAGGTTGGTATAATTTCCTGTTTTCTGGCATTCACAAACTTCCACTGGACATATAAAATTTTATGTCTACCACAAAAAAGTCACCAAATTAAAAAAACAAACAAACCAACAACAATCTTTTGAGCCTGATGAGACCTTTATCTCTACAAGGAAATAAATAAAATCTGCCTTTGTGACCTAACTTGTCAACTTTAAGAAAACTGTCTGAGCCTGATGTTATTGTGGAAGCTGATTTTGCCAGCTCCATGATACTTTTCCTTTGCCAAGAACCTGTGGGGGGTGTTCTGGATGCATTTTGCCTGGAATCAAAGTTCCTGGTGTGTTTGGGACTTTTATCATCACCTACTCCAGACTGAATGAAAGGTGGGAACTGCTGTCCTCTCCAAGCATTTGTCCATCATTTCCATAAGTTTGTTATAGAGCTTGTAGAAAATATTATCTCCATGTTGCCTGGAGCATGTTCAGAGCATCTGCTGCCTGGACAGTGAAAGCAGTGACATTATTTCCTTTGAATCCTGCCTAAATTTCTGTGGTGCTGTCCGTGCCTTGATTCTTGCAGGTTCCCCAAGCTGGAACTTCACAACAAAGATGTTCCTGGAGCATCTCCGGGCAGCCTGCTCCATGGGGTGCATCCCCTCAAGGGAGACAGAGAAGCACTGAAGATGACAACGGGTCCAGCTCTGGTCTGGGAAAGCCTGAACGGCCCTGATTCAGCAAAGCCCACCCGCTGCTCACCTCCGAGCGCCCAAACAGCCCTGGGAGGAGACGCGTCCCTACGGCGTGCACTTAAGTGCTTTGCTGAACATGGGCCAAAGTCCAGCGTGGAGCCACCCTGCTCCCGCCAACTCCCTCTTTGGCGCCGCACCGTGGAGTCGGCCCTGGGCTCGAGCTGGAGGACGTTACGAAATCCTGGCCCTGACAGAGAGCAGATGCATTATTGGGAAGCCCTCGGGTCATGAGAGGGCTAATAGTCACATTCCTGGCTGGGATGGCGAAAGATTTACGCCGGGCGCTCGCTCGCCTCGCCCTGCACCAGGCCGGCTCCCTACTTCACCAGCCCCCTCGGCTTTAATTGTTGTGTTAATGGCCCTTTTATTTGAAGCAGATCCCCTGGCTTACAGAGGAGAATGTCATTATGTCGTATTTTAGATGTATTTACATTCTCCTTGCCACAGGGATAACGTTCTAATTATTTTCTATAGCTGACAGCACCAGCGTCTCTGGTATTAGGGACCCCTTAGACCTGATTACATGGTCTGTTTTTCTTCAAATCACCCACAAATGACAGTGTGGAGCAGGTTTATTATCAATTGACGTACCTTTGCTTAACGCAACTTGCTCCCGAAACAAATGTCCTGAAAAGATAATACATGTTTAGAGCATGGGTCTTTGCTTGCGTGAAGGCAGATGGACTTAGGAGGTCAAGCCAATGGTTGACCTCTTCTGACTCCTCAGACTATGCCACACACTCCCGGCATGGGTGCACGGAGGCAGCATGGTGCCGTGTAGCATTTCCCATGCAAACCATACCCAAAGGCCATCGAAAAAGACTGCTGTGAGTTTTACAGCTACTGTGTCAAATGGTGGAGAACGACAGTATGGGAAAGGGGATGGAGGTGCAGTGGGAAAAGAGGGAGAAGTGGAGGGTGTTAGCTTAGTTTTACAATGAGGTGTAGGGAGGTACTGGAGTCTGGTCTAAATGGTGGGGTTGTGACTGTGTGAGAAGCTGGTTTTAGGGGAGAATCTCGCTCACTGGAGAAAGCTGCACAACACACGGCAGACTTGATGGACAGGGTGGTGAGAGGAGATGCCTGGCAGCAGAGTATGCGGGGCTGGTGGACAGAGGTTGGGGACTGCATGGAGAAAAGAGTTGCAATAGAAGACGAGACAGGAGAAGCCTGACAGCTTGATGAGAGGAGGTGGGATGGGGGCCATTGCAGGGCTGGAGACCAGAGCAGAGAGGGTGGCTTCAGAGCAAGGGGTGATATCCAGGAGTTGGCTGGGGAGGCGCGGGAGCACACAGAAGTAGGGACAGCAATTGAGATAAGGAGAGTGAGAGACACAGTTATTAGAACAGAATGATTTGATTTATCCCGAGTCATTTATTCACCAAATTTTCCCCCTGAGATCTTAAACAGACTGAAGTGGTTTCAAATGTTGTCGTTATTTAGAACAATTCAACAAAATGTTTGTTGCTTTGAAAAAAAGGGAGGGGTGAGGCACGGAGAAAAGAAAGAAAGGAAAAATAAAAGCCTGGATGGTCTAGTTTGCCACATTTGAATTTTATTGCCGAATTGGGATGGGTCAAGAAAAATCACTCTTTCTGTTTTCTGAGCGGGAGTTTTGCTTACAAAGCCGCTTCTGATGTGAATGCTTACCCAAGCTCAGATGCAGTCTCCCTGTGTATTCAAACATGAAATGACAAAAAGTGAGTATTTGTGCTAGTGAAACCCTGTCGAGGAAACGTTTGTGCACCAGGACATCTCAACACGGAGACAATATAATTACAAAATTCAGGCATGTCTTCGTGGAGACTTTTCTCCTTGCAGCTCTAGAGATTATTTTATACTTGGAGCTGCCGGGCACACAAGGCATTTTAAAAGCAAATAGAAAGGCAAAGACACTGCCTCAAGGGAGTTACAGTTTAAGTCAGACCAAAGCAAAGTGAAAATGCTGGCTGCGTGGTATTAAAAACCAGAAGGTGGGCACTTTTATTTGGAAAGCCAAGGATTCCACTGAGTTATTTAATTTTTCTTGTGTGCATGCATGGCTTCTGGAGTAATTTTTTAGCCTCAGCTTAAAACAAATGGGTCTCACTCCTTACCCTAGTAACATTGGAGCCTATCTGCAAGGTTCAGTGAAAGGTGGCAGGAGGGTAGTGGTCTCAGAGGTTCTGTGTTCCTGGGGTTTTTTATGAAAATAAAAAGCCAGGTAGATGAGAGGCAACAAAACCATTATTTCAACTGAAAGAAAAGCTTCTGCATGTGCAGAAGCAGTATTATTAGTCTTCAAAAAATCTGAGAGAGAGGAAAAGAAGGATAGATGCTTTCTTGCAGCCATTGTGGCTGCAGCCATTGGAGAAGTTTCCATCGCAGCATGTACATGAGACGAGAGAGAGTCTCATGAGAGTTGTACCTTTTAAGACACAGGATAATTCAACCATGGGAACATGAAGTCCAGGAAAACAGGATCCTTATTTTCACCTCTCTTGAAGTTACCTGTTACTTTTTAATTTACTTGTATGCATTTGGTGGATGGCACTTTGAGGATGCTTCTTTCAGCTCAAAGAACCATGAACAAGCACAGCATCTCCTGCGTCTGCTGGAGAGTATTTTGGGGGTGGAGGTGCTGATAGGTCATCATCCTGTTGGCTACAATGCAAAGAGGAGCTAGAGAGAGGATGAGTTACAATTTTCTTACCACTGTTTTTATCTTGGACTGAGTAATAGAACTGAGTATCTGCTACCCTGCTTGGTCAATTTGATCAATTTGTTGGTCTTGGTATGGGATGAGGAATGATGAAATGTGGGACTGGTTCTGTACCAATGTCTGTTTGTGGAGTTCCACTTGAGAATATTCAAGTATGTGTGTCCTGTGCAGATTTGCTGCCCTGTGAATGTCGGAGCAGTAATGAGGTGAATGCTACTGGAAAGCAAAGGTTTAATTAGCTCTGCTGTTTCAATACTTTCCTAAAGTGTATTTCAAATTATACATTTAGTTGTGAAATCGGTCATCAATGCTGTGTTTGATGTTACAGAAGTTGTGTGGTTTTCCTTATCTTTTTTCTGAGGAGTCCCTGATCAGATGACTTAATTTTCAGAATGCAGCACAAAAGAATAAATTGGAAGTACTTTGTGAGTTATTAAAGGAGAATATTATGAATAACTTAAAAGAGGAAATGCATACTAGAATTTTGTTTCATGTTGGCTAATTGTCCAGTAGCAGAAAGGAAAAAATGGGCTAAATCAATTAGTTCAGCGTGTTTATTAGAAGTTTTTTGCTGATAACTTTTGGATAGTTGTGCTTGGCAAACCAAATGTTAGTGTGAAGAGCATACTGGAGATTTGGGAGTTTGGTTTATTTTCTAAAATAAAAATGATTGAATCACAGCACTGATTGATAGAAAAGCAATGTAATATGCTCCTGTAGGGCTTTTCTCTGAGTGAGTCACAAACCATACTGATACAGTGCTCTTCTGAAGGGGTCAATACATAGCGCAACAGAAAGATAAGAGGAGCCATAGTTTTGCCAGAAGCACTGCAAGACTGTGGACATGCACACCAAGACAAGCAGGAGCAAAACTCTAGAAAAGTTTAGTATCCATAAATCACTTCTGGTGGAGCCTAGGAGTGAGACAACTGGCAGGAGCCGTGGTGTGGATAGACTTGGGGCACTACGCCTCCGCCAACGAATCCCCTTCCATGCTGTAGGCACCACCATCGTTATCTCCCCTCCAGTGGGGTCTTAGCCGGTGGAGACTCACAAGTCACACTTCTGCATGGAGCTCAGTTTATCTTCATCAGGAGGTTGGAGGGCTGAGTCAGCCCTGCTGGGATTTGCACCAGTGGTTCCAGGAAGTCTGGGTATTTCAAACCTTAGGCTTAGACCTCTAATCATCCCCTTATCTAAACTGCCTAACATCTGAGTCTGCAAAATTGGGTTGGAAATCTCACACAAACATGCTTTCCCCAGCGGCATTTCTGCGTTTGTTTGCCAGTGGAGCCCAAGACTACAGAAGGGCACAGAAGATTCAGCTTTGAAACCAAAGGTTTAAGCAAAGTGTTGTGTGAGGGCCTGGCCCTTCCTTGATTGATGGCTTGCTTACTGCTTGCTGACAGCTGGAGAGGTTCACCCTTTGGGGCAGAATCCCAGAGTTAGCATTCAGAGAGGCAAGCATTGACCCTCTTGGGCCATGAGTTTAGAGGAACCCAGTTCTTTTAAATTAATTTCTGCATCTGCTGGGGATGGAAGGAAAGGGGTTGATTGCTTTCTTGCAACTTATGAAGAAATAGTCTCATCCTAAAAGTCCCACTGCTCAATACATGCAGAAGTTGTTTAAATTATCCAAGGTGTTTTTTCAATCCAAGAATTCAAAGACAAATGGTGTGAGCCAGCATCTCTGAATCTCTCCCTAGGTAACTTTTTCAACCTCATTTGGCCACAAAGCCAAAAGAGCTCAGAGTTATGAAATTCTTACAGGTTTTGTGAGAATAGCTGGTTGAGTGGGGATGACAGACTAAATTAGCACCCCTGTTAGGAAGAGGTTGAAGTGTTAATTCTCTCCTTACCATACAGCAGAGGATCCTAAGCAGAGGCTGGGTCAAGGGGAGACGAAAGGCTTCCTGATGCCCCTCAGCTGTGGAAAACCTCCAGTCAAAACTCTCACTTTATCAACCATCTTATTGTGCAGTGGCAGCTTAAAGAACAAGCAAACTGGCTTTATTTGTTCTCCATCTCTCAGAGCTGCTTGTTTATATGGCATTTTCATTGATAACTTATGTCCATGTGGAAGTTCTTCTTTATCTTCACTTTAGTCCTGTCACTGAAGGAAAGGAGTATCTCTTGGCTCGATGCTACATTGAATGGGGTGATACAACAAAAGGGAAAGTTTCCAGTTTTGTCCTCTAGTCAAGAAAGAGGACTGCTGTAAATAATTCCTCAAATCAGTGCTTTGATATGTTTGGCTTCTTTCGGAGTATCTGTGAGCAGATGCATGATAAATTTCTCATTTTAACTGATGTTAGCAAATCCCTGGAGAAACCGACTGCTGTTTGCTGCCCATCTATAGTAGTTAAGCCAGATTCCTCTGTTCTGATTTGTCAGATAGGGTGACTGATGATGTTTGTAAATGTAAATTTTAAGTTTCCTCAAATTCTAGTGTGTAAAGCTTCAAAATAGTCATTTTCTATAAACATTGTTGCTTGAAAAAGTCCTGCCACTTGAATATCTGGTGAAGATGAATGTACGTTGCATGCAGAGTTGGCAAAGAGGCACCCATCTATAAACATAGAGTTACTATTCATGGAGATTTCTTTTATGCTCTTTCCAGTTGTACAAACACACCACCGCCACCACCCCCGGCAATATTGCATTGTAAATTACCTTCCTTTTAAAAGCCCTCTCCCCTTAGTGCTTTTCATTCAGGAGATGGGAGACAGCCCTGGGCTTGTTGTCTTCAGATCAAATACAAGCTGCAGACTCTGGGTATTCACCTGAATTATATGAACCTCTGTGCCATAGCTATTTACTTGTTGTGATACATTTCCTTTTCTTGATTAACTAAGCTCTGAAAAGACACATCTGTTTCAGCATTGCCCCCTCAAGGCAGTCCATCAGCCCTCTGTTTTGTAGCATCTTTTTTTCCTCACCTTTTCCTCGCCTTACCCTCTGTGGTCTGCCGCATTTTTTGTTTCATGTTCATGATTTGTTTTAGACTCATGGGGCAGGGACTGTGTCGTGGTGGTTGCCTGTGAAAAGCCATCAATTGTGCAATGGATATGAGAATTATTTAGGGACATGCAAGTGCTGCAGTCCATTTTGTGGCTGAAGCCCCAAAGGTTGAGCTGGTGGTTGTTTCTAATTAGTTACACAGTGCCTATCTATAGCCACCTACAATGCTCCAACATCTGGGTACCCTCAGTTTCTTATGAACTTAACTGGTATTCAGCATCCTCAGCACCAGGCAGGTCTGGTCCCCAATAATGTACTAATGTACCATCATTCTTTAGTATTTTAAATATATGCACTGAATGCTACTTTTAGTAGAAACTGATCAAGACCATGATTTGCAGTTAAAATAAATACAAGAAAATTTATTAGAATACACCATTGGAGTCACAGCCTCCCCGTGGTATTTCTCTCTGTTAAGCTGTCCAAGTACTGGGGGAGTTTATTGCATGGTTTACTATGTGGCATCCTCTGTTAATAGCTGCTGGTTTGCACCTAGGAATTGTTTTGGGGAGAAAGTACAGCAGGAGCCCCAGGCTGATTCTTTGATGATGGGGGCCCTTAGGGAGCATCGGCGTTTCCCCCCCGGGCCGGAGCTGGCATGGCTCAGCTGCAGGGCTGTCCCCAGCCCTCGCCACAGCCGGTGCCCTGTGGTCCCCTCCGCGGCAAAAGGAGGTTCGAGGTTTGCCCGGCGGTGGTGGCGCCTGTCGCTGTACTCTGCTCTCAGGCCTCCCTCGCCCTTTGAAGATTCCCCATTGTTTGGGCCATTAACATACTTTCGCGGTGGATGTTTATCTTTTTTGAAACTTTTACGGCAGGCGCATTGTTAAAGACAACCCCGAGCAGCTCTTTGCAAGAAAGCACCACCCGAGCCCTTTGGTGAGCATAGTGCAACTCTGAGCAGCTCTTCCCTTTATTTGATCAGCTTCTAATACCTAACAGTTCTGTAAGTAAACATTTATAGATCAAATCAAAAGCTCGCAAAAGGAAGCACTCTCGATAGATTAGAAGCTAAACTGATCTAAATTAGAAGAGATGCAGAGATAACCTTGCCTGGCTAAAAAGCATATACTATCGGTTGCACGCAGATAATTAAATGAATGAGCCCTTTTCTATTGAACAACTGATGTGCAATTGATAAACTTAATTAATAATTAACTTTTTAATTAAATATCAATTTAAAACAAGTGTGGTAATATGCCACTCGCATTTAATTTTGCTGCCTTTTCTTCATTAAAGAACCGTCATTAGGGTTACAGGTATCTGTTTAAGATGCCTCTGTGCACTGCACGGGGAATAAATGTGTCCGCTGGGCACTTGCCAGTGAAGAGATAGTGATAAACAGCAGCACCGGGAGACAAAGCCAGCATGCGACTTCAGAGAGGCAGAGGGAACCACAGATAAAGGGTGCATCCCTGGCCATGGTTTTCTCAGCAGCAGAAGGCCTACCTGGGTTTCTGCCCTTGTTCACTATTAAAAGAGGTAGCGATGGGTATAGAAGAGCTGAGCCCTCCTTGTAATAACTCTTCGGGAACAATGTGCTTCCCAGCTTTATGAATGAAGTGGCAGGATGAAGCCTAGGCTGATCATCTAAACCCTGGCTTGTGTGAGGGGAGAGAGGTCCATCAGTTATTGCCTTGTTTCAGCAAAACAATCCCGAATAAGTGAGGGAAAGCTGTGATCTTTTTGCATGTGTCTTCTCACTTAGTGCAATTCCTATTAGTGCTAATGGGGTAATGGCTCCCCTCAATGTGAACTCCCTATAATGCATCCACATAACTTGATTTGAGAGTGTAAATCCCATTAGCCTGAATGGCGATCTTTTCTGCCTCTAAATTACCCATTTGATCCTGCCAGCACTGACAGCCGATCTCGTCTCCCTTTGAAAGCGATAAATAGGCATCCGACTTCCGGTAAATGGTGTTTGCAAACCTGCATGACGGTATCACACCTCCGGGTGGGTGTCCCTCTCTTTGTGTCGTCCCCCCCCCCCCCCCCCACCATCAGTCTGCCCTTGCAAACATCTGTGCAAAAGGGATAGTGCTGTGGGGCCGCCGGCGAACGCCTGCTTTTCGTCTGGCTCTCCAGGGCAGCCCCGGCTCTTGGCCACATGTGGCGGCTGCCTTGCTGCAAGGACGCAGCATGGGACGGCAGCGGGTGCAGAGGGGTCCCAAGAGATTTGGTTGCTTTCTGGGGGTGCTGTGGTGCTGGAGTCATTGCAGCTACTCGCTCCACAGGCTGCCACTCTTGTTGGATGCTGGACATTGGGAGACTATGAATAAACACACCGCATCAAATAAGGCAGCCGATGGCTTCTCTGCTACAGACTTTCCCATCCCATGCCCCATCCTAACTGTGCTCCTTTATGTTTCCCCTCTGTTTAAATGATTACCTAGAGAGCTCAGCAGTGATTTACGTACCTAAATACAACAAACCAGACTTGAAGCAAACAGCTCCTGCACAGCCTCGGTGGTTGGGATGGTTCCTTCCACCTACCTAGTAAGCACTTTACAGGGAGCAAAGAAATACACAGAAGGCAGGAAATTGGGTTTGTGAACTGGGGGAAAAAAAGGTGAAAGGCTGCAAGAAACATTTCCACCAACCCTGTGCCTGCTAGCAACAAGGGGAAATATTTGAGCACCTCACTGAGGATATAAGAAAATCTTTCCACTGTGGTGGAGGATCTGAGTGAAGATTAAGGGTTGCTTTTTTTTTTTTTTTTCTTGTTAATGTCTTGATTTGTTTCCAACTGAAATAAGTAGGGTAGAGGATAAGCCAATGAGCTCTTGACTGTCCCTCTGCAATGTGGGGCTTGAAGCCAATTGGAAATGACTCCTCAGAAGGTACCATCTTGGACACGGCACCAGACACCTATCCGGTCAGAATACACCGCCGATGAAAGGATGATTTCTTTTCCTGCCCTGCCTCATAAGAGGATATTCTCGCTTCTCCACATGTGAAGGGAAGATGGGTCCCTCCCGTGGGGAATGTTACTGCTGGCCACCACTTCCTTTCTGAAAGCCCCATTTGAAAAGGAGGAAATAGTTGGTGGAGGAAGTTCCTGAAAAGGAATCTTTCAAATCCTTATTTTTGTCAGGTTTTTTTCAGGGGACACCCAATATGATGGAAATAATTGGTGTGCCTGCCTCAAGTGATGGAAAAATTGCAGAAAACTGCAAAGGGTGTGACAGCAAGAAAACCGGCTTATTCTCCATTTATTGTACAATATTTATCATCAACCCGTTTTGTATATTTTGCTTTCTTTTGTGTAATCTTATCATCACTGGGGTTGAAAACGATGTAATTTTTGCTCCTTTGAGTAGTTGCCAAAAAAGCACTTACGTCGGAGTATTAGTGTATCATTTGGCTAGCACATCACATAATGGTTTTTTTACAGCAAGTATTTAACCGTGTTTTCATCCTGTGGGAAAGAATGATGGGTCTGTTTTGTAAAAATAAGACCTTGTGGCAATGTGGACATGCAAGAGATAGAAACATAATGCAACAAATTAGTTTCAACACACAGAAATGAAGTAGTCCAGGCTCCATATACATTCAGCAGTGCTCGTTTCTCTCTTTTGTCTCTCCATTTTTACTCTTATTCTGAAATGTATTGTTGGATTTTATGGGAAAATTTTGCAAGCAGAAACTGTTAGAATTCAACCAGCCACCTACTTGGCTTGGGCATGCAAGAAGACGTTATACTTGTATACATGCATGTGTTTGTGTATATGTACGCACGTATATAGGTAAAAATAGTATTTATGAGTGCATGTGTGAGAGAGAGAATAGTTGTGGGTACCAAGCAGATACGATCAAATTCATCCATTTTGTGTGACTCAATGCAAGTTCACGGTGTTATAGCAAGAACTAAATTAGCTTTATTATAGGCTGAAAAGATACTTTGGTTTTTAGCAACAGAAACAGTATTGTGAAGCAGGAGAAATCTGATCATTCTAATTTCATCACAGAAAATGAAGACCTGGAGCAAAAAATAATTTGTCTTTAGGTACTTCAGAAATAATCAAGCAGTTAATCATTACAATTTGAGGTGAGCCCATCAAATATCTTCCAAATAGTGGCTAAGTGAATCTCTATTATAACCTGAAACCCGCCATTAACTTGAAGACCATTCATGCTGTGATCCACATCTTTCTAATCTGTGTGTTTTATAACCTGCCCCCAATAGTGGTCACTCTCACCTCTGTCAGAAAAAAAGTTAAAGTTCTCTCATTCTAAACTTTATTCTTTTTACTAAAATGTCCCAGTGAGCTGTGACTAAGGTTTCTTTTTTCTTTATGTGTAAAAATTTACCAGGATATCTCTCAGCTTTTGCCAAGTAACTGTATAATCTGTTTGATGTCCACCTTCCTTCTTTCCACCAGCCACTTACCCGTTTGTGCACATTTGTGTTTTGTCATGTCTGAATTCAGACCCAGAGTCTAGAGATGCCAAGTACGTGCCTAACTTTACTTATGCAGGAAGGAGTGAAGTTGAGCATATGGCTACATGGTTCCTATGTAAAATAAAAAATGCCATTCAGCAAATTTATTAGGGTTTTATAGTGAGTTATCATCAGTAGTTGCACTAAAATACAACTCGGAAAAAAGGCTCCATAGCAGAGACTTCATGATGGAATGGGCTTTTTGTGTGTCTTGTCTTTGCTTACTAATTTACAGCATTCCACAGCTTCCAAAAACATCTACGAATTGTTCTCTGAAAGCCCTTCATCCTGAAAGTACTGGGAAACCACGATGTTGGCTGGCATGAGTCAGGGTGCTCAGAACCTGCCCCTTGGGTGCCCAGGTCCTTCCTTTGAAGCAAGGGGGTTTATCATAACAAAACCAGCTTAGGGAGGGTTTCTCCAGAGTGAGTTAGTACTTAGGGGACTATTCTGCTTTGAAAAACTGGAAAGCCCCTGTTGCACTGCCATAAACAAGTCATGAGAAAAATGAGGTGGAAGAGAGGGATGAAGGCTATCCTATGTGTCCGCAGTCCCACTGAGGAGGATGTTTGAGCAGGAGGAAGATGCACCCAATGTTTTCCTAACCAGTTTGCTTTCCTGGCCAATTTTGTACTAGGTGTGAGCAGAGCTTTACCTTTCCTGTGCTGTAAGAAGAGTGATTAAAAGCAAATGAGAGAAGGTGAGTCAACAGTGACTAAAGACCATGCATAAATTCCTAACAAATGGCTGGTAGGGGAGATAAATAGCAGAAACATGAAGCAGCCTGATTTTACTTGAGTAACACTTTATCTTCACAGAGACGTCACCACTGTGTTATATCATTTCCTCTCCAGATATGGTCATGGAAGAGCAAGACCTGCCCATAATGGGACAGCACAAGCAATTGGGATATTTTTCATGGCTGCCTTGGGAGTGCCACCAGCCATAACAGAGCAAAGACTCAGGGCAGGAGGTGTAATGCAGGGAGAAGAGCTAATAAATGACCTTTGTAATAGTGCAATCCAAGTCAAGCCCACCAAAAAATGATAGGTGAGGTAAGAGTTTGTTCAGGACCTGTGTCCTGCCCGCAGGGTATAACCAGGCAGTCAGGTAGATAGAAGCAAACTTGCAACACTGGATTTTTTTGGAGGGCTTGTGTTATCCTTGATAAAAATCTTGTTGGTATTTGGGGCAGAAATGCTCTGCTGGACACTTAGCCTGGCTCTCTCTAAGCTCTTCCATTACCGTTGTGCCAAAATCCCAATGTTTAGTTATTCTTGCTCTAAATAAAATGCTCTGGCCTGGATACGTTTCCTGAACTTTCAGGTGTTTCTTTGCAATGCCTACACAGAAATGAGACTGTTCCTAGCAGGGCTGAATTCCTTCGGGGTCCCTGTCCCATGCTGTGTGAGCCCTCTGTAAGCTGCTGCTAAGCCCCATTTCCCACCAAGCCCCCCATGCAGGTGTCCTTCTCTGCCGGTGGGCCAGACCCTGTGTGGACCCCAAACATGTGCAGCCCAAATACAGCGGTGACTGTCGCCGCAGGGCTGGGCAGGTCTCTAGCCTTCCTTGTAAAAGTCTCCAGAATAGGTGTCTTGTGCAGAAATAAATATAAATAAAACCTAAGCTTCTAGAAGAAGATCTGTTTCGATTTCTGCCGGAGAAACACCCCTCACAACCACCCGCAATGAATTCACACTGATTTTTAGGAAATATGCTATTTTGCAGGATGGCAGGAGCTGAAGGACTGAGCAGAGCCTTGTGTTGCATTCAGAGTTCAAAAAGGTGAGTTCCCCCGAGAGGGAAAGATTGGTTTTCTTGTTTAATGCTGTCTCCTGTTTAAACTTAGGGATTTGAATGGCCCACTTCTCTCTTCTTTCTTTCTTTCTTTTTTTTTTCCTAAATACATTTATCTTCATGTCTGAAATATTTTGTGAACATTGCTTTTTTTTTATCCCTGGAAAGGGTATCTTTTAGATAAGTTCTTGTTTCATGTTTCCTATCTATAATTGTGGAGATGTAAGAGAAAAAATGTGCATTTTCATAAAAGAGTCATCTGACATGAAGCTGTAGTAAATATATTCGCTCTGCCTGTTCCCTCTTTATATTGACTTTCCATTAGTATCCTGGCATACAAATACTTACATATATACATATATATGAATATGATCGGTGACAGGTAAAATAAGCTAATGGTAGAGAATGTTGAGGGGATTTTAAACTCTTTACTGTGTTTTTCTAAACTTTTTGACCACTTAAGTGGGTATAAACAAGCATGTGACAGGTATGTTCGCTCAGAGCCAGATGAAGGATTTCAATTTCAATTTTCAGATGACAAATGGTGCAATGAGTGATACAAGTGACAAAAATTAGTTGCAGAAAATTAAAAAATGTATCCAAAACCATTGCAGACTCTTTACTTGCTGTTTGCAGGGAGAAAGCAAAATTCATTAAATAAATAATTTGATCCAAATGATTTGTCCAGTCGCTGAGGGAGCTAACAGGGTGTCTGGATTTGTGTAATATTTTGGTTACAGCTATAGTGATGAAGAGTGTAATGCAGAAGAGCTGGGGGTTTTGAGAAATCCTCTCTCTGCTTGGCTGAGAAGGAAGCACAGGCAATCTCCAAAGGTGCTATTTTCTCTTCTTGAAATTTCCGAACCAGCTGCCGAACGTGGGGGCCGATGGAGCCAACGAGGCTGGTCGATGTGGTGGAGCAATGCGTGCTTCAGCACAGCACTGGTGTTGCCCACAAGGGTGTCGGGAGAGCTTCTTCTGGTCTCCTCTGTGGCAACACAGCAAACTGTTCTGATCCTTTTCCACCATGAGAGGGGAAGGGGATGGCAGAAGGTGCTCAGAGGGTGGTTGGTGCTACCCCTTTGGAGATGGCTGTGGGGCTGCTGGCGCCACTGGTGCTCTGTGTGCTCCAGCCTCACCACCTGTGTCAGTAAGGAAAGGCTTTTCCAGTCTAAAAATAAGCAGCTGGTGTCTGGAGTCTGCTCGTGGAAGCGTGTGTCTGATATGTAATTTGAACTTGATTGCAAGGGCCTCGTAACCTCTCCCGGAGCTGGTGCTGCCATCCTGGAGCCGGCTCCCCTCTCCTCCAGGTGACCAGGCTGTTTGCAGAACTGGGCTCTGGCGAGCCCAGGACTTGGTTCAGGTACGTTCCAGTCTCCCACCCAGGGAGTTATCGGGCAGAGATGAGTCATGGCGCATTATCCCTGTTTAACTCCTCACCCACTGCTTTGTATCAAGCTACTGAAACCCATTTGTTTGGCAACTGCCGAAACTTGACACTGATGAGGATGAGCAAGGGAAGGGAGTGACCTGTTGTTTCCAAGGATGGTTCTTAACTGCAGAAGCTGAATGTTTGCTTCAGAGCCCTTTGGGAAAGCTGGTGGTGTCTTGATGTTGTGAACGGAACCAACTTGGAAATTTTGTTTCTGGATCTTATCTTCCTTGCTTGGAAATAGTTGGATTGACCAGAAAATCACAGATTTTTTCCTTGCAGACTGCTTGTGTGTACTGGATGGGACCTTTCCTGCTCCAGATTTTTAATGCAGTTATTGAGTTAGAAGACAAGTGGTACTAATAGGGAGACGGGCCCATGTGCTTTGGTGTTGATCCCATCACCAAAATGCTGGTGCACAAGCCAGACTGTAACCACAGTCGTGGGACTGGCTGAGGAGGATTTCCATGCAGCTTGGATAAACTATGTCCATCTTGGTCCTATTTTATAGCATGGAAATCAGAGCTTTGGAATATGTAGTTGGAAAACCAGGTGCAGCATCGATCCAACTTCCATTTTATCCAGATAACCAGATAGAGAGAGCAGGTCTAACGGAAACAGGTTCGGCCGGCAACAAGAAGAGGCCCAGTCAAACTTCTCTGGTACCACCAAATTCCCCCAGCCTTCCATATAGTTCAGAACCATCTCTCCAACTCCAGGACCCCCTTGGCTATGGGTTTTCTGTGTCACAAAGGCTGGCTCTGACAAACATTTTTAGAATCACCATCTGTCAGCTTTTCCTTCAGGGATCCCCATTTACAATAGCTTGTATCCAGGCCATGTGCAAATCCCACTGGGCTGAAACTTGGCCCTGCAAGAGGTTGGCCTGGATGCAATTAACAAACACAAAATTTATTCAATTTAGTTTGGCCAAAAATATAAGATTCTTTTGTTTGCAGATGCTGAAGTTTAGATGCCTTTCCAAACTTATCAAGGACAAGGGAACCACTTTGGAGAAAATAACAGCCAACACAAAGTCATCCTAGAATTCAAATTGAACTGGAAACCTATGCACCAAGTGGTTTGTGAAGCTTAGAAACGGAGTCCATTTTTTCTGATTACTTTAATTTTTGCTGCCGTCTCTGAACTTCATTTGTTCTAACTGGGCTTTAGACAGAAATGCTGAAACACCAGAAGAAGAAAACCAGCATCTCCAGCATCTACGGGGGCCCAGCAGGAAGTATTGGAAATCTCCTGGGAATTTTTCAGTTCCAGGAGATTGGGAGAAATGTCAGACCCAAATCCTGGAGTGTGGAGGTTAGGACTGTCATGGGAGCATGTCTAAATTGCCTTGATCTGGAGATCTGGCTGGAAATCTTGTAAGATCGTGATCTGTCTCTCTTGATTGTCCATCTAGGCCCTCCATTTTTAGGTCTTATCTGCCAGACTCAAGCATGATAAACCTTATGGTGCCTGATTTATCTGTCTCAGAAAGATGAAGGGCTGAGTCAATCCTTCTGCATTCACATCTTTGTTTCCCAGTTCCCACAAAAGCGCCAGACCACTTAATTTACTCCCATCTTCCATGCAGGTACTCCAGGATAATAAAACAGAATTTATATCTGGGGCACGTGCCTTCCTCACACACTTGTAACCCCTATCTATGCCACTGACCCCTGGTCCAGGGAGGTTGCAATACTTCTACCTGCACTGCCAGTTGGGATGAGGAGCTGAAGGAGAGGTCCTCTGCAGGTACCTAGCAGGAAGCAGGCCTGGGCAACCAGCTAGTGCATTGCAAGAAGGATCAGCATGCTTCAGCTAAATGCTTGCTTAGAGGCATCCCCCAGACTCCATTGCTCTCAGGGAGAGAACGCTGGAGCATTTCGTAAAGGTGATTTAAAGGGAAAGTGCCCTGGACATCTCCAACAAAGCAAAGACCTGCTTTGGTGCTGGGGAAGTTTGGCCACCCCTCCTCTGTACCTCCCAAACCTTCCTGCCGTTAGAGGAGGGGGAGCAGATCGGGTGCGATAAACCCACCCGGCGCCGTCTGCAGCAGCCGGGCCCGTTGCTGTCAGAGTAGTTAGTATGCTGGGGCTGTGCAGTTCCTCTGCCATCTTCATTCACCTTAGAAATGTGGAGTTTGAATGGTTTATCTCTATTAATCACCAGCTCAAAAAGCTTTGTGCACCAAGGGCCGCAGATAATTAACTTCACTATACTGCTTGTCTTATCAGTATCAACCTCTTGTCCTCCTGTGAAATAGTTAAAACCATCAGCCCCTTTTTACTTTTCCATTTAACTCTAATGCTTTAACACTGATGTTCTAAATGGCCCTGCGATTCATACTTATTAGACAAACCTTTCTTTCTGCATCTCTTATATTTTTTGATAATTGGCCATGTACGTTTCTAAGGGGCTCAACAGCTTTTCATGCCACCATACTAATAATTAAAGGTTTCTTACAGCCTTTCAGATTTCTCTTTACCTTCTTTTCTTTGATAAGTGTAATTTGCTGTTTAATTGGGGAGGGGGAGAGAAAAGTGGTAGTAGCAATAGACCGACTGCTTAGGAAAAGGTTTTGTTTAACAAAATTCTCTAATTTTAAACAAATGTTCATTTCTTCCCCTTTTTTGTCCCTCCTCTTGCTCAAGCTCCCCTCCTCGCACTGTAAAATGTTGTAACAGTCCGGCGAGAGGAATGGGGGAAGCAGAACGAGCAGTGGTGGAGGAGGAGACCGAGGCTCTGTTCTTCACAGTGCTGCTTGGTTTAGCCCTTTGCTTTGCTCATGTCCCCGTCCCCACTGCTTGTTTTCTCCCCACAAGAGCTGATCTGGGACCAAACCCCTGTCCCACTGGGGACGATAGCCTTTGCACTGCTTGGCTGTGCCAAGGTGGGGACAGCGAATCCAAGCTCTCTGGGAAGGTGCTGTGGCCATCTTCTCATGGTGCTGCCCATGGGGCATCCCTCACATGGTGCTGCTGGAGTTTCAGCCTTTCATGTCCATGTACCAGGTTGGTTTTAAGGGGCCTTTCCTCCTGGAGGCTTTCTTACGTCTGTCCCTCTGCCATCTAACTCCATGTCCTACTTGCCATGCTCATTGGGCATAAATCTGGGTGTTTGTGCACCTGATGTTTATGCTATCCAGAAACACTTCTCTATTTTGTGCAGTTTTATCCTCTGCCCGTCTCTCCCACAAGCCCTCCCTGCAGTCCCCATTCCAGAGAGCTTTCCCTTCTTCTCCCATTTGCATTATTTGAGGTTCTTCCTTTTTTATTTTTTCTTCTCCCCTCACCCCCGTACTCCAGGTTCTTCAGTTTCCACATCAATGTTTTGTCTCTTCCATCTTTAGGTCCGTTCACTCTCAGCTCATTTCTTTTTCTTGGCCCAAGTGCTAGACCTATCCCATACGGAGAACAACCCCAGAGGGCTCCCTGGGGACACCATCTTGCATCTGCAGGGGATAAAGAGGCTTTTAGACAACCTGCTGGACCTTTTCTCAGCTCTAGCTGTGAATCAGTACCATTGTGCTAACACGGTGGATGATGGGGGAGGATGCTGGGTCTGGAGGAACTCCATTACTATCAAGGCCACCTCTTCCTCCCTAGATGTTGTCTAGCTTGGGAGAGGGGTTTTTTGGGGGTCTTGGCAGTAGGTGTATGGGGCGAGAATGGGATCTGGAATACAGATACTGTGCCGCTCTGACAGCCCATCTGGCTCCATTCACACAGATGAGACCATTTGAGCTCAGAGCACCCAATGCCTTTGGTCTTCACTAAAGCTACTCTGAAAAATATTACTCAATAGCTCCCATTCAAATTTTAAAATTAATTCACTCCAACTGGCTGTCTCTTTCCATGCACATAGATTCGACAAGCACTAATGATTTTGTGGGATATATGCTAGTGTATGCTTCCAAACCCCAGCTCCTGTAGTCATGGGATGGGAGACTTAGCTTTCCTTCAAAACCAAATGGTTATGCAGTTGAGCAGGCAAGGATGGAAGTGTGACCCCAGCACTCTGAAATTATTATACAGAGAAAAACACCCAATGCTGTGTTTTAAGACTTCTGATTTTTACAGCACCTCTTGATGTGGGAAGGAGACGGGACCAAAGGGAAGAGAGAAGAGCTGGTCCAAACTTTTTGACTGTTGTAGATGGGCAACATAGTGTTGCACTCCTCCAGTCAACATGCAGGGACCATTTCTTATCAGCGCCAGTACTGAATTGCAAAACAAGTTCATGCAGAAGTCATTCAGTTATTTTTTCAGTGAAGAATTCACACAACCTGTGATATATTCTGGGGTTATTCTCCAACAGGGGAGGAAGAAAAAGGCTGCTGGTGCCTCTGTTGTGAATAATTCATCCAATGCTACTAGTGTGGGTGCTAGGTGACCTCTTTGCTTAGCTCCTGCTTGGGTTGGGGAGGAGTGTGAGATGCCTCCCCTCTCTCTGTTAGCTGCTGGGGGTTAATAGGGGCACTCAACACACACATGCATGCTCTAAGCAGGGTCAGGGGGCAGCCAGCACATTGTGACCTCAAATTTGAAAGCTTTTACTCATTTCAGGTTAGGTGACCCCATTTCTCTTTGGCCAACTGCATTGCCTGGTGCCCATGCCTGGGGTGCATGGAGCTGCGAGAGCCCGGACAGTGCACAATAAGCACGGGGTACAGCAATCGCCCCCTGCACAGAGACACTCTTTGCCCTTATATTCCCTACCCCAACTGCTGCCCAGTATCACAAGGGGAAATCAAAAGTGACAGCGGCTGTTGAATGGCTGGCCCTTGCCCTTCTGCCGTCTCAAACAGGACGGCTTGAGGATGCTCATTTCCAGATAGCTTGTATTTTAACCCACCAGATCTTGGTGCTGTGTTGCAGCATGACAAACCCTTCCAGCTCACCACAGGGCCCTGGCAGCATCCAGGCGGCTGGAGCACCAGGGACCTGACCCTGGTCATCCCCACGTGTCACCATCCGTCCCATCCAGAGTTTTATTTGCAGTAACTGCAATGCAAACAGTGGTAAGATCTCTTCTTGAACTCCAACTAACATCCCTGGGAGTTCTCACTGATGCTTCAGTTTTCTCCCCTTCCCCTGAGACCAGGCTTTGAGGGCAATTCTCTTATCTCTGCTTGTTTTGTTTTGGTATCTTATGCAGCAGAGTGTCTCGAGGTGTCTCTTCTCTTTCCTCCTTTCCAGTTGTTTGTCTCCCTCCATCACTTTGTCACCCTCGGCTGCTTGTTAGTCTCTCAGATTTCCTTCTCCTTCTCCCTAGTAGGTCCACTCGTTGTTTTTCCTCAGTAGTCCATGCTCGTTGCTCTCCCACTTCTTCTGTCTCTTAGTTTCTCCGGTTTCTCTCTTTCGTTTTTTCCCCCCTAGTGTCGGAACTTCTTTCTTTGATTCCCCCCTCCACCTCCCACCCTTTATAGTGCTGTTATCTGTGATTTTGGCAAAGAGCACATTTATTGGGGAGGAATATCCCCATGGCAACGCAGCAGATGGTGACTTTTGATTAGCTTGGCTTTTTTTTTTCCCCCGACTGCCAAATCACAATCCGTCTTTGAAATTAAATCAGGCTGTGATAGCATCAGTTGTTCTGGAGAGGGGACGAGAGAGAAACAAGACTGAAGTATTACAGCGGGAGCCAGGATGTAATGCAAATTCGTGTTTTTTAACCCCAGCAATAAAAACCCCTGTTCGTTCCGGGAGCAGGAGGAACCACAAGAGAGGGAATAATAAAAAAATAAGATTAAAAAAAAATGTTATCACCCCACATAGGCTCCTCACTCTGACCGTGCTGGAGTGTGTCTCTGTAACACCGATGTCACTCCTTTGCCAAGTCACCTGGTGCTGCTGGGCCTCACTTTGCGGCTGTTTAAACACCATTGAGGGTTTTCCTTGTGTCATGGGTGGTGGGAAGAGGCCAGGTTTTCAGCTGAGCAATTCAAGTAACTATTTACTTACAGAGGTGCAGTGTCCAAAGCGGGAAGGAAAGCATCAGCAGGCAGCAGGAGGAAGGAAAGAAAGCAGCTCCTGGAAGGCATTGGAGGGAGGTGAGAGGAATTCAGGGTAAAGTGAGGAAGCAGAGGAGCTGGAAAGAGTGGATGGCACCACTGAGCCAAGATGCTGAGTGATCAAGGGCATGGGAAAGTGAGGAGCTGCCTGAAATGGCACCAGGGAGGTCTGAGCCTGAGGAAGGAAGGGCACAAAGTTCTGCCAGCCACGAAGAAAGAGTTACAGGGCATAGCCCCATGGAAGATGGGAAAGCAGATATTGAAGTCAAACAGCAAAGAACTTTCTTGAATGCTTAAGAAGTGGGTGGTATTCAAGTCCTATGAGCTCCTTTGCCTGGTGCTGTTTGGAGGGTGACCAAAGGTGAATGCAATTGAGTGCTAATCACAGCCAAAGATAAAGGAGGGCTTGAAAATGAAAGCTGCAGAGAGGAGATGACTAATGACCCAGCAATTTCATGGGAACTGACGCGTTGTCTCAGGCTGCGAGTCTGACGGACTGCTATCTCCAATTACCCAGGTTCCCCATAAAGGAGTTTAGAAAGCGGTTGTCTGGTCTTGGCGGTGGCTCCTTTGGATGCAGTGAGTTTAACAGTTATGGCTAAAGGTAAATAAGGGGTCACGTTCAGTCTTAGTGAGGTTCATCTGAGATGGTGGCATTTCATCAGAAACAAAGTGCCTCAAGGGTTAATACCCTTTCCTATCTGGGATTGTAGCCTGTATATTTTCTGGTACCGTGGAGAACAAACACACATGAGCACTTGGTGTGCTTCATATGAGCCTTGAGATACTCAAACTCTGTCACTAGGCCTTCTTTTGCCTTTGCAAAGAGGTTTTAACTTTCTATAACGCAGCCTGCAAAAGATGCTTCTCCTGGAGGAGCTCTGATCTTAATGTAGGATTCACACCTCCACCCTTCTGCAAAACCTTTAAATATATGTAATTGTCCTGTCCCTTATGTTATGAGAAATAATAGAAAAATCTCCCACTACACTTTCTGAAAATCAGTCCATATTCTCTTGCTGGCTAGAAGTTACAGGCCATCAGCACATCTCATCAGCTTTGTTAGTCAAACCAGTGCTTTTTCCTGCTCTGCTCCAGGGGACTCTGCGGGCTGTCTTAAGTTATTCCAGGATAAGTTCTCTGGCCAATAGATAAAATTTTGCTGCAGATGTTTTTGCTTCTGTTGGAGACCTTAGCTTAAGAGTATTTTGTGTATGCTGTGTGTTAGATCTGATGTTATTTGAGGAGAAGATAAAATTTGTGTGCAGGAGATAGACCAGGTAGCGACACCGCTGGAGCTTAATTGCCAAGAGATACCTCAGGGCCTGATTCTTCCCCGTGAGACACAGGCACAAGGGAAAGCTCCAGTCTGCAGGGGCTCATGTGTTGGTGGAAAGTATCAGAGAAGCATTTCATGAGCACAGTGGAATCTAAACCCCTGTTTGAGTCTCAGATGGCTAGTTGCAGGGGGTCTAACCCATGGTGCATTCTGTTTAGATGGTAATCCTAGTTTAGACAAGAATTTGTATCCGCTGGGTGCTGCTTCTCCCTGTTTTGGTCAGACTGCCACTTGGTTTCTTGCTCCAGGCACCTTGCCAGTGTCTGTCTGTCCCCAAATCTCTCTCTCCCTTGCCTGCATCTCCCCTTGCCCTGCACAAGCGCCTTGAGACCGTGGTCTTCTCTTCCCTCCCATGTAGCCCCCAGGGGCTAGTTGGCACCCAGTGCTCTTCTCTGTAGGAGCCCCACATGCTGTGCCCGTGCGTTTGCTCTGCCCTCTTGTACCGTTGTGCCCGAGCTGGTCACCTCTAATAGGGTGTGGGAGCTGCCAATGGACGAAAGCCAGACCTGCCCCATGTCCTGTCCCTGCAGCTCATCCCATTAGCACAGCACACGTGTCCCCAGCGGTCCCAGCACGGCAAGCGTGGCATCTGCAGGGCTGCGATCCAGTCCATAGAGTTGCACAAAACAAACCGGCTGTGACACCACGGCAGAGCTCTCGAGCCTCTCCGGCTTGACACCACATCGTTATATATTGATGCCATGACACCAGCGCTCGAAATAGAATCAGGACAATTTGATTTCCTGCAGATCTCAGGATGGGGTCATAAAAACGGAGACTGTTCTGGAGAAATGGGATAGGGTGGAAATGTTTGTAGTGACATCACAGCCACTTCCATGCCAATGGCCTCCTACTGCTGCAAACATGTGATTGTGATTTTGCTGCACGCTCCATCAGAAGAGAGCCAGGCTGGCCGGGGAGGGAGAGGGAGGGAGGGGAAGGGACGGAAATATTCTGTTCTTGTATCTCAATTCAAATATCTGACAATAGCCTCGCAGCCCAGGGTGCTGAGTGATCAGGAGTGGGACCGTGGAATGTAGACTGCTGCCAGATCAGTGCAGCTCAGGGGTTTGTGGCAACCTAACTGGGGGCGGAATAAGGACCTTTGATTTTTACGGTGGAGGATCCTGGTCTGCATTGGGGTGCTTAATTGGAGAGTTGGGTGGTCTTGTTGTACTCACTCTTCCTCACTGGTCCCATTTACTTCTAACGTCACTTTTCTTGGCAAGAAGAACCTACAGGCCTGAAATATGGCTGCAAAAGCCATTGCATAGCTGTTGTCTTTCAGGGGTTCCTGTTATAGAAAGGAACAGATCTCAATGATGAAGTTTCCCCGCAAAGCAGGGAGCAGCTTTCCGAGATTTAGGTAGCTGGGGGTAGAGGATGAAGGAAGGGAGAAAAAAGAGGAATGAAATAGAGGCCAACCCAGAAAACAAAACTAGTTTGTGTCTGAGGACATTGCAGGAGAAAATATCATGTCAGTTGCCCCACAAAAGGCACCGATGGCTGCAAAGACTGTCTTGGGAGCAAGGTCCTTCCCAAGAAACAGCCTGCAGAGATCAGCTCTGGCTGTGTCCCCCAACCTTGGGGGACCGTGGAGGGGTGCAGTATCTGCAGGGGGGGTGGGGGAGTGAAGGGATCCAGCTAATGTACCCGTCTATCAGATTAGGCTGTCAAAAAACCAAACCGCTTCCATCACTGTCCAAGGAGAGACTCTCGGTCCCTGCTTAATGGGACGGCAGTCCCGTTGTTGCCACTCCAGGGAGAGGGGCCACTGCCACCACAGCGTGCAGCAGGCTGCGAGTTTAAAATCCTATTAGGCAGAGCCTAACAGTTGCAAAAAGAAAGCAGGTATCCCCTAGTGGGGATTTAAAGATGTTTAGACATAATTGGATTTTCCAAGCAGATGTCATTATTGTTAAACAGTTGCCCACTTGATATGTTCAAGTTGTTGGCTGTAATTGCTAAAATTAGCAGGTCTGCATAGAGCAAAGGTCAGTCGGTTAATATTGTGATTTAGTATTTTATGAAGTAATTCCAAATGCTTTTATGTATGTTTTTGTTTTTGCAGCCTAAGCCCACATTAAAGTAGTTGTGGGGCCTGCTAATAAAATAATGACTCAGCCTCTCCATGCAGGCTGCCGGCCGGGATCGGCAGCACTGCTCCAGCCGCCTTCGCTCCCTGCTCTTCCCGGTGCCGTGGGCCAGCCGTGGCCAGGCACGGGGGTCCGGTGCTGCAGTCAAAGGGGAGGCTCCAAACCACCCCCCAGTCCAATGTGTTCAAGCAGAGCTGGTGCTGGAAATGAGCCTGTTGTGGGTGGCTGGAAGGATGAGGGGCTGGTTTCCATCAGCAGCTGAGCAAAAGGCTCTGCTGATGGTACCTCTGGTCCTCAGGGGTGGATTTAGCCTCACATGCGAGCGCCGTCAGCCATGAACACACCTGAAAGACACATCACTGACTGGGAAGGGTCCCAAAACACAGCTTTTTAGAGGGAAGATGCACTTCTGGAAGAGGAACAGAGAGCTGGAACTGGGCGAGGCAAAGGCTCCCGGGTTGTGCTGTGGCTGGACATCTGGTGCTGCCTCCTCCAGCGCTGCAGCTGCTAACTGGCATGAGAAAAAGCTTTAAAAAAAGTTCTTGAAGGTGTTAATGTTGGTGTGATCCCGTGTCCTGGGACAGGCAAGGGTTTTCTTCCAGGACCATGTTGGCAAAGTTTGCTGGGGTTCATTTATCTTTCTTTGTAATGCAGACACAACCCGTTTCCGTGGGTGTTTTGGGCACACCTGGCAGATTTCTTTCTATTGCAGGAATGCAGGACTTCGCTAACACAGTCTGACCTGCTCTCTTACCACCAGACCTTTTTGGCTGTCTATATTTTTTTTTAACCTCAGATCTTTTGTTTGCAGGAAGTGCTGTGAGATATTTTGTGGCCTGAGAGAGAGACGTGGAAGCGGATCTGCGGGTCCTCCTTGGAGTCAACACCTACTGAGTGAGCTGGGTCCCTTCCTGACCTGTGATCCCATATTCCTAACAGCAGGTATTGGTGCGTGCAGCTGCCAAAGGTGTCTCAGGAGCTCTCTGCTGCTGCAAGCAGCAATCGAAACACTGACCAAGGGATGGGAAAAGGAAATGTTCGCTCTTCGGTACTGGTACAAGAGAGGGAATTGGTAACCCAAGGCAGGACAGATCTAAGATGTGTGTAAATCTGCGTATCTTGATCACAGATCAAGAAGCCTTGATGGACATGCATAAAAATAACCCATTAGCGATGAGACTGAAGCAAAGTTTTAGTCCTAGCAAGCTGGAAAGGTTGAGGAGCTGGGAATTCAGTTCTGGTCCAGATTTCAAAGCATGTTATTTTGATCAAAGACCATTTCAGTTTCCGATCCAAAATGTGCAGTTTGGTTTTTTTGATGGTTGGTTGTTTCTTTTACCTTGGATTTCCTCCGAAGTAGAGTAAGGTAAATTCAAGAGATCATCTCACATGCTCATGGTGTCCTCAGAGAGAGTATCGGTAAAAATATTTACTTGTGCTTGCTCTGACCAAAATAGTCTTCTTTCTGCTCCAAGTCCCCTAAATCTTTGCAATCCCCACAGTCCCAATCCCTGCAGGAACTGTAGAGGAGCAGCAGACATGGCTTGTCCCTGCACGGAGATAGTCGCCGTTGCCATTACTGCTAGCCTCCCTCTGCGGACCCAACATTCACTTAGACCTCTACTTGCTTCCCAGTGCTGCGTCTTTTTCTTGCTGGGAGAGGGATTCACAGGGACTTAACAGCTCTTAACATAATAAATACAGTTTTGGTCTGTTTTTCCAAGCTGGACATGGCATCAGTTGCTAAGGAAGGTGATTTAAGCTACATTTTTCTTTTCAAAAGTAAAAGGTTTTGATTGAGGGGTAGCTAACTTAGTGTTTGGAGTCCTTTATGAGTATCACTACCTCGCAGTCTCCTTCAAAGCATGAGAGTCTGTTATTCCCATTTTACAGCAGAGGAAACAGATGCAAAGACCT